>NC_091285.1:346279826-347552326 GCF_032444005.1 Ranitomeya imitator | reverse complement strand
ATACATATGCAGTGGCAGTCACACAGCCGTGGCACCGAACAGCTGATCAGTCGGCGTGCTCCATGTATCCGGGTCCCTCTGCAGCTTAGTGGGCAAGCGGTATAGCAAGGACCCGATCAAATTCGCTCAACTCTATTCGTCATGCATAACATGCTCAGTAGTTACTCATCCTCTTCTCCAGTGAGTACTCTCCACCAAGGCTCCGGTTGATAGGTCGCAGTGGTGATGTCATCGCTGCAACCAATTGCTGAGCTCATGTGGTCTACATCTGCATTAAAGGGAAGGTGCCACCAGTTTTCTTGTATTTTGTTTTTTTGTGAAATTAAGCTTAAAATAGTAATTAAAATGTATTAATGCAATGTTTGCACTGTTTGCAAACATTTCTATATGAAAAATATTATATATTTTTCTACAAATATACATATTTACCACTAGGGGGAGCATTTTCCGTTTTAGACCTCAAGCAGCTATAGTAAGATTTAGCAGCTCTGCCCCAGGGATATTAGACCACCCAAAAGCGGAGGGAAATGGTGATGTCAGCAGTTACTGCCCCAACAGTAAGAATGAAGAGCAGCATCACAGGGCAGAGCCATTTTGTGTGTGACTGCCCTGTGACCTGCTGTCACCAGCAGTTACTGCAGCGGAGTCAGAGCTTGTTTACAGAGGAGCAGAACACAGTGGACCCAGCAGCATCTGGACCCAAGAAGAGTGAAGACGTGGTGTGCATGGAGCAGCATTGGGAGCTGTCTGGGAGCTCCAGCTCTGCAGTGAATAGCCAGGCATTATGGAGGGAGGGGAGAGATGCATTGTATGGCTAAGGCCGGGGTCACACTAGACCGCAATACGGACGAGTGCAATGCGATAAAAAAATCGCATAGCGCTCGTCCCAATGTTAATCAATGGGGCAGCTCCCATCATCCGATATTTTCTCGGCCGTATTCAGGATCCGAGTGAAATCGCAGCATGCTGCGATTGTCAGCGTTTCTCGGCCGAGAATCGCCAATGAAAGTCTATGGGGGCGAGAAAAAATAGCACAGCACACGGACCATCAGTGTGACGTGCGAGAAATTCTCAGGCATTGGGCAGGTGACAGGAAAGGCTCAGCCATTATTTGCTCATTTTGCAAGTGTGTGAGAAAATCTCACCATACGGATGTCACACGGATCATTGGATGCGAGAAAATCGCATCCTCGCACTGCACACGGATCACTGTTTTGGTAACATTTGTGCGATCCTCGTCCATCAAAAACAGACCTTTTTATACGTTGTGTGTGTCCCCGGCCTAAGAGTGACTGATGGGAGAGAAAGAGACGTGAAGTATGATGAGTGAGACACATATGGAGTGTGATGGGGAGATACACATTGAGGCTGTGTGCACACGTTCAGGATTTTTCGAATTTTTTTGCGTTTGTTCGCTATAAAAATGTGATAAAAACAATTTAAAAATGCATCCCATCATTTATAATGCATTCCGCATTTTTTGTGCATATGTTGCATTTTTTCTGGGGGAAAAACGCATCGCAGTAAAAAACGCAACATGTTCTGCGCATGTCGTGTCTCCTCCTTTGATGTGGGCTCCGGCGCTGAGCCCACATCAAAGTCACGACATGTCGGCTGTTTTGTACAGCTGACATGTGCGCGCAATAGCGGCAGGTGAAATCGCAATTCACCCGCCGCTATTAACCTGTTAAATGCCGCTGTCAAATGCTGACAGCGGCATTTAACTACCGCTTCCAGCTGCGCGGCAAGAAATGAGCGCATCGTCCACCCCCATCACATGATCAGGGGTTGGCGATGCGTCAGGATGGTAACCATAGAGGTCCTTGAGACCTCTATAGCTACTGATGCCGGCCTGCTGTGAGCGCCTCCCTGTGGTCGGCACTCATAGTAAGCCTGTAATTCGGCTACGGAGCAGCAATCTGATGTTCGCTGCTATGTAGCTGAGCCGATCGAGTTGTGCCAGCTTCTAGTTTCCCATGGAGGCTATTGATGCATGGCAAATGTAAAAAAAAAAAATGTTTTTAAAAATATGAAAAAAAAAAAAAAAATTAAAGTTTAAATCACCCCCCTTTTGCCCCATCAAAAATAAAACAATAAAAAAATCAAACCTACACATATTTAGTATCGCCGCGTTCAGAATCGCCCAATCTGTCAATAAAAAAAAAACATGACTGACATGTGCCCGCAATAGCGGCAGGTGAGATCACGATTCAACCGTTCCTCTGTATGTGTTTTCCGTCCGGCGGAAACAGCTGTTTTGACGGATCCTGCAAAAAACGGATGAAACGTGTGGCCATCCGGCGCTAATACAACTCAATGAGAAAATAACGGAACCGGCGAAAAAAAAACTTATCTGGCAGAAAAAAAAGTAAATTGTGGAGAAAAAAAAACGGATCTGGCAGAAAAAAACGGATTAGGCGGGAAAAAAAAGGATCCGATGGAAAAAAAACTGATCTGGCAGAAAAAAAAGGAACTTGTGGAAAAAAACGGATCCGGCGGAAAAAAACGGATTAGGCGGGAAAAAAAGGATCCGATGGAAAAAAAAACTGATCTGGCAGAAAAAAAAAGGAAATTGTGGGAGAAAACGGATAAGGCGGAAAAAAACGGATAAGGCGGAAAAAAATGGATCTGGCGGGAAAAAACGGATCCGGCGAAAAAAACTGATCTGGCAGAAAAAAAAAGGAACTTGTGGAAAAAAACGGATCTGGCGGGAAAAAACGGATCAGGCGGGAAAAAAAAGGATCCGATGGAAAAAAAACTGATCTGACAGAAAAAAAAGGAAATTGTGGAAAAAAACGGATCCGGCGGGAAAAAACGGATCCGGCGGGAATTAACGGATCCAGCAGGAAAAAACGGATCCGGCGGGAAAAAACGGATCCGGCGGAAAAAAACGGATCCGGCGGGAAAAAATGGATCCGGTGGAAAAACCGGATCTGGCGGAAAAAAACGGATTCTGCAAATGTGCTCGCAGGATGCGTTTTTTTCCCATAAACTTGTATTAGCGACAGATCGTGACGGATGGCCACACGTCGCGTGGTCGCGTCCGTCGTGCAACGGATCCGTCGTGTTTTGGCAGACCGTCGGCACGAAAAAACGTTCAAGTGAACTTTTTTTGTCCAGCGCATCCGCCATTTTCTACCGCGCATGCGCTGCCAAAACTCCGCCCCCTCCTTCCAGACTTCAGAATGGGCAGTGGATGTGTTGAAAAACTGCATCCGCTGCCCACGTCGGGCACAAATTTCACAACGTGCGTCGGTACGTCGGCCCGACGCATAGCGACGGACTCGTACCGACGCAAGTGTGAAAGAGGCCTTTATGAGGGTTGAATTTAAAAAAAAAAAAAAACAAAAAAAACCGCGTGGGCGCCCGTGCAATTTTCTGCGCCAGAGGGGGAAAGCCAACGGCCGGAGGCCAATATCTGTAGCCTGCTATGAATATCAGCCCGCAGCTGTCTGAATAGCCTTTACTGGCTATTAAAATAGGGGGACCCCCAAAAAAAAAAAATTGCGTGGGGTCCCCCTATATTTTATAACCAGAAAGCCTACGCAGACAGCTGCAGGCTGATATTCATAGCCTAGAGAGGGGCCATGGATATTGCCCCCCCCCCCCCCCCCCCAGGCTACAAATACCAGTCCGCAGCCGCCCCAGAAATGGCGCATCTGTAAGATGCGCCAATTCCGGCACTTAGCCCCTCTCTTCCCACTCCCGTGTAGCGGTGGGATATGGGGTAATGAAGGGTTAATGTCACCTTGCTATTGTAAGGTGACATTAAGCCGGGTTAATAACGGAGAGGCGTCAATAAGACGCCTATCCGTTATTAATCCAATAGTAAGAAAGGGTTAAAAAAAACACGCACACATTAGGAAAAAAGTATTTTAATATTCTTCATTTCACCATACTTACCATACTTCAGCGCCTGCAAAAAACGTAAAATAATAAACCGTATACTACCTATCCGCCGTAGTCCAATTAATATCGAGTGTTCCACGACGATCTCCCCTATAGAACAGTGACATCAGGTGATGTCACTGCCCTATAGGACCCTCAGTGACACACTGACAGGAGACAATGGCTCCTCCAGTGCATCACTGAGAGGTTACCTTAGGACAAGGTCTCACTTTATGGCAATTGCTGCCTGGGAAAATTTCTCATACAGCAATGGCATAAAGTGAGACTAGGGACTTTTTTTTTTACAGTGGCGGAGGAATACAGTGGTGGAAAGATACCTTCCTGCTGTCATTGTGTTCCTGGAGCCCCTAGAGAGCAGTCGCATTATCTGATGCTGCTGCTCTCCACGGGAGATCGCCGTGGGACACTCGTGGATTTCTGCGGACAGGGAGTATATTGGTTGTTTGTTATTTTAATATTTTTTTTTACAGATGACACTGGCTTCGGGGAACAAAGTGACAAGTAATGGTGAGTATGAAATCTATGTTTAATGTACTGTATGTCTATATGTATGTAATGTATGAATGTATTGTATGTAGCATGCATGGAGTATGTATGGAGTATTTTTTTTCCCATTCAACACATTAGCCGGATGATGGGACTATTACTGTCCCATAATTGGCTAATGTGTCAATCACTGTCATTGTAGCAGGCATCGTCCGATGGGACTTGTAGTCCGATCGGACGATGCTTGCATACACGCATAGAGCCCCCCCCACGCCGCACAGAGATCCCCCCACGCCGCACAGAGATCCCCCCACGCCGCACAGAGATCCCCCACGCCGCACAGAGACCCCCCCCACGCCGCACAGAGACCCCCCCCACGCCGCACAGAGACCCCCCCCACGCCGCACAGAGACCCCCCCCACGCCGCACAGAGACCCCCCCCACGCCGCACAGAGACCCCCCCCACGCCGCACAGAGACCCCCCCCCCACGCCGCACAGAGACCCCCCCCCCCACGCCGCACAGAGACCCCCCCCCCCAACGCCGCACAGAGACCCCCCCCCCCACGCCGCACAGAGACCCCCCCCCACGCCGCACAGAGACCCCCACCCACGCCGCACAGAGAGGGAGAGCGACACGGGGAGAGTGCAGTTTACCGGAGATCACTGGGACTCTGTGCAAGTGGGGAGGCGGAGACAGAGCAGAGGGAAGCACACGGCAGCGTGTGAGAGCAGAAGATGTCTGCCCAGAACCTGCAATGCCTGCAGTACAGAGGAGCAGTGAGGGCTTCTTCTCTCCTGTGATAGAGAGCAAGTGGAGCTCGGCAGATAGCACAGGGCTCTAATAAAATGGCGGCCAGTCACACCTACAGCAGTGAGTTGTGCAGCCCACAGAGGCGTGCCCAGCTCACTGCTAATGCTGCTGCAATGTTACAGATGGGGTCCGAGCCGGTCTATTATCTGCTATGTCCATGGGGTGCCGTAATCTGACACTGATAGTGACGTTCTACTGCTGCAAAACCAAGATGTCAGCCCCCAGTGCATTCTTTCTACTCATATATCACACGAAATCTGTTTTACATGGATTCATATCTGGGTTATAACAGCATGTTATGCTACATTACATTGATTAATGATCTACAAACGCGGTACCTTCCCTTTAATGCTGAGCCCAGCGATTGGCTGCAGTAGTTACATGTGCTAAAATTGTGAAGTCACTGCTACAGCCTGTCAACAAACACCAAAACCTTAGCAGAGGCAACAGTGGAACAGAGAATGTTGGGGTACTTTAATCATGGTGTTTTGGAACCTGTTCGTGGGTCCCATCGGGGCTTGCGTTCAACCCCCCCCCCCCCCCCCTACAAAATGGTTATGGACATATGAGCCTATTAGCAACAGGTCTATAGACTATAATGATGCAGATACCTACAGCTCTGCCGTGCATCATTTTGGGGCGTGTACACCTACTGGAGACAGATACGTAGTATTGGAGCACGCTGAAGATACTCTGTTAGCATACGAACATGGTCGGATAACACCTTATCCAAGCACTTTCCCTCATCACTATCCACTTCCAATAGCTGTACGTGCCTGAAAATGATGCACAACAGAGCACGTGTTCACTCTGAGCACCATTATAGTCTATGGCTCCTTCACCACATACGTCCGAATCGTGTTTTGGGGGAGTTCGGATTTAAAGGGACTCTGTCACCTGAATTTGGAGGGAACAATCTTCAGCCATAGGGGCGGGGTTTTCGGGTGTTTGATTCACCCTTTCCTTACCCGCTGGCTGTACAGTCATGGCCAAAAATTTTGAGAATGAGACAAATATTAATTTTTCCAAAGTCTACTGCTTCATTTTTTCTAATGGCAATTTGCATATACTCCTGAATGTCAGAGTGATCAGCTTAACAGCAATTACTGTACTTGCAAAGGTAATATTTGCCCAGAAAATGAACTTTAACCCCCAAAACACATTTCAACATCATTGCAGTCCTGCCTTAAAAGGAGCAGCTAACATCGTTTTAGTGATTGATCCATTAACACAGGTGTGGGTGTTGATGAGGACAGGGCTAGTGATCAATCAGTCATGATTAAGTAACAATGACATCACTGGACACTTTAAAAGGAGGCTGGTGCTTGGTATCATTGTTTCTCTTCAGTTAACCATGTTTATCTCTAAAGAAACACGTGCAGCCATCATTGCACTGCACAAAAATGGCCTAACAGGGAAGAGTATCGCAGCTACAAAGATTGCACCTCAGTCAACAATCTATCGCATCATCAAGAACTTCAAGGAGAGACCTTCCATTGTTGTCAAAAAGGCTCCAGGGCGCCCAAGAAAGACCAGCAAGCGCCAGGACCGTATCTTAAAACTGTTTCAGCTGCGGGATCGGACTACCAGCAGTGCCGAGCTTGCTCAGGAATGGCAGCAGGCTGGTGTGAGTGCTTCTGCACGCACTGTGAGGCGGAGACTCTTTGAGCAAGGCCTGGTTTCAAGGACGGCAGCAAAGAAGCCACTTCTCTCCAGAAAAAACATCTCTCCAGAAAAAACATCAGGGACCGACTGATATTCTGCAAAAGGTACAGGGAGTGGACTGCTGAGGACTGGGGCAAAGTCATTTTCTCTGATAAATCCCCTTTTCGATTGTTTGGGACATCTGGAAAACAGCTTATTCGGAGAAGAAGAGGTGAGCGCTACCACCAGTCTTGTCTCATGCCAACTGTAAAGCATCCTGAAACCATTCATGTGTGGGGTTGCTTCTCAGCCAAGGGAATCGGCTCACTCACAATCTTGCCTAAAAACACAGCCATGAATAAAGAATGGTACCAGAATGTCCTCCAAGAGCAACTTCTCCCACCCGTCCAAGAGCAGTTTGGCGCCCAACAATGCCTTTTCCAGCATGATGGAGCACCTTGCCATAAAGCAAAGGTGATAACTAAATAGCTCATGGAACAAAACATAGAAATTTTGGGTCCATGGCCTGGAAACTCCCCAGATCTTAATCCCATTGAGAACTTGTGGTCGATCATCAAGAGACGGGTGGACAAACAAAAACCAACAAATTCTGGCAAAATGCAAGCATTGATTATGCAAGAATGGACTGCTATCAGTCAGGATTTGGTCCAGAAGTTGATTGAGAGCATGCCAGGGAGAATTGTAGAGGTCTTGAAGAAGGGTCAACACTGCAAATATTGACTTGCTGCATTAACTCATTCTAACTGTCAATATAACCTATTGGTACTCATAATATGATTGCAATTATATTTCTGTATGTGATATAAACATCAGACAAACACTAATAAAAACCAGAGGGCAGCAGATCATGTGAAAATATAATTTTGGTGTCATTCTCAAAAATTTTGGCCATGACTGTATACTGGCTGCAATATTGGATTGAAATTCATTCTCTGTCCTCCGTAGTACATGCCTGCACAAGGCAATCTTGCAATCACGTCCAATAAATAAAAAAAAATTAAAAAAGCTGACAGCACTAAAGGTACCTTCACACTAAGCGACGCTGCAGCGATACCAACAACGATGTCGATCGCTGCAGTGTCGCTGTTTGGTCGCTGGGGAGCTGTCACACAGACAGCTCTCCAGTGACCAACGATCCCAAGGTCCCCGGTAACCAGGGTAAACATCGGGTTACTAAGCGCAGGGCCGCGCTTAGTAACCCAATGTTTACCATGGTTACCAGCGTAAACGTTAAAAAAACAAACACTACATACTTACCTTCAGCTGTCTGTCCTCCGGCGCCCTGCTTTCCTCTGCACTCTCAGCGCCGGTCAGCCGGAAAGCAGAGCGGTGACGTCACCGCTGTGCTTTCCGGCTAGCCGGCGCTGACACAGGATGCAGGAGGAGTGCAGAGAAGCAGAGTGCCGGGGACAGACAGCTGAAGGTAAGTATGTAGTGTTTGTTTTTTTAACGTTTACGCTGGTAACCAGGGTAAACATCGGGTTACTAAGCGCGGCCCTGCACTTAGTAACCCAATGTTTACCCTGGTTACCAGTGAATACATCGCTGGATCGGCGTCACACACGCCAATCCAGCGATGTCAGCGGGAGATCCAGCGACAAAATAAAGTTCTGGACTTTCCTCAGCGACCAACGATCTCCCAGCAGGGGCCTGATCGTTGGTCGCTGTCACACATAACGATTTCCTTAACAATATCGTTGCTACGTCACAAAAAGCAACGATATCGTTAACGATATCGTTATGTGTGAAGGTATCTTAAGTTGTGGCGCCCGTTCCAAATCCAGGGAACCCTCCTGGATAGTCCAAGCAGTTGAATAAATAGATGAACAGCGCTCCATCCTGGTGTAGTAATATAAAAAAGGATTTATTCAGCCATAAAGAAGCAACATTTCGACCATCAATAGGTCTTTGTCAAGCATGTTGTGCTTGACAAAGACCTATTGATGGTCGAAACGTTGCCTCTTTATGGCTAAATAAATCCTTTTTTATATTACTACACCTGGATGGAGCGCTCTTGAAATCACATCATGCAAAGAGGGCTGACTAGTCTGGGGAAACAAACCCTCCAACGACTAGTCAGAGGACTGATTGGCATAAGAAAAACAGACCTTATAAATACGTTTTTTAATTAAAGGGAACCTGTCACCTGAATTTGGCTGGACTGGTTTTGGGTCATATGGGCAGAGTTTTTGGGTGTTTGATTCACCCTTTGCTTACCCGCTGGCTGCATGCTGGCCGCAATATTGGATTGAAGTTCATTCTCTGTCCTCCGTAGTACACACCTGCGCAAGGCAAGATTGTCTTGTGCAGGCGTATACTACGGAGGACACAGCATGAACTTCAATACAATATTGCGGCCAGCATGCAGCCAGCGGGTAAGGAAAGGGTGAATCAAACACCTGAAAACTCCGCCCATATGACCCAAAACCAGTCCCGCCAAATTCAGGTGACAGGTTCCCTTTAAACATTGATTTAAGTAACTAAGGGTATAAAGGCATGGGTTAGGCTGGGAATGAAGTAGATATGTGAATACTATTGGGTTAGAGGGCATGGGAGACCTGACCGGTTCCCTTTAAAATGCTTAATCTGGTGAAAGGTCCTTTGTAGAGATGGGCGAACCCGAACAATAAATTTCGGCATCCATACCAAACACCTACTGTTCGGGCACGGACACCGAACACGGACTTCATCAGGACGTCCGTGTTACTGTTCCCATTCAGCTGTTCAAAGACCGGGTGTTTGTCACGCTGTCATGGGCATGACAGCGTGGCTAACACCGCTTCTGATCGGCGGTGAAGTCATACCCGCCGGTTAGAGAGCCGCGGTTCCCACGCTGTCAAAAGACAATCTTTAAACAGAAACCCAATCTCAGTGATTTGTGAGCAAAGTACACAAAATACACTTGGCCGCAAAAATAAAGCCACTCCCAAAATGGCATTATAGAAAAGGAGAAACAAAGGAGTGTTTTTTTTTTTTTTATAGAAGTAAAAAATGTTATTAACAGAATTGGACAAAAAGCGACATAAAATATAAAAGGTGCAAAGAAGGACACACAGTAGTGACGCCCAGCAATATATGTTTGTGATAATCACTTATTGCAGTGCATAATTAATTGTAAGATGTGCCTTATAGATTTTTAAACATATGTGAAACCATGCCTCTCATTAAATATTAGCCACCTGTCCACCATGAATTAAAACAATTTTTAGTTTATGTGGATCAATAGTATACAGAGGCATGTTCACATAGTTAGATATCAGAAGAGTGACACACAGATTTCAAACAGAGACATCATACATATTATCAAATATACAGCAATATAAACGTAGATCATCTTACTAAATGCTTAGGGCACATCACTCCGACCTTTTAACCCCTTCATGACCCAGCCTATTTTGACCTTAATGACCTGGCCGTTTTTTGCAATTCTGACCAGTGTCCCTTTATGAGGTAATAACTCAGGAACGCTTCAACGGATCCTAGCGGTTCTGAGATTGTTTTTTCGTGACATATTGGGCTTCATGTTAGTGGTAAATTTAGGTCAATAAATTCTGCGTTTATTTGTGATAAAAACGGAAATTTGGCGAAAATTTTGAAAATTTCGCAATTTTCACATTTTGAATTTTTATTCTGTTAAACCAGAGAGTTATGTGACACAAAATAGTTAATAAATAACATTTCCCACATGTCTACTTTACACCAGCACAATTTTGGAAACAAAATTTTTTTTTGCTAGGAAGTTATAAGAGTTAAAATTTGACCAGCGATTTCTCATTTTTACAACGAAATTTACAAAACCATTTTTTTTAGGGACCACCTCACATTTGAAGTCAGTTTGAGGGGTCTATATGGCTGAAAATACCCAAAAGTGACACCATTCTAAAAAATGCACCCCTCAAGGTGCTCAAAACCACATTCAAGAAGTTTTTTAACCCTTCAGGTGCTTCACAGCAGCAGAAGCAACATGGAAGGAAAAAATGAACATTTAACTTTTTAGTCACAAAAATTATCTTTTAGCAACATTTTTTTTATTTTCCCAATGGTACAAGGAGAAACTGAACCACGAAAGTTGTTGTCCAATTTGTCCTGAGTACGCTGATACCTCATATGTGGGGGTAAACCACTGTTTGGGTGCACGGCAGGGCTTGGAAGGGAAGGAGCGCCATTTGACTTTTTGAATGAAAAATTGGCTCCACTCTTTAGCGGACACCATGTCACGTTTGGAGAGCCCCCGTGTGCCTAAACATTGGAGCTCCCCCACAAATGACCCCATTTTGGAAACTAGACCCCCCAAGGAACTTATCTAGATGCATACTGAGCACTTTAAACCCTCAGGTGCTTCACAAATTGATCTGTAAAAATGAAAAAGTACTTTTTTTTTCACAAAAAAATTATTTTCGCCTCAGTTTTTCATTTTCACATGGGCAATAGGATAAAATGAATCCTAAAATTTGTTGGGCAATTTCTCCCGAGTACGCCGATACCTCATATGTGGGGGTAAACCACTGTTTGGGCACACGGCAGGGCTCGGAAGGGAAGGCGCGGCATTTGACTTTTTGAATGGAAAATTAGCTCCAATTGTTAGCGGACACCATGTCGCGTTTGGAGAGCCCCTGTGTGCCTATGCATTGGAGCTCCCCCACAAGTGACCCCATTTTGGAAACTAGACCCCCCAAGGAACTTATCTAGATGCATATTGAGCACTTTAAACCCCCAGGTGCTTCACAGAAGTTTATAATGCAGAGCCATGAAAATAAAAAATAATTTTTCTTTCCTCAAAAATGATTTTTAGCCTGGAATTTCCTATTTTGCCAAGGGTAATAGGAGAAATTGGACCGCAAATGTTGTTGTCCAGTTTGTCCTGAGTACGCTGATACCCCATATGTGGGGGTAAACCACTGTTTGTGCGCACGGCAGGGCTCGGAAGGGAAGGCACGCCAATTGGCTTTTTAAATGGAAAATTAGCTCCAATCATTAGCGGACACCATGTCACGTTTGGAGAGCCCCTGTGTGCCTAAACATTGGAGATCCCCCACATATGACCCCATTTTGGAAACTAGACCCCCAAAGGAACTAATCTAGATGTGTGGTGAGGACTTTGAACTTCCAAGTGCTTCACAGAAGTTTATAACGCAGAGCCATGAAAATAAAATAAAAATTTTATTTTCTCTAAAATGATTTTTTAGCCTGCAATTTATTATTTTCCCAAGGGTAACAGGAGAAATTTGACCCCAAAAGTTGTTGTACAGTTTCTCCTGAGTACGCTGATACCCCATATGTGGGGGTAAACCACAGTTTGGGCACATGTCGGGGCTCAGAAGGGAAGTAGTGACTTTTGAAATGCAGACTTTGATGGAATGGTCTGCGGGCGTCACGTTGCGTTTGCAGAGCCCCTGGTGTGCCTAAACAGTAGAAACCCCCCACAAGTGACCCCATTTTGGAAACTAGACCCCGAAAGGAACTTATCTAGATGTGAGGTGAGCACTTTGAACCCCCAAGTGCTTCACAGAAGTTTATAACACAGAGCAGTGAAAATAATAAATACGTTTTCTTTCCTCAAAAATAATTTTTTAGCCCAGAATTTTTTATTTTCCCAAGGGTTACAGGAGAAATTGGACCCCAAAAGTTGTTGTCCAGTTTCTCCTGAGTACGCTGATACCCCATATGTGGGGGTAAACCACTGTTTGGGCACACGTCGGGGCTCAGAAGGGAAGTAGTGACTTTTGAAATGCAGACTTTGATGGAATGGTCTGCGGGCGTCACGTTGCGTTTGCAGAGCCCCTGGTGTGCCTAAACAGTAGAAACCCCCCACAAGTGACCCCATTTTGGAAACTAGACCCCCCCAAGGAACTTATCTAGATATGTGGTGAGCACTTTGAACCCCCAAGTGCTTCACAGACGTTTACAACGCAGAGCCGTGAAAATAAAAAATCATTTTTCTTTCCTCAAAAATGATGTTTTAGCAAGCAATTTTTTATTTTCTCAAGGGTAACAGGAGAAATTGGACCCCAGTAATTGTTGCCCAGTTTGTCCTGAGTACGCTGATACCCCATATGTGGGGGTAAACCACTGTTTGGGCACATGTCGGGGCTCGGAAGTCAAGTAGTGACGTTTTGAAATGCAGACTTTGATGGAATGGTCTGCGGGCGTCACGTTGCGTTTGCAGAGCCCCTGGTGTGCCTAAACAGTAGAAACCCCCCACAAGTGACCCCATTTTGGAAACTAGACCCCCCAAGGAACTTATCTAGATATGTGGTGAGCACTTTGAACCCCCAAGTGCTTCACAGACGTTTACAACGCAGAGCCGTGAAAATAAAAAATCATTTTTCTTTCCTCAAAAATGATGTTTTAGCAAGCAATTTTTTATTTTCTCAAGGGTAACAGGAGAAATTGGACCCCAGTAATTGTTGCCCAGTTTGTCCTGAGTACGCTGATACCCCATGTGTGGGGGTAAACCACTGTTTGGGCACATGTCGGGGCTCGGAAGTCAAGTAGTGACGTTTTGAAATGCAGACTTTGATGGAATGGTCTGCGGGCGTCACGTTGCGTTTGCAGAGCCCCTGGTGTGCCTAAACAGTAGAAACCCCCCACAAGTGACCCCATTTTGGAAACTAGACCCCCCAAGGAACTTATCTAGATATGTGGTGAGCACTTTGAACCCCCAAGTGCTTCACAGACGTTTACAACGCAGAGCCGTGAAAATAAAAAATCATTTTTCTTTCCTCAAAAATGATGTTTTAGCAAGCAATTTTTTATTTTCTCAAGGGTAACAGGAGAAATTGGACCCCAGTAATTGTTGCCCAGTTTGTCCTGAGTACACTGATACCCCATATGTGGGGGTAAACCACTGTTTGGGCACACGTCGGGGCTCGGAAGGGAAGGAGCACCATTTGACTTTTTGAATAAAAGATTGGCTGGAATCAATGGTGGCGCCATGTTGCGTTTGGAGACCCCCTGATGTGCCTAAACAGTGGAAACCCCTCAATTCTAACTCCAACACACCCCTAACCCTTATCCCAACTGTAGCCGTAACCCTAACCACAACCCTAACCCCAACACACCCCTAACCCTAACCACAACCCTAATTCCAACCCAACCCTAACCCTAAGGCTATGTACCCACGTTGCGGATTCGTGTGAGATTTTTCCGCACCATTTTTGAAAAATCCGCGGGTAAAAGGCACTGCGTTTTACCTGCGGATTTACTGCGGATTTCACCTGCGGATTCCTATTGAGGAATAGGTGTAAAACGCTGCGGAATCCGCACAAAGAATTGACATGCTGCGGAAAATACAACGCAGCGTTTTCGTGCGGTATTTTCCGCACCATGGGCACAGCGGATTTGGTTTTCCATAGGTTTACATGGTACTGTAAACCTGATGGAACACTGCTGCGGATCCGCAGCGGCCAATCCGCTGCGGATCCGCAGCCAAATCCGCACCGTGTGCACATAGCCTAATTCTAAAGGTATGTGCACACGCTGCGGAAAACGCTGCGGATCCGCAGCAGTTTCCCATGAGTTTACATTTCAATGTAAACCTATGGGAAACAAAAATCGCTGTACACATGCTGCGGAAAAACTGCACGGAAACGCAGCGGTTTACATTCCGCAGCATGTCACTTCTTTCTGCGGATTCCACAGCGGTTTTACAACTGCTCCAATAGAAAATCGCAGTTGTAAAACCGCAGTGAAATGCGCAGAAAAACCGCGGTAAATCTGCCATAAATCCGCAGCGGTTTAGCACTGCGGATTTATCAAATCCGCTGCGGAAAAATCCGCAGAGGACCAGAATACGTGTGCACATATCGAAACCCTAACCCTACCCCTAACCCTACCCCTACCCCTAACCCTACCCCTAACCCTAACCCTACCCCTAACCCTACCCCTACCCCTACCCCTAACCCTAACCCTAACCCTACCCCTAACCCTAACCCTAACCCTAACCCTACCCCTACCCCTAACCCTACCCCTAACCCTAACCCTACCCCTACCCCTAACCCTACCCCTAACCCTAACCCTAGTTCTAACTCCAACCTTAGTGGAAAAAAAAAAAATTCTTTATTTTATTATTGTCCCTATCTATGGGGGACAAATGGGGGGGGGGGGTCATTTACTGTTTTTTTTATTTTGACCACTGTGATAGATTATATCACAGTGATCAAAATTCACATTGGAACGAATCTGCCGGCCGGCAGATTCGGCGGGCGCACTGCGCATGGGCCCGCCATTTTGGAACATGGCGGCGCTCGGGGAAGAAGACGGACGGACCCCGCCAGGATCGGTAAGTATAAGGGGGGGAGATCAGGGCACAGGGGGGGGAGATCAGGGCACGGGGGGGCGTCGGAGCACGGGGGGGGAGGGATCGGAGCATGGGGGAGAGTGATCGGTGTGCGGGCGGGTGGATCAGTGTGCAGGGGGGGTGGATCGGTGTGCAGGGGGGGTGGATCGGTGTGCAGGGGGGGTGGATCGGAGCACGGGGGGGATCGGAGTGCGGGGGGGGTTGATTGGAGCACGGGGGGTGTGATTGGAGCACGGGGGGAGCGGACAGGAGGACGGGGGAGCGGAGCACAGGACGGAGGGGAGCGGGCCACAGATCGGGGGGCTGGGGGGGCGATCGGAGGGGTGGGGTGGGGGCACATTAGTATTTCCAGCCATGGCCGATGATATTGCAGCATCGGCCATGGCTGGATTGTAATATTTCACCATTTTTTAGGTGAAATATTACAAATCGCTCTGATTGGCAGTTTCACTTTCAACAGCCAATCAGAGCGATCGTAGCCACGAGGGGGTGAAGCCACCCCCCCTGGGCTAAACTACCACTCCCCCTGTCCCTGCAGATCGGGTGAAATGGGAGTTAACCCTTTCACCCGATCTGCAGGGACGCGATCTTTCTGTGACACAGCATATGCGTCACAGGTCGGATTGGCACCGACTTTCATGACGCATACGCTGTGTCACAGGTCGGGAAGGGGTTAACAACCCCGATGCGCGTTTCGCTTGTTAATACGCCATGCTTTCTCAAGGGGAGGTCATGGAAATGACAATGCAACAGAAGACTTCACAATCTTTAGAGGCATTGGTGGCCAGAACAAAATAATCCTAGTGCTTTTTATTTTTTTTAACTGAACACAAATAACAATTGGGCATTATTTTACAAAGGACTGGAGAAGTGCGGACACCTGTATGTTTGGGTTCAGTCGGACAGTTACAAAAAGTTTGGGTACCAGAAAAGTATCTGTACCTGAACCCAGACCCCATTCACTTGAATGGGGCGTTCCGAACATCCAGTGTTTGCCATTCTGTCATGTGCATGACAGCACGGCAAATACCAGAGAGCCGCTATTCCCACTCAGTCAAAAGACAGCGTGAGCACTCGGCTGTGATCGGAGGTATAAACTTTACCTCCGGTCATTGGATGGAACTACAGCTCCCATCATCCGTCACCTGCTGCTGCTAATAGCAGTGAGAGCAGGAGCGACTGATGGGTGTATTCATTAGCCGGCTCCTGGCTTGTAAATAAGTACCGTATATACTCGAGTATAAGCCGACCCCCCTAATTTTGCCACAAAAAACTGGGAAAACTTATTGACTCGAGTATAAGCCTAGGGTGGAAATGCAGCAGCTACCGGTGAATTTCAATAATAAAAATAGATCATTATTTCCCCATAGCTGTGCCATATAGTGCTCTGCGCCGTTCATTATTGCCCTATAGCTGTGCCCCATATAGTGCTCTGCACCGTTCATTATTGCCCTATAGCTGTGCCCCATATAGTGCTCTGCACCGTTCATTATTGCCCTATAGCTCTGCCCCATATAGTGCTCTTGCACCGTTCATTATTGCCCTATAGCTCTGCCCCATATAGTGCTCTTGCACCGTTCATTATTGCCCTATAGCTCTGCACCGTTCATTATTGCCCTATAGCTGTGCCCCATATAGTGCTCTTGCACCGTTCATTATTGCCCTATAGCTCTGCCCCATATAGTGCTCTTGCACCGTTCATTATTGCCCTATAGCTCTGCCCCATATAGTGCTCTTGCACCGTTCATATTGCCCCATAGAAAGCTCTGCCCCATATAGTGCTCTTGCACCGTTCATATTGCCCCATAGAAAGCTGTGCCATTGTCGCTGCTGCAGTAAAAAAAAACAAAAAACACATACTCACCTCTCTTGCTTGCAGCTCCCGGCGTCTCGTCCCGGCGTCTCCGCTCTGACTGATCAGGCAGAGGGCGCCGCGCAGACTATATGCGTCATCGCGCCCTCTGACCTGAGCAATCAGAGCTCAGAGACGCCGGGAAGATGGAGCGGCGCCCGGCGGCTGGAACGTGGACAGGTAACTATGACATACTTGCCTGGTCCTGGCGTCCGGCTCCTTCCCCCGGACAGCTGTCTTCGGTGCCGCAGCTTCTTCCTCTATCAGCGGTCACCGTTACCGCTGATTAGAGAAATGAATAGGCGGCTCCACCCCTATGGGAGGTGGAGCCGCTTATTCATTTCTCTAATGAGCGGTCCCACGTGACCGCTGATAGAGGAAGAACTGCAGCACCGAAGACCGTGGGACGGCAGGGGGAGCGCCAGGATTGCTGGGACTAGGTAAGTATGCCTCAGTGCCCTCTCCCCCTCACCCGCCGACCCCACCGCCGACCGTGACTCGAGTATAAGCCGAGAGGGGCACTTTCAGCCCAAAAATTTGGGCTGAAAATCTCGGCTTATACTCAAGTATATACGGTAATTATAATTTTTAAAAAAGCGTGCGTTCCCCTTTATTTTTGATAACCTGCCAAGCAAAACTCACGGCTGGGGGCTGCAACCCTAAGCTGGTCAGCTTCAACAAGGCAAGTTATGAAGAATAGAGGGGTCCCCATGCAGTTTTTTTTTTTTTGGCTGTTTTTATTTATTTAAATAATTAAAAAAAAAATGCAGTGGGGTCCCCCCATTTTTGACATTAACCCTTGGTAAAGCAGACAGCTGGGGGCTGGTATTCTCTGGCTCGTAGGGGGCCATGGATATTGCCCACCTAAAAATAGCAGCCCGCAACTGCCCAGAAAAGGCGCATCTATTAGACTTGCCAATTCTGGTGCTTTGCCCGGCTCTTCCCACTCGCCCTGAAGCGGTGGCAAGTGAGGTTCATATTTGCGGGGTTGATGTCACCTTTGTATTGTCAGGTGACATCATGTATTACGAACGACGAAGAGGTGAGGGATATTGGTTTTTATTTTTGTTTTCTTACAGATGACAAAGGCTTTGGTGGAATAGACGTTAGGTGTGTATAACTGGTTGTTATTTTTAAATTAAAAAAAGTGTTTTATTTCTAATAAAATACTTTATTACTTTTATTCTGACTGTATCTTTATTTACAATGCAACTATAGAATTAGTAATGGATAGGTGCCTAAGGCTACTTTCACACTGGCGTTTTTTTTTAATACGGCACAATGCGTCGTTTAGGGGAAAAAACGCATCCTGCAAAGTTGTTTGCAGGATGCGTTTTTACCCCATAGTTACATTACCGACGCATTGCGACATATTGACACACGTCGCAACCGTCTTGCGACGGTTGCGCCGTGTTGTGGCGGACCGCCAGAAGCAAAAAAAGTTAAATGTAACTTTTTTTGCAGCCGACGGACCGCTTTTTCCGACCGCGCATGCGAGGCCGGAACTCCGCCCCCACCTCCCCGCACCTCACAATGGGGCAGCGGATGCGCCGGAGAAATGCATCCGCTGCACCTGTTGTGGGGCACAACAAACGCTAGCGTCGGAATCTCGGCCCGACGCAATGCGACGGGCCAAATCCGACGCTAGTGTGAAAGTAGCCTTATAGACGCCTCTCCGTTACTAACGTTACTAAGCCATGGGCTTGATGTCACATGACAATACAAAGGTGACATCAACCCCACAAATATGAACCCCACCTGCCACCACTACAGGGCAAGTGGGAAGAGCCAGGCAAAGCGCCAGAATTGGTGCATCTAATAGGTGTGCCTTTTCTGGGCGGCTGGGGGAGGGGAATATCCATAGCTCCTTACCAGTCTGAGAATACGCTCCTGATCTTGCTGTTATTAGTGGCAGCAGGTGTCTGATAATGGAAGCTGTAGTCCCATCCGCTGACACCAGTGACCGGAGGTAAACTTTATACCTCCGATCACAGCTCAGTGCTCACTCTCTTTTGACAGCGTGGGAACCGCGGCACTCTGACTGGCCCGCCGCACCCAAACATCCAGGTGTCCGCACATCTCTAGTCCTTTCTAAGATAATGCCCAATTGTTTTGTTTTCAGTTAAAAAACAAAAAGCCAGAAACAAACACTAGGATTAATTTTTGTGGCCACCAATGCCTCTTACTAAAGATTGTGAAGTCTTCTGTTGCATTGTCATTTCCATATAGTATTACCTCCTAAGCGCTGCCAACTTTCAGAGACAGGCTGCTGAATGGAAACAGGAGCAGTCCTGCCAGGGATGCTGAACAAGGTCATAAGTGTTCTGTAGAGGGCACAGATATATTTATTCCATGATTGAGTAATAATTATACATGGGATTATGTTTCCCTTACTAAAAGAAGTCACTGGCGGACGGTTTTCACGCAGAAAATGCCAAAGTAATAGCCCAGATCTGTTACCTCTATTCATAATAAACCCTGTTACCTGTTCATTGCGACTTCATTATCTTCTTTTTAGCAGTCTTGTCAGCCGGTCTCCTACTTTATTTTCGTTGTATGCCTAGTAGAGCTATGTAGGGAGTGACTGCTTGTCATCATGTGTAACTTGGCACTTGGTATAACCAGAGACCCTTCCTATCTGCTAACGAGTGCCGTCAGCACGTTCCCTGCTCTAATAATTGACAGCAAATGCTACAATATGCCCGAGATACTGCAGAGCCATGTATGAAAATTCTCTTTTGTTGTGAATTACCGTATGTCTTCCCTCCACCCCAATTTTATATTTCCCCTGTGCCCTGAGGGGTGAGCTGTCCAAGCCTGATGTATACAATTAGATAAATTGGTCTTCAAGAAGCCTGTAAAATTCGTTTTGCCATTACAGTTCATATGTTACTTATCCTTTTTATGATTTTGTGAGTGGACATTTAATTTATGAAACGAATAACTGTATTTATTTGTTTTTTTTTTTTTTTGTTTTTTTTTATTCACATGAAGACACGACTCGTTGGAGCCTGGTCACAAAGCGACCATTGAAACTAAACACCGCACCTTGTAGAGGCAATGCTTTACAATTTGTATTTCAGGCAAGAACATTACTGATGAAATACTAAGAGTAAAACCTGACACTGCTGAAAATTGGATCATAAATAATTGATATTTGTACCATGTATTTTTTTTTTTTTGCACACCAGTATAATCGCAGAGGTGTGAACCAGGCCTATTGTGTATTCAAGCAAGCTGCAATATAAAATATTCTGTAGTAACGGCCGCTGTCTGTAAAATTCAGAGTGGGAGCGACTGCTATCCTGTCACCTGGGTTTCTGCCACAAGAGAAACAATAGGTGGGTCGTCTGTGCTGCTGATGGAGACAGAATGGTACAGGATACAAAGTAGACTTGATGTGGTTTTATTATCAATAATAATTTATAATAAAACCGCTTGAGGTTTCCTTTCTATCCTGAACCATTTTTTCGGTTCTCCATCAGCAGCACAGACGACCCACCTATCGTTTCTCTCGAGGTATTTCAATGATTGGGACTGCAGTCGTTGACCTATTTAAGCTTGATCCTTGTTGTGTGATAACACATCTTTACCAGATGAGCAATTCCCTGCACCTTATTGTCCTTTATCACCAGATAAGACTCAATTGCACTTTTTGCTCCTCAGCTTTTTCCTACATCTGGGTTTCTGCCATTAGTCTTTTCTTCTAATTGCCCATCCCTCTAGCTTCTCTATCCAAATAATTAAAGGTAACCTGTCAGGTCCCCCATGCCCCCTAACCACCAGCAGTTGCATCTGCATATGTAGACACACTGCATAACCAGTCTCTGTGTTATATTACACACCCAAACAGCTTTTTAGAAGTATTTCTAACCTCTGTTTATGATAAGTAAATGAGGGCTTTGACTAGTCGAGGGGGTGTTAGTGTCCCCAGACTAGTCAACCCACTAAGCATGTTGTCATGCCCCTACGGGCTTTGTAACTTAACTTACAAGCGCTGACAACATCGCAAGCGCTGTACTAAGGCTGGTTTCAGACTTGCGTTCGGCAGAGCTGCTGATGAAAGCCTTCTTCCTCTTTTAAGCCCCGCCCACTGCCACACCTCTTCCTCAGCTCCGCCTACTTCTGCATGCGTGCTGCATACCCTATCTTTAACATTGGGTACGCAGGCCATGCGGATGTATGTGGATGCCTCCGCATGCGTCGTTTTGATGCTGCGCTGAACGCAACATGTTGCATTTTGCTGCGGTCGGCGCAGCTTCAAAAAGACGCAAGCGAAGGCATTCGCATACATCCGTATGGCCTGCGTACCCAATGTTAAAGATAGGGGATGCATGCAGAAGTAGGCGGAGCTGAAGGAAGAGGTGCCGCAGTGAGTGGGGATTAAAGGAGGATGAAGGCTGCCATCCGCAGCCCTGCCGAATGCTAGTGTGAAGCTAGCCTTACCTCGGGCATGTGGGCAGCTTCCCCACTCATCATTGATCCTCTGAAGCCAGGTGTATATGTCCCTTCTTCAAAGAAATACATTGTGCATGATCGGAAGTCTCACCACTCCTGGCGGCGATTCTGCAGCTTCCGCAGACGTCACGTCGACAGAGCAGCTGCTTCTCCTCCACTCTGCTCTGTTGACAGGTTGTGATGGCGAATGTCATGCAGATTGATAGTTGGCTTCCCACTGCATAATTGAGTCGCACCCCGTCAACAGAGCAACTTGGAAGAAGCAGCGCTGCTCTTTTGACCTGTAGTAGCTGATTCGCTCGCAGCAGCAGTCAGTAATCGCTTTGAGCCGGCGCTGAATAGAACAAGCAGCTAGCTGCCAGGTTAGTTTTTTGACTCATAGCAAAAAAACAAAAAATAAATTTACCGTAGTTCTGAATAACCCCTGTAAATAAAGTGTATCTTTTTGTAATATTTTAAGGAAAAAGTCTGTTCTGTTCCCGTTTTGGCTTATCTATTACCTCCATGTCTTGTAAAATCATTCCTGTTGTCACTTGGCATTACTAAAAATTGTTGGCAATTGAGCGGAAAAAATATTTTATCTGTATTATTTAAATTATTTCAAATTATTGACTTTGTAAAACAACCCCTTCCTTCCCTCACCCTATAGCCTTCATATTGTACAGTTTTTCTTTTATCCTCCCATACCCTATGATGAGATGACCTATAATGACCGGCCTAAAAGAAGCTCGTCTCCTCATTGTTAACTGTGTAATCAGTAGTTCCTCTTCTGCTCATCGACTGCACTGCTTGTTGGAGACTAGTAGCCCTGTGCGACTTTGGAGACCAGAACGGGGACACAAGATTCTTTCTATACAGCACTGAAACATAATTGCTGCTTACCGGGAGAGACCTGAGAATATTTCAGTATGAGGTAGTTCATCTTATCTATTAGTTGTCTGCTGTCATATCTGGACTTTTCGTGCTTTCCGAAACATTGGATCTTTAGATTTTATCTAAATGCTGCTTATTGTGAGTTATAGGAGCCAGATTCTAAATCTTGGACTTGCACTTATTGAGGAAGAGAGCCAGTGACTGACAGCTCTCCTTTACAGGTGATTCCGCAACCATTGTCTGGAAGGACGGGACAGCCACCTAAAATTCAGCCCCTATCCAATAGCCTTTACGCTGAATGTAATCTGCTGCTCCCTATCTGCTGTCTTGAAAGAAGCTTACTGTGGTCTGCTTTAATTGGATTACTCTCAGGAAGTCCTGAAAAATGTCTGCCCCTATGATCACTGCCTTTACCTTTTATTCTTCCAGTTCTGAAAACCGCTAGAATCAATTACTGATATTTGTAAATGCCATTAGCTGCTCTTTATATAGAATTCACTTGTATGAGGTTTAGTGATACCTTTAACAAAGGGTTTAAACTATGCTCTGACCGGTATTAGCATTAACCTCATCTGATCTTTGCTACATTTCCACCTATTCGTGCTAAAGACCCTGTGTCCTACACTATTCTGTATGGCGTTTTGAATGCCAGCTTCAATGGAGCGAGCGCTGGAGTAAGGTTCGGCAAATTCCTTCTTGAATGTAGCACATCTTTACGTTGTGCGCCATAGTCAGAAATGTACTCGGACATTTCTTTTGAAATTTACTGGACTTTTGTGGTGTAAATTCTGATGACTTTTTAGGAATTCTTAGCATTGCCCACTTAATAAGGTTGCACAGCTGTCAGGACTAATGTTTAAAACAAAAAAATTGTAAGACCTTCATGATGGTTTACGAACAACAATGTGGTCCAGTTAGCCATTGGCAAATTATTTATTTTTATTCCTTGTTCCCAAAACCTCTAGCATTATTTATGCTAAATCCATGTGATGAATGCCTTCTGGTTAGACAGAAGTAGCTTATACCCTCCAGCGGGCATTTTGACATTTCAGTCATTTTGCTGCTGGCAGCTTTATCTTATCAGTAGGGTTGAAGGAACTCATCTTGCTCAAGCAGAATATTTTACATGTCTAGAGTGTGGCTGTTGGGGTATGTGCAGGAAAACCGCACCATTTTGCCTCGTCTATGCCTCGTTTTACTTGTGTTTTTTATGCTGCTTTTCCCACACTCATTAGTATGGGACAAAATAAGCAAAAACGGTGAAAGAATTGACATGCAGCAGTAATCTGCAAGTCACAAATGTGCTTGAGCCGTCAGGATTCTCACTCACTTTGCTGGCATCAGGAAACCCTTCAGGTTTTGTGATCAATCTGAACAGAAAAAAGTCCCAATTTGTGAGAAATCTGCAATGTCTGCACAGGCTCATCCACACTTAAGTGATTTTTTTATTTATTTATTTATTTTTTAATCAGTGTTTGAATGCCAAAACCAGGAACAAAACCTACAGATAAACTGTGTTTTGAAGACACTCCTAGTTTTCGCATAAAATCACTGACGTCTGGATGAGCGCTTTTAAGCTATGTGCATCGGACGTTCTTTTCAAGTGGATTCCGCAGAGGTTCTGTGTGAAAAAGTGACACAAAAGGGCCCAGTAAAATGAAGGTAGTGCACAGCAATGTCCCAATGACTTGTTGTGCACATGTTACAGCTGATAGTAATTACTTCCTTTAACCACTTCAGGGTTCGGAAACCACGAGGTGCTAAAGTGACATGCTCCTTCTCCGGCTCCCACGGCAGAACTGCTGCAATAACAGCAATACCACTGACCGCTAGCGTTTTCCTGGAGAAGTCTATTCTTGTGAAAACCGTGTGCACTGGCGGCTATGTAAGGTGGTGGACTGAGCTATCGCGTTCCTGTAACTGAAGACCCCAATCGCATTGTGTTGTACTGTAATGTAAATGTCTTTTGTATATATTGTGTAATGTGTATTACTGACATGTTGAGGAAAACATGCGGGCTCATCACCGCAGCCCACATAGAGTGCAGAGACACGACCTATGACGTATACACATGTCATGGGTTGTGGAAGGGGTTAATAAAGCTGCTTTGTTTTTGATAGTTCCTGGCATTTGAGTTTGGCCAATTTTATTGACAATCGTGCGGATTACATACTGTTAGTGCGTTTCAGCTGCGGAAGCACTCTAAGAATGCATGTGCGTTTTTTTTTCCCCGCATCTGATGCAATTCTATGGGAGAATTCTGCACATAACTCTGCATACTCCCAAGAGAAATTAACCTGTTCTGGATGCGTGTGAAGTGTAGATTGACAAAGCCAGTCAAACAGAAGCAAGAGGGAACTTCAAGGAAGGTAGTGATTAAATATCTCTTGAATTTCAAGAAACTCCTCATAAAAGGTGATTAAAAAAAAACTAATTTTAAAAAACTGATCCAAGAACATGATGAAAATTCACTATACTGATGGATGACTCAGCCTCATGTCAGATGTATGTGCTACTGCTTTGATTGAAATCCTTGATTCCCCATCCATGCTGTCAGATTTCAATGCTATGATTTTCTGATAGATACATCTCTGTAGAAGCCTTCAGTACAATGTTATCTTTATTATAAGCAAACATAAAAAATAATGACCTTGATAATTGTAGTGCTTTGCTCATCACTGCAGGTAAAGTTTCTTTTTGATGGGAAAGTAAATGCTTTAGGTTTCATTCATACCTTCAGTGGCTTGTGAAAGTATTCACCCCCTTAGCTTTTTACCTATTTTATTACTGTATATGCTCATGTATAAGCCAAGGCACCTAATTTTGGCACAAAAAACTGGGAAAACTCGTTGACTCGAGTATAAGCCTGGTATGCATGGTCTCCTTATCCCCATCCTTGTCTGCATGGCTCCTCGTCCCCGTTCTTGTCTGCATGGCTCCTCGTCCCCATCCTTGTCTGCATGGCCGTCATGAGAAAAGCATAAAAAATACAAAAAAAACCCCCAAACATCCTACATACCTTCTCTGCGCGTATCATGTTCCTGTGCCAGCAGCATCTGCGTGAAAGCGATCACGTGTCCCTGCTCTTTCAGGTAATGAATCTTCACCTCTCTCTACGCCTTTGGGAGTGGAGAGAGGTGAATATTTATTACCTTAATGAGAGGGCACCATTTATAGCCAGGCAGCTGCAGGTAGCCGGCGATTGCTGCTGACACTGTGCGCACTATAAGAGAAATAATATTCACAGCAAGTGCAGTGAAAGGGCAAGGCTTTAGCCGCAGCCATCGGCTCTTGCCTCCTGTGACCCGCTGCTTCGCCTCCCCCGCCGTCTTCTGGGACAATGACTCGTGTATAAGCAGAATGGGGCGTTTTCAGCTTTAAAAAAAATGTGCTGAAAAACTCGGCTTATACCCTAGTGTATATATGGTACTTTACAACCTGTGTTTAAATATTTGTGTAAAGCAGATTTGTGTATGATGCATCAGCACTAAATGGTTTAGGTTGGTGAAGTGAGAAAAATAAACAAAGTAAATTTATAGTATCAAATAACTAAAAATTGGAATGTGCTTATGTATTCACCCCTCAACTTTTTCTATGAAGCCCCTAAACCAGTGTTCCCCAACTCCAGTCCTCGAGTCACCAACTGGTCATGTTTTCAGGATTTCCTTAGTATTGCACAGGTGATAATTGCATCATCTGCACACGTAATAATTCCATCCCCTGTGCAGTACTAAGGAAATCCTGAAAACATGACCTGTTGGTGGCTCTTTAGGACCGGAGTTGAGCAACACTGCCCTAAACATTTCTAGTGCAAGCAATTACTTTCACATTAGTAGTGAAAGGAAATCCACCTGTGTGCATTCTGTGTCACCTGGTCTGTCAGTATATCTCACCTTTTCTGAAAGGCCACAGAGGCTGCAAGACCATTAAACAATAGTCACCACTAACCAAACACCTTGAAGACAAAGGAGATCTCAAAACAAGGCAGGGACATAGATGTTAAGAAGTACAAGTCACGGTTTGATTAATCCCAATCTCAGATGATCCCCCAGAGCATCATCAAATGGAAAGAACATGGTACCACAACAAACCTGCCAAGAGAGGACCACTCACCAAATCTCTCAGCCAAGGCATAACTCTCAGGAGGGCATTCATCAGAGAGGTAGCCAGAGACCAAAGGTAACCCTGAAGGAGCTGCAGACTTCCCAAGCAGAGACTGGAGTATCTGTCCATACGACCACAATAAACTGTACACGCAATAGAGGTGGCCTTTATAGAAGACTGCACAGAAAAAAAGCCTTTCCTTACACACACAAATTGTAAAGTTAATTTTGCTTTTGCTGAAAGACATGTGGGATACTCCCCAAGTGTATGGAGGAAGTGGTGTGGTCAGATGAGACCAAAATTGAACTTTCTCTAGTAACCCCCCACTACAGCACACCTGGAGGATATTATCCCTTTCCTAATAGGGACAGGAAATGACCAAGAGGTTAAATAACCCCTCCCTTATCCTCCCCTCAGTGTTTTTTCCTGTCCCTACTAGGGATGAAGAGGTCATCCCAGGTGTACTGTGTCGGCAGCGGTCACCAGGGGGGAAAAGAGATCTTACGCCGGGCAGCTGGGGAGCAGACTTACCTCTCTTCCCCGTGCACTGCTCCCGTCTCCTCCGGACTCGGGACATCCGCCACCAGTCCGCACCTGCAGGGCAAGGTCTGTGTGGCATTCTTCGGCTGGAGGCCTCTCTGAGCTCTCCAGCCCCTCTCCTCCTCCAGCGGATGCGCGCGATGAGGACTTCCGGTCTGAAGCCGGCAGCAGGATGTGACGTCAGACGCCGGACAGCTTCAGTATTCAGGAAGGTCCTTTTGCGTTCCACGCTGGAACACATGTTAGATGGTGTGGATGTCGCCCCCCCCCCCCCCCACATCCGGACATTGGAGGAGGAGGTCCTCTCACAGGAGGACAGGTGCTGTGTCCGGTCGCTTATTTAAGAGCCCCGGACAAGAAGACGTCTCAGGTGAGATCACTGTGTGGTGAAAATCATGGAGATGTCTGCCTCGCGCTCTGCTCTTGCAGATCCCAGCACCATCCCGGCCCCAGTAAGTAATCTGGCCCAGGGTGTCCACTCCCTGATGCGGGTTGCAATCTTATGATTCCTTCTCCCCTTTATTTCAGGGGGACAAGGAACCCGCATCAGGAAGCAGATCAAAAACTACACGCAAATGCGCTGTCTGTGCGAAAAAACTGTCCTCTTCATACAAGAAGACATTGTGCAAAGAGTGCACAGAAAAAATTGTTAGGGAAGAGCAGCCATCTCTAATGGAAGAGATTTAAGGCTTGATCCAACATGAAATCAGAAGCTCTCTGGCCACACTCCCAACCCACGCCCTCCCCAGTACTCCTCCAGAGGCTAAGAAAAGAAAGCTTAATCCAGAGGATGAAGGGCATGAGGAATCCCAAGGGGAAATGTCGGATGAACCTCCAGAGGAAGGTGAAATATCCTTAGACTCAGAGGCTTCTCAGCAGGAGAGATATTACTTCTCCAGTGACATAGAATAACTCCTCACAGCAGTGAGGAAGACTATGGAGACTGAAGAAGAGAAAACGGCTCAGTCAGTACAGGAAGAGATGTTCGGGGGTCTTCGTTCTAAGAAGAAACAAGTATTTCCCATTCACAAAAATATCCGTGATTTAGTTCTAGAAGAATGGGAAACCCCGGAAAAGAGGTTGACCACCCCAGCAGAAATTAAGGATCGGTTTCCGGTAGATGACGAAACTGCTTCATGCTGGTTGGAGATTCCAAAGGTGGACGTTCAGATCGCTAGGGTAGCTAAGAAGACCACGCTACCATTTGAAGATGCCTCCCAGTTGAAGGACCCTCTGGATCGTAAGATGGACGGGCTACTAAGAAAATCATGGGAGACGTCCGCATCCTTACTTAACATCAATTCGGTATCTACCTGTGTGGTTAGATCAATGCACCGCTGGCTGGGACAACTAGAAGAGCACCTGTCCTCAGGCACTCCCAGAGAGGATATCCTAGCCTCTCTACCTATCTTCCAGAAAGCGACAGGATTTCTAGCAGATGCCTCGGCTGAGTTCGTGAGGGTGGCAGCAAGATCATCAGGGTTGTCAAATTCCGTAAGACGAGCACTCTGGCTGAGATCTTGGTCTTGGGACATGACCTCATAGATGAGGCTCTGTTCTATTCCCTTTAAAGGGAAATATATGTTTGGGCCTGCCCTGGATGATCTACTGGAGAAGGCTTCAGACAAAAAGACATTGCCAGAACCTAGAAACCCTAGGAAAAGACCCTTTCGCTCTCAACAAGAGCATACTCCTCAATACAGAGGCAAGGGCAAGTCGGGGCGTTGAAGTTATCCAAAAGGAGGGAAAGACAGAAATCTTTTTCTTTCCCAACCCCAAACTCAAAGAAAACAATGACGCCACCATGGTGGGGGGTCGTATCTCATACTTCCTCCCATACTGGCAAGCAATCTGCTCAGACCAATGGACCTTAACATCAGTCAGAGACGGAATAAAAATAGAGTTGATATCATATCCTCAAAAGAAGTCAAGAACAACATCTTTAGCTACACCAGAGCTACAATCCATATTGATAGCGGGAGTACAAGATCTCCTAGTCAACAAGGTGATCTCCTCAGTCCCGGAGAACGAGAGGAACAGAGGACATTATTCAAATTTGTTTCTAATAAAGAAACCAAATGGGTCCCATCAAATAATAATCAACCTAAAACCTCTGAATCAATACGTAGTCTACAGAAGGTTTAAGATGGAATTAGTAAGGTCTACAGTACCCCTCATAGGACAAGATTTAGTCATGGCGACGATAGATTTACAGGACACATATTACCACGTCCCAATCCATCCAACTTATCGAAAATTCCTAAGATTTGCAGTCGCCAGGGGGAAAGACATAGACCATTTTCAATTCAATGTCCTCCTGTTTGGGCTATCCTCAGCCCCAAGGATTTTCACAAAGATCATGTCCGAAGTAATGGCCTACATCAGAGGTCAACAAATATGCATAATTCCATACCTTGACGACCTCCTGATAATGGCTCCCTCAATTCCCATTCTTCAAGAAAACCTTCAAAAGACAGTCCAAATCTTATCGTCCTTAGGCTGGATAGTGAACCACAAGAAATCGGATATGGTTCCGTCAACAACAAAGGTCTTTTTAGGGGTCCTACTGGATTCTCACAGCCAAACATCTTTCTTACCAGAACAAAAACTGACCTTGCTTACAGCAAAAATCAGAACGTTGCGGAGCAAGAAGATAGTTTCTCTAAGATGGGCTATGTCGGTTCTCGGGACCATGACGTCATACATCCAGATGGTGTCATGGGCACAAACCCACACCAGAGTACTCCATTCTCTGACAAAAAGATCAGAATACCACCGCAAGTAAAGTCATCTTTGACGTGGTGGCTACAAAAGGAAAACCTAATCAAAGGAGTTCCCTGGTCGCAGGATCCAGCAATCTCTATAACAGTTGATGCCAGCGAAAGAGGTTGGGGAGCTACGGTAGCCCAACACATATTTCAGGGGGACTGGCCAAACGAGATAAGCCAACGATCCTCGAACTTCAGAGAACTAAAAGCTGTGGAGGAAGTCCTCAAAGCAGCAGTAACTCTTGTTCAAAATTCCCATATCAAGATTACTCGGACAACATGACAACAGTTGCCCATCTTCGCCATCAGGGAAGTACAAGACACGAGGATCTAAAGGCTATATCAGCCAGAATATTTTCCTGGGCCGAAGAACATGTTCTCTCACTTTCTGCCCTGCACATAAAAGTGGGAATAAATATACAGGCCAACTTCCTGAGCAGAGAAAGGATCCATCCCGGAGAATGGAGTCTAGACCCAGAAACTTTTCAAATTTTGGTCAGAAAGTGGGGACAGCCGGAAGTGGACCTGTTCGCAAACGCTCAGAAGACAAAGGTGGACCAATTTTTTTCGCTAGATCCAACCAATCCGGGGCTAGGAGTAGACGCATTGGCCCAACCATGGACATTCTCACTGGCTTATGCTTTTCCTCCATTACCAATTCTACCAAAGGTCCTACAAAAGATAAGGACAAAAACACATGGGCCACCTGCATAGCGAACAAGTCTGTAGGAACCTGTTCACACCACCATAGAACTTGAAAACACAAAAGCGCACAGAAAGGTCAAAAAATACTCTGTTGTAAAAAGTCACAGTAAATAAGCAAGTGCTAGTCAAAAAATGAAAAAATACAAGGTATTTAGTTAAGTTTTTTTGCAAAAAAAAAAAAAGTATATTAAGCTGCTCCACCAATCGCCAAGGTATACCCATAATAGAGCAGTCCTGTCTAATGTATATTATCCCTATCTGATGTATTTAAAAACCTGATCATCTGTATAGTACCTGTATGAACAGGGCTCAGAGAGAAAATATCCATGTTGAACATGCGAGATGGGCACAGCTACAATGCAAATGACCCACAGAAGTGTGGTCAACTCCCCAGTCTTGTAAAAACAAGAGAACAATTATAAAACCAAAAACACATGGGCCACCTACATAGCGAACATGTCTGTAGGAACCTGTTCACACCACCATAGAACTTGAAAACATAAGACAGAAAGGGTCAGTGTAATCCTAGTGGCTCCATTTTGGCCCAAAAGAAGTTGGTTTGGGTCCCTCATCAACCTAAAAGTAGATGGACCGATGGCACTACCTCCGATCAAGAACCTTCTCTATCAGGGGCCAATACTTCATCCAGATCCCGAGAGATTACACCTGAATGCCTGGCTTCTGAATTCTCAATTCTGAGGACCAGAGGGCTATCAAAGAAGGTCATTAGTACGCTACAGAAAAGCCGGAAGACAGTTACCAATTCCATTTATCAGAAAATATGGAAAACTTATATCACATGGAGTGCTCCTGAACGGCCCAACCCAGACCGGCCGAACTTAGCCAGAATCCTGGATTTTTTGCAAGATGGGCTAGAAAAAGGTCTCAGACCCAGCACCCTCAAGGTACAGGTGGCGGCACTGAGCTCGTATTTTGACCAGTCTTTAGCCGAACACAGATGGATAAGAAAATTTATGACGGCAGCATCCCGCATATCTCCAAGATCCATAAATATAGTCTCCTCTTGGGACCTCAATATAGTCCTGAAGGGACTTACACTTCCACCTTTTGAACCCTTGTTATCAATAGCAATGGATAGACTCGCCTGGAAAACCACCTTCCTGATAGCTATAACTACAGCCAGGAGAGTAGGTGAACTACAGGCCCTGTCAATCAATGAACCCTACATGAGGATTCTACAAGATAGGATGGATCCAATCGCAGAATAAGTCTTTCTCCCAAAGGTAGTCTCTGACTTCCACAAGTCGCAGGAGATAATTCTCCCTTCCTTTTATCAAGAACCAAAAAATGAGGAAGAACAACAATTCAATACTTTAGATGTTCGGAGAACGGCACTTTATTACCTTCAAGTTTCAGAAAAAATTAGGAAGGATCAGAATTTGTTTATCCATCTTCACGGACAGAATAAGGGAAAGAAGACTTCCAAATCTACAATTACCAATTGGATCAAGAGAGCAATCTTGGAGGCTTATCAGATCCAAGGCCTTCCACCGCCAGAAAAATTCACAGCTCATTCTACCAGAGCAACAGCTGTCTCCTGGGCTGAGAAAGCCAGTGCTTCCATTGAGCAAATTTGCAGAGCTGCTTACATGGTCCTCGGTCCATACATTTTCCAAACATTACAGGCCAGACCTGATGTCAAAGGAAGACTTCGCCTTCGGAGAAAAAGTCCTTAGAGCTATAGTCCCTCCCTAAGAGATTACTCCAGGTGTGCTGTCGTGGGGGGTTACTAGAGAAAATAGAATTATTCTTACCGTTAATTCGGTTTCTAGTAACCCACCACGACAGCAGGAGTAATCCCTCCCTTTGCTTAACCCCTTCGCGCCATGCGCCGTACTAGTACTGCGCTGCCGGCACTGCATTTGTGCCAGCAGCAGTACTAGTACGGCGCACCGATCACCGCGGTCTCGCGCTGAGCGCCGTGGTGATCGGGTGCGGGTGTCAGCTGTATATGACAGCTGACACCCCGCAGCAATGCCCACGATCGGCGCTATCGCCGATTGCGGGCATTTAATCCCTCTGATGCCGCTGTCAGTAGTGACAGCGGCATAGAGGGGGATCGCGCAGGGACGGGGGCTCCCTGCGCTCTCCCACCGGAGCAACGCAATGAGATCGCGTTGCTCCGGTGACCCGGAAGGAGTCCCCGGATCCAAGATGGCCGCCGGACTCCTTCCGGGTCATGAAATGACCTGGCTAGCCGGCGCCTGCTGAGAGTTGCTGAGAGCAGGCGCCAGAAAGCCAGCTAAACTGCCTGTCAGATCGTTGATCTGACAGAGTGCTATGCACAGTGTCAGATCAACGATCTGATCTAATACAGTGATGTCCCACCCTGGGACAATGGTAGAAAGTTAAAAAAAAAAAATAATTTCCCAGTAAATCCATTTATTTATGTAAATTAAAAAAAAAGCAATAAAAGTACACATATTTGGTATCGCCGCGTCTGTAACGACCCGCTCTATAAAACTATCCCACTAGTTAACCCCTTCAGTGAACACCGAAACAAGGCAAAAAACATTGCTTTATTATCATACAGGCGAACAAAAAGTGGAATAACACGCGATCAAAACGATGGATATAAATAGCCATGGTACCGCTGAAAACGTCATCTTGTCCCGCAAAAAAAAAAGCCCCCATACAGCATCATCAGCAGAAAAATAAAGTTATAGCTCTCAGAATAAAGCAATGCAAAAACAATTATTTTTTTTATATAAAATAGTTTTTGTGTAAAAGCGCCAAAACATAAAAAAATTACATAAATGAGGTATCACTGTAATCGTACTGACCTGAAGAATAAAACTGCTTTATCCATTTTACCAAACGTGGAACGGTATAAACGCCCCCCCCCCTAAAAGAAATTCAGGAATTGCTGGTTTTTGTTCATTCCGCCTCCCAAAAATCGGAATAAAAAGCGGTCAAAAAATGTCATCTGCCCGAAAACGTTACCAATAAAAACGTCAACTCTTCCCGCAAAAAACAAGATCTCACATGACTCTGTGGGCCAAAATATGGATAAATTATAGCTCTCAAAATGTGGTGATGCAAAAACTATTTTTTGCAATAAAAAGCGTCTTTTAGTGTGTGACAGCTGCCAACTCTAAAAATCCGCCAAAAAAACCCTATAAAAGTAAATCAAACCCCCCTTCATCACCCCCTTAGTTAGGGAAAAATAATAAAATGTAAAAAAATGTATTTATTTCCATTTTCCCATTAGGGCTAGGGTTAGGGCTAGGGTTAGGGTTGGGGTTGGGGCTAGGGTTAGGGTTTCAGTTAGAATTGGGGGTTTCCACTGTTTAGGCACATCAGGGGCTCTCCAAACGCGACATGGCATCCGATCTCAATTCCAGCCAATTCTGTTTTGAAAAACTAAAACAGTGCTCCTTCCCTTCAGAGTTCTCCTGTGCGCCCAAACAGTGGTTCCCCCCCAACATATGGGGTATCAGCGTTCTCAGGACAAGTTGGACAACAACTTTTGGGGTCCAATTTGTCCTGTTACCCTTGGGAAAATAAAAACATAGGGGATAAAATATCATTTTCGTGGAAAAAAAATATTTTTTATTTTCACGGCTCTGCGTTATAAACTGTAGTGAAACACTTGTTGGTTCAAAGCTCTCACAACACATCTAGATAAGTTCCTTGGGGGGTCTAGTTTCCAATATGGGGTCACTTGTGGTGGGTTTCTACTGTTTAGGTACATTAGGGGCTCTGCAAATGCAACATGACGCCTGCAGACCAATCCATCTAAGTCTGCATTTCAAATGGCGCTCCTTCCCTTCCGAGCTCTGACATGCACTCAAACGGTGGTTCCCCCCAACATATGGGGTATCAGCGTACTCAGGACAAATTGGACAATAACATTTGTGGTCCAATTTCTCCTGTTACCCTTGGGAAAAAAATTGCGGGCTAAAACATCATTTTGTGGAAAGAAAAAATGATTTTTTAATTTTCACAATGCTACATTCTAAACTTTAGTGAAACAATTGGGGGTTAAAAGTGCTCACCACACATCTAGCTAGGTTCCTTAGGGGGTCTTCTTTCCAAAATGGGGTCACTTGTGGGGGGTTTCCACTGTTAAGGCACGTCAGGGGCTCTGCAAATGCGACATGGCGTCCGATCTCAATTCCAGCCAATTTTGCATTGAAAAGTCAAATGGCACTCCTTCCCTTCCGAGCTCTGCCATGCGCTCAAACAGTAGTTTATCCCCATATATGAAGTATCAGCGCACTCAGGACAAATTGCACAACAACTTTTGGGGTCCAATTTATCCTGTTACCCTTGGGAAAATAAAAAATTTGGGGAAAAAAGATAATTTTTTGTGAAAATTAATGACATTTTTTTTTACGGCTCTACATTATAAACTTCTGTGAAGCACTTGGAGGTTCAAAGTGCTCACCACACATCTAGATTAGTTCCTTAGGGGGTGTTCTTTCCAAAATGGTGTCACTTGTGGGGGTTTCCACTGTTTAGGCACGTCAGGGGCTCTCCAATCGTGACATGGGCTCCGATCTCAATTCCAGCAAATCTTGCATTGAAAAGTCAAATGACGCTCCTTCCCTTCCGAGCTCTGCCATGTGCCCAAACAGTGGTTTTCCCCCACATATGGGGTATTGGCGTACTCAGGACAAATTGTACAACGACTTTTGTGGTCCAATTTCTCCTGTTACCCTTGGTAAAATGAAACAAATTGGACCTGAAGTAAAAATTTTGTGAAAAAAAAAGTTAAATGTTCAATTTTTTTAAACATTCAAAAAATTCCTGTGAAGCACCTGAAGGGTTAATAAACTTTTTGAATGTGGTTTTGAGTACCTTGAGGGGTGCAGTTTTTAGAATGTTGTCACTTTTGGGCATTTTCTGTCATATAGACCCCTCAAAGTCACTTCGTGTGAGGTGGTCCGTAAAAAAAATGGTTTTGCAAATTTTGTTGCAAAAATGAGAAATCGCTGGTCAACTTTTAACCCTTATAACTCCCTAACAAAAAATAATTATGTTTCCAAAATTGTGCTGATGTAAGGCTACGTTCAGACTAGCGTTGTGCTAGTGTGCGTCGGGCGACGCAGCGGCGACGCACGCGTCATGCGCCCCTATGTTTAACATGGGGGACGCATGCGTTTTTGTTTGTTGCGTTTTGCGAACCATGCGTCTTTTTTGCCGCAAGTGTCGGACCAAGAAAACGCAACAAGTTGCATTTTTCTTGCGTCCGATTTTCGGCAAAAAACGACGCACGCGTCGCAAAACGCAGCGTTTTTGCGTGCGTTTTGCCGTGTTTTTGCGTGCGTTGTGCGTTGCGTCGCCGACGCAGTGGCGCACAACGCTAGTCTGAACGTAGCCTTTAGCAGACATGTGGGAAATGTTGTTTATTAACTATATTATGTGATATAACTCTCTAAGGGCATAAAAACTAAGAGTTTGAAAATTGCTAAATTTTCATAATTTCCGACAAATTTTTGTTTTTTTCACAAATAAATGCAAGTCATATCGAAGACGTTTTACCACTATCATGAAGTACAATATGTCACGAGAAAACAGTGTCAGAATCACCAGGATCCGTTGAAGCGTTTCAGAGTTATGACCTCATAAAGTGACAGTGGTCAGAATTGTAAAAATTGGCCCTGTCACTTAGGTGAAAACAGGCTTTGGGGTGAAGGGGTTAATATACGTTCTGGAAAGAATAAATATAATTTGAAGCATTACTTCTCCTGTGGTCCTTTATAATAACACGGAGGATGAGGGAGGGGTTATTTAACCTCTTGGTCATTTCCTGTCCCTATTAGGAAAGGGGTAACCTCCTCCAGGTGTGCTGTCGTGGTGGGTTACTAGAAACCGAATTAACGGTAAGAATAATTTTTACTCCACCAAGGTAGAAGCTGTTTCTGGTGCCAAACCAACCAGCTCATCGCCCCAAGAACACAGAATCATGTTGCGGGGATGTTTTCAGGGATAGGGAAAATGGTCCGAGTCGAGGGGAAGATGGAAGGTGTGAAATACAGGGATATTCTAACTCTTTTGTCAGTGATTTGAGACTAAGGAGGAGGTTTACGTTCGAGTAAGACAATGACCCACACTAAAGCAACACTCGAGTTGGTGTAATGGTACCTTCACACATAACGATATTGTTAACGATATCGTTGCTATTTGTGACGTAGCAACGATATCGTTAATGAAATCGTTATGTGTGACAGCGACCAACGATCAGGCCCCTGCTGGGAGATCGTTGGTCGCTGAATAAAGTCCAGAACTTTATTTCGTCGCTGGACTCCTGCTGACATCGCTGGATCGGCGTGTGTGACACCGATCCAGCGATGTCTTCACTGGTAACCAGGGTAAACATCGGGTAACTAAGCGCAGGGCCACGCTTAGTAACCCGATGTTTACCCTGGTTACCATGCTAAAAGTAAAAAAAAACAAACACTACATACTTACCTACCGCTGTCTGTCCTCCAGCGCTGTGCTCTGCACTCCTCCTGCTCTGGCTGTGAGCCGGAAAGCAGAGCGGTGACTTCACCGCTCTGCTTTCCGGCTCACAGCCAGTACAGGAGGAGAGCAGAGAAGCAGAGCGCAGCGCTGGAGGACAGACAGCAGTGGGTAAGTATCTAGTGTTTGTTTTTTTTTTTACTTTTAGCATGGTAACCAGGGTAAACATCGGGTTACTAAGCGCGGCCCTGCGCTTAGTTACCCGATGTTTACCCTGGTTACCGGCATCGTTGGTCGCTGGAGAGCGGTCTGTGTGACAGCTCTCCAGCGACCAAACAGCGACGCTGCAGCGATCCGGATCGTTGTCGGTATCGCTGCAGCGTCGCTTAATGTGAAGGGGCCTTAAGGGGAAATGTGTAAATGGAGTGGCCCAGTCACAGCCCAGACCTTAATCCAATTGAGAATCTGAGGTCAAACTTGAAGATTGCTGTTCACCTGGGGAAAACCTCTAATGTGAAGGAGGTGGAACAGTTTTGCCCTGAGGAATGGGCAAAAATCCCAGTGGCCAGATGTGGAAATCTCAGACTTATCCAAAGCGACTTGCAGCTGTAATTGCTGCAAAAGGAGGCTCTATAAAATACTAACTTTAGTGGGGTGAATAGTTATGAACGCTAGTAAACTAGTTTTCGTAATTTTGTCTTAATTGTTTGCTTCACAATAAAAAGAAAACCAATAATTTACAGTTGTAGGCATGTTCTTTACATGAACCGATGTAAACTCTCAAAAAAAAAAAAAGTGAAATTCCATGTTGTGAGGTATCAAAACACAAAAAAAAAATACCAAGGGGGTGAATATTTTCGCAAGCCACTGTGGGATTCTCCATGAAGTGCTTTTACCACAAATTTCCCCAATTCTACGGACAAAATAGTGCAGCAAGTTGCTTACTAGAGATGAGTGAAGTATTCGGCCCCCTGGCACTTTTCAACCTTTTCTCACATATCATGCTTCAAACCTAAAGATACCAAATGTAAATTTTTGGTGAAGAATCAACAACTGGAACACAATTGTGAAGTTGAACGAAATTTATTGGTTATTTTACATTTTTGTGGAAATTCAAAAACTGAAAAGTGGGGCGTGCAATATTATTCGGCCCCTTTAACCTAATACTTTGTTGCGATTACAGCTGCAAGTCGCTTGGAGTATGTCTCTATCAGTTTTGTACACTGAGAGGCTGAAATTCTTGCCCATTCTTCCTTGGCAAACCGCTCGAGCTCAGTGAGGGTTGATGGAGATCGTTTGTGAACAGCAGTTTTCAGCTCTTTCCACAGATTCTCCATTGGATTGAGGTCTGGACTTTGACTTGACCATACTTTCGCAAGGCACTGTAGCTTAATCTGTGTGATGCTGTCTGTTGAACTGTGATTTTTAGAAATGACACTGTTCATATATTAGCTCCAATAATCTGTCGCTTAATATTACTGTTGCAACTTTATATTATGAAGGTACAAATATGACACTGATATATATGCACTAGTGTCTGTTACACTCTAGTTTCTCTAATTATTGCACACCTGTACATTTTCTGCCGTTTCATGAATGGTCAGCACTTGTTTTATTTTGTCATGGGTTTGTTTGCTATACTCACTGATCAAAGGGCTGTTCTTGCCTGAAACGAGTCCGGGTGTTATCTACCAATATCAAAAGACCGTCTTACAAAGAGTAGCCGTCTCCATATATAACTAACAAAGTAGCACTCTGTAGTGCTATAGCATGCAAACCTGAAATATATGAAATGTGAATTGTGCTGCACAAGAAAATATTAAAAATTTGAGAATACTTGGTGCATAAATTGGCCATTTCATGTATACCCAGCAGCCACGATAAGGCGAATCTCTTTGCTGGGAACCTATCTGTGACTCCTCTCTTAAGGTACCTTCACACTCAGCGACGCTGCAGCGATACCGACAACGATGTCGATCGCTGCAGCGTCGCTGGAGAGCTGTCCCACAGACAGCTCTCCAGCGACCAACGATCCTGAGGTCCCCGGTAACCAGGGTAAACATCGGGTTACTAAGTGCAGGGCCGCGCTTAGTAACCCGATGTTTACCATGGTTACCAGCGTAAACGTTAAAAAAACAAACACTACATAGTTACCTTCAGCTGTCTGTCCTCCGGCGCTCTGCTTTCCTCTGCACTGTCAGCGCCGGTCAGCCGGAAAGCAGAGCGGTGATATCACCGCTGTGCTTTCCGGCTGGCCGGCGCTGACACAGGATGCAGAGAATCAGAGCGCCGGGGACAGAGCCCGATGTTTACCCTGGTTACCAGTGAAGACATCGCTGGATCGGCGTCACACACGCCGATCCAGCGATGTCAGCGGGAGATCCAGCGACGAAATAAAGTTCTGGACTTTCCTCAGCGACCAACGATCTCCCAGCAGGGGCCTGATCGTTGGTCGCTGTCACACATAACGATTTCCTTAACGATATCGTTGCTACCTCACAAAAAGCAACGATATCGTTAACGATATCGTTATGTGTGAAGGTACCTTTAGACTGAAGTCTACATTTGTATGGGATCCTGCTGTAAAACACCTGAGGCTTGAGGGGTGGAATGCTCCATCAGAGAGCTATGTATACAAGTATCAAAAGACTGACCGTCACTTCCAAACTTCTTATCTACCACTAATCCACTATTTATGGCCACAACTGTTTATCACTCTCCCATAATGATAGTTCCGCTTCACGTCACTTGTCTTATCTATTGCATTATTTCTTTCTGTGCGGTTTTGTGTATAAATGTGATTCTTCAGATTTTATATTAGTCTTTGCCTGATGAAGACAGCTGAGTAGTCTTGATAGCTTGCAATTTACCATCTTTTCAGTTAGCCATTAAAAGGTATCAATCACTGAGGACTCTCAATTCTAAATATTTTTCTATCTACCACCATGAATTTTAATTTTATGTTTTGAAATAAAGCTTTGAAGATTTAATTCAGTTGCCGACACTTGGAATCTTTCTTCATGGTTTAGTATGTACTAGGTATAATCTTAGCAAATACCTCCAATTAGAAATCTAGTATAGTTTTTCTGATTCCCTATGTCTCTTTCCTCATGTGCCTGCATTTCACAATCTTGGGTATCCATAGTTACGACCACTAGCAACTAGCTAACTCACAACCATGCATACCTAAGGTACTAAAAATGCCTACACAGGAAGAATATGCAAATTGCCTCTTCTGAGAAAATGAGGACTTAAACTCTATAGCGAAACCTGTTGGAAGTAGCGATCCTACAAGTCACAAGAACTGCACAGGAAGAGACATAGCGAATCAGAAAAACTATACTACATTTCTAATTGGAAGTATTTATTAATATCATTGTTATTATTACACCTACTACATTGGCATAGGGTTTTGGAGATGGGAATATCACTTTTAAAGGGAGTTTGTCAGCAGGGTTTTGCTCTATAATGTGAGGGCAGTATGTGGTAGGACCTGAGACATTAATTGTCACTTATTAGTGTAATGCTGTAGATAAGCTGCCGATGTAACCTGAAAGATGAGAAAAAGAGGTTAGATTATACTCACCCAGGGGCGGTCCGGTCCGATGGGCGTCGAGGTCCGGTTTGAGGCCTCTCTTCTACATAGGATGACGTCCTCTTGTCTTCACGCTGCAGCTCCGGTGCAGCCATACTTTGTCTGCCCTGTTGAGGGCAGAGCAAAGTTCTGCAGTGCGCAGGCGCCGGGGAAGGTCAGAGAGGCCCGGCGCCTGCGCACTGCAGTATTTTGCTCTGCCCTCAACAGGGCAGGCAAAGTACGCCTGCACCGGAGCCGCAGAGTGAAGACAAGAGGACGTCATCGTAAGAAGATGGGAGGCCCCGGACTGCGACACCTATCGGACCAGACCGCCCCCCCAGGTGAGTATAATCCTACCTCTCTTTCTCATCTTTCAGGATACATCGGGGGCTTATCTACAGCATTACAGAATGCTGTACATAAGCCCCTGATGCTGGTGGGCTTAGCTCACCTTTGATTTTGGAGGTGACAGGTTCCCTTTAAATGGGAGTATACTTGGGCCTACAAAACAGGAGAAGGACTTGGGTATTCTGGTTACAAGTAAGCTGAGCATCAGTACTCAATGTCAAGCAGCAGCTGCAAAAGATTCAAAAGATTTTAGGGTGTATAAAAAGAGCGAGAAAATCCCGCAATCCCAATGTATTTTTACCGATTTATAAATCACTTGAGGCCACATCTAGAATATGGGATCCAGTTTTGGGCCCCAAATTTAAAAAAAGAACTCTCAGAAATTAGTCTGTTCAAAGACTGGCAACTAGATTATTACAAGGGATGGAAGGCCTCTCATATGATGAGAGATTGAAAGGCCATGTGGACACGTTCAGGTTTTTTCGCGTTTTTTTCGCGTTTTTTCACGCTAAAAACGCTATAAAAACTCATTAAAATGCATACATTATGCATTCTATCATTTAGAATGCATTCTGCATGTTTTGTGCACATGGATGCGTTTTTTTCCGCGAAAAAAACGCATCGCGGTAAAAAAATAAGCATGTTCATTATTTTTGCGGATTTTCTGCGTTTTTCCCGCAATTCTATGCATTTGGGAAAAAACGCACAAAAAACGCACCAAAAACGCGTCAAAATCGCGGTAAAAACGCATGCGGATTTCTGGCAGAAATGTCCGTTTTTTGTCAGGAAAATTTCTGCAAGAAATCCTGTCGTGTGCACATACCCAAAAAGTCGGGCTTGTTTGTTCAGTATGTGTGTTCAGTACAAAGGGCTGGTGCCTGAATTATTCCTTCCAAGAACCATACTAAGCACCAGGGGGCATTCATTACGGGTGGAAAAAAGGCGATTCCGGCAGCTAAATAGGAAAGGGTTCTTAAGTTAGAGCAGTCAGACTGTGGAATGCCCGACCACAGAAGGTAGTAATGGCAGACACTATAACCACTTTTAAAAAAGGGCTGGATGATTTCCTCAATACACATAACATTGCGAGTAATTAATTTAGTGACAAACAATTGTTGGAGAAAGGTTGAACTTAATGGACCTAGGTCTTTTTTCAACCAATGTTACTATGTAACATTATTTTTTCGTTGTTGTTGTAAAGATGGATGAATTCCATGCATAACTAATGCTTATTTACTTCTTGGAACACATTCAAGTCACTTTTATGCCATCTTTTGTGTAGTGTCAAATTCAGTCTAACTAAAGAATTTAAAGAGTTTGTACACATGTCAAAATAAAATATAATTATATATTTTATTATTGTATTTTTTATTAGTACATAGTCATGGTGGAAAGTGTTTGCGCCCTTGAGACTGTTTTATAAAATAAAGTATTTCTCACAGAAAATTGTTGCTATTACACATGTTTTGTTGCACACTAAGGAAATATACAGTATATATTGGCAAACTGGACATGATTTCATACCAAGACCCAAAAAATGGGCTGGACAAAATTGTTGGCACCTTTCCAAAAATGTTGGTAAACAACTTTGAACAAGCATCACATGTTTGAAGCAAACTCGCCTGTGGCAAGTAACAGCTGTGGGCAATATGAAAATCAAACCTGAGATGATGTAAAATTGGCAAACTGCTTTCAAATAAAATGGCTTTTTAGCATGGGTTTCTGTAGTCTTGTGTCTGATACTTGAGTATTACACTAAGTATAATTCTAGTTTTGATGTCTTAAAACATGTTTTAAATGGGACCTTCAACTTGAAAATGTCATCTGATCTGCAGGCAGGAGGAATTGATCAGAGTGATTTCAGAGTGGGTTTTGTGGGAAAGTTTCAGCAATCTTTGCATTTTATTTGTCTGTAAGCATGAGTACAGTATCAGGTCTTCACTGTGTGACTACATGCAGAGATAACTGTTAATCATTGCTGGGACCACCAATTGGCTTTCGTGCATACAAATGCTATCAAATTCAAGCAATGAAATACAAGTTTGTCTATGTGCAGACTGAGTACTTTTGCGGAGTTTCTGGAGTACAAACTGAGCAGAAGTTCCAAGGTTTTGAGACTTTTGAGGAGTATTTGCAGAGTTTATCCTCCAAACCCTATAAGAAAAACTGTGCTCATATCCCCCTTATACTGAATAATTCCAATAATCCTATATAGTCTGCTCCGCTTCTCCTTTATACTATGGTGATCACAGATCAGACTATACAACTAGACAGGTTCCCTGTAAAGGGAACCTGCCATGCCCCCAAGGACTGTTAATTTGCAGCTTACTAGCATTCCAGTGCTTTGGAGATGCCTTGACGAAAGCTTGGCTACCAGGAAAAAATTCACTTTATCACTCTCAGGAGCCATCGGTCAGAGTTGTTCGGTATTGTCTACGGTCACTGCTCAGTACGCAGTGAGTGGTAGATGTAATCACACTTTGACAGCTCGCTCTACTGTGCATCTATGCTGAGAAACTATAGTACCAGTTTTGGGGCGTGCTTACAGCCACCACTCATTCTGTGAGTGATAACTGAAGCCGCTCTAGGTACGCCTCTACGACTCAAAGCTGGCGACTCTTGGTAGGAGTACATTTTTTTTTTTTAGTAGCCACTATTTCAGTAGAGCAGCCAAAGAGCATTAAAACGCTATTAACATGTTGATAAACCCCACAACTTCAGGTCAATAGCTCTTGGGGACATGACAGGTTCTTTTAAGAACGTGTGGTCTACTCATGTTAGGTCTACAGATTCTTACTCGCCTCCAGTCAGCCCTCACACAGGGTTAATGGCAGCGCTAATGGACCGCGTTATATAATGTGACCAACTTTTTTACTATTGAGGCTGCCTATGCAGCCTCAATAGTAAAAAGATCTAATGTTAAAAATAATTTAAAAAATCATCATATACTCACTTTCCGGCGCCTTTCCAGCTCCTCGCGACGCTCCGGTGACCGCTCCATGCAAGCGGCAGGTTCCGGTGGCAAGGATAGTATGTGACAAGGACCTGCCATGACGTCACGGTCATGTGACCGCGACGTCATCACAGGTCCTGTGCCCATACCAACCCTGGGACCGGAAGCTGCCGCGTGCACCGCACACAGGGCCAGGACTTCAACGGAGGGTGAGTATATGTTTATTTTTTATTTTAAGTCTCTATACTACATGGCCCTGTGCTGTGAGGGTGAGTATATGTTTATTTTTTATTTTAAGTCTCTATACTACATGGCCCTGTGCTGTATACTATGTGGCTGGGCAATATACTACGTGGACATGCATATTCTAGAATCTAGAATACCCGATGGGTTAGAATCGAGCCACCATCTAGTATATGTATATAATTTTATAATGTGTCATGCGGTTGTGCAATCAGCAAAGGTAAAGCTAACAGCTACTATCAGGTTGGGAAGGTCCATGGTTATTGGGGCCTTCCCAGCCTAAAAATACCAGCCTGTAACCTCCCCAGAATTGGAGCACAACACGAGATGCTCCAATTCTGGCACTTAGCCTTGGCTTACCCTGATGCGTTAGTAATGGGGCTTTGGGCTGATGTCAGCTGTGAATTGTCCAAAAACACAGCTCACATGAAGCCCGTGTGTTTGTAATTGAGAGGTGTCTATCAGGCACACCCAATACTAACCCAGTAATTAAAAAAAAAAAAAAACTTACATAAACACTCCCTCACACTTTTCCTGGTTCACCATTTTATTTAAAAAAAAAAAAAAAATCCAATGCAGGTTCGACTTAGTCCAGTGAATGAAAGCCTGAAAAGAACATACACACAAAACACAGAAAAACAAAGCAAGGACACTTTCCCTTGTTCACCACTGTATGTGGATTTGGTCTCATTGTCCGATAAGAACCGGTAGCTTTTTGCCAATATATGGTCCCTTATGATGCAGTCTTCTTCCGTGAGTTGTATGCGTGCATCCGTAGCTCTTAATGATCTAGTCAGGAAGATAGTTGACACTCAGGTTCTCCGCCAAATCCTATGTGCGAATGCCTGACAAGCGTGTTTCCATCTATGGGTTTACAAACATGGCACCTTAACACTGGACTTGGAGCATGCGCAATGAGCACTTTGGCACTGACCTCATTGTAGATGGCGCAGGTGCCATCATTTTACCTAGTGAGCCTGAATGATGGAAGCTTTTTCGGTTTTGTTTTTTTTGTAATGACATGCGAAATTGATCTTAGGCACTCATTCTGAATGCATAATGGGGCGATTTTAGCTTCAAATTATACACATCTGACCAGATCAATTGACATTTACACTTTGAATGAATTCTGATTATGAGAAATTCACTTGTATGCACTTTGTTATCTAGCATTTGAAAATATGTATTATTTTGATAAGCACTGTGCATAAATGCAGAAACTTTGCACTTTATTGTAATTGTTGATATGTAACGGATGTACCTATAAAGAAGTCTGTCTGTTGACATATAAATTGCTTAATAAAGGATGTTAGTTGAACTGAAACGTCAACAAGCCCAAATGGGCTATTAAAATCCCAATTTCTACTTTTTACAAACAGTCCTTTAATTTTAAGAATTACAAAGAAGCCTATAACTACTCTACCAAAACTGATCCATGCTTCTTTTTTGAGGAGGCTGAGAAACTCTTGACACTTTCTAACTTTCTTGATTTAAGAACCAACAAAAATTCCAGCTTTAATGTTTGCTTCTGAAAGCTTTGGGAAGAGATCTTGTAGATACTTGAATGACACCGATTCCTTGTACAAAGCTGTGAATTTGTTTCATTAGGCCTAGTTTTACGTGCAAAGGTGGCATTTGTACTTTGAGGGTCTACACGTGGCTCCCATTTAAATATTATTTCCCCACAGAAAACTCAGGCCAATATGGTCTATGGTAGTGTGCTTTAGAGTCCCTGCTATCGAAAGGACAAAGAAAGCATGGAAACTTAGTATATCTTCCAGGATGAATGAAACCATGTTGAAATCTCCAACTACTTCTGAACCATATTCCTACTATTTCAATGCATTTAGCAATCTCTTCACATCTTCATAGTCTTCTTTAAGCTTCACTGAATAGGCAAGGGGAAGAGAAGGATATTATGGAGTAATACTGACCTGTCAGTGAAGAGGCACCACTCACTAGAATCAAAAGGAATTCCAATATTCTGAAACAAACCAGTTATATTATGATGTTTAAAGCTCTGCATTAGACTTTGTAAGCTCCCTGGTCAAATCATTAAGGTAATTATGTTTGGGATAGTATTGTTTTCTTTCATTGGTTTTATCTGTAGCACTGTAATTCTGATCTTCAAAATCTGTAGAACCTGAGCTACTACTTTCGTCACTAGGTTCATCTCTCTGCGGATGAGTAGGAACAGGAAGATCAGGGCCATGTGGCACAGGAGCAATGGATGATGGCATGTTTGAATTTATGACTGTAGGTACATTCTTGCCAGCATGTCGTTTAGCGGGGTCTACCATACAAAAGTAACAGGTCATGGAAGGATCTGTGGGTTTTTGCCTTATTCCTACACATCTCAACAGTGAAATGTGGAGTCCAGCATTTGCCCTAGTTTCCAAGAGGAATCTCCAAGTATGCCTTGTATGCTTGACTCCTCTTAACTGATGATGAAATGGAGAACTCTCCTATTTTCCACTTTAATACATTCTCAACAGATATAATAAAAGGCATCTGCTGGATGCTTGCAACCTCTTGAAACCACATCTGGAGTTGAATCAACAATGAGACAATTGTGGGAAAACTAAACTGAACGATGATGAGCATACTGTTTCTATAGCTTAGGACGATGGAAAGTTAGGAATCCTGAAGTACTTAACACCTTGCACACTTTGGTTACTACGAAAAGTGAAAAATCTTATCGGACTAGAGTAACAGACAGCAATGTGTAGTTTACATGAACAATGAAAACGGAATACGGTTGGTTTACTATTGGACTACGCAAGTATCATATCATTGTGACTGCCACAAATGCAAAGTTTCTGGGGTATATCAACTTTTTTTTCCCAACATAAGGAATGCAAAATTAAACAGAAAATAACACTTTTAAATCAGGAACAGATTTTTTTTGCTTAGTGTTTCTATCTACACCTTTATATAAGTTTGATAACCAGAAGAGTGGCTCCAGTTCTGGGGGATGCAGCCTGATCTTGCATTATATATGCCATTAATTTAGATTGTGGAGGTTCTTTTCTCTGGTGATAACAATGGCTTTTCTGTGGTCTTTATTGCCCATGAGCAAGACTACACAACATAACTCCCAGGGCAAATATACTAGAACAGCCTTCAGGGCACAGGATTTGAATACTTTAAGGGACTGAAGAATATGTTCTTGTACTATGAATTACACTGAGAATCTGTCAGTTGAAGCAATGTCAATGTCATATTGATTAACGATCAATCTTACTAGAGTTAGACCAGTACATGGAATGGAGAGAAAGTTCACATCGGTGTCACTCTACAGTTCAGTCACGCATAGGACTGCAAGAGCAATAGCAACAGAAGAAAAAAAAAAATAGTTAAGAGCAAAAACTAGCTGAATATTCTCATTAAGGCTATGTTCACACGTTGCATTTTTTTGCTGTATTTTTTATGCCAAGTTTAAGCTACTTACCAAAATCAGGTTTTGCTTAGTTTTTGCTGTGTTTTTTTTTACTGCGGTTTTATCAGGGTACATTTGTCTCTTAGGGTACGTTCACATTAGCGTTGCGCCGCTGTTGCGTCGGCGACGCAGCGGCGACGCAGCGGCGACGCGCCCCTATGTTTAACATAGGGGACGCGTGCGTTTTTTGGGTGGCGTTTTTCGCCACGTGCGTCGTTTCCGACGCTAGCGTCGGACGCAAGAAAATGCAACAAGTTGCATTTTCTGTGCGTCCGATTTTTGTCAAAAACGACGCACGCGTCGCAAAACGCGCGCGTTTTTGCGCGCGTTTGCGCGCGTTTTAACATGCGTCGCGCGTTGCGTCGCCGACGCAGGGCGGCGCAACGCTAATGTGAACGTACCCTTAGAGTGCCTTCTGTAAGTTTAGTGCATATACAGAAGAAAAAAAAATAAAAAAACCTGATTCAACTTTATCATGTTTTGATACCAAAACTTGATACCTGCATTTTTTGCATAGTTTTTGCAGCGCTTTTGCACTACCCATTGCTTTCAATGGGTTAAATAAAGCATGAAACAAGTGACATGCCGCATTTTGGAAAAAGCAGCTCTTTGACAAGAGTCAGGAAAAAAAAAAGGTTTGTGCATGAGATTTCCGAAATCTCATTTACTTTGCTGGTACTGTGAAACGCAGCAGAAAATTTGCAATAAAAAAACTGCTGAAAAAACGCAACATGTGAACATGGACTAAGAGTCCATCTGTAGAACGCGCAGTTTTTGCCCTGCAGATTTAGCAAATCCGCTGCGGAAAAATCCAGAGGATGATTCTACGTGTGCACATACCCTAATGTGCAAGGAGTAGCGGTACGATGAGAAGTTTTTTTTTCATTCTAACAGTATCTTTACTCTGTAGTCTACTCCAGGGAATATTGTTTCGCCCTACTTCATTACAACTCTGCTTATCGCCACAGTCCTGATCAGCAAGTCTCTACTCTCTCAGCGGTTCCACATCTGGTGCCCTGGATGTACTGCTTGAGATGCTCACTTGTACCACAAACGGAGTCCTGTTTAGGCCCGTCACCTTTGGCGTTTTGCAAGCTTCGGGTTCATCATGATTTGTACTATCCAAGGGCTCTTTTTTCCGGACGTCGATTCTTTGGTTTGTCACTTCAGGATCTCGCTTCTCCCCTGTCCCTTAGTCTCCTTCTCTTGTAGAAGACACTGCTCACATAACACTTTCTACTTGCACTTGAACTGGACCCTAACTTTTTACAGGAAGCTTATCTCAAATATTAACTCCTAACTAACCCTAATGTGACTACCTAAGCTATAGTCTTATACTACTTATGCTATGTACTAAGCCCTAAACTTTGTTCCTACAGTACTTGTACAATATGCATAACCATATCACAATACATTACAACACTATTACCATGACACAATGTAAACAAAGAAGCAAGAACAATATTGTGATTGGTGTCCTCAGGTGGTAGGAATACGACAGTCCTGTCCAACACTCTTACATACAGCTCTGGCAAAAATTAAGAGACCACCACATCAAAACCTTGTCATGGGCAGCCCAATCTCCAGACCTGAACCCCATTGAAAACCTTTGGAATATAATCAGGAGGATGATGGATGGTCACAAGCCATCAAACAAAGAAGAACTGCTTACATGTTTGCACCAGGAGCAGTGTGAAAGACTGGAGGAAAGCATGCCAAGACGCATGAAAGCTGTGATTTAAAGGGAACCTGTCACACCGTATTTTAAAGATGAGATAAAAATGGCATTAACTAGGGCCAGAGCTGTGCTTTTCATTACTGTCTTCTTTGTGCTTTTATTCTGCACCTATCCTGCCGAAATACCTTTTGAAAGTCGCCGTTTGGTGCTGTCACTCAGTCAGGTCTGTTCAGATGGGCGTTGAGAAGTTGCGGTTCCTCCCCCCTGCTCCTCGGCGTGTATGACTTAAATGCGCTCTGTGAATCGCACAGATCGCGCACTTTCTTCGCAGTTGCGCAGTAAATTAGCCTCTTGCGCCTGCTCATTATGCTGTGCCCAACTGTGGGCATAGCATACGTTACATCACTGCGCAGGCGCTGGTCGGCACTTTTACCTGTGTGCCCCGGAAGTGGTCATATGCGCATTTACTGTATAGCTGGATGCCGGTAACGTTACTGCGCAGGCGCTAAGCACAACACTGACGGCGGGAATAAAATTCGCAGGGAAACGCAAGAGGTGGGGGAGGAACCGCAACTTCTCAACGCCCATCTGACCAGACCTGACTGAGTGACAGCACCAAACGGCGACTTTCAAAAGGTATTTCGGCAGGATAGGTGCGGAATAAAAGCACAAAGAAGACAGTAATGTAAAGCACAGCTCTGGCCCTAGTTAATGCCATTTTTATCTCATCTTTAAAATACGGGGTGACAGGTTCCCTTTAAAAATAATGGTTATTCCACAAAATATTGATTTCTGAACTCTTCCTGAGTTATAACATTAGTATTGATTGTTGTTCCTAAATTATTATGAACTTGTTTTTTTTGCAATATTTGAGGTCTGAAAGCACTTTTTTGCCAGTAGTTTATAGAATAAAAGTAAAATTTATATTTTACTCAAATATACCTATAAAGAGAAAAATCAGACAAACTGAACATTTTGCAGTGGTCTCTTAATTTTTGCCAGAGCTGTATGTATAATATATATAGAGATCTGGAGAGAGGTCTGGTCTAGCCCAATGTCTTTTATACTGTATATGACCCCTGATTAGATACTGATGAGAACTCGTACAACTCCACAACGTGTGTTGTATGGAAAAAGAAGTGTCAGTGGATATAATGAAGTTCAGATTGTGCTAGATCAAATTTATGCAGCGATATCCACTTATATTAAACCCATGTGGGGTAATCCAGATTAACAAGACTGACCCAGGCCAGATACAAAGTTATTTCCCATAGCTACCAAAATACTGCAACCTCGACGTCTTTCACTATTTATAATGCTGATTTATCAGGAGGAATTAACAGGTAGTCCATGATGGGTGGTTTCTTGGAGTAACCATGAACCTGGTACTCAAGATTGTTTGAACGTATGACAAATTTATTGACAATTCATAAATTTAAAGTTTCGGTCTGTTTAGACTTTCATCATAACTAATTGCTGTGTGGGATCCGTCAGAAAAGAGCGCTGACACAGAACGATCCGAATTGCTGTAGAAAGCGCCTTTCTGCCGCAGTCAATTCTGATGAAGGTCTAAACAAGTGTTGCCCAAACTCCAGTCCTCACAGATCCCACAGGTCATATTTTCAGGATTTCCATAGTGTTGCACAAGTGAGAGAATTCCTGAGGGCTTGATGAAACTTCCACCACCTGTGCAACATTAAGGAAATCCTCAGAACATGACCTGTGGGGTCCATGAGGACTGGAGTTTGGGCAACACTGGTCTAAATCAGTGTTTCCTAAACTCCAGTCCTTACAGACCCCAACAGGTCATGTTCTCAGGATTTCCTTAGTATTGCACAGGTGGTGGAATTATCAGGAGTTCTCTCACTTGTGCAGCACTATGGAAAGCCTGAAAACATGACCCGTTGGGGTCCGTGAGGACTGGAGTTTGGGAAATACTGCTCTAAACAGACTGAAGCATTAAACTGCAGATTGCCAATAAATCTTTTGTACGTTGAAATAGTACCGAGTGCCAGGTTTATTGCAACTATTGGATTACGGGTTGGAATCCTACCTGGGCACCAGTCACTCACCGGGAGTGCCTTAACCCCTTCATGACCCAGCCTATTTTGACCTTAAAGACCTTGCCGTTTTTTGCAATTCTGACCAGTGTCCCTTTATGAGGTAATAACTCAGGAACGCTTCAATGGATCCTAGCGGTTCTGAGATTGTTTTTTCGTGACATATTGGGCTTCATGATAGTGGTAAATTTAGGTCAATAAATTCTGTGTTTATTTGTGATAAAAACGGAAATTTGGCGAAAATTTTGAAAATTTCGCAATTTTCACATTTTGAATTTTTATTCTGTTAAACCAGAGAGGTATGTGACACAAAATAGTTAATAAATAACATTTCCCACACGTCTACTTTACATCAGCACAATTTTTTAAATAAAATTTTTTTTTTGCTAGAAAGTTATAAGGGTTAAAATTTGACCAGCGATTTCTCATTTTTACAACGAAATTTACAAAACCATTTTTTTTAGGGACCACCTCACATTTGAAGTCAGTTTGAGGGGTCTATATGGCTGAAAATACCCAAAAGTGACACCATTCTAAAAACTGCACTCCTCAAGGTGCACAACACCACATTCCAGAAGTTTATTAACCCTTCAGGTGCTTCACAGCAGCAGAAGCAACATGGAAGGAAAAAATGAACATTTAACTTTTTAGTCACAAAAATGATTTTTCAGCAACAATTTTTGTATTTTCCCAATGGTAAAAGGAGAAACTGAACCACGAAAGTTGTTGTCCAATTTGTCCTGAGTACGCTGATACCTCATATGTGGGGGTAAACCACTGTTTGGGCGCACGGCAGGGCTTGGAAGGGAAGGAGCGCCATTTGACTTTTTGAATGAAAAATTGGCTGCACTCTTTAGCGGACACCATGTCAAGTTTGGAGAGCCCCCGTGTGCCTAAAAATTGGAGCTCCCCCACAAGTGACCCCATTTTGGAAACTAGACGCCCCAAGGAACTTATCTAGATGCGTAGTGAGCCCTTTAAACCCCCAGCTGCTTCACAAATTGATCCGTAAAAATGAAAAAGTACTATTTTTTCACAAAAATTCTTTTAGCCTCAATTTTTTCATTTTCACATGGACAACAGGATAAAATGGATCCTAAAATTTGTTTGGCAATTTCTCCTGAGCACACCGATACATTACATGTGGGTGTAAACCACTGTTTGGGCACATGGTAAGGCTCGGAAGGGAAGGAGCGCCATTTGACTTTTTGAATGAAAAATTAGCTCCATTTGTTAGCGGACACCATGTCGCGTTTGGAGAGACCCTGTGTGCTTAAACATTGGAGCTCCCCCACAAGTGACCCCATTTTGGAAACTGGACCCCCCAAGGAACTTATCTAGATGCCTAGTGAGCACTTTAAACCCTCAGGTGCTTCACAAATTGATCCGTAAACATGAAAAAGTACTTTTTTTTCACACAAAATTTCTTTTCGCCTCAATTTTTTCATTTTCACATGGGCAATAGGATAAAATGGATCCTAAAATTTGTTGAGCAATTTCTCCCGAGTACGCCAATACCTCATATGTGGGGGTAAACCACTGTTTGGGCACACGGCAGGGCTCGGAAGGGAAGGCGCGCCTTTTGACTTTTTGAATGGAAAATTAGCTCCATTTGTTAGCGGACACCATGTCGCATTTGGAGAGCCCCTGTGTGCCTATGCAATGGAGCTCCCCCACAAGTGACCCCATTTTGGAAACTAGACCCCCCAAGGAACTTATCTAGATGCATACTGAGCACTTTAAACCCCCAGGTGCTTCACAGAAGTTTATAATGCAGGGCTATGAAAATAAAAAATAATTTTTCTTTTCTCAAAAATGATTTTTTTGCCTGGAATTTCCTATTTTGCCAATGGTAATAGGAGAAATTGGACCCCAAATGTTGTTGTCCAGTTTGTCCTGAGTACGCTGATACCCCATATGTGGGGGTAAACCACTGTTTGGGCGCACGGCAGGGCTCAGAAGGGAAGGCACGCCATTTGGCTTTTTAAATGGAAAATTGGCTCCAATCATTAGCGGACACCATGTCGCGTTTGGAGAGCCCGTGTGCCTAAACATTAGAGATCCCCCACAAATGACCCCATTTTGGAAACTAGACCCCCAAAGGAACTAATCTAGATGTGTGGTGAGCACTTTGAACCCTCAAGTGCTTCACAGAAGTTTATAACGCAGAGCCATGAAAAAAAAAAAAAAAAAAAAAATTCTTTTCTCAAAAATGATTTTTTAGCCCGCAATTTTTTATTTTCCCAAGGGTAACAGGAGAAATTTGACCCCAAAAGTTGTTGTCCAGTTTCTCCTGAGTACGCTGATACCCAATATGTGGGGGTAAACCACTGTTTAGGCACATGCTGGGGCTCGGAAGTGAAGTAGTGACGTTTTGAAATGCAGACTTTGATGGAATGCTCTTCGGGCGTCACGTTGCGTTTGCAGAGCCCCTGATGTGGCTAAACAGTAGAAACCCCCCACAAGTGACCCCATTTTGGAAACTAGACCCCGAAAGGAACTTATCTAGATGTGAGGTGAGCACTTTGAACCCCCAAGTGCTTCACAGAAGTTCATAACACAGAGCAGTGAAAATAATAAATACGTTTTCTTTCCTCCAAAAATTATTTTTTAGCCCAGAATTTTTAATTTTCCCAAGGGTTACAGGAGAAATTGGACCACAAATGTTGTTGTCCAGTTTCTCCTGAGTAAGCGGATACCCCATGTGTGGGGGAAGCCACTGTTTGGGCACACGTGGGGGCTCAGAAGGGAAGTAGTGACTTTTGAAATGCAGACTTTGATGGAATGGTCTGCGGACGTCATGTTGCGTTTGCAGAACCCCTGGTGTGCCTAAACAGTAGAAACCCCCCACAAGTGACCCCATTTTGGAAACTAGACCCCACAAGGAACTTATCTAGATATGTGGTGAGCACTTTGAACCCCCAAGTGCTTCACAGACGTTTACAACGCAGAGCCGTGAAAATAAAAAATCATTTTTCTTTCCTCAAAAATGATGTTTTAGCAAGCAATTTTTTATTTTCTCAAGGGTAACAGGAGAAATTGGACCCCAGTAATTGTTGCGCAGTTTGTCCTGAGTGTGCTGGTACCCCATATGTGGGGGTAAACCACTGTTTGGGTGCACGTCGGGGCTCGGAAGTGAGGGAGCACCATTTGACTTTTTGAATACAAGATTGGCTGAAATCAATGGTGGCGCCATGTTGCGTTTGGAGACCCCCTGATGTGCCTAAACAGTGGAAACCCCTCAATTCTAACTCCAACACACCCCTAACCCTTATCCCAACTGTAGCCGTAACCCTAATCACAACCCTAACCCCAACACACCCCTAACCACAACCCGTAACCACAACCCTAATTCCAACCCAACCCTAGCCCTAAGGCTATGTGCCAACGTTGCGGATTCGTATGAGATTTTTCAGCACCATTTTTTAAAAATCCGCGGGTAAAAGGCACTGCGTTTTACCTGCGGATTTACCGCAGATTTCCAGTGTTTTTTGTCCGGATTTCACCTGCGGATTCCTATTGAGGAACAGGTGTAAAACGCTGCGGAATCCGCACAAAGAATTGACATGCTGCGGAAAATACAACGCAGCGTTCCCGCGCGGTATTTTCCGCACCATGGGCACAGCGGATTTGGCTTTCCATATGTTTACATGGTACTGTAAACCTGATGGAACTCTGCTGCGGATCCTCAGCGGCCAATCCGCACCGTGTGCACATAGCCTAATTCTAAAGGTATGTGCACACGCTGCGGAAAATGCTGCGGATCCGCAGCAGTTTCCCATGAGTTTACAGTTCAATGCAAACCTATGGGAAACAAAAATCGCTGTACACATGCTGCAGAAAAACTGCACGGAAACGCAGCGGTTTACATTCCGCATCATGTCACTTCTTTCTGCGGATTCCGCAGCGGTTTTACAACTGCTCAAATAGAAAATCGCTGTTCTAAAACCGCATTGAAATGCGCAGAAAAAACATGGTAAATCCGCCATAAATCCGCAGCGGTTTAGCACTGCGGATTTATCAAATCCGCAGCGGAAAAATCCGCAGAGGACCAGAATACGTGTGAACATACCGAAACCCTAACCCTACCCCTAACCCTAACCCTACCCCTAACCCTACCCCTAACCCTACCCCTAACCCTACCCCTAACCCTACCCCTAACCCTACCCCTAACCCTACCCCTAACCCTACCCCTAACCCTACCCCTACCCCTAACCCTAGTTCTTACCCCAATCTTAGTGGAAAAAAAATATATATTTTTTTTATTGTCCCTACCTATGGGGGTGACAAAGGGGGGGGGGGTCATTTACTTTTTTTTTTTTATTTTGATCACTGAGATAGGTTATATCTCAGTGATCAAAATTCACTCTGGAACGAATCTGCCGGCCGGCGCATGCGCCGCCATTTTGGAAGATGGCGGCGCCCAGGAAAGAAGACGGACGGTCCCCGGGAGGCCAGGTAAGTATAAGGGGGGGGAGATCAGGGCACGGGGGGGGGGGGGGGTGGATCGGAACACGGGGGGGGTGGATTGGAGCACTGAGTGGGGGATCGCTGTGCGGGCGGGTGGATCGGAGCACGGGGGGGGGGGGGGGATCGCTGTGCGGGGGGGGATCGGAGTGCGGGGGGGGTTTGATTGGAGCACGGGGGGTGTGATTGGAGCACGGGGGGAGCGGGCAGGAGGACGGGGAGCGGAGCACAGGACCGAGGGGAGCAGACCACAGATCGGGGGGCTGGGGTGGGTGCACATTAGTGTGGCCAGCCATGGCCGATGATATTGCAGCATCGGCCATGGCTGGATTGTAATATTTCACCATTTTTTTAGGTGAAATATTACAAATCGCTCTGATTGGCAGTTTCACTTTCAACAGCCAATCAGAACGATCGTGGCCACGAGGGGGTGAAGCCACCCCCCCTGGGCTAAACTACCACTCCCCCTGTCCCTGCAGATCGGGTGAAATGGGAGTTAACCCTTTCACCCGATCTGCAGGGACGCAATCTTTCCATGACGCATATGCTGCGTCATGGGTCGGAATGGCACCGACTTTCATGACGCAGCGTATGCGTCAAAGGTCGGGAAGGGGTTAAATTCCTTTTCTACAGGGTAGTTTCTTGTAGTCATGATGCCAAAATCGGAGTATGTCTGTCCGTAATGAGAGGCACCTTTTTATATGCTCACCAAAGGTTATAAGCACAAGAGGTAAGAATGTAGAGTGTCACAAGCGCAGAAAAACAAATGTATTTCTAAGTCCTAGAAAGCTCTAATGGTCGGAGGCCAATGTGTGCACACATAGCTGGGCTTCAGATTGGATTTATCTACTCCTGTTTCTTTGTGGAGTTCCATTGAAATATTGTTTTATATATATATAAAATTTGTTCAGGAATTGCTTTCGGGATTTCCCTTTTAAGATAATCAATAAATGTATATTTTTTTAAATAGGGGTTTGTTCATATAGATCAGAATTTTTGTGTATCCCTCTGATTGCTAAGGTCTAAGCCTATGTTAATAAAGCTAAACAGTAATTCTCTATACACCTCAGTAGCTAAACTTTTTCTAGCATTAATTATTGATCAGCCTTTGCAAAGTTATGAATGTTTTGGAATATATTCCCTTACCTTCTTTTTCTTCTCTCTACACCATGCTGAAAGTGCTGTTTTAACAGCCTAGTTCATGCTTTTTTAGAAGTTTTTTGAACTGTAGCTTAAGGGTATGTTCACACGTTCAGGATTTCCATCCTTTTTTTTTCAGGACAGTTTTTTTAAAAAACTGCAGCTCTTGGCAGAAAACGCAGGTCCTTTTTTTTGGTCCTTTTTTTGTCCTTTTTTGATGCGGTTTTTTATCCTTTTTTTATGCAGTTTTCTATGCAGAGACTGTGTGTTTCCTAGGAAGCTTTTTAGGGCTAAAATGGCTGAAAATACCCTAACCCTAACCCTACCCCTAACCCTACCCCTAACCCTACCCCTAACCCTACCCCTAACCCTACCCCTAACCCTACCCCTAACCCTACCCCTAACCCTACCCCTACCCCTATTCTAACCTTAGTGAAAAAAAAAAAAAATTCTTAATTTTTTTTATTGTCCCTACCAATGGGGGTGACAAAGTGGGGGGGGTGTAATTTACTATTTTTTTATTTTGATCACTGAGATAGGTTATATCTCAGTGATCAAAATGCACTTTGGAGCGAATCTGCCGGCCGGCAGATTCGGCGGGCGCACTGCGCATGCGCCCGCCATTTTGCAAGATGGCGGCGCCCAGGGAGAAGACGGCCGGACGGACACCGGGACGCCGGGTAAGTATAAGGGGGGGAGATTAGGGCACGGGGGGGGCATCGGAGCACTGGGGGGGGGCATCGGAGCACGGGGGGGCGGGATCGGAGCACGGGGGGGCAGCCACACTCCGCCCACGCACTTCCGCCCGCTCCCCCGCACTTCCTGCTGCAGCGGTTCTGCACATCAAATCGCAGTAAAACCCGCAGATATATTTTTGATCTGCGGGTTTTACTGCGATTTTGACCTCACAATGGAGGTCTATGGGTGCAGAACCGCTGCGGTTCAGGAAAAAGAAGTGACATGCTCCTTCTTTTTTGCCGCAGCTATTCTGCGCGGCTTTTTAAACGAAATTACGGACCATGTGCACAGCAGTGACTGTTTTCCATAGGGTTACATTGTTATGTACCCTGCATGGAAAACTGCTGCGGAACCGCAGCGGCAATACCGCTGCGGTTCCGCAGTAAAAAACGCACTGTGTGAACATGGCCTAACAAGGATTCTTAAATTGCAGTACAGAGCGACTACTAAGGGAGCTTAAAACTAGACTTCCAGTATGGTGTTTGAGAAGTAAGCCAAATAAGATAATAACAAAGATGAATAACTTTGCCAAGCTTAATCATTAATTTAAAAAAAAGTAAATTTTGTTACTAAACTAAATAATGCTACAATAGAAAGGGCTCTTTGATGGTCACTTCGGTCTAAACTGACTCACCAGTTACACCTCAAATACTGATGCCTTAGTTTGTACAGTAGTCTATGAAATAACTTATAACTTTGCTTCTGAAGGTATATTTTTGGTATGCGTGCTTTTGCATGACTACTATTCAAGTAGTTCATCACTGCCAGTCTCCTAAATTTTATTGGAGAGCTATTATTTTTGAGCTTGTGTATTTTATTTCCTCTTGCAGTTCAGTGACTTTTACCCCATTGAATCAAAGAAAAGTAAAAACAAGTTTTGCCCAAGTGAGCAGTATCACAATGTAAGGGAAGTGCAAGGATAAATACACTGTGCTGTATTTTGCTTTGCTTGCGACCTCATGATCCTTGTTTGTGGTTTTGTTTAGAAGTGGGAATCCTTGTAATTGCAACTTTCCGCTCTTTCACAATACAGTTTGTCTTGACTACTTCTGCTCAGTGTACCAAAGTTCATGTAGCTTGAGATGATGTGTAATGCGAGAAGGAATGTTGCTGGATTTTTTTTTAGAGATTTAGCTTTTTTACTTCAACTTATCAGGCAGTGGGTAGACCAAACCTGGAAATGATCTGCTTGTAATTTTTCCAAATGCATTGTAGCTCAAGGATGCCATAAATGTGGCGCTTATAAATTCAGTGTCCAAAGATAGGAGCCACCAGATTTTATAATCGTGCACCTTTCCCAGTCTTCAATTCTGAGTATAGGGAATTAATGACTCTTAATGAAGCCTTTCAGTATTTCCTCATTATAGAGAAGCTCTCTTTCTGCTAACCCTTATCAAGTCTTCCTTAAGTTATGTGACATCAATTCCCGTAAATGGCTGCCATATACTGTAATACATTTTTACTGTAGCTGCCACTGTCTGGCTTACACTTGCCCCAGCACAGTAGGTAGTTTTTCTCAAGACACATTGTAAAAGGGTTGTCTCATCAGATATTTCATAGCTGGATAACTTGATAAACTATAGTTTTCAAAAAATAGTTTTGAATTGTCTATAAAGAAAAAGTTCGGTCACACATGATCATGCAATGTTGTTTTTTTCTTTTTATATTCTTATTGGAATGTACACATTGTAGATCCAGACTGAAGGCAGCAAAACCACAAAGGTAGATGTATGGAAACAAGAAATAATGAAACCCATGTGAATCAAAACGTGTTGCATTTTCAATTCCTCAAAGTTGCCTCCCCCTTATACTGTTAAGACATCTTTACGCTCCCTTGGTGTTCTCTCAAGCACCTTCAACTGGAATGGCTTCCAGTGAATAGGTACGACATGTAGAGTATTCATTTGTGGACTCCTCAGCCTTCAGAAAGTGTTTGTGACCATCAGGTGTGTTTTGCACGGACAGTTCTATACAGTGCTGAGCCCTGTGTTACAACTGTTCAAAGCCAAAACAGGGGGAGGATCTCTCAACTTAGTAAAGAGAAACAGTCTATCATTGACTGACCTGCATGTCTTAAAGTAATCTGTAAAATTGCTGAATGCTTGATGGTATCCAAATGTACAGTAAAGGTACCGTCACACTTTAGCGACGCTGCAGCGATACCGACAACGATCCGGATCGCTGCAGCGTCGCTGTTTGGTCGCTGGAGAGCTGTCACACAGACGGCTCTCCAGCGACCAACGATCCCGAGGTCCCCGGTAACCAGGGTAAACATCGGGTTACTAAGCGCAGGGCCGCGCTTAGTAACCCGATGTTTACCCTGGTTACCATCGTTAAAGTAAAAAGAACAAACGCTACATACTTACCTACCGCTGTCTGTCCCCGGCGCTCTGCTTCTCTGCTCTGGCTGTGAGCGGCAGGCAGCCGGAAAGCAGAGCACAGCGGTGACGTCACCGCTCTGCTTTCCGGCCGCTGTGCTCACAGCCAGAGCAGAGAAGCCCAGCGCCGGGGACAGACAGCGGTAGGTAAGTATGTAGCGTTTGGTTTTTTTACTTTAACGATGGTAACCAGGGTAAACATCGGGTTGCTAAGCGCGGCCCTGCGCTTAGTAACCCGATGTTTACCCTGGTTACCAGCGAAAACATCGCTGAATCGGCGTCACACACGCCGATTCAGCGATGTCAGTGGGACCTCAACGATCAAAAAATGGCCCAGGCCATTCCGACACGACCAGCGATCTCACAGCAGGGGCCTGATCGCTGGTACGTGTCACACATAACGAGATCGCTACTGAGATCGCTGTTGCGTCACAAAACTTGTGACTCAGCAGCGATCTCGCTAGCGATCTCGCTATGTGTGACGGGGCCTTAATGAAAACCAGCAATAATTATGCTGAAATTAGGTGGATGGACTCCCCATGAGTTGAAGGCCAAGAGTTACCTTTGTTGAATGGGGAATAAGGAGTACACAAGGAGCTTATAGGTAGTCAAAAGAGGTAACAATACTTTATTAAATTACATGTATTTGTACAAAATGCAAACAGTAAAAATAAGATAGTATAAAAAATACAGTGCTCAAGGATGATTAACCCCTTTACCCCCAAGGGTGGTTTGCACGTCAATGACCAGGCCAATTTTTACACTTCTGACCACTGTCCCTTTATGAGGTTATAACTCAGTAACGCTTCAACGGATACTGGTGATTCTGACATGTATTTTCTCGTGACATATTGTACTTCATGATAGTGGTAAAATTTATTTGATAATACCTGCGTTTATTTGTGAAAAAAATGGAAATTTGGCGAAAATTTTGAAAATTTTGCAATTTTCCAACTTTGAATTTTTATGCAATTAATTCACAGAGATATGTCACACAAAATACTTAATAAGTAACATTTCCCACATGTCTACTTTACATCAGCACAATTTTGGAACCAAAATTTTTTTTTTGTTAGGGAGTTATAAGGGTTAAAAGTTGACCAGCAATTTCTCATTTTTACAACACCATTTTTTTTTTAGGGACCACATCTCATTTGAAGTCATTTTGAGGGGTCTATATGATAGAAAATACCCAAGTGTGACACCATTCGAAAAACTGCACCCCTCAAGGTGCTCAAAACCACATTCAAGAAGTTTATTAACCCATCAGGTGTTTCACAGGAATTTTTGGAATGTTTAAATAAAAATGAACATTTAACTTTTTTTCACAAATTTACTTCAGCTCCAATTTGTTTTATTTTACCAAGGGTAACAGGAGAAAATGGACCCCAAAAGTTGTTGTACAATTTGTCCTGAGTACGCCGATACCCCATATGTGGGGGTAAACCACTGTTTGGGCGCATGACAGAGCTCGGAAGCGAAGGAGGGCAATTTGACTTTTCAATGCAAAGTGGACAGGAATTGAGATGGGACGCCATGTTGCGTTTGGAGAGCCACTGATGTGCCTAAATATTGAAACCCCCCACAAGTGACACCATTTTGGAAAGTAGACCCCCTAAAGAACTTATCTGGATGTGTGGTGAGCACTTTGACCCACCAAGGGGTTCACAGAAGTTTATAATGCAGAGCCATAAAAATAAAACAAAATTTTTTTCCCACAAAAATTATTTTTTAGCCCCCAGTTTTGTATTTTCCCGAGGGAAACAGGAGAAAGTGGACCCCAAAAGTTGTTGTCCAATTTGTCCTGAGTACGCTGATACCCCATATGTGGTATAACTGTGTTTTATAACTGAAACCCTAATGCAGACACACCCCTAACCCTAATCCCAACCCTATTCCCAACCGTAAATGTAATCCATACCCTAACCCTAACTTTAGCTCTAACCCTAGCCCTAGCCCTAACCCTAGCCCTAGTGGGAAAATGGAAATAAATACATTTTTTTATTTTTCCCTAACTAAGGGGGCGATGAAGGGGGGTTTGATTTACTTTTATAGCGGGTTTTTTAGCGGATTTTTATGATTGGCAGCCGTCACACACTGAAAGACGCTTTTTATTGCAAAAAATATTTTTTGCGTTACCACATTTTGAGAGCTAGAATTTTTCCATATTTTGGTCCAGAGTCATGTGAGGTCTTGTTTTTCTCTTCGCCACGACAGCACCCACTTGAGAGAGGGGATCCGCCCCTAGGAACAGGAAACCCCTATGGAGAGAATAAAAGGGGCGGTCCCCCTCGCTCCCACAGTTGGTTTCCTGTTCCTACGGGAGACACCTGGGAGAGAAGAGGATTCCCAGCCTGGATGCCGCTTGCGCAGTTTACCTTATAGGGACGGCAAGGGCTCCAGAGCTGGAAGCGGCGTCGGGGGTTCTATGGCAGCTTCCCCCCTCTGTCGGCAGGTACCGTGAGGCCAGGATCGGGGAGTCGCCTGGCTCACGGAGAATCATCCAGCGCACCTGCAGGGACCGGACCGCTGGGTAAGACCCTGTGTCGCCATCTTCGGGAGGCGCACAGGCAGCGTGTGGCCCATTGTTTCTCCCCCGGAAGTATTGCTACAACTTCCGGGTGACGTAGGAGGAGGACGGCGCCTGCGCGATTGCTGGGTGGAGGCGCAGGCGCGCACAGCAGAGCCGCAACCCGGATGTGGTAGTCACTTCCAGGTGCGGCAGGAAGAAGATGGCGGCCCCCATCTACAAAAGGACGCCGGCGCTGATACCCGGCGTCCATCATGGCATCTCCCCAGGACACAGCGTTGCCTTCAGCTGAAGTCACCGCTATTACTCCTGGAAGCCGGACTAGCAGTAGCCGCAGATCATCCTCCAAGAGCACCAGAGAAAAAAGATCGGACCGGTCAGCTCCTCCATCTGTGCCTCAGTCTCCTCCTCTCCAGCCGGTATTATGACTACAGCTTCAGGGGTGAGTGTTTGTCTACCCTATTTAAGCTGATTACACTCCCCTCTTTTATCTAATTCCCTAGGTTAAAAGAACAGGGAAATCCAAACATAAGCAATGTGCCTTGTGCGCTCAGCCGCTCCCGGACACCTATTTAAAAAAGTTGTGCCATTCATGCATCGAATCCACCTTACGTGAGGAGTCTTCTGTAAGGTCGGAAGATATACGTAGCATGATTAGAGAGGAATTACGAGCTTTTCGAAGCTCGGATAAAGTTCCTGAGAGTAGGAAAAAATATAGTTCTCCTAGATCTGAACAGTCATCTGAGGTGGAGGATAAAGATTTGGACGATTCCCAGGAGGTTATATCCTCGGAGGGTGAACAGGATACATGTTTCCCTACAGACAGTATTGACAATCTAGTCAGATCAATACGTAATACTATGGGTATAGAAGATACTAAAACCCCCAAGACACCACAGGACGTGATGTTTGCCGGCCTGTCTGAGAAAAAGAGACCTTCCTTTCCTGTTATTCCAGCGATAAAGGACTTAGTCAAAAAGGAGTGGGAAAGCCAGGGGCAAAAAGGGTTGCCGTCTTCTTCAAAACGTCGCTATCCCTTTAATGACGATGATTTCTCCAAATGGTCAAAGGCCCCAAAAGTAGATGCGGCGGTGGCATCCACTTCTAGGAAATCTCTACTACCTGTAGAAGATTCCGGATCCTTGCAAGACCCACTTGATCGGAAAGCGGATTCCCTTTTAAAAAGAACTTGGGAATCTTGTACAGGAGCCTTAAAACCGGCTATCTCAGCCACATGTACTGCAAGGTCCATGTTGGTCTGGTTGAATGACCTTGAAGAAGGCTTGAAAGGTGGCCTTTCCCGCAATAAAGTCATATAATCTATTCCGTTAATTAAAGGAGCTACTGCCTTTCTAGCTGATGCTTCAGCTGATTCCATCCGGTTAGCAGCCAAATCAGCAGGTCTGACCAACGCGGCTCGCCCCGCCTTGTGGTTAAAAGGGTGGAAAGGAGATCCACAGACGAAATCTAAGTTATGTGGTCTACCATGCCAAGGTGAGTACCTATTTGGTACTCAGTTAGATGAAATCATTACCAAAGTGGGTGAGAGGAAGAAAGGGTTCCCCAATAACACTTACCTTCCATCCTATAGGAGAGCGTTCCGAAAGCCCATGTTCAACAGAAGACGGGGCTATAAAAACCAGGACCGTTGGGCTAATAAAGACTTTAAACAAAAAGGAGCCTTCTTCGGAAAACGCCCTTTCAAACCTGAGGATAAACCCCGTTAGGACAGATCTACCCATTGGTGGTAGGTTGTCCTTCTCTATACAGTGGCTGACAATAACCTCTAATCCATGGGCAACTAGCCTCATTACTACGGGCCTAAAATTAAGTTTTTCCCAAGTCCCCCCGGACTCATTTTGTCTGACTTCCTTAAAGTCACCATCACAACAAGAAGCCTTGGAACAGGAAATAATAACTCTCCTGTCCAAAGGAGTTTTGGTGGAAGTCCCCTGTCATCAAAAGGGAAGGGGATTTTATTCCCCTTTATTTTTGATTTCAAAACCTGACGGGTCATATAGAACAATAATTAACCTTAAGAGACTAAACGTCTTCTTAGAGAATCAAACTTTTAAGATGGAATCTATTCGGTCAACTATTAAGCTTCTGTTTCCCCATTGCTTCATGGTGGTTCTTGACCTTAAAGATGCATATTATCATCTTCCAATCTTCAGTGAACATCAAAAATATCTACGGGTGGCAGTTATGGTCAAAGGTCAGGTTCGGCATTATCAATACACAGCAATGCCCTTTGGTCTATCAATAGCCCCTAGAGTTTTCACAAAACTAATGTCAGAGGTAATGTCATATTTGAGGTTAAAAGACACCCTCATAATACCATTTAGATGACCTATTGATAGTCGGGAACTCTCTTTCTCAATGTCATCAACGTTTAGCTGATTCAATTTCGTCCCTACAGGGGTTAGGGTGGTTAGTAAATTGGGAAAAATCTAGATTATCCCCCACAACTAAGCAAAATTTTTTAGGAATTATTCTAGATTCTGCAAATCAAATGTGCTTTCTTCCTGAATCAAAACAAATAACAATCATAAACAAAGTACAATCAGTGATTAACCACCCTCTAATTTCCCTAAGAGAAGGTATGTCCCTTCTTGGTTCATTTACTTCCTGTATTCCAGCTGTTCCGTGGGCCCAATTCCATAGCAGGAAATTACAATATACAATTCTTCGTGAGGAAGAAAGATTACATGGCCGACTGGATAGTCGTATTCCCTTACCAACAGATGTAATACAATCTCTCACTTGGTGGTTGAATCCGGATCATTTTACCAGTGGGGTTCCCTGGGTGGTTAAACCATCAAAAACTATCTTCACTGATGCCAGTCCTAGTGGTTGGGGAGCACACTTAGAAGATCAAATAGTGCAAGGTCTGTGGTCTCCTAGAGAATCGGATGATTCTTCTAATAAGAAAGAACTAAAAGCTATCTATCATGCCGTGTCTGAATTTCTTCCGCAGCTACACGGAACGCATACAAGAGTCTTTTCAGACAACATGACAGCGGTAGCATACATAAACCACCAAGGAGGAACAAGATCAGAAGCACTCATGTCTATAGCCAACGACATTCTAGCCATAGCAGAGGAGCACCTTCTGTCCCTGTCAGCACTGCATGTGAGGGGAATCGACAATTCGAGAGCAGATTTCCTCAGTCACCACACTCTCCACCAAGGAGAATGGGTTCTAAGTCGTCGTATCTTTTGCATGATAGTAAAAAAATGGGGCACTCCCGAGATAGATCTGTTTGCGACAAGACAAAACAGGCAAGTCAAAAAATTTGCATCATTGTTCCGATCCGACAATCCAGATATCTTCGACGCCCTTCAAGTGCCATGGGTATTCAAGAAGGCATATGCTTTTCCCCCGCTGATATTACTTCCGACAGTGATCAGGAAGATAAGAGAGGACAGAGCAAACGTGATCTTAATAGCTCCATTCTGGTCCAAGAGGCCATGGTTTTCCTGGCTGAGAGCCATGTCAATCTCAGACCCATGGATCCTCCCGGAGGATCAGGATCTTCTCTTCCAGGGCCCCTTCAACCACCCTCAGGTGAAGGGTCTTCGACTAACAGCCTGGAATTTGAGAGGCAGCTGCTAAAGATGAGAGGATTCTCAAACAAAGTGATTGACACTCTATTAAGTAGAAAAAAATCCACTACCTCCATCTACGCAAGAGTGTGGAGAAAATTTTTAAACCTCTACCCAACGGCCCTGTCAAATGAAATTCATATTCCCATGATTCTAGAATTTCTTCAAAAAGGGCGCGATCTAGGTCTGGCGGTCAGTACCTTAAAAGTACACATTTCTGCGCTAGGGGCTTTATATAGTCATGATATCGCAGGTAATAAATGGGTAGCCAGATTTGTTGCAGCATGCCAGAGGTCAGAGACAGTTCGAATTCCCCATGTACCACCTTGGGATGTTAATTTAGTTCTGGAAGCTCTTACAGACCACCCTTTTGAGCCACTACATTCAGCTCACATAAAACATGTCTCCCTCAAGACAGCTCTTCTCGTAGCCTTAGTATCAGCAAGAAGAGTAAGTGACATACAGGCACTATCTATAGATCCTCCCTTTATGTCAGTCTTCCCAGACAGAGTTGTCTTAAAAACAGACCCTTCATACTTACCCAAAGTATGTACTAAATTTCACAGATCACAAGAAATTTTCCTTCCCTCCTTCTATGATAACCCTACAAGTCACGAAGAAAAAAAAAAAAAATACCACACATTAGATGTGAGGAGAGCCATATTAGCCTATTTGGATAGGACTAGTGCTTGGAGGAAGAGCAGGGCTCTCTTTGTTTCGTTCCAGGGTCATAGAAAAGGAGCTGGAATCACGAAGGGTACTTTATATCGGTGGATTCGAGATGCAATATGTCTGGCCTATTCATCCAAAGGGGAGAATCCGCCTGAGACCGTAAGAGCACATTCCACCCGGGCGATTGCATCATCCTGGGCTGAACGAGCGGAGGTTCCGTTAGAACAGATATGTAAGGCCGCAACCTGGTCTTCACCTACTACCTTCTATAATCACTATAGATTAGACTTGTCTTCCTCATCTGACTTGTCCTTCGGTAGATCAGTCCTTAACACGGTGATCCCTCCCAAATGACTATCTCTGAAAGTCTCTCAAGTGGGTGCTGTCGTGGCGAAGAGAAAACACCGGATTACGTACCGGTAATGCTCTTTTATAGAGCCACGACAGCACCCCTTCACTTCCCACCCTTATAGGTTTTTTATTTAGAAGCACGGTTAAGGGTGTTTGGTTCTTGTAGTTAGCCATACTTAAGTTAACTAGTTATAAACGGTAATATTGAATGAACTACTAAAATCTAATGGGCAGTTCCTCGCAATCTCTGTAAACCCAACTGTGGGAGCGAGGGGGACCGCCCCTTTTTATTCTCTCCATAGGGGTTTCCTGTTCCTAGGGGCGGATCCCCTCTCTCAAGTGGGTGCTGTCGTGGCTCTATAAAAGAGCATTACCGGTACGTAATCCGGTGTTTTTGCGGGATGAGTTGACGTTTTTATTGGTAACATTTTCGGGCACGTGACATTTTTTGATCGCTTTTTATTCCGGTTTTTGTGAGGCAGAATGACCGAAAACCAGCTATTCAAGAATTTCTTTTGGGGAAGGCGTTTATACCGTTACGCGTTTGGTAAAATTGATAAAGCAGTTTTATTCTTCGGGTCAGTACGATTACAGCGATACCTCATTTATATAATTTTTTTATGTTTTGGCGCTTTTACCCTGGTTACCAGCGTAAAAGTAAAAAAAAACAAACATTACATACTTACCTTCCGCTGTCTGTCCCCGGCGCTGTGCTTTCCTGCACTGACTGTGAGCACAGCGGCCGGAAAGCAGAGCGGTGACGTCACCGCTCTGCTTTCCGGCTTGCCGGCGCTCACAGCCAGTGCAGAGAAGCACAGCGCCAGGGGCAGACAGCGGAAGGTAAGTATGTAGTGTTTGTTTTTTTTTTACTTTTACGCTGGTAACCAGGGTAAACATCGGGTTACTAAGCGCGGCCCTGCGCTTAGTAACCCGATGTTTACCCTGGTTACCAGTGAAGACATCGCTGAATCGGCGTCACACACGCTGATTCAGCGATGTCTGCAGGGAGTCCAGCGACGAAATAAAGTGCTGGACTTTCTGCAGCGACCAATGACATCACAGCAGGATCCTGATCGCTGCTGCGTGTCAAACTGAACGATATCGCTAGCCAGGACGCTGCAACGTCACGGATCGCTAGCGATATTGTAAAGTGTGAAGGTACCTTTACTCTGGGCAAAACCGTCAATGAAAAAGACCTGGGTGTATGGGTGGATGACAAACTCATATTCAGTGGCCAGTGTCAGGCAGCTGCTACAAAGGTAAATAAAATAATGGGATGCATTAAAAGAGGCATAGATGCTCATGAGGAGAACATAATTTTACCTCTACACAAGTCACTAGTGCGACCACACTTGGAATACTGTGCACAGTGTGGTCTCTGGTGTATAAAAAAGACATAACTGAACTGGAGCAGGTGCAGAGAAGAGCGACCAAGGTTATTAGAGGACTGGGGGGTCTGCAATACCAAGATAGGTTATTACACTTGGGTCTATTTAGTTTGGAAAAACGAAGACTAAGGGGTGATCTTATTTTAATGTATAAATATATGACGGGACAGTACAAAGACCTTTCTGATGATCTTTTTAATCATAGACCTGAAACAGGGACAAGGGGGCATCCTCTGCTTTTGGAGGGAAAAAGGTTTAAGCATAATAACAGATGTGGATTCTTTACTGTAAGAGCAGTGAGACTATGGAACTCTCTGCCGTATGATGTTGTAATGAGTGATTCATTACTTAAATTTAAGAGGGTATTGGATACCTTTCTGGAAAAGTATAATGTTACGTGTTATATATACTAGATTCCTTGATAGGGCGTTGATCCAGGGAACTAGCCTGATTGCTGTATGTGGAGTCGGGAAGGAATTTTTTTTCCCCAGTGTGGAGCTTACTCTTTGCCACATGGGTTTTTTTTTGCCTTCCTCTGGATCAACAAGTTAGGGCATGTTAGGTTAGGCTATGGGTTGAACTAGATGGACTTATAGTCTTCCTTCAACATTAATAACTATGTAACATCAGCTATTCAGAGGAGACTGCAGCAGTTTGATCATAAATGACTACTTCTCGCAAAGAAGCCACTGCTGAGGACGGCAAACATGATTAGTAGACTTGCTTGGCCCAAGCACACTTGCCCAGTATGGCTACCACTACTTTTTGCAATGATGTGGCTTCCCAATTACATTACTTAGTGGGACCACAATTTGTTTTGAAATAGGACAATGCTCTAAACCACACCTTGAGGTTTTGTAAGGACTATATGACCAATAAGGAGAAGGATCGAGTACGGCAATTGTGATGGTATGAGATGAGTTAGACTGCAGCAGAGAGAAGCAATAGTGCCAAAAGGGTGCCAAAAGGTGCTTGGCACCACGGAGAGTTCCATCAAGACTGTTGTAGAGCCATTCATGGGGACTACCTGATGAAGCTGCTTGAGAGCATATCAAGGGTGACTAAACTGTTGGAACGGCGCCGCAATGGCAGTTGAGTAAGTGTTTTTTCATTTTATCAGGGCCAAACATAAGGAATAAGAAGGGATTGTCCTTGTAGAGGAAAACCCCTTCTAATAAAATTGGTTGTTCTCTGCTCCACTTCTAAATCAGCTATGGCATCCGTATACACTGGAGACCAAATTAATACACTATTTTAAATGTGGGCGCACTAGTGACTTGTATAGAGGCAAAACTATGTTCTACTCATGAGCATGTATGTCTCTTTTAATTCATCCCATAATTTTATTTGCCTTGGCAGCAGCTGCCAGACACTGGTGGTCACTAAAGTGGAGTTTCACATCCAACCATGCACCCAAGTCTTTCAGTGACTGTTTTACCCACATTGATTGAATTGCATTATTTGTGTCAAATCTTTTGTGTGAATTGTGGCAATTTTAACAAATCGTTTGATGCTACGTAAAATAGTCACAAACCTAACTAAAAATAGTATGAAAATGATAGTAGTAGTGATTGCAGTGCTATGGATACCAACCCAACTGTCTTCTGCAATAATTTCCGCAAGTGGGCACGGTTGGATACTTATCCACACACCACTAACTTGAAGAAATTAAAGTGCTACACATTTGTTAACTGTTAAAGGGATGTTCCCATCTCAAAGATCCTATCCCAATATGTAGTAGGTGTATTAATAATAATATTAGCACTTACCTACAATTAGAAATGTTGTATAGTTTTCTGATTTGCTAGGTCTCTTTCCTTATGTGCATGCAATGCAGGATCTTAGTTATCTATGGTTACGTCCACTGATGAAGTGACGGCTAGGTGCAAGTGGTCGTAACCATAGATGCCTATGGTCCCGCAAAGCCTGCACATAAAGAAAGACATAGCAAATCAAAAAAACTATACATTTCTAATGGGAGATATTTGCTAATATTATTGCACCTACTGCATATTGGGATATGATCTTGGATATAGGAATACCCCTTGCTGAAAGTTACTATACCTCTGTTGGGAGTCACTATGTATCTTGCCATGTGTGCATTGCTGGCTCCATTCTGTGGACTTAAGAAACTATATCAGCATGATAAGGTTTGCAGCCAGTGTTAATCCGTCACATGTTTTAGTTGGGTGTGGAATTAGGAAAGTTAAGTATGTGCAGTCAGAAATGTGAGAAATGCTGAAGATTTACTTGTTTTCTAAATGTCTTCCTATTTTCCTTTACACAGCGATGTAAACAGTCATGTTAAAGTGAAGCAGAGAGGTGCTGTGCAGAACATGCTAAGGAGACTGGACAAGATCAGGTTCAGAGGTCAGAAGAGAGACGAGTTTCCTTACTTGGCCGAGTCTCCCAATGCTTCCGATACAGAATGTGGCGATGAAATCACCCTGAAGTTATCTCGATCTTCGAAAGAAAATGAGGAGTTGAAGGATCCTGTAAGTGCTCACCTTTGTGTCCCATATTTTGTTTTTTTTTCTGTATGTTGTACTAAAAAAGTATCTCTTAGCATAAACTGTTTTTTAGAGAGAGTTTATGGATCGCCCCCAGAGTAGGGCAATGGGGTACTCGGCACCGGGTCCTGCGGTTCGGGGGATGTCACGGTGGCTGACCCGGCCCGTGGCCCTCGGGGAACGTGCTTTGTAAATTGGGGAAAGGTCTTTAAAGGGATAATGTTCGTGACGCCACCTGTGGTATTCGGTCAGGGTGACCGACGCTGCTTAGGGGTTCACTGGGGTAATGTTATGGCAGCTAGATGGTGACGTATGTCCCCAGGGCTTCCCAGAGTGTAGGTGGTGGATGGTGCAAGGCGCGGTGAATAACGAGGACACAGGGTTGCAGTCTCTTTACCTTTTACTGAAGGTTCAGCATCCACAGTCCAGAGTAGGGACCACAGGGTAGGCAGAGCCCGGCCGGTCTGAAGGCAAATCCAGAGTCCCCTTGTCCATGAGGAATTCAATAGCCTTCCCCATGCGCACAGTAACGTAGTAGGTCCCTACTTGCATAAGCTACCATAAGGTCCTCACTGTTGTTACTTCTCTCTGTCCTCCAGATGGTACGGACAGGACAAAACCCGTATGACTTATGGCCTGATGCTTGTTTATAGGGACCCTAGAGATGCCCCGACCCCAGAAGTTGCCACTGTGTCTTCTTAGGTATAAAGGTCGGACAGCCAACTTGGAATCAACTGCCCTGCCAGTCTCTGAAGTAATGGCATAGAGCTCTTTACTCCCTCGGTATTCTGGCCACTGGATCTGCGCTTCAGATGGAGGCAGCCTGCTTCTAGCTGGTCTCCCACTGATGTTTCACTCCTGTTGCTATGACTTCTGTTCTCACTCACTACAGCACAACTCCTTTCGTGTCCTTTCTTATGATGCTGCCGCATGGGTTGCAGGTGCAGCTCTGTGTCTTTCTTTCTCTCTTCCTCAGACTTCAGTCTTGATCTGACCAGGGATCACCCCAGCCAGCTCGACCGGGAGACCTTTCCTCGGCGGTCCCCAGCCAGGAACTCTCCTCTCCTCCTTCTCCTTCTGACTCAATCTGACTAACTTCCTAACCCGCCCTCTAGTTTTACCCTATGTGAGGAGTGGCCTAATAGATAGAACCCTTAGCTCCCCCTGGGGGACTGGCGTGTGAAGTGTGTGTGTGTGGCTGTGATACCTGGACAGCAGATCTCCTTCATTGCCTTCAGACGTAACATTACTCCCCCCTGGTGGAAGAACAACATTACTGCAACGAACCAGGACTGTGGGGCGCTGCATTTACATCCCACTTCTATGGAAGTGTTTATTCCTCGATATACAGCTGTGGCTGTAATGCATCATGTCAGTGCTTTCTGGGTGTGACGCTTCTAAAGAAGCAAGCCCGGAAGTAGGCAAAAAAATTTCTACATCAGCTTTTAACACTGACAGATGGGAGAGGACTGTTGACTTGGCAAAAGCAAATTTATCCAGAATTCCAGGTTCTCAATTCTTACACACAACCTGTTGTGCTGACTCTCATTTATTTTTCTGCTATACTGTTCCATGTAAATGTTATCGTTTTTTTCCTTCACTCATGGCAGCACACCTCAGAGAGGGGTCTGCCCAGCTAGGACAGGAAACCTACTAAAATAAAAGGGATGTACCTCTCCCCCGCTTCAGTTGGTTTCCTGTCCTTGATGGGAACCTTCATGCTGAAACTCTGTGATTAAGAGTTTTATTTTTCGTGTATGACTTAAGCTTAAGCACTCCTGTCCCGGTGCTGGAAGAGCAGACGCCGGTCTTCTGGAGATGGAAGCGACGTCCCCTGGTCCAGATGGGGCTTTAGTGCATGTGTGGGCGGCACAGACGATTATGCTGTGCATGTCTGGATCTGCTGCGCCACTCTCCCTCCTCCATCTTCCCGCTCACAGACGTCGTGGTGAGTTGCACTTCCTAAGTGCGCTCCTCTGACGTCACAGGCAAGGTACGCTGGGAATGGTTGTGCCCAAGGGATGTTGGAGGGGGTGCACCGGAAGCAAGATGTTGGCACCCTGGGCCAGCATGCCGGCCGGGATGTGTGGGGATTCAGCGCATCCTCACTTAGGAGTCGTGGAGTGGGGAGGGGCTTTTTTTGGACTTTTGGAGACGGAACCGATGATAGTGCTGTGGATCCACCTTAAAGGGAACCTGTCACCCCGTTTTTTGAGATTGAGCTATAAATACTGTTAAATAGGGCATGCGCTGTGTGTTCCTATAGTGTATGTAGTGTACCCCGATTCCCCACCTATGCTGAGATATAACTTACCAAAGTCGCCGTTTTCGCCTGTCAATCAGGCTGGTCAGGTTGGGAGGGCGTGGTGACATCGCTGGTTCTTCCTCAGCTTTACGTTGGTGGCGTAGTGGTGAACAAGCAGCGCGCGATCTGCGCTGTAATCCCTTGCATCGGTGGGGGCGGCCATCTTCCTGGGGCCAAAAAAAGCACATGGGTTTCTTATCTGGGAGACAGCTGCTGGGGGTCTGAAGTTGGCAATACCTTGAACCTGTACTGCTTGCTCCCTTATGATTTGGCTGCAACAAATAGAGGAGTAGCTTAAGGACAAGACCCCAAGGGATAAAATCCTGGCCATTATGCTTCTGTTACACAGAATGACAGCTTTTCTGTCTCAATTCTGTAGACTCGGTGAGGCTAGCAGGCCCATCAAATGCAGCCAGACAGGCCTTATGACTAAGGGCTGTTCTGAGGATTTGCAGTAAAAAAAAAAAGACTTTGCTCCATCCCATGCGATAGACAATTTCTTTTTGGGAAGAAATTAGGACATTTTGGAAAAAGCCGGGGACAAAAAGAAAGGCTTTCCTGGATTCCCCACTGATGCTAGGAAATCTTCCTTTCGGAGGTGAAATTTTAATGGGACGTCCTCCGGGAGAAGAAAGGAAGTGTGAGTTCAAGAGCAGAAAGGAGTCCGGTTTTATGTTCAGTTGGCCCTCTACATCTTCCAAAAACTCCTCCCAATGATGCTAGGTCAGCTATAGGGGGAATGTTCTCCCTCTTTCTCCCTGCCTGGGTGAATATCTTCCCCAGTCGCTGGGCCTCAAATATTGTGAAGGAGGGTCTAAAGATAGACTGTCTGCCACGTCAGACCCGCATAGTGACACCTCTTAGGAGGTCACCAAAAGAACAACTTCCCATGGAAGCTGAGATCATAGGACTCTTGGGAAAACAAATTTTGTGCGAGATCCCAGAGGAAGAAAAGGGAAGGGGATTTTATGTTCGCCTCTTTTTGATAAAAAAAATCCAGATGGTTCCTTCAGAACTATTATCAATCTGAGGAAACTCAGCTGTTGGATTGTAAATCGCACCTTCAAGATGGAATTGGTGAACACTGCTTTAAAGCTGTTATATCACAACAGTTTCATTGCAGTTATGGATTTGAAGGATGCGTACTATCACATCCCAATCTATCCGGACCATCAAAAATATTTGAGGGTAGCTCTGTATGTCCGGGGACAGGTCAATCATTATCAGTACACAGCTCTTCCATTCGGTCTGTCAGTAGCTCCGATACTTTTCACTTTGATAATGTAATATCCGAGGTGACTGCCTACCTTCGTACTCGAAACACCATTATCTTCTCTTACCTGGACGGCTTTCTTATAGTGGGAAAATCGGAACACCACTGTACAGAGCAGCTAAAGGATGTAACAATGGTCCTGGATGGTGAGCGCCCTTTAGTCAAGACTAAAACCAGAAAAGATAGTCCTTCCTAGGCATGGTTTTGAACTCTGAGCGCTAAATCTGTCTCTTACCAGAGGACAAAATAATGAACCTAGCTCTGTCAGCAATGGATCATCCAAGGGTGACTCTCATTGCTCCATTCTGTCCAAAGAGGCCATGGTTTTCCCTTAATGTCGATGTCAGATCCTTGAAACCTGCTGGAGATCCCAGACCTTCTCACACAGGGGCCAGTTTGCCACTGTGCCAGTGCTTCCATCTAGCAGTGTGGAATTTAAGAGGGCAATGCTGAGTCAGAAAGGTTTCTCACCAGGGTTAGCCTTCACCCTGTTAAAAAGTAGAAAACCAATAACCTCAAGAATTTACGGCAGGACATGGAAGAAATTTCTGGAATTTTCAGGGCAGTCTCCAGGGGATAAGGCCCCAGTAGGATCCATTCTAGACTGTCTGCAGTCAGGACTTGAGCTGGGGTTAGCAACTTAAGGTACCTTCACACATAACGATATCGTTGCATTTTGTGACGTAGCAACGATATCGTTAATGAAATCGTTATGTGTGACAGCGACCAACGATCAGGCCCCTGCTGGGAGATCGTTGGTCGCTGAACAAAGTCCAGAACTTTATTTCGTCGCTGGATCTCCCGTGGACATCGCTGGATCGGCGTGTGTGACACCGATCCAACGATGTCTTCACTGGTAACCAGGGTAAACATCGGGTAACTAAGCGCAGGGCCGCGCTTAGTAACCCGATGTTTACCCTGGTTACCATCCTAAAAGTAAAAAAACAAACAGTACATACTTACCTACCGCTGTCTGTCCCCGGCGCTGTGCTCTGCACTCCTCCTGCACTGGCTGTGAGCGTCGGTCAGCCGGAAAGCAGAGCGGTGACGTCACCGCTCTGCTTTCCGGCCGCTGTGCTCACACAGACAGTACAGGAGGAGTGCAGAGAAGCAGAGCGCCGGGGACAGACAGCGTTAGGTAAGTATGTAGTGTTTGTTTTTTTTACTTTTGGGATGGTAACCAGGGTAAACATCGGGTTACTAAGCGCGGCCCTGCGCTTAGTTACCCGATGTTTACCCTGGTTACCGACATCGTTGGTCGCTGGAGAGCGGTCTGTGTGACAGCTCTCCAGCGACCAAACAGCGACGCTGCAGCGATCCGGATCGTTGTCGGTATCGCTGCAGCGTCGCTTAATGTGAAGGGGCCTTAACACCCTCACGGTACAGGTCTCTGCCTTAGACGCCTTATATAACTGTAATTTGGCGGCAAATGGATGGGTGTCACAATTTATAAAATCCAGTGGTAGGTCCAGACTAGTTATAATGCCAAAACTTTCACCATGGTATCAAAATCTGGTACTAGAGGCACTAACTAAAGATCTATTCGAGCCCCTTCAGGATTTATCTGCTAAATTCCTCACGTTTAAGACCATTATATTAGTGGCTCGAACATCGGCCCACAGGGTGAGCGATATACAAGCCCTGTCTGTATGCCCTTCCTATACTCAGATATATGAAGATAGGGTTGTACGAAGACTTGACCCGACTTAACTTCCCAAAGTGGCCCTTAAGTTCCATAGGATACAAGAAATTTTCGCCCTCCTTTTGTGATAGCCCTAGGAATCCAGGAGATTAAAGATTCCATAGGTTAGATGTGAGGAGGTCGCTGTTGGAATATATGTCCATGACCAGTCAATGGAGGAAGGACCAGTTCCTGTTTATAGCCATTAAGGGTAGCAGAAAGGGGTTTGGGTTATCCAAGGGTACCATTGCCAGATTGATCATGGAGGCCATTAGTTTGTCTTACACTGCAAGTGGTGCTTCGGTTTCTGAAGACATCAAGGCTCTCTCCACTAGAGCCGTGGCAACCTCCTGGGCAGAAAAAGCGGAGATATTACCGTATATATACTCAAGTATAACGCCCCCCCCCTAATTTTGCAACAAAAAACTGGGAAAACGTATTGACTCAAGTATAAGCCTAGGGTGGAAAATGCAGCTGCTACCGGTAAATGTAAAAAAAAAAAAAAAAAAAATAGATACCAATAAAAGTAAAATTAATTGAGACATCAGTAGGTTAAGTGTTTTTGAATATCCTTACTGAATCAGAAGCCCCATATAATGCTCCATGCAGTTCTTTATGGCCCCATAGATGCCCCATATAATGCTCCATGCAGTTCTTTATGGCCCCGTAGATGCCCCATATAATGCTCCATGCAGTTCTTTATGGCCCCATAGATGCCCCATATAATGCTCCATGCAGTTCATTATGGCCCCATAGATGCCCCATATAATGCTCCATGCAGTTCTTTATGGCTCCATAGATGCCCCATATAATGCTCCATGCAGTTCTTTATGGCCCCATAGATGCCCCATATAATGCTCCATGCAGTTCTTTATGGCCCCATATAATGCTCCATGCAGTTATGGCCCCATAGGTGCCCCATATAATGCTCCATGCAGTTATGGCCCCATAGATGCTCCATATAATGCTCCATGCAGTTCTTTATGGCCCCAGAGACGCTCCATACACCATTGTGCCACATGTAATGCTGCTGCACTAAAAAAAAAAATCACATACTCCCCTCTCGTCGCTGCTCCTCAGCGTCCCGTCTCTTCGCACTGACTGTTCAGGCAGAGGACGCCGCGCACACTAATATGTCATCGCGCCCTCTGACCTGAACAGTCACTGCAGAGGATGCGGAAGACGGGGCGGCGGTGGAACGCGGAAAGGTGAATATGAAATACTCACCTGCTCCTGACGCGGTCCCTGCATGTCCCACGGTCTTCGGGAGTGGCAGCTTCTTCCTGTAGTGAGCAGTCACATGGTACCGCTCATTGCACGCCCCCTGAGGAAGCGGCAACTATTGAACGCGAAACGCGCGTTGGGGTATGTGACCTGGATCCAGACGGGACCTCTACTCCACATGGGTAATTAAAACTCTTGTATATGCACTGTGTGCACATCAGCTCACGGCCATTATCATAGCACTTATCTATGCACTTATACTACTAAGCCTGGCTGATTGGACATCAGTAAATACTTTCATGTGCACTTGCTGGCAGCACGCCTGCTGCATGTTTGAGTTAATAATCTATTGTGTTATTGTCCCGGACTGTGATTCATGGTCACCATTGTATCAATGGATTTAGTCACAAATTTGTCACTTTTACTTATATGGTAATATTATGTTTATGAAAATTATGTGTTTTCAATAAAGTTTGTATTTTTGGTATATCTTTTTGGCTACTTTTTGACTCATGGTTCTCCTATCCTTGCTATTTATGGTTGAGTCGCCCTTTTTTGTTGTGATTTATGGCTGATGTTCATTTATGTAATTGAGACATCAGTAGGTTAAGTGTTTTTGAATATCCTTATTGAATCAGAAGCCCCATATAATGCTCCATGCAGTTCTTTATGGCCCCATAGATGCCCCATATAATGCTCCATGCAGTTCTTTATGGCCCCATAGATGCCTCATATAATGCTCCATGCAGTTCTTTATGGCCCCATAGATGCCCCATATAATGCTCCATGCAGTTCTTTATGGCCCCATAGATGCCTCATATAATGCTCCATGCAGTTCTTTATGGCTCCATAGATGCCCCATATAATGCTCCATGCAGTTCTTTATGGCCCCATAGATGCCCCATATAATGCTCCATGCAGTTCTTTATGGCCCCATAGATGTTCCATATAATGCTCCATGCAGTTATGGCCCCATAGATGCTCCATATAATTCTCCATGCAGTTCTTTATGGCCCCATAGACGCTCCATATAGCATTGTGCCACATGTAATGCTGCTGCTGCACTAAAAAAAAAAAAAAAAATCACACTCACCTCTCGTCGCTGCTCCTCAGCGTCCCGTCTCTTCCCACTGACTGTTCAGGCAGAGGGCGGCGCGCACACTAATACGTCATCGCGCCCTCTAACCTGAACAGCCACTGGAGAGGACGCGGAAGACGGGGCGGCGGTGGAACGCGGAAAGGTGAATATGAAATACTCACCTGCTCCCGGCGCTCCTGACGCGGTCCCTGCATGTCCCACGGTCTTCGGGAGCGGCAGCTTCTTCCTGTAGTGAGCGGTCACATGGTACCGCTCATTACAGTAATGAATATGCGGCTCCACCCCTATGGGAGTGGAGTCCATATTCATAACTTTAATGAGCGGTACCAGTGACCGCTAAACAGGGGAAGAAGCTGCAGCGCCCGAAGACCGTGGTACATGCAGGGACCGCGTCAGGAGCGCCGAGAGCAGGTGAGTATTTGACAGGTGTCGCTCCCCCTCACCCGCCGACCCCCCCCGCCTTCCATGACTCGAGTATAAGCCGAGAGGGGGACTTTCAGCCCATCTTTTTGGGGCTGAAAATCTCGGCTTCTACTCGAGTATATACGGTAATTGATCATATTTGTATGGAAGCTATCTGGTCCTCATCTACCGTCTTTAACACCTTCACGCCAAAGCCATTTTCATTTTGCATTTGTTTTTTTGCTCCTCTTCTCCGAGCCATAACTTTTTTTTTTTTTTGTCACTATGGCCATGTGAGGGCTTGTTTTTTGCGGGATGAGCTGTACTTTTGAATGACACCATTGGTTTTACCATGTAGTGTACAGGAAAATTGGGAAGAAAAATCCAAGTGCCGTGAAATTGCAAAAAAGTGCAATTCCACATTGTTCATCAAATGCTAAAACTGACCTGCCATTATGATTCTCGAGATCATTGAGTTTGTAGACACAAAACCTGTATAGGTTCTTTTTTTATTTAACCCCTTTACCCCCAAGGGTGGTTTGCACGTTAATGACCAGGCCAATTTTTACAATTCTGACCACTGTTCCTTTATGAGGTTATAACTCTGGAATGCTTCAACCGTTCCCGGTGATTCTGACATTGTTTTCTCGTGACATATTGGGTTTCATGATAGTGGTAAAATTTCTTTGATATTACCTGCGTTTATTTATGAAAAAAACGGAAATTTGGCAAAAATTTTGACAATTTTGCAATTTTCCAACTTTGAATTTTTATGCAATTAAATCACAGAGATATGTCACACAAAATACTTAATAAGTAACATTTCCCACATGTCCACTTTACATCAGCACAATTTTGGAACCAAAATTTTTTTTTGTTAGAGAGTTATAAGGGTTAAAATTTGACCAGCAATTTCTCATTTTTACAACACCATTTTTATTTTTAGGGACCACATCTCATTTGAAGTCATTTTGAGGGGTCTACATGATAAAAAATAACCAAGTGTGACACCATTCTAAAAACTGCACCCTTCAAGGTGCTCAAAACCACATTCAAGAAGTTTATTAACCCTTCAGGTGTTTCACAGGAATTTTTAGAATGTTTAAATAAAAATGAACATTTAACTTTTTTTCACAAAAAATTTAATTCAGCTCCAATTTGTTTTATTGTACCAAGGATAACAGGAGAAAATGGACCCCAAAGGTTGTTGTACAATTTGTCCTGAGTACGCTGATATCCTATATGTGGGGGTAAACCACTGTTTGGGCGCATGGCAGAGCTCGGAAGGGAAGGAGCGCCATTTGACTTTTCAATGCAAAATTGACTGGAATTGAGATGGGACGCCATGTTGCATTTGGAGAGCCACTGATGTGCCTAAACATTGAAACCCCCCACAAGTGACACCATTTTGGAAAGTAGACCCCCTAAGGAACTCATCTAGGTGTGTTGTGAGAGCTTTGAACCCCCAAGTGTTTCACTACAGTTTATAACGCAGAGCCGTGAAAATAAAAAATCTTTTTTTTTCCCACAAAAATTATTTTTTAGCCCCCAGTTTTGTATTTTCACAAGGATAACAGGAGAAATAGGACCCCAAAAGTTGTTGTCCAATTTGTCCTGAGTACGCTGATACCCCATATGTTGGGGTAAACCCCTGTGTGGGCACACGGGAGAGCTCGGAAGGGAAGGAGCACTGTTTTACTTTTTCAACGCAGAATTAGCTGGAATTGAGATTGGACGCCATGTCGCGTTTGGAGAGCCCCTGATGTGCCTAAACAGTGGAAACCCCCCAATTATAACTGAAACCCTAATGCAAACACACCCTTAACCCTAATCCCAACGTTAACCCTAACCACACCTCTAACCCAGACACACCCCTAACCCTAATCTCAACGGTAACCCTAAACACACCCCTAACCCTAATCCCAACCCTATTCCTAACCGTAAATGTAATCCAAACCCTAACCCTAACGTTAGCCCCAACCCTAACCCTAATGTTAGCCCCAACCCTAACTGTAACCTTAACCCTAGCCCCAACCCTAGCCCTAGCCCCAACCCTAGCCCTAGCCCTAACCCTAGCCCTAGCCCTAATCCTAATGGGAAAATGGAAATAAATACATTTTTTTAAATTTTGTAATTTTTCCCTAACTAAGGGGGTGATGAAGCGGGGTTTGATTTACTTTTATAGCGGGTTATTTAGCGGATTTTTATAATTGGCAGCCGTCACACACTGAAAGACGCTTTTTATTGCAAAAAATATTTTTTGCATTACCACATTTTGAGAGCTATAATTTTTCCATATTTTGGTCCAGAGTCATGTGAGGTCTTGTTTTTTTGCGGGATGAGTTGACGTTTTTATTGGTAACATTTTCGGGCACGTGACAATTTTTGTTCCGATTTTTGTGAATCAGAATGACCAAAAACCAGCTATTCATGAATTTCTTTTCGGGGAGGCGTTTATACCGTTCCGCGTTTGGTAAAATGGATAAAGCAGTTTTATTCTTTGGGTCAGTACCATTACAGCGACACCTCATTTATATCATTTTTTTATGTTTTGGCGCTTTTATACGATAAAAACTATTTTATAGAAAAAATAATTATTTTTGCATCGCTTTATTCTGAGGACTATAACTTTTTTATTTTTTCGCTGATGATGCTGTATGGCGGCTCTTTTTTTGCGGGACAAGATGATGTTTTCAGCGGTACCATGGTTATTTATTTCGGTCTTTTTGATCTTGTGTTCCACTTTTTGTTTGGAGGTATGATAATAAAGCGTTGTTTTCCAGGACGTCTCTCCTGACAGCACCCCGGATGACGTCATCCTCCTCCTCGCAGAGACAGAAAACACACGAGAGTTCAAATATCCGGTTCCACCCACCGATCCTCAGTGTTTTTCCTGTCCCTGCACGGAGGGATACACGCAGAGAAGCAGCAGGCTTACCGGGCTCAGGAGGATCGGGCGGGTCCTCCAAACCTTCCTCCTGTCAAGTGGCCCAGGGTTGAAACTCCCCGGAGGGGAGTCCCTCTACCCCAAAGGCCCGGAGCGGACGAGGCTCCGGGATCGAACCGCTCCTCCCGGTGGGAGGCTCTCGGTTCAGGACGCGGCGACGATCCATCAGCGTCTCCTTTTGGCAGCGAGCGCAGGTTTGGAGACGCTACAGCGGCGGCACTTCCGCGTATGGGGAGTCACGTCACTTCCGGTCTCATCGGAGCCGGCAGAACGTCACTTCCGGTGGCGTTCTATGAGCAGTAAAGCAGACGCTCCAGCAGGAGAAAGCCGACAGAGCGATCGCTACTGCGCTAGCGTCCAGCACCTGAGGAGGAGGCTTCACCGTCTGCTACAGGCTATGGAAGAAAGAAACGTTGAGGAGGGGGTAAGTCTGCCCTGGGCAGTACACCCCTTGTATCCAGGAGATCCCTCGTTCCATCTAGCCTATTCTCCCTATCTTATGTTGTCTAGGATAAGGGAAACCCCGCTGCTCCCCCGGTCACGACTAAAAAATCTGGGAAGGTCACGGTGAAAAGCTACAGATGTCCCGTATGCCATATCAAACTACCAGATTCCCATGGCAAGACCCTCTGTGACACCTGCACGTCTAAGATCATGAAGGACGAGCAGTCATCACTATTTACTGAGATGAGATCCCTTATCCGGGAGGAAGTGCAGGCTTCTATAGCCAGCCTATCACATTCTCGGCCTTCCAGTCCCATAGCTGGTCGCAAGCGGGCCAGGAAGGAGGAGGCGCACGAGGAGCCAGAGTATTCTTCTGATGAAGGTTCCGAGCTCAGGGACTCACTTTCAGAGGAGGAAAACCAGGACTGGGGCAGGAAGTACCTCTTCCGTTCTGAAGAGACAGATGAACTGGTCCAGGCGGTCAGGAATACGATGCAGGTTGAAGACACTGCTAAGCCACAGTCCAGACAGGACTTAATGTTCGGGGGTCTTGTGGCACGAAACCAGACTGTGTTTCCCATTAGTGACCATATTAAGGCTATGATCTTAGAGGAATGGAAGGATGCTGAACGCAGACTAGTGTTATCTCGTGACTTTAAAAGTCGCCTGCCTTTCGATCCTGAGGATGTCAAGCTATGGGAGGAGATCCCTAAAATTGATGTTCCGGTTGCGAAAGTCACAAAAAAGACTGCTATACCTTTCGAAGACTCCTCTAGTCTTCGTGATCCTATGGACAGGAAGGCTGACATACTCCTTAAAAGGGCTTGGGAGGCTTCTGCAGCCCTGATTGAAACTAACATTGCGACCACTTCGGTGGCCAGATCTATGTATCTATGGATGGGGCAGTTAGAAGAGCAGCTGTCCAATAAGACCCCCAGATCTGATATCCTGCATTCCCTTCCCATAGTGAAATCAGCAATAGCTTTCTTATCTGATATGACAGCTGAATCAGTTAGATTTTCAGCTCGTAATAGTTCTCTATCTAATGCGGCTAGGAGGGCGGTGTGGCTAAGGTCATGGTCAGGTGACAATGTCTCCAAATCCAAACTCTGCTCTATCCCGTTTTCGGGACAGAGGGTGTTTGGTCCAGCTTTAGACTCCATCCTCGAGTCAGCCTCGGATAAAAAGAAGGGATTTCCAGAGGACAAACCTAAATGTTCAGTCCTTTCGGAGAGGCTTCTTCTCCAGAAAGCAGTTCGATCAGAGGGGTCAGGGTCGGTCCAGCAGAGGATCCTACAGAGGTTCCCGGGAACAGAGTAGTAGGAACTGAGGTTCTTTCTTTAACACTGCCTATAAGAACAAGTCTTTATGACGCCACTTGTATCGGGGGGAGGCTTCGGAAGTTTGCAGGAAATTGGACGCATTTCCACCACTGGCGTTAATTCCCGCTGTACTGCGAAAGATCAAGGAAGATCAGGCGGCAGTCATACTGATCGTACCGCATTGGCCAAGAAGGAGCTGGTTTCCAGTGCTGGGGACTCTAGCAATCGACAATCCAGTTGAATTGCCCATCAGAGGGAAGGTCATTCACCAGGGTCCAGTGTATCACCCAGACCCAAGCAAACTCCGTCTTTCAGCCTGGATCCTGAAAGGGACATCCTGAAGTCAAAAGGCTTGTCAGACCAGGTCATATCTACTATCCAGGGTAGTAGAAAACCAGTTACCTCAGCCATCTACAGTAAGATCTGGAAACGCTTTTGTCTAGAGAGAGGCAGGTCTGACGTTGTATCAGACTCGCCGGACATCCCGGGTATCTTAGACTTTCTACAGAAGGGGTTTAATTTGGGTCTTCGTCCCAGCACATTGAAGGTCCAGGTGTCCGCGCTAAGTTCATTCCTGGATTACCCTTTGGCATCTCACCCATGGATAATAAGGTTTATTAGGGCCACTCAGAGAATGCGTCCCTCCATTAGACAGCTGTCTCCATCTTGGGACCTTAACTTGGTTCTTAGGGCCCTATGCAAGGGCGTCTACTCTTCGGGGGATAATATGCCTATTCCTATTCTCACTCGTAAAATAGCTTTTTTTAGTGGCGATCACTACGGCTAAGAGGGTTGGAGAGATTCAGGCTCTTTGTATCAGAGATCCTTACCTACAGATCAGGGAAGACTGCCTAATCCTGAAACTAGATCCGGCCTTTATCCCGAAGGTAGCCTCTACTAAAAATAGAAATCAGGAAATTATTCTCCCTTCATTTTGTAGTAATCCAGTTAACGACAAAGAAAGGGCCCTCCATTCTCTGGATGTTAGGCAAGGGGTATTAGACTACTTAAAAGCCACAGAATCTTGGTGTTTAGATCCAAACCTTTTCATTCTGTTCTGGGGAAAGAATAAGGGTAAGAAGGCCTCTATCGCACGTTGGATCACTGTGATCTCAGACGCTTATAGGTCAGAAGGTATCTCTCCCCCTTCAGGTTTAAAAGCTCATTCTACCCGTGGTGTTTCTGCCTCCTGGGCGGAGAATGCGGGAGCTTCGGTAGAACAGATCTGTAAGGCCGCAACGTGCGCCAGGGCTGACACTTTCTGTAGACATTATAAACTTGATGTAACTTCCGGTCAGCACACGGCTTTTGGGAGGAAGGTCCTCCAAGCGGTAATCCCACCCTGAGGAGGTCCTTTGGTACTCTCCGGGGTGCTGTCAGGAGGGACGTCCTGGAAAATAGGTATTGGTCATACCGGTAATTATGTTTCCAGGAGTCCATACTGACAGCACCGGTAGTTCCCCCCCCATGTATGTAATAAACTCAGGTATATTCAGACTTGTGCCTATATATTATTTTGTAATGTAATTAAGTCATTAAAATTTTATTTGCATTATTCCATGTTTTGGTTCTTGTTACAACACTGAGGATCGGTGGGTGGAACCGGATATTTGAACTCTCGTGTGTTTCCTGTCCCTGCGAGGAGGAGGAGGACGTCCTCCGGGGTGCTGTCAGTATGGACTCCTGGAAACATAATTACTGGTATGACTAATACCTATCTTTTGCCTCGTTTATTCTTTTTCTTTTTACCGCGTTCACTGAAGGGGTTAACTAGCGGGACCGTTTTATAGGTACGGTCGTTACGGACATGGCGATACTAAATGTGTACTTTTATTGTTTTTTTTTTTTAAATTTAGATAAAGAAATGTATTTATAGGAACACTTTTTTTTTGGGGGGGGGGGGATTTTTTTAAAAAAAATTTCACATGTGAATATTTTTTTTTTTTACAATATAAAATAGAAAAAATCCGGCACTCTCTTTTTCTATTTTTTCTATTTTTTCCACTTTTTCTATTTTATATTGGGATTGGTACCCTATTCGTGCACCTCACCATAATCGGAGTGCCGTGTTGTTACCTTATTATTTTTTTTTTTACACTATAACATTGCCCCAGGCATCATGTTATATAGTGTAAGATCGCTGATCAGACACTTTGCTGTGCAGTGTGTCAGATCAGCAATCTGACATGCACAGCTGCAGGCTTCACAGTGCCTGCTCTGAGCAGGCGCTGTGAAGCCACCTCCCTCCCTGCAGGACGCGGATGCCGCGGCCATCTTGCATCCGGGCCTGCAAGGAGAAGGAGGAGGTAAGAGACCCTCGCAGCAACGTGATCACATCGCGTTGCTGTGGGGGTCTCAGGGAAGCCCACAGGGAGCCCCCTCCCTGCGCAATGCTTCCCTATACCGCCGGCACACCTAATGTGCCGGGGGCGGTCCGTGACCGTTTCTGGCACATTGTGCCGGATGTCAGCTGCTATAGTCAGCTGACACCCGGCCGTCATCGGCCGCGCTCCCCCCGTGAGCGCGGCCGATCGCTATGACGTACGTCAGATGTCAGAAAGGGGTTAAGTGGTGAAAAAAAAATCCAAATTTTGTTTAAAATAAATATTTTTTTTTAAAAACATTGCGTCCTTTTCCTAGACCCGTAGAGTCTCCATTTTTCGTGACCTGGATGGCTTATTTTTTTGCATGTCGACCTGATGTTTTTATTTATACCATTTTAGTGTAGATACGATCTTTTGATCTCCCGTTATTGCATTTTAATGCAATGTTGCGGTGACCAAAAAAGTCATTGTGGCGTCATTTCTTGTTACGCCATTTACTGATGATTAATCTTTTTATATATTCACTGGACGATTCCAAATGTGTGTTTATTTATTTTTAATTGTTGTATTTTGAATGGGGTGAAAGGGGGGTGATTTAAACATATATATATATATATATATATATATATATATATATATATATATATATATATATATATATATATATATATATATATATATATATAGGGTGGAGCGCGGTAATTTGCTTTTTTGCACTGCATGCTGTGGCGGCACTGTCGGTCGAAGAGAGGGGAGAGTGGGTGTGGCTTACAGTGGCTGATGGGAGATTTGTATTCCTCTGCCTTTCAGTTGCCATCATGCAGTGGACACGTGAGGAGAGGTCATTTTGTGTTGAAGCGTATTTTTCAAATGCCCACTCGATCATTGCAGTGCTTTTCGTTTACAATTCGCTGTTCCTCCACGCGGACGTGTTCCTGGACGGCAATCAATTGTAAATTGGGTGAATGCATGTTTCTGATGAGGCACATTTTCACCTCAGTGGGTGTGTAAACAAACAAAATATGCGTTACTGGAGTGAAACAAACCCCAGAGAAGTTCACGAGAGACCTCTGCATTCGGACCGCGTCACTGTGTGGTGCGCAATATCACGAGTAGGCATCATTGGTCCTTACTTTTTTCAGGATAATGGTCGTGCCATAACTGTGAACTCCGAACGGTACTTGTCTATGATACAGGATTATTTTCAGCCGGCTCTTGAGGCAATGGAACTAGAGGATACATGGTTCCAACAGGATGGTGCCACTGCACACACAGCGAGGGTTACCATGAATTGTTTGAGGCAAATGTTTCCTGGACGGCTTATCTCTTTGAGGGGAGATGTGAACTGGCCAGCACGCTCACCAGATTTAGCCCCATGCGATTTTTTCCTTTGGGGTTACCTGAAGTCTAAGGTGTATATCAACCGTCCCAACACCTTGGAAGACCTAAGGAATAATATTGAAGCTGAAATTGGCAGAATACCAGTGGACATGCTTGTTAGAGTTCATGAAAACTTCAGAAAACGTATGCAGCAGTGTGTGGATAGCGAAGGTCGACATTTGCCAGATACACTATTTAAAACCATGTAATTTAAAAATTCCATTACTGTTCAGTATAATTAAAATATAAAATAAATTTTTCTAATGATCATAATTTTTTTATTTCATTCCCAAATCAGCAAATTACCGCGCTCCACCCTGTGTATGTGTATATATATATATATATATATATATATATATATATATATATATATATATATATATATATATATATATATATATATATATATATATATATATATTATATATATATATATTATATATATATATATATATTTTCTTTTTTTTCTATTTTTAAAAATTTTTTTTTTTACTTGCTTCAATAGTCTCCATGGGAAACTAGAAGCTGCGATCATTCGATCGCTTGTGCTACACATAGCAGGGCTTCATCTGGGTTGTCATGCCAAGCCATCGGCGACCCGCGGTCATGTGACACAGGTGCAGATGGGCGGGATTAGTGACACGCTTCTGATGCAATCGTGTTAAATGCCGCGGTCAGAGCTGCTTGACTTCTGCTCTAACTGGTGCCACAGCAATCCTGCTCCGCCATCTTGTGACCGCAAGCACCTGACCACAACTTATGGTTCCCTGCTTTCAATGTAAGTCTACGAGATCCTTGTTTTAGCTGTCATAGAATTACATTGGGAAGTGACTTCCAGTCTACCCAGTAAACCCTAGAGCAATCTGGCTAGTCATAAGATTACCGTAGCAGTACCAAAAACGGCAGAAGACAGCAACTGGTATCTTACTGCGGGCAGGGAATATTCTTTATACATTAACCCCTTAGGCTTGGTTCACATTACGCTATAGCTCTACGTTTAACGGACTACGTTACACCGCGGCATAACGTAGTCCGTTAACGCCGCCATAGACTGCAATGTCGGACTCATCTCTAGCGCACGCCCACACTGGGCGTGCTCTAGCGATGTGCCGTCATTTGAATGACTGACCCGAGACGCAGCGTTTCCGGGTCTGTCACTGCTAGCGCAGATGGAGCTAGCAGAAGCTCCATCTGCGCTAGCGCTGTGCAAGCGCCGGCACTTGCGTTAGTGCAGTCCTTTTAACGGATATGTTGAACGGACTGCACTAACGTAGTGTGAACCTAGCCTTAGTGACCGAGGCAATTTGAACCTTAATGCCCAAGCCAATTTTTACAATTCGTACCACTGTCACTTGAGGCTATAGCTTCAACGGATTCCACTGATTCTGAGCTTGTTTTTTCATGAAATATTGTACTTCATGTTAGTGATAAAATTTCTTCTATATGACTTGCGTTTATTTATGGAAAAAACAGAAATTTGGCAAATTTTGAAAAAATTGCAATTTTCAAACTTTTCATTTTTGTGCTTTTAAATCAGTCATATCACACAAAATAGTTAATAAATAACTTTTCCCACATGTCAATGTACATCTGCACAATTTTGGTAACATAATTTTTTGTTTCTTTGGATGTTATAAGGGTTAAAAGTTGGCCAGCGGATTTCTCAGTTTTCCAACAAAATTGACAAAACCATTTTTTTTTTTTTTTTAGGCACCACCTCACAATGGAAGTGACTTTGGGGGGGTCAATATGACAGAAAATATCCCAAAGTGACTCCATTCTAAAAACTGCACCCCTCAATGTGCGCAAAACCACTTTCAAGAAGTTTATTAACCCTTCAAGTGCTTCACAAGAACTAAAGCAATGTGGAAGGAAATACTTTTTTACTTTAGACCCAAACAAAGATAATTTCACAAGGATATCAGGAGAACATGGACCACAAAATGTTTTGTGCAATTTTTCCTAAGTACGCCATTACCCTGTATGTGGGTGCATGGCAGGGCTCAAAAGGGAAGGAGTACCGTTACAACTTTGACAAGCAAAATTGGCTGGAATCGATGGCGGGCATCATGTCGCATTTGGAGAGCCCCTGATGTGCCTAAACAGTGGAAACCCCCCAATTCTAGCCCCAACCATAACCCCAGCCCCAACCGTAACACTAGCCCCAACCCTAAGTGCAAAGAATGTAAAAAAAATTACAATTTTTTTTTTTTAAATTTGGTTATTTTTTTCTAACAGGGGGAGTTGATTTACTATTTTTATTTTTGATCATTTTGATAGGCTCCATCACAGTGATCAAAATTAACCAATGAAAAAAATCTCCTATTGTTGCTGGGTACTGTCCGGCAGATCTCGGCGAGTGCACTGCGCATACGCCAACCATTTTCTTCTAGGAAGATGATACGGAGGGCCCGGCATGGATCAGCAGGGTACTGGGGTATCAGGGGACCCCATTTTTCTCTCCTCTGTTATGCTAGTTCATAGCAGGGGAGAGATAAATGAATGGAAAATCAGACTTTTTGTTTTTTGAGTGATTGCCGTTATTCGGTGAAGAACGGCGATCACGTGACTAGGGACCATAAAAACCAACCCCAATCATGTTCTCCGGGGTCTCGGCTACTGTGGGAGATTTTGGTGGCGCTATACATTTGTTTCTCAGCGCCGTTAAAAAGCGGCGCTGAGGATTAAGGCCCTTTAAGGCTGTATCGGCAGTCGTTAAGGGGTTAATGATACCACCTCAGGGGTAAAATAAAAAACCAAAGTGTTGTAGTGGTGCTATTAAAGTGAGTGTTACTTTAGGTTTCCGGAGTTTTTAAAGAAATTACCAAATATACATTAGGGTATGTGCGGGCATACCCTTAAATGTGGAACTTGGGCAAGAATTCATTTTGTTTACACTGCCTTTCTTAAACCAACAAAAGTAATACTAGATCTTGACCGTTGCTTCAGTTTTGGTGGGGTAGTATCTAATAGAGCTTTCTTTTGGTGAAACATCTCAATTGATTCTTGATTAGATACTATATATGGCGAGCATTTGTATTAGTAAAAGGTTTCCATCCTGTGTCCTAACTTTGTGCTGCTACCATCTTGCACCTCCATCCTATCATATGCTGCTATTATGCTGCGCCCGTTTTCTGTCATGTGCAGCCCCTATGCTGTGTTCTTATCCTGTTTTGTGCATCTGCATGTTGTCATTCTGTCATGTGCTGCTTCCATCTTGAGCCCCTATTCTGTCATGTGCTGCTCCCATCCTGCGCCCCCGTTCTGTCATGTGCTCCTCTTATCCTGCGCCCTATTCTGTAACGTGCTGCTTCCATTCATATGCCCTGTACACTGCTCTATAAAGGTTGATGGCCCCCATAAGATGCTCCATAGTATATGCGCTGTATGCTGCTCCATAAAGGTTGATGGCCCCCATAAGATGCTCCATCTACTATATAATTGTCTAAGGGTCACTTCAGTCTGTCTGTCTGTCACAGATATTCATTGGTCGCGGCCTCTGTCTGTCATGGAATCCAAGTCGCTGATTGGTCTCGCCAGCTGCCTGTCATGGCTGCCGCGACCAATCAGCGATGGCCACAGTCCGATTAGTCCCTCCCTACTCCCCTGCCGTCAGTGCCCGCTCCATACTCCCCGCAGTCATCGCTGACACAGGGTTAATGCCAGCGGTAACGGACCGCATTATGCCGCGGGTAATTCACTCCGTTACCGCCTTTATTAACTCTGTGTGACCAAGTTTTTACTATTGATGCTGCCTATGCAGCGTCAATAGTAAAAAGATCTAATGTTAAAAATAATGAAAAAAATAAAAAATCATATACTCACCCTTCGGCGCCTTTCCTGCTCCTCGCGACGCACCGGTGCTAAAGATGGTATGCGACAAGGACCTTCCATGACGTCACGGTCATGTGACCGCGACGTCATCACAGGTCCTGCGCGCCTGGGCGAGAAGGACCTTCCATGACGTCACGGTCATGTGACCGCGACGTCCTCACACCCTGGGATCGGAAGCTGGCACACAGGTGACAGAACTACAAGGGGCCCTCGGATCAGAAGGTGAGTATGTTTATTTTTTTTTTAACCTGTGACATACTTGGCTGGGTAATATACTACGTAGCTGGGCAATATACTACGTGGCTCTGTGCTGTATACTACGTCGCTGTGCAATATACTACGTGGCTCTGTGCTGTATACTACGTGACTGGGCAATATACTACGTCACTGGGCAATATACTACGTCACTGGGCAATATACTACGTCATACTACGTAACTGGGCAATATACTACGTAACTGGGCAATATGCTCTGCTTTATACTACGTGGCTGGGCAATATACTACGTGGCTGGGCAATATACTACGTGGCTGGGCAATATACTGTGTGGCTGGGCAATATACTATGTGGCTCTGTGCTGTACGTCACTGGGCAATATACTATGTAACTGGGCAATATACTATGTAACTGGGCAATATACTGTGTAACTGGGCAATATACTGTGTAACTGGGTAATATACTGTGTAACTGGGCAATATACTGTGTAACTGGGCAATATACTGTGTAACTGGGCAATATACTGTGTAACTGGGCAATATGCTCTGTGCTGTATACTACGTGGCTGGGCAATATACACTACGTGGCTGGGCAATATATACTACGTGGCTGGGCAATATACACTACGTGGCTGGGCAATATACACTACGTGGGCTCTGCAATATACTACGTGGCTCTGTGCTTTATACTACGTGGACATGCATATTCTAGAATACCCTATGCGTTCGAATCGGGCCACCATCTAGTAGCATTATATGCGCCGTATGCTACTGCGATAAACAGTAAGACATACTTGCCTATCGTCACTGGGCGCCGAGTGCCGCAGTGTCTCTTCAAGAAAATGGCACCGGAAAGAGCGGACTGCCTAGGTGCCGATTGCTGCGGGATTGTGACTTGGCACTCAGCGCCTGCCTGCTCAGTACCCGCTTTCCGGCGCCATTTTATTGAAGAGACTCTGCAGTGCAAAGCAGTCATCAAAGCAAAAGGTGGCTACTGTGAAGAACCTAGAATATAAGACATAATTTCAGTTTTTTCACACTTTTTTGTTAAGTATATAATTCCACATGTGTTAATTCATAGTTTTGATGCCTTCAGTGTGTGTACAATTTTCATTGTCATGAAAATACAGAAAAATCTTTAAATGAGGTGTGTCCAAACTTTTGTTCTGTACTGTATATATGTAGACAAACTGCCTAACATTCCCTTTATTGCATTACACACACAAACAGAACCTTAGAAAATGTAGTTCTAAAGTCTGTTTGATATGTATATGAGGCCTTTGAGTAGTTTCCCCAGACTAGCCGACCCGCTTAACATATCATACCCCTGTGTGTGTGGTAACAGGACTTACAAGTGCTGGCGTGTAGGAATGCCGGCTACAGAGCGGCACACTGCATGTTCGGAAGTCTTCCACACTTCCTATCATTGGCACTGCGCCTCTCTGAAGCTGGGACATGTACACCGGGCTTTAGAGGATGAATGCAGTGAGGGGAAAAAGGCTGCGCTCATGCGCGTGGTATGTTTAGCGCTAGAGCTTGTAAGTTATGTTTTCATGTCCACAGGGGCGTGATAACATTTAAGTGGGCCGACAAGTCCGGGGAAACAAAGCCACATCAACTAGTCAAAGACAACATTTACATATCATAAGCAGACTTTAGAAATACTTTTTCTAAAAATCAGTGTGTTTTATGCTCACTTTGCAGCATATAACAGGTGACGTGCATAATATCCACCGTTTGCTATTCTTGTCACCTCCATCAGTGGAGTCAGCACCCAGTTGGCTGTCCTACTAGCGTGGATGTGGACGACTTTTTCGCTTATGTGTATAGGGCACCTTAACTTGTGTTGATCTTTTTCATTACTATGTAAATGCTGAATTTATGTTGATGCCCTATACCTCATCTGATTAATAGGCCCTTGCAATGTCATGCGTGCATTGTGCCAAAATATAATGGCGCCATGGGCCCTACAGGTACTGGGAATGCCACGGATAGTAGGAGGGTCACCGTGCTGTGGGCCTGTAACCATTGTAGTTGTTGGATTAGAGTTCTGCAATACTTTTTGCTATGTGTACAATGCCGTCTTCCTCATTTATACATTGTTTATCCCCATTATTGTGTTTTTTCCATCTATTATTTCCAGGAACACTGGGGGTTCCTTGAGCCCTGATCAGGGGAATCACTAGAGCATGACAAGAAGACTGGTACTTTCACAATAGTAAAGAAAATAGAGCTGGCTAAAATCCTATTTTTTCCTAAAAATCATAGGAAAGCTCTAAATATATTTGACATACCAAATTCTGCTTCAAAATGCTTTACCCACCCACTTCCGGCAAGCTTCTTTGAAACGGGCTTTAAGGGATGACAATTGGGATTATCCAGGAGTGAAAACATTTTTTGGTGATTTCCTTGCAGTATCAAGATTTGGATTTTTTGTTTCCTATTACGCTGTGATCATAACTTTAGCATGCGTTTCAATATAATTGTATAATACATTTCACACATGCTTAATTAACTGCCAAGGACTAAAACAAAAAACCAATCTGGCCATTAAGTGGAAAACACATGTTGCTTGTGTTTGTAAAACCCTGTTTAATGTGTTTCATTGCTTCCTATAATATGTTCATGAAACCAAGCAGCAGCCACATGCAGGGCTGGGGTTTCTGACTTGTGGCATATGTTTGTTATGCTCTGTCATTGACTGGAGTCTATCATTATCTCATACAGCAAAATATTTTTGCCTGAGACTTGTAACGAATTCCATAAAAGCCTAGCGGGGCACACGCTTTTCCAGGACTATGTGTGTGCAGTATTAGAGCTCATTATATTCTCACAGGCACAGCAGTATGCAGACATATGTGGCTCATTTCTTCATTCATCAGGTTCTCTACTTCTCACCCCTGAGAAAATGGCTATAATTCTATCCCGGCCAGGTCTTGCAGTCCTGCAGCGTTTCCTGTGGTCCCTCCCTATGGTTCTCTCAGGCATCGGTGACGTCTGGGCTCCTCTTACTGCTGCAGGAATGCTGACTGTTCATGTCTGCGTGGATGTAGCACTCTTATTTCTCCAACTGTCTAAGCTGGTAAAAAAGGCTTTCTGCTTGGGTCTGGACCTCCACACAATGCTGCGCTTCTTCCTCACATGACACCCCTGCAGGATTTGTGCTGAGACCGCCACTCAAGGTATAGCGTTAACCCTTCTTTCCCTGTGTGCCGGGCCTGCTTTATTTAGAGCCCAGCGCTATGATTTGACTAGGTGTATGCAGAGGAAAATTCTCCTCTATGCACATAAGTAAAGTTTGCATTATAAATCTTTTCCCTGCTGGATTTGGCTGAATTTTCTGCTTAACTCTTTCCTAGGCTACTTCAGTGACCATCATCATGGCTTCTGGAATACCGGAATATAACCGGACGGAGACGGACAGGCTTAACGAGGTTAAGGGCCATCTGGAAATCGCCCTATTGGAAAAACACTTTCTACGTAAGTTCTTTGCATCCTATGTTTTTATGCCTGAGCAGAATGCATCTTTATCTAATTTAGGCATCAATGGCTGCTAATATAATGGTTTACTTCTATAGTGTTGCATTGTTGGCTTTTAATTAAAATTAAATTGTTCATGTATGTTTTATGTCACTTACAAAGTAACCGAGTATAAGCAAGTATAATAGAGGTAAGTAATCTATGGAGCTGAGCAATGGTATAGTTTGCAGGAAAAGGTACATGACTTGCTTTCCTGGGGGGGATTTGGCCATGGAAAAGGTGTGAAGAGGGTTCCTCTTTGTGTATTCATCTGGGTAGGATTATTAAGTTCACAATTATTAGTGTCGACATTGGGCATTTTTTTTCCTTTTGGTAAGGCATTTTTCACCCTTCCTTTACTTTTGCCGTCATTCATTCGTCCATGGTTTTTCTCGTATTTAAAAACACGGACTGTTAATTATTAGTGATGAGCGAACGTGCTCGGATAAGGTGTAATCCGAGCATGCTCGTGTGCTAACCGGGTGTCTTGAGCGTACTCGACTAATATGTGCGAGTTAGTCAACCCTGCATGTGTTGTGGCTGTCGATCAGCCGTGAGCCACGCCACCGCGGGGACTCCAGCATGTTTTTCAAGCCAGCTGAAGACATTCGGTTAGCACTAGTGATGAGCGAGTGTGCTCATTACTCGAGTTTTCCCTAGCATGCTCGGGTGATCTCCGAATATTTGGGCGTGCTCGTAAATTAGTTTAAGTAAATAAGGCAGCACACTGCAGCGCTAGAACATACAAACTTGAAAAACGAAATTTGAACTGCATTACTGCACTAGAAATATGAAAAATGAGAGCTTTTAGCGCATAAAAATGGCCAATTTTATGTGTACCTCGTAGCCCCGTTACGGCATCTCTCTTATACCAGGTCCTAAACTTGCCTTACCTCGCTGAGAATAAACGTCTCCATCTGAATGGGTACAGTCATGGCCAAAAATTTTGAGAATGAGACAAATATAAATTTTTCCAAAGTCTACTGCTTCATTTTTTTCTAATGGCAATTTGCATATACTCCTAAATGTCAGAGTGATCAGCTTAACAGCAATTACTGTACTTGCAAAGTCAATATTTGCCCAGAAAATGAACTTTAACCCCCAAAACACATTTCAACATCATTGCAGTCCTGCCTTAAAAGGAGCAGCTAACATCGTTTTAGTGATTGATCCATTAACACAGGTGTGGGTGTTGATGAGGACAGGGCTGGCGATCAATCAGTCATGATTAAGTAAGAATGACATCACTGGACACTTTAAAAGGAGGCTGGTGCTTGGTATCATTGTTTCTCTTCAGTTAACCATGGTTATCTCTAAAGAAACACGTGCAGCCATCATTGCACTGCACAAAAATGGCCTAACAGGGAAGAGTATCGCAGCTACAAAGATTGCACCTCAGTCAACAATCTATCGCATCATCAAGAACTTCAAGGAGAGAGCTTCCATTGTTGTCAAAAAGGCTCCAGGGCGCCTAAGAAAGACCAGCAAGCGCCAGGACCGTATCTTAAAACTGTTTCAGCTGCGGGATCGGACTACCAGCAGTGCCGAGCTTGCTCAGGAATGGCAGCAGGCTGGTGTGAGTGCTTCTGCACGCACTGTGAGGCGGAGACTCTTTGAGCAAGGCCTGGTTTCAAGGAGGGCAGCAAAGAAGCCACTTCTCTCCAGAAAAAACATCAGGGACCGACTGATATTCTGCAAAAGGTACAGGGAGTGGACTGCTGAGGACTGGGGCAAAGTCATTTTCTCTGATGAATCCCCTTTTCGATTGTTTGGGGCATCTGGAAAACAGCTTATTCGGGGAAGAAGAGGTGAGCGCTACCACCAGTCTTGTCTCATGCCAACTGTAAAGCATCCTGAAACCATTCATGTGTGGGGTTGCTTCTCAGCCAAGGGAATCGGCTCACTCACAGTCTTGCCTAAAAACACAGCCATAAATAAAGAATGGTACCAGAATGTCCTCCAAGAGCAACTTCTCCCAACCATCCAAGAGCAGTTTGGCGCCCAACAATGCCTTTTCCAGCATGATGGAGCACCTTGCCATAAAGCAAAGGTGATAACTAAATGGCTCATGGAACAAAACATAGAGATTTTGGGTCCATGGCCTGGAAACTCCCCAGATCTTAATCCCATTGAGAACTTGTGGTCAATCATCAAGAGACGGGTGGAGAAACAAAAACCAACAAATTCTGGCAAAATGCAAGCATTGATTATGCAAGAATGGACTGCTATCAGTCAGGATTTGGTCCAGAAGTTCATTGAGAGCATGCCAGGGAGAATTGCAGAGGTCTTGAAGAAGAAGGGTCAACACTGCAAATATTGACTTGCTGCATTAACTCATTCTAACTGTCAATATAACCTATTGGTACTCATAATATGATTGCAATTATATTTCTGTATGTGATATAAACATCAGACAAACACTAATAAAAACCAGAGGGCAGCAGATCATGTGAAAATATAATTTTGGTGTCATTCTCAAAAATTTTGGCCATGACTGTACATGTGAAAACCTCTTACTAGACTAAAATTCTCTCTCTCTGTGGAGGGGTATTGGACCTGCTGTAATTAAAACACCTGAAGCTAGGAGGCGGAGTGCACGATCAGAAGGCTAAAGAATACATTTCAAAAACCTGACCGGCACATCCAAACATAGACTCAGTGTGAACAGGTGCTGAACCTAGAGTCGCCAACTCGTATATAGTTAAGTAAATAAGGCAGCACACTGCAGCGCTAGAACATACAAACTTGAAAAACGAAATTTGAACTGCATTACTGCACTAGAAATATGAAAAATGAGATGCCGTAACGGGGCTACCAGGTACACATAAAATTGGCCATTTTTATACGCTAAAAGCTCTCATTTTTCAGATTTCTAGTGCAGTAATGCAGTTCAAATTTCGTTTTTCAAGTTTGTATGTTCTAGCGCTGCAGTGTGCTGCCTTATTTACTTAACTATATACGAGTTGGCGACTCTAGGTTCAGCACCTGTTCACACTGAGTCTATGTTTGGATGTGCCGGTCAGGTTTTTGAAACGTAAATTAGTTTGTGTCGCTGCAGCTGCATGATTTGTGGATGCTAGACAGCCTGAATACATGTGGGGATTTTCTAACAAACAGGCAATCCCTTCATGTGTTCAGGCTGTCAAGCAGCCGCAAATCATGTAGCTGTAGCGACACAAACTAAATTTACGAGCACACCCAAGATACTCGGTGAACACCCGAGCATGCTCGAAGAAACTCTAGTAACGAGCACACTCGCTCATCACTAGTTAGCGCACAAGCATGCTCAGATATCCTTGTCTAAGCATGTTCGCTCTTCAGTATTATTAATTATCAGTATTTTGGATCTGACACTCTTCTGTTTGGTTGCTTTTTACCATCCATGTTTCATCAGTGATTTTCACTGATGAAAAATGTAACTGCAAAGCTTCTCCCATCCAGAAGCACACCGGTTGCACACAGATACCATCTGTGTATGGGATATTTGATGTGTGATTCAGATCAACAATGGAAATATCTCTGGTTCTCTGTCTACCGTTTGACTTGCAAGAACATATGGACATGTGAGCGGCCTCATAGATTAGGATATCAATTATTCACATGTAATGTAAACCACTAAATCAAAATTTTATATAAGCAAAATTTTGTCAAATCCGGATGACCAGGACAGGTACGAGAAAGGTCAAAGGTGTACATGTGTAAATTTATAAAATGTAACTTTTAGTTCTGATCATTAAAAATAGTTTTACAATTCATTCGCTATTCCTGACGATGAGTGTCACAATGTTTGGGGAAAGGAGAGATAACAATCTGGTTAAACGTGGGTCCTTATTATATTTTTAGTATGAGTGACAGCGAGATAAGCGATAATGGGTTTGACTCTGTCCCCATGCAGTGTTATTGCTCAAGCACTGCCAAGCTTAATTAATTCTGACTGTATGTCACCTAATGATCATGCTGTGGAAAATAATTATATCATTATTATTGGCTGTCATAACTATATCATAGCACCTAGTTTCACTACACTGTATGTTGTCAATTTGTGTGACTGTAACAGTGTATTACACAATATTGGGCACAATGTATATATTATGCTGGTGGTGGTGGATAGCCATAGTGCATATTACTGGCGACATGCATTTAATTGTGGCTAACGTATGTGTTCTGGCTCGTAAAGTGTCTATTATTCTTCTTGTGCTGGATCAACATGGTGAGTGATGCCGGCCACATGTCTACTGGTGGCTACACTATGCATCCTGTCCATCTGCATGCACATCTTAGTAAATGGCAATATGTCGGCTTTTGGCAACTCCCTTCGTGTGCTGCTGACCGCACCGTGGCAAGTAGGTTTACTATCTATCCGTGAAGAATCTCTTCCTAATCAAATGGTCAGGACCAACGTCTCAACACGTGTTTCGCCAGATAACCCTGCTTCATCTAGGAGAATTTTTTTCCTTTTTCCTTGTAATTAATAGAGGCAACCTCCGGGAAAAGCAGGATCTCCATAAACTAGACTGAGCAATTGGTAATCTATTGGGGGCCCAAGCTGTGAAAGATTGCGATTTCTTCCTTTGCCAAACAACTATAATTGGGATAATTTTGGTCAAGAATAGTGATTTTTATTTATTTTTTTATTTATTTTTTAACATGAAAATTCTATTAATCAGAAATAAGTTACAAATGTGTGAGTATGTAAGATATATCTTTGATTTTTTTTTCTGTCTGTCCTTGTCTTGAATTTTTCCTCCTTTTTGCTAATATCCTGAATTATAGAAGATTATAAGCGTACATGTTCTATCCGAATAAAATATACGTGATTCACAGAGGTCTGAGTGAGGCACTAGGCTGCACATTGAGCATTCTCTGGTGCAATTGGTGTTGCATCTGTATCCTAACTTATCAATGGTGTTTTAACCTGTTTTGATACATTGAAAATACGGTTAGTATGGTATAAACAGACTCTATTGGCTATTAATAATGGCTTATATATTATTCGTTAATCCAAGGCTTATCTTTATATTGTCACTTTATATACTGGAATACGGTCACATTTGGCTTATACAGTCATTTAACATTTTGTCATTTTGTGTGATCGCAAATGATTTTTTAATATCTATCGCAATGTTGCAGTAATTGCCTAATTTAAATAATGTAAGAATGGCATGCGGGTTAATGACGGTTTCCTGCAATTAGCGTTAATGAGAGGCATGTGTAGTAGTGATGAGCGAACGTGCTCTGGTGTTATCAGAGTATCTTGGGAGTGCTCGGGTTTTATGTTTCGGGTCCCCGCGGCTGCATGATCGGCGGCTGTTAGACCGCCACGACACATGCAGAGATTGTCTAACAAACAGGCAATCTCCGCATGTATTGCAGCTGTCTAACAGCAGCGGAGACTCAAACATATTATCCAAGCACGCCAAAGATATTCGGATGATACCCCCCGCCCCCGGTATTTCTACTACCTACACCCCCACCTCCCAAACACTAACCAAATAATGGCTTCTCTGGCTTGCAGAGTTGCACAATATAGGCTTTTTATGGACCGCTACTGATTGCAAATATTTGGAGAAAGACTCCAATTCTTACGATGGAATGACAGTCGACATCAAACCACGGAGAGGCTTAGATGTCCATTGTCCAATTAATAAATGGAGACTTGTTATTTCTAAAGTCAATGATTTTTTTTTATAGCCCCTTTAAACTAAAGCTGATTAACACTGTAAACTTACGGTAAATAGCATCTTCCTGATTTTGTTACAACTGCATTGTACTGGTGTACAGACTCAGGGAGGCAAAATTATTAAAATGCTCATACTTCTAGACTTTATAGATGCTGTAAAGATATTAAGCAGCTTAAATAGGCCGTCTAGTCACTCCACATTAGTGGCCTGTAGTTGAGAGGTCATCAATATAAGATCAGTGCGTGATCGGCATCAACTGTTATTTGTCCCGACAGCAATTGTGTTCTCTTGAATATGAGCTGTTCTGCAGTACCTGGCAGCGGCTGCCACACTTTATAATATACCTGATCTTCGTAGCTTCATTTAAAGTGTTTACATTCTGCCACTAGCAGAGTTTGTAACATCTGATGGGTGGGGGAGGGGGTCTCCGATTGTCAGAGCCCCACTGATCACATATTGATGATCTTTATGGTGAATAGGTCATCAGTATGGCTTACCATACAACCCCTTTTGGTATTTAGCTGTGTCACTATGCTCACAGAACCTAGGTTTCTTGTTACTGCTTTTATCATAGGTTTGCCCAGGTAGCATTTTAGTTGTTCTTGCGCTCTTCAAAATTGTTGTTTTGTGCGTCAATCAACTATTCTTGTATTCATTCTTGTACAGTTCAAGGGAAGTCGGAACTCCAATCAAAATGTTCTCTAGTTTATCTGTAATTAGCATGTGATCAGGAAGCAACTCTGGTACCAAGAATGAAATGGTTTGTTCCTTGGCACTGTTTCGGCAGCCATATTAGCAAATACCATTTTAAAGGCATTCTTTTAGCAGGTTTTTGCTATGTAATCTGAGAGCAGCATTATATAGGTGCTGAGAATCTGATTCCAACAATGTATCATTTACTCGACTGTGTTTTGTTTCAATAATCTACTGAAAACCCAGATTTTTATCACTATAGGACTAGGAGTAGACTTGGGGTCTTGTGCCTCTTGGCAGCTTTCTGTGTGCACTGTATTTTGACACAGCTGCTATTTAGTGGTGTGGGTGGGATTATACAGGGCTCAGAATTGAGAGCGCTGCTGCATCTGCAGTAGAGAAAATTGATTTTATAACTGCTGCACCCAGTAAACTAAGTGATACATCATTAGAATCGAGATCTCCTCCCCTACATCAGGCTGTTCAAAGATGAGGGAGCAAAACTTGGTACCAGATTCCCTTTAAACAGGGTTTTTTTCCCCACTGTAATACTGTTCTTGGAGAGACTTTGCATATGGAGAGGAACAATCCCCTGGTTGATCATTTGATCCAACACTTGTCCCATAAACAACATTTTTCTCCCATCAGTCAGAACTAAAGTGATAATGGCAATACGAAAGTGTCCTGTATGAATGGAGTGGTTGTGTGACTAGAGCTCCATTCCCTGTCTATAAGAACAGAGCAGAGCGTACATACCCAATCACTTCTGTACACCCATAGAAGTGAATAGGTTGGTCCCTTAGCTATCGTAATCTTATCTTTTCTGTAATTTTGTGATCAATGTGGTTTGTGACGGCTCCATGAGAAATACGTCTGTCAATAGTTGCAGTCTAGTAACTATTTCACATAATACGGCTGTCAGTGGTGACAGTTTGGCAGCTAGTTCACATAAGACTGTTGTTTATTATTATTATTAATTATTATTAGTACATTTATTCCATGGGGCTTTACATGTGAGGAGGGGGGTGTACATAATAAAAAAGTACAATAATCGTGAACAAAACAAGTAACTGACTGGTACAGAAGGAGAGAGGACCCTGCCGGCGAGGGCTCACAATCCACAAGGGATGGGTGAGGATACAATAGGTGAAGACAGAGCTGGTCGTGCAGTGGTTTGGTCTATCGGTGGTTACTGCAGTTGTAGGCTTGTCGGAAGAGGTAGGTTTTCAGGTTGTTTTTGAAGGTTTCCACGGTAGGTGAGAGAGTTTTAGTAGACCTTTCTAGAGTAGGGCGAATTCAGTGGAAAAATCTTGCATGCGATTGTCGGAAGTGTAGATAAGAGGGCAGTAGAGTAGGAGATCTTGTGAGCATCGGAGGTTGCGTGCAGGTAAGTACTGAGAGACGTGGTCACAGATGTATGGAGGAGACACGTTGTGGATGGCGAAGTATGCCAAGGTTTGGGTTTTGTACTGGAGTCTCTGGGTAATGGGGAGCCAGTGAAGGGATTGACAGAGGGGAGAGACCGGGGAATAGCGGGGGGACAGGTGGATTAGTTTGGCAGCAGAGTTTATGATAGATTGGATGGGTACTAGAGTTAGAAGGGGGAGGCGACATAGCATGAGGTTGCAGTAGCTTTTTCATATATTACCTCTGTCAATGGTGGCAGTCCTGCAGCTATTTCACATAATATGGCTTTCAATGGGGGCAGCTAGTTCACATAACAGTGCTGTCAGTGGTGGTGTTTTTGGCAGCTTTTCACCCCCCATTGACGTGATTGTAGATTAATTTACGTTTAGGAGACAAGTGACTAATAGCTGGTCTCAGCCTTCACTATATTTGCTTAAAGTTGAACGAGAAGAAAAATTAACTACAGAGAAAATTCATCACAAGTGCTAGATGTAAACCTATCCTCCTATCATATGTACCTGATTTACCAATGTTTGCATGCCATATAAATACTGTATGAATGTCAAATACGAAAAACATGCAGATTTATTTTGTAGATGAGGCTTATGATTGCTACTGTAAAGCTATGTGCACACAGTGCGTTTTTGATGCGTTTTCGCCAAAAACGCTATGGAAACCTTGTGCAAGCTAATTCAATGACAATCCTTAAGTGTTGTGCACATGATCAGTAAATTTCCTTTGAGTATTTGCAGTGCGTTATTTTTTTGTGTGCAGCATGTCAATTCTTTGTGCGTTTCCCACTCATTGACTCAATGAGTCGGTCAAATCCGCAGCAAAACGCAGGTATAAAAATGTTTGCAGATTTGGTGAGTTTTTATTTGCGTCTTTTACGGGCTTCCCATGCTGTCATCTGTGTGACAGCGTGTGAAACACCGGCGTGGTGGTTCTGATCGACAGGAACGCTACCGCCGGTAAGACCGTCAGTCAGGGCACTGCGGGGTCATGCTGTCAGATGTCAGCGTGACCCCGCAGCTGTGACTGTGACCTGCTGTATAAAGCTTACCGCAGGTCAGTAGGTGTGACCTGATGAGACTACTGCTTCCATCAGCCTACGTCTGCGATCACAGTGATAACAGGAGCCACTGATGGGAGAAGTAGTCTCTCGTCAGCTGGCGCCTGTGCTCACACTAAAAAACAAAAGCAAAAAAACAGACAAAAAAAACCTGTGAAATAATTACATACGTATTTAAATAAAAAAATATATACTCGCCTAACTCCTAATCCCCAATGCCCATGTCTCCTAGAAATAATCAAAAATAATAAACCACCATATACTTACCTGTCTGCAGAGTTTTTGCTGTCAAGAGATGCAGAAACCTTGCAAAGATTTCTGCAAGCAAATACTCAACGTGCGCACATAGCTTTAAGGTTACAGCACCTTACAGTCTTATGTATGTGTTCCACCCTGACACCAAGGCCGGGGCTTCTAATGTTAAAGCATATGCATTGTGGTGTGATTTGCAGCTATTGTTCCCTCTTGTAAAAGTGCCGTGTATTCAGTAGAATAGCGCAGATGGCGCAATGCATGTAACACCTTACCTGCAGGATTTTACTGGATCTTTCTCTTTTAACAAAATACCCCCCCCCCCAAGTCGTTCTTCATGCAGTATGCAGGCGTATCTCAACTAATCCTCGAGTTCAAGGACTCTGAATATAGCAGCTGAGATATCCGCTTTCTGGCACTGTATGACTTTGGAGGGACACTAACTACTGCTCCTGTCTTCTCTTTATTCTTAGGTTTGGGGTGATTGGACACTTTAAATTAAGCTTTCTGCAAGACTGGGTTTATGAAAACATGTCTTGGCTTATCTAGCAGTGGCACTAAAATGCTATGCTTGGCGATGCAGAATATACCTGCTTTACAAATCCATTCACAGGCTACAGACTGCCACAAGTGGCGCTTGTGCTCTGCGGAGGGTTGTACTGGCTAGCTGTAAAGAGAGGTGCTAATAAGTGTGTTATACACAGGAGTTGCTGCTACTTTTGTTCTCTAATGTACAATATACAGTTACTCCAAAGTACATCGTTGTTCCTTTTTTAGTGTCCTTGCTTTTATAACCTCTTCTAGATCTGTTTTTAATTTTAAGCATCTGTTTCTGTGTTTGTTTTCTGACAGAGGAAGAGCTCAGGAAACTTCGGGAAGAGACCAATGTTGAAACATTAAAACAGGACCTTGAAAAGGAAAGGCAAAAAAGGCTAGAATTGGAACAGAAAATGACCGAACTGGCGAAAGCAAGGTAACCTCAGCTCCTGTGTTAAATAATCATTCAAGAAGTTCTCCACCAGAATATATTTATTGAAAACAGGTCTGATTTAATAGTCAGTGCCGTGAGGTGTTTGGTAAAAGGCTATGATTTATGTTCTTTGCCAACGTAGTATAAGATTACATGTCAGATTTGTTAAAAAGTTTTAAAATCTGATCCATCATTTGGAATGGGTTTGGCCAATGTTCAAAGGAAACCGGTCACCATGAAAATGCAGTCCAATCTACAGGTACCATGTTATACAGCAGGGGGGAAGCTGAGAAGATGTCTTGTGACAAAGGATTCAGTTTAACTTGAGATTTATTCATTTAACCCTCTGCTCTTTCTGGAATTTTCAGTCCAGTGGGTGGTCTTATCAGTGACTGACAGCTGTCTCCTCTGTATGTTCACTCATACAATGCTGACAGTCACTGATAGGACCACCCATTGGACCAAAAATCCCAGAAAGAGTAGCTGTTTAAATGAATCAAACACAGGTTATGCTGAATCCTTTTCACAAAACTATATATCTGCTCCGCTGCTCTATAACATGGTGCCTGCAGATTGGCCTGCATTTTCATGTCAGGTTACCTTTAATTTGTTGTCAGTTTAGAGGTTGTGCATTCAAATGGTATTAATGACCTGTCTACAGGATGTCACAAAGATTGTTGGGGGAAATTCAGCACCAATCGGACCCTCACTAATCAGAGATATCTCATGGAATGGTCATTGATATGTTGTGCCCAGACAACCTGTCACGGGGTTACCGCGTCAGTGTGGAGCCAGAAGACCACAGCCTCTGATTTCTCCTACTCCTGCGCTGAAAAGAAGCATTCACCTTCTTTTTAAATGGTGTTAATTTCTTTTAGCAGAAGGGGTTAATCGGCCTTGTTGGGAGCTCTGGAACTGTGAGCTCTCAGCTGAGCTCGGTTAGCCACTCCTATCCCCTTTAAAATCTGTGTCCTGACTACAACACATTGTCAGAGATTCCTTATGCTGCATGGCTTCGAGGAGAGTTGTTTGGTTATATGAGAACGAGTTTGGAAGAGTTATCTGTGACTGTTGCGGGGGATTGTAAGTGTAATAATTCCCTTCCCTTATCTTACTTTGTTTTTCCCATCCTCCACTCCCCGGTGCATTCCTCTGTTATATGTGAGTGAAAATATACGTGGTATTTTCAGCTGTCCTTGTTTGTGTTGCTTTGTTCGTCTTGTTGGTGTACTTAGGTGCACGATTGCTCCCCTCTTCCCTGGGTGGGGGAAGGGTACAGTTGGAGGGTGGATACACGAGATAAGGCAAGGTTGATGGCCCTGGCATCTTCACCTTCAAAAGTAACCTGGGAAATAGGGCGAGCCCTAGTGTTTAAGACAGGGTAGGAGCCCCTGGTCTTGGGTCACCCGACAGCTAAGTCATGACATTAGTTCTGACCAAAACCATTTTTGAACCATTATGAATCCTATTACAGCTCTGACGGGGCAACTACAGCAGCTCAGTCTGGAGGTGGCAGGTCTAAGCACTGCTGTTTTGCGGCCAGCTAATACATCTGATGTAGGAATCATGTCTCCCATGTTGTGACACAACCGCTTTAAGAATTACATCCCTTCATTGTTAATGTGCCCATCACAAGACAGATTAGGACACAGTATTTAGAACGACACTTTTACCTAATGCTTATATTTTGGGGAAATTTAGGTGGAGATCCTCTAGTTTTTAATGATCATAGAACATTTTCATTTAGCGTTTTCGCTTATTATGCTACGAAAGTATCCTTTTTTTTTTAAATTTTTTTTAAAGTACCCTCATATGCACTTGTTCATGATATGGATACTACATCATAGTTCATCAGTACAGTCTCTTTGCAGGTTACAGTATGTCTTTAATAAATTAGCATTTTGCCGCCTTAGTAGTGTGAGTAGAGTGGGCCGTTCGGAAAAGTGTTTTACTGTAGGACAGGGGTGTCAAACTGCATTCCTCGAGGGCTGCAAACAGGTCATGTTTTCAGGATTTCCTTGTACTGCACAGGTGATAATTTAATCACCTACACAAATAATGAGTTGGTGATTAAATTATCACCTGTGCAGTACAAGGAAATCATGACCTGTTTGCAGCCCTCTAGGAATGCAGTTTGACACCCCTGCTGTAGGATGTCGTGTGTGAACTTCGGTGTCTTATTTCTTATGCTTGGTCATGCCGCTGAGCTTGCAAGTTAAGCCTGTTTGCTATGACTCTTATTTCATAGCGCATTCTTCTCGTGTAACAGAGGCTTCCATCAGAAAGAACAGCTCAGCATTATTCATGGGCCCAATTCATGTGTTGAATATGCTTAGTGGCACAGATGTTGGCTTCATACTCAACGCAATAGCGATGTTTTTTCAGTAGTCGTACAGGGGAGATAACATAAAGAGGTTGTCCACTACTGCGACAACCCCTTCTTAATCCATATGTTCGCCCCCCTTAAAATAATAACACTCTCTCCACCTCCTGTGCCTTACAGTAATGTTGGCACGCGCTCTACTGATCCCTGTGGCCAGTCAGTCCAGGCTCTACTCTCTTCTCCTATGGATGTAATTGGGGAGAGCGCTCCCGCAGTTCACACTACATCTAGATGTCTTGAATTTGCCTGAAGCAGGGATCGTGTGATCTAGCATTCAGCGCTGGCTTCACTCTCTCCTATGGACAAATCGGACATCCGATGAAGAGAGCGCTGCGGCTGCTCTTACTTTCCCCAGATGTCTATTATGTCCAGAGTGGAGCCAGGGCTGATTGACCGCAGGGATCGCGTGTCACGGGTACGGACATCCCTGGAACAGCTCTGGCACCGGAGGGGAGTATACCTGGTGTTATATTACTGGGGGGAAACAAAGGGGTTCAGAAGCAGTTGTCCAAGTAGTAAACAACCCCTTTAAATGTTCTTAATACTGGATTAAGTAGGAGATATATAATGAAAGTAACACAGTGCTACTTATTGTCACCAAGGCAAACAGGATCATGGGGTGCATTAAAAGAGGTCTGGATACACATGATGAGAGCATTATACTGCCTCTGTACAAATCCCTAGTTAGACCGCACATGGAGTACTGTGTCCAGTTTTGGGCACCGGTGCTCAGGAAGGATATAATGGAACTAGAGAGAGTACAAAGGAGGGCAACAAAATTAATAAAGGGGATGGGAGAACTACAATACCCAGATAGATTAGCGAAATTAGGATTATTTAGTCTAGAAAAAAGACGACTGAGGGGCGATCTAATAACCATGTATAAGTATATAAGGGGACAATACAAATATCTCGCTGAGGATCTGTTTATACCAAGGAAGGTGACGGGCACAAGGGGGCATTCTTTGCGTCTGGAGGAGAGAAGGTTTTTCCACCAACATAGAAGAGGATTCTTTACTGTTAGGGCAGTGAGAATCTGGAATTGCTTGCCTGAGGAGGTGGTGATGGCGAACTCAGTCGAGGGGTTCAAGAGAGGCCTGGATGTCTTCCTGGAGCAGAACAATATTGTATCATACAATTATTAGGTTCTGTAGAAGGACGTAGATCTGGGTATTTATTATGATGGAATATAGGCTGAACTGGATGGACAAATGTCTTTTTTCGGCCTTACTAACTATGTTACTATGTTACTATGTTACCCACAGGAGCTATGCGTGAAGACATAAAATCCCATAGTTATCACCGTAAACTCTCCAGCATAACCCGTCAGACATCAGCTGCAAAAATAGATCTGCTTGCTAATAACTTGGCTGCCGGCGCTGTTTTCCACAGGGACAGATGCGATGTATGCCTGCTGATTACCTGCTTTGGCTGCAGCTGTACACAACACACTTCCAATATCCTATTGTTTGCCACAGGATCATCAGAGGATGTGATTTATGGGGACTTTTTCCATCTGTCCCTTTTTGTTTAGCACAAATATCATTTACAAAGTGTATACAGTTTCTCACGTGTTAGCACTAAATGTTAGTTCACCTACCTAGCTGCTGGATATTGTCTCTTATGATTTTTCCATTTTCAGTCAATCAAACCTATTTGTGGTTATTAAGATTATATCTTGGATATGTGAGAAGTGTCGAAGATGGGAGCACGCCACTGAGGCATTCTAGGTGAAAGTCTGTTTCTTTCCCAGTGTGCGGTATAACCTGTCTCCTAATTTTCCATACATATCCAATGTTCCCAGACCTCACAAGCATATTTTACCTCTGGCCAATATTCCCACACTGCTCTGCTAGAAGTTTTGTCACCGCATACCAAGAATTATCTGCCAAAAGCCTGTATCTCACTAGCGTTTTACTTATAAGCAACACGTTCTTATGTCTATTTAATAGAAAGAATAATACATTTTTTGTTAAACATAGTAGAATTTTTTATTAACAATGCTTATTAACAATGGACGGTCCTTGTTTTTTAGGGCTCCTCTGACAGTGTGTTAACCCTAAGGTGTCCCAATGCTAGAAGTCTGACCAATTGACTAATCTGCCAGCAGTATATTAAACCATTTTGCGTAATTCAACCCCATAGTGAACAGGCCCGATGAAGCCAATGTTGCCACTTTTCTTAGATTTTGCATCCCCTCTTTTCAGCAGCCATAATTCACACACATATGTGTATGTTGTACAATGCACATGTAGAAAACATTTTGTTTTCTGTTTTTATATTGTTCGCGTTTCATACCATGTAACCTATGAAATTAGTTCACCATGTTTGTACAGTTGAGTGGCTATCTAACAATTGTTTTTTTTATATATATATATATATATATATATATATATATATATATATATATATATATATATATATATATATATATATATTATAAAAAATTCGACGTGTTTTATACAGAGTCTATATTCTATTATTTTTATATATAATCTGTCCTAAGAGCTCATTAAATCTCTGGGGATTTTTTTTTCTTCTATTCATGGTTTCCTCACTGTAATTCTGTGCTACGTAGCCTTTAGCTTTCCGCCAAGGTTCCTTCTTACTGACCAATGTAATTTTATTTTGTCCTACTTGTGGTGTAATCGCATTTCTTTGTAATATGCACAAGCTTATTGGAAAAGGGAGTCTTCTAGTGTGGATGAATAATGTGTGCGAGGATGACATTGACATGCCTGCATAAAGGCCGGGTGGTATTCTTTTCTTTACAAACGCTTTCCCTTCATGCTCCCAGTGCAGCCTCAGCTGAACCTTATGGTAACAGATGCTGCTGGTTTTTAATTTAGCACGACTCGTTCACCCACCCTTTATCCATTTACAGATGTATCCCTGAGCACTATATTGTAAAGGAAGATGTGTGAGCCGTACATTGAGTCTAAGTGCTTCTTACATTTTGTCCTTAAGCTTTTTTTTTTTTTTTAAAGAGCCTGTATTAATGTATGAATCAAAAAAGTGACTAATTCATCTTACTTGTCATCATATTAAGAATTAATTCTCTAAGCACTCAGTAAGTAAAAGGTCTCCGTTATCTTAGTTCTTGTTTATGTCGTCCCTGTCTACCGGCTGTGCTTGGTCTTGTGAGTCCGCTTCATTCACTGTCCCCAACAAGTTACCATTTTTAGTTCCAAAAGATAAGATGAGGGTTTTTTTTGGGGGGGAAGGGAAATAAGGGGTGAAAGAATATTTTCTGGAGTCTCGGGAAATGAATGATGTAAACAGCATTTTGTCCGTTCTCACCAATTTTATGCCACTTGTCCAAAATGAAAATGTCTGACACATACTGGCTGCTTGAATAGTGACAGATCTGAAACTTTGGATGTCGTATCATAGTAACATAGTAAGGCCGAAAAAAGACATTTGTCCATCCAGTTCAGCCTATATTCCATCATAATAAATCCCCAGATCTACATCCTTCTACAGAACCTAATAATTGTATGATACAATATTGTTCTGCTCCAGGAAGACATCCAGGCCTCTCTTGAACCCCTCGACTGAGTTCGCCATCACCACCTCCTCAGGCAAACAGTTCCAGATTCTTACCGCCCTAACAGTAAAGAATCCTCTTCTATGTTTGTGGAAAAACCTTCTCTCCTCCAGACGCAAAGAATGCCCTCTTGTGCCAGTCACCTTCCTTGGTATAAACAGATCCTCAGTGAGATATTTGTATTGTCCCCTTATATACTTATACATGGTTATTAGATCGCCCGTCAGTCGTCTTTTTTCTAGACTAAATAATCCTAATTTCGCTAATCTATCTGGGTATTGTAGTTCTCCCATCCCCTTTATTAATTTTGTTGCCCTCCTTTGTACTCTCTCTAGTTCCATTATATCCTTCCTGAGCACCGGTGCCCAAAACTGGACACAGTACTCCATGTGCGGTCTAACTAGGGATTTGTACAGAGGCAGTATAATGCTCTCATCATATCGGTCTATTAAATATGCACATTGTCTCTTCAGAAAGGAAGAGGGCTTAAACTCTAGCCCCACCCATTGGAAACCGTGATCCTAAAAGTTAATGTCTACTCTTTTAAAGAACCTTGCAATATGACATGGCATAAAACCAAATCATCATCTCAATTTGCAGACAACACCCCGAAACACAGGGACTGAAATTTGAGATTCTAGTTTGGTTTTAAGCCATGTCATATTGCAAGACTCGTTAAAGAGTAGACATTGACGTTTAGGATCACGGTTTTCAACGGGTGGTGTTAGAGTCTTAGGCTACTTTCACACATCTATTTTTTTGCATCAGGCACCACAATCCAGCAAATGTTGGAAAAAACGGATCGCGGAAAAACTAATGCGACGGATCCGTTTTTTTGACGGATCCGGCTAGCATATCTAGATTATTGGTTTAAAAAAAAATTTGGAGCATGCTCATTTTTAAAAAAACGGAATCCGTCATTTTCCGGATAGATAGAGATAGAGATATATATATATCCAAAAACGAGGCAGCACTCCATAGTTCAATATAAAAACGTGCAGGGTTTAATATACCCACATATTCTGGCAACGTTTCAGCTCACAATGAGCTTTTCTCAAGCCTTGAGAAGAGCTCATTGTGAGCTGAAACGTTGCCAGAATATGTGGGTATATTAAACCCTGCACGTTTTTATATTGAACTATGGAGTGCTGCCTCGTTTTTGGATACTTGTAATTGTGGATGATCGCTGGACTGATTGTCTTGGGGCCCTGCACCTGAAGATAAGTATTTCTGTGCTGTTCCCTATTTCTACTCGAGATGAAAATTATATATATATATATTTTCATTGTATGTTCAGTATGTATGTATATACTTAAATACAGTGTAACGTTGATTACTATGATGAAAATGTTATTGATGTAGAAAGAATGCTATTGAACATTACGCATAAGTCTTGTGATGAAAAGTGACCTTGAGGCCATGATGTTCCACTAGAGAATCCTAGCATAAAGTCCTGTGTTTTCCAGAGACATTGTTTTAATTCTCCTCCTAGTATGTCCAATTTCCTAAATGACTTCTTGATAATTACCCAGACCAGAGTTGCTGGCCCCATATGCTCAAAGTAATAACTGATTTATGCACAATTATTTATTCTAAATTACATCCAAGGAATATTCGAAATGGTAAAATGTTTTTTATGAAATCTCCAGTAACAACAAGGATATACAGTTTATTAATCTGCAGATGACGGTCCTTTACTGATATGCTTGGGTAATCTGCATTTCAGTTACGCAGCCTATTCATATGGTGAAAATCTGTCCTCCTGTAACACCATACACTGATGTCCTGCAAACTTGTCCAAATATGTAATGTGACGCTCAGCCGCATGGATTACACAGGTGCAGAGCGCTGACAACTTCTGCTTCACCTGTAGAATCTGCAGGGACAAAAATTCATTGCCAACCTGGTGGTAAAACAGTCTGGGCGCCATTAACCTGGATTCAGACATGGTGGCAGGACTGCACTGCATTCAGGGCTTTTCAAAGCGTCCTGCCATTTTCATGAATAAATGCGGAAGCCATGCTGAAATGTCCATTGGGGATCAGCGGTGTGTCCAGCATTTGTTGGGCTATGTTCACATTATTTTCTAATCACCGTATGGGTGGGCTGCATAAAATGCATTAGAACCTTCTATGTTAGACGCTATTATTGGCGTTTCCTGTACCCACATAATATAGTATTGGTTGCTTTGAGAACCCCTTAAATTTTGCATTGACAAGTGACGCCATTAAAGGGATACGGTCTGTGCGACAAACTAATTGTATGACAGTGTAGGTCGTACAACAGAAGTGCTTTTTTCTCTAGTCACCTTCCAGGACGGCATATGGAGGTTGTCTCTTTGCCCTAATGGGGAACAGAAAACACAGAGAGGTTTAAAAGGACCTCCCACCTCCCACCTGCCAGTGTCTTTCCTGTTCCCCATGGGACAGGGAGAGGTCTCCAGGTGCTGTGGTGGCCGGCGGCTGCGGTACATTTATGCAGGCTTTGCCTGTCTGAGCCGGGCAGCTGATGGTCGCGCTCCGCCTCCTCCTTTGCTGCTCCCGTCGTCCTGCTTGCAGGTGCCTTGGGACCCCCTCCCGGCCTTCCCGCGCCCCCACGAGGGCAAAGCGTGCCTGGGATCCCTCGCCGGGTTCCTCCATGAGCTTCCCGGCGTTCTCCCCCTTCATCGATCGGCTCGGCGTTCCGGAAGTGACGTCGGCGGTCTCGCGCGTCACTTCTGGTTTTTCGTACCTCTGGAAGCCGGTACTTCCGGGTTCGCCGGCCGGCGTGTCGGACTAATGGTGTCCCCTCACATGGATCCTGGAGGGGGAGGGGGACCTTTTTGATTGCTGGAGGCAGGTGCGGACAGCGTTCTTAAACCCTGCTGAACCACCACTGAGGTAAGGCTATTTCCCCAGTATGGATGGTTCCTTGTGCCCTGCGTCTGCGGAGCCCAGCGCTACCCCTGCTACAGTGAGTGTTTGCAGGGATAGGATCCGGGAGGTAGTACCTATAGGGGGTTTAGTGTCCTCACTCCTCTCTCCCTTTCCGTTTTAGGGAGAAAAGTCTGCCCCTAAAGCCGCTATTAAAAAGAAGTGCCCGGTCTGTTCTACTAAATTCCCTCTTAACTGGGATAAAAAGCTCTGCCAGCCATGTACTGACAGGATTGTAAAAGCTGAGCAACCATCTCTGCTGGATGAAACTCGCTCCTTAGTAAAACAGGAAGTGCAATCTTCGTTAGCAGCTTTTACTCCTCCACCTCCGCCACCGCCACCACATTCCCCAGCTAAAAAGAGAAAAATTCAGGTGGTTGAATCAGACTCTGATTCAGACCTCTCCCATACTTCATCTGTGGGCTGGGAAGATCCTGTATCACCTAAAGCTGAGGTCAGGAAATACCTCTTTTCCTCAGATTACATTGAGGATCTAGTATCTGCTGTCCGTAATACTATGGGCCTAGAAGAGGAATATGAACCACAGTCCGTACAGGATCAGATGTTTGGTGGGCTCAGATCGGAGAAGAGAGTGGGGTTCCCAGTGCACGCTAACATTGTTAGTATAATTGACCAAGAATGGGAACAGCCTGAGAAACGCCTCAGTACCCCTTCAGAAATGAAGCATAGATTTCCTCTAGAGGGTGAAATGATCAAATTGGACATTCCTAAGGTTGATGTGCAGGTGGCTAGAGTCGCCAAAAGAACAGCACTCCCCTTTGAGGATTCTTCACAATTAAAGGATCCTATGGTCAGAAAGATTGAAAGCCTCCTAAAAAAATCTTGGGAAACTTCTACGTCTGTCCTTAAGGCCAATGTCGCTTCCACTTGTGTTGCCAGGGCCCTCTCCTGCTGGTTAGAAAAATTAGAGTCTCATATATCTCAGGGTACCCCAAGAGGTGAATTATTAGATTCACTTCCCATCCTGCATAGAGCCTCTGGGTTTCTGGCTGACGCTTCTCTAGAATCTGTTAGAGTGGCCGCCAGATCTCTTGTACTCTCCAACTCTGCTAGAAGAGCCCTCTGGCTTAAAATATGGAGCGGTGATATCACCTCAAAGGCCAAGTTGTGTGCTATACCCTTTAAGGGAGATTATGTTTTCGGTCCGGCCTTAGACGATATTCTTGACAAGGCTACTGACAAGAAAAAGGCACTCCCGGAGCAAAAACAACCGAGGAAACGTTTTTTTCGTGCCCCACAGTCTCAGCCCCCTCAAGCAAGAGGGAAAGGCAAAACCGGCAGGTGGAGTTACGCAAAGGGTAGAGGGAAAAATATTTTTGTTCCCCAGCAGCAGCAGTCCCAACAGGGCAAGCAATGACTCCGACCCGGTAGGGGGGAGACTCTCAAAATATGTGGGTCAGTGGGAAAATATCACCAGTTCCCACTGGTTCCTCAATGTCATCAAGGAGGGCCTATTGATAGAGTTAATTTCTTCCCCCCCCTCAGGGTCTAAAAGTTACTACCCTTCCGACTTCAAGAGATCACAGTTTGTTGACATTGGGTCTCAGGGATCTTATGAAATTAAATGTGATCTCCCCAGTTCCACATCTGGAACAGGGAAAAGGACATTATTCCCGGCTGTTCTTAGTACCCAAACCCTCAGGGGATGTACGAATTATTATAAACCTAAAAGGTCTAAACCAACATGTGAAATATTGCAAGTTCAAGATGGAGTCTGTAAGATCTGCAATTCCTCTGATAGGACATCACTCCTTTATGGCAACCATTGACCTAAAGGATGCATATTTTCACATTCCTATAAACCCGAGACACAGAAAATACCTCAGGTTTGCGATACAGGGGAGTCATCGAGTGGAGCACTATCAGTTTGGAGTCCTTCCCTTCGGCATTTCCTCAGCACCAAGAGTATTCTCCAAAATCATGGCAGAGGCAGTGTCATTTATCCTGAGTCAAGGTGTCTGTATAGTGCCCTACCTGGACGATCTCCTGATAGTAGCCCCCACCGAGATGACCCTGATGTCACATGTGTCAACCACTTTGGAGATATTGAAGTCTCTGGGTTGGATTCCAAATATGAAGAAATCTCAGCTTCAACCCTCAAAAACCAGAAAGCTCTAGGGTGTGGTTCTGGACTCAGCAAAACAGATGTCCTTTCTCCCAGACGATCACAGGCTACCATTTGTAGCAAAAGTCAGAAGATTCAAGGAGACGAGATTTCCTACTCTTCGAGAAGGAATGTCTCTCTTAGGCTCCATGACAGCCTGCATACAATCGGTGGCTTGGGCTCAAGCTCACTCAAGAATTCTCCAAACCCACATTCTAGACAGGTGGGATGGTCGACCTGGCACTCTAACAAAAAGGATTCACACACCCGGTCGAGTGAAAGCATCCTTAACATGGTGGATGAATTCCACAAAACCTCCTGAAGGGTGTGAGCTGGATTCAGCTTCCGCTAACCACGATCAAGACAGATGCCAGCAGGAGGGGCTGGGGAGCCATAATAAATCATGTTCCTTACCAAGGTCTTTGGAACCAGTCAATCAGCGAGAAATCGTCAAATTTCAGAGAGCTCAAAGCTCTGGAAGAGGCCCTGTTAGCAGCAAGCCGTCAGATTTCTGGTCAACATGTCCAGATCTATTCAGACAATATGACCACGGTGGCTCATATCAAGCACCAGGGCAGTACAAAATTCCTCAGTTTGAAAAAGATCTCCGCTCGAATTTTTTATTGGGCCGAAAAACACTTACTGTCCCTGACGGCAATTCACCTAAAAGGGACTGCAAATATTCAAGCAGACTACCTGAGTCGCCAGGACATTCATCCTGGCGAATGGAGTCTGGATCTTCAAACGTTCAACATGCTAGTACAAAAGTGGGGTCTTCCAGAGGTTGACCTCTTTGCCTCTCACCAGAACGCAAAAGTCAAAACCTTTTTTTCCTTGAACCCAAGAGGCAATCCCAGAGGAGTGGATGCCCTAGTCCAAGATTGGCACTTCCAGCTTGCCTATGCATTTCCGCCAATCCCAATCCTTGCAAAGGTTCTAAGGAAGATACGAATAGAAGGGACTCCGACTATCCTGATAGCTCCTTTTTGGCCCAAAAGAAGTTGGTTCAACTTGATCATCAAACTACAAGTGGATGGACCAGTAATGTTACCTCTAAAAAACAATCTCCTCTCTCAGGGTCCTATTCTCCACGCAGACCCTCAGAAATGGAACTTAGCGGCGTGGTTACTGAAGCCCAAGTTTTGAAAGCAAAAGGACTATCGGACCCTGTCATAGCTACTCTCCAAAAATCGAGAAAGCCAGTAACCAACGCCATCTACAACAAAATCTGGAAAAAGTTTTCGTCATTTTGTTTGCCTAACCTTCCAGACCCTCTCAAGCCCAATATACCTAACATTTTAGATTTTTTACAAAAAGGCTTGGAAATGGGTCTTAGACCCAGTACTCTCAAGGTACAGGTCTCGGCACTTAGCTCCTTTTTTGATCAAGATCTAGCAGGTCATCGCTGGATCAAAAGGTTCTTAACATCAGCAACTAGGATGAATCCTAGAAAACAGATCATAGTTCCCCCATGGGATCTTAATGTGGTGCTCCAAGGTCTTACAGGCCCACCTTTTGAACCTTTGTCCTCCTGCTCTCTTCAAAATCTTGCCTATAAAACTGTGTTTTTGGTAGCCATAACTTCGGCTAGAAGAGTGGGTGAACTACAAGCCTTATCTATAAGAGAGCCATATCTTCTAGTGAGAGATGACTCAATAGTACTTCGTCTAGATCCTTCTTTTCTTCCGAAGGTAGTCTCTGATTTTCATCGTTCCCAAGAGATTGTTCTACCGACCTTTTGCCATAATCCTGCAAACTTGGAAGATAGAAGATTCAACACTCTGGATGTCCGACGTATTCTGCTGCAATACTTAGATCAGACCCGTGCTCTCAGAATCGATCATAACCTCTTTGTCCATCTCTCAGGGCAAAATAAGGAGAAAAAAGTAGCTAAAAGTACCATTGCTACGTGGATTAAAAAAGCCATAACTGAAGCCTACGTTGCTCAAAACAAAGTTCCTCCAGTAGGGATCAAGGCCCATTCAACAAGATCTACGTCAGTTTCCTGGGCAGAAAGAGCAGGTGCATCTCCGGAGCAGATCTGCAGGGCAGCAACGTGGTCTTCACTTCATACCTTCTCTAAGCATTATAGATTAGATGTATTGTCCAATAAGGACTTAGTCTTCGGCCGTAAAGTCCTCCAGGCCGTTGTCCCTCCCTAGTGCTTAATTAGTTGGTATTCCTCCATATGCCGTCGTGGAAGGTGACTAGAGAAAATAGAATTATTCTTACCGTTAATTCGGTTTCTAGGAACCTTCCACGACAGCACTAATTTCCCACCCGATACATATTCCTGGACTAGTTCTGGGATTCAGAAGGTAAACCGGTTCTATGGTTTCAGTTGTAAGTCACTGGCAGGTGGGAGGTGGGAGGTCCTTTTAAACCTCTCTGTGTTTCCTGTTCCCCATTAGGGCAAAGAGACAACCTCCATATGCCGTCGTGGAAGGTTCCTAGAAACCGAATTAACGGTAAGAATAATTCTATTTTTTCATGCAGAAAAAAAGGATTTAAAAGTAATGGCAAAATTAATGAGATTTCTAAAATTCATTCCCCCCTTCCCCACTCCTCTTTGCATTTTTCACATGTGGTGTGGTTTTTTTCCCCCTTTTTTTTTTACAACACCAAAAAAAAAACTACACTAAGGCCAGGATCACACACAGCGATATACGACCGAGTCTCGCAGGTTAAAACCAAGCTCTGGCACTGGCACTCCAGAGCGGAGCGTGCAGCCGCATAGCAATACATGGAGCCGCACGCTCCGCTCTGCAGTCCCGGTGCCACAGCTTGTTTTTAACCTGCGTGACTCTGCTGTACCTTGCTGTAGTGTGACTCCGGCCTAAGGCTTCTTTTACACTTGCCGTGGTTTTTCGTCCTGTTTTTGCAGCCCCAATAGATTTCTATGGGGCTGCAAAAACAGGCCACAATAATTCGACGGAGCGCCGTACGCTGTATTTAATATGGAGCAGGTGCCAAACTGCTGCGGATTCCGCACAAAGAATTGACATGCTGCGGAAAATAAACCGCAGCGTTTCCGCGCATTTTTTTCCGCAGCATGTGCACAGCGGTTTTTGCTTTCCATAGGTTAACATTGTACTGTACACCGCATGGAAAACTGCTGCGGATCCGCAGCAAAAACCGCAACGTGTGCACATACCCTTATGCTTTTAGGTTCTTTTTAAGTACCTTGAGTCTCTGGTGTAACGCGTCCATTGGCCACTTCTGTACACGCAGCGTTTCCCTCCTTCTCTTCATGTAGCCAGTTGCTTTTACACTGACAATGTAGTTCTAATTGCTGTTTTGTCACACTGTCAGTACAATGGTGCAGATGTTAGGAGCCTGCGCGCCTTCTCACAACATGCACGACTCGACTAGCTGGCCATACACCTTGCTAGATGTTGCTCTTGGGAGCCTAGCGGCCTGCTAGTCACTGGTTTTTATGAAGTCTCCCTCAGCCTTCAAGTTTCTTTAATTACCTAATAGAAATCTTGAGAAGCATGACAAAATATATATACAGTATTTTTTTAGTCCATCTTTTAGTAGCTATGTAATAAGGTGAATTATTTGGGGTAGGCATAAATCTATAATATAACGCTGGGAGCATCACTCTGTCCGAAGCCTTTATAGACTGCGCATGCGCAAGCGCCGGCGCAGTCTGGCCCCCACAGAGTGACGCTCCCAGGAGATCGCGGTATGCGTAAGCACTGAACGCATACCGCAATCTCCACCGGAGAGTCAGAGACCGCCAGGAGGGTAAGTATATTCACCTTTCCCCGTTCCAGCGCTGCGTGTGGCTCCGTCTCCCGGGTCCTATGCTGTGACAGTTCAGAAGGCGCGATGACGCGCTTAATGCGCGCCGGCGCCGCCCTCTGACTGACCAGTCACAGGCAGAGGAGCCGGAGTGTGTCTTCAAGAAAATGGCGCCGGAAAGCGCGGACTGCGCAGGCGCCGATTTCTGCTGCCGGAATCGGCGCCTGCGCAGTCCGCGCTTTCCGGCGCCATTTTCTTGAAGACACACTGCCGGCGCCATTTTCTTGAAGACACAGTGCAGGTGTGTTTTCAAGAAAATGGCGCCGGAAAGCGCGGACTGCGCAGGTGCCGATTCCGGCAGCAGGAGGAAGAAGATAATGGGCGGAAAGGAATGGCGTAAGTAACAAATTGCTGTGGCATGAAGCTGTGACACTTCATGCCACAGCAATTTATTTACGCCACCTGATTCCTTTCCGCCGCCACTTTCTTGGTCCTGCTGCCGGAATCGGCGCCTGCGCAGTCCGCGCTTTTCGGCGCCATTTTCTTGAAGACACACTGCAGTGTGTCTTCAAGAAAATGGCGCCGGAAACGATTCCGCCAGCAGGAGGACCAAGAAAATGGCGGCGGAAAGGAATCAGGTGGCGCAAGTAACAAATTGCTGTGGCATGAGGCTGTGGCACTTCATGCCACAGCTATTTGTTAATTACGCCACCTGATACGGGGCATATACTATGGAGCATCTTATGGAGCAGCGTATGGGTCATATGGATGGGAGCAGCAAATTAAAGAACGGTGCCGCAGGATGGGAGCAGCACATGACAGAATGGGGGCGCAGGATGGGAGCAGCACATGACAGAACGGGGGCACAGGATGGGAGCAGCACATGACAGAACGGGGGCGCAGGATGGGAGCAGCACATGACAGAACGGGGCGCAGGATGGGAGCAGCACATGACAGAACGGGGGCGCAGGATGGGAGCAGCACATGACAGAACGGGGCGCAGGATGGGAGCAGCACATGACAGAACGGGGGCGCAGGATGGGAGCAGCACATGACAGAACGGGGGCGCTGGATGGGAGCAGCACATGACAGGATGGGGACGCAGGATGGAGCAGCACATGACAGGATGGGGGCGCAGGATGGAGCAGCACATGACAGGATGGAGACCATATACCAATATAAATGCTCGCCACCCGGGCGTAGAACGGGTTCAATAGCTAGTTTTATATAACCATACAATTTATAACGTTTCAAAATATTGTAACACACCTAGATGTCTAATCCTATACAATGGTTTACCTGTGTATATAGCTAGAGCATGCATGAAAGGTTACAGTATAAGCATAATAGGCGTCTCAAGCAGGAATCGTCATATTTTTGCTAGTTTTATTTTTCTAATGTTTAACATAAAAATTAAAAAAACGATAAAAATTGAGTCCTCAATAGTTAATACCTACATTAAACATTGCAATTTTTGCCACGGTTCTTTTTTTTTAATTTATTTTTTATATTTTTTAAATGTTCCATGTGATTGTATTAACAACCTTTTAATATTGCAGTTTACTGGCCATTGAGACTCAAAATAGCCTTATTACTGTTTTGATTGTCTCCATAGTCATTTCACTGTTACAGGCAGTATTTCCTTTACCGGTATTACCTCTGTTATAAAGCTGGAGGCAGATAACACAAAATCCACTGTCAGTAGTTGTGGATCACATGTTCTCTTCTCGTTCCTCGTGCAGGGGTGTCTGCACAGGTCATAGAGCATGCTTGGAACAAGGAGTCCTATCCAGACACTAGCTGCCTATGGTCTATGTGGCTGCTGTAAGGCACCTATTTGTATGCTAATAGCGGCAGCTCAGGTTAGGCATCTGCCTCCTGATCATCAAAAAGGAGGAGGAGGACCTGCTGCTGTCACATTAACCCTTTTAGAAGAATGTCCTGTCTGGTCATTTTATTACAAGGTTATATAGTCAGCAGCTTTTTCATAAAAGGGTTGTCAAATCGAGGTATTTTTAGTTCTGTAGCTTGCTGCTTAATGCCTAGGTTACAGCCCATCGCTGCAGTCTTTGGGCTTGTTCACGTGTAGTGTTTTTATGCAGTTTTTCATCACACAAAACTGGCCAATTGCATGAGTTTTCTAAAATTTCACGGAGAGCTTACTTTTTCTAGCATCTTTTGACTAGTGAGCCTTTTTATTTGCTTTTTGAATACTGTCAATTATTTCAGCATTTTCACATTGTGATCAAAATAGCTTGGTACAAAAAAAAGCGTGAAAGTGTGCATGAAAATACTTGTAATTTACGCCGTAGCTTTCACGTTAGACACTGTTTTTTTAAATTTACTTATGCATAAAAAAACAACAAAATCTACATGTGAGCATGCCCAGCTGTGGCAGTTCTTCTAAGAAAGTGGTTTTAATCTTTGTTGTGCTGCTCGGAAACTGGCCCGATCGCCAGCTTCTGTATACCTCCAATGCAATAGAGGCAAACCTCTCTCATCTTGTAGCATGGCATAGCGCACAGTGCAGACCAGTGGCACAACCCTGACATGCTGCTGTCAGTCATCGGGAACGTACCTCCACTGGTAAGCAGGAAGCCAAAAGACAGGGGAGTAGTGTGCTCCTGAAGAATGAAATTGAGAATAACCCAGTAATATCCAATTGTGTTTTTACTTTCTTGTATTCTTTTTAGGCAACCAGCTGCTCTTCTAGTGACTATCTGGTTATAATTGCTCTTTTGTCACAATGTCTGTGTGATCCTGTGGGGTATTTGCAGATGATCTGGAAATGGCAGTCCAAAGTGCTACCTTCTATTGAACACAAGTGAATCTGCATGGGTTCACTGAAACGTGCGGAATCAGCACGTCCAATACATTCTATTGGTGAAATTGACATAATGTGGTCTGAAAAGACGCGCCACATGTCCGTCTCAACAGCTGAGCCGTGGGCGTTTGTGGGCATCTCTTGATATCCCATCCATTATGCTGTAGCATCTGGATGCTGCACAAGTACGCAGCGTCCAACCCGCAGCGTTTACTAATCATCTGCACATACCCTTAGATGTTAGGAGAGTAATAATAGAATGTGATGTCTGCACTCCTTCCGCCTCTCACAACGTGTGCTTTTCGATCTTGTGATGTACCTTGCTGGTTGCTGCTCTTGGGAGACTCTGTTGCTGCTGTCTGCCGTTGATCACATCGCATTCTGCTCATTAATTGACACGCATGCGTGAGATGGTCAATGCATAGGAGAGCAATATAAATGGTGTAAGATAACATGACTCTCAGAGCAGCATTCCTGCTTACCTGGTTATATCCCTATGTCTGGTCCAGGTATATTTACTCCCTGACAGAAGTTGTTTCTTATCCATGTTATGTAAATAAAAGCTTATAACCTGATGTTAAATTCATCCATTGGTTGTATAAATTATTCTTTTGAAAGCTGAAACCCTCTGAAATGTGGTTTAGGTTAGAAAAATAAATTGGCATCAATGCAGAAATATTGATCAGTTAATGGACACAGAATGGTCAGATTTTGGCAAGACAAAAGTTTTGTCGCCTGGTCATATAATGCACCCAATCCTAGTTTACATCCTCACCTGTGCCCAGTAAATGATTGGTTAATTAGTGTATGTGTATGAAAAGAAACCCAGCACACCAGACCTTCACTTGAACTGCAACCTGAGCTCTGACAACATGCCAAAAATCCACCCTGCGACCAAAGCCTGGATTATCAAGAGGCTGAAGACCAGATCCACTGCAGAGGTGGCTGGCACCTTTAATGTGTCTTAGTGTAAAGTACAAAAAATTTAGAAAAGATTTGAAGAGACTGGAGATGTGTTTGACAAGCCCAGGTCCGGTTGACCCCGCAAGAAACTGCTCAGGAGGAACGTTTGTTGGTTAGAAAATCCAAAGCAAGCCCCTCTTCCACTGCAGCAGAGTTCCAACAGGCCTGGTCACCTCAAGTCCCTGTGTCAACTAGAACGGTTTGCAGGATTCTGTCTCAAAATGGCCTCCATGGTCGAATCAGTGCCCAGAAGCCAGCACTAAACAAAAGGCAAATAAAAAAAATCGTGTGGCATTTGCAAAGCCCCACAGCCTGCTAAACAGATGGACGCTGGAAAAGTGGCAGAAGGTGGATTTCTCTGATGAATCTTCAGTAGAATTACACCACAGCTGCCGCAAATACTGCAGGAGACCTACTGGAGCCCGTATGGATCCAAAATACACCCAGAAAACAGTTAAATTTGGTGGTGGAAAGATCCTGGTCTGGGGTTACATTCAGTATGGGGGTGTGCAAAACATTTGCAAGGTGGAAGGCAATATCAATAGCCTAAAATATCAAGAAGTATTAGTTACCTCTTATATTCCAAATCATAAAAGGGGTCAAATTCTGCAGCAGGATGGTGCTCCATCTTATACATCCATCTCTACAACAAAGTTCATCCAGGCAAAAAAGATCAAGGTGCTCAAGGACTGGCCAGCCCAGTCACCAGACATGAACATCATTGAGCATGTTTGGGGTAGGATGAAAGAGGAAGTTTAGAAGACAAAACCAAAGAATCCAGATGAACTCTGGGAGGCATGTAAGACTGCATTCTCTGCTATTCCTGATGACTTCATTAATAAATTGTATGAATCATTGTTGAACTGCATGGATGCAGTCCTTCAAGCTCATGGAAGTCTCACAAAATATTAAATATGACTCTAATAGCACCACAACTTCATTCACCAATGTTATGCAACATATATTTGTATTTTAAGTTAATAATTTGTTTGAATATCACATTACTTTCTGTGGGCGACAAAACTTTGGTCTTGCCAAAATCTGACCATTCTGTGTCTATTAACTGATCAATATTTCTGCATTGATGCCAATTTATTTTCTTAACCTAAACCACATTTCGGAGGGCTTCAGCTTTCAAATGAATAATGTATACCACCAATGGATGAATTTAAAGTCCGGTTATAAGCTTTTATTTACTTCTGTCAGGGAGTGTACATATTGGTTGTCTCAGCAATCCGGGTCAGGCTTCAATTCTGCTACAGAATTTAGATCCGGACAAAAGTGTGTGTTGTATCATAATTTCATGCATGGAGAGCAGTAAACATAGGACTGCTTAAATGCATTTGCAAATACTTGGTATTTCATAAAGGCTTGACTGCTTAGTGTGTTTAAAAAAACACACAAAAAAACAAAAACCTGTATAATGAAATGGGTAGATTTTTATATTTTTCCAAAAAACACAGATAACAAGCAGCTTGTACATAGAACAAGGAGCATTCCCTGTCATTTTCATTAGCGTCTTTTATTAGTGATTTAAAGGGAACCTGTCACCCCCAAAATCGAAGGTGAGCAAAGGCCACCAGCATCAGGGGCTTATCTACAGCATTCTATTCTGGTTAATCAGATGTGTAACCACTTGTATGCAAAATAATGTGTCATGCACCAATATTAACATAAATCATCCCAAATAAAAATTGTGCAAAAAAAAGTGTATAAAATTATGTTATTGGAAATATTATAAAGTATAAAAAACTAATATCATCAAATATAGCTGATGAACATGAGCACAATATAATAGTAAAAAACAGACCCCAAGCAAATATTACAAAAAATGTCACCAAATAATTTAAAGACCTCCACAATGATATGGTATATACCAGCACTGTTCCAAAATAATAAATGATTAAATAACAGTCACACAAAATTGCATAGTGCGTTAATAGTGCAATTAGTACAAAAATATGTGCAAAAAATATTTATTTTCTAAAAAAAATATATATTTTTAAAAATTGTGCAAAAAAGCAACAAAATGGTAGTGTTAACAATTATTTATAATAAATGCAAAACAAATTGCAATAGACCAAAGTGCAAAGTGCAATATAAAGTGCCAAATTTTTTTGCAAAACCAGGCCAATATTGCACAATTTAATTAGTTAAACCAATTGCACATAAGCCCATGCAAATATAGTACCGCAATTGCTATAATAAGAAAAGTGCTAGGTAAAACAAAGTGCAGGAAGTGCCGGATAGCTAATAATCACTAACACATTACCATAACAAAGAGGATAAAATTGATAAGTCCAATAATATTGGAGGCTCCTAGTACCTACATGTGCTCAGGACCCTGGAATGCTGTAGTTAAGCCCCGTTGTAACTTGAAAGATCAGAAAGAAGTTATATTATACTCACCTAAGGGCGGTCCGGGTCCGATGGGCATCGCGGTCTGGTCCGGGGCCTCCCATCTTCTTACGATGACGTCCTCTTCTAGTCTTCACGCTCCGGCGCAGGCGTACTTTGTCCTGTTGAGGGCAGAGCAAAGTACTGCAGTGCGCAGATGCTTGGAAAGGTCAGAGAGGCCCGGCGCCTGCGCACTGCAGTACTGTGCTCTGCCCTCAACAGGGCAGATCAGTACGCTTGCGCCGGAGCCGCAGTGTGAAGACAAGAAGAGGATGTCATCGTAAGAAGATGGGAGGCCCCGGACAGAATGCTATAGATAAGCCCCTGATGCTGGTGGGCTTGGCTCACCTTCAGTTTTGGGGGTGACGGGTTCCCTTTAAAGAGTCCATGTCATTTGATTCATAATGTCCAAACCATGGGCAGCAGGAATCAGAATCCGGTTGCAACCATGTACATTTCTTTCTGAGATGCTGTGGATAGGAATTATAGGGGGAGAAGTGACCATTCCGGTGCCACCCTGGCTGGCTTCTACCATCTCCCCTCCCAGTGATTAACAGGTCTCTCTCCATGCTGTAGTTTGGGCAGCATGGATTGAGCGAAAGATTCCCTTTAACGCATTTAATGTGCCATCTGTTGTCCTGAGCACTTTATTAATGATTTGTTCTCTATTCTCTTATAAGGAGTGAAGAACCTGTGGCACAACCATCTTCGAAGGGACAGTCTCAGAACAATGGAGCAGGTATTTTGCCAGCACACTGATGAATTTGCCTCTAAAGGTACCGTCACACTAGACGATATCGCTAGCGAGCCGTGACGTTGCAGCGTCCTCGCTAGCGATATCGTCCAGTGTGACAGGCAGCAGCGATCAGGCCCCTACTGTGCTGTCGCTGGTCGGGGAAGAAAGTCCAGAACTTTATTTGGTCGCTGGACTCCCCGTAGACATCGCTGAATCGGCGTGTGTGACACCGATTCAGCGATGTCTTCACTGGTAACCAGGGTAAACATCGGGTAACTAAGCGCAGGGCCGCGCTTAGTAACCCGATGTTTACCCTGGTTACCATCCTAAAAGTAAAAAACAAATAAACAGTACATACTTACCTACAGCTGTCTGTCCTCCAGCGCTGTGCTCTGCACTCCTCCTGTACTGGCTGTGAGCGTCGGTCAGCCGGAAAGCAGAGCGGTGACGTCACCGCTCTGCTTTCCGGCCGCTGTGCTCACACAGACAGTACAGGAGGAGAGCAGAGCACAGCGCTGGAGGACAGACGGCTGTAGGTAAGTATGTAGTGGTTGTTTTTTTTTACTTTTAGGATGGTAACAAGGGTAAACATCGGGTTACTAAGCGCGGCCCTGCGCTTAGTTACCCGATGTTTACCCTGGTTACCGGCATCGTTGGTCGCTGGAGAGCGGTCTGTGTGACAGCTCTCCAGCGACCAAACAGCGACGCTGCAGCGATCCGGATAGTTGTCGGTATCGCTGCAGCGTCGCTAAGTGTGACGGTACCTTTATACTTGATAATCAGTATCTAATCAAGTGTAGGCTGAAAGGAAAGTTAATTAGAAGTTGTGTGCATCTAATTCTAATACCTCACTGCACCATGATTAGATTGTCTTAAAATAAAGATCCCTACATGAAAAAGTACACCAATTACACGCCACGCATACTATATACACATATTAAACATGATCTGCACATACTTCACAAGATATGCACATTTGCCTTTACTGTGCATTTCGCCTGAATCAGCAGTGGAGTCTTGAATTCTAATAAAAAAAAATGCCTTAAATTAAGTGTTGTTTGACACAGTAAAAAATATACATACCTTTAAAAAAACAAAAACCTTTCTATAGTCTGAGTATGTTAAACTGGCCACATCATGGAATAGAGGCTGCAGAGCTGAATTAAATGTGTTTTTTATTCTTTAATTTCTCCTCCCATTGTGAAGAAGTTTGCTGGTAAAGTTTAGGCTCTAATTTGTTATAGTTCACCTGTCACCAGACATTTGTTTCTGGGGGTATGTACTAATTCCCCTTCCTGAGGATGAAAAATCATAAGCCGGCACTGTCGTACAGGGGTGAAAAGAACACGCACTGAGCACTGCACTACAACAAAGGAAGACATAAGTAAAATCAACGTTTTCCTCAGCTCTGCAGCTGCTATTCCCTATTGTTGCCATTTTAGCGTGTTCAAAATAGTAAAAGGTTTTCTTTAACCCCTTTACCCCCAAGGGTGGTTTGTACGTTATGGACCGGGCCAATTTTTACAATTCTGACCACTGTCCCTTTATGAGGTTATAACTCTAGAACGCTTCAACGGATCCTGGTGATTCTGACATTGTTTTCTCGAGACATATTGTACTTCATGATAGTGGTAAAATTTCTTTGATATTACCTGCGTTTATTTGTGAAAAAAATGGAAATTTGGCGAAAATTTAGAAAATTTAACAATTTTCCAACTTTGAATTTTTATGCAATTAAATCACAGAGATATGTCACACAAAATACTTAATAAGTAACATTTCCCACATGTCTACTTTACATCAGCACAATTTTGGAACCAAAAATTTTTTTTGTTAGGGAGTTATAAGGGTTAAAAGTTGACCAGCAATTTCTCATTTTTACAACACCATTTTTTTAGGGACCACATCACATTTGAAGTCATTTTGAGGGGTCTATATGATAGAAAATACCCAAGTGTGACAACATTCTAAAAACTGCACCCCTCAAGGTGCTCAAAACCACATTCAAGAAGTTTATTAACCCTTTAGGTGTTTCACAGGAATTTTTGGAATGTTTAAATAAAAATGAACATTTAACTTTTTTTCACAAAAAATTTACTTCAGCTCCAATTTGTTTTATTTTACCAAGGGTAACAGGAGAAACTGGACCCCAAACGTTGTTGTACAATTTGTCCTGAGTACGCCGATACCCGACATGTGGGGGTAAACCACTGTTTGGGCGCATGACAGAGCTCGGAAGCGAAGGAGCGCCATTTGACTTTTCAATGCAAAATTGACTGGAATTGAGATGGGACGCCATGTTGCGTTTGGAGAGCCACCGATATGCCTAAACGTTGAAACCCGACACAAGTAACACCATTTTGGATAGTAGACCCCTTAAGGAACTTATCTAGAGGTGTGGTGAGCACTTTGACCCATTAAGTGCTTCACAGAAGTTTATAATGCAGAGCCGTAAAAATAAAAAATCCATATTTTTTTCACAAAAATTATCTTTTCGCCCCCAATTTTTTATTTTCCCAAGGGTAAGAGAAGAAATTGGACCCCAAAAAGTTGTTGTACAATTTGTCCTGAGTACGCTGATACCCCATATGTGGGGGTAAACCACTTTTTGGGCGCATGGGAGAGCTCGGAAGGGAAGGAGCGCCGTTTGACTTTTCAATGCAAAATTGACAGGAATTGAGATGGGACGCCATGTTGCGTTTGGAGAGCCACTGATGTGCCTAAACATTGAACCCCCCACAAGTGACACCATTTTGGAAAGTAGACCCCCTAAGGAACTTATCTAGATGTGTTGTGAGAACTTTGAACCCCCAAGTGTTTCACTACAGTTTATATTGCAGAGCCGTGAAAATAAAAAATCCTTTTTTTTCCCACAAAAATTATTTTTTAGCCCCCAGTTTTGTATTTTTCCAAGGGTAACAGGAGAAATTGGACCCCAAAAGTTGTCCAATTTGTCCTGAGTACGCTGATACCCCATATGTTGGGGCACACGGGAGAGCTCGGAAGGGAAGGAGCACTGTTTTACTTTTTCAACGCAGAATTGGCTGGAATTGAGATCGGACGCCATGTCGCGTTTGGAGAGCCCCTGATGTGCCTAAACAGTGGAAACCCCCAATTATAACTGAAACCCTAATCCAAACACACCCCTAACACTAATCCCAACGGTAACCCTAACCACACCTCTAACCCAGACACACCCCTAACCCTAATCCCAACCCTATTCCCAACCGTAAATGTAATCCAAACCCTAACCCTAACTGTAGCCCCAACCCTAGCCCCAACCCTAGCCCCAACCCTAGCCCCAACCCTAGCCCCAACCCTAGCCCCAACCCTAGCCCCAACCCTAGCCCCAACCCTAGCCCCAACCCTAGCCCCAACCCTAGCCCCAACCCTAGCCCCAACCCTAGCCTCAACCCTAGCCCCAACCCTAGCTGGAGAATGGAAATAAATACATTTTTTACATTTTTTAATTTTTCCCTAACTAAGGGGCTGATGAAGGGGGGTTTGATTTACTTTTATAGCGGGTTATTTAGCGGATTTTTATGATTGGCAGCCGTCACACACTGAAAGATGCTTTTTATTGCAAAAAATATTTTTTGCGTTACCACATTTTGAGAGCTATAATTTTTCCGTATTTTGGTCCACAGAGTCATGTGAGGTCTTTTTTTTTTGCGGGACGAGTTGACGTTTTTATTAGTAACATTTTCGGGCACGTGACATTTTTTGATCGCTTTTTATTCCGATTTTTGTGAGACAGAATGACCAAAAACCAGCTATTCATGAATTTCTTTTGGGGAAGGCGTTTATACTGTTCCGCGTTTGGTAAAATGGATAAAGCAGTTTTATTCTTCGGGTCAGCACGATTACAGCGATACCTCATTTATATCATTTTTTTATGTTTTGGCGCTTTTATACGATAAAAACTATTTTATAGAAAAAATAATTATTTTTGCATCGCTTTATTGTGAGGACTATAACTTTTTTTTTTTTTGCTAATGATGCTGTATGGCGGCTCTTTTTGGGGGAACGGATGACGCTTTCAGTGGTACCATGGTTATTTATTTATATCTGTCTTTTTGATCACGCGTTATTCCACTTTTTGTTTGGTGGTATGATAATAAAGCGTTGTTTTTTGCCCCATTTTTTTTTTCTTACGGTGTTTGCTGAAGGGGTTAACTAGTGATATAGTTTTATAGGTGGGGTCGTTACGGACGCGGCGATACTAAATGTGTACTTTTATTGTTTGTTTTTTATTTAAAGAAATGAATTTATGGGAATAATACATATTTTTTTTTCATTATTTAGGATTTTTTTTTTTTTTCTCACGTGTGGAAATTTTATTTTAAATTTTTTTACTTGGTCCCAGGTGGGGACATCACAGATCGGTGATCTGACAGTGTGCACAGCACTCTCTCAGATCACCGATCTGTCTCAGAGCACTGCAGGCTTCACAGTGCCTGCTCTGAGCAGGCTCTGTGAAGCCACCTCCCTCCCTGCAGGACCCGGATGCCGTGGCCATCTTGGATCCGGGCCTGGAGCAAGGAGGGAGGTGAGCAGACCCTCGCAGCAACGCGATCACATCGCGTTGCTGCGGGGGTCTCAGGGAAGCCCGCAGGGAGCCCCCTCCCTGCGCGATGCTTCCCTGTACCGCCGGCACACCACGATCATGTTTGATCGCAGTGTGCCGGGGGCGGTCCGTGACCGCTCCTGGCACATAGCGCCGGATGTCAGCTGCGATAGGCAGCTGACACCCGGCCACGATCGGCCGCGCTGGACGTACTATTCAGTCCTTGGGAAGTAGGGCCCACCCCACATGGACGGAATAGTACGTCCATTGGCAGAAAGGGGTTAAATCTAAAGACTGCACTACTCGGAAAGTTGTCCCTCTGGTCCCCCAAGGTTAAGAGGATGCCAAATCTGATGAGGAATCTGGCATGGAGCTGACTGACGTTATAACTTTTTTTTTTTTTCATGTTACACCCACAAACTTAAATGTATATAAATGGGATTTTATGTGATATACCAACACAAAGTAGCTTTCCACATTTCCAAGTTTAGGTAATGTATCCTAATGTGGCTCACTGATGAAATATAGTAATATCCACACAGTAGCTAATACAAGAGCAGAAGTTCTCAGCTGAGCGCTGCTTTCCTTGGAGATGGATGACCGGCAGCACATTTCTTCAAAAATCAATCCGTTTTTTTCCCCAACCCATGCAATGTTTCAGTTCAAAGGATTTTTCTCAAGTGTATGCTAAACTGTTGGATGAAATTTTTGTTTGTCTAAGATCTGTGGTTCTCTCAGGCCGGCACCACATCCACTGATACCCGATGCTGCTGCTGCACTTTTTCTTTTGGTTACTTTCGAGCCTAGCTTGAGCGTTGTAGGAGAGCAGTGTTCGGCTTGCTGGTTTCTGCTCCTTCAGTTTGGTGATTGGTGGTGGGGTTGTCTGCACCTGGATGCCCACCAATCAAAACTTCTGACAATCAAAAGTTGTAAAAGTTGTTTCACATATAACATTTTATTTCATATGACATATATTTTTTTCTCTTTTCAAGATAAACCCAAAAAGCAAACTATTTGCTCTAAAGTTCAGAAATGGTTTTATGACCGATTCGGTGAATATATTGAGGACTTTCGATTTCAGCCAGAGGAGAACACAGTTGAAACAGAAGAGCCGCTGAGTGCTCGAAGGTAAATTTACACTGCCAATCTGTAGTGTGAGGTTGGATAAAGGATACTGTTTTTCCATTAAAGGGAATGTCTGCTGTCCTACCCCCCTAAACTACCACCATGTCTCCACTGCTCCCCAGTTCTACATTTTAACAAGCTCTTTCTTATCCTTTATTGCTCTAGAATTGTAAAATCTTGCAAATTTGTGAGGACTGGTCTGGCCAGGGTAGTGTCCTCCCATCCTGGCCTAATCCTTCCTCCCTCTCCCCCATTGCGTCATTGACTTGATTTGTAAGAACTGAATCGCCATTGGCTCTCTGAAAATCTCATGCCTGTACTTGGGGCATACGTTTGGGCCAGACTTCATTTCACATCTCTATATACATCACACGCATACACTAGTGTTGAAAGAATCAAGCACTCTTATAAATCATGGCAAACATGCGTCGGGCGCATGCTTACAAGATGGGAACAAGAATTAGTCTGGGGAAATCCACACTCCACCAGATTAGTCCTCACCCTTTCATAAAATGAGAGCAGATTAAAACTAATTTCCCAATTTTTAGATCTACCACTAAAGCATGAGAAGGATCTTGCTAGACTGTAGCAATAGGGTGCAGTTGATATATGTGGTGGCTAGGCCAGCTGGCCATTTCCCTTTTAGTTTTACGTTGCCACCACATGTTCACTAAACTCTATAGTAAAATTGTTTATAATAGTCTTATACATGCAGAAAATGCCTTCATGGTGAAGGAGCAATGGGAATCCCTTCTATAATGATTTCATACCATTTTTTCCCCCCTAAGGTTGACTGAAAATATGAGAAGATTAAGTAAGTACCAAGTATTCTTGCTGGCATATGTTGTGATGGGTTTTCTAATAAGAAGATTGCCACTCGTTTGACCAGTGCTGTAAATCATTACATCAAAATTTAGAACTGTGATTTGATTATACAGCTTGAGAACCTATGAAATCGAATTACAAGGCTTGGCGACATTTTGTCTAACTAGCCGGAGATTGCTTGTATTGAACTTTTCATTTCCCAATTCCTCTTACATATTCCAAACAAAATATAAACTGGAATGCGATATGTTAAGAGGGTGTAACATCTTAGTGGGGTCCGATTTGTCTGGAATCTACATATTCTGTTGCTTACAGCCAGAGCAGGGGTAGACATACCATCTGTGCAATCTGGACAGCCGCCCATTTCCACCTCCAGAGCAGTAAGAGGGGCTACTTGTAGCAATGTTAATTATAATGAGCGATCAGACCGCAAACGCCCATATACTGTTCTTGCATGAGAGCCCCCTTCTATGTGTGTCCTCTCCTGACCAGAGGCATGGTGTGTTTCCGAGAGCTGCCTTATCCAGGTCAACCCATATGAAATGGCAGACCTTTAAATATGGCCATAGGAAAAAAGAAAAAAAATATGTTTGCTATTGACAGTGGGATGCCAGAACGTCCTTTTGTTTTATTAACAGAAGCATTTCTTCCTATTAGAGAGAGGTGCCAAACCTGTTACAAATTTTGTGAAGAACCTTTCTGCCTTATCAGACTGGCATTCTGTTTATACGTCTGCAATTGCCTTTATTGTAAGTAGTTGCTCTTTATTTTAAAATCCTTGCATATTTTTATATGGTTTTTAGTATTTCAATGTTTCCGGCATAAGCTAAATATGTCGCCTTTTTCTGAAGCACACTTGCGTAGTCTTTGTATTAGTAGATAGCTGCTGCTAATAGTACGTTTAGGTTACACAATTGTGTAATACTAATTTATTTGTTTCCATTTTTCAGATGTACATGAATGCTGTATGGCATGGCTGGGCCATCCCTATGTTTTTATTCTTAGCTATTTTGAGGTTGTCGCTAAATTACCTCATTGCCAGGTAAGGTTTTTCCCCATTCCTTCCTACTATTTACTAGCTGTTATGCCAATTAGAGGTTGGTATATATGAAACTCCTGGCTTTAGCACAGCTTTTACTGCAGTTTACAAACTATGCTCTTTTTTTTTTTCTTGTTCCTTTTGTCCTGACGAATGTTCATTTCGGTAACTAAAACTTAAAAAAAAAATTAATAAATAAAAAAAACCATGAAAACAAAAGCTGAGAGATGGAGGTCTCTTGAACAGTAGACCGGTCTAAGCCTTTTTATCAGGGATGTAATGAATTTGTTCCGATTGCAGTGACGACCATTATTAGAGGCTACCTGAATGTGCACATTGCTCTGTTTCCCAGTGCACAGTTATGAGCAGTCCACGGCATAATAACAGTTTTTAGTACATAAAACTGTACTAAATTTCCATGTCCATAAACACATGATAAAATGATGGCTGTCGTTGGCCTTTGCTAGAGGCATGCTCTATAGAACTCATTAATTAAAGGGACCCCGTCATATCTGTCACATTGTGCTTTGTCTTTGTGACCAGCATAGAGAAGGAGACGATGAGCAGAATGATGTATAAGGTTGTGGGAAAAGATTCAGTGTAACTTGTATTTTATCCATTTGAGTCCAGTGGGGGCGGTCCTAGTCAGTGATTGACAACCATCGCTCCATGTTCACTTTTTCATATGACCAGTTTCCTTTGGACAATGTACAAATTACTGTCTCTAGTGGTGATTGCAGGCAGTCAGAATTTTCTTCAGAGCACCACTCCAGCGTTTCGTTCTGTTTTCACCGCTGGAGTGGTGCTTCTAATCAAAGGTCGCTGCTAATAGTGTTATCCTTATCTGCCACCGGCTTAACCTTCTATCATCACCGCTCCCATTGATCTCCAGCAGTTTGTGACCTGGCATGTCACCCCAGTGTTTGCTGGAGTGAGTCAAAGGTTACTTTTTAATGCACTGAGCACTAGACACTGTTAACTCTGACTTCCTGACACACAAAATTTGCGGTCACAAGATGGGGCTGTGGGACCGTAGCGACGCAACTAGAAGGTGAAGATGCAAGATTATGGCCAGTAGGTTAGTAGCACCACTCCAATGCTGATAACATAGCGCTGGAGTGGTGCTTTAGAAGAAACCCATCATGATGCACATTCTGGCCCATCCATACACTGCAGGGTTTAGAGAAGTCACTGGTCGAATTGGTTGTATTGCTTTGTGGAAACAGCTTTAATCTAGCCATTTCTGCATACAGTTATACAAGCACTGAGAAGGACCACCCTCAGGAATACTAATCCCACAATAAGTAGAGATTTAAATCACTAGAATACAAGCTAAGCCTCATTTAATTTAATATGGATTTTTATGACCCCCACTACTTTGCCAGATTTGCATTGGACATGAACAAGTAAGGACATTTCACAAACTGACTTTAGAAACCAGAGAATTATTCTGTATATTCACACTTGTAATTTAAAATTGATGTCTGAGTAATTGAAATTCTACATGTTCCACCTGTAAGTGTGACTAAAATATGTAAAAAAAATGCAATTAAAGCTTAAAAAAGATGAAATATAGTCTTTACAAAACATTTTAATAATACGTATTAATGAACGTAACATTTTAAGCATTTGCTCTGCAATCCTTTAGATGAAAATGTCTCGAAGTCAAGAAAAACCAGTATTCCGTTAGATGTGTAAAGCATGTACCTGCTAAATCTGTGTATGTGTACAGATGTAGCATTGGCCACCTATACAGCTGACGTAACAGGAAAAGCATAGCGCGCTGTGCCGTTCCGTGCGGTTTCTGTACCCTGCCATTCCCATTCTGCTACACCTCCGTGTATATAATGTGTTTTCTATCATATAGGTATCAGTTTTGTATATTGATGGTCAGATATACACCTCCTTAATGTCACTACCTGTGCAAAACAAATGTTACTGGCATAGTGCTTGTATATACCCGTACAATCTTTCAATCACCCCAGGAATCTAATCTTCTACACGCACCTAAAGATGACGTTAATGTCTGTTAGTGAAAATCCCAAGCCATAGTTTTAGCCAACCGATCAGGGGCTGTCTGGAATTAAGTCAGCTGTGTTTAAAGGGAACCCCACAGCTGCCCTCTACTGTGCAAGATTTAATTGTACATTTATTTAGCAATTGCTGGGCAGCAAAAAGGGGCTTAAAATAATGTAGGAAAAGGTGCATACTAAGTAATGGCTACGATTACTGTCAGGTTCTCTTTAAAATGTTTTCCTGTGGGGCATCTGCCTTCAGAAAGAGGATTTTTGAAGGGCAATAATGGGATATTGTCTAATACCTACTTATAAAAATGCCCATAATAACATGTACATATTTTCTAAGACCATTTTTAGCCATTTTTTAAACCTGGCGCTCTCAGGCCCTCCATGTCACTCTTACTGCTGTTTAGGCATGCAATGGTCAGCAGGTAATAATGAATAAAGTTATATATTTCTATTTGCGATCAGATGCCTTATTCCAGAGAAATCCACATTTTTCTTAATATGTGAATGAGCTGCTAAAATATATTGGTCAGACACAGATCTGTCCGAGAATCTGCTTCCAGAGCTTATTTTAAATAAAAAGGGGAGTTACCAGTGTGAGACATGTAATGACTGACTGTCTGCTTCCCGACCCGATCTACATGTCTCGCACTGGTAATGCCCTCTATTATTTAAAACAATTAATGGAGGCAGATTCTCTGGGAGATCTATGTCTGGCCCTTAGGTCTTAACTAGGGTTGAGCGACCTTGACCTTTTTGGAGTCGACTATCTTAGAAGTTGAGTCGAGTGGAATCGGCCGATTATCGCGAAAAGTCGGGTATCGCCCGAAACACGAAACCCAATCCAAGTCAATGAGGGAGCATAGTCGGCAGTGAGTGGAGGCCAGGAAAACATCTACACTGCCCATTTTAATGGCAAAAACATCCATTCTTGTTACTGAAGCTTGTCAATCGTAATTTACCTTATAATAATTGGAAGGCATTTGAAATTGGGGGTCATTTGGCTAAAGTTGTGGGGGGTAGGGCTGGTTCAAGTAATTAGTGGGCCCAGGAAATCTGGAACACGTCACGGCAGTGGAGCAGGGAGAGGTAAGTATTTAAACTTTGCAAGTGCTGTGATCCTGAGCAAGCAGGGGGGGCCCACTAGTTGGCATTGGCACTGGCACAGGGCCCCTCAAAGTACAGCGGTGTGTTTGCACTGCGGGGGCGCCTCCCACCGGCAGCAACACTTTTGCGTACTATGAGAGGCCCTGTGCCAGTGACGTCGTCAACTAGTATTCCTCCCCCCACCTGATGAAGGAACCTGCACTTTCATCTGCACCTTCCTCTTTGTCCCCGTGTAAGGTGGTATGGTATGCGGGAAGAGGAACCTGACTTTCAGCAGGGTCACAATCTTGCTGTGTAGCGTGCACGGGGAATGTTGCGTTATGGGTCAATGTACCAGCAGACTCATCTATCACTGGCTGGGCAATGGGCAGGATGAGGAGGAAACACAGATATAGGCCCAAAGAATAAAGTGGGCTAAATGCAGTTCAAAATTGGTAACACAGGACTAACCAGGGGGCATTGCAGTGGAGGACAACTGGAATGAGAGGCTGACACAGAGAGTAGGCCCAAATCAGTAAGTAGTCGAAATGCAGTTCAAAATTGGCAACCGTAGTAAACAGGCGGCACAGCTTTGTTCAGTGGAGGAGAACAGCAAGGAGTGGCAGACACCGATAGTAGGCCCCAACCCAACTAGTAGGCCAAATGCAGTCTAACATTAACAACTACTTAACGAGAGCCTGAAAATGGAATTTCAGGACAGGAAACCAGGAGAACAGCAAGGAGCGGCAGACACTGTTAGTATTCCCCAAACCAACTAGTACGCCAAATGAAGTTGTTCCATTTAACCACTATTTAACAAGAGCCTGAAGATAGAAGCTCAGGAAAGGCAACCTGGAGAACACCTTGGAGTGGAACACACCATCTCTCTACACCCCATACCCATTTTGTAGGCCAAATGCAGTGTAGTTTCCAACAACTACTTAACGAGAGCATGAAGATCGAAGCAATGGAGAGGAAACCTGGGGAACACCTTGGAGTGCAACACACCATCTCTCTACACCCCATACCCATTTTGTAGGCCTAATGCAGTGTAGTTCCCAACAACTACTAAACGAGAGCCAGAAGATAGAAGCTCAGGAAAGGCAACCTGGAGAAAACCTTGGAGTGTAACACACCATCTCTCTACACCCCATACCCAATTTGTAAGCCTAATGCAGCGTAGTTTCCAACAACTACTAAACGAGAGCATGAAGATCGAAGCAATGGAGAGGAAACCTTGGGAACACCTTGGAGTGGAACACACCATCTCTCTACACCCCATACCCATTTTGTAGGCCTAATGCAGTGTAGTTTCCAACAACTACTAAACGAGAGCATGAAGATCGAAGCAATGGAGAGGAAACCTGGGGAACACCTTGGAGTGGAACACACCATCTCTCTACACCCCATACCCAATTTGTAGGCCTAATGCAGTGTAGTTTTCTACAACTACTAAACGAGAGTCGGAAGACCGAAGCAGTGTGGACGAAACCTGGGGCACACCTTGGGGCGGCAGACACCGTTAGTAGGCCCTACCAAAGTTGTACCCCCAATGCAGTTTTAAAATTCCTAGAGGCTGAAAACAAGACTATTGACGCTCAGCTTTTTTCAAAGGAACACAGCTGAATTGAGTGGCGCAGACAGACACAGGTAGTAGGCCTTAAACCAAAAATGTGGCTCACTGCAGCTTAAAAAAGTTACAGGGGTACACAGGCAGCATTGCTCTGGGCAGTGGAGGACAATTTCAATAGTGGACCGCAGACAGACTTTGTACGCCTACTATTAAAATAAGGATGCTCTATGCAATTAAAAATAGGTTCCAGGGGTCCACGGGCAGCAGTGGTCTGGTCAGTGGACGAGTATTGGAAGGAGGGACCGCAGACAGGCGTAGTAGGCCTAACATAACAAAATTAGGCTGTAGACACTTTAAAATTGGTTCCAGGGGTCCACGGGCAGCAGTGGTGTGGTCAGCGGAGGAAAATTTGAATTAGGGACTGCAGACAGACTTTGTAGACTGTCCCCTGTGGACCATGCATCCAGCACATTAACCCAGTGCGCCGTAATGGACACGTAACTTTTTGTGGACATGCCTACTGGTCCATGCGTGTCTTGTCAGGTGCTACTGTTTGATTGCCTGAGTGCTATGACAATGCAGACTTTTTCATGCCGCTGGAGGGCTGGGATGGCTTTTCTCGCAAAAGAAATGTCGACTGGGTAGCTTGAACCGTGGTACAGTGTAGTTCATCTGGGCTTTCTAAATATAAAACAAAGAAAAAAAGGAGGCTCCATGCACTTTCAGCTGGGTTCCAGGGGTACACGGCCAGCATTGGTCTGGTCAGTGGAGAACTATTGGAAGGAAGGACCGCAGACAGGCTTCGAAGGCCTAACATAAAAAAATTGGGCTGTAGGCACTTTATAATTGGTTCCAGGGGAACACGGGCAGCAGTGGCCTGGTCAGTGTAGTAGTAGTAGAAAGAACGGACCGCAGACAGGCTTCGAAGGCCTAACATAAAATAATTGGGCTGGCTGTAGGCAATTTTAAATTGGTTCCAGGGGTACACGGGCAGCAGTGGTCTGGTCAGTGGAGGCCTAGTGGAAGGAGTGACCGCAGACAGGCATCGAAGGCCTAACATAATAACAGATGGCTGTAGGCAATTTTAAATTGGTTCCAGGGGAACACGGGCAGCAGTGGCCTGGTCAGTGTAGTAGTAGTTGAAAGAACGGACCGCAGACAGGCTTCGAAGGCCTAACATAAAAAAATTGGGCTGGCTGTAGGCAATTTTAAATTGGTTCCAGGGAAGTGCATTTGAACAGCAAGGTTGATTGCTGTTGAGGGGAACTAGAAAAAAAAAATCTATAAATCTTCAGCAGAGCGAGTGTGAGCGAGCTGAGTGTGGCCTGAGCGTAAGTGTGGACGGCGGTAAGTGTGACTTGTGATTCAGTGACTTTGGAGTCAGGGAGTTTCCAAGGGAGGAATTACTGAATTACTGTCTGATTTTTATTAATACTTTGTATTTATTTTTATTTATTTTTTTATTGAACTGTTCTGTCTGGTGCAATCCCCATTAGGAAATGTGCTCCACTCTTGTTAATGCCATCCAGTGCACATCTTGCCACATGTATGCAGTCCTTGAGCAGCCGATCGAGGGTGCATACTGCTGTGCAAGATGTGAGCACGTTGTGCTTTTGGAAACCCAGATTCTGACTCTAAATGTGCAGCTGGCAACACTGAGATCCATAGACAATATGGAGAGGAGTCTTCTGCTCACGGAGCAGACGCTCAATGGGACAGATGAGGGGGGGGGATGGTGGGATGGAGCTGCAGGACAATGAAGTAGCAAGCTGGGTGACAGTTAGGAAGCGGGGTAGAGGGAAGAGTGCCAGGGAGGCTAGTCCTGATCTGGAACACCCCAATAAGTTTGCTAAGTTGGCAGATGAGGGGGCTGCCAGTACAGGGGTAGCACTGCTGCAGCCAGGCATGTCCTCTGAAAGCCGGAGGAGTGACTGCTCCAGTAAGGAGGGAAATAGGATAGCAGGGCAGGCCAGACAGGTGCTGGTAGTGGGCGACTCAATTATTAGGGGAACAGATAGGGCAATCTGTTACAAAGACAGGGATCGTCGAACGGTGTGCTGCCTACCTGGCGCTCGAGTCCGACACATCGCTGATCGGGTGGACAGATTATTGGGAAGGGCTGGTGAGGACCCAGCGGTCATGGTGCACATTGGCACTAATGACAAAGTTAGAGGTAGGTGGAAGGTCCTTAAAGATGATTTCAGGGAATTAGGCTGCAAGCTGAAAGCAAGGACCTCCAACGTGGTATTTTCCGAAATACTGCCGGTACCACGTGCCACGCCAGAGAGGCAACGGGAGATTAGGGAGGTTAATAAGTGGCTCAAGAATTGGTGTAGGAAAGAGGGGTTTGGGTTTCTGCAGAACTGGGCCGACTTCTCAGTTGGCTACAGGCTCTACGCTAGGGACGGGCTGCACCTCAATGGGGAGGGTGCAGCTGTGCTGGGGGAGAGAATGGCTAGAAGGTTGGAGTAGTGTTTAAACTAGGAATTGGGGGGGAGGGTATTCATTTTATAGGAGGGGAAGATAGTGCAGACAGAGACCTGGGCACAAATAAGGAAGTTGGGGGTGGCGGTGGCATGGGGGGTGGGGTCAGAACAGTTAATAATTTAAGAAATAGAAGTACAGAGAGGAACATAAAGTGCATGTATACTAATGCCAGAAGCCTCGCCAACAAAATGGACGAATTAGAACTAATGTTATTGGAGCATAATTATGACATGGTGGGGATATCTGAAACGTGGCTGGATGAGAGCCATGACTGGGCTGTTAACTTGCAGGGCTATAGCCTGTTCAGAAATGACCGTACAGATAAGCGAGGGGGAGGGGTGTGTCTATATGTAAAATCATCCTTAAAACCCATCCTGCGCGATAATATAGGTGAATTTAATGAAAATGTAGAATCCCTGTGGGTGGAGATAAGGGGAGGGGGAAAAAATAAATTACTGATAGGGGTTTGTTATAAATCTCCAAAAATAATGGAAGCAATGGAGAATATCCTCGTAAAGCAAATAGATGAAGCTGCGACTCAAGGAGAAGTCATTATTATGGGGGACTTCAACTACCCTGAAATAGATTGGGGAACAGAAACCTGCAGTTCCAGCAAAGGTAATCGGTTTTTGACAATTATGAGAGACAATTACCTTTCACAACTGGTTCAGGACCCAACAAGAAGGGGGGCACTGCTAGACCTAATATTAACCAACAGGCCAGACCGCATATCAAATATAAGGGTTGGGGGTCACTTGGGAAATAGCGATCACAAAATAATAAGTTTTCATGTATCCTTTAAAAAGATGTGTAGTAGAGGGGTTACAAGGACACTAAACTTCAGGAGGGCAAATTTCCAACGGATGAGAGAGGATCTTGGTGCAATTAACTGGGACGATATCCTGAGACACAAAAATACACAAAGAAAATGGGAGACGTTTATTAGCATCCTGGATAGGACCTGTGCACAGTATATACCGTATGGGAATAAACATACGAGAAATAGGAGGAAACCAATATGGCTAAATAGAGCTGTAAGGGGCGCAATAAGGGACAAAAAGAAAGCATTTAGAGAATTAAAGGAAGTAGGTAGTGAGGAGGCATTAAATAAATACAGAAAATTTAAATAAATTCTGTAAAAAGCAAATCAAGGCAGCAAAGATTGAGACAGAGAGACTCATTGCCAGAGAGAGTAAAAATAATCCTAAAATATTCTTTAACTACATAAATAGTAAGAAACTAAAAAATGATAGTGTTGGCCCCCTTAAAAATAGTCTGGGTGAGATGGTGGATGAGGATGAGGAAAAAGCCAATATGCTAAATGACTTTTTTTCATCAGTATTTACACAATAAAATCCCATGGCAGACAAAATGTCTAGTGATAAAAATTCCCAATTAAATGTCACCTGCTTAACCCAGCAGGAAGTGCAGCGGCGTCTAAAAATCACTAAAATTGACAAATCTCCGGGCCCGGATGGGATACACCCTCGAGTACTGCAGGAATTAAGTACAGTCATTGATAGACCATTATTTTTAATCTTTAAAGACTCCATAATAACAGGGTCTGTGCCACAGGACTGGCGTATAGCAAATGTGGTGCCAATATTCAAAAAGGGAACAAAAACTGAACTCGGAAATTATAGGCCAGTAAGCTTAACCTCTACTGTGGGTAAAATCCTGGAGGGCATTCTAAGGGACGCTATACTGGAGTATCTGAAGAGGAATAACCTCAGGACCCAGTATCAGCACGGGTTTACTAGGGACCGTTCATGTCAGACTAATTTGATCAGTTTCTATGAAGAGGTAAGTTCCGGATTGGACCAAGGGAACCCAGTGGATGTAGTGTATATGGACTTTTCAAAAGCTTTTGATACGGTGCCACACAAAAGGTTGATACATAAAATGAGAATAATGGGGATAGGGGAAAATATGTGCAAGTGGGTTGAGAGCTGGCTCAGGGATAGGAAACAAAGGGTGGTTATTAATGGAGCACACTCGGACTGGGTAGCGGTTAGCAGTGGGGTACCACAGGGGTCAGTATTGGGCCCTCTTCTTTTTAACATATTTATTAATGACCTTGTAGGGGGCATTCAGAGTAGAATTTCAATATTTGCAGATGACACTAAACTCTGCAGGGTAATCAGTACAGAGGAGGACAATTTTATATTACAGGATGATTTATGTAAACTAGAAGCTTGGGCTGATAAATGGCAAATGAGCTTTAATGGGGATAAATGTAAGGTCATGCACTTGGGTAGAAGTAATAAGATGTATAATTATGTGCTTAATTCTAAAACTCTGGGCAAAACCGTCAATGAAAAAGACCTGGGTGTATGGGTGGATGACAAACTTAAATTCAGTGGCCAGTGTCAGGCAGCTGCTACAAAGGCAAATAAAATAATGGGATGCATTAAAAGAGGCATAGATGCGCATGAGGAGAATATAATTTTACCTCTATACAAGTCACTAGTTCGACCACACTTAGAATACTGTGCACAGTTCTGGTCTCCGGTGTTTAAGAAAGACATAGCTGAACTGGAGCGGGTGCAGAGAAGCGCGACCAAGGTTATTAGAGGACTGGGGGGTCTGCAATACCAAGATAGGTTATTACACTTGGGGCTATTTAGTTTGGAAAAACGAAGGCTAAGAGGTGATCTTATGTTAATGTATAAATATATGAGGGGACAGTACAAAGACCTTTCTGATGATCTTTTTAATCATAGACCTGAAACAGGGACAAGGGGGCATCCTCTGCGGTTGGAGGAAAAAAGGTTTAAGCATAATAACAGACGCGGATTCTTTACTGTAAGAGCAGTGAGACTATGGAACTCTCTGCCGTATGATGTTGTAATGAGTGATTCATTACTTAAATTTAAGAGGGGACTGGATACCTTTCTGGAAAAGTATAATGTTACAGGGTATATACACTAGATTCCTTGATAGGGCGTTGATCCAGGGAACTAGTTTGATTGCCGTATGTGGAGTCGGGAAGGAATTTTTTTCCCCAATGTGGAGCTTACTCTTTGCCACATGGGTTTTTTTTGCCTTCCTCTGGATCAACATGTTAGGGCATGTTAGGTTAGGCTATGGGTTGAACTAGATGGACATATAGTCTTCCTTCAACCTTAATAACTATGTAACTATGTAACTATGGAACATGGGCAGCAGTGGTCTGGTCAGTGGAGGCCTAGTGGAAGGAGTGACCGCAGACAGGCATTGAAGGCCTAACATAATAACAGATGGCTGTAGGCAATTTTAAATTGGTTCCAGGGGAACACGGGCAGCAGTGGCCTGGTCAGTGTAGTAGTAGTTGAAAGAACGGACCGCAGACAAGCTTCGAAGGCATAACATAAAAAAATTGGGCTGGCTGTAGGCAATTTTAAATTGGTTCCAGGGGAACACGGGCAGCAGTGGTGTGGTCAGTGGAGGCCTAGTGGAAGGAGTGACCGCAGACAGGCATCAAAGGCCTAACATAATAACATATGGCTGTAGGCAATTTTAAATTGGTTCCAGGTGAACACGGCCAGCAGTGGCCTGGTCAGCGGAGGATGATTGTAATGAGTGTCTGCCAGTTAGTAGTCCAAAACAATACATAAATGTGAATGTCTCACATTAAAATCCAGCGAAAACACTAAAGGGTGCAATCTTTAGGTACAGGGGTGGGATCCTCTGCGTTGTTTCTGACCTACTAATTTGGCGCAAAGTTTTTACTTTGGTAAATAGAGGACACTGCCCCGGACTATGTTAAGTACCATTATACATGTCAACACAATGGTATTGTCAGTGGCAGGAATGGAAGGATGTCAGCGCATAGTCTAAACATTGGTGGAAGTGTGAGAGATAATTGTGGAAGTGGCAGAGCAATGTTTGACCTGGGGGTGGGTGAACTCTCTTGTGGACGGCGGTACAGGCCCAGGGCCCCTCATGTTACAACAGTGTCTGACGTTGGGTGCGCACCACCACCGCCAGAGACAGTTTATTGTACTATGAGGGACCCAGTGGCAGTGCTGTCGACCAAAATCGGGCACACCCACCTCTTCAGACAAACAGCACTCTCACGGGTGCTTGCGCCAAGTCGCGATACCACGGCCCCGTGTGGGGAGTTTGGCCATTTAGGGAGGTGTAAACATGTCGTATGCTGGACAATCAGCTGCTGCAAATTAAGACATATGAAAAGTCATTCACAGTAGTCCACAGGCAAGAGCTTTTCATAGGAAAGCTAGGTGTCGCCCGGGCAAGGTGGGGCAAAAGAATTCGAAATCCAGTTCTGGTTCATTTTAATGAATGTTAGATCATCAACATTTTGTGTAGCCAGACGAGTCCTTTTTTCGGTTAATATTGAACCTGCAGCACTGAATACTCTTTCTGATAGGACACTAGCTGCCGGGCAAGCAAGCTCCTGCAATGCATATTCAGCCAATTCTGGCCAGGTGTCTAATTTTGATGCCCAGTAATCATATGGGAATGACGGTTGAGGGAGAACATCGATAAGGGGTGAAAAATAGTTTGTAACCATACTGGACAAATGTTGTCTCCTGTCACTTTCAATTGATGCAGCAGTACCTGTCCTGTCTGCGGTCATAGCAAAATCACTCCACAACCTGGTCAGAAAACCCCTCTGTCCAACGCCACTTCTGATGTGTGCACCCCTAACACTCCTGGTCTGCTGCCCCCTGGAGCCTGCCCCCTGGAGCTCGTGTGAGAACGATCACGGGCGCTGTGTGCTGGGAATGCCTGAAGCAAACGGTCAACAAGAGTTGATTGTTTTGTTGCTAATATTAGTTCCAAGTTCTCATGTGGCATAATATTTTGCAATTTGCCTTTATAGCGAGGATCAAGGAGGCAGGCCAACCAGTAATCGTCATCGTTCATCATTTTAGTAATGCGTGTGTCCCTTTTGAGGATACGCAAGGCATAATCCGCCATGTGGGCCAAAGTTCCAGTTGTCAAATCTGCGGTTGTGCTTGGTTGAGGTGCAGTTGCAGGCAAATCTACGTCACTTGTGTCCCTCAAAAAACCAGAACCCGGCCTTGCCACGGCACCAATTTCCAGTGCCCCCGGGAAAGCTTCATCATTAAAAATATACTCATACCCATCATCCTCCTCGTCCTCCACCTCCTCTTCGCCCGCTACCTCATCCTGTACACTGCCCTGACCAGACAATGGCTGACTGTCATCAAGGCTTTCCTCTTCCTCTGGTGCAGACGCCTGATCCTTTATGTGCGTCAAACTTTGCATCAGCAGACGCATTAGGGGGATGCTCATGCTTATTATGGCGTTGTCTGCACTAACCAGCCGTGTGCATTCCTCAAAACACTGAAGGACTTGACACATGTCTTGTATCTTTGACCACTGCACACCCGACAACTCCATGTCTGCCATCCTACTGCCTGCCCGTGTATGTGTATCCTCCCACAAAAACATAACAGCCCGCCTCTGTTGGCACAGTCTCTGAAGCATGTGCAGTGTTGAGTTCCACCTTGTTGCAACGTCTATGATTAGGCGATGCTGGGGAAGGTTCAAAGACCGCTGATAGGTCTGCATACGGCTGGAGTGTACAGGCGAACGGCGGATATGTGAGCAAAGTCCACGCACTTTGAGGAGCAGGTCGGAGAAACCAGGATAAGTTTTCAATAAGCACTGCACCACCAGGTTTAAGGTGTGAGCCAGGCAAGGAATGTGTTTCAGTTGGGAAAGGGAGATGGCAGCCATGAAATTCCTTCCATTATCACTCACTACCTTGCCTGCCTCAAGATCTACTGTGCCCAGCCACGACTGCGTTTCTTCCTGCAAGAACTCGGACAGAACTTCCGTGGTGTGTCTGTTGTCGCCCAAACACTTCATAGCCAATACAGCCTGCTGACGCTTGCCAGTAGCTGCCCCATAATGGGACAACTGGTGTGCAACAGTGACAGCTGACGATGTAGTGGTTTGGCGACTGCGGTCAGTGGAAGAGCTCTCGCTTCTGCAGGAGGATGAGGAGGAGGGGGTGCGAACGCCTACAGCCAACTGTTTCCTAGACCGTGGGCTAGGCACAACTATCCCGAAATTGATGTCCCCTGTGGACCCTGCATCCACCACATTCACCCAGTGTGCCGTGATGGACACGTAACGTCCCTGGCCATGCCTACTGGTCCATTCATCTGTAGTCAGGTGCACCTTTGTACTCACAGATTGCCTGAGTGCATGGACGATGCGCTGTTTAACATGCTGGTGCAGGGCTGGGATGGCTTTTCTGGAAAAAAAGTGTCGACTGGGTAGCTCGTAGCATGGTTCAGCGTACTCCATCAGGGCTTTGAAAGCTTCGCTTTCAACTAACCGGTAGGGCATCATCTCTAACGAGATTAGTCTAGCTATGTGGGCGTTCAAACCCTGTGTACGCGGATGCGAGGATAAGTACTTCCTTTTTCTCACCAGAGTCTCATGTAGGGTGAGCTGGACTGGAGAGCTGGAGATCGTGGATCTAGCGGGTGTGCCGGTGGCCATGGCAGACTGAGAGACTGTTGGAGACGGTTTTGTTTCCGCCGGTGCCCTAGATGCAGTATTTCCTCCTACAAAACTGGTGATTCCCTGACCCTGACTGCTTTGGGCTGGCAAAGAAACCTGCACAGATACTGCCGGTGGTGCGGAAAATAGTGGCCTTACAGTGACGGAAGGGATGTTGCGTTGCTGACTAGCTTCATTGGCCGAGGGTGCTACAACCTTAAGGGATGTTTGGTAGTTAGTCCAGGCTTGCAAATGCATGGTGGTTAAATGTCTATGCATGCAACTTGTATTGAGACTTTTCAGATTCTGACCTCTGCTTAAGCTAGTTGAACATTTTTGACAGATGACTTTGCGCTGATCAATTGGATGTTGTTTAAAAAAATGCCAGACTGCACTCTTCCTAGCATCGGATCCCTTTTCAGGAATTGCAGACTGAGCTTTAACCGGATGGACACGCTGTCCTCCAACAGTTTTTTGCTTTGCCACGCGTTTTGGGCCAGATACGGGCACGGCAGATGGAACCTGTTGCGATGTTGATGCCTGCTGCGGCCCCTCCTCCTCCGCTTCAGAACTACTGCCGCCTGCACCCTGTTCCCCCAATGGCTGCCAATCGGGGTCAACAACAGGGTCATCTATTACCTCCTCTTCTACCTCGTGTGCAACTTCGTCTGTGTCACCGTGTCGGTCGGTGGTATAGCGTTCGTGATGGGGCAACATAGTCTCATCAGGGTCTGATTGTGGATCAGTACCCTGAGAGGGCAATGTTGTGGTCTGAGTCAAAGGACCAGCATAGTAGTCTGGCTGTGGCTGTGCATCAGTGCACTCCATGTCAGAATCTACTTGTAATGGGCATGGCCTGTTAACTGTTTCACTTTCTAAGGCTACGTTCACATTAGCGTTGCGCGCCGGTGCGTCGGCGACGCAACGCACGACGCACCAAAAAGCGCGCGCAAACGCACGCAAAAACGCTGCGTTTTGCGACGCGTGCGTCGTTTTTTGACGAAAATCGGACGCACAAAAAATGCAACTTGTTGCATTTTCTTGCGTCCGAAAACGACGCACGTGCCGGAAAACGCAACAAAAAAAACGCACGCGTCCCCCATGTTAAACATAGGGGCGCGTCGCCGCTGCGTCACCGACGCAACAGCGACGCACATTAGCGGAACGCTAATGTGAACGTAGCCTAAGCCAGGGACGGTATGTGTAAAGAGCTCCATGGAGTAACCCGTTGTGTCGCCTGCTGCATCCTTCTCTCTTGTTGTTTTTGCTGAAGAGGACAAGGAAGCGACTTGTCCCTGACCGTGAACATCCACAAACGACGCGCTGCTTTTACTTTTACCAGTTTCAGAAGAGGAGGCAAAAGAGCTAGAGGCTGAGTCTGCAAGGTAAGCCAAAACTTGCTGTTGCTGCTCCGGCTTTAAAAGCGGTTTTCCTACTCCCAGAAAAGAGAGCGTTCGAGGCCTTGTGTAGCCAGACGACGAACCTGGCTCCACAGCTCCAGACTTAGGTGGAATATTTTTTTCCCACGACCACCTGATGCTCCACTACCACTACCATCATTACCAGCTGACAATGAACGCCCACGGCCACGACCTCTTGCACCAGACTTCCTCATTGTTTTAAAAACTTAACCAAAGTAACTTTATTTGTTGCTGTCAAACAACTTACACGGTGAGCTATAACTTCAGTTTGATTTCAATATCCCTTTACAGGTTGGTGAGACCACAAGGAAAATCAGGCACAATGTTACACACTCTGTTTTCTGTGGCACCAAATCACAGAGATGCCACACACGCAGGACTGCACTCAAGCACAAATGTTAATATAAATCTCCCACTGGTTTTTTTTTTTTTTTTTTTTTCAGGGAGACTTTATAAACAAAATAAAATAAAATGATTTTTTCAGGAAGAATTTAGAAACCAAATAAAATAAAATGATTTTTCAGGGACAATTTAGAAACCAAAAAAAAAAAAAAAAGGCTTTCTATGGCCCACTGAGTGAGAGATGGCACACACAGGAGTCAGGAGTGGCACACAAGCAGAAAGGGCAATATTAATCTCCCACCTATTTTTTTTTTTCGGGGAGACTTTATAAACAAAATAAAATAAAATGATTTTTTCAGGAATAATTTAGAAACCAAATAAAATAAAATGATTTTTTCAATGACAATTTAGAAACCAAAAAAAAAAAAGGCTTTCTATGCCCCACTGAGTGAGAGATGGCACACACAGGAGTCAGGAGTGGCCCACAAGCCCAGAGGCCAATATTTTTCTCCCACTGATTGATGTTGTGATTTTTTTCAGGTAGATTTTTGAACCCAAATCAAGCCAAAAAATAAATAGGCTTTCTATGGCCCACTGAGTGAGAGATGGCACACACAGGGATGGCACTCTAGCAGAAATGCCAATCTTAATCTCCCACAAAAAAAAAAAAAAAAAACAGGGAGTGTCCTGCAATTACTATCTCCCTGCAGTAATCTCAGCCAGGTATGGCAGGCAGCAATAAGGAGTGGACTGATGCACAAATGAAATAAAAAAAAGTGTGGACAAACAAAAAAGATAGCTGTGCAGAAAGGAAGGAACAAGAGGATTTGTGCTTTGAAAAAAGCAGTTGGTTTGCACAGCGGCGTACACACAGCAATGCAGCTATCAGGGAGCCTTCTAGGGCAGCCCAATGAGCTACAGCGCTGAGGAAAAAAAAAATGTAGCTTCCACTGTCCCTGCTAACAAAAGGTGGTGTTGGACAGTGCAAATCGCTACAGCACAAGCGGTTTGGTGGTTAATGGACCCTGCCTAACGCTATCCCTGCTTCTGACGAAGCGGCAGCAACCTCTCCCTAAGCTCAGATCAGCAGCAGTAAGATGGCGGTCGGCGGGAACGCCCCTTTATAGCCCCTGTGACGCTGCAGACAGCAAGCTAATCACTGCAATGCCCTTCTCTAAGATGGTGGGGACCAGGACCTATGTCATCACGCTGCCCACACTCTGCGTTCACCTTCATTGGCTGAGAAATGGCGCTTTTCACGTCATTGAAACGCGACTTTGGCGCGAAAGTCGCGTACCGCATGGCCGACAACGCACAGGGGTCGGATCGGGTTTCATGAAACTCGACTTCGCCAAAAGTCGGCGACTTTTGAAAATGTTCGACCCGTTTCGCTCAACCCTAGTCTTAACAGCTCATTTAAATATTAAGAAAAATGTGAATTTCTCTGTAATAAGACATGGGATTGCAGATATTAAGGTATCATTGTATTCAGCTTCCTATGGCCTACATGCCCATATTGATGGCTTAGGAGGGTTGATGCCACGGATTAATTCCCTTCAACGTCTCCTTTCTGTACAGAAGATATTATGTGCTGTGCAGTATGTACAACCTTATCCAAATAGCATCTCCCTGTAGTGACTATAGAAATAAATGTGTAGTCCCTTGTTGGTATTATATGTGCTATATATTTTGTTTTAACTGTGCATTTATTTGCCTGATGATCTTCATTGTTCTGATTTTTCTGCTATTTTAAATATTTTCATCTGTTTTGTTTTCTTTAGAGCTTTGTTTGTGCGGTCTTTGTATAGAGAGACGTGGGAACCAGTCACATCATTCATTCTGCCCAAATCACGTGCAACATGGATCCACGGCCGCCTTCAGCATTACAAACATCGGCACTTTGCTCTGAAACCATGCTGTGTTTTAGAGCGACCCTAGCTAGACGCACGGCCATGGCAGAGGTGACTAGTCCGAGTCGGGTCCTGCCGGCGTCCCCCATGTAGCCTGACGGGTTTCTCCCCATACACACAAGTATGGACAGACCTGTCGGTGTAGCAGAGCATCCGGGAGGAGCCGGCAGGGGCCTGATTCCTGGACTAGTCACCTCATCCATGGCTGCACTTTGTGTTCTTCCTAAACACAGCAGCGATTCACAATAGTTCAGAGACGTTTTTAATACAGTAGCCGCTTTTTTTATTCATGCGGCCTGTGGTTTGGGCAGCATAAATCAGCTGACTGGCTCCTGTTACCAGTAAATGGTTTACTGTATTAATATTAAACCTGTCACTTACTTATAAAATTTGGTAACCATTTTTGCGTTTGCATTAATTTTCCTATGTGTTATTTTATATTCATGGTGTGTCTTTCTGTACATAGGGGTTGGAGGATACAGTGGTGCATTGTGCCTCAAGTTTCAGAACCCATAGTAAGTTCTTCAGCAGATGTGTTACTATGGATTGCATGGGTGTATAGTATCTTTTTCTTCCTGAGACTTAAAGGCATTTTCCCACAAACCAAGTTAATGTTAACATTTCAATCAATAGATCTTGGAATAATAATAATTTCCACAATTCAATGTGATTAAATAAAATGTTCCTGTGCTGAGATAATCTTATAAATGTGCCCCTGCTGTGTACAGTGTAATGGCCGTGTCTGACCGTACAGGGACATGGGCTGATCATACCACAGCTCCTGGGCAGGGGGGAACAAAATAGTACACAGACAGGAATGAATTGGATCGCAGATGACTCTTCTTGTGAGGCAAATATTCCCCTGACTCTTTTTAATAATGTTTTACCTCAAGAAAGAATTGGCTGCGCTCCCCGGCTGTCCAGTCTACAGACTCTCTTAATACTCCTCACCCCCGCCCAGGAGCTGTGGTATGATCAGCCCATGTCCCTGTACGGTCAGACACGGCCATTACACAGTACACAGCAGGGGCACATTTATAAGATTATCTCAGCACAGCAACATTTTATTTTAACCAAGGATACCTAAGCTACAGCAGTGCCCTATATATGAGGTAAGCGACAGTGAATCAGAAGCACTATACTACATTTCTAATTGGGGGTATTTGCTAATATTATTATTATTGAAAAAAACAACCCAAAGGTATGAACTGGGATATAAACTGGTGTGCCTGCAGCAAGTAAGTGCACGTTCACGCTAGCCACTAAACAGAAAAAAACAGTGACAGAAACATAATGATTAATTACCCTGCAGTAAATAATTAAATTAATAGCATAGTACATGAAAATAATATACGTTACTTAGTTAACATGTTTTTTGATAAAAAAAAAAAAAAAAAAATTGCAAAAGCTATCCCACCTCATCACGGAACCGTAATTGGGACAATCCTAACTTTAATATTGAAAACATTATCGTTTGTCAAGTGACATGAATGTATATAAGGGTTGAGAGGGACTGGGCCCAACTAGTGGACACACGGCCAAGACTGACATCATCAATAAAGCCCAGCTCAAAGGAAGGCAGATTATTATTATTAATAATAATACTAATAGTAATAATAATATTACACCTACTATGTAGAATTTTGGAGATGGGGACACCCATGTAGGCTGTGTATTACCCTGCCCACGCCGCTGACTGGCAGCTTTCTGCCTATGCACAGTGTATACAGAAAGCTGCCAATCAGTGTTGGGGGTGGGGTTATACAGAGCTCATGAATATGGAGGGCTACATGGCAGCAGGTTTACTAGTCCTCTAGTGATAAATCTCCTGCTGGTAAAACAGGGATTTCAGCAAATTCAAGCAAGCAGCCCAGTAAGTGACACATCACTGGAATCAGGGTTTCTGTCTCTACAGTATGCTGCCCTCAGATTAAGGGCTGCAGTCTGATGACACATTTGTTTTACATTAATAGCTTCTCGTTTTTTTAGATGTAGTGTTGCTGTGTTTTTTCTTACGGACATGTGTGGAGATGTACACTCTCATGCACGAGCTGTGCGCCATCCACGCCTTCTAGGGTATAGGATGTCGTGCAGATGGTGCCTTGGGTTATATGCAGTTCCCATGGCAGCAGCGTACCTGATGTAAAGGGTAATTTAATAACATTTCTCAGTGTTGTAGCCTCAGGCTTTAGGGCAAAACCTGCAAACAATAGAACACCCAAATTGAAGTTTTAGCTTAATATAACTTGTGTATCAGTTTGTTACTGCGTTTTGATAATAAAATCAGTGTTTTTCTAGTCAGAGGTGACCCGATGGCAGCCATCACATGTCCCCTGCAGTAAGTGCTAACATTGTGCCTGCTGATAACGTCACGGCAGCAGATGCCATTACTGGGGTCCGTCTAGCTTTGACGTCATATGATAAAAGGTCGCCCTTTAGAGAAAACTAGCCTGAGCGGCATCATCTATTTTGCGGATTTTTAATTCCCTTTTCACCTATGTATTTATATTGACCCCTAAAAGACCATTTTTGTGCTCAGTTTTGGCGGCACTTAACCTGCTTGAAGTGCAGCTTTAATGAAACCATGAAACAGATGTGATGTTAGCAATTGTTGTTTGGAGACACGTATATCTATCTGCTGGGGATTATTTATACAGGTATGTTCACACTTTGGTTGGCGAGCATGCCCTGCAGGTTACGCTAGGTTCACACTGCGTTAGCTGCAGCCCGTTCAGCACATACGCTAACGGGCTGCTGTAACGCAAGTGCCAACGTTTACATCGCGCTAGCGCAGATAAAGCATCTGCCAACTCTATCTGCGCTAGCAGTGACGGACCCGGAAACGCTGCAGCCCGCGTCTCCGGGTCCGTCACTCAATGACTGCACATCCCTAGCGCACGCCCATTGTGGGCGTGCGCTAGCGATGCGTCAAACATTGCTTTCAATGGCGGTGTTAACGGACCACCATAACGCAGTGTGAACCCAGCTTGTGCACATCTAGGCTGTGTAGCTCTTGGCTTTAACCCCTTAGCGACCGCCGATACGCCTTTTAACGGCGGCCGCTAAGGGTACTTAAACCACAGCGCCGTTAATTAACGGCGCTGTGGAAAAAGTCCATAGCGCCCCCCAGAGGCCGATTTTCTCCGGGGTCTCGGCTGCCGTGGGTAGCCGAGACCCCAGAGAACATGATTCGGGGGGTTTTTAACCCACCCCGCATTTGCGATCGCCGGTAATTAACCGTTTACCGGCGATCGCAAAAAAAAAAAGCGATCTCTTTTTAATTTCTCTGTCCTCCGATGTGATCGCACATCGGAGGACAGAGAAAAGGGGTCCCAGGTGGCCCCCCAATACTCACCTAGCTCCCCCGATGCTCCTCGTGTCTCCCGGTGGGCGCCGCCATCTTCAAAATGGCGGGCGCATGCGCAGTGCGCCCGCCGGCCGGCACCGGGAGAATCTTTGGGGTCTCGGCTGCCGTTGGTAGCCGAGACCCCAAAGAAAGTAAAGTGTAATTCTCTGTCCTCTGATGTGATCGCACATCAGAGGACAGAGAAATAGGGGGATTCGGGGACCCTAGCATACTCACCTAGGTCCCTGGATCCTCTTGCTGCTCCTCCTGGCCGCCGGCAGCAGAACATGGCGGACGCATGCCCAGTGCGCCCGCCATCTGTCTCCATCTGCCGGCCGGCAGGAGAACAGCAGTTGGGGCTAAAATTAGGGTTAGGGGTAGGGTTAGGTTAGGGGTAGGGTTAGGTTAGGGGTAGGTTAGGGTTAGGTTAGGGGTAGGGGTAGGTGTAGGGTTAGGTTAGGGGTAGGGTTAGGTTAGGGGTAGGGCTAGGGTTAGGGCTAGGGTTGGGGCTAAATTTAGAGTTAGGGTTGGGGCTAAATTTAGGGTTAGGGTTGGGGCTAAATTTAGGGTTAGGGTTGGGGCTAAACTTAGGGTTAGGCTTCTTTCACACTTACGTCGGTACGGGGCCGTCGCAATGCGTCGGCCCGACATACCGACGCACGTTGTGAAAATTGTGCACAACGTGGGCAGCAGCTGTAGTTTTTCAACACATCCGCTGCCCAATCTATGTCCTGGGGAGGAGGGGGCGGAGTTACGGCCACGCATGCGCGGTCAGAAATGGCGGATGCGACGTACAAAAAAACGTTTCATTGAACTTTTTTTGTGCCGACGCTCCGCCAAAACACAACTGATCCAGTGCACGACGGACGCGACGTGTGGCCATCCGTCACGATCCGTCGGCAATACAAGTCTATGGGCAAAAAACGCATCCTGCGGGCACATTTGCAGGATCCGTTTCTTGTCCAAAACGACGGATTGCGACGGAATGCCAAACGACGCAAGTGTGAAAGTAGCCCTAGGGCTAGGGTTAGGGTTGGGGCTAAAGTTAGGGCTAGGGTTGGGGCTAAAGTTAGGGTTAGAGCTGGGATTAGGGTTAGGGTTTGGATTAGGGTTCGTATTAGGGTTAGGGTTTGGATTAGGGTTGGCATTAGGGTTACGCTTGGGATTAGGGTTAGGTTTGGGATTAGGGTTAAGGTTAGGGTTGTGATTAGGGGTGTATTGGGATTAGGGTTAGGTTTGAGGTTAGGGTTGAGATTAGGATTAGGGGTGTGTTGGATTTAGGGTTTTGATTAGGGTTAGGGTTGACATTAGGGTTGTTTTGGGGTAAGGGTTGTGATTATGGTTAGGGTTAGTGATTAGGATTATGGATGAGGTTGGGATTAGGGTTAGGGGTGTGTTGGGGTTAGGGTTGGAGCTAGAATTGGGGGGTTTCCACTGTTTAGGTACATCAGGGGGTCTCCAAAAACGACAGCCAATTTTGCGCTCAAAAAGTCAAATGGTGCTCCCTCCCTTCTGAGCTCTGCCGTGCGCCCAAACAGTGGGTTACCCCCACATATGGGGCATCAGCGTACTCTGGATAAATTGGACAACAACTTCTGGGGTCCAATTTCTCTTGTTACCCTTGTGAAAATAAAAACTTGGGGGCTACAAAATCTTTTTTGTGAAAAAAATAATATTTTTTATTTTCACGACTCTGCATTCTAAACTTCTGTGAAGCACTTGGGCATTCAAAGTTCTCACCACACATCTAGATAAGTTCCTTGGGGGGTCTAGTTTCCAAAATGGGGTCACTTGTGGGGGGTTACTACAGTTTAGGTACATCAGGGGCTCTGCAATCGCAACATAATGCCCATAGACCATTCTATCAAAGTCTGCATTCCAAAAAGGCGCTCCTTCCCTTCCGAGCTCTGCCGTGCGCCCAAACAGTGGTTTACCCCCACATATGGCGCATCAGCGTACTCGGGATAAATTGGACAACAACTGTTGCAGTCCAATTTCTCCTGTTACCCTTGTGAAAATAAAAACTTGGGGGCTACAATATCTTTTTTGTGGAAAAAAATATTTTTTATTTTCACGGCTCTGCATTCTAAACTTCTGTGAAGCACTTGGGCATTCAAAGTTCTCACCACACATCTAGATAAGTTCCTTGGGGGGTCTAGTTTCCAAAATGGGGTCACTTGTGGGGGGTTACTACAGTTTAGGTACATCAGGGGCTCTGCAATCGCAACATAATGCCCACAGACCATTCTATCAAAGTCTGCATTCCAAAAAGGCGCTCCTTCCCTTCCGAGCTCTGCCGTGCGCCCAAACAGTGGTTTACCCCCACATATGGCGCATCAGCGTACTCGGGATAAATTGGACAACAACTGTTGCAGTCCAATTTCTCCTGTTACCCTTGTGAAAATAAAAACTTGGGGGCTACAATATCTTTTTTGTGGAAAAAAATATTTTTTATTTTCACGGCTCTGCATTATAAACTTCTGTGAAGCACTTGGGCATTCAAGGTTCTCACCACACATCTAGATAAGTTCCATGGGGGGTCTAGTTTCCAAAATGGGGTCACTTGTGGGGGATTTCTACTGTTTAGGCACATCAGGGGCTCTCCAAACGCGACATGGCGTCCGATCTCAATTCCAGCCAATTCTACATTGAAAAAGTAAAACGGCACTCTTTCTCTTCCAAGCTCTGCGGTGCGCCCAAACAGTGGTTTACCCCCCACATATTGGGTATCGACGTACTCAGGAGAAATTGCACAACAACTGTAGTGGTCTAATTTCTCCTGTTACCCTTGTGAAAATAAAAATTTGTGGGCAAAAAGATCATTTTTGTAGAAAAAATGCAATTTTTTTTTTCACGGCTCTACGTTATAAACTTCTGTGAAGCACATGGGGGTTCAAAGTGCTCGCCACACATCTAGATAAGTTCCTTAAGGGGTCTAGTTTCCAAAATGGTGTCACTTATGGGGGGTTTCCACTGTTTAGGCACATCAGGGGCTCTCCAAACGCGACATGGCGTCCAATCTCAATTCCAGCCAATTCTACATTGAAAAAGTAAAACGGCACTCCTTCTCTTCCAAGCTCTGCGGTGCACCCTAACAGTTGTTTACCCCCACATATTGGGTATCAGCGTACTCAGGAGAAATTGCTCAACAACTTTTGTGGTCTAATTTCTCCTGTTACCCTTGTGAAAATAAGAATTTGTGGGCGAAAAGATCATTTTTGTGTAAACAAAAGCGATTTTTTATTTTCACGGCTCTACGTTATAAACTTCTGTGAAGCACTTGGGGGTTCAAAGTACTCACCACACATCTAGATAAGTTCCTTAAGGGGTCTAGTTTCCAAAATGGTGTCACTTGTGGGGAGTTTCCACTGTTTAGGCACATCAGGGGCTCTCTAAATGTGACATGGTGTCCGATCTCAATTCCAGCCAATTCTGCATTGAAAAAGTCAAACGGCGCTCCTTCACTTCTAAGTTCTGCGGTGCGCCCTAACAGTGGTTTACCCCCACATATGGGGTATTGGCGTATTCAGGAGAAATTGCATAACAAAATTTATGGTTACATTTCTGTTTTTACACTTGTGAAAATAAAAAAAATGGTTCTGAATTAAGATGTTTGCAAAAAAAAGTTAAATGTTCATTTTTTCCTTCCACATTGTTTCAGTTCCTGTGAAGCACGTAAAGGGTTAATAAACTTCTTGAATGTGGTTTTGAGAACCTTGAGGGGTGTAGTTTTTAGAATGGTGTCACACTTCATTATTTTCTATCATATAGACCCCTCAAAATGACTTCAAATGTGATGTGGTCCCTAAAAAAAAATGGTGTTGTAAAAATGAGAAATTGCTGGTGAACTTTTAACCCTTATAACTCCCTAACAAAAAAAAATTTTGTTTCCAAAATTGTGCTGATGTAAAGTAGACATGTGGGAAATGTTATTTATTAACTATTTTTCATGACATATCTCTCTGATTTAAGGGCATAAAAATACAAAGTTTGAAAATTGCAAAATTTTAAAAATTTTCGCCATATTTCCGTTTTTTTCATAAATAATCGCAAGTAATATCGAAGAAATGTTACCACTAACATGAAGTACAATATGTCACAAAAAAACAATCTCAGAATCAGCGGGATCCGTTGAAGCGTTCCAGAGTTATAACCTCATAAAGTGACAGTGGTCAGAATTGCAAAAATTGGCTCGGTCATTAAGTACCAAATTGGCTCTGTCACTAAGGGGTTAAAGTAGAATCATTGTGTTGGACTGACACCTAGTGGCACAGCGATGAATTACGGACTGCATCTGTGCTGCTTTTACATTCATTCGCCCTCAGAAACGGTGTTCACTTTTTAAGTGAAGTAGTCAGATGGGCTCTAGACTCTTTCAGTAAAATGTGTCCATTTTTGTTCTGTTCTTTGTCCAATAGTTGTTGCAAAATAAAACCACTAAAATGTTAACATTTGCTGAATTTCTGGCTTGGCTGAAGATCAGCATGTGTTATGAGGCATCGGCTATCATGCAAACATTCCCATGCATTGTCCTATACAAGTGTGTGATAATAGGACGGTCACAGCGTTGGGTTTGGGATGCGTATATATGCCTCCAGTGACTTGTCGATACATTTGCACATTGAGTTCATCACAGCACTCTTATAGATCTTTAGTCTGTTCACCGAGCTCTGAGGAGTCCAGCAGAGCCGGCCATAAATGGAGGAGCACAGTGCTCTTCATTTTAGCAATCAGTGGAGGTTTCTGACCCCAGACCTTTACCCATCTAACCTCTGTCATGTCAGACTTTTACATGATGGGAACCAGCTAGCCCCCTACAAAATGTGAACCACTTTGCATAGCACATGTTCTTACAAAGTGTGCAATGGGAACTGTTTTATTCCCCTTCCCCAAAGAAACTGCTGCAAACAATCAGGATGGCCCTTTCTCCATGACAGTGGTCGCCATCATTCTGTCATCATACACCTGACCAAATTGTGATGTGGGCATAGTCTACCTGGTGATTAGGGGCAGCCGCTGTGCATAAACCTCTTTTTCCAGCCACTGTTCTAGGCTTTACTATAGGCCAATGACGTCATATTTGTGTATGAAATGAGAAGAAAGTTGGGAATTTCTGAAGTCAAAATGGTGATGGCCTTTTTTTTTTACTTTTCAGGAGCCTCCAAAGGAAGACCTTACTGTGTCTGAGAAGTTCCAGTTGGTTCTGGATGTAGCACAGAAAGCCCAGGTCTGTTCATGGTCACTGGGCTGAGCGTACGCTCCTAGACCAGCTGTACAGCCACGGCTGCCTGGTGTCTCGGGGGTTCTCACTGCCAAGCCATTCATGGCTGTGCCTGACATGTGCGACTGCAGAAACTGCTGGGCCGTGCTGTCGGCACTTCCCATAGATGTTAATAGGAGTTACTAAAACTGATTAAGAGCTTGGACACGTTGCAGATTTGTTGTGTTTTTGTCTTCTGTGCAGATTTTTACAAACCTGAAGGGTTTCCTGATGCCAGCAAAGTGAATGTGAATCCTGAAATGTCATGCACACGATAATTAATAGGGACTTGCAGACGTAAATGTGCAGCAAGTCCATTATTTCAGTGTTTTAGTTTCAGATTTCATTCATGCTCAGTGGGGAAAATCTGCACCAAAAACGCGCACAACCACCTATTTTATATTTACTGTGTTTTTATAGGAGCTATTGAAACAGTAGATATTGTGGCCCCCTCGACTGTTTCCAGAGCCCTACCCAGCTGTGGCTGCCCCAGAAAGATAGTAATTTCCATATCAACCATCAGTGGCTGAGATATTCAAGGCCCATTAATTATTATTGTAGATAAATGCAGTAAGGCTGGCTATGAGACTTATTAAAGGGACTCTGTCAGCACAGAATGACTGTTCAAACCAAGCACTGTGCACCATGGCAGAGCCAAACGAGTAAATCTACCTTGCCACCTGCTTGTTTTCCTGCTCTATGCATCCAGAGCTGTCAATCAAAGAAGGGGGGTGGAGATAGAGGGAAAACAAGCAGGTGGAAAGGTGTATTAAAATATGTGGCTCCGTCATGAAGCACCGAGCGCCTGTGCTTGGTTTGAACAGTCATTCTGTGCTGACAGTCCCTTTAATGGCAGCTAAGTTGTACACCTCTCTGTAATAGTCTGTATGTTTACTACAGGATCCGGTATCCCCTTAGGCTGCCGTCACACTAGCAGTATTTGGTCAGTATTTTACATCAGTATTTGTAAGCCAAAACCAGGAGTGGAACAATCAGAGGAAAAGTATAATAGAAACATATGCACCACTTCTGCATTTATCACCCACTCCTGGTTTTAGCTTATAAATACTGAGCGTGTGAATGTGGCCTTAGCAGAAGTCTGTCTTAGGCTATGTTCACATTTGCGTTGTTGTGTGCTGCGTCGGCGACGCAACGCACAACACATGCAAAACGCTGCGTTTTGTGACGCATGCGTTCATTTCTATAGCGCAAAAAAAAAAATGCAACAAGCCGCGTCCTCTGCGCCCTGACGCTTGCGCCCCAAAAACGCATGCATCACAAAACGCAACAAAACGCATGTCCATGCGCCCCCCATGTTAAATATAGGGGCGCATGGCGCATGCGTCGCCGCGGTTGCGCCCGACGCACCGCAAATGTGAACGTAGCCTTACAAAGTTGCTGAAGTGTGACCTTTGAGAAAAATATATGTCCATTAATAAATTAAGTTAATGTCTTATAAATGTCTTATAAGTTGTCACACTCCTATCAATATGGAGTTTTCCATTTCAGTACTTTGGTATATTATGTCTGGTTACACTTTGCAAGGAAACCTAGTAATACTTGTGCTCCTTTCTCAGAACCTGTTTGGAAAGATGGCAGACATACTGGAAAAAATAAAAAAGTATGTTCTTTTTTAAAGCGTTAGTTTGTGCGCATATATGTGTGTGTGTGTATATATTACAAATCTGTTCCTTTTATGTTCCAACTTTAGCCTATTCATGTGGGTCCAGCCAGAAATTACACAGAAACTATATGTCGGCTTATGGGCGGCCTTCATCGCATCCTGCTTTTTTCCATATAGACTGATTGGACTCTGTATAGGTAAGTAGTACAATAATTTGTGTTATTTTGCTGAATGTTTTTTCTTCTATTCTGGAACTCCAACATAGTTCTCCTTCAGTTTTCTTGTAGGAACATTTCTCAGCTTGTCATTACTATGTGTGCAGTTTCTTCAGTGTTGAGTGCCAAGTTATGCCATTCCTGTTATTTAGCAAAGGCCTGACCTCCGCAACCAATATAAATAATGAGATCTAATGGATGCAGCACTTCAGGTGAATGGGCCGATGCTGCTTCTCATGGAGCTTTGGGAAAACGTAGAAGCGGACACTTTAACCAGTGTTGCAGCCTCGTCTTTGTCAGCAGCAATGAGTATCCCAAAAGTCAGACGACACCAATCATAAAATTATCCTTTAGAGAGAACCAGTCAGCATGATTTTGGAATGGGGCTCTAATACTGATTAAGTTAATACCTTTGGTGAATAAATACCCTTTGATGTTCTTCTGTAATCAGCATTTGATGTTTTCTGCTAATTAGATTTGGGTGCACAGGGGCCGGACTGTACCCGGGGTCTTCTCCTCCTTGTCTGCTATTCCCGACCCTTCCGCCTGCCTCCGGTCTGTGAATAACATTCCTCCGGTCTGTGAATAACATGCCTCCTTAGTTTGAAATCTCAGCAATGACCTGTTATTCACAGACTGCAGGCAGGCGGAGGGGGCGAGGGGTCGGGAATCAGACTGGAGGCTGGCAGAGGCGGCAGGAATCAGACCGGAGGTTGGTTGGTGGAGGGGCCGGGGAATCGCAGACTGGAGGCATGCGGAGGGGCGGGAATCACAGACCACAGGCAGGCGGACGGGGCGAGAACCACAGACAGGCGGAGGGGGGGTGGGAATCGCAGACCACAGGCAGACGGAGGGGGTGGGAATCACAGACCAGAGGCAGGCGGAGGGGGCGGGAATGCAAGACCACAGGCAGGCGGAGGGGGCGGGAATCACAGACCACAGGCAGGCTGAGGGGGCGGGAATCGCAGATCAGAGGCAGGTGGAGGGGGCGGGAATCACAGATCAGAGGCAGGCGAAGGGGGCGAGAATCACAGACTGGAGGCAGGCGGAGGAGGCGAGAATCACAGACCGGAGGCAGGCGGAAGGGGTGAGAATCACAGACCGGAGGCAGGCGAAGGGGGTGGGAAACGCAGACCGGAGGCAGGCGGAGGGGGGCGAGAATCACAGACCGGAGGCAGGCGGAGGGGGCGGGAATCACAGGCCGGATGCAGGCGAAGGGGGTGGGAAACGCAGACCAGAGGCAGGCGGAAGGGGTGAGAATCATAGTCCGGAGGCAGGCGAAGGGGGTGGGAAACGCAGACTGAAGGCAGGCGGAGGGGGGCGAGAATCACAGACCGGAGGCAGGCGGAGGGGGCGGGAATCACAGGCCGGATGCAGGCGAAGGGGGTGGGAAACGCAGACCAGAGGCAGGCGGAGGAGGCGAGAATCACAGACTGGAGGCAGGCGGAGGGGGCGGGAATCACAGACCGGAGGCAGGCGGAAGGGGCGGGAATCACAGACCACAGGCAGGCTGAGGGGGCGGGAATCGCAGATCAGAGGCAGGTGGAGGGGGCAGGAATCACAGATCAGAGGCAGGCGAAGGGGGCGAGAATCACAGACTGGAGGCAGGCGGAGGAGGCGAGAATCACAGACCGGAGGCAGGCGGAAGGGGTGAGAATCACAGACCGGAGGCAGGCGAAGGGGGTGGGAAACGCAGACCGGAGGCAGGCGGAGGGGGGCGAGAATCACAGACCGGAGGCAGGCGGAGGGGGCGGGAATCACAGGCCGGATGCAGGCGAAGGGGGTGGGAAACGCAGACCAGAGGCAGGCGGAAGGGGTGAGAATCATAGTCCGGAGGCAGGCGAAGGGGGTGGGAAACGCAGACTGAAGGCAGGCGGAGGGGGGCGAGAATCACAGACCGGAGGCAGGCGGAGGGGGCGGGAATCACAGGCCGGATGCAGGCGAAGGGGGTGGGAAACGCAGACCAGAGGCAGGCGGAGGAGGCGAGAATCACAGACTGGAGGCAGGCGGAGGGGGCGGGAATCACAGACCGGAGGCAGGCGGAAGGGGCGGGAATCACAGACCGGAGGCAGGCGGAGGGGGCGGGAATCACAGACCACAGGCAGGCAGAGGGGCTGGGGAATTACTGACAGGGAGGAGACGACCCTGTGTACAATCTGACTCTTGTCCCCTGAAATCTAATTAGCAGAAAATTTCAAATAGTTAAAGAACAACAAATCTGATTTCTTCACCAAAGGTAGCAATGTAATCCATATTACCGGGCCATTACAGCCATGGCTTTACTTTACATTGCAAAATTGTGCTGACAGGTTCTCTTTGAAGTACAGCTGAATTCAAATACCATAAATCCCTTAACCCTTACACAGCCACATCAGGTAAAATGTCATATGGTTGTGGTGGGTGTATGGAACGCTGAGCCTGCATGATACCTAGCAGATGCTTCCTATGTTACACCACCATCATCTGCCTACACAATCAGCATTTAAAGGCTGTTTAGTCGCTGACCGTAACATGTAAATGACTGCTGCTGTGCACCCATGCACCAGCTATCATCTCCCGTAACACGATCGCATTAAACAGGGGGGTTGTCATTTCAGCTGGGAATTTGCTGCAAGCCCCAATAAATGCTGTCTTGGTCAGACTTCCTTTAAAGCTCAACCTATAGAAAAAAATTTTTTTTGCCATACTTGGAATTTTGGCCCCATTTTTAGTATAGTACATGGTAAAGTGAACTGTGTCATATTCAAAACTACAAATTGTTCTGCAGAAAACATCCCTCATATGTCTTTCTTTATGGATAATTGAGAAAAAAAAAGTTTTGTCTTTTGGATGTAGGGGGAAAATGAAAAGCACAAAAACGTGACATTTGCTGGTCCTGGAGGTGTTAACATCAACATGTGGAATTCTCTAGACTTATTATATTGCTTGCTCATGTGATCCTTTTTTGCTTTTTAGGGCTATATGCCGGAATTAAGTTTTTCCTCATCGATTTCGTTTTCAAGCGGTGTCCGAGGCTCCGAGACAAGTATGACACTCCATACATTATCTGGACAAATCTCCCTACAGATCCTCAACTTAAAGAACGAACAAATGTAACTGCGTCTAGAAGGGTGAGCATAGAAGACGCAATATAAAATGTGGTGTCGTCTGAATTAAACATGCATCAACTGCTAAATATTCCTGTACAACAAGATAATGGGGAGCATTTGCCCAGTCCTTTTGCAGACGGTTTTGGGCGTAAAAAAAAAAAAAAAAGTCGCCTAACTGCTAATAAATTTGTCACGGTTCACTCCAGCTTACTCTGCCATAAGACCGGAGTACTAAATAAATTTTTCCAATACCCACTGATCAGTAATATTTAAATCATGAAAAAGTCTGCAATCCAAAATAGCATGAATTTTCTGCAATATTACTACTATCTTATATTACACTTGACATCAAAGCAATTGTGTCAAGAGACTTGGCATTATAAACTTCACCCACTACTAAATAGATCTCGATTCCTGATGAGGCTAGTGTACTTGCTGTAAAAATGTACTATTTTTTTCAAAATAGTTTTCCTGTCTGATCATAAAGATTTTAAACCATATACGCAATGTGAGGGAGGAAACCACTGTTTGGGCGCATGGCAGAGTTGGAAGGGAAGGAGCGCCATTTGACTTTTTGAATGCAAAATTTGCTTGAACAATTGGCGGACGCCATGTCGCATTTGGAGAGCCTCTGATGTGCCTAAACAGTGAAAATCCCCCACAAGTGACACCATTTTGGAAACTAGACCCTTCAAGGAACTGATCTAGATGAGTGGTGAGCACATTGAACCAACAGGTGTTTTACAGAAGTTTATAACGTTGAGCCGTAAAAATTTTTAAAAAAATCTAATTTTCCCCACAGATATGTTTTTAGCACAACATATTGCATTTTCATAAGGGTAAAAGGAGAAATTGCACCCTAACATTTGTTGTGCATTTTCTCCGGAGTACGCCAATATCCAATACGTGGGGGAATACTACTACTGAGGCACAGTGCAAAGCTCAGAAGGGAAGAGGCGCCATATTGGAGTTCAGATTTTGCTGGAATGGTTTGAGAGTGCCATGTCACATTGGCAGAGACCCTGAGGTGCCAGAACAAGAGAAATCCCCTATATGTGAACTCATTTTACAAGCTACACTCCTCAATGAATTCATCTAGGGGTGCAGTGATCATATTGACACCACATGTACCTCACAGATTTTTATACCACTGAGCGATGAAGAAAGAATAAATTACATTTCTACAACTAAAATGTTGTTTTAGCCCCAAGTTTTTAATTTCTCTAAGGGCTAATAGGATTTTTTTATACAACAAACTGAGGTTCATTTTTTTCCTGAGCGCTCCAATACCCTACATGTAATCGGGAAATAGTTTTCATGCACAGTGCAAAGCTCATAAGACAAGGAGCGCCAGACCAGATTTTACTGTTATGGTTTGCAGGTGCCATGACCCACTGGGAGAGTCCATGAGGTGCCAGAACAGCAGAGCTCCCCATAAGAGACCCCATTTTACAAACGAGACCTCTCAATGAATTCATCTAGTAGTGCAGTGACCATATTGACAACATGGGTGTGTCACAGAATAGCAGTGACCATATTGACACCATGGGTGTGTCACAGAATTTTATACCACTGAGCAGTGAAGAAAAAATAACTACATTTTTACTACCAAAATTTTGTTTTAGCCCCAGATTTTACATTTTCACATAAGAAGTGGGTAAAAATGGCACCAAAATTTGTCTCAAAGTTTCTACTGAACGTGGCAATACTCCATATGTGGCCGTACAGAACTACCGTGTTTCCCCGAAAGTAAGACCCTGTCTTACATTAATTTTACCCCAAAAAGTCCCACCCTGTCTTACTTTCGGGGGAGGTCTTACATTAGCCGGAAAAAAAAATGACAATTTTCAAATTCAGTACAGTACTTAACGTTACACCGTTCAACTGGAAAGCAGACAACAAATCAAAGTACGGTAACAGTAACACACTACGGTACGGTACTGTACGGTAATTGCCGTATACCCTCTGCCTGCATACCATAACAGTGCCGTATCCCACTGCACACAGCCCCATACCCCATGACAGTTCCGTATCCCACTGCACACAGCCCCATACCCCATAACAGTGCCGTATCCCACTGCACACAGCCCCATACCCTATACAGTACATGTTTCCCTACTTGGTTTTTAAATGCTGGACGTTTTCCTCTGCGGTGCGGCTGTGGGTGCGGAAGGCCTGTGCTGCAGGGAACGCTGTGCCAATCAGCAGGGAAACAGCGGTGACGGGCTGGGGCGGCCAATTACAGCCCGAGCTGCTGGGCCAATCAGCACTCGAGCTGATTGGCCAATCAGCGCTCGAGCCGGGGGACGGCGGTGACGTGGGGAGCAGGGGCGGCCAATGAGCTGTTGAGCTGGGCGGATTGCGGGGTTAACACGGCGAGTTAACCCCATGAGCGCTGGACCCGCCCAGCTGCACCTGAGGACACCTCTGGAGCCTGGGGACCCAATGGGGGACAGCGGCGGCCCAAAGGTAAGGGCCTTACATTTCACAGCGGCCCCCCCAACCCTGCCTTACATTCGGGGGAGGCCTTACATTGGAGGACCCCCCCAAAACCCCCACCCTGTCTTACTTTCGGGGGGGTCCTACTTTCGGGGAAACAGGGTACTTAGCCACATGGAGAGACACAGAGGAACAGAGAGCTATTTGTCTCTTGGAATGCAGATTTTCCTAGAACAGTTTGCAGACTCCATATACAGAGCCTCTAGTTGCAAAAGGAGCAGAATCCCCACTCAAGTGACACCATTTGAGAAAATATACCACTTGGGGAATTTATCTATAGGTATTTTGACTCCATGAGTATTTTCCAGAAACAAGCAGAAATGAATGTTGCCGAGTGAAAATTGCAAACTGCCGTTGTAGTGTCCAGTACGCTGTAGTCACCAGTACATTACGCCCAGCCCATGCTTCTAGAGGCATGCATCTGTAAGATAGGCAGGCTCTCATTTCTTCAGAAATGCCAAACGTGGATTATATATGTGGTTTAGGTACACTGTGGGGCACAGAAGGGATGGGAGGGGGGGCATTTGGATTTGGGAGCGGAGAATTTGCTGAATTTCTTTTGGTGGGTGAGGAGCCGTTTCACTTTTTCAGATCCTATATTTCTGTTAATAAATGACGGACCTGAGCCAGGGCTTTGTTTTTTTTGTGGATTGAGTTGAAGCTTTTATTAGGAACACTTTACATAATGTTTGGGATCACATTTATCCGGCGCTCTACGCTGACCACTTTGGGGTTTCCATCTAAATCTTCAAGTGACGTGATTCAGATGAAACTTCTGAAGCATCCATTCACTATAGTGAGGCAGCAGTGTTACTCTGGACTGCGACTGGCCTCTGTTGAGCGGTGTCCTTCTTTTCAGATTTATGCAATCCTAAAAAGGAAACCGCCGGATCACCGGTCACGCGACGTCGGCAGTGCCTCCATCTGCCTCATTGTAGGGAATTTTCCGCCAGAGGTTCCGACTGAATCATGTATTTCAGAGATTTACACGGAAACCCCGGTGTAAGAGCTCAACGCAGAGTGAAGGATAAATGTGGCCGTGCTTTACTGGGATCTTTGGAAAGCAGAATGCAAAAATCAACAGCATGTGAAGAATTGGTTTTATTTTTTATGCCGTTCCTCGTGCGGGTATAAGTTATTAGGCGACTTTACTCTTCGGGTCGATGCGATTACAGTGATACCAGATTTATATCAGATTTTTATGTTTGGTTGCAGCCACACACTGAAAGACACTTTTATTGCAAAAAACAGTTAAATAGTTTTTGCATCACTACGTTTCGAGAGCTAAAATTTTTCCATGTTTTGGCCCACAGAGTCATGTGAGGTCTTGTTTTTTGCGGGATGAGTTGACGTTTTTATTGGTGCCGTTTCCATGCAAATGACATTTTTTGATCGCTTTGTAATTCTGATTTGTTGAGGCAGAATGAACAAGAAACAGCAATTGAATTTCTTTTTTTATTGTGGGGGGAGGGGGGTTATGCCATTCCATGTGTGGTAAAACTGATAAAGCAGTTTTATTCTTTGGGTTAGTACGATCACAGCGATACCTCATTTATATCTTTTTTTTTTTTTTTTTATGTTTTGGCGCTTTTATACAATAAAAACTATTTTTTTAGGAAAAAGAATTATTTTTGCTTTATTTTGAGAGCTATAACTTTTTTTTATTTTTCCCGCTGATAGAGTTGTATGGCAGCTTGTTTTTTGTGGGACAAAATGACATTTTTAGCGGTACCATGTTTATTTAAATCCGTCTTTTTGACCACGTTTTATTCCACTTTTTGTTCAGCGGTAAGATGATAAAGCGTTGTTTTTGCCTTGTATTTTTTTTTTTTTTTTATGCTGTTCACGAAAGGGGTTAACTAGTGGGACAGTTTTATAGGTCGGGTCGTTGTGGATGCGGTGATACCAAATATGTGTACTTTTATTAGTTTTCTTATTTTTTCAATGATTTATTTTGAGATATAATATCTTTTGATTTTTCTATTAGTTTAGTTTTTTTTTTTTTTTTAAATTTTTACAATTATTTAAAACATATATATTTTTTTTTTTTTACTTTATTCTAACTTTTTTACTTTGTCCCACTATGGGACTATATTTTTTTGCAGGCTGATTGCTTCTGCAGAATGGAGATGTAGCAGCATAGTCATGCTGCAGATACTGTCAGCTCTGCACTGACAGAGAGACTTGCTGATCCTGCACTGTGCATGATCAGCAAGTTTCCTAGTTGTGGTGACCCAGATGTCGTCATGATGCCATCTGGTGACCATGGCAACGATCGGGACCCTGTGTCACGCCGCGGGGTCTCTGATCCAAAGGCAGAGGGGTTGTCGGCCCTCTGCCTGCTCCCGGAATGCTGTGATCAGAGCATTTCGGAGGTCAAAGTACCGGGTGTCGGAATCAGCTGACACCTGGCAGTGATCGCCGCACACCCCCCGTGTGCATGGGCGATCGCGATGACATTTTGATTCGTCCCTGGTCATATAGGCCAAGGGCACATGGACCGATCATTACATCTGTCAGAAAGGGGTTAACAAACTTTGGAATTTTTTTTCACCACTTTAAAGATAAAAAAAAGAACCTTTACATGTTTGGTGTCTATGAACTTGTAATGACCTGGAGAATAATAATGGCAGGTCAATTTTAGCATTTAGTGAACATGGTAAAAAACAAACAAGAAACAACTGTGGGATTGCACTTTTTTTGCAACTTCACCGCACTTGGAATTTTTTTCTCGTTTTCCAGTACACAATATTTTAAAACCAATGCTGTTGTTCAAAAGTACAACTTATCCCGCAAAAAACAAGCCTACACACGGTCATTTTGACCAAAAAATAAAAAAGTCATGGCTCTAGGAAGACGGGGAGCAAAAAATGAAAATGCAAACCCAAAAATACCTCTGTTAGGCCGGTTTCACATTCGCGTTCTGAGGAGCTGCGGACTTCCTCCATGAAGCCCCGCCCTCGGCCGCACCTCCGCCGCTAGCTCCGCCTACTTCTGCATGCGGCAAGCATACCTATCTTTAACATTAGGTACTCAGGTCGTACGGCTGTATGCGGATGCTTCCGCATGTGTCGTTTTAACGATGCGGCGACCAGCATAGGACGCAGCTTGTAGCAATTTTTTTTCTCCACATCGTCAAAACGACGCATGTGGGAGCATCCGCATACAACCGCACGACCTACGTACATAATGTTAAAGATAGGTATGCAGGCCGCATGCAGAAGTAGACGGAGCTAGTGGCAGAGGTGCGGCCGAGGGCGGAGCTTCACGGAGGAAGTCTGCAGCCCTCCACAGCGCCTCAAAACGCTAGTGTGAAACTAGCCTTAAGGGGTTAATATTCTCGTAAGAGTAAATGTATGATTGTTAAAGACAAAAGGACCTTTCACCAAATCTGTCATGTTGAGCTGGACACATGGTGGTGGCTGCAAAGCAGAATAAACTATTTTTTTATTATATAATTTCGCCTGTTACTTGTAGAGATATTGGCATTCAATTTATTTGGCACCTAATATGTTACCTTTAAGTCTAAATGGGTGTTATAAGACAGTTCTCACTGGGAGCGTGTACTTCTCCTTGTATGCTGCTGACCAATAAGGAGCAGTTAGCAATACTTGGGGGAAAGAAGAACACGTCTGAACATGGCTTAGAGCAGGTGTGTATGGGTTTTGCCCAACAACTCTGATCTCCCGGTCTAACCTCCTGCATGATTAGAATGCATAGATGACGTACACCTTTGAGATAAGGTCCATGTAGAGGGAGAAGCAGAACAGCTGAGTTTAACTGCGTCACAATACAAACCCTTCTACCAAGCTCTCCTATTATAGCTCTGTCACCTCGGCTGTGCTGCTCCTTCCCCACCCTGCCTGTGTGGAGTGGAGTGCTCAGTGTATCACACATCTGTTGTGCTTAACTTGTACTTGCTCTGCAGTGAGATCAGAGCATGGTGTGGTTACATCTTACACTGGTGTGAGTCTAGAACCAGACAGGTTATTCCTGGGTGAGATGTAATGACACCTTGATCTTCTTGCAGAGCAATTACAAGTTGCATGAGCACAGCAGACATGAGTGTGATTACTGACATACTCTGTAATCCGTAGAGCTGATATAAATATTTGTATTGTGACATAACAAAACTCTGCTACACTGCTCTTACCCCCCCAACACTGACTCGCATGAAGTTAGTGTGTGAGATAGTGATTCGGCCCTGATCTCCTGGTATGAGAATCCTGCTTGAAGTTATGGTAGAGACTAGTGATGAGCAAGTGTACTCGTTGCTCGGGTGACCTCCGAGTATTTGAGTGCTTGGAGATTTAGTTTTCATCCCTGCAGCTGAATGATTTACAGCTTCTAGCCTGCTTGATTATATGTGGGGATTCCTTAGCAACCAGGCAACCCCCACATGTACTCAACCTGGCTAGTAGCTGTAAATCAGCTGTCGAGATGAAAGCTAAATCTCCAAGCACTCAAATACTCGGAGGTCACCTGAGCGTGATCGGGAAAACCCGAGCAACGCGTACAACTCGCTCATCACTAGTAGAGACGTGATTGTCTTCTCTGTGAGTTTTGTTGCCTGATTTATGATTGGTCATGGCCATACAAGTAGAAGTACACGCTCCCAGCAAATTCCATCTGATAATACCTACTTGAACTTAAAAGGTTACTCATTAGGTGCCAGATACTTTGAATGTTGACATTTCTGCAATGGAGAGGCAAAATTAAAAAAAAAAAAAAAAAAAATAATTTCTGCTCTGCAGCCACTATTATATCTTGTGTCCAGTCCACTTCAACATGAAATATTTGGTGAAAGGTCCTCTTTAAAAGGAAAGTCTTGTTGTCTTACATTACATGTAGTTGATGCTGTAAATCCGTCCATAGACTTTGCATTGAGCGACTAAGGAGAGCAAACCTGACATTTACAGAACTTGTATTCTAGTTTGTTCTCGTCCCGTTATTTCTTGTGTTACCAATCTAGTAATGCAGTCATGTTTGTATATGTTTATACATGTGAGTACATGCAAGTACGCCCCTTGTCTGGGAACCTATAATTCATCGCTCTGTTCTGCAATGTAGTTTGGGAATAGTAGTACATGCTATATAACCACGGTTTATATTTTATTTAAAACTTTGTTTTTTGATTAAAATAACTATTCAGTGTGGTAAACCTGCTCACTGTGTGGGATACGTGCTATGTTGCAGGTAAGGTTAAACTAGTAGTGACTCTTTTGGGTTGACCTTTATTATCTGATGGCTGTACATGATCATGTTATAGAAAAGTATGGGTTCTATGTGGAAAAAAAATCGCAAAGTCGCCCCAATCTCTTTATGCACTTCATTGTCTTCGCTGTAAATTTATTTAGTCGTCTGAAAAAGCAAAAAAAAAAAAAACAACAAATCCCAGCCTGCTCCATCTGATGCAGGAGGCAAGCGTTTCTGTGTATGCTTGCGGACAGACCGCATACTTGGCCCAGGCTGTGCATTCTGTGCAGCTGTAGCAGATGGTCTTTGATGCATTTTCCTACAGATGTGCATGTATACGAACAGGTCTGCTACAGTGGGCAATTAAGGGAAAATAAAATATCCATTTATATTATTATATATGGTTTTAGTTCATAGAGATTTTTCAGTGCTTTCAATGAGCTTCTTCCAGTGGTTCTTACACTGGACCATAGTAATCTGAAATCGATCATATTGTAGGTTTTTGACCGTACAAGCAGTATTAACAGAACATCTACCATAGGGGTATGGAGAATGTTGTCCTGGAGGTCTGGGGCTGATGGAATGGTCGATACATCAACATTTACTGTTCCGTCCATTGTTACATTTTATTCCCTGCATTTCACTGCAGCAACCAGTAGTAGAGTATTGATTTTAATTGTGCATATCTGTAGTGTTTGTGCATTTTTCTGCTCCGCTCCTGTGTGTATTGCGTGGATAAAATGTCGACGCTGTCACTTTTTCTTTTGTCACTGTCACATATGTGTTTTTCCTTTCCTGCTAGCTGTCAGGGCATGAAAAGGTACGGATCTCTAGAGTGCTGTTGGTTCTTTTGGATTCCATTAACCACCTAATCTAGTCTGCTTGACCAGTTTGTTTTACTTTGTTTTGCTCCACATTTCTTCGAATCTGTGTGCTCACTTTCAGGGCTATTTTTCCATTGCCACTAAAAGCTGTACTTGTGCATGTCATTTCCGTTTGTATGTAGCATGGGCTGGTCACATAATTAAATTAATATATTGATCCCTTTTCATTAATCAGTTTTTCAAATCTTTGGGAGTATACATTTTGGTTTTCGGTGTTTATCTGGCTAGCAATTCCTTTCATGCTTACAGCCATTCAATACAATGATAATATGTATTGATATATTTATTTATGTCAGTAAAGGGAAATCCTTCATGCCGAACACTTTCAAGTATAAGTAGATTCAAGTTTTGAAGAGAATATCAGTTAGTAAAATGGTAATAATCCAACTTGACTGTATACATGTAGATTTTGAATGATGTTGTAAACTGTTACAAAAATACACCAAGCTAACATTTCCCTTCAGAACTGTTCACGTTGGTGTTTGTCCAAATTACGTAAGCTTCTGAAGCTGGCCATATACGTGAGCTGGCAGGTTGCTATCTACTGACTCCTTTCCCAACATCCACCATGAGTCATTGGCTTTGTTTGGGAGAGAGGGTCTGGCTTGGCATGGTGAGCGAGAAGTGGCTTTTCTCCCCTGAAAACCAAAAATCTGCTATTAAATTCCAAAGACCCAATCTTTTTCTGCAACAAATGATAGTAGGGTGACAAAATCTGGATACCCCCAAATATGTCAGATGAAGACTGGCGATACCAAATTCGATGGGTTTATCTAATTTATTAAATTTTTGTGGGGCCTCTGTAAAACACCTGGATGAATATCTTGTGAATTCAGATTTCTTTCTCCTTCACACATTCTCTGGCAAATAACCTCTGTGCCATGATAATGGGCCGAATCAGGGGTGTAGCATGAAACTTATGTATAGTTGGATACTATTCACCTTGTGGATGTAGGCAATAGAGCCTTAAGAATATAATGAAAATGTAAAAATGTCCTTCAAGGCAACCTCGACTATTAGCAAAAGAAAACTTCTTACTTGTTCGTGGGAAAAATGGTCTAGACATCTAAATTAATTGAGGCCTAAACAAAATGTCACATTCGTGAACTCATTTGGACTCGAAGCTTGCAAATTAATTAACAGCCCAGACCCATAAGTCATTGCATGTCCAGATTAGACTTTTAAACTCCTTATCATGATCTGTAACCACAAATCCAATTCCTAAAGTGGCTTAAGGTACCGTCACATTTAGCGACGCTCCAGCGATATAGACAACGATCCAACCTAAACTAGATCGCTGGAGCGTCGCTGTTAGGTCGCTGTAGAGATGTCAAACACAGCAACTCCAGAACGATGCAGGAGCGATCCAGTGACATACTTATCGTTCTCGCTGGTTGTTAGCTCTGTGAAAAAACATTGCAGGCATCGTTGCTTTTGCTGTCAAACATGACGAATCACGCCGACCTGACGACCAAATAAAGTTCTGGACTTTCAGCTACGACCAGCGATGTCACAGCGGGATCCTGATCGCTGAACGCAACGAGATCGCTATCCAGGACGCTGCAACGTCACGGATCGTTGTCGTTCTCGTTGTAAAGTTGCACAGTGTGAAGGTACCTTTAGACTCCAAGCCAGCCCCTAAAGTTAATCTGACTCTAGACCAAACCCCCTAGATTAATTCAATCCCAGAGACCAGACCCCTACAGTTATTCGAATACCAGACTCGACCACTTCAATTAGTCAGACCCCCAGACGGGACTGCTGCAATTGGTCAAAACCCAAACCAGCTCCTGAACATAGTCCGAATCCTAGATATACTCTTAAAATTCAGACCTCTTATCTGCTACACAAAAGTAAGAAAAGCATAAAAATACAGCTGCAATAAATTAATCAAACCTAGTTACAAATTTGTTTTAGTAGCACAATTTACAAACTTTCTGCTGTTTGCAATAAACCAGTCAAGAACAATTTAAATAGCTGAACACAACTGATATCGGCAGCGGTGTCTCCAAATTTTTAAAAAGCCACTGTTCCTGATAATTGCAGTTTGAGTTATTAAGCACTCATGTCAATCATCTTTAAAACTTAATAAAGTCCCTTCTGCTGTTTTGTGAATGTGACGTATAGGCAGACACCAGCTTCTGGCAGCGTTTTGAGTACGATTGGCCCATTCCTCAGGGGTAACTGTCTACAGTTCAGTAATAATAAGGGTTCGTGCCCACGATCAGGAACTGCTGCAGGTTGGACACTGTATTTATGCAGCGTCAAACCCACAGCGTCCAGCTGTTACAGCATTGTGGATGGGATTTCAAGAAATCCCATATGCATTATGCGTCCACAGACATCTGCGGATAACCCATGGAGACTGACTTGCGGCGCGTCTTTCCAGACCTCAGCATGTGTATTTGTCTTGCAGAGACACTATTCTACGCAAGGGAAATTGCATCACTAGAAATGTATTGGATGCAGTAAATCCACATGGTTCAATGAACACATGCGGATTCACCTGTGTTCAATAGAAGGCATACACTGCGTCCAAATTGCTACTAGTTCTGGATCGTGAGCACCATATGGGTTTGAGTGCTCCAACTATCATCTGCAAATCCCACCAAAGATTTACTTTGGGGTTCAAGTAAGGCGACTGTTACGGCCACTCCAGAATCTTCCACAGCTAGATCTTAAACCAAGGCTCTGTGTGCTTTCAAAGTTCTCATAGGATATCCTAAACCTTCATGGCATTCATCTTGCTCTAAATACGGTGCAGGTTTCCTGTGTTTAGAGCATGGAAAGCACAACCAAAGGTTCACAGAAGTACTGGGATACTTCGCTGTAGGCAGGATGTTCTTTTCAGCATTTTCTTCTTCCTCCAGTGATTACACGGAGTCATAGGCTTGAAAAGTTCCTTTTTGTTACATTGACTGATACAATAGTCCTTAAACTTCTGTGGCTTCTTTTTTATATGTTCTTTTTTTTCTTTTTGTCCAAGTGTATTTGAGCTGACTTTTCTTGTGTTTTTGGTTCAGTAGAGTTGTACGTGTTCAACTTTGGGCATTGAGACCTTCAATATTCAGTAATGCGCAATATTGAAAAAAAGAGCCTACTACCACCAAATTTTGCTTTAGGTGTTTTTGCAGTCAATTGAGTTTTTTGAGCACCCACCTCCTCAAGAATGTGGTAATACCTTCCTCATTCCACTACGCCTGTGTAGTGTAGCCTGTTTCTTTTAATATTGTACTTGGAAAGTATGCTTCCAATTGTATATCTAGGAAGATTTGGTGTCTTTTCTATCTCTTATAGCTTTTTTTCTTGTGTGAGCAAGGCCATTATCCCTTCTCTTTTTGGACAACCCAGGAATATTAGTAAACTGATGGCCATTGCCTATTTGGGATGGTCTAAGATTCCTTAAAACACCACCAGAAGCTGGTATCTGGTTAAGCATCAGGCTAGCAGCAATTCATAACAGCATGTTAGCTGCTTCTCATGAAGGCATTGAATAACTCTAAAACTGCAGTAGTCATTGAAAATGGAACTTTGTGAATAATTTGGAGTAACTGCTTATGTAAGTTGTGTTGAGGTATTTAAACTGTTCTTGTATTATTGGTTTACTGCAAACTACAAAGTTTGTAACTTTTGCTAATCAATCTAATTTCCAATTGGGGATTGAATAATTTTGATTGCAACTGTATATACTAGTTGTGCTCATTTTGCCTTCATTCCAGGGACTGCCATTCACAATATCCTGATACTGGCCAGTGTCAAGGCCTAATGTACCGTGCTGCAGTCCTAGTTCCTTTCCTTATGGCTTACCTATTAAGCCAGGACTGAAATCCAGGAGATCCGAGACACCAATGAATAATCCTTAAAGAAAAAAAAAAAGTGATCTTTTTTCCATAATGGTTAAAAAGCGGTCACAACAATAGAAAGACAGGGCAACGTTTCAGCCATATCTAGCCTTTCTCAAGGCTAAAAAAACTACAACTATGATGCACGTATAGCATGACAAAGCTTTATATACAGGTCTGCCAAAAATTAAGAGGCCACCACATCAAAACCCTGTCATGGGCAGCCCAATCTCCAGACCTGAACCCCATTGAAAACCTCTGGAATGTAATCAAGAGGATGATGGAAAGTCACAAGCCATCAAACAAAGAAGAACTGCTTACATTTTTTGTGCCAGGAGCAGTGTGAAAGACTGGTGGAAAGCATGCCAAGAAGCATGAAAGCTGTGATTAAAAATCATGTTTATTCCACAAAATATTGATTTCTGAACTCTTCCTGAGTTAAAACATTAGTATTGTTGTTTCTAAATGATTATGAACTTGTTTTCTTTGCATTATTTGAGGTCTGAAAGCACTGTTTTTTTATTTTGACCATTTCTCATTTTCAGAAAAAAAAAATACAAAATGTATTGCTTGGAAATTCGGAGACATGTTGCCAGTAGTTTTTAGAATAAAAGAAAAATTAACATTTTACTCAAAAATATACCTATGAAGAGAAAAATTAGACACACTGAACATTTTGCAGTGGTCTCTTAATTTTTGCCAGAGCTGTACATCTCATAGCAAAATGGGCTTCATCTCTTCCTTAAAGCCCATCCTGTTTGTCATGGTAGAAATCTAGTACATTAAATAAACAACAAAGTTAAAAACACCATAAAAACATACAGTATATGTAAGTAATTGCTGTATACAATAATTAAAGGAGCATTGTACCCTAGGAATGCCACAAATCCAATGTGATTGATCATAAGAATACATGATTGTTTAATATGTCCAGTGGATAGTGTGCATCTATTGGGATTAATTATGTGCCAGTTTGTTTTTAAGCCCAAATCAAAAATGATAAAGAACTTATAAAGCGATCACACCGTACTTCTTAAAGATGATGGAATAAAGGTCAAGTTTTTAAAGGATTATTCATTAGTGCCTTGGGTCGCTTGGATTTCTAATGTCTTGGACCTAGTGGGAGGCACTATCAAGCAAGCTCAAATCCGATCAATGATTTACCATGATCTGGCTGTTGAGTACCCATGGATATTATGACAACACAAAGGTTCTAGCCCAAATTTGACTGAAAGAATAATATGTTTCCTTGAAGAATTTTTGAATATACACTCATCAATATTGAAATTGTAACACCAAGAAGAAAGTCATGGAATTATGAAAAGAGGAGGATAGACAAGTTACTGATATGCAAATGATGAAAAAACAAATGCTTTCCCCCACTGCCCCCCCCTCCCAAAAAAACAAACAAACAAAAAAAACAACCAAACAAACATTTTGATTGTTTCTTTTCGGCATCATGTATGAGCACTTTTATCAGAAATACCTGCACCTGCATAACTTGGCATACGATCAATGAGATTATCGATTGAGGAATGTGCTGCCTTGCTGAATGCACTTGATCAAGCAAATGGTCTAGATCCACTGCTGGCAGCTCCCTTTTGCAGTTGCCAACTAATGGGCGCTCGACCCCATCCCACCTCCTCACCAACCTCACCACCACTCTTATCCCGTCCCTAACCCACCTCTTCAACCTATCACTAACTTCTGGCACCTTCCCTTCTGCTTTCAAACATGCCACAATCACGCCTACCCTTAAAAAGCCAACCCTTGATCCATCAGCTATGTCCAGCTATCGCCCAATATCGCTGCTCCCATTCGCTTCCATACTCCTGGAGCAGCACGTCCACACTGAACTTTCCTCCCACCTCTCATCTAACTTGCCCTTTGAACATCTACAATCTGGTTTCCGCCCCCATCACTCGACTGAGACAGCCCTGACCAAACTAACTAACGACCTACTTACAGCTAAAGCTAACGGACAATACTCTGTACTCCTCCTTTTATACCTGTCCTCTGCTTTTGACACCATTGACTACTGCCTCCTACTACAGATCCTCTCCTCCTTTGGCATCAAAGACCTCGCCCTATCCTGGATCTCCTCATACCTTTCCAACCGCACATTCAGCATCTCCCACTACCTCCTCATCCCACCCTCTCTCTGTTGGGAGTCCTCCAAGGTTCTGTTCTGGGACCCCCTACTTTTCTCAATCTATACACTCGGCCTGGGACAACTCATAAAGTCTCATGGATTCCAGTACCACCTTTATGGTGATGACACTCAGATCTGCCTTTCTGACCAAGACGTCACCTCCCTGCTGTCCAGAATCCCAAAGTGTCTATCAGCCATATCCTCCTTCTTCTCCTCTCGCTTCCTCAAACTCAATGTGGACAAATCTGAACTCCTCATCTTTCCTCCATCTCATAGATCTTCCTTAAAACCTGACCTATCTATCGCATTAAAGGACATCACGCTTTCCCCCGTACCGGAAGTCCGCTGCCTCAGAGTAACCCTCGACTCAAGGGTTCAAGAGAGGCCTGGCTGTCTTCCTGGAGCAGAACAATATTGTATCATACAATTAGGTTCTGTAGAAGGACGTAGATCTGGGGATTTATTATGATGGAATATAGGCTGAACTGGATGGACAAATGTCTTTTTTCGGCCTTACTAACTATGTTACTATGTATGTATGACTCTGCCCTGTCCTTCAAACCGCACATCCAAGCTCTTTCCACCTCCTGTCGCCTCCAGCTCAAAAATATCTCCAGAATCCGTCCTTTCCTCAACCATCAATCTACTAAAATGCTTGTGCATGTCCTCGTCATCTCCCGCCTTGACTACTGCTACATCCTTTTCTGTGGCCTCCCTGCTAACACCGTTGCACCTCTGTAGTCCATTCTTAACTCTGCTGCCCGACTAATTCATCTCTGTCCTCGCCTCTCTTCTGCTTCCCCATCTGCAAATCTCTTCACTGGCTCCCATTCCCTCAGTATTCCTCCCCAGACCTCCTTCTCTCCTCCACACTTATTCGCTCCTCACCCAACCGCCTCCAAGACTTCTCCCGAATATCCCTCATCCTCTTGAATTCTTCGCCCCAACATGTCCGACTATCAACCACATTCGGATCCTTCAGACGGAACCTGAAAACCCATCTTTTCAGGAAAGCCTACAGCCTGCACTGACCCGGCTGCCTCCTAACCACTACCAGAGCTACTGCCTCACCAGCACCGGAGCTCCTGCAACCCTCAACCTATTGTCTCCATCCCCACCATCCTCTAGAATGTAAGCCCGCAAGGGCAGGGTCCTCGCCCCTCTGTATCAGTCTGTCATTGTTAGTTTGCTTACTGTAAGCGATATCTGTAATTTTTATGTAACCCCTTCTCATGTACAGCACCATGGAATCAATGGTGCTATATAAATAAATAATAATAATAATAATGATGACTTCCCAGATGTGGTCGATGCAAAGCAATCTGGAGGCACTTCATGCCATGTTAGCAAGTTTAGGCCACTCAGGCTGGTTACAGTAGTACGAGCAACATGCGGCCTGGCGTTATGTAAAAAAAATAAAGGCTTTTGGGACACTTTAGAGAAATGGCTGTACCACTGGTTTCACAACCAAATCCATGTAACACCGAGCTGTTGTTGTGCCTGAAATGACAATAGTGGGGTCTAGCTATCGCATGTTATGCCACCAACACTACAATCCCATGAGTATTACTATTGTGACGTTCCTGTTTTTATTCCAACAATGCCAGTACACACATTGCTCATTCTACTGTGAACAGCCTGCGTGACCTAAACGTGCTTCCATGATCTGCAGCGTCTCCAGACCTCTCTCCCGTTGAGCTCATCTGGAGCATCATTGGTCAGCAATTGCAAAGGAACCGCCAACAGTGGATCTTGATTATTTGTGTGCCCAAGTACATTTAGCATGACAGAACCTTCCTCAGACAACTATTAATAACCTTATTCATAGCACGCCATGGTGTGTCAATCTGTGTGTCAGTTTCTGCACACTGCTTTCATACTTGATTCTGGGAAAAGTTGAGGTGTTTTTAAACATTGTGTTATCATTTTTTAATTTACATTCCACTTAACATGTCTATCAATTCCATAAGCTCCATAATTCCACGACTTTTCCTTGTTCTAATTACAATGTTGAATGTATGTGAAAATTTTGCTTCTCAGAACTGATAGTATATACATGTTATGTAACAAAAAATGTGTAGATATGATGCATCTATTGTAAAGTTGTTGGTCAACAGTTAAAATGTATTTTGCATTTTACGAATGTTGACTTGCTTTAGTTGGTTAGAGAGACAACTGTCAACAGTGGTAATTCGTTTTTTAGTAAATTCTCAAGCTTTGGCTAAGGAAAGTTGTGTAGAGACTTTTTGTAGTAAATAGCCATGTTTCTGTTTAGGAAAGTTGTGGGTCTCAAAGTTGAAATACTGGAGCTACTAATTTGAATAACATACATCATATACTATGAAGATGCCAAATACCTCATTGGAATATGTACGTTTTTGTGATAACCATTCTTGGCAGTAGCCGTCACCCCAACCTCTCCCTGTGAAACTTGGCATTAAGGGTTCTTTTAAAGCTAAATGCCATCTATCTTCCATATTTGTGTCTACCAAATGTTGGCATACCCCCTTCCAGACTCTCAAATGCTATAGGTTTTTACTCTGCAGATACAAGTCTTAGTCTGATCTTATCTTCACATCCTAAGCTAATTGTCCTATTACTAATCTGCTGTTTTAGACCCTTGCTAGCTGCTTTATGTATCTGTGCTAGCTGTGATTCCCTCTTGGCCAGATATTGAGCCACTTGTTTTGTTTCAGGAAGAATAAGGTATTGTTGTTCATTTTCAGATGCAGTCAGTATCAAAAGTTAATGTAACCTCTGGTGCGCCTCCAGCAACAAGCCGAGAAGACGAAGGTGGAAGATGCCATACTACAAAAAAGAGCAGTTTTCATGAGGTCTTCAGTTTATCGGAAACAGAGCGCCCCTTGCCAGGTAACTAAATGAAAAGGATAAAAGAAGTAACATCAGAAGTCTTTTTTTTCTTTAAAAGTTCCCTATTAGAATAGAATAAAGCGTCGGGGAGGACGCTTCATCACCACACTCATCTCACCCACTGCCATACAGGTACAGTGTGCTGTCCTTTCTGTATTATATATTTATCCTTCTCACAGTGACTTCTGTGTGATACTGGACCTATATGTACAGAACCACATGCACTTTTTTCAGCCATTCATGCTGCTCATAAATACTTTGTGTTCTTCACATTGGCTGCATGTATATCTGTGGTTAATACATCAGCCGTGTGAACACCAATATATGGATTTAAATAGCACTTTTGCACTTATTAAATTTACCATCCATATTGGTCTCTACATTAATGTTAATCATCTATGGCAGTTATCTATGACAATTTTGATGGATATGCTATATATTTATAACTCATGTATGAGTGTCGCGTCGTATTGCATCCGTTGCACTACCAGTTATTTTCCCCACCCCACACTTTTTTATTCTATTGTCTTTGACCAATAAAGTTGTATATGTTATTTATCTATCTGGACTTGCATCTTGGTTTTTTCTTCTTCTCTTGCATGCTTATCCATGGGTCCGTCATTAATCCATAAATACACATGTGGTGTTAGTAGGGAATTTTCCCTTCTATCTATTTTGCGATTGTCATTTTTTCATATTACCGACGTGTATCTTCATCCCAATTTTCCTTCTCCCTTTTTTTTTTATTTAAATTTTTGTTAATAGGTTTTTTTTTAATGGGTGAAAAGGGGTGATTTTCATTTTATACTGGTAAAAAATGTAACTTCTAAACAATCAGAGCTCCCAGACGTGGCTAAGTAATATGGTGGGAATGCAAGAATCGCATTGCAGTGCACGGACTGGCCCCGACACCTCTCCGGACCTGAGTGCGATGTATTTCTATGCAGCGGTCATGCTCGGATCAGGAGAGCCGATGGTCAGTCTGAGGATTGTGATGCGATCCTAGCACAGGAAATATGGCCATCTGTCTGCCCCCTTATTCCCATCTTCACTGATGGATATTGTCATCTACTATATAATCGTCTAAGTGGAACTTCCGTCTGTTTGTCTGTCTGTCACGGAAATCCCGTGTCGCTGATTGGTTACGGCTAATTGTTCTGCAACGGGCACAGTCTGGCCGTGAATTCGCCCCTTTCTACTCTCCGTCAGTGCCCCCTCCAGTCAGCGCTCACACAGGGTTAATGGCTGCGTTACACTGCGTTATGCTGCGGTGTAATGCAGTCCATTAACGCTGCTATTAACCCTGTGTGACCAACTTTTTACTATTGATGCTGCCTATGCAACATCAATAGTAAAAAGATCTAAAGTTAAAAATAAGAAAAAAAAAAATCATGATATACTCGCCTTCCGTCGTCTTTCCCGCTTATCGCGACGCTCCGGGCCTTGCATTGCGGTCTTCCGAGATGATGACATAGCGGTCTCGCGAGACTGCTAGGTCATCTGGGTAATTTCACTATGCATCGCTGGGAACGGAAACTGGCGGCCACATCGCACGCATAGGGACAGCTTCGCTGGACGTCGGAGGATGAGTATATAACTATTGTTTATTTTCATTTTTTTAACAGGGCTATGGTGCCCACAGTGCTATATAGTACTTGGGCTATGTTATATACTGCGAGGCTGCTATATACTACGTGGGCAGTGTTATATACTGTGTGGCCTGTGTTATATACTATGTAGGCAATTTTATGTACTATGTGGGCAATGTTAAATACTACGTGAGCCGTTATATACTGCGTGGATGCTATATATTACGTGCGCAGTGTTATATACTATGTGGGCTGTGTTATATACTGCGTGGGCTGTGTTATATACTGCGTGGGCTGTGTTATATACTGCGTGGGCTGTGATTATATATATATATATATATATATATATATATATATATATATATATATATATATATATATATATATATATATATAATCTCTGTCTGTGTTACGTGGCCTCTGCTATATACTATGTGGCATATATATATATACATACATACATACATACATACATACATACATACATACATACATACATACATACATATATATTCTAGAATACCCGATGCGTTAGAATTAGGCCACCATCTAGTTTTATATAGTCCACTAAATGGAAATGTTTCCAACATGACCAAACTTGTTCAAGTAAATGGGTCTGTTTAAAAAGGGGCCACAACATAAATGGCACATTTTCTATGGACTGTCTGATGGTATACACTTAGAAAAGCTTTTTTTTTTTTCTCCTTTGTTTTTTCTCATTTAAGGCTATGTGCACTTGATTCGTATTTTGCAGGAAAAGCACTTGGAAAAGAAACTTGCATTTTTGTCACATTTTTACTTGCATTGATTTGAATGTGTGAAAATGCTGCAAAAATGCTGACCGAATTGCCATGCTGCAGATTTTGAGAAAAAGCAAACAAAAAAAAGGCTTTGGTTGATTTCTGCAAGGGAAAAATCGACAACATGTGCGTAAGATTTCAATTGCTTTGCATGTACTGTAAAAAACTGTATTTTTTTCCATGGCAAAAACATGTTGCAAATCCGCATTGTGTATACGAGCCCTAAAGCTTTCGTGAACAATACGATACCCATGGAAATAACAGACAAATGAAAGGCAAATAGATGTAGAGGTGACCGATGCTAAATGGTCGCAGACAAATAAATTAGAATTTTCAATGACTCACACAAATTTCATAAAACTTCATCCTGGTGGGGAAAGAAAGCAGCTACTAATTTTCAATACTGGCATATTGCAATTATCAAGAGAAAAATGACTTGCGTAATGTTGCAGAGATAGTCTAGTTGTACTTGGCCATGCATATGGGCAGTCAGATTTTAGTGTCCTGTGTTGGTTACCTTTCCCACCATTTTTTCTTCTAGCTTGTGACACAGGCTGGCGCTGCTGTTTGATTAACAGAGATCGGAAAATGCCAACAGACTACATCCGAAATGGTGTACTGTTTGTTACAGAAAAGTAAGTGTTCACAATAGATTTACCATTGTAAAGTAAGTCCTGTGGACCTCCTAACTATAAACAAGAGTTTTGTAGCTTTTTTTTTTTTTTTTTTAAATCCTGGTAACAATGAAAAGTAATGTACATATTGCTGACCTTTTGTGCTTATTTTCTTGCCTTCTGCTTCCTCTGGCTTAAATAATCAGTTTTCTCCTTCCCTATGTGGTCTCATTTAGATCACCTCACATACCAGCAGCCCATCTACAAAAGAAGTGGGGTGTCTTTAGTATAGGTAGCATGACTACAAAATCTAGCAAGGATCATCAATCTGCTACACCAGCATATTAGACATAAGATATAGTAATGGGCTGTGCAGGAAGCTATCATAACAATTGTATAGCCTCTAGATCTGAGGATCCTTGGACCCATCAGCTTCTTTAACTAGTCAGTTTTAGGGAATAGGAATTGTATTTCTGATGATATAATAATTCTGGAGTAACTGTTCTTCGGGTCCGATTCTGCAGATAACAGGAGTAAATTTATAACATTAACAAATCCAATTGTGGAACTTATCATTTCAAGATCTATTGATTAACATGTAAAAATGTATTGTGTGTGGGATAACCTCTTTGTCTAGACTTTTCTGATGAAAACCTTAAAATAACTTTGCTTATTCCCTTCTTTGTTTTCATGGCTGAGAAATAACATCATTTAGGTCCTAGCTACCAAAATTTAAATATCTGAGCACAGCTGTACCAGCTCCCCTCTAGAGCAGGGGAGAATGTTAAGTTATATACAACTGATGACAGCAAAAGCAGGCAGCGGCTGATAGGACTACACGTGCTGCCGCTAATAACAGTGAGAGCAGGAGACAGCTGATAGAAGTATTCATCAGCCGCCGCTTGTGTTATAACTAAACAAATAAATAATAAAAAAAACCTGTGTGGTGTTCCCCGTATTTTTGATAACAAGCCAGTCAAAGCTCACAGCTAGGGGCAACAACCGTCAGCTGTCGGTTTCATCAAGGCTGTTTATCAAGAATAGAGGGGTCCTCACATTTGTTTTTTTTAAATTATTTATATAATTTGAAAAAACTGTTCTGGGGTCCAGGGCCGGACTGGCCATTTGGCAATTCTGGCAAATGCCTGAAGGGCCTGTCTGGTAGTGGGCTGCCTTGTGTGCTACGTTGTTAACAGAATCAATGTTCTCAAGACATCCATACTGTTAACAGTTGTGATGGAGCACAAAGCCAATCCCTCCGTCACTTACCTCAGCATGCCGTTGGTATCATTAGAAATATTGGTGTTGTAGTAAATCTTCCTTTCCCTCATCCAGGGTAATATTAGTAATATATCCCATCTGGTTATTGGGGACGATGACACCATGGGCCTGTGTGATTTCAAATGCCAGGGCTGAATTTCATCCCCAGTCCGTACCTGGTGGGGTCCCCCCCTTTTTTGACAATCAGCCTTGCTAAAGGTACCTTCACACTAAGCGACGCTGCAGCGATACCGACAACGATGTCGATCGCTGCAGCGTCGCTGTTTGGTCGCTGGAGAGCTGTCACACAGACAGCTCTCCAGCGACCAACGATGTTGGTAACCAGGGTAAACATCGGGTTACTAAGCGCAGGGCCGCGCTTAGTAACCCGATGTTTACCATGGTTACCATCGTAAAAGTAAAAAAACAAACACTACATACTTACCTTCATCTGTCTGTCTCCGGCGCTCTGCTTTCCTGCACTGACTGTGAGCACAGCGGCCGGAAAGCAGAGCGGTGACGTCACCGCTCTGCTTTCCGGCTGGCCGACGCTGACACAGAATGCAGGAGGAGTGCAGAGAAGCACAGCGCCGGGGACAGACAGCAGAAGTTAAGTATGTAGTGTTTGTTTTTTTCACTTTTACGATGGTAACCAGGGTAAACATCGGCCCTGCGCTTAGTAACCTGATTTTTACCCTGGCTACCAGTGAAGACATCGCTGAATCGGCGTCACACACTCCGATTCAGCGATGTCTGCAGGGAGTCCAGCGACGAAATAAAGTTCTGGACTTTCTGCAGCGACCAACGACATCACAGCAGGATCCTGATCGCTGCTGCGTGTCAAACACAACGATATCGCTAGCCAGGACGCTGCAACATCACGGATCGCTAGCGATATCGTTGTGAAGTTGTTTAGTGTGAAGGTACCTTAATGCAGACAGCTTGGGGCTGGTATTCTCAGGTTGATAAGGGGCCATGGATATTGACCCACTCCCCATCCCCCCACCCAGCCTAAAAATAGCAGCTTGCAGCCGCCTAGAAAAGGTACATATATTAGATGTGCCAATTCTGGTGCTTTGCCCAGTTCTTCCCATTTGCCTTGTAGTGGTGGCAAGTGGGGTTAATGTCACTGCGAGAAATTCACTGAGTTCACTGCAGATCTTTGATCCGTGGTGAACTCGGTGACTTTTTCGCAGCCCCATCAGCCCCCGCCTGCAGTAGAATATAATGATCATCATTCTCCCCTGCTCACGCTGATCACTGGCAGAGCAGGGGAGAATGATAGGACTGAGTTGCACAGTGCTGCAGTCCCATGCAAAGGTTCACCAGAATGAAAGACTCTATACCAGCTGAATAGGTGGTAAGGAGTGGGATTCCCATCAATTTGATATCAAAGGCTTATCCTTGGGAAAGGCCATCAATATCAAAGTCCAAGAAAAGACATAGTATTGTTTTTGTATTGTCATACAAGCAAAACAGAATAAACAAACCCTATTTCGTTTTTGTACTTATGTCTGCTGTTAATTACGGTAACTTTGTTTTTCAGCTACTTGTGCTTTGAGAGCTCCAAATCTGGGTCATCAAAGAGGAACAAAGTCATAAAATTAACAGATATTACAGACATCCAGAAGGTACTTTAGTTGTCCCTCTGTTCATCTTGACATGCAACTGTGTTCAGTTGTTTATTTTAAGTTTTGTTATATTGCCTCCAATTTTGTCTTCAGTTTACAAAAATATCTTTATTACTTGTTAGACTTTGTTTTCATAAGATAATTTAAAAAAAAAGTGCGACAAGTCCTAAGTCATCAGTGGAGGAAGCAAAATGATGATGTTACAAATTGCTAACCCTTTCTGCTGACCAAAAGGGCAACTGCTTGCACATACGGTAGTTCCTATCGTCATTATGCTAGAATTATTATAAATGCCATTAGGTTTTATCAAGCTTTGTAAAAATGGTTGTTTGACGATGTGAATGGAGCAGCGTAATGTATTCTCTAAGGATAAGTTCACATTTGCATATATGTGCGCAGCGTATCATCTGCATACGCAAACGCATGCCAAAACGTATGCAGTGTTTTTTATCCGCATCAGCTTACGCAAGTCGGCAAAAAAAACGCTGTGTGTGCATGCGTTTGTATGCGTTTTTTGCTTGCGTTTGTGTTTTTTATGCGCATGCTTTAGATATTTCCAGGAGGGCATGTCTCAATCAGTTCCTGGACATTCGCAGTTCGAAGTACGCAAGCGCATCAAACGCATGCGTACACAAGGACATGCGTTCCCATTGACAGTAATTCATTTTTTTTAACACTCATCCGCATGCGCATATTTGATGAATTTTTGACGCCTCCAAAAATGCAACATGTTGCGCTCGCTGCGCCCAGCTGCACACTGCGAAAAAACGCATGCGTATGCAAAAGCATGCAACCGCATGTCCATGCGTACACCATGTTAAATATATGTACGCATAACGCATGCGGATGTATGCGGATCAAACCCTGCATGCTCAGACGCAAATGTGAAGCCAGCCTTAGAGGTTTAGATAGTGGGTGATGAGCGTAATATGTGATACGTTTAAAATTTTCTTAATGGGAAAATATGATTTCCCATTTTTATCTGTGCATTGGGTAGGAGACAACATGTACATGTTGAGCAATCTCACTTCCATAATTGACATAGTAAGGTAGAGTGGCACAAGGCAGACATGGTAAAAGCATTGATGGAATTTAACCCCTTTACCCCCAAGAGTGGTTTGCACGTTAATGACTGGGCCAATTTTTACAATTCCCTTTATTGGGTTATAATAACTCTGGAACACTTCAACGGATTCTGATGATTCTGACATTTTCTCTTGACATATTGTACTTCATGATGGTGGTAAAATTTCTTTGCTATTACTTGCGTTTATTTGTGAAAAAAAACGGAAATTTGGCGAAAATTTTGAAAATTTTGCAATTTTCCAACTTTGAATTTTTATGCCCTTTAACCCTCCGTCACATACAATATTCGGACTAACGAGTTCACATACAATGTGCCTGTCAGGCGCCTGCTGGAAAAATACCTATAATATCTAATGTTTGCAATTTCAGTGCTCTAAAAGTGATCAGTGACCTTCATAGGGATGTAATAAAAGAGACTACACATAATCAGTTACAAAAAAAACCATTTGCTTAACATAAAACTAATAACTAAGAAATACAAACTTTTCAAAACTCCCGCCAAATAGTCCCCAGTTCGACTCTCTCAAAAAAATGTACAAAGAAAATTTTTGAACACAAACTTAATTTTAAGGTACCTTAAGTACTATTAAAAACATATTCAATCAGAAGTAGATGCTGAGGTTTCCCCAGAAAAGTCACACTTGCAGAGCAAATAGCAAGAATTACACACCATTTTTGCATGTGTCAGGCAAATTGCTTTATGACATTTGAGACATTCATAATTTGAAAGCCTTCTGGTTCCGCTTTCTGTTTGGCAGGTGGTGCATCTCCTTCTTTTGTGAGGTGGTGCAGATGGTGACTTTTCACCATCATCTTCTGGGCGGAACCTTTTGAGCTGAACTTGAAGGCGAGAGGGGATACCGATTGTTTTCACGCTTCTCCTGAGTAGCTCTCCAAGTACTAGTTCATGGGCCAATTTTTTCAGATACAATCGTCTACGGAGTGGTTCAAGCTTGTTTTCAAGATAAATTACTTGTGAATTTATACCACCCAAATTCAACATAGCAAAAAATATGACCATTGGCCAGCGTTTGATGTTTCTGCTGACGTTGAAAGTGGAGCACATCTGATCTGCATAAGCCGGAGTAATTACATTAAATTAATCCAGGACAGACGGCGGCTCCCACGCTGTCCAGGAACTGAGGGCAGCGACAGTGGTGCCGCGGTGCAGGCAGAGCAGCCGGGAGAGTGAGTAGAATGCAGGAAGGGGGTGGGGCCTAGCACAGCGCTGCCTGAGGAGTCAGTGGAGCGCACAGCAAATACCGGAGGTTTGGAGGGTAACGGTAACCACAGGAAAGCAGAGGGGGAAGGCACAAGGTAAAAATAGTCAAAGTAAGCCAAGGTCAGGGAAGCCAGGTCAGACGAGGAAGTACCGAATCAGAAGAGAAGTAGCAAAAGCCCTAGGACACAGCCGAAGTCAGAAACCAGAGAAGCAGATAAGGTACAGAATCAGTAGGCAAAATCACAGCGGGGAACAAACCAGGTCAAAACCAAACATACAGAAGAGGACTCTGGCACAAAGGCACAGGCACACGAGGGTCGACGTACTCAGCTGAGGGCAAAAGTATAACAGAGGACGCCTATATCCACAAAGAGGCTATAAAAAGCTTTGATGAAACCAAAGGGAGGCTCCCAAGATTAACTCCAGCAGCTCCAGACCTAATCATCCCAGGCAAACCATGACACATGGACTGCATTAGCACTAATGTTATTCAAGTAGGAGGTTGAGATGACTGAAAATGCATATGGCAAAATCGCTGCATGCACTAGTTTCTTCTGCATGTCTGAGACTCGCCTATTCAAGTCCATAGGTGTGCAAAAAAAGAAAATCTGATCCCATACAGATCAAATGTCTATCATCCAACTTGTGCAGATACATTGCAATTCTTTATTAGTCTTGTAAATTTGAATAGCCGTTGCAGTGTAAAAACTGATGCAATGCAATGTCAATTGCATATGTATGACAATTGAGCTGACCATTGTCTTTTTATTATTCATTGATGTTAGAGGGGGCAATACACAGTATTAAGAAATGGGGTATGTGAACTTTTCATCAGGGTCATTTGGATGATTTGGGTTGTCATTATGATTTAAAAAGAGAAAGCACAGTAGTTTGACAATAAATGGCTTCACCTAATCACCAACCACAAGTGGAGAAAGTGTTTTGGCATTAACATTCATATTTTCTGAAAAAAGGCCAAGAAAGCAAAAATTCTGCTGGGGTATGTAAACTTTTGAGCACAACTCTATATACTTGTAGCTGGTTGTGGGAACATAAGAGGGGTTGTGGGGGATATCCTATTATATGGGAGACTGTGAGAATCATTACACTGGAACTTGTGGGGACATCATACTACATGCGATATGTGGAGGGCATCATGCTGTATAGGGATCTGTATGGGACATTATACTGGGGGCTGTGGAGGACATAATACTGTAGTATGATGCCCCAAATAGTCCCCTATACATTATTAGCTTTGGGTGGACATCACAATGTATAGTGGATTCTGGGGGAAATTATACTGAAGGCTGTGGAGAGATCATACTGTATAGGGGGCTGTGTTGACCATATTTTATAAGGAGCAGTGGTGGACATTATACTATCTATTGAACCCGTTCTACTCCCGGGTTGCGAGCATTTATATTGGTATATGGTCTCCATCCTGGTATGTGCTGCTCCCATCCTGCGTCCCCATCCTGCCATGTGTTGCACCCATCCTGCACCCCCGTTCTGTCATGTGCTGCCCTATTCTGTCATGTGCTGCTCCCATCCTGCACCCGCGTTCTGTCATGTGCTGCCCTATTCTGTCATGTGCTGCTCCCATCCATCCTGCACCCGCGTTCTGTCATGTGCTGCTCCCATCCTGCGCCGCCATTCTTTAATTTGCTTCTCCCATCCATATGCCCCGTACACTGCTCCATAAAGGTTTATGGCCCCCATAAGATGCTCCATAGTATATGCTCCCGCACACTGCTCCATTATGGTTGATGGCCCCATAAGATGCTCCATAGTGTATGCCCTGTACAGTGCTCCATAAAGGTTTATGGCCCCCATAAGATGCTCCATAGTATATGCCCTTGTACACTGCTCCATTATGGTTGATGGCCCCATAAGATGCTCCATAGTGTATGCCCCGTACAGTGCTCCATAAAGGTTTATGGCCCCCATAAGATGCTCCATAGTATATGCCCTCGTACACTGCTCCATTATGGTTGATGGCCCCCATAAGATGCTCCATAGTGTATGCCCCGTACAGTGCTCCATAAAGGTTTATGGCCCCCATAAGATGCTCCATAGTGTATGCCCCCGTACACTGCTCCATTATGGTTTATGGCCCCCATAAGATGCTCCATTGTATATGCCCCCGTACACTACTCCATTATGGTTTATGGCCCCCATAAGATGCTCCATAGTGTATGCCCCCGTACACTGCTCCATTGTGGTTTATGGCCCCATAAGATGCTCCATAGTGTATGCCCCCGTACACTGCTCCATTATGGTTGATGGCCCCCATAAGATGCTCCATAGCGTATGCCCCCGTACACTGCTCCATTATAGTTTATGGCCCCCATAAGATGCTCCATAGTGTATGCCCCCATACACTGCTCCATTATGGTTGATGGCCCCCATAAGATGCTCCATAGTGTATGCCCCCATACACTGCTCCATTATGGTTTATGGCCCCATAAGACGCTCCAGTGTGTATGCCCCCGTATGCTGCAGCGATATATATATAAAAAATACCATACTCACCTATCGTCGTTGGGCGCCGAGTGCTGGGGGGCCTGAGCAGGCGGGGACACCGGCGCGCTGTAGGGGTCAGGTGCCGGTATCGCCGCTATCTCAGGCCCCCCAGCACTTGCTATATTCACCTATCCCCGTTCCAGGGCTGCGTCCGCTCTGTTTTCCGGCTCCTCTGGCTGTGACTGTTCAGTCAGAGGGCGGTGCCGGCGCGCATTAGGCGCGTCATCGCGCCCTCTGAACTGTGAACGTCACAGCAGAGGACCGGGACACTGAGCCGCACGCAGCGCTGGAACGGGGGACAGGTGAATATAATACTCACCCTCCTGGCGCGTCCACGGACCCTGCCTCTCCGGTGGAGATTGCGGTGTGCGTTCAGTGTTTACGCATACCGCGATCTCCTGGGAGCGTCACTCTGTGGGGTCCAGACTGCGCCGGCGCTTGCGCAGTCTATAAAAGCTTCGGACAGAGTGACGCTCCCAGCGTTATATTATAGATATTGGGGGGGCTGTAGTGGACAATTTACTGCATGGAGGACTGTGGTGTACATATCAATGTTGTAGATATCATACTGTTTAATCTCCTGTGGTGACCAACGTTCTGTTTAGGGGGACAGTGTGAGGAGGGGGTACAGTTTGGGGGAGGACAACATGGGGAACATAATATGAAAATGGATCACATAATGGATATGGAGAGGGGGCAATATGAAATGGGGGCACAGTATGGAGAGAGGTTAGCATGGCGGGGAGGACAGTGTGGGTATATATAGAGTGTGAGGGGACAGCCATGGAATAGACCGTGGTTCATAAGCATGGACGATGTGGCGGTTATATATTATAATGGCAGTCAGTGGGGTGGTTATAGATCATAAAGGCGGACAGTGTGGAGGCCATATACCATTGAAGGCTTATGTAGGGTATAGTATGGACAGATATTTTTATGCAGAGGGAATTATAATGACTTATTTTTAAGTGTACTGTGTCGTAATGTGCTGCAGAAGGCTGGAGAAGAGGGAATCAGGAGAGAAGAGCGGTGGAGGTGAAGTCATCATGGCGCCAGGACTAGATGGCGACGAAAAGAAATAAATTACTCAGAGAAGATGTCACCTATAAAGTACCAGGATGTAAATGTTTATTTGTTGATATGATATTGACTACATCTCAGCAGTTTTGTGGTTCCTGTATGGTCTGCAGTCTGATAAAGACTGATACCAACTCCCAGCATCTAATTTCCATTGTTAAGGACATACTGGGAATTGTATGTTCATTATACAAATGTATATGGGTCGGACTTGCTGTGCTAAGTTTGGTCATTTATTCATGTAGTGATGGGGGGTTCTGGTGAAGTATACATGTACTGGTGTTTTATTTACTGACGGTGGTTCTCGTGATGTATTCATGTACTGATTGAGGTTCTGGTGACTCATTTGTGTTCTGATACTTATAGTGATGTATTCATGTACTTATGGTGTTTCTGGTTCCGAATTGATGTACTGATGGTGGTTCTAGTGACCTATTTACTCATTTTTAGTTATGGTGCTGTATTTATGTACTAATTATGGCTCTGGTGGTCTATTTATGTACTGATGATGATTTTGGTTTCGTATTCATGTACTTATAGTTTTATTGATGAATACAGCACCAGAACTGTTATCAATAAATGAAACATCACAAGAGCGGTCAGGAGTATATGAATACAGCACCAGAACAACCATCACTACATGAACGTATCACCAGAACCACCATCTGAACAGGAATACGGCTCAAGAACCACCATCAGTTTTGTTGCAAACTGTATTTGTCGCATCACTAATGTAAAAACAATCTAGTTCTCTTTATACTGGGGTTTTAGTTTTCATTAGGGTCTCTGCTAAATGCTGAACACCTTATTGAAACTAATTGGCCAACATTACAGTCAAACTATATTCGTTTCCATGACTGTCCTTGAGCCTGACATTTAAATATTATATACAGTGGGTACGGAAAGTATTCAGACCCCTTTAAATTTTTCACTGTGTTTCATTGCAGCCATTTGGTAAATTCAAAAAAATTCGTTTTTTCACATTAATGGATACTCTGCACCCCATCTTGACTGGAAAAAAAAAAACAGTATTCAGTCCCTTTGCTCAGACACTCCTATTAAAGTCACATGCTGTCCATTTCCTCGTGATCCTCCTTGAGATGGTTCTACTCCTTCACTGGAGTCCAGCTGTGTTTAATTTAAACTGATAGGACTTGATTTGGAAAGGCACACACCTGTGTGTGAAGTCAAAGGAACTGGCCACGGAGCTCAGACACAGAATTGTGGCAAGGCACAGATCTGGCCAAGGTTACAACAATTTCTGCAGTACTTAAGGTTCCTAAGAGCACAATGGCCTCCCTAATTCTTAAATGGAAGAAGTTTGGGACCACCAGAAGATTTCCTAGACTTGGCTGTCTAACCAAACTGAGCAATCATGGGAGAAGAGCCTTGGTGAAAGAGGTAACAAAGAACCCCAAAATCACTGTGGCTGAGCTCCAGAGATGCAGTAGGGAGATGGGAGAAAGTTCCACAAAGTCAACTATCCCTGCAGCCCTCCACCAGTCGGGCTTTTATGGCAGAGTGGCCTAATGGAAACCTCTCCTTAGTGCTAGGCATAGGAATAGTAAAGCCTGCATAGTTTGCTAAAAAAAACACATGGAGGACTCCCAAACTATGACAAATAAGATTCTCTGGTCTGATGAGAAGAAGCTAGATCTTTTTGGTGATAATTCTAAGCGGTATGTGTGGAGAAAACCAGGCACTGCTCATCACCTGCCCAATACAATCCCAACAGTGAAACATGGTGGTTGCAGCATCATACTATGGGGGTGTTTTTCAGCTGCAGGGACAGGACAACTGGTTGTCATTGAAGGAAACATGACTATGGAAAGTACATAGATATCCTGGATGAAAAACTTTCAGAGTGCTCTGGATCTCAAACTTGGACGACAGTTCACCTTCCAACAAGACAATGACCCAAAACACACAGCTAAAATAACAAAGGAGTGGCTTTAGAACAACTATGTGACCATTCCTGACTGGCCAAGCCAGAGCCCTGACCTAAACCCCAATTGAGCATCTCTGGAGAGACCTGAAAATGGCTGTCCACCAACGTTCATCATCCAACCTGATGGAACCGGAGAGGATCTGCAAGTAAGAATGGCAGAGGATCCCAAATCCGGGTGTAAAAAACTTGTTGTATCATTCCCAAGAAGACTCATGGCTGTACTAGGTCAAAAGGGTGTTTCTACTCAATACTGAGCAAAGGGTCTGAATACTTATGACCATGTGATATTTCAGTTTTTCTTTTTTAATAAATATGCAAAAATGTCTACATTTGTTTTTTTCAATCAAGATGACGTGAAGAGTGTACATTAATGAGAAAAAAATGAACTTTTTTTAATTTACCAAATGGCTGCAATGAAACAGAGTGAAAAATTTAAAGGGGTTTGAATACTTTGTGCACTCACTGTATATAATGATTGTATATCTAACTTTGAAAACGCATTCCCTGTTGACTTACCCCTAACATACATAATTTTTTCTTACTTTTGATTATATTCGGTTACAATTCTAGTGGAAGTTGCCGTCAGAGCTTATTACCTGACCAGTCGGAGTTGGAGGGGAATGTGTTGGGAATCTTTTTACTTTAGTCTCCCACCCATTCCTTTACTTGGGGAGGTTAGAGTTCATCAGGCATGCCATTGGCTTGATCTGCCTAGGGCACCAAAATACATTATCTTGGCTCTGAGGACAAAAGTAAAATTATTTCAATTTTACAAGGCATGTTTTTAAAGCGAAGTGTGCCAAAATTCTCGTTCAATTTGAACAACGACTTTCATGACTTGTCCCAGGTGATTTGTCATGTGTTGAACACTTTTTCCGCATTGTCCAACAATGGGGCAGGGCCTCACTGAAAAAGGGTATGGTTTATCAGTAACTGGAGAGGGGCCTAAAATGCAATGCTATGTGCTTAAATTTTAATGAAAATTTCTGGCACAAAGTAAGAGAACTAATATATCAAATAAGGTTAGGTCGACACATCCATGCGAGTACACATTGCTTATTTATTTCCACATTATATTAAAAGACATCCAAAAAATGGTTAATTGTGCATTTCAGCTATGTGACAGATATTACAATTTAAGAAGCATAAAGTGTTCCCAATAAAATACTGGTATATAAAGTCTTTTTGAGTGATTTTTTTTTTTTAACCCCTTAGCGACCGCCGATACGCCTTTTAACGGCGGCCGCTAAGGGTACTTAAACCACAGCGCCGTTAATTAACGGCGCTGTGGAAAAAGTAAATAGCTCCCTACAGAGTCGGATTTTCTCCAGGGTCTTCTAGCCGAGACCCCAGAAAACATGATTCGGGGGGGGGGAGGGGGGGGGGGGGTTACCCACCCCGCATTTGCGATCGTCGGTAATTAACCGGCGATCGCAAAAAAAAAAAAAAAAAACGCTATCTCTTTTTAATTTCTCTGTCCTCCGATGTGATCGCATGTGTTAGGGCTAGGGTTAGGGTTAGGGCTAGAGTTAGGGCTAGGGTTAGGGTTGGGGCTAAATTTAGGGTTAGGGTTGGGGCTAAATTTAGGGTTAGGCTTCTTTCACACTTACGTCGGTACGGAGCCGTCGCAATGCGTCGGCCCGACATACCGGAGCACGTTGTGAAAATTGTGCACAACGTGGGCAGCGGCTGTAGTTTTTCAACGCATCCGCTGCCCAATCTATGTCCTGGGGAGGAGGGGGCGGAGTTACGGCCACGCATGCGCGGTCAGAAATGGCGGATGCGACGCCATCCGTCACGATCTGTCGGCAGTACAAGTCTATGGGCAAAAAACGCATCCTACATTTGCAGGATCCGTTTCTTGTCCAAAACAACGGATTGCGACGGAATGCAAAACGACGCAAGTGTGAAAGTAGCCTTAGGGCTAGGGTTGGGGCTAAAGTTAGGGCTAGGGTTGGGGCTAAAGTTAGGGTTAGAGTTGGAATTAGGGTTAGGGTTTGGATTAGGGTTGGTATTAGGGTTAGGGTTGGCATTAGGGTTACGCTTGGGATTAGGGTTAAGGTTAGGGTTGTGATTAGGGGTGTATTGGGATTAGGGTTAGGTTTGAGGTTAGGGTTGAGATTAGGATTAGGGGTGTGTTGGATTTAGGGTTTTGATTAGGGTTATGGTTAGGGTTGACATTAAGGTTGTTTTGGGGTAAGGGTTGTGATTATGGTTAGGGTTAGTGATTAGGATTATGGATCAGGTTGGGGTTAGGGTTGTGTTGGGGTTAGGGTTGGAGCTAGAATTGGGGGGTTTTCACTGTTTAGGTACATCAGGGGGTCTCCAAACACGACAGCCAATTTTGCGCTCAAAAAGTCAAATGGTGCTCCCTCCCTTCTGAGCTCTGCCGTGCGCCCAAACAGTGGGTTACCCCCACATATGGGGCATCAGCGTACTCGGGATAAATTGGACAACAACTTCTGGGGTCCAATTTCTCTTGTTACCCTTGTGAAAATAAAAACTTGGGGGCTACAAAATCTCTTTTGTGGAAAAATATATATATATATATATTTTTTTTATGACTCTGCATTATAAACTTCTGTGAAGCACTTGGGCATTCAAAGTTCTCACCACACATCTATATATGTTCCTTGGGGGTCTAGTTTCCAAAATGGGGTCACTTGTGGAGGGTTTCTACTGGTAAGGTACATCAGGGGCTCTGCAAACCCAACATAATGCCCGCAGACCATTCTATCAAAGTCTGCATTCCAAAACGGCGCTCCTTCCTTCCGAGCTCTGCCGTGCGCCCAAACAGTGGTTTACCCCCACATATGGGGTACCAGCATACTCAGGACAAATTGGACAACAACTTTTGGGGTCCAATTTCTCTTGTTATCCTTGTGAAAATAAAAAACTTGGGGGCTAAAAAATCTTTTTTGTGGAAAAAAAAAATATTTTTTATTTTCACGACTCTACATTATAAACTTCTGTGAAGCACTTGGGCATTCAAAGTTCTCACCACACATCTAGATAAGTTCCATGGGGGGTCTAGTTTCCAAAATGGGGTCACTTCTGGGGGATTTCTACTGTTTAGGCACATCAGGGGCTCTCCAAACGCGACATGGCGTCACATCTCAATTCCAGCCAATTCTACATTGAAAAAGTAAAACTGCACTCTTTTTCTTCCAAGCTCTGCGGTGCGCCCAAACAGTGGTTTACCCCCACATATGGGGTATTGGCGTATTCAGGAGAAATTGCATAACAAAATTTATGGTTACATTTCTGTTTTTACACTTGTGAAAATAAAAAAAATGGTTCTGAATTAAGATGTTTGCAAAAAAAAGTTAAATGTTCATATTTTCCTTCCACATTTTTTCAGTTCCTGTGAAGCACGTAAAGGGTTAATAAACTTCTTGAATGTGGTTTTGAGAACCTTGAGGGGTGTAGTTTTTAGAATGGTGTCACACTTCATTATTTTCTATCATATAGACCCCTCAAAATGACTTCAAATGTGATGTGGTCCCTAAAAAAATGGTGTTGTAAAAATGAGAAATTGCTGGTCAACTTTTAACCCTTATAACTCCCTAACAAAAAAAAATTTTGTTTCCAAAATTGTGCTGATGTAAAGTAGACATGTGGGAAATGTTATTTATTAACTATTTTTCGTGACATATCTCTCTGATTTGAGGGCATAAAAATACAAAGTTTGAAAATTGCAAAATTTTAAAAATGTTCGCCATATTTCCATTTTTTTCATAAATAAATCGCAAGTAATATCGAAGAAATGTTACCACTAACATGAAGTACAATATGTCACGAAAAAACAATCTCAGAATCAGCGGGATCCGTTGAAGCGTTCCAGAGTTATAACCTCATAAAGTGACAGTGGTCAGAATTGCAATAATTGGCTCGGTCATTAAGTACCAAATTGGCTCTGTCACTAAGGGGTTAAATATTTCATTGTATTTGGATTTGTGTATTCAACCTTAAAAATATTTTGCTATTTTTTTTTTTTTTTTAATCTTCTCTAGTATAAAGTTCTTTCAGTTCTCCCAGGATCTGGTATGGGAATTGCAGTTACAACCCCCTCAACACAAAAGGTATTTAATGTTGTAATGGCTTTTTTCACACCTGCGTTTTAACCTCTGTTTGTCCATTGCAATCTAGGAATTCATATGAAGTCCTTTTCTCTGTCTGAGACTGAATTTAAAGCAGGGCTGTGGAGTCGGTAAGCCAAACCTCCGACTCCTCAATTCCCATGACTGACTCCACGACTCCGACTCCCTCATACATGGCTCATGTTTAAGTGATAAATTTACTGTAGTAAAATGGTAACATCAGGCTTTTAATCTTTATTATGATACAATAATCAAGCCATTTATATAGAACATAAAATATATTTACTGGAATACAACTTTAGAACAAAAAATCTTTGCATATTTACAATTTATTATACACTCTGCCGTAAGTGGGGGTAAAAGTTTTCAACAAAAATGTACTGAATAGCATTTGTGCAGTCTATGAATTTGTACTGAGAAATAGTATCACCGCCATCAGATCCTCCTTTATAGATGACCTCAAACCTGACCTAATTATTTTAAGGCTAGAGAACAACCTCTCTACACTAACTTGGGTTGGTGGCAAAGCAATAACCACATGGGCAACATCTCTAACAATTTCAGGGTATAAAGGAATTGCCTTGTGCACAGTCAGTTTTGATGAACGATTGAACTCTTCTCCTTCTTTGAGAGCAAGTGAAAAATTTTGCTGAAATATAGTCATTCTGTTTTCTATGGGAGTGGAATCTTTTTCCCTGCGGCAACTCTTTGCCTGCTCCATGTCATCCAAATACTTGTCGAAATCAAACTCATCTGATGAGGATTTAGGAATGGCAGCAGCAGCACTGGCAGGACCAGAGTCCTCTTGCTCTTGGCCGTCCTGTAGCCCACTCATCCTAACTGCTACCTCAATCAAAGCTTCTTTTCCTTTAGTAAGCTGTTGATCATCCAACAATATACGATGACTCAAGTCCACATAAACAGCTGCCAGAAGAATTTTATTTTCCAATAGCAGTGTCTCTCTCTATTCCATTGAAGCAGCAAATGCCATCTGCGATTAAACCTCCTCTTTGGGACAGGCAAAACAAGAAGTTCTCCCAATGCCATGAGTTAAATCCTCAGTTTGTAACTTTTTAGTAAATGGGTAAATGGGTGATGAAGAAATTACTTCAATTCAGCCACCTGTGTCCATTGACCTTCATGTAGTGTTACCAGAGGGTTGGCCATATGTACAATGAAGGGTTTCAGCTCAAGCAATCAGTCAATCATTAAATAGGTGCTGCCCTACCAAGTGGCTTGATCCACAATTGCCCATTTTCCAGCACGTCTCTTCAAGATGTAATCGATTTTAGGGGTTCTGGCAGCAATAGCCAATTTCCTCACTTTGCTAATCAGAGTTCTAGCATGTCCCTCTTGCAGACTATCTCTTATTGCCAGCTGCAGCGTGTGCAGAACACCGCGCATGTGATGAATAGGAAAGAGGTGTGAAGCAGCTTCAACAAGATCATACAATTGTAAAGAATCATTTTGCTGTTCTTCTGTAGTAATATCTTTTTGTTCCTCCGTTATGGGAACAGGAGTGTGGCTTTCCATCTCCAACATAATGAATGTGAAATGTTCTTCTAGCTGCTGATCACCTTCATTATTCTCATTCATCCGTTTAATTGTTCTTATCATGTTTGAAGCATTATCAGTTACAATAGCAACAACCTGTTCTTTTTTTAGTTCATAATCTTGCAGAACTTTTTCCACTAAGGTCTGGAGAAACCGGCTGCTGTGATGAGCTTTAGTATCTTTTACTGCCAGTGTCTTGGTAACAATTTTTTGTTTTCACAAACAAATCGAACGTTGATAGCAAAATAGTTCTGTGATGTGTGCAGGCATCCATTTTTAGAAATGCAAAGCTTCTCTTGAGTCTTTTTAAGATCTTCCTTTTGGTTAAGGGCTTCTTCAATCACTAATTTTCTAATACCGTATATACTCGAGTATAAGCCGATCCGAGTATAAGCCGACCCCCCTAATTTTGCCACAAAAAACTGCGAAAACTTATTGACTCGAGTGTAAGCCTAGGGTAGGAAATGCAGCAGCTACCGGTGAATTTCAAAAATAAAAATAGATGCTCTATACCGTTCTTTATTGCCCCATAAGATGCTCCATATAAAGCTGTACCACATATAATTCTCCATATTGTTCATTGTTGCCCCATTGATGCTCGATATAAAGCTGTGCCACATATAATGCTCTGCACCGTTCATTATGGCCCCATAGATGCTCCATATAAAGCTGTGCCACATTTAATGCTCTGCACCGTTGATTATGGCCCCATAGATGCTCCATATAAAGCTGTGCCACATTTAATGCTCTGCACTGTTCATTATGGCCCCATAGATGCTCCATATAAAGCTGTGCCATATGGAATGCTCTGCACTGTTCATTATGGCCCCATAGATGCTCCTTATAAAGCTGTGCCATATATGGTGCTCTGCACCATTGAGTATGACCCCATAGATGCTCCTTATAAAGCTGTGCCCCATATAAATTGCTCTGCACCGTTGATTATGGCCCCATAGATGCTCCTTCTAAAGCTGTGCCCCATATATAATGCTCTGCACCGTTGATTATGGCCCCATAGATGCTCCTTCTAAAGCTGTGCCCCATATATAATCCTCTGCACCGTTGATTATGGCCCCATAGATGCTCCTTTTAAAGCTGTGCCCCATATATAATGCTGCTGCTGCATTAAAAAAATAAAAATCACATACTCACCTCTCTTGCTCAGGACGCCGGCGTTTTCAATATTTACCTGCTCCTCGTGCGGCTCCGTCTCCAGCAGTGACGCTCAGCAGAGGGCGCGCACTGACTACGTCACCGCGCCCTCTAACCTGAGCGTCACTGCTAGAGGACGCTGCAGACAGAGCCGCAGCGGAGCGAGGAGCAGGTAAATATCGCGCAGCGCTCCCCGTATACTTACCTGCTCCTGGCGCGGTCCCTGCAGTCCCTGGCTTCACCATCGCTGCATCTTCTTCCTGTATTGAGCGGTCACAGTTACCGCTTATTTACAGCAATGAATATGCAGCTCCACCCCTATGGGAGGTGGAGCTGCATATTCATTTCTGTAATGAGCGGTGCCATGTGACCACTCAGTACAGGAAGAATCTGCAGCGCCAGGGACTGCAGGGACCGCGCCGGGACTAGGTAAGTATAATTACACAGCCCCCGCTCCCCCTCCCCTGCTGACCTCCCGGTATATGACTCGAGTATAAGCCGAGAGGGGGACTTTCAGCCGAGTATATACGGTACTTTCTTTCCAGAGACACACCAAGTTTGCGAGCCATTTCTCCATTAGGAGCTGTAAAAGCTGGTCGTGCAAATAATGGTACTTAGCTCATCGAGCTTGTTGTGAAGGACTATCTTTTAAACACATCTGCTGTCATTGTTACAGTAACTTTGTCACTTACAAAATATCTTGTAACTGACGTTAGAGCCACTCTTTCCTCCTGCTTTGTCTGGCAGGAAGTGCTGGTCTCTGGTTTCTCGATTCTGCTGTGATCTTTTTCAGTCACAGCTTTGTAAACTTCTGGGTGACAGCGTTATAAATGTCTTTTTAGATTGGAAGCTCTTGAAGGAGCATTTTTACCACTGCCTGAGTATGCACTGATTCTGGCATCACCACATTTGTTTTCATCCGGGTCACTTATACACTTACACACAAAATGTTTATTATCTTGAGTCACTGTGAAATGCTCAAATACAGAGGACTTCATAAGATGCTTCTTAGGCCGGGTTCACATTGCGTTAACAGCAGCCCGTTGAACACATACGTTCACGGGCTGCTGTTAACGCAAGTGCCGGTATGGCAGAGCACTAGCGCAGATAGAGCTAGCAGATGCTCTATCTGCGCTAGCAGTCACTGACCCGAAAACGCTGCAGCCCGCGTCTTGGGGTCCGTCACTCGATGACGGCACATCGCTAGCGCACGCCCATTGTGGGCGTGCGCTAGCGATGCGTCCGACATTGGATTCAATGGCGGCGTTAACGGACTGCCACGGTGTAACGAAGTCTGTCTAACGCAATGTGAAGCCAGCCTTAGACATTTTGTAATTATATAAATTTGCTCTCAAAATAATTTTGTCCTGTAAAAAAAAAAAATAGTATATTGTAATTCGTGCAAGAATATGGAATCGTGCACTGTATAATTTGGGATATAAATAAAACAATATTTGCATAAATCAATAGGACAGATAAGTATAAATTTATCCTACGCCTCATTGGGGGACACAGACCGTGGGTGTATGCTGCTGCCACTAGAAGGCTGACACTAAGTGATACAAAGAAAGTGATCTCCTCCCCTGCAGTATACACCCTCCTGCTGGCTCTCAGCTAACCAGTTCTTGCTTAGTGTCTGTAGAAGGTACTTGGATCTGGTTCATACCCCAACATTTTTATTTTATTTTTTTACTTTTCTGTATAATTTTATTTTTTAATTAACGGAGTGAAGGGGGCGTGTGATCCTTTCAAGATTCCGATCTCCCCCGAATCATCAACAGGTGAGCACGCCAAGTATACCTCCCCGTACCCTCTCCTGCGATGTGGGAAGCCATGCCTGAGCTCACTTCCGGGGCGACGGTTCCTTTGAGTCCCGATCTCCCCACACCAGCAGCGGGCGAGCACATGGAGTGTCGCCTCTATGTATCCTCTCCTGGAGCCAGGCCTACAGCCGGACAACTGGCTCTGTCCACCCGGGGGCTGGAACTCCGTGGATGTACAGAGGCCCCTCTCTTTGGCGTCCAAGCAGCCCTCACTGTCCCACCACTGTTAAAGCGGATGGCACAAGGAGGCGGACTATTCCTCTCCACCTCCCTAACAAAGGGATGGTGGATTGAAGTTTATCCCTCTATCCCTGCACTGTCCACGCTGCAATACTTGACCTGCAGCAGAACAATAGAGTGCGCGTGCTTTCCTCAGCGCTGAAACCCAGTAATCGCGGTGGCTCCATGCCGGGACGCGCACCGATGGTGAGTAGATCCAGTAAGCGATGGGCCTGTGCAGAGGGATATTCACATGCGGACAGGCAGCCTCAGCTTCCCTGTGACTCACCTCCCTGAGGTAACGCTCAGGCCGGCTGCAGAAATTTAGCTCCCTGCTTCGGACGATGTGTAGGCCGCATCCCGAAAGACGCGCCCGCACTATGGCATGCTAAGGTGGCTCCGATCACCTTTTCTGGCCCTTCTTCCCTGGCACGGGAGCGATCTCTTCCCTCAGCAACGCTGGTATTGCTTACGCCGGCTGCAGAAATTTAGGCCCTGGCTTGGGCCTATTCATGGAAGTCATGAGGCTCTGCCCACATCACGAATGTGGCCCCCACCCCCCGAATTGGCGCCTCTGCAACTCCGGTGGCCATCTTGGTCCACCCTGCCAGAACACACAGGGGCTATGGTTTTGTATTAAAGGGGCACAACGACTCTGCATCCGGGTAAGGAAGTACTGCTCTCTTCCCCTGCATCTTCCCTCTATACTTAACATGACCAGTATTTCCTGCCACATGACCAGTATTACCTGGTCTTAAAGGCACCTGACCAGTATTACCTGGTCTTAAAGGCGTATGACCAGTATTACCTGGTCTTAAAGGCGCATGACCAGTATTCCCTAGTCTTAAAGGCACATGACCAGCATTCCCTGGTCTTAAAGGCGCATGACCAGTATTACCCGGTCTTAAAGGCACATGACCAGTATTCCTGGTCTTAAAGGCACATGACCAGTATTCCTGGTCTTAAAGGCACATGACCAGCATTTCCTGGTCTTAAAGCCGTCGGCTAGCAGGAGCCGCAAGTATTCTAGAAACGTATAGGCGTCTAGAATTGCACACGCACCTAGAAAATGGAAGTTTCATTTCCTGATCCCTCACCAATGATTTGCTGAAAACATGTCTCTGAATATGGATCGGGTATTGCCTTGGTCTGGACTCACCACAACTTCAGAAAAGGATGGATTTGCCTATTTATATCATTAACCAATCTCTGTAGATTGACGAGGACTTCAGTTCTACTCTAGATCACTCAGTGTTCCTCTGAGGAAACTAAACTCCCTCGCAGAGCATCTGCCATTCACCCGGACAGGGAGCGTCCGGATAAGCGATCCACTGGACAGAAACCTCTGCAAGCGCGGTATCCTTTTTCAGCCAATATGCAAACACGCGGGGTGCTCCTTCCCTTAGACTTGAGATGCCATGCCTGGTCTGTTTCTTAAGGGCGGCGGGTCCTTTTAAAGGACACCGATCTCCCCACACCTGCAATAGACGAGCACATGGAGTGTCGCCTCCATGTATTCTCTTCTACATCCTGGCCTAACGCCGGGCAACGAGCCCTGTCCACCCAGGGACCTTAACTCTGTGGATGTACAGAGGCTCCTTTTTTTGGCGTTCGAACACCCACTCTGCATCTCCACTATTTAGCAGATGATGCATGAAGGAGGACGATCCCTTTCCACTTCCCTGTTAAGAGGATGGTGGATCGAGGGTTCATCATTTTAACTCCCCACAGTCAAAAGAGAGCGGCGATAGTAAGACGGTTTTTCCTCCTTCTGCATGCATCCGCGCATTCTGCCACTTGGCATTTTAACCGGGTAGAATCTCCTGTGGCATACCTACCAGTATCCCTACCCGATGGATCATCAATTAAAAATACAACCGACTGTCAGATAGCAAATCTAGTTCTTTCCGTCTTGCGGCCTCCAGTTCAGCGCGCTACCCTCCCTTAGCCACATGTGTTGCTAGAGCAATGGTCTCTTGGTCAGAGACCTTAACTATTTTGATTTCCTATAGACCCAACCAGCAGTGGATCGGTTGTCCAGGACGGTTTAGATCTAAGGGATCTTGGTTCCAAAATGGGGACCGAAAAGTAAGACTGATCCTGAACCTCAAACTTCTACCAAGCTTGACAAGGTCCCCCTTCTTCGGATTGAGTTCCCCCGCTCAACCATTACTTCAATGGAAAAGGGGGGAGTTTCTGGCTTCCACCGACATTCGGGATGCTTACCTTCACAATCCTATGTTTTTCCCTCTTCAAAATTCCTTCGCTTTCCCTTTTGCGAACAGCATTTTCAGATCACGGCCTTGTCCTTCGGCCTTGCTACCGCATCCAGAGTATTCGCAAGGGTTATGGGGCTGTCATGTTCCTCTTGCACACTAGAGGCGTGGTCGTCCTTCCCTACCTGGTCGACTTTCTAGCCGCTCCTTCAGCCCGGCGCTGAGTCGTCTAGATCTCTTGCGACACCCTCTCTCTCCTGGGCTGGCAGTTAAACTTAGACAAGTTTTTTCCTCATTTCCAGCCCAGCAGATATCCTTTTTAGAGGATGATCCTGCAATCTTCCAGAAGTTTGGTGATTCTCCCTTGAGACCAGGCCGTGGCCCTTCAACAGGGAGCTCGCGCACTTGTTCACTCATCCCCTCATTCCATTCGATTTGCTAGGAGTGTTCTGAGGAAAATTGGTGACGACAATGGAAGTGGTTTCCGTAGCTCCTCTCGTTTTCTGCAGGTCAATCAGGCTTTCAGAGAGTAGTCTCAGAGCTCCTACCTTATTTACGGAAGATCCTTTCTCCCAGTTATTAGTGACTACCGATGCCAGTCCTCTCCTCCTGATCATTGTTCTGGGGATCCGAACGGTACAGCTAGTTCTACAGCAGGTTCACTGCCTTCTGGCGGGTCACCCCATCCGATTCAATCGGACAATCCCACGTCTGTGCCATACGTCAATCATCTAGCGGGTACCCACGGTCTGGCGTCATGGCCGAGGTACCACATATTCTCTGTTCGGCCACGATCTATCATTTGGTGATCTCAGCACTACACATCTCAGGTGTAGAACTCTGGGCGGTGGATGCCGTCAGGGTCCCGCCTCATGTGATAAGGAACTTCACCCGGAAGTCTTCCATCAGATCCGTCTTCTCTGGAGCACTACAGATGTAGGTCGGATGGCATCCAGACTGAATGCCAATGTGCTCGAAGTTCATTGTTCGGCCTCCAGGTCCAAAAGCCATCGCAGTGCATGCTCTGGTTCCTCCATGGTACCAGTTTCCTTCACCCCTCTTCCACTACTTCCGAGATCTTTTCGGAAGCAGGAAGGGCCCCAGTGATCCTAGGAGATCCGTACTGACCATGTCAGGTTTTTTCTCGTTTGCTGAACTAGTATTTTTCCATCTTAGTGCAACAAAACTGCAAATATGGACTTCCTCGCAGGGAGTCTTCACATGTGGTTCTTCCCTATCGCATATCATTAGATCTTTGGGACCTTAATGATCCTGTGAGTCTTAAAGTAGACTCCTTTTGATCCGGACAGACTTTACTATCAGTGAGCATCGCCCATTTTTCTTTGCAATCTCATCCTGACGAGTCTTCGGAGCTAACCGCTCTGTTCTTTCAGACCTTTTCCCTTATTATCGTCAAGGCAAGGTTGTCTACAGGTAATCCCCATCCCTTGTTACCAAGGTGGTATTGTATTCCCACAGTTATGAGGGCATCGTTCTTCCCTCATCTCTTTCGGCACCAGTCCACATAACGGAATGGGTTCCCCATATTCTGGATGTGGTGAGTGCTCTGAGTAGGTACGTCTCGAGGACAGCGTACTTCCGAAGGTTGGACGCTTTATTTGGGCTACCTCACTGTAAGAGAACTGCTTCCGGACGGTTACTGGAAGGGTTTAGCCGTTTCATCGGCCATGTTAGCTTGGTGGATTTGTTACACCATCCAGGAATCCTCCCATGTTAGATGTCGGCCTATCTCCCTGTCTGTTGAGGTTTCTTGGAATCTAGGCACCAGGCGTCGGCACAGCATGACTGCAAGTTTGCGGTTTCGTCCAGTCTGCATACATTCTTGAAGCACTATAATTCCCAGACTTTCACAGATGTGAGTCTGGGCAGGTGGACTCTGCAGGCCGCGGTGTCGCACTTGTAAGTAGCGGTTACACATGGCCTGATCTGATGTTGTCCCGACCCAGGGACTGGTTTGGTACGTCCCAAGGTCTGTGTCCCCCAATGAGGCGTAGGAGAAATAGGGATTTTTGTTCACTCACCGTAAAATCCTTTTCTCCGAGCCAATCATTGGGGGACACAGCTCCCACCCTATTAGCTTGTGCTTGTTTTATAATTTGACATGCTATACTCTCATATATATATATAATGTGACATGCTATATGCTCATATGTTGTTGATCTCCTACTGCTTTTGCACCGAACTAGTTCGCTTAGAGCCAGCAGGAGGGTGTATACTGCAGGGGAGGAGCTAACTTTCTTTGTATCACTTAGTGTCAGCCTCCTAGTGGCAGCAGCATACACCCACGGTCTGTGTCCCCCAATGTTTGGAGAAAAGGATTTTACGGTGAGTACACAAAAATCCCTATATTTTTTAAATGTGTTAAAAATCTTTAGGGTAAGTTCACAGGACTTTGTTGCTGCTTTTTTTTGCTGCGTTTTTTTATGCTAATTTAGGTGCATTTTTGGTGCGTGTTTTTTTTCTCTTTTTCCAGGCTAATGTCCTTGGATTTTCAGCAGCAAAAATGCAGGTATCGTTATTTGCTGCGTTTTTGCTGCTGACAATCCAAGGACATTAGCCTCTGCTGCGTTTTTTTCAACACCCATTCAAGTCAATGGGTGAAAAAACGCAGCAAAAACGCTGAAAGAAGTGACATGCTCTATGTAAAAAAAAAAAAATGCAGCAAAGCACAAAATACTGATCAAACAAAAAACCAATGTGTGTGCATGAGATTTCTGAAATCTCATAGGCTTTGCTGGTACTGTAAAAAGCAGCTGAAAATTAGCATAAAAAAACGCAGCAAAAATACGCAGCAAAAAAGTCCTGTATGAACTTACCCTTACTCTGAACTTTCAATGTCAAAGCTTCTCTGAGCAGGGCACAGCTCAGTAAATGCTTCACATCATATTTCTTCACAGTCTATGAAGAGGGGAGGATGGAAGGAGGGAGCATGTTTGTGCTGAATCACATTCCTGAAACACACACACACACACACACACACGTCCTCATCGATCGATAGCCCCGAACTATTTAAGCGCGCTTTGAAAACCCATCTCTTCAAACAAGCCTACCACATCAACTACTCAGTAAACTAACTTTGCCGTATTCCCTCCTTCCAAATATTATTTTGAATCTGCACCCTACTATTCATCTGTCTCCACACCCTCCATGCACATGATAACTGCACTTGATACTTGACTATTGCACTTCTCGTAAACACACAGGCTGATGACCGGATCATGCAGCTTTATATGAAAATCCCTATTTATTATAACTGCCAGACCTAAAATAACAAGCACTTTTCACCTATTGTGTCCCCCCATTTCCTTGTAGATTGTAAGCTTGTGAGCAGGGCCCTCACCCCTAATGTCACTGTTTAATTGTCTTAACTTGTTTTGAATTTATTGTCTGTACATGTCCCCGCTTAATTGTAAAGTGCTGCGGAATAGGTTAACGCCATATAAATAAAAATTATCGATCCTGTTACTGTATTTCCGAATTTAAGATGTTAGAAAACATTTTTTTCCCTTATATTCTATGTATAGTCTATATGTCATCAGAGCAGCTAATTTCTCCAAACATGAGCTAAGAGGAAAAACAAACTAAAGCACCACATTTACTGGACTATTGATGTATGCACAGTTTGAGAGTTTAGATATGCTTTAGGAAGTACTTCCCTTCTTTAATCCTGCTTTCCTGTTCACTCCAGAAATTCTGAGATGAATGTAGGCTTTCCTTCCCTGTGGGTGTGTTTTTTCCCCTTATCTGTAGAGGAGGAGCTTCACTACTTATCATGAACATAAACTGCAGCACAGATTCATCTCCGCTAAAAGTCTAGACCTTAGATCAGGAATAGGACATACATTTATAGGACATTTCATAACTTTCCCAAATTCTTATGAAAACAATATTCCCCACAAACTTTATTGAACTACTTTACCCAATTTATTATATATTTTAGGAGTCGATCCATTTTTTGCTGACTCCACCAAAATGGGCTCTGGCTCCGACTCCATGACTCCTTCTCCACAGCCCTGATTTAAAGAACAGTTAAGTTGCACTCACAGATATCATGCCAGGCCGGTGAATCAAGCACCGTGCCAGGAAACCCCGATGCTGGAGAAATTTGCACAGCTCCAGTCCACGGCCAGAAGCACTGACCCTGACCCGGGGTTTGCGTGAAGTCATCCACTCATACCAGAATGGGAGGAATAGAACTAAACAACAGCATGTGTGAAAAATACATTGGTATACAAATAGATCACAAATTGCACATGAGTTAACAGTGTGATGCAGCAGTAAAAAAGGCAAACGCAGTTCTAGGATGTATTAAGAGAAGCATAGCGTGTAGAACATAGTCTATATCACATGAAATAATTAGCCCCCTTTTCTCCTCCTTGGTCAGGCCTGCTCTGGAATACTGTGTCCAGTTCTAGGCACAATATTGTGAAAACCATATTGAAAAACTTGAGCAAGTTCAGAGAAGAGCTATCATAATGGTGAAAGGACTGCAAAGTATGTCCTACGAGTAACAGTTAAAGTATATGGGAAGGTTTAGCTTGCGAAAAAGACTAAGAGGAGACTTAATAGCTGTCTACAAATATCTGAAGGGAATGTCACAGTATAGAGGGGTCATCATCTCATTTGCACATGAAACACAAGAATCAATGGAATGAAACAGAGGGGGAAGATACAGATTAGATATTAGAAAAAACTTTTTGACAGTGAGGGTGATCAATGAGTGGAACAGGCTGCCGCGAGAGGTGGTGAGTTCTCCTTCAATGGAAGTCTTCAAACAGGTTGGACAGACATCTGTCGGAGATGGTTTAGTGAATCCTGCGGTGCATTGAGCCGGGGGTTGGACACGATGACATGGAGACCCCTTCCTACTCTAACATTCTATGATTCTATGACCTCTAGTTATGAGGCCACGTTGTAATGTTGGTTTGTGCTATTATTCTGTTTAATCTTCTCAAACCTTTTCTTGCAGCCTCTTATTTTTGGCGCCATGGTGCACAGAGATGAAGCATTTGAGACCATCTTTAACCAATATATGAAAATCACTTCAGCAGCAACGAACAGTGACACATAAGATACTGTCATTCTTCACCATGACTTTATAATGTTCTTTTTGCCTTCCACTTCTTTAGTCCATTTTGCAATAATTTTCATGAAGAGGGTATTTTTTTGCTGTCACAGAGAGCAAGCATTCTGTGTTTTATGTACTCTACCCTAATATATATTTTTATATATATATATATATATACTAAAAGTAATAATGCACATGAAATGATTACCCTTGCTAACAGTTGTTCTCCTGTTTCATGTATTTATTATTTTTTATGTAATTTTTAATGTTTGTATGTACTTTGAAAAGTCTGACATATTGATTGGGTTTCAGTCAGATATGTGGTACCATAGTACTACTTAGAGAGAATTTGTTACACAGAAATGTTTCTTTTCATGTTGGCAAAATCCAGATAAATAATGGATAACTTTTTCTACAAAGTATCTCCTGACAGTAAATTATGAAACATAAAAAATTGCACTTATAGTTGTTTTACCTGTTTTAGTGTTTCAATGTAAAAATAATGAATTATGTAGGCTTTGCAAACTATAATGCCCATCAGTAACTCTAGAATGCATCATTGCTGTTTGTCGTCCATTTTTCTTTTTAGGATACTGATAAAAATTTCAAATACATTTTGCTTGTTCATTTTCTAATATACATTTAAAAGCAAGCATTTATATATTGTAATCCTCTCATCAGTGTTTTGGGGAAAACCAGTGGTAGTAATGTACAGGTATTTGTTCACTAATTAAAACGATACACATTAGTTGCTTCATTGCAGGGAAATCCTTATTATTATCCACATGAAAATTGAAGTGCAAGTGCTTTGGTTATTGCAAGTGGACTTGCATTCCTGAGACAGAGGTTGCTTTCTCTGACAGTGTTCACAGCCTCTGTGTCTGTTAATTAACTGGAGGTGGCTCTGGGCTGGAAAAAAATGAAGGGTAACTGTGGACTGCAAGTGCGCTTGCAGTGCCCTGTGAACTTGCAGTTCTATTGCAACGGATCAGGAAGATATTGGTGTTTGTTTTAATTGTTACACATTGATTAGTAGAATATCTGATTTCACCATAAAACACTGCCAAGAGGTTCCCTTTAAACTAGTGAACAATTTTTTACCCTCAACCCCTATTTGCTGGTACTTTGTGTAGAGTTCAGAGGAGCTGTAGTTCCTGATACTTGCTATATACAGTTAATAGGAGGTGAACCAAACCATAAACTGCAAAATTTTTCATTCATCATAGGGTTTAATTCATCCCTTGTTTCCAGATTTTAAGGTTCTCCGAACTAATAGTGTTCTTTACCGTGAGGTCATTAGGCTGATATCGGAGCACGGATTGCTAAAGAATGGTCTGGTCAAGGGTCTCCAGACCTGAGCATGCCAGCCTCATTGAAATATTTGAAGCCGCCCGTCTCAGGAGAAATTGAACAGAGATCCATTGACGTTTGTTAGTTAAATGTCACTAGTTTAGAAAAATGCTGAAACTAAAGAATTTTCAGTGTAATTGATTATCCAGAGTTAAGGCTCTCAAAAATTTTGTCTGATTAGTGTCCTGTTCAAGGTGTAATTTGGAGCTTTGCCTAAAGATAAGCTTCTGGCTAAAGCCTGACCTTATGACCGCTGCGTGCATTTCCCACTCTGCTGTGGACATCAAAGTCTAGCAGTTTTGCATTGAAACAGGAGAGCGCCTCAATATCTTATCGGTAATATGCTCTCATTTGTGTATGTCTAAAGCTATCCTGCCCAATACTTCCACATTTCACTTTCCCACAGTAGAGTTAGCTGTAAGCATGCAGTGATGCATTTTATTGTAAAAAAAAAAAAAAATGTTTTTACCCCCAAGGTGTTCATTGTGTAGATAATGTCAGCATTTTCCATATTTTCAATAGCTGCACTTAGACGGGTGAGAGGGGTGGAGCGATTACAAGAATTTTCTATTTTTGATTTGTGGCTTTGCAGACCATCGTGAATCATGATGTCGGCCAGTAAACAACATCCTAATAGAAATGCTAAAGATAAAATGTAGCCGTACAGTAGTAATTCCAGCAGGCGGTCTGATGTCTAGGAACACTGCCATAAGCATCATTTTTTATAAAAGTTTTCCCTTTATAGCTGTCTTATTTTGTAGAGCCTTTAAATGAATTGTATAAATTAAATGGTACAAACTTGATAAATAAGCAATTATTATAATACTTCCATTATTATACCATTTTAATTAATGTACAACTTATAACTATTGTCTATTGAAAGGTTTTCTGTCACTTTGAGAGGTTTACATAATTTATTTTTATCAGAAATATTGGACACTTTTGCACCCCATGCGAGCAAAGCTGAGTGCTAATTATGGGGTCAGAGGAATGAGGCACCTTGATGTCTCAGAAGAATAGCTCTATATAATTCTTAGACTTAGTTTGGTAAATGGCTGAATCAGCTTCTGGAGAGGGAAGGTCAAATATGATGCGTTAAGTTTCTGTCCTCTACAAGGGTGTAGAGTAAGAAAAACTTCACTCAGTAGTTCTTGGCTATTGGTATTTTCAAGTCTGAATGTAACGGGATCACTTTAGTAAATCTCATTTGTCTTTAAAGTAACCACAGTATAGAAGATATCTTACTAATAAGTAATTCTAGTTAAATTAATCTCTGGCTAATTTGGTGGTAATGGTCAAATCCATTTGTAAACTTCAGAATCTTCCCTTTGTTTCGAGCATGGGCAAGGAATCGTGATATCCTGAGAACTGTAATGTTGTACATAATGTTCAACTAGATTTAAAAAGTCAGTAAAACAGTGTAAAGGGAACCTTTAGCATTGGAAAATGCCATTTAACAGCACATATAGGGTTAATCTGCAGGTGAATAGTGTTATAATGCTGCCCGGCCACCTTACTGAAGTTGCGTCTACTGGGGAAAAAAATGAATGTATTTCCTCTCAGGAGCTGCCAAATTTCAGTCATAAGGGCATGCGCATGGATTACTGTCAGTGCTCACAGCTTTGCTCTTACTGTGAGAAGCAGCTGCATGCATGCCCCTACACTTTTTAGCCGGCTGTGCAGTGCATCTGTGCAGAGCGATCTGTCAATCAAACTGCCAAGGTATGCTTGCAGCCACCATTTGCATTATAGTGAGCCTTGCTGTGAGCGATGACGGAAGCCCCTCTGTGCATACACCTATGGCTGGAATGCAGTAGCTCCCAGGAAGAAATAAGTTAATATTCTCCCGGAAGCCACACGTTCAGTATGGCAGCCTAGCAGCATTGTAATGCTTTTTACCTGCAGATTAACCCTATATCTGCAGGTACATGCCATTTTCTTAGGTGATTTTGTTCCCTTTAAGTTTAAATGTGCAAGATCTCCTCAGTCACAATATATGCTAGAAAAGTTTACACTGTTTCATTACGTGATTGAATTTGTCACGGGTCACAAATATTGGTTGGTGATGGGTTTTTAGTAATTTTATCGTCTTGCACTCCTTTCATATCTTGTACAGTAGAGATACGATCTTTTTACGATTACTCTCGCCACAGTCCCCTACCTGTAAAATAAAATAAATTCCTGGTTTCCCCTGTGAGGGTGCTGGTAGGGTATATTCATAAAGGCACTGGTTCTTCGGCTCTATATAGTGTCACAGCTCAATCTGGAGAATAATGTGGGTCTACCAGAAGTGCCAGTAGTTACAGTCCCCCCCCCAAAGAGGATATTGCACTGGGAAAATACAGCTGTTAGCTGATTCACCCCTCCCCCTGTATCTGACTTTGTATTTCAGTACCTTACATCCTGGATGACTTTCATTTTGTCATTCTCCAAGTAAAACGAGTTAAAGTATACTGTATACCAATGAATCCAATATTGTAACGATTTGTGCTATTTTCTTATACTGCAGTTAGACTGATTGCTCTCAGCTGGCTAACATGGATCAAAACCTTTTCTCTTTCGACTTTTAATGCACTGGCACTGTGAAGTGTTCCCCCTCAGATAAAGGTACAGCACCTGGTGTAAACACTTTTCTTCCCAGAAGCCCCTGAAGCCTTCGGAATTGTAAAAGCAGCCGAGTTGCAATACAGATTGTCTCTTTAACACAACGGAAAATTAAGGAAAAAAAATATTTCGGGCTAATTAGGACTTCATTGATGTTCTTCACTTCACTGCCTTAGAACAACAAGCAACTCTTGAGATCTATGGTAATTTAGAAGTTATATGGTTATTCCTAAAATATTAAGTAACTACCTCTCCATTGGATAGGGGATAAGTTATGGATTGCTGGAGATCTAGACCCTGGGACCCTCTGAAATCCTGTGATTGAGGCTTTGCAACTCAAAACTAGACTCTGTAGAGCCCCATCTTGAATGGAGCAGACATGAACATGCTTGACATTTGCTCTGTCAATTGTGTATGGAACTGTCAAAGAAAGTGAGTAGTAACATGGATATGGATTCACTTAATATTTTTAGATTAACTCTATAACGTATGATTTATAGGTGGTCTTGGGTAGAACAGCAGGTTACTACCGTACTTAATTTCTTGGCTGTCTTGGGTAGTACTTGTTTTTGGTGGCCTAGGTTAGAAGAGCTGCAGAGCACTTTTATGATCTCTGCCCTATAATTAGGGAACTAGTCTGGGAAGTCTGGTGACACTAGGCCCCCTCTTGCTGTGCATTATTGAACGCATACACTAAATACCTGCTGAGTTATAGCTTTTTTATTGTCCCAAAATACTGTAGGTCAGGGAATTGACAGTTACCTTTTTATGTAGTCTCATTCTATGATGACATTGTAACAATGAACATAGGATTTCTAACTTTTACTTAGTTGTCCCTGAACAGCTGAGTTATCCTTTATAATGATGTCAGTCAAGCACACCCACTACCAGAAGATACAGTGTGTCCCCCCTCTATGAACCTACCCAGTGTAGGTCCTTTTGCATGGGTAATTTAAGTATTACAATATTTGTATTCCCCCTCTCATGCTCTTACATCACAAACCCCTCACAGATACTTGTTTAGTTACAGATCTTTTGCTCACACACTTTGATTTTTTCCATGAACAGAAAAGATGTGACGGATGACAAAAACATAATGGCTGCACTTTTTAAAATTGGTGAATGAATTTGAGCTATTTGGGGGTTAGCGCCCTCATAACAGGCCCTTATCTTGTGTGGTGTAGGGCTCTTAGTTTGCTGCCTTATAATTACAGTAAACTATGTACAGATAATGCTTCCAGGCTCCATAGTTTTCTGGTGGTCCATCATTTTTTTACAGATCTGCTTACAGCTTAATGCTTAGTGTAACTCCTCACTGTACTGTCGATCACCGGTAGCAAAAATGTTCTTTCATCTAGGTATTTTTTCTGCAGTGCCAATTTGAACAGTATGTGCTTTAGTTGCTGCAAAGTGAATATAGAGATGTCTGCAGTAAAGCACACCTGCCATCTCCACTTGGTTGAGGCAGTATTTTCTGCAGCGATTCCACATGGTTAACAAAGGGTTAAATTGCGTTAAAATCTGAAGTTTCCACAACATAGTGTGCAATATGTGTGAAGTTCTGTAGCACTTTCACTGATTTTCTCTGGATATCTGGTACTGCTCGCCATAGTAGATGGCGCTGAAAAGCCACAAAGTTTTAGGCTTATCTGAAATAGTCATTGCCGCATAATCAACTTGGGTGGCGCATACGTGGCTGGCTTCTTTTTGCTACATGATGTTTTCTGCATGCGGGACACAAAAACACAGCTTTACATACCAGCTTTCATTACCACTGGCCACCTTAAAGTATTACTTACCGGTATTCCTTCCTAGTGTGGAGGATCATTGTACCAGTGTTGCGTTGTATGCCGTTCCATGGAGAACTGGTATATTAATGGAGCTTTATCTTATGTAATCTGTGTGGCCTGAATTTTGTAAAATGAAAATACCTAGTGGATGTCATGAAGAAATATTCAGATTTACTTTGTAAATGATTTAGAACCTGTACCACAAGAAAGGTTTTACAATGTGAACCGTAAAAAAAATTACTTTCCATTGAAATAACTGTCAGGGATTTTCCCAATTTTGTAAGCCGTCACTAGACGTTCCAGTATGACCAAATGTTACAAAACACTGGACTGACTTTTCTGATGAGAGAAAGCACTATGAAGAAAGTTGACTGCTGTATTCGTTTTGCAGTGCTGACGTTTAACTGTGAAATGTGGAATTCTGTTTATATTGCAGTTTGTGGTTTTTTTATGAAAGGTTTTCAATAATGTATGTTTGGGATAATTGCAGTTTGTGTCTTTGCAATCACTCTGGCTTGTCGGAGTCTCATTACCATTGTAAGGGGAAATGAAGACAGCCTGATTAGTGCACCATGTGTTTCTACTTTCCGGTTATGACTATGGGATGGTTTTTATTGTAATACAAATGGTCTACGTACTCGCTGATATGGGTCAAATGTGATGAAGAACAAAGTGCATCACGTGGGCAGTATATGATTTCTGGAATGCTCTTATTCATGGCCACCATTGGATTTTGTTCTGTTACATGGCATAGAAAGCAATGATGTGCAATATTCTTTAGTAAGGCTTTGGTCTTGTTCTGTTTCCATAATGTTATTTAGGGCAGGGGTGTCCAACTGCATTCCTCAAGGGCTGCAAACAGGTCATGTTTTCAGGATTTCCTTGTACTGCACAGGTGATAATTTAATCACCTAAACACATAATGATTACAGCACCTTGTGCAAAGCTAAGGAAATCTTGAAAACACGCATGGTTTGCGGCCCTCGAGGAATGCAGTTTGACACCCCTGATTTAGGGTTTTGTATGTCCACAACTACACCATATGTGAATGAGCCTGCGCATCCCTTCAAAATTGACTTACCTGATGGATATATATCTATCTGTCGACCTTGTTGAACAGATAAGATTGAGAGTTGCACAGATTTCATGACTGTAACATACCCTTAAGTGTATGCTGATGGTCTTTTTTTAATTAACGCAGGAGATATCGAAGATCTAGTAGACATGAATATTGGACTTCTTGTTTGTGATACTTTAATTCTACAGAGATTCCTACCGGAATGTAGTTTATTTGTGCCAGTCAGCGAGACCAACCTAAAGATGCCTGTGACATTGTGTACAGAATGTCAAACAGAAACAATCTACAGGGTGAGCCATTTATATGGATATACCTGGGTGGGCCATTTATAAAGTTGGATCCAAAATGGCACTTCAAAATGGCCGCCATGGTCACCACCCATCTTGAAAAATTTTCCCCCTCCCATATACTAATGTGCCACAAACAGGAAGTTGATATCACCAACCATTCCCTTTTTATTTAGGTGCATCCATATACATGGCCCACCCAGGTCTATCCATATAAATGGCCCACCCTGTATATACACAACCCTTTTTTCCCTTTTTTCTCTTAGTGACTTTGTCAGCACAGAATGACTTTTCAAACCAAGTACAAGTGCTCAGTGCTTCACGGCGGGCCAATAATTTATATTTCCCACCTGCTCGGAGATGGAAGGAAAACAAGCAATTGGGAAGATATATTTACATTTTTGAACCTACTGAGAAACACCGAGCGGCAGGACTTGGTATCAATAGTCCTTCTCCAGTGCTGACAGAGCCCATATAAAAAATATGGACCACAGAGACTTGCTATGAAATAGCCATCTATTACTCTGTCGCCTTTTTATTGGCACTTTCCAATACTTGTCCCACACCACATTTCTCAGCAAATTGGTGGCAGTCGAGTGATAGGGTGCTAGTTGGATTGTTGTGTCAGAAAAAGGAGTTGTCGTCATGCGAGAACTTTAGTACAAAGGATTGGTTTTGAAGTTTGTGAGCTTGACTTGCATGTGATGATTTTTCCCTCAGCTGTAGTTTTGGTGTGGTCTACCGAGGAAATTTTTTTTCATATACACTCTAGAATAATGGGATTTATTGAGAAGTTCCCAGGTGGTGGTAGCTATGGAACAAAACTATTTAGTAGAACTATATCCTTGACTTGTGACCTTTCATGAAGGACACATAGACTTCTTTACCAATACACTTGTAGTCATTCTGTATGCAAAGCTTTACCATACTCCTGACTTGGACAGATGGCAACCTCAATTTTACAAAACTGATTACTATGAAAGGGAGTGGCAGCACAGACATGCGTTTCTTGAACATTCAAGAATGAATTGTATATATATTTTTTTGACATTTGTCTCTTATGTATAGAAATGTTTAGTTTTTACTAAACTATAAATCTGAGCGGTTATTATTTCTTCTACCAGACTACATTAGAACGATGTTACTATTTCTATGTCTGAAGTCTGAAAGTCTATTTTTTTGAAGTTGTGAATAATTCTATCTAGTAACAAACTTGTATGTAAGAAGATTAACATGCCCTGTAAATTTTTAAATGATCTTTATTGTTTAACAAAAAGTTGAAGAAAGTCTTGTAAAAAAAATAAAATCTCATTTTGATGAAAATGTTGTTTTGTTTTTTTTTCTTATGCTGGGGATGCGAAGTCTTTTAGTGCACTTTTGTAACCCTTTGTTCTACCTTATTCTCCCAGAGAGGCTTATGGAAGATGAAAGTTGCAATTATTGGACCTGTCAAGTCTGCACGTTGTGGACTGTATTATGGACAAGTGCGGGAACTAAAGACACTGCAGCTGTCCTGAACTTTATCTCTGCATCTTAGAAAAATAGCTGTTTGTGAATATTCCGAAAGGGCTCAACACTTTTCCAGCCCACTTTGAATACCGGATTTCGTCAGATTTGTGATTTTAGACTCTGCTAAGCTACACTAAATCTGATTGCTCAGAGCCCTCGCTAAAGCTCCAAAATTAAGACTTGTTCACACAAAAACTGACTAGTAAATTTCATTTCAAAGTGAATGAGATTTTATAAAAAGTATAAAAGGGGAAAATGTCCGTTATGTTGAATGGAATCTGTCACCTGGTTTTTGCTACCCTTTCTGAGAGCAGCATGATGTTGCAGTTTTGATTTTAAAATTAATTTTATCAGCTGCAAATCTACCAGTTCTCTAAATGCGGAGCTCTTTATAACCATACCTACATCACTGATTAGATTTGCAGCTGCCCATCAGTGCTGGTAACAGGGTTTTACAGAGCCCATGAACATGGAGGACTACATGGCTGCCGGTTTACTAATTCTCTAGTGATCTGTTTGAGTAAAACAGTGAGTTTTATCAAAACTACACGAAGCAGAGCTTGGACATTGGTAACTGACCCAGACTTGGTGTCTAGGACAGGTCAATTCCCTTGAGTGTGGAACTGGGTCCAAAGTGGGTAGTCTACCTCAATACCTTTCAGCTGCCACTGCAGGGTAATTATATTTGGCCCATCCCCACAGCATTATTGATGCTGATACATTTGGAAGTAATTAGGAGGAGGGAAGCCGCCTGCTCTCTCCCCATCATTCTACCTCTACGTCTGATGTATCAGTGCCGCGGATGTGATGACGTCAGTATTTTGCGCCTACTGTACCGAGCACTGTAGCGCTTCAGAGTGCTCGCTGTACCGCAGCAATGGGGAACGAGGAGTGGTGAATTTTTTTTTTAATGTGTGGCCCATTATACTCTATGGAGGACTATGTGGGGAGAAGTATTCAGTATGGAAGACTATTTGGGGCCCATTATACTATATGGAGTACTGTGTGGGGGTCACCACAATGTGCCTTGGGTTTTAAAAGGGGGGAGGGGTACAGTGGGGTATTCATACTCCCACGGTGAATACCTCCATGCGTGCTGTATCATACTGCGTTTGGGAGATACTTTTGTTGGCATCATACTTTGTGGTCTAGTAAGAGGGAAAAATAACTTGTAATTGCTGGAAAGATGTAAGATATGTCACCCAACCAAATATTTTTTTTTGTACACCTGCTTTGGTCAGGTGATCTGACTCTTGAGATCTTTTAATTAAAATGTAATTTGTTTGTGAGACAACCCCTTCAAGTTTGATTCCATATGAAAAGGTTCATCATTATTTGTTAAGGAAAAACTTACTCAATTGAAGACTTTTAAAAAATCTACTATATAATTGTCTAAGGGTCACTTCCGTCTTTCTGTCTGTCTTTCTGTCTGTCACGGATATTCATTGGTCGCGGCCTCTGTCATGGAATCCAAGTCGCTAATTGGTTGCGGCAAAACAGCCACGACCAATCAGCGACGGGCAACATGGCCGCTCCTTCCTCCCCGCAGTCAGTGCCCGCTCTATACTCCCCACCAGTCAGCGCTCACACAGGTTTAATGGCAGCGTTAACCGACAGCACTATGCCACGGTGTAACGCACTCGGATAACGCTGCTATTAACCCTGTGGGACCAACGTTTTACTATTGATGCTAGCTATGCGGCATCAATAGTAAAAAGATCTAATGTTAAAAATAATAAAAAAATAAAAAATCGTTATATACTCACCGTCCATCGGCCCCTCGGATCTACAACAGGCCTTTCCCGCTCGCGACTCTCCGGTAACCGGTCCATGCTGCGATCTCGCGAGATGATGACGTAGTGGTCTTGCGAGACCGCTACGTCATCATCTTGCGAGACCGCAATGCACTCTTGAGACCGGAGCGCGCGAGGAGCGTCGGTAACCGCTTTGCTTGGATCCGGGGGCTCCGGAAGGTGAGTATATAACTATTTTTTTATTTTAATTCTTTTTTTTTTTTTTTTTTTTTACAGGGATATGATGCTCGCATTGCTATATACTACGTGGGCTGTGCGATATACTACGTGGGCTGTGCGATATACTACGTGGGCTGTGCGATATACTACGTGGGCTGTGCAATATACTACGTGGGCTGTGCAATATACTACGTGGGCTGTGCAATATAGTACGTGGCTGGGCAATATACTACATCACTGGGCAATATACTACGTTACTGGGCAATATACTACGTGACTGGGCAATATACTACATGGCTGGGCAACGTGGCTGAGCAATATACTACGTGACTGGGCAATATAGTACGTGACTGGGCAATATACTACATGACGGCAATATACTACGTTATTTGGCAATATAGTACGTTGCTGGGCAATATAGTACGTGGCTGGGCAACATAGTACGTGTGGCTGGGCAATATAGTACGTGGCTGGGCAATATACTACGTGGCTGGGCAATATACTACATCACTGGGCAATATACTACGTGACTGGGCAATATAGTACATGGCTGGGCAACGTGGCTGAGCAATATACTACGTGACTGGGCAATATACTACATGGCTGGTCAACGTGGCTGGGCAATATACTACGTGGCTGGGCAATATAGTAAGTGGCTGGGCAATATAGTAAGTGGCTGGGCAATATAGTAAGTGGCTGGGCAATATAGTAAGTGGCTGGGCAATATAGTAAGTGGCTGGGCAATATAGTAAGTGGCTGGGCAATATAGTAAGTGGCTGGGCAATATAGTAAGTGGCTGGGCAATATAGTAAGTGGCTGGGCAATATAGTAAGTGGCTGGGCAATATACTACGTGGTTAGTCAATATTCTACGTGGGCTGTGCTATATACAACGTGGACATGAATATTCTAGAATACCCGATGCGTTAGAATCGGGCTACCATCTAGTAAATAAATAAATATCAAGGATGGTCCGTGACTTTGTCCAATTTATTATTCTGGCCCTCTGCCTTAGACTTTTCTTCTGTTGAATGAAATGTACAGCTTTCTACAAAATGTGGATTTGAGCTTAGGAGCAGTTGAACAGTAGGATTCAGCATACTGTACACAGAATTCCCTAACAGAAAACTTTAACTTACAATGCATTTCCTTCTTGTTTTTGCAGCTGTAAAGTCTATTAAAATGATGCATTTCTCCACTTTCTGAATGGAAAAGGTGGGGTTTTTCGCCTCAGAAAAATAAAAGCACAGCCAAAGAAATAAAAGGAACTTTAAAAAATTCCCCAAATAATTAAATTATAGTAACATAGTTAGTAAGGCCGAAAAAAGACATTTGTCCATCCAGTTCAGCCTATATTCCATCATAATAAATCCCCAGATCTACGTCCTTCTACAGAACCTAATAATTGTATGATACAATATTGTTCTGCTCCAGGAAGACATCCAGGCCTCTCTTGAATCCCTCGACTGAGTTCGCCATCACCACCTTCTCAGGCAAGCAATTCCAGATTCTCACTGCCCTAACATTAAAGAATCCTCTTCTATGTTGGTGGAAAAACCTTCTCTCCTCCAGACGCAAAGAATGCCCCCTTGTGCCCGTCACCTTCCTTGGTATAAACAGATCCTCAGCGAGATATTTGTATTGTCCCCTTATATACTTATACATGGTTATTAGATCGCCCCTCAGTCGTCTTTTTGCTAGACTAAATAATCCTAATTTCGCTAATCTATCTGGGTATTGTAGTTCTCCCATCCCCTTTATTAATTTTGTTGCCCTCCTTTGTACTCTCTCTAGTTCCATTATATCCTTCCTGAGCACCGGTGTCCAAAACTGGACACAGTACTCCATGTGCGGTCTAACTAGGGATTTGTACAGAGGCAGTATAATGCTCTCATCATGTGTATCCAAACCTCTTTTAATGCACCCCATGATCCTGTTTGCCTTGGCAGCTGCTGCCTGGCACTGGCTGCTCCAAGTAAGTTTATCATTAACTAGGATCCCCAAGTCCTTCTTCCTGTCAGATTTACCCAGTGGTTTCCCGTTCAGTGTGTAATGGTGATATTGATTCCTTCTTCCCATGTGTATAACCTTACATTTATCATTGTTAAACCTCATCTGCCACCTTTCAGCCCAAGTTTCCAACTTATCCAGATCCATCTGTAGCAGAATACTATCTTCTCTTGTATTAACTGCTTTACAAATTATAGATTTGGCAAAAGCACAACTGTGTTAACCAACCAAGGAACATGCACAACCAGGATGCAGCAGACCCCCTTACTAAAGGAAGTAACACAGGTGCAAAATACAGATGAAACAAGCACTCTCTACCTAACAATCCATGGAGCGGTTGATTGCCTAGTATTAGATTTATACACAATGACACTTGCAATAGTGCACAAGTCACACACATGTATAGCACAGTGCCCAACTAACAGTCTATTGCACGCCCCTATTATTAGATTAGGTTGGCTGCCCAACACTCTAAGTGCATCACAGGTGCAAGTCCCTAGTTTACAAGACCACCACTGATGGGTCTGGCTGCACCCTGTAAAGCCAAAAACTAATACTGGTTATAGGTCTGGGAAAATTAGTATAACACAATTAACCTATACTCTAAAATATATATAAACAATACCTATTTTATTAATTACATGAATCCATAAAACAACCACAAACATAATACGACAAACAACCGTGCTCTCTACCTAGCCCTAAACAAAGGGCCCTCAATAACCACTACCTGTCAGCGGAGGTTGGCAGCGGAGGTTGGCACCCTACACACAATCGAGATTGGCGCCCCCACTCAACGTCGGCTAGCCCTGTTACTCCTGTTGATGCCCTACACACGTGTCACAATTGGGCCTGCATTTACTCAACAGGAAATGATAGGGTAGAGATAAATCAACAGCCGATATAGCCCGTAATGATATTGGGCTACAAAAAATTGACCGGGTGAGAGACACAGACTCACAAAGTGCAAAACAGTGCAAAAAATAAAGTGCTAGTGTGTGAAAAAAATCCTTGCTATACTGCTCCCTTTAATCTTAATACCTGCCTAGCCGCGGGGGTTGGCACCCTAGTGTACAGCGGAAATGGCGCCCCCACTCCACGTCGGCTATCCCTCAAAGTCCCTATGAGTGACTATACCAATAGGCAGGGAGAGATACATATATCTCTTATTAGCAAAAAAGTTGATTATATAGATCTATATATATATATATATATATATATATACATATATATATATATATATATACATATATATAATGTGGCAGGTATACTGATAAGATAACACATTAGCTGGCATATAGACTAGGCCTATATATAGAGATGAAACAATGAAAAAGTATATGTGCAAATGGTTTAGGGAATGTCCTTAATGTGCCTCCATCCACTGACATGCTTTGATATTGCACACAGTTGGAGGTCACATACCAAAATAAATACCTTAGATGTCATTAGATATCCCATATATACACAATCTTAGCTTGTTTGGCCACTCCAGTCTGATAATGTGTACATAATGATAAAACTACGGAGCAGTTAGTAAGAAAGAAAGATATACTCATCATTCAGAGGATGTCATAATGCGCCTCAACGCGTTTCACCTAACGGATCATCAGGAGGCATAGATGAATGGATGTGCTATGGAGTCATCCAAAAACTCACACTTATATAGATTGCAATATCCGCTAGAAAGGAAATAAAGATACCTAACGCTAGAGGATGACTGCAATGCGGCTCAGTTTGAATGCTGTCCCTATCAATGTAGTTAGAGACCACTAGAACATGGACGACACACTGCTGCACTAATGGTGTACTCATAGATATCATCATATGTGTCAGGCGCCATGTTTCTAAAGCGCAGCCAATCCCATGCTCAGGGGCTCAATCATGTATAAAATAAATACCTTATATGTGCTCTAGCGCCCCTGATGATGTCGGCGTGCTTTACATGTGGAGCGCACCTCATCGCACTTCCTGCAGTGCATGTGACCAGAAGAGACAAGCGCTCCCCACTTGTGTGACTGCGCATGTCAAGGTTGCTAAGCGCCAGGCTGATCACCAATGAGATAGACATTAATAGTGGAGCGCAGAAAACATATGTAAATGCGCTTGTCTCAGTTTGCCGTTGCTATGCAACCACCTGCGCGCATCCTAGAGGTTAATACCAGAGCGCAGAGGCACTTATAGCTGTGCCTAACCCCAATTATTAAACAGCGGATTAGCTGTGCTTAAAAGGGGTGTTTATAGAAAGGGCTGTATACAGCAGAAAAGACATAATAGGTGCGATAACCGCATGCCAATAGAGCAAGGTATATGGACAACATTAAAACACTGATAAATATAAACTGTATACGTGCCAGCACCCATCTATAATGCTTACACAAATACCACAGCTGAAACTCATCACAAGGTAATAATAGTGATTTTCACAAAATATATACCGTATATACAGTTCAGGTTTCAATAAATATATAGAGCTCAAATGTAGTTACCACATATCAAACTATATACAAGTGTGAGAATAAGTAATCAATAGATAACCCAAAATTATAGATAATGCACAATAATGTTAGAATACAATAATATTCACAGTCAATTCTGTGCACCCTGAAGAATCAGGGTCAGTCTTAGTGGCAAAGCAAGTATTAGTAGTAATCAGGTACAACCCATTAGCTGAAAAGGACCTGTAAAGAGGAGGAGAACAGGTCAAAAGATAGCAGGGATAATAATGATATCAATGTTATGGGCAAGCATTTGTAGAGAATAAGGGGTCGGCGGCACATGGGAAAAAATGAGCATGCATAGGACTGACTTTCATTCAGTCCAAGAGGTGCTATACAGTTCATACGATGTATCCATGCACATTCTTTCTGAAGCAATAGTTTATCAAAGTCACCACCCCTCGGATTTGGGGTATAGACTTCCAAGATACTGAATGAGATCTCATTCAGATTGCCCTGATGAAGCTCATTCATGTGCTTAGCAATCGGTGTATCACGTCTATGTCTGATGTCACCCACGTGTTCGCCGACTCTCCTCCTAAACTCCCTTTTAGTTTTGCCCACGTAGTCCATAGGACAATCACAGGTGGCCAGGCCCATCGTTTTGCAGTTAGAAAAGTCACGTAAATAGTATTTCTTGCCAGTGGACGAGCTTGTTATATATTTACACAGTTTTATATATCTGCAATTTACACAGTTTCCTCATTTAAAGAAACCACAGATTTTCCTGTCCAACCAAGTCCCCTCAGGTGTTGGCCTTTTAAAATGACTATGCACTAAGCTGTCTTTCAGAGACCGTCCCTTTCTATATGTGATCTGAGGTCTATGTCCAATCATGTGAGCCAAGTCTGGGTCAGCCAACAGGACATCCCAATATTTTGACAGAATCTTGGCCACTCTTTCATGCTGACAGTCAAAGGTGCCAATAATTCCAGTGGTGTCAGTATCCATCGTGCGACTCTTAGTTGGAGACTGCAATAATGCTCCCCTATCCTGCAAAAGGGCATGATTGTATGCTGACTCAATTATACCCCTAGGGTATCCCTTTTCCTCAAACCGTTTTTTCATATCTCCTGATTGATCAATGAAGGTACTCGTATCCGAGCAGTTCCTTCTTAGCCTTAAAAACTGACCTTTTGGGATGCCTCGTTTGAGAGCGTGTGGATGGTGGCTCTCTCACATTAGCAGACTATTACTACTCGTAGGCTTATGGTATACCTGTGTTTTTAATGATCCATCCGTATTTTTCTGGACATTGACGTCCAAAAATTACAGCATTTCTTGATGAATTTCAAATGTGAACTTCATGCCAATAGTGTTATCGTTTAATTGTTGGATGAAGTCACCAAATGACTCTTGTGTCCCCTGCCAGACAACAAAAATGTTGTCTATGAATCTATACCAGACCCCCACATATTGATGCCACCACTTCACCTCATCAGGAAAGACAATGGTTTCCTCCCACCAGCCCAGGAACAAATTAGCATACGATGGGGCACAGGGACTCCCCATCGCAGTGCCCCTGAGCTGGTGGAAGTACTTCCTGTCAAAGATAACATAATTTCTCGTGAGGGTGACGTGTAGGAGGTCCAGTACGAAACGACTATGCGCTGTACATTGAATTGCTCTCATTTTGAGAAAATATTTTATTGCTTCCAGGCCTAGATTATGTGGGATATTACTATAGAGAGCCTCCACGTTAATCGAGGCCAAGATGGAACTCTCGTCCAGATGTATCCCTTCCAGTTTGAGGAGCAGGTCTGAGGTGTCTCTGATATACGACGGGAGAGCTAGAACAAATGGTCTTAGAATCTCATCTATATAAATCCCACAGTTTTGTGTTAGCGAGTCGGAGCCTCGCCTCTACAAATGCTTGCCCATAACATTGATATCATTATTATCCCTGCTATCTTTTGACCTGTTCTCCTCTTTACAGGTCCTTTTCAGCTAATGGGTTGTACCTGATTACTACTAATACTTGCTTTGCCACTAAGACTGACCCTGATTCTTCAGAGTGCACAGTATTGACTGTGAATATTATTGTATTCTAACATTGTGTATTATCTATAATTTTGGGTTATCTATTGATTACTTATTCTCACACTTGTATATAGTTTGATATGTGGTAACTACATTTGAGCTCTATATATTTATTGAAACCTGAACTGTATATATATATATTTTGTGAAAATCACTATTATTACCTTGTGATTAATGAGTTTCAGCTGTGGTATTTGTGTAAGCATTATAGATGGGTGCTGGCACGTATACAGTTTATATTTATCAGTGTTTTAATGTTGTCCATATACCTTGCTCTATTGGCATGCGGTTATCGCACCTATTATGTCTTTTCTGCTGTATACAGCCCTTTCTATAAACACCCCTTTTAAGCACAGCTAATCCGCTGTTTAATAATTGGGATTAGGCGCAGCTATAAGTGCCTCTGCGCTCTGGTATTAACCTCTAGGATGCGCGCAGGTGGTTGCATAGCAACGGCAAACTGAGACAAGCGCATTTACATATGTTTTCTGCGCTCCACTATTAATGTCTATCTCATTGGTGATCAGCCTGGCGCTTAGCAACTGGCAACCTTGACATGCGCAGTCACACAAGTGGGGAGCGCTTGTCTCTTTCGGTCACATGCACTGCAGGAAGTGCGATGAGGTGCGCTCCACATGTAAAGCACGCCGACATCATCAGGGGCGCTAGAGCACATATAAGGTATTTGTTTTATACATGATTGAGCCCCTTAGCATGGGATTGGCTGCGCTTTAGAAACATGGCGCCTGACACATATGATGATATCTATGAGTACACCGTTAGTGCAGCAGTGTGTCGTCCATGTTCTAGTGGTCTCTAACTACATTGATAGGGACAGCATTCAAACTGAGCCGCATTGCAGTCATCCTCTAGCGTTGGGTATCTTTATTTCCTTTCTAGCTGATATTGCAATCTATATAAGTGTGAGTTTTTGGATGACTCCATAACACATCCATTCATCTATGCCTCCTGATGATCCGTTAGGTGAAACGCGTTGAGGCGCATTATGACATCCTCTGAATGATGAGTATATCTTTCTTTCTTACTAACTGCTCCGTAGTTTTATCATTATGTACACATTATCAGACTAGAGTGGCCAAACAAGCTAAGATTGTGTATATATGGGATATCTAATGACATCTAAGGTATTTATTTTGGTATGTGACCTCCAACTGTGTGCAATATCAAAGCATGTCAGTGGATGGAGGCACATTAAGGACATGGTAACACAATCCCCACCCTTCACCCAATAAATAAAAACACAGAAACACAGAAATTACTTTGGCATAAAAATTGGCCGTGGCGTTTATTTTTTGAGTAACCAAACAAGAATTTAATTTGATAAAACGAATAACCAATACATCCTTAAAATTTTACTATTCCATAAACAGAATCAACTCTCCATAGAAAGTCCAAATCCACCCAAAAAACAGGGCGATTATTCCCACAAAAATAAACGACACGACAAGATAAGGAGGAAAAGAAAAAAGGGGGAGGGCGGGTGGGATCTTCAGAACTTGCTTGAAGTAACTGCGCTCAGCGCGCCCGAAACAGCTGTATTTATGTATAAAATACCCCCCCCGCTCATAGCCTTACAGCCAATCAAAAACCATAAAATTTGCGGGAAGAACATCTGGAAAAAAACGGTTTAAACCAGGCATAACCTGCTCGTGCATCGCACAGCTTACCAGGGCAGTAAATTAACCCTTTGAAGTGAACCAAACATTGTCCAGATAAACCAATAAAAACATTGTCAAAATGGTGGCTGTGTTATCATGCGCCCCCCCCTCAGATTTCCCTAAGGGGAGGGCGTTCATGGTAACACAATCCCCACCCTTCACCCAATAAATAAAAACACAGAAACACAGAAATTACTTTGGCATAAAAATTGGCCGTGGCGTTTATTTTTTGAGTAACCAAACAAGAATTTAATTTGATAAAACGAATAACCAATACATCCTTAAAATTTTACTATTCCATAAACAGAATAAACTTCACCATAGAAAGTCCAAATCCACCCAAAAAACAGGGCGATTATTCCCAAACGCCATGCCTCAAAAAGGCGTGGCCCCCCCAAAACGGCTCAGCCAATCCTCGACAATGGCCTGGAGATCCAGATTAAAGATATCCAGGCCAATATCGGACAAGTGCACCAAGTCCCTCCTATACAATCCCGGGACTCCATCTTCCAGGTTGACATGCCTAAAAGAGAAGCCATGAATTAACGGCATAAAATTCTGAATGTTCCTATTGACCCGCTTTCTGATACGTTGGAGGAACGAAGAACTCTTATTCAACCAAACTAACCTAGGAATAATTTCTGAAAATACAAATGTTGTATTAACGAACTCTGTTTTCAGTAAACACAAATCCCTCTTAATACAAGAAAGCAGGTCAAGAGTTTTCAATTTACCCAGATCGTTACCACCTAGATGGATAACAACTAAATCCGGATAAGGCCTCTTCTCTGCTAGCTTACGAATCTCAAAAAACAAGTTCTGCCATAACATCCCTCTCTTGCTATGCCAAAAAATCTGGATGAGGGAATTATCAAAGGATAAATTCTCCGTATAGCATCTCACGAAAGCCCTCTTCTCAGCCCAATAAACAAAGGAATGTCCGGTGATCCAAATAGTAAAAATACCTAAAAGATGAATAACAAGTTAATCATATAATTCCGGACGTATGTACAATTTAAAACGGTTAGACTCCCATCTACCTATCCTCTTTATGCGGGATTCACTAAGCCCGATTCTAGCAGCCTCAGTAGCTGCCCCAATCCGAAATGAATGGGATGAGATTTTAAGGTCTCCCAAACCCAAATAATTTAATGATTTCTTGAGAATGAAATTAAATTGAAATACCGTTGCTGGCTCTAAATTCATATGTAAAAAGAAAGGGCCGTTGGAATTGGGACGGCAGGACAACCATCTTCTAGCATTAGCGAGTAGACAGATGACCGGGTCAGAAATAGCATTAAGTCTTACTGATGAACCTCTGCCTAATTGATCAGTCTTGGATTTTCTGATAAACAGGATCATGTGGTTCTCATGACAAGTGACATGTTCCATAAATAAACCCGCCGGAGACGACTTTTTGGGGGAGACAATCTCGCTCACTCTCAAGGCTGCAAAAAACGCAAAAGAGAAAGCGGTGGAGAAAAGAGATGCTTCAAAAAGGTCAATGCAGACTGAAGGAAGCGACAGGCAGATGTCCCTAAGTAATTTAACCGAAATGGGACGACGCATGTCAGGTAAAAAGGTAGCCCTTCTGAAACCTTTTAAAAATTGCTTTACTATGAAAAAGTCTGATAACGGCTTTTTACCTAAAATTTTGAGAAAAAATTAAATACCCGCCAAATTTTTTGCAAAAGCTGAGAAGGATAGACCGTTTTTAACTAAATGCTCAGCAAAGCATAGGGCAACGGCTGGATTAACGTCCTGATAGGAGTGATTGTTAACATGACAGAATCTGACCCACATATTCCATGCGGCTGAGTAATCAGCCCATGTTTTATGTGCCAAAGAATTCTCCACAAGCGAATGAATCAAACTTGAATTAACTCCCATATTTGAGGAGGACAAATTGCTCTTCCTTTGATTGTTTCTGCCCCTTGGTCCAAAGATTGAAACGCCTGGTGGTGACAAATAAGTCGTGCATTATCATTATTGACATTGCTAGACAAAACAGCTTTGAGCCAAATATTATATTTTAAACAAAGAAGAATCAGTTGCCTGAGAATCACTGCACAGAAATGGTTTTTAGACGAGAGAGTATTTAACATGAAAACAAGGCCTTGCTTATCAGAACGGAAAATAATGCGCTTGTTTGCAAGATGCATACCCCAAAAACTGACAGCTAGAAAAATAGAAAAAAGATCCAAAAATGCTAAGTTCCTAGTAATCCTGTTGTCAACCCAAAATTTGGGCCAGGATTCAAAAGCCCAATTGGAAGAAAATGACAGACCCAACTCGAGGTTTTCGCTACTGAAATATGATATACCCAGCTCATCAGAAGATACGAAGGAAGATTGCCAAAGGTTCTTACCATTAAACTCCAAAAGAAACTGCCACCAAATCTTTAAATCATCCTTCGTATCCTTGGTGAGACGAAGATGGGCATGAGGAGATGAGTGACCGGCTGTGAGATCATAAAGTCGCTTAGAGAAAACCCGTCCCATAGGAATCACCTTCAGGGCAAAATTTAACATTCCTAACAACGACTGAAGCTCTTTCAGAGTAACCTTATCCCTAGTTAAAAAACTATGAATTAAAGAACGCAGCCTAGCAATTTTTTTGTCTGGTAAAGAGCACGTCATAGAGACCGAGTCAATGTGGATACCGAGGAAGTCCAAAGAAGTACAGGGATAAACTGTTTTCTCCTCTGCAATCGGAACCCCCAAAAAATCGCAAATTTTCAAAAAATTAAGTAGGAGGGAAGAGCAAGCGTCAGATCCAATTGGTCCAACAAAGAAAAAATCATCAAGATAATGTAGAACTCCCCCTTTAGCAACAGAAAACTCAACCACCCATTGTAAAAATGAAGAAAATGCTTCAAAATAAAAACATGACAATGAAAACCCCATAGGGAGGCATTTATCAAAAAATAATTTATTATCAAAAACTAAACCGAGAGAATTAAAACCTTGGGGGGTAACCGGTAAAATTCTGAAAGCGGACTTTATGTCAGTTTTTGACATAAGGGCGTTTCTACCGAACCTTTGGAGGATTTCGATGGCCTCATCAAAAGAAGAATATTTTACTGAGCAAATATTGGTGTTTACCTCATCGTTAAGAGAGGCTCCCCGCGGGTAAGACAAATGATGTATTAACCGGGAGGAACCTGTCTCTTTTTTTAGGAACAACCCCAATAGGGGAGATCCTAAAGTTTTTAAATGGTGGGGAATCAAACGGACCGGACATTCTACCTGACTCTAGCTCTTTAAAAATTTTCTCTCACTATTAAAGGGTATTCAGCCGTTGAGGGTAGATTCTGAACTAAATGACAACCTTCTCCTTTGAAATGTGGAACAAAAAAAACCATCACTAAACCCATGAAAGATTAAAGAACTAATCTCCTGATTTGGAAAAACCCCTAACCATGGGACCATGTTTTGCAATTTCACTGGAGTCCGTGCCTTTTGCCAGAGATTCTCTACTAGGCCCCTGCTGTCCGGACTGAAATGGTCTCCTGTAGCATTTTGACATTGGGTGACTGCCCCCACAAAAGGAACATTCATGCCGAAAGCGGCAATTGAGACCCCACTTACAGGTACCCTCATTAAAAGCAAAACAGATACCTTTTTTGGAAGGGGCATTCACATTCTGCCGAGATGCTGAGAATCTCTGAGGCAACATTAAATTTATCCATAAACCAATATCTTTCTTACCCCAAGCTAAATTGGGATACATAGCCAAGTTTTGCCTGAACGATTCGTCATATTGAAGCCACGCCATACCGCCAAAATTTCTATAGGCTTCTAAAATAGCATCAAGGTGTTGGAATAGGCCGGAACAAACAGAAGGGTATTTTTCCCCTAAAACAGCAGCATAGATAGCAAATGCTTGGAGCCAATTGTTAAAAGATTTATTGGTAGTAACCTTTCTCTTATCTTCAGCTTCCTCCTTTTTGTCATATCTATGCTGCTGTTCTTTTACAGAAGGTAACAAAGAGAAAATATCAACATATTCCTTCTTCCAAATCTGCTCTTTTACAGAGGGGCTCAAATGAAATCCCAAAGGGGATACCTCGCATGTCAGTGACTCCTTTAAAAACACTTCAGGCAGACCAGGCTTCATAACAACGTCCCCAGAGACAAGCTCGTTGCAAGAAGCGAGATTAGACATTGAAGCGAGTGAACCCCCCCGAAAGACATTCACGAAAGACATCTCTGACAACTGATCTAAGGTTCCAGGAAGACACAAACGGGGGCACAAAGATAACCTCACCCTTTTCTTGCCGGACGACGTCGTGCTCCATGGAGACTTCGGCACTCGAGCCCCCATGAGCTGGAGAATGTTGACATGACGGCGGGCTGTGGTCCTCTTCGAGTTCGGAAACCGGAGACCCCGATCTCCAAGATACCGCCGCAGCGGCAGCTGCGCTCACCTCTCCTGGTCGCGAACTCCTGGATGGTCTGCAGGTCGTCGCTAGAGCTCCCTGGGCCACAGCAGCTCTTTTATGACCGCGGTGGCTAGATGGACCTTGCGGAGCGTGCCCGGGATCTGGTGTCTCAGGAAATGTTGAGCGACACCTAGCGGAGGCTCCGGCGGCTGGCACTGATGCGACTGGCAAGCTAAGACTAGCGTCACCTAGCTCCCGCGATGGGCTGCGGGACTTCCGGCGCGAAGACCTCCTATTCCTGCTATGCAGTTCCGGCGTCCGGTCAGGAGCTCTAGAAGATGGCGGCGGTGAGTAGGAGTTCCTAGGTCGCCGACTTCTGGCTGAGCTGCGGCAAGGAAGCGGCGGGGGCAGCGGCTCACATGGGACCGAAGGAGAGAGCGGAGATTGCGGCGCAGGAGCTGACAAGGCCTCCGGAGCGGAGGTAGGTTTTACAGCAGGTTTAATAGCTAATCAGCTCTGTAGCCACTCTACTCCGCCCTCATCCTCCGCCCGTCGGAGCAGCTGCTGCATCAGGTCCTCCATCAGCTGTTCTCTTCAGATCTTCTTATCTTCAGAACTTGCTTGAAGTAACTGCGCTCAGCACGCCCGAAACAGCTGTATTTATAAAATACCCCCCCGCTCATAGCCTTACAGCCAATCAAAAACCATAAAATTTGCGGGAAGAACATCTGGAAAAAACCGGTTTAAACCAGGCATAACCTGCTCGTGCATCGCACAGCTTACCAGGGCAGTAAATTAACCCTTTGAAGTGAACCAAACATTGTCCAGATAAACCAATAAAAACATTGTCAAAATGGTGGCTGTGTTATCATGCGCCCCCCCTCAGATTTCCCTAAGGGGAGGGCGTTCATTCCCTAAACTATTTGCACATATACTTTTTCATTGTTTCATCTCTATATATAGGCCTAGTCTATATGCCAGCTAATGTGTTATCTTATCAGTATACCTGCCACATTGTGTCTATATATATATATATATATATATATATCAACTTTTTTGCTAATAAGAGATATATGTATCTCTCCCTGCCTATTGGTATAGTCACTCATAGGGACTTCGAGGGATAGCCGACGTGGAGTGGGGGCGCCATTTCCGCTGTACAGTAAGGTGCCAACCCCCGCGGCTAGGCAGGTATTAAGATTAAGGAGCAGTATAGCAAGGATTTTTTTCACACACTAGCACTTTATTTTTTGCACTGTTTTGCACTTTGTGAGTCTGTGTCTCTCACCCTGTCAATTTTTTGTAGCCCAATATCATTACGGGCTATATCGGCTGTTGATTTATCTCTACCCTATCATTTGCTGTTGAGTAAATGCAGGCCCAATTGTGACACATGTGTGTAGGGCATCAACAGGAGTAACAGGGCTAGCCGACGTTGAGTGGGGGCGCCAATCTCAATTGTGTGTAGGGTGCCAACCTGCGCTGACAGGTAGTGGTTATTGAGGGCCCTTTGTTTAGGGCTAGGTAGAGAGCACGGTTGTTTGTCGTATTATGTTTGTGGTTGTTTTATGGATTCATGTAATTAATAAAATAGGTATTGTTTATATATATTTTAGAGTATAGGTTAATTGTGTTATGCACCCTGTAAAGAGAAAATGTGGGAAAAAATAATATATTAATATTAGGAGGTACTGGTTAATATTTTGGCCAAAATACAGAAGCCCGCTACTTGTGTCAAGGGTTCTCTCTATCCTGCAAGCCCCTACACTAAAATAAAACCAAAAGAAATAAAAGGAACTTTAAAAATTCCCGTTCTGTTTTTGGCCTCATGAAGCTGTCACACTATCCCATTTTAGCATAGCACAACAATACAAGTGATTTTACAAATCTGATGGAACTGTCCTGAAAAAACTTGGAACGAATATGTAGAAACTAGATGGTGGCCCGATTCTAACGCATCGGGTATTCTAGAATATGCATGTCCACGTAGTATATTGCACAGCCCTCGTAGTATATTGCCCAGCCACGTAGTATATTGCACAGCGACGTAGTATACAGCACAGACACGTAGTATACTACCCAGTCACGTAGTATATTGCCCAGCTACGTAGTATATTGCCCAGCCACGTATGTAACAGGTTAAAAAATAAAAAAAATTATACTCACCCTCCGAGGGCCCCTTGTAGTCCTGTCGCCTGTGTGCAGTGTACGCGGCAGCTTCCGGTCCCAGGGTTGGTATGAGCGGAGGACCTGTGATGACGTCGCGGTCACATGACCGTGACGTCATGGAAGGTCCTTCTCGCATAGCATCTTTGGAACCGGAACCTGCCGCTTGCACTGCCGAGGACAGCACGCACGTCGGAGGGTGAGAATAACCTTTTTTTTTATTATTATTATTTGTAACATTAGATCGTTTTACTATTGATGCTGCATACGCAGCATCAATAGTAAAAAGTTGGTCACACAGGGTTAATAGCTGCGTAACCGGAGTGCATTACACCGTGCTCCGGTAACGCTGGCATTAACCCTGTGTGAAGGATGACTGGAGGAGAGTATGGAGCGGGCACTGACTGCGGGGAGGAAAGAGCGGCCATATTGCCGCCGGACTGTGGCCGTCGCTGATTGGTCGTGGGTGTTTTGCCACGACCAATCAGCGACTTGGATTCCATGACAGACAGAGGCCTCGACCAATGAATATCCGTGACAGAAAGACAGACAGATGGACAGACAGACAGATATGCTGAAAAGAGGCTGCAACCTTACCTTTACTGTGGGTGTGAGCAGGCCCAACCCATAATGCCTTATTATATATGCTGGATACCTTTCTCTTTTCGGTACAAGCCTTCGTGTTGCTCAAGCACATCCTTGGGAAGTTGAGATAGTTTGTATCTTTTGAACTTTAGTCTCTGTCAACACTCAATACTCTCAGAAATCTTTATACAGTAAATGAGTGAGTAGGCAGCAAGTGTGCACGGCAGTTTTTCATACTTGGGGGTGGGGGGGGGGCAGCCTCTTTGTGCCTCTGGTTGCCAGCCTCTTCGCTATATCTATCACCGAGTCACATTATTCTTTTTTTGATTTACAGACATTTTCATCACTATCTGCATTGGGGTTCCCTATAAATTGCCTTTGTATGGAAATCCTGGCAAACACGGGGAGAACTTATAAACTTCTTGCATATGTGCTTAGTTGGATTTGAACCCAGGACCTCAGCACTGCAAAGTGCAAGTGCTACATATTGAGCCAACATTGTGCGGTCTCTTAGGTAGATGCTCTATTTACTCACATGAAGAAGCCTTTTTGCTCCTGCTTGTAGCAATCCTTGAACTTGATCTGTGCAATGTTTGTACTTTTGAGCAGGTGAGCTGGTCTCTCACTTCTGGGACAATATTCGGCAGTACAGTTTGGTTTCTCTGCTCTAATATTCTCTATAGCCCTGGGGTTGTGCACTACTTATGGGAAGTGTTACTCGCACCCACTTTTGCCTAGCTTTAACACACTTACTCTGCTGGACTCCATAGCTTTCCTTTCTTCTGTCCAATTGTCCATCTAAATGTTTCTGACCTCTACTGGAATGTGTTTCCTGGACAACATTTGGCTTCCAAGGTCAATAGTTTTTTCAGTGCCATCCCTATGATTAGAATGTTATGAGGTAGGGGTTACAACACAGAATGCAACAATGTGTCACATGTCAGGATGTGTTCTGTTTAATTACACTGAAGGTTTTAACACTAGGGCATTATCATTGCTGTGACTAGCTGTAATCCTGTAATAAGCAGCTTACTGGCTGTAGACAATATACTGTAAATACAGAGTCTGATGTGGATGAAGGCAGCTTTCTCAACTATGCTACATTGCTAAATCTGAAAAAATGATAAAAATTTAGACTCGTCAGTTGTTGAAAGCATCTTTTCAGTTGGCCATTAACCCCTTTCTGACCTTGGACGGGATAGTATGTCCGAGGTCAGATCCCCTGCTTTGATGCTGGCTCCGGCGGTGAGCCCGCTTCAAAGCCAGGACATGTCAGCTGTTTTGAACAGTTGACATGTGCCCGCAATAGCAGCGGGTGGAATCGTGATTCACCTGCTGCTATTAACTAGTTAAATGCCGCTGTCAAACACTGACAGCGGCATTTAACTAGTGCATCCGGCCGGAAATGCTCTCATCGCTGACGCCCATCACGTGATCGGGGATCAGCGATGCGTCCGCATGACAACCAGAGGTCTCCTTGAGACTTCTATGGTTGTTGATGGCGGATTGCTATGAGCGCCACCCTGTGGTCAGCGCTCATAGCAGTGCTGTAAGGCTATGTGCCCATGTTGCGGATTCGTGTGCGGATTTTCCGCACCTTTTTGAAAAATGCGCAGGATTTACCACGGATTTCCTGCATTTTTTGTGCGGATTTCACCTGCGGTTTTACACCTGCGGATTCCTATTGAGGAGCACGTGTAAAACACTGTGGAATCCACACAAAGAATTGACATGCTGCGGAAAATACAATGCAGCATTTCCGCATGGTATTTTCCGCATCATAGGCACTGCGGGTTTGGTTTTCCATAAGTTTACATGGTACTGTAAACCTGATGGGAAAACTGCTGCGAATCCACAGTGGCCAATCCACTGCGGATCTGCAGGCAAATTCGCACCGTGTGCACATAGCCTAATTCTGCTGCATAGAGGTGATCTGTGCATCACCTCTATGTAGCAGAGGCGATGGAGTTGTGCCAGCTTCTAGCCTCCCATGGAGGCTATTGAAGCATGGCAAAAGTGGAAAAATAAAAAAAAAATGAAAAAAAAACATATAAAAGTTTAAATCACCCCCCTTTCTCCCCATTCAAAATAAACCAATAATAAAAAATCAAATATACACACTTTTGATATCGCCGGGTTCAGAATCGCCCAATCTATGAATAATAAAAGGATTAACCTGAAAGTTAAACGGCGTAGCTAGAAAAAAAATTTGAAATGCCTGAATTACATTTTTCCAGGTCACCACCTGACAGCACCATGGAGGACGTCCTTCTTATCCATAGTGGGACAGGAAACCACGAGAGTTTAAAAGGACCCCACCCTTCAGTGTTTTTCCTGTCCCACTGTGGATTTGAACGACGAGAGCTCAGTCTGTCCCATGCAGGTGGTGAGGATCCAGGGGGCTCGGCCTCTTCCTTCCCACTACAAGTCCCTGCTTTGCTGAAACCCGAATAATAGGGTCCCTCAGCAGCACCAGTGTAGCGCTGCTCCTGAAGGGTCACTTCCTCTTGCGGGGCTCTCCACCCTGGATGTACCCCTGATGTACCTGTGTCCGGATGCCTCTGCAGGATGCTCCCTGGCAAGCGGATCCCGGGTGGTAGTACTGCAGGCTATCGTGAGGACGTAAGCCGTGGTGTCTGTGGCCAGGAGAACGGACCGCATCGGCTTCCTGGTGAGTCACTTCCAGTTTTCAGCTGCCGCGCGCATCACTTCCGGGTCGCGGCCAGCAGCATGGGGCAGCGTCCTCTTCTCTCCTACTCTTCGTGATGTAAGGAGGCTCCAGGACAGGTGATGGCGACGTCTAACGATATAAAGGTATGTGTGGGGCAAAGCGGCGGCCGTGCATTTGTTCAGTGGGTTGACAGCCTAAAGCAGCAGCATGGAGGATACGAAGAATCCTGCACTATCTGAGACACTGCAGGAGGGCCAGGCACATGTGAGTCCCCGGCTGGGGGTCTGCTCCCTATAATTTCAATAATCGTATGGGCCCATCAGGTGTTTATACTATCTGTTGTAGGCCCCGTCTGTGGGTAAGAAGCCCAGCAAGTATAAGAAGTGACCCATCTTTGCCATAAAGCTCAAAGACTCCTGGCAGATATCGAGGTTCAGGCCTCGATATCTGGCTTAACTTTTCCCCAGCCCATCCAGTCTGATCCTCAGGATCCACAGAGATCTCGGAAAAGAGAGAGAATCAGATCGGTCATCCGAGGACAGCTCTTTTGATTCAGATCTGGAAGACGAGGAGTTAGCCAGGGAGCCTCCTGAAAGAGGGAAGAAATATTTGTCATCTAATGATATAGATGAGCTCCTAGAAGCAGTTAGACGGACTATGCAAATTGAGGAGCCCTCAATAAAGGTACCTTCACACATAACGATATCGTTAACGATATCGTTGCTTTTTGTGACGTAGCAACGATATCGTTAAGGAAATCGTTCTGTGTGACAGCGACCAACGATCAGGCCCCTGCTGGGAGATCGTTGGTTGCTGAGGAAAGTCCAGAACTTTATTTCGTCGCTGGACTCCCTGCAGACATCGCTGGATCGGCGTGTGTGACACCGATCCAGCGATGTCTTCACTGGTAACCAGGGTACACATCGGGTTACTAAGCGTAAAAGTAAAAAAAACAAACACTACATACTTACCTACCGCTGTCTGTCCCTGGTGCTCTGCTTCTCTGCACTCCTCCTGCACTGGCTGTGAGCGTCGGTCAGCCAGAAAGCACAGCGGTGATGTCACCGCTCTGCTTTCCGGCTGCTGTGCTCACAGTCAGTGCAGGAGGAGTGCAGAGAAGCAGAGCGCCGGGGACAGACAGCGGTAGGTAAGTATGTAGTGTTTGTTTTTTTTACTTTTACGCTGGTAACCAGGGTAAACATCGGGTTACTAAGCGCGGCCCTGTGCTTAGTAACCCGATATTTACCCTGGTTACCCGGGGACCTCGGGATCGTTGGTCGCTGGAGAGCTGTCTGTGTGACAGCTCTCCAGCGACCAAACAGCGACGCTGCAGCAATCGACATCGTTGTCGGTATCGCTGCAGCGTCGCTGAGTGTGAAGGTACCTTACGTCAGTTCAGGATGAGATGTTTGGGGGGCTACTCTCTCAGACTTCGAAAGTCTTCCCTGTAAATGCCCATATTCGTTCTATGATCTTAGGAGAATGGGAAAAAGCAGAAAGGTGGATATCAATTCCTAAAGACTTCAGACTTCGCCTTCCATTTTGATCATGAGGAGGTCAAGGAGTGGGAAGATATCCCCAAAATTGACATTCCGCTTGCAAAAGTGTCTAAAAGAACAGCCATTCCTTTTGAGGACTCTTCTAACTTAAATAAGCCAATGGACCATAAAGCGGATGGACTCTTAAAAAGAGCTTGGGAAAGCTCAGCGGCTGTAATCCGCACAAATATTGCAGCGACGTCTGTGGTGCGAGCCGTGCATTTGTGAGTAGATGACTTGAAAGATCAATTGTCGGCTAGAACCCCTAGAGAATCTATTATTAAAGCTATCCCTCTACTGAAACTAGCAACCGGCTTTCTTGGAGATGCTACTGCAGAATCAGTTGGTTCACAGCTAGAGGCCAGTCTTTATCAAATGCAGCACGGAGGGCTATATGGTTAAAGAACTGGTCAGGAGACGTTCATTCAAAAAATAAATTGTGCTCCATTCCCTTTTCAGGGGGCATAGTATTTGGGCCCATACTTGATGATATTCTTGTTGAAAACTTCAGATGAAAAAAAAGGGGTTTCCAGAGGAAAAACATAAAAAGTACCAGCCCTTTCGCAGGCCCTATTATAGTCAGAGATCATAACTATAGGGTTAAGGGAAAACAGGGGAGGTGGAGCTATCAGAAAGGGGGAGAAAATAGAAACAAAAATAGAGATTCCGGTCCCTCGACCTCTAGATCAGAGTTTAGAAGGAAATGACACCATCAGGATAAGGGGGCGGTTGTTGAACTTCCTGGGAGATTGGGAAAGGATTACCAAAAGTCCTTGGGTCCTTCAGGTCATATCCAAGGGGTACAGAATAGAATTCGACTCCCTCCCTCCAGAAAGATATTTTGTGTCCAACGTCCATCTCTCCTCAGCCTCCCCTATGTGGTCGGACATACAGGATCTTCTACAGATGGAGGCAATATCTCCTGTTCCTCCTCAACAGATAGGAAGAGGATATTACTCAGGCCTCTTCCCTATAAAGAAACCTTCGGGGGAATCCCGAACTATAATAAACCTCAAGCCTTTAAACAAATGGCTGCAATACAAGAGGTTCAAGATTGAATCAATTCGTTCCACAATTCCCCTGTTAGGAAAAAATGTAGTAATATGTACTTTAAAAAATGTGTATTATCACGTACCAATCTTTCCGGATCATCAAAAATACCTCAGGTTTGCGGTAGAAATGAAAGGAAGGATCTTTCATTTTCAACTTCGTTGCCTCCCATTTGGTCTGGCAACAGCGCCCAGAGTTTTTACAAAACTTGTTGTAGAAGTAGTGTCTTATCTAAGAAAACGAGACATCACGATAATACCCTATTTTAGACAATTTTCTAATAGTGGCAGACTCTGTGGGGCAACTCAAAATCGACTGTCAGTTGGTGATTTTCACACTGCAAGAATTAGGCTGGGTAATAAACTGGTCAAAGTCAGACCTCACACCCAAACCAAGGATAAAAGTTCTAGGCGTTATCCTGGACTCAAATGTCAGAAAATCCTTTCTCCCAGACAAGAAGCGGTCCGACTTAATAAAAAGAATTCGCCAATTTTCAAGAAGTCTAATTTCTATCAGGGATGCGATGATGATCCTGGGATTGATGACAGCCTGCATCCCATGTGTCAGCTGGAGCCAGTTTCATTCCCGTCAGTTACAGAAAGCAGTTCTCGCCGCCTGGAACAGAAGACAGACTTCACTAGACAAGGAGTTCCACCTATCCCATCAGGTCAGTCAATCCCTACGCTGGTGGACTATTCCAAGGAATCTACAGAGGGGTGTCCCATGGATTCAGTCTCCAGCTGTCACGGTGACTACAGATGCAAGCCAACTGGGCTGGGGCGGTCAGGTCCTCGGAAAATACTACCAGGGGCAGTGGAATTCGACAAACAGCAAGAATTCCTCAAATCACAGAGAACTACATGCAGTTTGGAAGGTCCTCTGGTCAGCTGAGGTCCTGCTAAAGAACAAACACCTAAAGATTTTCTCAGACAACGTGACGACGGTAGCTTTCCTTTGGCACCAGGGTGATCCAAGACATCCAAAACTAAAACATCTGGCGGATCAAATCTTCAGATGGGTGGAGGAGTCGGTGCTCTCAATTTCTGCAGTGCATCTGGAAGGTTCAAGGAATCAAGTTGCAGATTTTCTGAGCAGAGAAAAGCTATCGGCTACGGAGTGGGAGCTGAACAGCAAAGTTTTCAGCAGAATGTCAGCGCTGGAAAACACCGACGGTGGACTTGTTAGCGACCAGATGAAACGCGAAGGTCGAAATCTTTTATTCGCTGAATCCTCGAGAAAGACCTGCGGGATTAGACGCTCTCAATCATGGAGCAGGGGTCTGTTATATGCTTTCCCCCCTCTTGCATTAATACCAAGAATCCTCAGAAAGATATGCGAGGACAGAGCTCAAGTGATTTTGGTGGTCCCTTGCTGGTCCAAAAGAAGTTGGTTCCCTCTGCTGAGGAAACTGTCGGTAGCGGAACCCTATCTCCTTCCGGAAAGAGAAGATTTACTCTTCCAGGGTCCGATTCTTCATCAGAACCCAGGAAGCCTCCAATTAGCAGCTTGGATCCTGAACGCCAGATCCTGAAAGCAAAAGGGCTCTCGGAAGGTCATCTCCATTCTTCAAGCAAATAGGAAGCTGGTAACTTCTGCAATCTATCTAAAATTATGGAGAAAATTCTGCAGTTTTTGTGGAGACACAACAGTCGATGTTGACCACCCTGACATTCCTAAGATTCTTGATTTTTTTTGCAGTAGGGATTCAAAAAAGGTCTTAAACCAAGTACTCTGAGGGTCCAGGTGGCAGCCCTCAGTGTATTTTATGATTCTACCCTGGCTTCCCACCCTTGTTTTTCCAAAGCGGTTCAAAGGTTGAGATCCTTAATTAGGAAAACCGTCCCACCTTGGGATCTTAACCTAGTCCTTAACGAGTTGTGTAAAGATCCATTTGATATAGCAAATGAGATAGACATTGCTAATCTTTCCCTAAAAACAGCCTTCCTAGTGGCCATTACATCGGCTAAAAGACTGGGGGAACTTCATACCCTGTCCACCCAAAATTCCTATCTACAGATTTTTGACGATAGGCTGGTTTTAAGACTTGATCCAGGTTTCCCTCCTAAAGTGGCTTCGGCTTCAAATATAAATCAGGAAGTAGTGCTTCCATCATTTTGCCAGCTTCCCAGAAACCGTACTTTAGTACTTAGAAGCAACTAGGGCCTGGAGACAGGATAGTAATCTTTGTCCTTCATGGGGGTCCTAATAAGGGAAAAAAGGCATCAAAATCCACCATTGCGAGATGGATTAGGTCCACCATTACTCTAGCTTATCGGGCACAGGTTAGGGATCCGCCAGGCAATCTTAGAGCTCATTCATCCAGAGCTATGGTGGCCTCATGGGCAGAAAAAGGGGGGCTTCGGCAGATCAAATCTGCAGAGCTGCATCCTGGTCTAGTCTCAGTACCTTTTCTAAGCATTACAAGCTAGATGTAGTCTCTTCTCAGCTAGCTTTTGGCAGGAAGGTGCTTCAGGCAGTAGTCCCACCCTAGGACCAAAAATCTCCTTTGGTACTTCTCCATGGTGCTGTCAGGTGGTGACCTGGTAATTGTATTTCCAGGAATCCATCCTGACAGCACCATGGAGGACGTTTTTCTTATCCATTGTGGGACAGGAAACCACGAGAGTTTAAAAGGACCCTCCCCTTCCACCCTTCAGTGATTTTCCAAAGGTACATATCTGGATGGATGCAAAAAGAGAATTTTATTTTGAACATAATTTTTATACAAATGTTACTTCACATAAGTATACAACATATTTTTAATAGGGAGGGAACTAATAGGTAGGTCTAATTACCGTTTTTTGGTCACAGCGACATTGCATTAAAATGCAATAACAGGCGATCAAAAGAACGTATCTGCACCAAAATGGTATCATTAAAAACATCAGCTCAGCACACAAAAAATAAACCCTCACCGGACCCCAGATCATGAAAAATGGAGATGCTACGGGTATCGGAGAATGGCGCTTTTTTTTTTTTTAAGCAAAGTTTGGAAATTTTTTTCACCACTTAGATAAAAAATAACCTAGACATGTTTTGGTGTTTATGAACTCGTAATTATCTGGAGAATCAAAATGGCAGGTCAGTTTTAGCATTTAGTGGACCTAGCAAAAAAGCCAAGCAAAAAACAAGTGTGGGATTGCACTTTTTTTGCAATTTTACCACACTTGGAATTTTTTTCCCGTTTTCTAGTACATGACATTCTAAAACAAATGCTGTCGTTCAAATGTACAACTCGTCCTGCAAAAAATATTCCCTCATATGGCCATATTGACGGAAAAATAAAACAGTTATGGCTCTGGGAAGGAGGGGAGCGAAAACACGAAAATATGCAAGGTCATGGTGGTGGCAGCATCATGGTTTGGGCCTTCTTTTCTTCAGCAGGGGTAGGGAACATGGTTAAAATTGATGGGAAGATGGATGGAGCCAAATACAGGACCATTCTTGAAGAGAACCTGTTTGTCTGCAAAAGACCTGAGACTAGGAAGGAGATTTGTCTTCCAACAAGACAATGATCCCAAACATAAAGCAGCAAAATCTACAATGGAATGATTCACAAATAAACGTATCCAGGTGTTAGAATGGCCAAGTCAAAGTCCAGACCTCAATGCAATGGAGAATCTGTGGAAAGAGCTGAAAACTGCTGTTCACAAACAATCTCCATCAAACCTCACTGAGCTTGAGCTGTTTGCCAAGGAAGAATTGCCAAGAATTTCTGTCTCTCAATGTACAAAACTGATAGAGGCATACCCCAAGCGACTTGCAGCTGTAATGGCAGCAAAAGGTGGCGTAACAAAGTATTAAGTTTAAAGGGGCCGAATAATATTGCATGCCCCACTTTTCAGTTTTTGAATTTCCACAAAAAATTAAAATAAGCAATAAATTTCGTTCAACTTCACAATTGTGTTCCAAATTGTGTTTTTCTTCACCAAAAATTTACATTTGGTATCTTTGTTTGAAGCATGATATGTGGGAAAAGGTTGAAAAGTTCCAGTGAGCACTGTATTTGTAAAAGTGCAATTGACATGAAATTCTCACCAGATGTCTGACACAATCCAATCCACAGGCAAAGAAATCAAACCATAGATGTCCATAACTTACTTTTATGTGTAATAATGAGAAATTACACGGGAAAAACATTGAGCACACTTACTGAAATGTAATTAATACTTTGAACCAAAGGCATTTGTTGATGACCGCTTCAGGCCGCCTCCTGCATGCATAAACTAGTCACATGCATTGCTCAGGTGTGAATTTGTACCATTCTTCCACAAAAACACTTATCAAATCCTGAAGGTCCCGCAGGTTTTCCTATGAACTCTGAGCTTTACCTCCTTCCATAAATTTTCTATTGGATTCGGGTCAGGTGATTGGCTGGGCCATTCTAGCAGCTTTATTTTCTTTCTCTGAAACCAATTGAGCATTTAATTAGCTGTTTTTTGTGATTATTATTTTACTAAACTGTCCACCCTCATTTGATCTTCATCATCCTAGTAGATGGCAGCTGATTTTTATCAAGAATGTCTAGGTACATTTGTCTATTCAGCTTTCTTTCAATTATATGAAATTATCCAGTGCCGTATGCCGGAAAGCAACCCCAAACCATGATATTCCCACTTCCAAACTTCACTGTTATGGTGTGTCACGTAGTGACAAGTCTGTGGGCACCTACCCTATCCCTCAAACTAGGTGCACCCTAGGCTATCCCAGTCCCCCGGATTACCCCAGATGGTGGAGATGCTGAGGTCTCTGACCTTACTATGCTCCTATCTTAACCCTTAGGTCGTGGCTGTTTTGTGGTAAAATAAAGTTCTTTCTACTTCTGGATTATGGCCCCAAACAGTGCTCACTGGAACTTCAGTAGTTTAAAAAAATCTTCTTTAACCTATTCCATCAGTATGTTTTGCAACACTAAGGTTGTGATGGTCTTGAGACAGCTCACTGGCTTTACCTATCATGAGATGTTTCTTGTGTGGGACCTTGTTAACACCTTTTTGTAGGCGATCTGTTGAACCGGCTGATATTATTTTTCACTAAGTGGCAGGTTTGCTTTCAGATTACTGATAGATTTAATCTGGTGTCATGGTTTTCTATTTGCACCTCTTTCTTCATGTGTTCAATACTTTTTTGCTATGTCATTTCTCATTATTATACATAATTTATGGGCATCTATGGTTTGATTTCTTTGCCTGTGTAATTGGATGGGTTGTTACCTAAATTTGGTGAGAAATTCATGTCAATAGCACCTGCAGAAATATATTTACTTAGAAAACTGGAGACATGTTCAATACTGTGTAGAAGTACAATTATTGTGTACAGGGCCGCCATCAGGGCATGACAGCCGTGACTGGCGTATGGGGCCCGGTGAGCAGAGGGGGCCCGCATCGGGCCCCGTCTCATCTGGTCACCGGGCCCCCCCTGCAGGCGCTGCGGCAGCGGCACACTATTGACGTGCGGGCCCGCGCCCGCACGTCAATAGTTAACAGCCGCCAGCCAGTCTGAGGCTGGCGGCTGAATAGGGCCGCAGTGCGCACTCGCCGCCGCCGGCGTCTGACGTCATTGTCAGCCGCCGGGCCCGGCGGCGAGTGCGTCTGTGTGGAGCCTGGAGAGGGAGCTTCACCCGGCGCTGGAGCTTGGCCAGGTAAGAAGTTGTGTTTTTTTTTTTCCTTTGAGAGCTGCTGCGATCCAGGGGGGCCCGGGGGACAGGATGATGGACACACAGGGGCAGAAATGCTGGACACACAGGGGCAGAATGGTGGACACACAGGGGGAGAAATGCTGGACACAGTGGGGCAGAATGGTGGACACACAGGGGCAGAATGGTGGACACAGTGGGGCAGAATGCTGGACACAGTGGGGCAGAAATGCTGGACACAGTGGGGCAGAAATGCTGGACACAGTGGGGCAGAATGCTGGACACAGTGGGGCAGAAATGCTGGACACAGTGGGGCAGAAATGCTGGACACAGTGGGACAGAATGCTGGACACAGTGGGGCAGAAATGCTGGACACAGTGGGGCAGAAATGCTGGACACACAGGGGCAGAAATGCTGGACACAGTGGGGCAGAAATGCTGGACACACAGGGGCAGAATGCTGGACACAGTGGGGCAGAAATGCTGGACACAGTGGGGCAGAATGCTGGACACACAGGGGCAGAAATGCTGGACACAGTGGGGCAGAAATGCTGGACACAGTGGGGCAGAATGGTGGACACAGTGGGGCAGAATGGTGGACACAGTGGGGCAGAAATGCTGGACACAGTGGGGCAGAAATGCTGGACACACAGGGGCAGAAATGCTGGAAACAGTGGGGCAGAAATGCTGGACACAGTGGGGCAGAATGCTGGACACAGTGGGACAGAATGCTGGACACAGTGGGGCAGAAATGCTGGACACAGTGGGGCAGAAATGCTGGACACAGTGGGGCAGAATGCTGGACACAGTGGGGCAGAATGCTGGACACAGTGGGGCAGAAATGCTGGACACAGTGGGGCAGAAATGCTGGACACACAGGGGCAGAAATGCTGGACACAGTGGGGCAGAAATGCTGGACACAGTGGGGCAGAATGCTGGACACAGTGGGACAGAATGCTGGACACAGTGGGGCAGAAATGCTGGACACAGTGGGGCAGAAATGCTGGACACACAGGGGCAGAAATGCTGGACACAGTGGGGCAGAAATGCTGGACACAGTGGGGCAGAATGCTGGACACACAGGGGCAGAAATGCTGGACACAGTGGGGCAGAAATGCTGGACACAGTGGGGCAGAATGGTGGACACAGTGGGGCAGAATGCTGGACACAGTGGGGCAGAATGCTGGACACAGTGGGGCAGAAATGCTGGACACAGTGGGACAGAATGGTGGACACACAGGGGCAGAATGGTGGACACAGTGGGGCAGAATGCTGGACACAGTGACACAGGGGCAGAAATGCCGGACACAGTGGGGCAGAATGGTGGACACAGTGGGGCAGAATGGTGGACACAGTGGGGCAGAATGCTGGACACAGTGGGGCAGAAATGTGGACACACAGGGGCAGAAATGCTGGACACAGTGGGGCAGAAATGCTGGACACAGTGGGGCAGAAATGCTGGACACAGTGGGGCAGAAATGCTGGACACAGTGGGGCAGAAATGCTGGACACAGTGGGGCAGAAATGCTGGACACAGTGGGGCAGAAATGCTGGACACGGGCAGAAATGCTGGACACAGTGGGACAGAATGGTGGACACACACAGGGGCAGAAATGCTGGACACACAGTGGGGCAGAAATGCTGGACACAGTGGGGCAGAAATGCTTGACACAGTGGGGCAGAAATGCTGGACACAGTGGGACAGAATGGTGGACACACACAGGGGCAGAAATGCTGGACACACAGTGGGGCAGAATGCTGGACACAGTGGGGCAGAATGCTGGACACAGTGGGGCAGAATGCTGGACACACAGGGGCAGAAATGCTGGACACAGGGGCAGAAATGCTGGACACGGGCAGAAATGCTGGACACAGTGGGGCAGAATGCTGGACACACAGTGGGGCAGAATGCTGGAGACAGGGGCAGAAATGCTGGACACACAGTGGGGCAGAATGCTGGACACACAGGGGCAGAAATGCTGGACACAGTGGGGCAGAAATGCTGGACACAGTGGGGCAAAAATGCTGGACACAGGGGCAGAAATGCTGGACACAGTGGGACAGAATGGTGGACACACACAGGGGCAGAAATGCTGGACACACAGTGGGGCAGAATGCTGGACACAGTGGGGCAGAATGCTGGACACACAGGGGCAGAAATGCTGGACACGGGCAGAAATGCTGGACACGGGCAGAAATGCTGGACACACAGTGGGGCAGAATGCTGGACACACAGTGGGGCAGAATGCTGGACACACAGTGGGGCAGAATGCTGGACACACAGTGGGGCAGAATGCTGGACACACAGTGGGGCAGAATGCTGGAGACGGGCAGAAATGCTGGACACAGTGACAGGGGCAGAATGCTGGACATTGGGGCAGAATGCTGGACACAGTGGGGCAGAAATGCTGGACACAGTGACAGGGGCAGAATGCTGGACACAGTGACAGGTGAAGAATGCTGGACACAGGGGCAGACTGTGAGACCCAGGGGCAGAATGCGAGACACGGGGCAGAATGGAGATACGGGGCATGATTGGAGACACGGGGCAGGATGAAAGACATGGGGGCATGACTGGAGACAGATGGGGCAGGATTGGAGACAGATGGGGCAGAATGGAGACACAGGGGGCATGATTGGAGACAAGTGTCAGGATTGCAGACATGGGGGCATGGTTGGAGACATAGGGGGCAGAATGGAGACATGGGGCATGATTGGAGACACTGGGGGCAGAATTGGAGACAGATCGTGCAGGATCATGGGGCAGGATGGATATGATGGAGACAGATGGGGCAGGATGGAGAGATCACATGGGGCGATCATATGGGGCAGGATAAGGAGATCATATGGGGCAGAATGGATACTCATGAGGGCAGGATGGGAGAATATCTGGCTGACGCCAGGAATGAGACACACGGGGCCAGGCTGGGTGATATTATTAATACCATAGGGGCTAATTTAGGGATATTATTACTGCAGTGATGTATTTATTTTATTTTTTGAGTACACTGTTTTAAATGGGGGGCGGTCCTGTTACTGTATAGAGTGATACTATGTCGCCTTCTTCATGTGGTGTAATGTAGAAGTTGTGAAAAATTAAGTAATGTGTTCTGCAAGCGGAGCTCGAGATAACTGTGTTATTTCCTGCAGAGAGAAGTCCTGGCTGGATGAAATGATGGCGGTCTGTGCTGGATGAAAGATGAAGGACTTCACCTAGAGATGTCACTGGTGAGTCAGTGTGTTACCTATACACTGACACTATACACTGTATACACAGCTCCTGTGTATAATTTCACTAGTGATCACTATATTATCTGTACACAGACACTGCATACTAAGTACAGATCTCCTGTGTATAATGGCACTTATGGTGATAGTATGGTGCTTTTTTAAAAATTACTGATCAGAATTGTAGTATTCAGTCACTATGTGGTGGTAATATGTGGTCTGGACATGGTGTTGTGGTATTTGTTCCTTGTATGTGATATTATTCGATCACTGTGGTGGTAATATGTGGTCTGGTCATGGTGTTGTGGTATTTGTTCCTTGTATGTGATATTATTCGATCACTGGTGGTAATATGTCATCTGGTCATGGTGTTGTGGTATTTGTTCCTTCTATGTGATATTATTGGGCATTTTAAAAATTGAAAAATAAATAAAAATATACCTAAATTGTATTGCATATTTTAACAAATATTTAATAGGTTACAGCAGAGTAGGGCCCGGCCAAAAGTGTCTACCGTGTTATGGTGGCGGCTTAAAAAATCTTTTGGCCAAAACAAAAGCTGCCTGCTATATGTGTGATCTGGTGATGGGAACTGTTAATGTGTGATTGGTGAGAAGTGGAGTTTTTCCAAGAGAGAGCGGTGGGACTGTGGACAGTTCGAGGGGTGGAGCCTGGAGGCGGGGCTGGGGTGGAGCCTGGGCGGAGTCTCAAGGGGGCCCCGAAAATTTTGCCAGTATGGGGCCCCGAAATTTCTAGTGGCAGCCCTAATTGTGTATAGTATAACAGCACTAATAGTTGTTACTGTCCAGCCAAAATGGAACTGTGGTCCTACATCAACAAACTAAGCTACTTTATATAAAATTGTAATTAATACTAAAATACTGTATATGTGACGATATAAGTATATGTCCTTTGCCTGTGTGTATAATTGGATGAAAGAAGTGTCTGTTGGTAGGATTGGGGAGGACTTAGCACATTGATCTAATATTACAATTTTGTTTTGTGAAACTTACATACATGTTCAGCAAGTTTTTTTTAGTGTTCCCTTGTGATCCCATCCAAATATATTAATTATTTCTTTACGTAGCAATCAGTAAGCCTAAGGGTAATGTGGTATGAATTTATAATATACTGTATATTCGTCATTGTTTGCATGTATAATGTAGATTCCCAGATAGGCACTTTCACAGTCATGATTTGTGTTTATATGAATTTGTTAAAAGATATTAACAATGCTTTTTCAAACCCTATTACTGCCTTTTGCAATGCAATTCATCATTATAATAAGCACCTCATAAGATTTGTTGCTCACTAATAAAATCTAAAGCTCTACCACGAGATGGCAGTATTTACACAGTAATAACGCATTTTCGCCATTAGGCTGTGAAGTCTCATCATGAAAACAAGAAGGTATTTTCTGAATTAGCTGTAACATTAGCATTTGATTTTATTTGGACAGCAGGTCTGGTGTATTTATTCACATTAAAAGTGCATAGAACTATTTAGAGAGTCGGAACAAACATTTCAAAATGCAAACGAAAAAGAGTTTGGCTATATGCTGGAAAATTTCCCTGGCAGACTGATACAGAATAGTACAGTGATTGTGATTCTGCCTCATATACTTAAAGGGAACCTGTCACCCCCCTCAAGTGTTTGTAACTAAAAGAGCCACCTTGTGCAGCACTAATGCTGCATTCTGACAAGGTGGCTCTTTTAGTTATGCTCCCTGCACACGCTGAAATAAACGTTTATAAAATGTGCCCCCTCATACCCTGAAATCGCCATGGAGGCGGGACTTTCCTTTCTAATCAGACGCAGCACAGCCGTCACTCCGGGCCTGTGCACGCCGGGCGCCGCCTCCTCTTCCTGCATTATCGTCCCCGGCGCCTGCACTGTAAGTACAAAGGGCAGCGCAACTGCGCACGCCCGAAAAAAAACTTAATGCGCAGGACGATAATGCAAGAGGAGGCGGCGCACAGGCCTGGAGTGACGGCTGTCTAGTCTAGGAAGACTTCTAGTGGTCCCAAACTTCTTCCATTTTAGGAACCTTGAGTACTGCAGAAATTCTGTTGCAACCTTGGCCAGCTCTGTGCCTTGCCACAATTCTGTCTCTGAGCCAGTTCCTTTGACCTCATGATTCTCATTTGGCCTGACATGCACTGTGAGCTGTGAGGTCTTATATAGACAGGTGTGTGCCTTTCCAAATCAAGTCCTATCACTTTAATTAAACACAGCAGGACTCCAATGAAGGAGTAGAACCATCTCAAGGAGGATCACAAGGAAATTGACAGAATGTGACTTAAATATGTGTGTCTGAGTAAAGGGTCTGAATACTTATGGCCCATGTGATATTTTGGTTTTTCTGTTTTAATGAATTTGCAAAAATTTCTACATGTGTTTTTTTCCAGTCAATAGTACGGAATAGTACGTCAGCTGGCAGTATCCCCCGCTCCGGCGTTGAGCCCACCTCAAAGCTGCGACATGTCAGCTGTTTTCAACAGCTGACATGTGCCCGCAATGGGCACGATCGGAATTGCCCAGAGTTTGACAGCGGCATTTAACAAGCACTGCCGGCCATGTGGCTGGAAGTATGCGCACCACTGACCTCTGTCATGTGATCGGGCGTCATCTTAGCCCCATATCATTGGAGGTATCACTATAGGATCCACTTGGGGCCTGTCCTTGTTAGGACAGGAGCAATACTGGGGCACGACAGGGAGTCTAGGAAATAATTACATACCGCTTATGTCTCTCTCCCCATATATATTCCCCTTTTTCTTGTGTGCATCAATTTGTCGGCGAGGTACTTCCGGAAGGAAGCCGGGATCTATTGTCCGTCAACAGTGGTGAGACCAAACCATTTTTTAATGAGCACTGGTTTGCACGAGCACTTTATTTGGTTTTTGATATTTGTCCTTTTAATAATGGATTAAAGGTTGTTTTAATATTTGGGGACCCCTCCAGGCTATATTTGTCATTTAGTGAGCCTAGCAAAAAAGCCAAACAAAAACCAAGTGCGGGATTGCACTTTATTTGCAATTTCATTGGACTTGGAATTTTTTTCCCGCTTTCTGTTACATGACATGGTAAAACCAATGGTGTAGTTCAAAAGTACAACTCGTCCCTCAAGAAATAAGCCCTCACATGACCATATTGACGGAAAAATAAAAAAAGTTATGGCTCTGGAAAGAAGGGGAGAGAAAAATGAAAAAAGCTCCGGGGGTTAAGGGGTTAATGAGCAAATAAATGAACTTTTTAGAATTTGCCAAATGGCTGCAATGAAACAGAGTGAAAAATTTAAAGGAGTCTGAATACTTTCCATACCCACTTTACAGAGCTCCTGTGTATATTGACATTTAATATTGTGTTTTCTAGTTTGTTTGTTTTTTAAATTATCATTATTGTAGTATTCGATCACTATGTGGTCTGGTCATAGTGTGGAGGCATTTGTTCCTTGTATGTGGTATTATTTGGTTATTACGCATGTGACGCATTCCCCTAAAGAAAAAGAAATAGAAATATACCTAAGAAGAGTATTGAATATTTTAAGAAATTTTCATAGGTTAGAGTAGCGAAGGGCCTGGCCAAAAGAGTCTACCTTGTCATGGTGGCAATTATCAAAGGTATAACAAATTGTATAAAAAATAAATGTCAAGCACAAAAATAAATACGATCATGTAAAAGAAATTGTGCAATAAAGACAAATAAGGATATAATTGATAAAGCTTTATTAAAGTTAAAAAATAATAATAAATAGTAATAGCTGAATCAACTAATCGCACACGTTTTATATAAGGTGCATAATATTAAAATATAATATCATAGACATGCCCAAAATAAAAAACAATAAATAATAACAATAATATATGTATGGCTCACAGAAAATGCATACCCCAACAAAGCACCATAAAAAATAATGAATACCACCAAAATGAATCAAGAAAATCAAGTGCATAATCAACAAAGAAGCAAAAAGAATTTACTGTGCAGAAAATGGTGATAATGGGGGAGAGTGGAGTATACCGCTGTGCAATAGCAGATGAGTGGTATATAACTTAACCTTTATTATATGTGATGCAGCGGTAGCACTGTACGCAGTGAAACGGCAGTGACCCCAGAAAGTTAAAACAAAACGTTCCTTTAATGTGTTACTTCACACAGTCCATTAGAAATACACAGTACACGGCTTTAGCTTGCAGTCCCTACACAGGCCAGACTTCCCTTTGTTCAGTTTCCCTGGGCGCCCGCACGCCGGTACCAAGTCTCTTTACTCACGCCCTACACCACACGCTGTCCTCCGGATTACAGCCTGGTAAGCATAAGACAGCTGAGGCACAGGGTGTCAGTCTCTTTGGTTCCTTTTGCCCCTGGGTTGCTCCACACAGAAAGAGCTCTGCAGACAACTGCTCTGTCTGCTTCCAAGACCAACACTGACACACCTCCCCCTCTACTACAGGGCTTTTTAATCAGTCACTGCTTCACTATTTTAATCACAGCCACACCTGTGACTGCCAAACGCCCTCATGGCCTCACTTTGCCTCCGTGCGCATTCTGGAGAGCACAAACAGCGCCCCCTAGCTGTAACAGAGGTCACTACCTCACATATAGTTAAATTAAAATATTGCTTTCTTGAAACAAACACAGAGTAAAGCCCAATTGGGCCTAAAGTGCTGAAAACAGTGCAGAACAAGCCACTCTACCATTCATGCAGAGTTTTGGGGGTTATTTTTATTGCCCCCCTCAGGGTATCAGCACTGACAAACCCTCCAACCATATATACTCCGTCAGCGGTGTGTTGATGGTATCGGGTACAAATATCACCTGTTGGTGCAATCTATGTCTTGTCCTAACAACAACACAGTGGCTAAATGTCTTCCCCATCAAATGGTGAGAGGCATGGAATTACATTAAGTAGTAAAATTGGAATGCTGTCACCATGTTCGTGACTTCTATGGGTCGTGTAATCCAGTCTGACAGGTATCCCTGGCGTGGGTCTAATTCTCAGCCTGTCAGGTCCAGGATGAAATTATCGGTGCGCTGCTCTCCACATGTTTCCTCTACCCTTGATTCAGCAGGAGAGACTTGTATTACATGAGGGGTCACCATCCCCCCTGTTGGCGCCTTGTCACCACTGTTTTATGGTTGTGTGGTGCTGTCAGTCTGCACTACCTAGGTTTTAAACTCCCATGTTTATCTCTTCATAGGAATCACTTCCGGCCTTGCCTGCATCACTTTCGGTATATGGAATGCATCGGTCGGTGGTGACCCGCATGCTGATCTCGAGTCATTTTCCGGCTGTGACCACGTGACTTCCATTATATGGAATGCATCGGTCGGCGGTGATAAAACTACGTCCCCTTCGGTCCATGTGTTCATCTGCGCAGGGGATATGGGTGTAAGTATGATATAAGGGGCAGCATCAGAGGGAAACATCCTTGCTCCCTATAGAGCCTCCACCTATTAACCCCCCAAAAAACGCTGAGTAATATACTTTAAAGATCTGGTTGGGAACCATAGTTGGATTGTCCCCAGCTGGCTTCTCCCAGCACTGCTTTAATTGATTGACAGGTGTCTCACTTCAAAAGACTTGTCAATCACATAGTATCTTGGGATGGATCGACCGAGGTGTGGAATTGGACTAGCCTGGTCTCCAATTAAGAATCTTTAAAGCATGTCTTCTCTGAAACAAATGATGATATAACTGTCAGCAATCTGTTTTAGGAGCATTAATCAAATGACTGGTTGCTTTAACGGCACCTGTCAGCAGGATTGTGCTCAATAACCTACACACGCTGTCAGGTTGGTGCCGTTATCCTGAATAAAATGACATCTTGGTTGATGAAATTTGTCTTGTTGTGGTTTCTTAATCTTTATTTTCAGTTTTATGTTAATGAGATTCTCGTGCCCAAGGTGGGGGTCAAGTATCTGGTGCTCTGATTATGTATTCATAGTGCAGACTGCTGACAGGTCACTGATCCCTCATTTGCATGTAAAGAAGCTGCGGAGACACCATCACGTGTTTCTCGACGCAAGCAGTGAATAGCCAGGCCTTTCCCCGGGAAGGAACAACCACGGGAAGGGCAGCATCCTATGAAGGAAAGCCACCTATGCCAAGCATGGTATCCATCCACAGACAGCTGTTTCGGGATTTTTGCCCCTCATCAGTGTGGAGTAGGAATCTGGCTATTAGGAGCAGTGCCTAGTAAAAAGGCTATAATGGCACAGATGATTGGCCTCGGGGAGACCAAAACATCCAACACCGCGGAGACACCATCACGTGTTTCTCAACGCAGTGATTCCAGAACACTGCCCCCATCCCTTATGGGAAATATGCAGATGCATGTAAAGAAGCTGCGGAGACACCATCACGTGTTTCTCGACGCAAGCAGTGAATAGCCAGGCCTTTCCCCGAAGCAAACTTACAAATTCAGCAAGGGATCAAATAATTATTTCCTTCACTGTATATGGTTTAACCTTTGAACATATGTCTATTTGTTTATTTACACATCTCCTCCTGCCATTTGTCTGTCGACCCCTTGTGTGTATTGTATTGCCTTGTATTTTTTAACTTTAGATTAATAACGATTTATATTGTATTTGATTGAGTTTGTATCTTATGTGGTTATATTGATTATGTGAATTGGTTCTGAATTGGAGAAACTGCAACTTGCAAACACTTCCACCAACCCAACAATCCAATGGTGAATGTTCCATAACCTTTAGAATATTCCTGGGGTAACCCTTCTCCCAGGATATGTGACTCTTTCCGAAAATCACCATTCCTTGTACAGTTTTCTGAATGCGCCAGTATTGTCCATATGGCACATTTTTTATACACTTATGGAGGTGACCACTGGCGTAATCTAAATAACTGTTGTCCACTTTCTTGAAATGAGTGGACGTATAAATTTCACCATCCTCACTCTTCAAAATAATCAAATCAGGAAATTCTATGCAATTTTCCTGAAAAGGTGGACATAATTCCAACCCCCACACGTTCTTACAACAGAGTACAAAGAACTGAGCCTCGTACATAGTTACTGTCCAGATGAATGGTGAATCTATGACTTTTATATACAAACAGATGTGACCCACCAGCAGAAGGAATCGCCCAATGTGAAGAGACTTGAACCACCCCATGAGGAGATTGGCATAACTGGGATCGAATCTCGTTCTCATGGTACAGCCCCTTGCCTGCCTATATAGGTCATGCCCTTAAAGGTGTGTATCTTAGTAGCCTCAGCATTTGTACGTGCCTTTGTAACCTGTTCATTGAGAGTTGAAGATTTTGAAGAGCGTGACCTGGATGACTGCTTGGAGGACCCAGAAAACTGAGATGGCGTCTCTGGTATTTGTGCAGTTCTTGCCTCTTGAACTTAATAACATTTATTGTTGTGCGAACTCTCTGAAAATTAAGTTGCTGGAAACTTTGCAGCTCTTCACGAGAATCATGTATTATTATTATGTGGGCAGCACGGTGGCGCAGTGGTTAGCACTGCAGCCTTGCAGCGCTGGGGTCCTGGGTTCTAATCCCACCCAGAACAACATCTGCAAAGAGTTTGTATGTTCTCTCCGTGTTTGCGTGGGTTTCCTCCGGGCACTCCGGTTTCCTCCCACATTCCAAAGACATACTGATAGGGATTCTAGATTGTGAGCCCCATCGGGGACAGCGATGATAATGTGTGCAAAACTGTAAAGCGCTGCGGAATATGTTAGTGCCATATAAAAATAAAGATTATTATTATGTATTATTGTTTCTCCGGAGATGTAACGTGTTCCCTGCTCTTTCTAGTATAGATGTTATAAACTGCACACAGTTGTCCTCAAGCTTCCTCTAGTGGTATTTAGTGTGAAGCCGGGTGAGAGATGATGGTGATATAATTCATCAATTTTTGCCATGAGTCTGTTACATTACATGAAAGTTCATATTTAACATGCTCCAGGTTTTCTCTGGCCTTCCATGTTAGCTTGGCAGAGCGCATAGCCTTCTCACTGGAATATGGATTGTAGAGAGATCATCATTGTTCTCATTTGTACATGGAAACATGAAAAGTAATGGAATGAAACTGAAAGGGAGAAGATGAGAGGTAGTGAGTTCACTTTCAATGGAAGTTTTCAAACAGGCTGAGCAGAAAATCTGCCTGAGATGGTTTAATGAATCCTGCATTGAGCAAGGGGTTGGACACAAGGTCCCTTCCAACTGTAACATTCTATGATTCTATAATTAAATTCTACAGATTCTTCATCTTGCAAAGACGGTAGTCTTTCCCTCAGCCATTGTGACTGACAGGCAGAATGGATCTATATAGTCATGCCAGCTGCAGGATTCTAGCAGGGTGAAAGCTGGGGGAGGTGGCTGTGCTGTGAACTTTATACACTTGGATGCCTACATTCTGCTGTCTGTGTTGTATCTGTATAAGAGCCGTGGACTGGCTTTTCAGATATATCTTACAGAAGTTCTTTTTACTATTCTGACTCCATAACTAGGCTGTCTGTGGGGCACGTGAGAGACTGTTCCTTATAAAGTGATTTCATCAGATAGTTTGACTTGACTGCAGAGGCACATGTAAAGATTCCAGAATAAGGACAGACTTCTAAAGGGGCAAACCTCGCTGCACAACAAGCAAACAGCAGTGAAATTATAATAACCATGCAATACTGCATTTTAGCATTTTCCCAGCATATCCAGTTTAAACTGCTAACACTGACCTACAAAGCCATCCATAACCTCTCTCCTCCGTATATTTCCGAACTAATCTCTCAATATCTTCCCTCACGTAATCTCCGGTCCTCCCAAGACCTCCTTCTCTCCTCCACACTTATTCGCTCCTCACCTAATCGCCTCCAAGACTTCTCCCGAATATCCCCCATCCTCTGGAATTCTGTGCCCCAACCACATTTGGATCCTTCAGACGGAACCTGAAAACCCATCTTTTCAAAAAAGCTTACAACCTGTAATGACCACACGACCACCTCAACACTATCGGAGCAACTGCAACCCCCGACCTACTGTCTCCTTCCCCATAATCCTGTGGAATGTACGCCCGCCCAGTCTGTCATTGTTAGTTTTGTTTACTGTAAGTGATATTTGTATTTTGATGTAAACCTGTCTCATGTACAGCACCATGGAATTAATGGTGTTATATAAATTAATAATAATAATACTGCATGATTTTCAAGTCGTGGGACATGACAAGTTGTCCGCATTCCTACAGACTGGAGAGTTAGGGATGTTAGAACAAGTTTACATTTTAAAAGTCCAATTACATGATGCTTAACGAGGAAAACAATACTATGACAAGATAATGCTAATGTCTAAATTGTTTCTGTTGAAAAAGGTAGGGGTTATTATATACAGTAGATGTTCTTGGTGCTTAATTCACTTAGATGTGTTTACTCATGTCACTTAAAAAGTACCCCTCACCAATTTTTTCATGTTGAACTTACTACATGATGCAATAAGGTGCTGCAGGGCAGAATAAGACATTTTTTAAAATTTCATCATACTGGAAATCAAAGTTTTTGGTCACTTAAATAGTTTCCGTATTTTTTTTTAAGTCCAAGTGGGCATTACCTAAAAGATTTCACCGGGGTCATGTACTTCTTAGGTTCACGCTTGCGTTGTGCAGTCCATTCAACAAATCCGTTAAACGGACTGCACTAACGCAAGTGCTGACTTTGGCACTGCGCTAGCACAGATGGAGCATCTGCTAGCTCCATCTGCGCTAGCAGTGACGGACCCGGAAACGCTGCAGCCCGCATCTTGGGTCCGTCACTCAATGATGGCACATCGCTAGCGCACACCAATTGTGGGCATGCGCTAGCGATGCGTTAGCCATTGCCAGTAATGGCGGCGTTAACTGACTACATTACACCGCGTTATGCCACGGTGTAACGTAGTCCGTTAAACGGGTTCACACAACGCAGTGTGAACCCAGCCTTTCTCTTTCCAGTTCACGCCAATCATAAGCAAACAGCCACACACTGAGGAAAGAAGCACACCACATACTAATTTACAACAGGCTCAGTATGAGACATGTATTGACAAGTAGTCTGCTTTCCTTACTGTAGAGTGGTAACTAGGGTTGAGCGACTTTTACTTTTTCTTAGGGTCGAGTCGGGTTTCGCGAAAACCGACTATCTCAAAAGTCGAGTCGAGTGAAATCGGCCGATTATGGCGAAAAGTTGGGGATCGACCGAAACACGAAACCCAATGCAAAGTCGATGGGAATTTTTTTTTTTAATTTAATTTATTTATTTTCTCTCTCTCTCTCTCTCTCTTTCTCTCTCTCTCTCTCCCTCTCTCCCCTCCGTCCCTGAACAGAAAAGCTGGTGTTACACATTGCAAATCGCTACAGCGCACAAGCGACAAGATCACGATAGGCGTCCACGCCCCTAAGACCTATGTCATCACTCTGCCCACGCTCCTTCATTGGCTGAAAAAATGGCGCCAATATTGTCATACGACACGTGACTTTGGCGCGAAAGTCGCGTACCGCATGGCCGACCCCACACAGGGATCGGATCGGGTTTCATGAAACCCGACTTTGCCAAAAGTCGGCGACTTTTGAAAATGAACGATCCGTTTCGCTCAACCCTAGTGATAACATGTACTGGAGCACAGCAGACGTGAGTGTGATTAGCTGTCAGCTTTCATCTCCAGCAGTCAGTTGAAAGAAGGGATGGTTTGTGAAATTGCAGAGTTTACTCTCCTTAGGCTACTTTCACACATCAGGTTCTTTGCATCAGGCAAATGGATCCGGCGCAGATTGTGAAAAACTGATGTGACGGATCCGTTTTTTCGACGGATCAGACTAGCATATCCAGATAATTGGCTAAAAAAATTGGAGCATGCTAAGTTTAAAAAACGTAATGCGGCGCCGGAATCCGTCATTTTCTGCATCCGGCACCTTCCGGCTCCCATAGGCTTCCATTCTAGCAAACCAGAAGCCAACCAAAGCCAGAAGCGCCGGAGACAAAAAATGTTGCTATGGGTGTTTTTTTTACAAAAAACAGAAATGGCAGATTTGCCAGATCATGCAAAACCTGATGAAACCCAAGGTCATCCGGCGCAATCCAGCACTAATACAAGACTATGGGGAAAAAACGGATCTGGCGGCAACATTCGCCTGATCTGTTTTTTTAAATTAGCCGGATTGAGCCTGACGGCGAAAACCTGATGTGTGAAAGTAGCCTTACAAACACATCTAGCATTTCTCCTCTTAATGTGTTGCCAGCTCTGCCAATCATGAGCAAGCATCCACATACAAGAGAAAAAAAAACACGCCCCACAATAACTTAGAACAGGCTTTATGTGAGACATTTAGAAACGGTCTGTTCTAATCAGTATGAAGTGATTACATGTGCCAGACTGATATGGTCCTGAGAGTGACTTTCATTTCCAGCAGCCAGTCTGGGGGGGGGGGGGGGGGAGGGGCAGTACAGCATTGTTGTCAGCGCTACACTTGCTCAGGTAATACTAATGTGTATTTTGTCCTGGCAATAAAGCACATTTCAATTTGAGAAGAGCGCTACTAGAAGTGTTTGTAATGAAACTCAACTTCTTCACTACTGCTCTCTGCCGAGATATGCATGCGAAACGTGCGTCTGCTACGGTGGAACGCCCTTATTAGTGACTTGCAATAGTCTTGCATCTATGTTGGTAATCACTGTCTCATAGAAATGTTGAACTTTATTTACTACTAGCTGAAGAGCCCGGCGTTGCCTGGGCATAGTAAATATCTGTGGTTAGTTATAGCACGTCACTTCTCTTATTTTCCCATCACGCCTCTCATTTTCCCAATCACATCTCTCATTTTCTCCCTCACACCTCTCATTTTCTCCCTCACTCCTCTCATTCCCGCCTAACACTTGTCATTTCGACCTCACATCTGTCATTTTCCGATCACTACACTATTTTCCCTCACTCCTCTCATTTTGCACTCACACCTTTTCATTTTCACCTCACACCTCTCATTTTCACCTCAGTATATACATGTTTGTCATCTCCCTTATATATAGTATACACCTGTATGTCATCTCCTGTATATAGTATATACCTGTATGTCATCTCCCCTGTATATAGTATATCCCTGCTGTGTGTCATCTCCCCTGTATATAGTATATACCTGTATGTCATCTCCTCCTATATATAGTATATACCTGTATGTCATCTCCTCCTATATATAGTATATACCTGTATGTCATCTCCTCCTATATATAGTATATACCTGTATGTCATCTCCTTCTATATATAATATACCTGTATGTCATCTCCTCCTGTATATAGTATATACCTGTGTGTCATCTCCCCTGTATATAGTATATATCTGTGTGTCATCTCCTCCTGTATATAGTATATACCTGTATGTCATCTTCTATATATAGCATATACCTGTATGTCATCTCCTCCTGTATATAGTATATACCTGTAGGTAATCTGCTCCTGTATATAGTATATACCTGTGTCATCTCCTCCTGTATATAGTATATACCTGTATGTCATCTCCTCCTGTATATAGTATGTAACTGTATGTCATCTCCTCCTCTATATAGTATATACCTGTGTGTCATCTCCTCCTATATATAGTATATACCTGTATGTCCTCTCCTCCTATATATAGTATATACCTGTATGTCATCTCCTTCTATATACAGTATGTACCTGTATGTCATCTCCTCCTCTATATAGTATATACCTGTGTGTCATCTCTCCTGTATATAGTATATATCTGTGTGTCATCTCCCCTGTATATAGTATATACCTGTGTGATCTCCTGTATTAGACCTCGTTAACATGTTATTTGCTCAGTATTTTTACCTCAGTATTTGTAAGATAAATTGGCAACCTGATAAATCCCCAGCCAACAGGAAGCTCTCCCCCTGGCAGTATATATTAGCTCACACATACACATAATAGACAGGTCATGTGACTGACAGCTGCTGTATTTCCTATATGGTACATTTGTTGCTCTTGTAGTTTGTCTGCTTATTAATCAGATTTTTATTTTTGAAGGCTAATACCAGACTTGTGTGTGTTTTAGGGCGAGTTTCGTCTGTCAAGTTGTGTGTGTTGAGTTGTGTGTGGCGACATGCATGTAGCGACTTTTGTGAGATGAGTTTTGTGTGGCAACATGCGTGTAGCAACTTTTTGTGTGTCGAGTTGCATGTGACAGGTTAGTGTAGCAAGTTGTGTGCAGCAAGTTTTGCGCATGGCGAGTTTTGCACGTGGTGAGTTTTATGTCTGGTGCCTTTTGAGTATGTGCAAGTTTTGTGTGAGGCAACTTTTGCATGTGTTGCAAATTTTGTGCATGTGGCAATTTGTCCGCGTGTGCAAGTTTTGCGTGCGGCGAGTTTTCCATGAGGTGAGTTTTGCACTTGTGGCGAGTTTTGCGTGAGCCTAGTTTTTGCATGTGGCGAGTTTTGCGCGTGGTGAGTTTTGAGCGGCGACTTTTGTGTTTCGACTTTTATGTGGCGAGGTTGGTGTCTGTGTGGTGAAATGTGTGCTGAGGGTGGTATATGTGTTCAAGCACGTGGTAGTGTGTGGCGCATTTTGTGTGTGTTCATATCCCCGTATGTGGTGAGTATCCCATGTCGGGGTCCCACCTTAGCAACTGTACGGTATATACTCTTTGGCGCCATCGCTCTCACTCTTTAAGTCCCCCTTGTTCACATCTGGCAGCTGTCAATTTGCCTCCAACACTTTTCCTTTCACTTTTCCCCATTATGTAGATAGGGGAAAAATAGTTTGGTGAATTGGAAAGCGCCGGGTTAAAATTTCACCTCACAACGTAGCCTATGACGCTCTCAGGGTCCAGACGTGTGACTGTGCAAAATTTTGTTTCTGTAGCTGCGACGCCTCCAACACTTTTCCTTTCACTTTTTTCCCCATTATGTAGATAGGGGCAAAATTGTTTGGTGAATTGGAAAGCGCGGGGTTAAAATTTCACCTCACAACGTAGCCTATGACGCTCTCCGGGTCCAGACGTGTGACTGTGCAAAATTTTGTTGCTGTAGCTGCGACGCTTCCAACACTTTTCCTTTCACTTTTTTCCCCATTATGTAGATAGGGGCAAAATTGTTTGGTGAATTGGAAAGCGCGGGGTTAAAATTTCACCTCACAACGTAGCCTATGACGCTCTCCGGGTCCAGACGTGTGACTGTGCAAAATTTTGTTGCTGTAGCTGCGACGCTTCCAACACTTTTCCTTTCACTTTTTTCCCCATTATGTAGATAGGGGCAAAATTGTTTGGTGAATTGGAACGCGCGGGGTTAAAATTTCACCTCACAACGTAGCCTATGACGCTCTCAGGGTCCAGACGTGTGACTGTGCAAAATTTTGTGGCTGTAGCTGCGACGCCTCCAACACTTTTCATTTCACTTTTTCCCCATTATGTAGATAGGGGCAAAATTGTTTGGTGAATTGGAAAGCGCGGGGTTAAAATTTCACCTCACAACGTAGCCTATGACGCTCTCAGGGTCCAGACGTGTGACTGTGCAAAATTTTGTTGCTGTAGCTGCGACGCTTCCAACACTTTTCCTTTTACTTTTTTCCCCATTATGTAGATAGGGGCAAAATTGTTTGGTGAATTGGAACGCGCGGGGTTAAAATTTCGCCACACAACGTAGCCTATGACGCTCTCGGGGTCCAGACGTGTGACTGTGCAAAATTTTGTGGCTGTAGCTGCGACGGTGCAGATGCCAATCCCGGACATACACACACACACATACACACATTCAGCTTTATATAGTAGATTTATGTATCTTTGCACTTTAATATAGAATTTTTACTTATTATTTCTACTAAATTGCCAGTTATAGGTTTTACAACTATAACTACAGGCCTTGCTGCACTCAATTGTGCCAATTTTATAAGGTTTAAAATGTTGCCATTTTGAAATATACTTCTGTTTATGAATTTATATTATACAGAAAAAAAGTGGAACTTTACTTTTATACTTAAAACCAATACTTTTCTAATTATTTCCAGAGATTTTGCTCCCCTGATAAATTCTTGACACTAATCACATATTTTGTTTCAGTTCATACTTTACCGCTCCATCATTTTCAACGGTCTTAATGGAGCACTAAACTTAAGATAAATAAGAAATAGGCAGAAAGCAAACACTTAACCATTTATCAGAGTGAAGAGGTTTCCACAGGTACCCAAAATGAGATACATTGCCAGTTTTGTGGGGGGTGTTTTTATTCTCTCCCCACACCCACCCACAGCAGGTTTTTGTGGCATGAAGGATAATTTATGTTTGATTTCAACATTTCTGATCCTTTTTGATAAACTGTCACCAGAATTTACTCTCCCCAGTAAGGAGCTCATGTACCCATAAACTAGCAGGGTGTGCATATTGCTGAATGAGCCAGAGGCTGAGAGCCGTCTATGCTGTATGGCTACCGTAAAGTGGTTGCCATTGTAAAAAAAGGAATGAAATGAGCTTAAATTAGTAAAGTATGCAGCTTACTGATTTAGTTTGCAGGAAATTGTTGCCTTTGTCTCCAGAGAGACTAGAGACGTATTTATCTTAGGTGATACAAAGAAGGGGTCTAGTTTAGCTATTAAATTAAGCAGTCAGATAACCCCTTCCCATAAAGCTCAGGTCACGTGCACACAGAAAATGCTGTCTTCTGTCAGTCACAATTCTTTTTAGCATAATACATACTTATTTTGGAAGAAATCTTACTGCAGTTTTTTCCCTATTGGGAGACTTATTTTCACTGGGATTATTAACGGGGTGTGGAAAGTCTTAGCAAAGTATGGTATAAGAAGAAAGCTGCCATACTGCCTGGCACTTCAGAAGAGATGTGAAGTTACATTTGGGAATGTTTCTCAACTATCTGACATAAGGGCCAAGTTCACAGACACATTCTTTATTAATAAAAGATGAAGCGACTTTTATTTGCTGAGCAGCAGTGCAGAATTTTTGGGTTTAGAGTAGTGATGGGCGGACCTATGGACGTTTGGGTCCATTCGACCGCACATTAAAAAAAAGTTTGGTTTGGGAACGGTAACTCGAACCTGGACCCCATTCAAATGAAGGGTGCCTGAACATCCGGCTTTTCCCACGCTGTATGACAGCGTGAGAAACACCGGCTCTGATTGGCGATAAGTTCATTATGGCCAGTCGCAGCGCTGCAGTTTCCACGCTGTCATACAGCGTAAAACGATTTCCACCGGTCACAAACATCGGCTAATGTAAGTACTACTCCCATCATCATACACCTGGTCTCGCTGATAGCAGTGAGAGCAGGCATATGATGATAAGTATTCATCAGCCGGCGGCTGTTCAATTAATAAAGCAAAAAAATTGTCATGGGGTCCCCTCTATTCTTGCTAACCAGGACTGGCAAAACCGACAGCTGTGAGCTGCATCCATCAACTGTCAGCGTTATCTTGGTTGGTTATCAAAAATAAAGGGGTCCCAATACTGTATTTTTTTTAAAATTCTTTAAATAAATTAAAATGGCATGGGGTCCCCCCCCATTTTTGACAATCAGCCAAGCTAAAGCACACAGCTGGAGGCTGGTATGCTCAAACTGTTAAGGGGTCATGGATATTGTCCCCCCCAGCCTAAAAGTAGCAGAGTGCAGCTACCCCACAAAAAACGCATCCATTAGTTACGCCTATTCTGGCACTTTTTCCGGCTCTTCCCACTTGCCCTCATGCTCTGCTCTGGGTGAGCCGGCTGTTTTGGAGAGCAGTCTCATCATTGCTCGTCGTAGGACAATCAGCGACGCGGGATTTCCGGGACAGAAAGACAGACGGACGGAAGTGACCCTTAGACCATTATATAGTAGATGTGGTGTGAATTGATACATAATGTTTATTATAAATCTGAAGAGCACCGGCTAGAAAATCAGAATCTGAGCTTGTAACTGAAAATTGGGGAATCTTTTGGAGGAAAATTATATTAGTAATTTTAAAGTCCATTTACTTCATTTTTGCTTACATGGACAACCTATTTAAGGTAGCCATTTACCTGAGATTGCTCTCAGCTGAAATTACAGAAGTTATATAATTTTTTTTAAGCATTTTAAGAACAAGAAAGTGTGAATCAATTTGTCATTGGCAAAAGTTTCCTGAAACTTCATCATCTTAGTAGTTAACCTAAAGGAGGGTATGTAATTGTATGTAAGATATTGAACGATGGGTAGGTGGTATTTGCGTGAGACTTAGCATGATAGAATTGTATTTGGACAAGGACGTGTAGTTATCCCAGTATTACAAAAAGCAGTACAATAGACAAATTACTGTGAATTATCCTCCCGAAGAGTTTTGCGCATGATAGCTGCTCCTCATAATAGTGTTATCATCCAGATATAGCGAACACAGCTCTTTGAAATATTATCTTATGAATGTGGAGCTGCTCATCTTGTAAGTTTTTGCTAAATGTTCCAATTCTACAGTAAATAGAAGGTGCCAGTATGATACAGCTCAGCATCCGTGTTTCATTTCCCAGTAGTCCTGATATAACCATGATAAATTTGTTGACAGTAAGAAAAGGCTTTCTAAAGAAGTGACACTTCACTACTTTTCTCTGTGTTTTCCTGACTAATGGCCACTATTTTCTTCTGCTCCTATGGTGTCCGAACAAAGACAACTTTACTTAAGTCAGTTGTGCATTGACTTGTGCAAATATTCTCCGATAAATAATCCAGGGTGGAATTGTCGTGGTATCTTTATAAAGTAGAATAAATGGGTTTATTTCATTTTATTTTATCATTAAGACACAGTACTGTAGTGCTCTGCTATCCATTTAGGTGAGTATATCAAAAACATATCTTTTTTTTGTCCGGGGGCACATTATTACAAGGCTTTTATCCAATTTATATTGTGCTCGGCGACAAAGCATTTTTGAAAGAAGTACAAATAATTGGCTGCCTTGGGTCTCCTGTAAGGACAAGCCATTGTTATTAAAAAAAATGGAGGATGCCCCACTATTATCTTGTCTAATCCATCCATTCTAGACTACTGACTACACGTGGCAATTTATTTGTAGTGAGAAATTTCCTTTTTCTTCAAAGGGTTTTCTCTAGGATATTTTTCTTTAATGGATATCCTCTACATAATAATTATAAAATGAGCGGTACTTAATCTTTGGGGCTCCTGTGTTGTGTATTTGCTGCTAGCTTGGATCCATGTTGGTACAGCTTCAGCGTTAATGTAACAACTACAAGATATGGCTGCTCTATCTAATAACTGCTCTCAGCAGACGACATAGGCTTGATTGCTGAGCCCAGTCAATGGCTGTAAAGGTACCTTCACACTGAATGATATCGCTAGCGATCCGTGACGTTGCAGCGTCCTGGCTAGCGATATCGTTCAGTTTGACAGGCAGCAGCGATCAGGATCGTGCTGTGCCATCGTTGGTCGGAGCAGAAAGTCCAACACTTTATTTCGTCGCTGGACCTCCTGCAGACATCGCTGAATCGGCGTGTGTGACGCCGATTCAGCGATGTCTTCACTGGTAACCAGGGTAAACATCGGGTTACTAAGCGCAGGGCCGCGCTTAATAACCCGATGTTTACCCTGGTTACCATCGTAAAAGTAAAAAAAACAAACACTACATACTTACCTTCCGCTGTCTGTCCTCGGCGCTGTGCTTCTCTGCACTGGCTGTGAGCGCCGGCCAGCCGTAAAGCACAGCGGTGACGTCACCGCTCTGCTTTCCGGCCGCTGTGCTCACAGTCAGTGCAGGAAAGCACAGCGCCGAGGACAGACAGCGGAAGGTAAGTATGTAGTGTTTTTTTTTTTACTTTTACGATGGTAACCAGGGTAAACATCGGGTTATTAAGCACGGCCCTGCGCTTAGTAACCTGATGTTTACCCTGGTTACCGGTATCGTTGGTCGCTGGAGAGCTGTCTGTGTGACAGCTCTCCAGCGACCAAACAGCGACGCTGCAGCGATCGACATTGTTGTCGGTATCGCTGCAGCGTCGCTGAGTGTGAAGGTACCTTAAGAAAGACTTGGGGTAGTAGCAGAGAGACAGTGCTGGAATGACAGGGTAAATAGGCTCATTTTGCCTATACACTCGTATATTTTCCTTGTTGCAGTGCACAGTTTTGCCATAGTGTATGATCTGTGACATGACACTGTCTTCCACAACCTCACCTTTGTAACAGAGTTTGGCTGTTCTTCATCCAGTTCTATACCTCCTACACAGAATCTATTTTAAAGCATTCTTACTTTTTAATTTTTTCACACCTGTTAAAAAATCTGCACAGTACTGTACATACAGTTGTGGCTAAATGTTCTCAAACTTTTGTTGCTTCATTGTTTTTAGATATTTTAGTCAGATGTTTCTTTGGTTACTGAAATACAATTATAAGCATTTCACACATTTCTAACATTTTCTTGATAAATACAACAACTTGCGATGACTCAAGACTTCCAGCAATTCACCCTGCCATGCTGGAGATCATCTTGTGGGCCAAATCCAGACTGATGGCAACTAGAATAGAGCAAATATGTTTGGAATTGGTCGCTGAATCTGAATGTGCCATATTGTTACCCTTTTTGTGCCGAATCTATGTTTTATTATCGGTTCTGAACATAATCGTTCATTTCTACTCCCATTGACTCCAATGACGTTTCGGCTGTGTTTGGCAAATATTGCAAAAACAATATTTGCCACCGATCACAATTTGAATCGAACTTTGAAAAATTCGCTCAACTCTAATGGCAACCTATTCTTGTGTAATCAGTGGTTGGATTTTATCAAAACTTCTCTGTTTTTGTCCATCCCTTTTTGAGGATTGAACACTGGTTTTGGCCATGTACACAAATTTCAATGTTTTGTTCACTGAGCCACTTATCAGTATTACCTGGTGCTCCATCATACTGGAAAAAAGCATTGTTTATCATCAAATTGCTGCTGGATCATGTCAAGAAGTTGCTCTTGGAAGATGTTTAAATACCATTTCTTATTCATGTCAGTGTTCCGAGACAAAATTGTGAGTGAGATCATTCCCTTGCATACAAAGCAACCCCACACATGGTCTCGGCATGCTTTAAAGCACCACTCCAGCATTTTTTTTCTTAAGTGCTGGAGTGGCATTTTAAATATAAGTCACCATACTGGTCCCGCGGCGCCATATTCTGACCAGAACTTCTGACTGACCTGAAGTTACATCACAAGAGCTCAATGTAAGTGTGTAAGACCCAGAATGAGGTTCTCATGAAGATCTAATGAAAAGTGACCTCTAGTGCACTCGATGAAACACTAGAGCTGACAGGTCACATTTTGCTCGAGAATGAAGGAAGCAACACTGGACACTGAAGAAGGTGGCTGCAGGTGAGTAGCAGATAGGGGGTCGGGAAATTACATTTAAAGCACCACTCCAGCAGTGCAATAAAAAAACAGCTGGAGTGGTGCTTTAATATTGGCATGATAAAGGACTCATCGTAGTGCTCATCTATCCTTTTCTGGAAAATCATTCCTCCAGATGTTCCAAACAGTCTGAAGTGAGCTTCATTAGAGAAAATACCTTTACCTCAGTCTGCTGCAATCCAATACCTGTTCTTCCTACAGAATGTCAATCTGTATGTGGTGTGTTTCTTTGCTGTCCTTCTTGACACAATGATAGCCTCCTAAACCTTTGCCTTACTGGGCATGCAGATGTATAGACACCTGTCTGTTACCATTCCCGTGCAAGCTCCGCACTGGCATTGAATCAATTTCATAGTTGAATACTCTTTAGGAAATGGTACTACCACTTGCTGGACTTTCTTGGAGACCAAGAAGCTTTTATCACAAAAATATAACTTCTCTCTTTAAAGTACTTGACAAGCCAATAAATGGATGTCTTAGGGGCAATCTTGCAATTGGCAATATCCTTGCGTATAAATCCTTTTTAATGCAAAGCAATGACGACTGCACGTTTCCTAGGAGGTAACCATAGTTAGCAATAGAAGGCAATGATTTCAAGCACCAACCTCCTTTTAAAAAGAAATTGTTTGTTCTTATAATTCATTTAACATGAGAGTGATATCAGGAGCCTTGTCCTTTTTAACTCTTTCTCCTGAGTGAACCAGAAGATTACTGTAACGTAAGTAGGTCATTTTATGGTAGGGTTCAAATTAAGTGGAAATGGTGTTTTTATAATTTAATACATTTTATTGTCAAGAAATGGTTTGCAAATTTTTGCAATTCATCTAATCACACTTCATAACAATCTAGAATGAATGCAAATTACCAGTATAAAAACTGAAAACCAAACATTGTGTCAGTCTCATAACTTTTGGTCATGACAAATATACAGTATTTGCTTTAACAAAAAAAGTTGAAGTGATAATGATGTATTTTTATCAATTAACAAAATGCAAATGAACAAAAGAGAAATCGAAATCAAATGAACATTTCTTTTGATCATCTTTTGCCTTCAAAACAACATCAAAGCATCAATTTTTGTATGTAGACTTAAACACAGTTTGGAAAGAACTCATCATGAAGGTTTTTCAAAACATCTTTTAAAAAACAATCCACAGATCTTCTGTGGTTGTAGGCTTGTGCAGATCCTTCTGTCTCTTCATGAAATCCCTGATAGTCAATGATATTAAATTTATGGGATCAAATAACTAAAAATTTGCATGTGTGTATGTATTCACCCCTTTTGTGATGAAGCCCCTAAAAGTTTCTGGTGCAAGCAACTACCTTCATAAGTCACATACTTAGTGAAAGTAAGTCCACCTGTGTGAAATCTAAGGGTACCGTCTCACAGTGGCACTTTTGTCGCTACGACGGTACGATTCGTGACGTTCCAGCGATATCCATACGATATCGCTGTGTCTGACACGCAGCAGAGATCAGGGACCCTGCTGAGAATCGTACGTCATAGCAGATCGTTTGGAACATTCTTTCGTCGCTGGATCTCCCGCTGTCATCACTGGATCGGTGTGTGTGACACCGATCCAGCGATGCGTTCGCTTGTAACCAGGGTAAACATCGGGTCACTAAGCGCAGGGCCGTGCTTAGTAACCCGATGTTTATCCTGGTTACCATCGTAAATGTAAAAAAAAAAAACAGTCCATACTTACATTCCGGTGTCCGTCAGGTCCCTTGCCGTCTGCTTCCCGCACTGACTGACTGCCGGCTGTAAAGTGAAAGCAGAGCACAGCGTGCTGTGCTCTGCTTTTACTTTACAGCCGGCAGTCAGTCAGTGCGGGAAGCAGACGGCAAGGGACAGACACCGGAATGTAAGTATGTAGTGTTTGTTTTTTTTTACGCTGGTAACCAGGATAAACATCGGGTTACTAAGCGCGGCCCTGCGCTTAGTAACCCGATGTTTACCCTGGTTACCCGGGGACCTCGGCATTGTTGGTCGCTGGAGAGCTGTCTGTGTGACAGCTCTCCAGCGACCACACACCAACGATCATGGCCAGGTCGTATCGCTGGTCGTGATCGTTGGTAAATCGTATAGTGTAACGGTACCCTAAGTGTCACATGGTCTGTCAGTATATCTCACCTTTTCTGAAAGGCGACAGAGGCTGCAAGACCATTAAGCAAGAGGCACCACCAACAAAACCACACCATGAAGCCCAAGGAGATCTCCAAACATGTCGGAGACAAAGTTGTTGAGACGTATAAGTCACGATTAGGCTATAAAAAAAATATCCCAATCTTTGATGATCTGCGGGAGCATCATCAAATCTATTATCATCAAATGGAAAAAACATGGTACCACAAAAAAGCTGCCAATAGAGGGCCACCCACTAAAACTCTCACCCCGGGCAAGGAGAGCATTGATCAGAAAGGCAGCACAGAGACCAAAGGCAACCCTGAAGGAGTTGCAGAGTTCCCAAGCAGAGACTTGAGTATCTGTACATATGACCTTGATAAGCCATACACTCCATCAATGTGATTATTTATGGCAGTAGCAGTATATACCCTGATAACAGCACTCTGCCTTGAGGGAATAGCCACTGCTGTTGGATTACTTATATATATTCAAGCAAAGGCACTTCATAAGCACAGAGACACTTTATTCTTCATGCTGATGCCTCCCAATCGAAAGTACACTCCCCTGATGATTTCACCTAACGGAGAAAGAAACGTGTTGGGTGGAAATCCTCTTTTTGGCATAATATCTCCACTTGGGTACTGCCCTTGTAAGAGCAGGAGCAACTGCAGAGGGCACAACAGGGCAGAGTGAGGAATGCTTCTACTCGTATGGACGTGACCCAGGGAACAATTCAATTGGGTGAGAGCCACGATGTTTCTTCCTTTTTCATTCACTTTATTGCACTGTGACACTTTACTCATTTAGTCCTAGCATCACTAGTCAAAAACGTTAGCTAGCATTCTTACTAAAAGATGGGAATTTTTTTTGTGGTTTCTGGCATCTTGATAGTAGGTGTTAGGTTTGGATTTGGGCCATTTATCAGTGTGAAAATGTAAAGTCTGGGGCTTAAACTATTTTTTTGTGGAAAAAATGTAATTATTTTTTCTTCACTACCCAATGGAATGAGATTCTGTGACCCCCCGGGGTGTCAATATGATCAATGCATGCTTAAATGAATTCATTGAGAGGTGTAGATTATAAAATGGGGTCATTTATGGGGGGTTCTGCTGTTCTGGCACCTCTCCCTTGGGTCATGGCACCCACAAACTACAGTATAATAGCAAAATTTCTTCTATAATATTGCGCTCCTTGCCTTCTGAGCTTTGCACTGTGCCTGAAAAGTAGTTTCCAATTGCATTTAGGGTATTGACGCACTTCAGAAAAATTGCACAATAAACTGAGAGGTCCATTTTTTCCTATTAGCCCTTAGAAAAATTAAATACTTGGGGCTAAAACAACATTTTAGTGGTAAAAATGTAATTTATTCTTTCTTCACTGCCTAATGGTATAAAATTCTGTGAGGCACGTGTGGTGTCAACAAGCTCACTGCACCCTAAATGAATTCATTGGTGGCTATCTACTATATAATTGTCTAAGGGTCACTTCCGTCTGTCCAGGATATTCATTGGTCGTGGCCTCTGTCTGTAATGGAATCCAAGTCGCTGATTGGTCATGGCAAATCGCCCACGACCATTGCCACGAACAATCAGAGACGGGCGCAGTCCGGTGGCAACATGGCCGCTCCTTCCTCCCCGCAGTCAGTGCCCGCTCCGTACTCCCCTCCAGTCAGCGCTCACACAGGGTTAATGGCAGCGCTATTGGACCGGGTTATGCCATGGTGTAACGCACTCCATTAACGCTGCTATTAACCCTGTGTGACCAACTTTTTTACTATTGAGGCTGCCTATGCAGCCTCAATAGTAATAAGATCTAATGTTAAAAATAAATAAAAAAACATCATATACTCACATTCCGGCACCTTTCCCGCTCCTCGCGATGCTCCGGTGACCGCTCCATGCAAGCGGCAGGTTCCAGTGGCAAGGATGGAATGCAACAAGGACCTGCCATGACGCCACGGTCATGTGGCCATGACGCCACGGTCATGTGACCGTGACATCATCACAGGTCCTGCGAGAAAAACCTGCCATGACGTCACGGTCATGTGACCATGACATCATCACAGGTCCTGCGCCCATACCAACCCTGGGACCAGAAGCTGCCGCGTGCACCGCACACAGGGCCAGGATTTCAACGGAGGGTAAGTATATGTTTATTTTTTATTTTACGTCTGTATACTACATGGCTCTGTGCTGTATACTCCATTGCTGTGCAATATACTACGTGGCTGGGCAATATACTATATGGCTCTGTGCTGTATACTCCGTCGCTGTGCAATATACTATGTGGCTGGGCAATATACTACATGGCTTGGCTGGGCAATATACTACATGGCTCTGTGCTGTATACTCCGTCGCTGTGCAATATACTACGTGGCTGGGCAATATACTACGTGACTGGGCAATATACTACGTGGCTGGGCAATATACTACGTGGCTGGGCAATATACTAAGTAGCTGGGCAATATACTACATGGTTGGGCAATATACTACGTGGACATGCATATTCTAGAATACCTGATGCGTTCTTCAATGGAGGGTGAGTATATGTTTATTTTTTATTTTGAGTCTGTATACTGCATGGCTCTGTGCTGTATACTCCGTCGCTGTGCAATATACTACGTGGCTGGGCAATATACTACGTGGCTGGGCAATATACTACGTGGCTGTGCAATATACTATGTGGCTGGGCAATATACTACGTGACTGGGCAATATACTACGTGGCTGGGCAATATACTACGTGGCTGGGCAATATACTACATGGACATGCATATTCTAGAATACCCAATGCGTTAGAATCGGGCCACCATCTAGTATAGTTTATAAAATGACATCACTTTTAGGGGATTTCTGCTGTTTTGGCACGTCCACACCTCCAGGACTGTCAATGTGACATACCACCCTCAAACCATTCCAGAAAAATCTGGACTTCAATATATCGCTTCTTACCTTCTGAGTTTTTGACCACATATGGGGTATCGGTGTACTTAGGAGAAATTGCACAACAAATTTGGGGGTCCATTTTATCTTGTTACCCTTGTGAAAATAAAAATTGGGGGCTAAAACAACATTTTTGTTGGAAAAATTGGATTTTTTATTTTCATGGCTCAACCTTATAAACTTCTGTGAATCACCTGTGGGTTCAAGGTGCTCACTACACATGTAGGTAAATTTCTTGATGGGTATATGTTCCAAAATGGGGTCCCTTATGGGAGTTTCCACTGCTTCGACACATTAGGGGCTCTCCAATTACAGCATGGCATCTGCTCTCGATTCCGGCCATTTTTGCATTCAGAAACTGTGCTTCTTCCCTTCCAAGCTCTGCCATGTTCCCAAACAGTAGTTTTCTCCGCAGATGTAGAGTATTGGTGTACTCAGGAGAAACTGCACAACAAATTTTTGGTGTACATTTTACCCTTGTGATAATAAAAAATGTGAGGCTAAATCAACATTTTTGCGGGACTTATGTCTTATTTTATTTTTACAGCTCATTGTTATAAACTTTATAAACTTTTGTGAAGTACCTGGGGGGTTCAAGGTGCTCAACACACATCTAGATAAGTTTCTTGAGGGGTCTAGTTGCCAAAACAGGGTCACTTGTGATATATCAGCATTGTCAGGAGAAATTGTACAACAAATTTTGTTGTCCATTTTCTCCTGTTACTCTTGTGAAAATAAAATATTTGGGTTTAAAGTAATATTTTTGCAATGTGCTTTAATTCCTGTGAAGCACCTAAAGGGTTAGTAAACTTCTTGAATGTGGTTTTGAGCACTTTGAGGGGTACAGTTTTTAGAACAGTGTTACTTTTGTTTTTTTTTACTGTCACATAGATCCCTCAAAGTAACTTCAAATATGATGTGGTTCCTAAAAAAAATGTTTTTGTAAATTATGTTGGAAAAATGAGAAATTGCTGATCAACTTTCAACCCTTTTTAACTTCCAAATAAAAACAAATGATGATGAAGAAATGATGCATAAGTAAAGTAGGTATGTGGCAAATGTTATTTATTAATTATTTTGTGTATCTTGGCTCTCTGGTTTAAGGGCATAAAAATGTAAAAATTTTCAACATTTTCAAAATTGTCTCCAAATTTCTGATATTTTCACAAATAAACATGCCGTATATACTTGAGTATAAGCCGAGTTTTTCAGCACATTTTTTTGTGATGAAAATGCCCCCCTCAGCTCATACTCGAGTCATTGTCACAGAAGACGTCGGGGGAGGGGAAGCAACGGAGCAGCTGGTCAAAGGAGGCAGGAGCCGGCTGATGCGACTAATGCCTGTGCATGCTGATAAAGAGAAATGAATATTCACTGCACTGACAGTGAATATTCATTTTTCTTATAGCGTGCACGGTGTAAGCCAAAGCCGCTGGCTTCCAGCAGCAGCCGAGCTCTCACGGGTGTGCACTACTAAAGAGTTATAAATATTCACTTCTCTTCACTCTCATAGGCATGGAATGGAGTAAATATTTATTACCTTAGTGAGCGAGGACACGTGATCGTTAGGTCGCAGGAGCTACTGGCACCAGAACAAGATGCTGCAATGGCGTGCAGGAAGGTAAGTAGGATGTTTTTTCTAATGCTTTTCTCATGGAGGCCATGCATGCAAGGATAGGGATGAGAAACCATGCATACAAGGATAAGGATGAGGAGCAATACATACAAGGATAGAGATGAGGAGCCATGCTTACCAGGACAGGGATGGGGATAAGGAGCCATTTATACAAGGATGGGGATAAGGAGCTATACATACAAAGACTGGGATAAGGAGCCATGCAGACAAGGATGGGGATAAGGAGCCATCCAGACAAGGATGGGGATGAGGAGCCATGCATACAAGGATGGGGACGAGGAATCATTCATACCAGAATAGGGATGAGGGGACAATGCATAACCATTAACATTTCAAAATATCATTTTCTGCCTGTATTAAATGTAGCTATACACATTGGAAGTCAAGTAAACCCATCAAGTTTTTTGAGAGGCTCATCTCTTGACTCACCAGGTTTTCGCAAAAAATAAGTCAATTTTTGGTATGTTTCTGTGCAGTGATATTGGTCTGAAGAAGTATTCATTAACTTGTATAGCATACAATAAATAAGACAATTTTTTAACATATCACAAGCTGTATTAAACATAAAAAATAGAAATCTTGCAATTTTCACACTAGTCGCTGGGGCTTTTCAATACTTAAACTTCCTTTAGTTTAAGGAAACAACACATGTACAAAGCAACAATGGTCAGATCCCGACTTTTCCATTGAAATGTCTAATGTAATGAGTCTGTGCAGCGTAATTATGAAGGGTTGGGGAGCAGGGTTAGCCCTAATTTAATTGGTGGATCCAATGTTATCAGCTGTGTATAAAGGTGTTACCTTTCATTGTAATCAAGCCTCTTCTGATAAAGATAACACTAGTGTTATATTGCCAGTTAAACACTGTTAAAAGCACCAAAAAAAAAAAAATCACCCCCCCCCCACCAGAAGTTCTTGTTCACTCAGTGTTTGATGCTGGAGCACATTCACTTTGCAAGCTGACAGACAAAATGCTAAGATCCTAAGCTGTAAAAAACAGCAGTTGTAAGCTTTTTGTTCCTGAATAAATATACATTCACTGTTGAATGGCTGGATAGTACAGATACTAATCCACTGCCCACATGCACAAACCTGAATTAAGGAATAGGTACTTTTCTGATAACCTCCTTTTAACAAGATTTTTGCCAGGAATGGTTGGTAGTGGATTATTCCCCTTACCCCAACCCTCCCGCCCCCACCGTTCCCCAACCAAAAAAAAAACACATGTAAATGTTTATGATGGGTGTAATGCTGTCAGACTCTTATTATTTCTTGCACATAACAAATGCTTTGCAGCTACCATGGATTGCTAATTGATCTCCCTGCCAGAAAAAAAGACCAGAAACTTGCAACTACTGCCTGCTAGTTATTTTTTGGTATATCATTGGAACAGTGAGATAACTTTCTTTGCTGCGATCAGTGAAGTCAATTCCAAATGAATTATTAAATAAGGAAATAAACATTGAAGGTGGTAAAAAAGGCAGTAAGGAAAAGTATAAATGAAAGAGATTTAATTTGTAAAAAGAGTTGTAATTACTATTACATATAAGTCGGAGTGACCTGCGCTGTATTAAAAATTTGCAACCTGTGGAAATCTAAAAATTCGTTTGTGCATCAATATTTTACAAAAGCAGACAACTGCTGGAGGATTTCACAGCAAATAGGAAGTGTTGTGAAATACAATGTGTCAAAAATGCAGAAGGAAATATATGAATCTCCATTGCCATTCTTTAGATTTCAATTCATTTACTAGATATATAGTTCAAATATTCAGTATGACATATCTGCTTTTTGAAAATATACCAGGTTACCTATTATTTTAGGCACTGTTCACACTACGATCAAAGGTGCAACTGGCAGTCAGTGCAGATTTAATGAAAGGAATAGTGCTCTTTGTAGTGCTACTCCTCTCCAACTTAACGGAAATCACAACAAGACTTGATAGTTTGTCAATCACAACTGGCTATCTATTGTACGATGGTTCCAGCAGAACATGGTGGGTTCAGTTATGAACTATTGCTATATGATAGTCTACATTATCTCATGTGATAAAGGCTCAAAACGCTTCTATCAGGGGCCTGAAGTTTCAGTGACTTCTTTGATGTTTGGGGTGGTGCTCTTTTTTTTCACAGTTTAGATCAGCAGCATCATTGCACTGCTGACCCTAAATGTACAGGCTCCAATGTTGCTATACGAGGGAGTTTTTCCTCTGCAGCTTTGGAGGAGCATAGTGACACCGAAGCAGGTATCACTGTAGCCTTCCAGTGAGGAGGTCCTAGGTTCAAATCCCACCAATGACAACATTAGCAAGGAGTTTGTATGTTCTCCCTGTCTTTATCTAAGCTCCCTCTTATGTAACCTCCACCTGTAATGGAGTGTGAAGATTTGATTCATATCTGACTCTGCCTGAAGACTTTTTTTAATGCTGTAAGTTTGAAATGTTGACATTCATGTGACACTTTGGGATTTTGTACCATTTCCTTGTTCAGGGCTGTGGAGATTAACCCCTTACTGACCTCCGCCGTACTAGTACTGCGGAGGTCAGATCCCCTGCTTTGATGCGGGCTCCGGCGGTGAGACCTGAGACCGCTATGGTTGTTGATGCTGGATTGCTGTGAGCTCCACCCTGTGGTCGGCGCTCATAGCAATGCAGTAAATCTACTACATTGGAGCGATCTATGCATCGCTCCTATGTAGCGGAGACGATCAAGTTGTGCCAGCTTCTAGCCTCCCATGGAGGCTACTGAAGCATGGCAAAAATAAAAAAAAAATGTTTTAAAAAATAAAAAAAATAAAAGTTTAAGGCTATGTGTACACGTTCAGGATTTCTCGCAGAAAATTCCTGAGAAAAAACGGACATTTTCTGCAAGAAATCCGCAAGAAAACCGCATGCATTTTTGCTGGTTTTTCAGCGTTTTTGGCGTGTTTTTGATGTGGTTTTGATGCATTTTTGCTGCGTTTTTTTCCGGACACTTCCCAATGCATTTTGTAGTGGGAAATCCACAAAAAAATATGCAAAATTAATGAACATGCTGCAGTTTTTACCGCGATGCATTTTTTTTCGTGGAAAAAAACGCATCATGTGCACAAAACATGCGGAATTCATTCTAAATGATGGGATGCTTATTGTATGCGTTTTTTTGCGGTTTTATAGCGTTTTTATCAGAAAAAAACACGAAAAAACCGCAACGTGTGCACACAGCCTCAATCACCCCCCTTTCGCCCCATTCAAAATAAAACAATAACAAAATCAAACATAAAGATATTTGGTATCGCCGCGTTCAGAATTGCCCAATCTATCAATAAAAAAAGCATTAACCTGATCGCTAAACAGTGTAGCGAGAAAAAAATTTGAAACTGCAGAATTACGTTTTTTTGTCGCTACGACATTGCATTAAAATGCAATAACGGAGATCAAAAGAATGTATCTGCACCAAAATCATTAAAAATGTCAGCTCAGCATGCAAAAGATAAGCTCTCACCCGACCCCAGATCATGAAAAATGGAGACGCTACGGGTATTGGAAAATTGCACAATTTATTTTTTTTTAGCAAAGTTTGGAATTTTTTTTGCCACTTAGATAAAACATAACCTAGATATGTTTGGTGTCTATTAACTCGTAATGACCTGGAAAATCAAAATGGCAGGTCAGTTTTAGCATTTAGTGAACCGAGCAAAAAAGCCAAACAAAAAACAAGTGAGAGATTGCACTTTTTTTGCAATTTCACCGCACTTGGAATTTTTTTCTCGGTTTCTAGTACACAACATGCTAAAACCAATGATGTCGTTCAAAAGCACAACTTGTCCCACAAAAACAAGCCACATGGCCATATTGATGGAAAAATAAAAAAGTTATGGCTCTGGGAAGGAGAGGAGCGAAAAACGAAAACGCAAAACTGAAAAAGGGCAAGGTCTTCAAGGGGTAAGAAGCTGTGAAAGAAAGGGCTAGCAGCTAGTCATCCTAGATGATATTCGGACTTGTAAGGGTACTTGAAGGAGGTTATTTCCTGGTTTTAGTCAGTCAGAGTGTGGGAGTAGTGAAGTGAAGACGGTGACATTTCTAGACCAGCATATGGGTGTGTGTGTATGTGTTATGGGGAAGGTCGGGAAACACAAGTAGCACGCAAACTGGATTTCATAAGTGGCAGAAAGATCTGAAGACAGCAGGCAAGCTGGAGAATCTTGTGTGTAAGGTCAGGATCACACTACAGCGAGATACGGACGAGTCTCGCAGGTTAAAAACAAGCTCTAGCACCGGCACTCCGGAGCGGAGTGTGCAGCTCCATGTATTGCTATGCGGCCGCACGCTCCGCTCTGGAGTGCCGGTGCCAGAGCTTGGATTTAAACTGCGAGACTCGGCCGTATCTCGCTGTGTGTGATCCCGGCCTTAGAGAGATAGTAGACTAACGTACAGCTTCTGAAGTACACAGTTGGAAGTCTTAATGAGATATCCTTGGATATCTGGGAACCCTGAGACGACACATTGGATCTGAGGGACTGAGGCTGACATGTAGGCCAGACCTGGATGTATTGGTGGGCATGCCAGGCTGAGGCACAAGTACTGTAAGGGAGTGAGCTATGGATGAGGTGACCTGTAGATGGAGGACCCTGATGATGTCTACTGTATTTGAAAAAATAATTACATTTTAATTACATTTCCTCAAGGATAGCGGAGCAAAAAACAATAAAAAATACAGAATTGCTAAATTTCTCTCCGTGACATTTCTTTCTCAATACTGACCTCAAAGAAGTGGAAGTTTTGTTGGAGCAACAGTGAATAAAATTTCTCTTTTGTGTAAGGTGTCTAAACTTCTAATTCTACCAAAGACAAATGGTTTACAATATTATCTTGTGCATAAACCAGGCGTCATAAATTCTGCTCCCCCAACTATGGATATTTTGTCTTAGCTATTAATCGATAGTTATTAATCAGATCATTTATTGCACCATTATGCAACTATTATGTATTATCTTTTGCAATGTAATATGCAAACAACCTAAACAATTTTGGGTCACTCGCATATTAAATGGGATTCTTTACAAGACAACCTTATGTGTTTCTTTGTTTGTCTTTTGATCAAAATACTGGGTTTGTTGATCTATCTGATGGACTTTACCTTATATTGCTGCAATGCGGTTCACAAGATATGTGCCACCAAGAGCAACCATAAAACGTGAACCTCTGGATTGTACAGAAGATGCTAAAGTCAACTTTCATTCCTGCTGCCTATTCTACATATGTTTTACCTATACTTTCAGTAAACAACCATTTACTTTTGTATTCCTTCCTTATGTGTTTACTGGGTCCTGGTTTGTTATTACATCTAGCAATATGTGGTCAGTCACTGGTGCCTAGCGTTTTCAGGGTTACACCTTGACTAATGTGAGGACTCTTCCACTCCTGTGGTGCCCCTGAGGGTCCAGTCACCACAAAGGTACTGCACCTCAGCCAGAGGTGTGGTACCCCACTCTCGGGTAAGGAAGGGGGCACTACCCAGTACCCTATTTATGGAGGGCCCCATTTCAGGCTGGAGGGGGAACTAGGTATAGGGTGTGGGTGGATGAGGTAGAGTGACAGTTGGGAGTAAAGGTTTGTCATGGAAACGGGAGGAGGAGTCGGTTAAGGAGTTGGTTGGTTGGTCGGTGCGAGGAGGATGGAGGAGTCGGACAGGAGCTCCAGAGAGTAGGTGTCCTAAAGGCCAGGGAAGTGAGGAATCTACCCGTGGTGCCTGAATCCATGCCATCCGTAGTCGGGTGGAGGGACCAGGTCGCAGTCGGAACCAGCCCCTGACTAGTGGAGAGACTGTAGGACTGAGATAGCGAACCGGAGGTGGTGGTATATGTAAGTGCCACAGCCAAGTCTACACACATTTGATAAAAAGGCAGCCACATAGGGTCAAGGGGACCAGGAGGACTTCGCCTGACAGGACCTGACGCTGCTGGCTTAGGACACTGTGTGTGCGCTGTGAAGGAGGGTGTGAGCAAGTGCAGAGAGACGACCTTGAAAGGTACACAACAAGGGGGTCCCGGAAAAGTGCACCCAAATTACCCGAGAGCTGGCTGGACCACCGACCTGGAGGACACAGCACCCGGCTGGAGATTGTAACCTAGAGACTGTGAGTAAAGTGTGAAGACTGCACCCCGCTCTGTCCTCAGAATAATTTACTGTGTCACCTGCCCTGTATCACATCAGTTACCATCATCAAATTTGCCCTATAACTGCCCTTGGGCCCCGCTCTACCCATGGAGAGCTGTAGCACCATTGCTGGATCACCATCGGCCCCAGTGGACCTGAACCGCAGCGTCGACCATCCCTTGCCGAACACCATGGGTGGCATCACGAATTAATCCCATATAACTTTTCCGTTGCATTTTTATTGCACGCCCAAGGCCACGGAGTTGGGTCACGGTCTTGTGACTTCCCCAAAGAACTGTCCGACCCGATTCCGAGTATCACACGGTCCTGGTGGGCATCGTACTCCCACACCACAAAAACATACCGATGGGGAATCTAGATTGCTAACCCCTATGGGGACAGTGATTTCTGTAGAGCATGCCAAAAATGATGGTGCTAAATAAGCAAGTAAATAAGCTTTCTCCTCTACTAGTGAGCAAAAAATAATGATAATTTTGTACTGTCTTTGTGAGTGTATACATTGGTAATAAATTATAGTAATTTGTCCTAATCATATATTTACTTTTAGCACTATTAATCATAACTTTACATTTATACTTTACATGCAGACAAAATTATATTTTTATATAATTTGGTTACTATGGAAACAGTAATAAAATTGTAACCTGTTAATAATTGGTTATTAACAGTGTAAAGGATCATTTTCTTCATTTTTTATTTTTAATTTGATATGGGAACCCTCTTTCCTTCATCTACAGCCCTTTATCGATGTCAGGTATGTTAATTCCTGGCTTTACTGCCACTTTACTATAAATTTACATTACAATGGCACACAATGATTGCCAAGTGTATTTCAGTTGTTCTTCTAAGCTTTCATTTTTGGGTTTACTGTCATCTAGTCGGAACACACATAGTTAATTATTGTGACATGTGTTTAGGATGCATGCTAAAGTACCAAGTATCTTGGTATCTAAGCAACCGCAGCATCTCTCTATTTGTCTTTTTTCCTTAGGAGCAGAGGATTTAAGAATGAGAGCTCGTAAGTCTCTGCTCAGTCAGGCAGCCATGCTGGTATTCTGGCTGGCTGACTGGAAATGTGTTTTGTTCATCAGGCCCATTTCAAACAGTTCTGTGCACCAACATGATGTGCGTTATTGTCATTGGCGTCTATTGAGTAAGCTGGATAATGTGTATTTAAGTAATAGTTAATAGATGTGTTTTTGTTGCATTGAGTAAACATTGTTTACTTAGCACTGCATTATATATACATAAGCTTTTGGGATTTTCCCTTTGAGGCTGTGTCCTTTCGAAAATGATTCTTCAAGCGACGGGACTCCAAACATCACATTAGGTGGGAAATAATGTGGGTTGTGTTTGTCAGGTGGGCAGGGCTGGCATTGGGGGAGAAAGTGGACAATTGCCCAGGCACCCCACTCCCTCATGCCTCCCTGGCACCTACAGTAGAAATTATAGTGATGATTGCTCTGCTATTTTCAATGTAATTTCAGGTGTTGAGCCTGCTTAAGGACCTTTGGTGACATCACAGTCATGTGACCGTGATGTCACCACAGGTCCTGTACTGTATCGTACAGGAGTGTAGAAGAATTGAAGAGGAGAAAACTGGTAAATATTCTAGAGTGTGTGTGTGTATATGTATGTGATGTCACGGGATTACCACGATGGAGGGGAGCCAGAAGACCATGGCATCTGGATGCTCCTACTCCGGCGCTGAGAAGAAGCACTTCTCCATCTTATTAAACGTGTTTATTTCTTCCGGTAGAACACGGGTTAACCGGCCATATTGGAAATCTGTGTTCTCAGGGTTAGCCACTCCTTTTCCCTACATAATCTGGGCTCTATTACTAATCCTCATCGTCATCAGAGTTAGCTTTTGCTGCATGCCTAAAGGAGGGAGAGAAGTTGGTATGAGAAGGAGTGCTGGAGGAGTTATAAGCGACTATTGTTTGGTTTGTACGCTTGGTATTTCCTTATCCTTCCCTATTTTGGTTTCTTCCCCTTCCTACACACCTCGGTGAATTCCTCTGTTATATGTGTGTGGAGTTTTCAGTTACCCCTTGTTTTTGTTGCCCTGTTTGTCGGGTTGGTGTACAGTAGAGCGCTTTTTCCCTGGGTAGGGGAAGAGAACAGATGGAGGGCTTACTTAGGAGATAACGCAAGGGCGTAGGCTCTGGCGTCTTCGCCATCTGAAGTATACCGGGGAACAGGGCAAGCTAGGGGCCCCCTAGTGTTAGGGCCAGGAAAGGAGCCCCTGGTCCTGGGTCACCCGTCAGCAGTGTCATGACATGTGCTCTTTGTGTGCATGTATCTGTATGTATGTGCCTGTACTAAAATTAAAAGCAAAGCCACAAAAAGAGGAATTTAAATTCCCCAATAAATTCAAGAATCAACACAGCAAAAAAGGGGAACAGTGTTTTCCTGCCCAGGTCACAGAACTAATGCGCGATCAGGATGCAGCAAACCCATAAATTAAAGATGGTGGCAACACAGGTGCAAAATACTGATGAAACAACCTATCAATTCATGGAGGTTGTGAGCAGTTGTCTCATCAGTATTTTGCACCTATGTTGTCTCCATCTTTATTAAGTGGGCTTGCTGCTTTAATTAATGTATGTGACTATGCGTGCGTGTCTCTGTATGTATATACATGAATGTCTCTGTATATAGTATATGTGCCTGTGCATGCATCTCTCTGTATTTTTTTGCATGCCTGTATCAGTATTTGTGTGTCTGTGCATGCATGTCTTTGTATGTACAGTATGTGCATGCATCTATCAGCAAGCATGTATCTGAATGTAGGTGCTCCGTGTAAGCCTGTATCTGTATGTAAGTGCTCTGTGTATATGCATTTCTATTTACGTGCCTGTACGTATATATTCTGTATATACATGCATCTGTATGTTGGTGCTTTGTGTGGGCATGCATCTGTATGTTCTGTGTGTGCGTGTGTGTGTGTATATATATATATATATATATATATATTTGTATGCATGTGCTCTCTGTATACATACAGTATATGTGAGTGTATGTGCTCTATGTATATATGTCTGTGTGTGTGCACTATGTGTATATACATATGCATATGTAACAAGCAGTGTGTATATGTGTGTGCAACGTACAGTGTTTGAGTCACCTACGGTGTGTGTCTGTAGTATCCACATTTAAAAATACCGGCAGCACAGACCAGGGTTCATAAGTGTAAATATCGGCAATTGCCCAACGAACAAGCAAAATGCTGCTTAATCATCAGGCGATTGAATTGTCTATGCTGAAACAATAATTATTGTTTTTCAGCAACACATCACCTGGTGCAAACTGCATATATGTATGGGGACAAATTGATCTTTTCATGATTGTTCTGAGCCCATCATTCTGCATCATCCCATGTAAAGAGGCCAGCTAACAGTTAACATAGCACCACTTGGTATCTGCTTAACACAGTCCCGCTAGAAAATATGCCTGCAGCTGTTTCATACTCCCAAGTTTTTTCCTCTAAAAGTCAGTCAAGGTGTATCCCTATGGATGTGTACTAAGGCCTCTAAATTAAAGAGACACTGGGATTGGTGTAGTAGTAAATTGGAACACACTTCCCAAGTAGGAGGAGGGGGTGCAGGTAAAAAAGAAATGGATGGCGTTATTCAGGAATGCACATGTCGCAGTGTGAACCTTAGGACGTTGTCAATGTGTTGAGCAAGATTGGACTAAGCATTCTCATGGTAAGGAAGGAATTGTAGATGTAACACCCCAGGTAACTGGTTTTTACAGTGATGCTGCCTTCCTTTCGGAGAGGGTGATATCATGCTTGGAGGCAAAGGGAGTTCCTTTCACCAGGTAAGGCACCCACACACAACACATTCCAAATCCAGGCTAGAAGGGGGAGCTCATGACCCAGATTCAGGGGAGCTTCCCCAGCTTTAAGTGTTCTGGTCTGGAGGCAGAATTAGTGCAGTTGGAGAGAGACACTGAGGAGAAATGAAGTCTGGAACAGAGTGCAGACCACGGAGCCACACAGCCAGGACTGAGCTGCAGCTCCAGGGAAGGGCGAGAACCCGAGGGGTGTTGAATGTGGTGGAGCTATTGAGGGAAGAAGCAAAGGAGTGGAAAAGGGCTCAGAGGGGAACTGCGACCGGGCACCCTCAGAGCCAGAGTGCAGGAACCGGACACATGGAGCCCGAAGTCGTATTGTGCGCAAGTAGGAAAGGCTTACGGACCTCACCTGGGAGAGGGATCTACCATTGACTCCAGGCCGGCTGGGCCATACCTTCACCTGTTCCTGGTACTCTGGACTGTGGACTGCTACTGCCAGTAAACCAGGTAAAGACTTTACCACTCTGTGTCCTCTACTTATTTGCCGGCATACACCATCCTTGCCCATACACTTTGGGAGCCCTGGGGACCCTGCTTCACCTATGGGAAGCGTCACCATCTTGCTGCAACAACATCACCCCAGAGGACCCCTTTAAGCAGCGTCGGTCCCTACTGACCGAACACCACAGGTGGCGTCATGAACAAACTCTTTATTACCAAATTCCCTTTAAAGATTTTTCCCCTTTTTATTGAGTGCCCAGGGCCACGAACCGCTTCGCAGCCACAGTGACATCCCCTTTAAGAGTGACCGGACCTGGTACCGAGTATCCCCATTGCCCTAGTGGGCGAATCAACCTTGGCGTCACAAACAGGATGGACCGACCCATAGGAATGGGTCCTGTGCGCCATGGACTGTATTGATTTGTTTAATGGCTGCCGTTGCTGCACCATGAGAAGGAAGAAGATGTGTTGCCATGGGTGGAGTTCAGGAACCAGCGCGATAGCTGGATCCACCCCCTACAGAGACTCTAATGCTAACCAAAGATGTCCGTCATGAGGACGGATCCGACCGAACGCCACAGGTGGCGTCACGAATAAACTCTATAACCAAATTCCCTTTAAAGACCTTTCCCTTTTTATTGAGTGCCCAGGGCCACGGACCGGGTCACAGCCACTGACATCCCCTTTAAAAGCGACCGAACCCGGTATCGAGTATCGTCATTGCCCTGGTGGGCGACTCATAGACTTGTCAGAGAAACATTATTGTGCTGGTAGTGTAATTATAAATTGCACAGTGTGCATTGTGAAAAGAGATGTGCATCTTCAAGTGGAGACGAGTTGCCTTGTACTGCAGTGCAGGTGGAGGATAGCATGGAGCGTGGGCTTGTTACACCATAATAATGGCTATATGCTTATTCCTGTGACTGTGGCCTGACCATATCTACCTCCCTGCTCTATGACATCACTGTGTGCATTATGTCTGATTTGTGTCCTCGTACATTTTCCCTGTACAGTGATATTACAGAATTTTCATTGTACTGTAAAATGGCTTTGTACATTAACCCCGTTCTGTGACATTTCTTTGTGTACTGTTCCTCACCGTGATATCATGGCGTGCTTTATCATTATACTGTGACTTCACTGTGTTGTATTAGAAGCTGTTCACATTGATGCCAGAGGCTCTGCTGACAGCCTCAGCACATTTTATGGAAAGACATGTTTGAGTAATAGGTTTCAAAAGTATCTGAATGACTATTAAAAGAAGTAAATACACTAAATGGTCCCATGACTTTGGGATATAGTAAATCTTGCTACTTATTTACACAATGGGCTTAATATGATCATATCATAAAATCTTATAGTTGAATCTATAGAATCTTATAAAATGCTTCACATGCCATCATTAATACAGATGTCCCTGACGGGAACCTGAAAGGATAGATAATCACTAGTAGTCTTTGATCCCCTATGCCTTACACCATAATTAAATACAGGAAAGAGGGAAATTATCGAGCAGGTTTTGATTATAAATGGCAATAATTTTCATATGATTAATTCAGTCCAGTGGGAATTCAGTAAGGTTTTCAAAGCTTGAAATATAGTACAATGTCCTAATGAAATACCTTCAAAGAATCATGTTCCCGTGTGGGAATGTCTTCTCATTAAATTAATTAATATTTTATCTAAATATTTGATATTCGGATAAAAATACCAGAGAAGCAGTTAGATCCCATTGTGACTATGGGTGAGCAGTAGTGGACATTATTTATTACTAGATGGTGGCCCGATTCTAACGCATTGGGTATTCTAGAATATGCATGTCCACGTAGTATATTGCCCAGTGACGTAGTATATTGCCCAGCCACATAGTATATTGCCCAGCTACGTAGTATGTTGCCCAGCGATGTAGTATATTGCCCAGTGACGTAGTATATTGCCTAGCAACATAGTATATTGCCCAGTCACGTAGTATATTGCCCAGCCATGTAGTATATTGCCTAGCGACGTAGTATATTGCCCAGTCACGTAGTATATTGCCCAGCCACGTAGTATATTGCCCAGTCACGTAGTATATTGCCCAGCTACGTAGTATATTGCCCAGCTACGTAGTATATTGCCCAGTCACGTAGTATATTTCCCAGTCACGTAGTATATTGCCCAGCCACGTAGTATATTTCCCAGCCACATAGTATATTGCCCAGAGGCGTAGTATGTTGCCCAGTGACGTAGTATATTGCCCAGTGATGTAGTATACAGCACAGAGCCACGTAGTATATTGCCCAGCCATGTAGTATATTGCCCAGCCACGTAGTATATTGGCCAGTCACGTAGTATATTGCCCAGGCACGTAGTATATTGCCCAGTGACGTAGTATATTGCCCAGTGACGTAGTATATTGCCCAGTGATGTAGCATATTGCCCAGTGATGTAGTATACAGCACAGAGCCACATAGTATATTGCACAGCGACGTAGTATACAGCACAGAGGCACGTAGTATATTGCCCAGCCACGTAGTATATTGGCCAGTCACGTAGTATATTGCCCAGCAACATATGTCACAGGTTAAAAAATAAAAAAAACCATATACTCACCTTCCGATGGCTCCCTGTAGTTCGGTCACATGACCGTGACGTCTTGGCAGGTCCTTCTCGCGCAGGCGCGCATGACCTGTGATGACGTCGCGGTCACATGACCGTGACGTCATGGCAGGTCCTTCTCCCATACCATCCTTGGCACCGGAACCTGCTGCTTGCATGGAGTGGTCACCGGAGCATCGCGAAAGGTGAGTATATAATGATTTTTTTATTTTTTTTAATAATTTTTAACATTAGATGTTTTTACTACTGACGCTGCATAGGCAGCATCAATAGTAAAAACTTGGTCACACAGGGTTAATAGCGGCGGTAACGGAGAGAGTTACCCGTGGCATAACGCGGTCCGTTACCGCAGGCATTAACCCTGTGTGAGCCGTGACTGCGGGGAGTATGGAGTGGGCGCTGACTGCAGGGGAGGGACTAATCGGACTGGGGCCGTCGCTGATTGGTCGCGGCAGCCATGACAGGCAGCTGGCGAGACCAATCAGCGACTTGGATTCCATGACAGACAGAGGCCGCGACCAATGAATATCCGTGACAGACAGGACAGAAAGACGGAAGTGACCCTTGGACAATTATATAGTAGATGTTGTAGTCACACTGACCTGTTTTTTATATTAGAGATTTCACCTTTTTACACTTTGCTTTTCAGGAAATAAAGCTTTTTAGATTGGGAAGCACTGTTTTTGCAGTAATGTGACCAATAATCGATGACTCATGCATCTAATTAGGTTCACAATTAATGTGACAATAGGAAAAATGAGCATTAAGATCCTGGATTCTCATGCAATTAAACATTTGGCTGCCTGGACCTAGACTAAAGCAGAGGATCACCATTTAATGAGCACAATGCCATATACTGTATTACTGAAAACTGCATCATTGGACTAACAGCAGTATTAAGCTAACACTTGTGGGCTGATTTATCAAAACTTCCATTTTTCATGGCACTTTGGATCAGCTTCACCATAATGGGTGGAGCTGGAGAAGAACATGTCGGGGCACCAGTCTGATTCATGAAAAGTGGCAATGTTGTTTTAGCTAGAAATTCTACTCAAGTCCCTGAGTGGAGTAACATTTCTGGCGGGATGCACACACCACCCAGAGGAAGCAACAAATTCATTAAGTGACATGCGCCTCTTAATGAATTTCATGTCTCTTCCACTCCATCAAGGCTGGCATAGCGCTAACATGCACTACACCAGTCTTGATGAATCGCCCCCTAGATTTCTAGGGAAGTTATAAGGCATTTGATTACTTGAATCTAATTTGGTTACCTAGACTATTGCTCTGCAGATTAGGAATGGAAACTCATCAATAACATTGCTGCATTGTGCTAGTAGCTTCCAATGCGCTAATTCACACAAAAGAGTTTAAAGAATAATCAGAGGCAAGTACAATAACCATCAGTTTATGGATTGGTTCAGCCCTGCAGGATTTATAATCTAGGAAAAGAGACAGGTGAATGCTAGTAATAAAGTGGACACTGGCCTATTGTACACTGTACCCTTCTATGAAGAGAATGGCTTTGAGGTTGCTTCTGAAGGTTTGGAGAGTTGGAGGGAGTCTGATGTGTTGAGGAAGAGGGATCTGGAGTATGAGTATCAACATGTGACGAGGTGCATTTACACTGCACGATTATCATGAGCAAGAATTCTAGAATAATTGTGCAGTGTAAACAAGCTGTCAATCAACCGATGAACAAGCGAAGCACATGTTAGGTGAAATGATCTTTTGGTTTACTAAAAAATAAATCATTGTTCTAGGCAGTCAATATTGACTCTCTAAAGAGCCTTGTCACATGAATTAGGATAAAAGCCAAAACCAATATCTCAATTTGCAGACACTGTTTTTTGGGTTACTGCCTTTCGTCAGTGCAAAGTGTGAGATCTGGTTTGGCTGGGTGAGAGGCACCTGATCAGGATTCAAGGGGTAACATTTCTCATTGCGGAGAGTGACATGTCAAGCCTGACATGCCAAGGAGAGGAGACTTTTAAGTCACAATGCTCATCTGAAAAATTTGCAAATTGTCTCTTCAGAGAGGAAGAGGACTAGAAATCTAGTCTATAAATCTAGTGCCACCTATAGGAAGTAGCGATCCTAAAAGTCAATATCGATTCTCTAACGAGCCTTGTCACATGAGTTAGGATAAAAGCCAAAGCTAAAATCTCAATTTGCAGACACTGTGTTTTGGGGTACTGCGCCTCGTCAGTGCAAAGTGTGAGATCTGGTTTGGCTGAGTGGAAGTCTAAGACTCGGATCTAAGGGGTAACTTTCTCCTTGCAGAGAGTGACATGTCAAGCCTGACATTTGTAAATACGATTTAAATTGTGTCCTTTTTGTATTCTCTTATTCTATATTTACCTACTTACATACCTGCCAACTTTGAAAGACAAGAAAGAGGGACATGTATTGAAGCATCAAAAATCTTTTCTTAGCTACTCCACACCCCATATCTTCCATATCTTGTTCAGTCCTTTATGTGCACCCACACAGAAATAGTGCCTCTAGTAAAGCCCCATAGTTTTCCCAACTGCTACAATTATCCTATTCATGGCTATTGTATAGTGTGTCCCTCACTATGCCCCCCATGGCACTCATTATGACACCTCCACAGTGTTTACCCACACAGTATAATGCCTCCACAGTGCCGCTCACACAGTGTGATGCCTCCATGGTGTTAGCTTATCCAGAATCGGCTGTTAAACAACCCAAATACTCCTCTAGCTCTGTTCCCACGATGCGCAAACCTGCTTTATCCTCTTTAAGTCACAGCAGGCACCTTCTAGCCATGTCATTAGACCTTTGTGCCGAGCCTTTGACCATGCAGAAGGTATGCAGAGGCTGTATGGTGGAGCAATATTAGTCTTAAAGCTCACGGCTCCCTGCTCCACCATTGGATTCAGTTTCTGAAGACTGCATATACAATTTAAACCAGGGCATATCGGCAACCTTCCAGCAAAGTAGGACGGGTTTCCAAATCCAGGGATGTTCTTCTGAATTTGGGACAGTTGGGAGGTATGTAGTTAAATTATAGAGACATATTAAACTTCTGCACGTTTTGAAAAAAGATTCCCTTTTCTTAATTCTTCGATTAGTTGGTTGGTTTACAGTTTACCTAGGGATTTTGTAATACTTTTATTTGTACGTTGAAACCTTTTCAGCTAGAGTTGTAAAAGTAAAAGCTGACTGCTGAGTCTTTTTCCGTAAAACAGACTGACTCAATGTGATAGTAGAATTTCACATTATGGGACGCCGCTAACACCATAGGATGTTTTAAAGATGGGTACAAATCATGTATTTAGCAGGTCCAAGAAACTGTCATCTATGCTACCTAAAGCCCTTTTCTTTCTACACCTGTGTAGTAGTCTTTAATTATCACACAGACAGCCACAGAACGTCTGGCTTGGAAACCTGGACTTGTGTGACATGTCACGAATATGTAACAACTTACAGCATGGTATAAAGAAATACACCAACAAATTGCCTCTTAAGTCTTAAAGTTTTTTTCATAAATACCCTTAGGCGCACTGCAGATAATTTGTTTATTTAGGAAATATTGGCCGCTCTTTCCTTCACACCGCAGTGCACAGAATCATATTCACCTACAAGATTTTATCTTATTCCAATACATATTTTGAGTTTTGAAATTTGTTATCTGTAGCATACGAAATGCTCAAAAAGCAGGTTTAAAAGTTTCTCTGTCTGATTCATTTATATTCATATAATTCAACCTTACCAGTTATATGCAGGCTAAAAAGTTTTCCCTATTTTCTTGATGATGTCCCTATAAACTCTAATACAAAACGTACGCCTTTTTGAAAAGAGCATTGACTATGCCTTTCTGTATGTTCACCATACAAAAGGATGCAATCAGTGGCGTAACTAGAAAGTTATGGGCCCCGATGCAAACTTTCAAATGGGGCCCCCCAACCATGCAAAAATATTTTCCACCCAAATTCAGATTTTCCCTATTCATTTCGCACACTATAGCTTTATTGCAAAGTTGTATAGTGTGAACTCAGTGGCGTAAGTATCCGGTGCCCCATCCTGGTATATATCTGTCCCCTGTACTGCCATTGTTATGTAATTTATAAAAGAAAATAAACCATTATACTCATCAGGGGCTTACATAGAAGTCATGGGGATCCATATAAGAAGTATAATACACCCCCATAGTACTCCTTATAATATAATGCACCCCCATAGTCCTCTATATAATATACTGCAAAGTTCATAGTCATCCATATAGTATAATTACACTCTCCATAGTCATCCGTATAGTATAATACACTCTCCATAGTCATCCATATAGTATAATACACTCTCCATAGTCCTCCATATAGTACAATAGTATAATACACTCCCCGTAGTCCTCCATATAGTATTATACACTCCTCAGTCCTCCATATAGTATAATACACTCCTCATAGTCCTCCACATATTAAAATACACTTCTCATAGTGCTCCATATAGTGTAATACACTGCTCAGTCCTCCATATAGTATACTACACTCCTCAGTCCTCCATATAGTATACTACACTGCTCATAGTGCTCCATATAGTATAATGCACCCCTCATAGTCCTCCATATAGTATAATACACTCCTCAGTCCTCCATATAGTATTATACACTCCTCATAGTCCTCCATATATTAAAATACACTGCTCAGTCCTCCATATAGTATAATACACTCATCATAGTGCTCCATAAAGTATAATGCACCGCCATCGTCATCCAAGTCATACAATTCACTTCTCATAGTATAATGCACCCCATAGTATTTCATATAGTATAATGTATTCCCCATAGTCTTCAATACAGTATAACGCAGCCCACATATAGTATAATGCAGCCATCCCACAAAAGTATAATGCAGCCCCACCATACAGGTGCAGTGAGAAAGACACGGGCAAATGGTGACTATGGGGCAGGGGAGAAGGACACCAAAGGGGCTAGGGGAGACAGGCATAATGGTGACACAGGGGGGCTAGGGAGCAAGGAAGACAGGAACAAGGGGACACATGTGGGCTAGGAGGCAGGGGAGAAGTGCACAAGGGGACTAGTGGGCAAGGGAGACTGACACAAGGGGACACACTGGGACAAGGGACACAAGAACAAAGGGGACAAAGGAGACAGGCACAAGGGGACACACAGGGACTAGTGGGCAAGGGAGACTGACACAAGGCTACACACGGGAACAAGGGGCATAAGCACAAGGGGACTCATGGGGACCAGGAAGAAGAGGAGAAGGGCACAAGGGGACACACGGGGACTAGGGGGCAAGGGAAACAGGCACAAGGGGACTCTGAGGGCAGAGTAGATAGGGACGCAAGTAGACGGAGTTGCAAGGGGACAGGGGAAGACGGGGAGACTTGGGAGCAGGGAAGAAGGGGGCACAGGGATTACGAGGACAGGATAGATGGGGAACACACGGTGAGAATGGGGACGGGAGATTTGAGAGCAGGGCAGACGGGTCACATGGTGACAAGGGTCTGGGAATGCATGGGGGGAGCAGGAGGACTCAGGGCATGGGAGATGGGGAGCATTGGGGGACCAGGGGAGGAGTGACAAGGCGCATACGGGGGCGTTGAGAAGCACAATGACCTGAACCTGGGGACATACGAGGACATGGGGCACGGGAGAGCAGGGAGGAAACGGGGCTGGTGTCACAGGGGGTCGGGGATGCTGGGGGCCGAAGACGGCGACACACGGGCAGCAGACACACCTCACTGCCGCCGGTCCCGTACACCTCCATGTTCATCCCTGGATCCTCCACATGGCTGAGCGGCTGCGGCATGCCCCTCCTAGGCGGATCGGTCCACGTGCCCCCCGCCAGATCTGGAGCCGAATGTTCCTCGGACCCAGCAGCCACCACAGGCTCTGCCAAAATGGTGGCTGCCATCACCTGTGCAGATGCTGCACTGCCTGGGTCCTGCAGAGAGCGGGTGCATGATGAAGTGATGTCATCACGCACCCGCAGTGTCAGAGGCAGAGGGAAATGATGGGAGAGGGAGCGTTAGCTGACGCTCTTTCCTCCATCATTGCTTTGAACTCTACCGGCGTCATAGACGCCAGTATAGTTCAATGCTTCAATGCGGTGGCGGGGGGAGTCGGGTGCCCTGCCGGGCTCCTGACCTGCCAGGCCCAGTCGCAGTGGCGACCACTGCAACCGTGGTAGTTACACCCCTGCCTCACACACACACGTACTACAGATCACACACACACACACACACACTACAGATCACACGCACACACTACAGATCACGCACACACATACTACAGATCGCACACACATACTACAGATCGCACACACATACTACAGATCACACACACATACTACAGATCACACACACATACTCCTTGTATGCGTGGCTCCTTATTCCCATGCTTGTCTGCATGTCTCCTCATCCCTATCCTTGTATGCATGGCTCCTTATCCCCATCCTTGTATGCATAGCTCCTTATCCCCAACCTTATCCGCATTTCTCCTCATCCCTATCCTTGTCTGCATGGCTCCTTATCTCCATCCTTGTCTGCATGGCTCCTCATCCCTATCCTTGTATGCATGGCTCCTTATCCCCATCCTTGTCTGCATGGCTCCTCATCCCTATCCTTGTATGCATGGCTCCTTATCCCCATCCTTGTATGCATGGCTCCTTATCCCCATCCTTGTATGCATGGCTCCTTATCCCCAAACTTATCTGCATGGCTCCTCATCCCTATCCTTGTATGCATGGCTCCTTATCCCCATCCTTGTATGCATGGCTCCTTATTCCCATCCTTGTATGCATGGCTCCTCATCCATATCCTTGTATGCATGGCTCCTTAACCCCATCCTTGTATGCATAGCTCCTTATTCCCATCCTTGTATGCATGGCTCCTTATTCCCATCCTTGTATGCATGGCTCCTTATCCCCATCGTGGTATGCATGCCTCTTTATCCCCATCCTTGTATGCATAGCTCCTTATCTCCAACTTTATCTGCATGGCTCCTCATCCTTATCCTTGTATGCATGGCTCCTTATCTCCATCGTTGTATGCATGGCTCCTCATCCCTATACTTGTATGCATGGCCCCTTATCACCATCTTTGTATGCATGGCTCCTTATCACCATAAAGGTATGCATGGCTCCTTATCCCCATCCTGTCTGCATGGCTCCTCGTCCCTATCCTTGTCTGCATGGCTCCTCATCCCTATCCTTGTCTGCATGGCTCCTTATCCCCATCCTTGTATGCATGGCTCCTCATCCCTATCCTTGTATGCATGGCACCTCATCCCTATCCTTGTCTGCATGGCTCCTTATCCCCATCCTTGTATGCATGGCTCCTCATCCCTATCCTTGTATGCATGGCACCTCATCCCTATCCTTGTCTGCATGGCTCCTTATCCCCATCCTTGTATGCATGGCTCATCCACATCCTTGTCTGCATGGCACCTCATCCCTATCCTTGTCTGCATGGCTCCTTATTTCCATCCATGTATGCATGGCTCCTTATCCCCATCCTTGTCTGCATGGCTTCTTATCCTCATCCTTGTATGGATGGCTCCTTATCCCCATCCTTGTCTGCATGGCTTATTATCCTCATCCTTGTATGCATGTGTGCATGGCTCCTTATCCTTATCCTTGTATGCATGGCTCCTTATCCCCAACCTTGTCTGCATAGCTCTTTATCCCCATCCTTGTATGCATGTCTCCTTATCCCCATCCTTGTCTGCATAGCTCCTTATCCCCAACCTTATCTGCATGGCTCCTCATCCGTATCCTTGTCTGCATGGCTCCTTATCTCCAAACTTTCATGCATGACTCCTTATCTCTATCCTTGTCTGCATGGCTCCTCATCCCTATCCTTGTATGCATGGCTCCTTATCTCCATCCTTGTCTGCATGGCTCCTCATCCCCATCCTTGTATGCATGGCTCCTTATCCCCATCCTTGTATGCATGGCTCCTTATTCCCATCCTTGTATGCATGGCTCCTTATCCCCATCCTTGTATGCATGGCTCCTTATCCCCATCCTTGTATGCATAGCTCCATATCCCTATCCTTATCTACATGGCTCCTCATCCCTATCCTTGTCTGCATAGCTCCTTATCCCCATTGTGGTATGCATGGCTCTTTATCCCCATCCTTGTATGCATAGCTCCTTATCCCCAACCTTGTCTGCATGGCTCCTCATCCCTATCCTTGTCTGCATGGCTCCTTATCCCCATCCCTGTATGCATGGCTCCTCATCCCTATCCTTGTATGCATTGCTCCTTATCACCATCCAGGTATGCATGGCTCTTTATTCCCATCCTTGTATGCATGGCTCATCCCCATCCTTGTCTGCATGGCTCCTCTTCCCTATCCTTGTCTGCATGGCACCTTATTTCCATCCTTGTATGCATGGCTCCTTATCCCCATCCTTGTCTGCATAGCTCTTTATCCCTATCCTTGTATGCATGTCTCCTTATCCCCATCCTTGTATGCATGGCTTCTGATCCTCATCCTTGTCTGCATGGCTCCTCATCCCCATCCTTGTGTGCATGGCTCCTCATCCCTATCCTTGTCTGCATGGCTCCTTATCCCTATCCTTGTATGCATGGTTCCTCATCCCTATCCTATGGCCTCTATGAGAAAAACATTAAAAAATCCTACTTACCTTCCCTGCGCGCCCTTGCAGCATCTTGTTCCTGTGCCAGCAGCATCTGCGGCCGAGCTATAACGTGCTGGGCTATAACATGCAGGTTTTTTTTGCTCATTTTGTTTCTTATAGGTTTTGTGCGCTTTATGGCCAATGTGAACATGCGTTTATGTGCTGCATGTATACCAAGTTAATCCAAGCTCTGTTTTTGGTGTTTCTCTTTGTATTTTTGCAATCTGTGCAAGCCGGAGCCTGGCCTCCCTTTTCTGAGCTGGTAATTACATTTAAAAGCTTCCCTAGGCTGGTGTCCACAGGTTGGGACCTGGTCCTTTTGTCTGCCCTTATTCACACACTGAGGTCAGCTCTGACACATGGTAAGGTTTTTAATATTAGACAGTGTAGGACCATCCCAATCAGGGCACCTTGATGGCGGAATGACTTTTATGCTATTTTTGATAAAAAACAGTGTTACTAAGAACCCTGAGATCTTTAAATGCACTTTATTTTTATTTATCTAGTTACAGCAGAGTTTTTTTTGCTTATTTTGTTTCTTGTAGGTTTTGTGTCAGAGATTGACAGCTGCATTTAACAGGTTAATTGAATTTCTGTTTTTTGCTCCCCTTCTTCCCAAAGCCATAACTTTTTTATTTTTCTGTCAATACGGACATGTGAGGGCTTGTTTTTTGCGGGACAAGGTGTAGTTTTGAATAACACTATTGGTTTTAACATATTGTGTTGGGAAACATTTCAAGTACGGTGAAATTGCAAAAAAAGTGCAATTCCACAGTTGTTTTTTCTTCTTTTTACCATGTTCACTAAATGCTAAAACTGACCTGACATTATGATTTTCCAGATCATTATGAGTTCACAGACACTAAACATGTCTAGGGTCTTTTTTATGTAAGTGGTGAAAAAAAAATCCAAAATTTGTTTAAAAAATCAAAATGGTGCCATTTTCCGACACCTGTAACGTCTCCATTTTTCGTGATCTGGGGCTAGGTGAGGGCTTATTTCTTGAGTACCGAGCTGGCGTTTTTATTGATACCATTTTGCTGTAGATAGTCTTTTGATTGCCTGTTAATGCATTTTATTGAAATGTAGTGGCACTCGAACAAACAATTCTGGCATTTTGAATTTTTTTCTCGTTGAGTCATTTAGCTATTGGGTTAATTCTTGTTTTATATTGATAGGTCGAGCGATTCTGAATGCAGCTGGCATGGGGTTACCGTGACAGCGTGGAGCCAGAGGACCGCAGCGCCTAATTGCACCTACTTCGGCACTGAGAAGAAACTTCTCCTTCATTTTAATGGTGTTTATTCCTTTTGGCAGAACGGGTTAACCAGCCATGTTAGAAAGCTCTGAGCTCGCAGCTGAGCTCAGTTAGCCACTCTCTTCCCCTTTTTAATCTGGGCTCTGATGCAAATCCATGTCAGAGATAGCATTTGCTTCATGCCTTCAGGAGGGAGAGGTGTTCATATGAGGAGTGTTGGACGAGTAAGGCTACTTTCACACTAGCGTCGGGCCGACGCAGTGCGTTGGGCCGACGTACCGACCCTAGCAGTGAATGCGCCGCACAACGGGGGCAGCGGATGCATTTTTCCAGCGCATCCGCTGCCCCATTGTGAGGTGCGGGGAGGTGGGGGCGGAGTTCCGGCCGCGCATGAGCGGTCGGAAATGGCGGACCGTCGGCAGCAAAAAACGATACATGTAACGTTATTTGCTCCCGGCGGTCCGCCACAACACGGCACAACCGTCGCATGACGGTTGCGACGTGTGTCAATGCGTCGCAATGCGTCGCTAATTTTAGTCTATGGGGCAAAAACGCATCCTGCAGACAACTTTGCAGGATGCGTTTTTTCCCATAAACGACGCATTGCGACGTATTGAAAAAAACGCTAGTGTGAAAGTAGCCTTATCTGTGACTGTTGTGTGGCTTGTACGCGTGGTAATTCCCTTCTCTACTTTTATTTATTCCCATCCTTCACTCCACGGTGCATTCCTCTGTTATATGTTAGTGAATATTTTGTATGCCTGGAGTTTTCTACTAACACTTGTTTGTGTAGCCTTGTTTGTCGGGTTGGTGTACTGCAGTGCACAATTACACAATAGAGCCCCTCTTCCCTGGGTGGAGGAACAGAACAGAACAGGGATAACTCAGGACATAAGGCAAGGGTGGCGCCCCCGGAATCTTCACCTTCAAAGGTATCCTAGGGAATAGGGCGAGCTAGTGTGCCCCCCAATGGTATGATCAAGGAAGGAGCTCCTGGTCCCGGGTCACCCATCAGCCATGGCATGACAGCAACGATTCTAAATATGTGTATATTTGATTTTTTTTTTGTTTTAATTTGAAAGGGGCAAAATGAGGGTGATTTGAACATTTATATATTGTTTTGTTTTTTAATTATTTTTAACCCTTTTTTGACATCAGACTAGGGTTGAGCGACTTTTAGTTTTTTAGGGTCGAGTCGGGTTTTGCAAAACCCGACTATCTCAAAAGTCGAGTCGAGTGGAATCGGCCGATTATCGCGAAAAGTCGGGGATCGACCGAAACACGAAACCCAATGCAAGTCAATGGGGGAGCATAGTCGGCAGTGAGTGGAGGCCAGTAAAACACCTACAGTGCCCATTTTAATGGCAAAAACATCCATTCTTGTTACTGAAGCTTGTCAATCTTAATTTACCTTATAATAATAGTAAGGCATTGGAAATTGGGGGTCATTTGGCTAAAGTTGTGGGGGGTAGGGCTGGTTCAAGTATTTAGTGGGCCTAGGAAATCTGGACCACGTCACGGCAGTGGAGCAGGGAGAGGTAAGTATTTAAACTTTGCAAGTGCTGTGATCCTGAGCAAGCAGGGGGGGCCCACTCGTTGGCATTGGCACTGGCACAGGGCCCCTCAAAGTACGGCGGTGTGTTTGAACGGCGGGGCGCCTTCCACCGGCAGCAACACTTTTGTGTACTATTAGGGGCCCTGTGCCAGTGACGTTGCCGAGTATTCCCCCCCCACCTGATGAAGGAACCTGCACTTTCATCTGCACCTTCCTCTTTGTCCCTGTGTAAGGTGGTGTGGTATGGTATGTGGGAAGGGGAACCTGACTTTCAGCAGGGTCACATTCTGGCTGTGTAGCGTGCACGGGGAATGAAGCGTTCTGGGTCAATGTACCAGCAGACTCATCTATCACTGGCTGGGCAATGGGCAGGATGAGGAGGAAACACAGATATAGGCCCAAATAATGAAGTGGGCTAAATGCAGTTCAAAATTGGTAACAGGACTAACCAGGGGGCATTGCTTTGTTCAGTGGAGTACAACTGTAATGAGAGGCTGACACAGTGAGTAGGCCCAAATCAGTAAGTAGGCTAAATGCAGTTCAAAATTGGTAGCAGAAGTAAACAGGCGGCACTGGTTTGTTCAGTGTAGGAGAACATCAAGGAGCGGCAGACACCGTTAGTAGGGCCAACAAAACAAGTAGGCCAAATGCAGTGTTATATTAAAAACAATTTAACGAGAGCCAGAAGATAGAAGCTAGGGAAAGGCAACCTGGAGAACACCTTGGAGCGTAAGACACCGTTTGTAGAACCCAGACCCTACTTGTAGGCCTAATGCAGTGTTGTTTCAACAACTACTTAACGAGAGCTTCAAAGATAGAAGCTAGGGAGAGGCAACCTGGAGAACACCTTGGAGCGGCAGACACCGTCCCTACAACCAAGACCCAACTTTTAGGCCAAATGCAGTGTTGTTTCAACAACTACTTAACAAGAGCTTGAAGATAGAAGCTAGGGAGAGGCAACCAGGAGAACACCTTGGAGCGGCAGACACCGTCCCTACAACCCAGACCCAACTTGTAGGCCAAATGCAGTGTTGTTTCAACAACTACTTAACAAGAGCTTGAAGATAGAAGCTAGGGAGAGGCACCCTGGAGAACACCTTGGAGCGGCAGACACCGTCTCTAGAACCCAGACCCAACTTGTAGGCCTAATGCAGTGTTGTTTCAACAACTACTTAACGAGAGACTGAAAATGGAATTTCAGGACAGGAAACCTGGAGAACAGCACGGAGCAGCATACACCGTTAGTAGGCCCCAACCAAACTAGTAGCCCCACTGCAGTTGTTCGATTAAAAAACTATTTAACAAGAGCCTGAAGATTGAAGTTCAGGAAAGGCAACCTGGAGAACACCTTGGAGCAGAAGAATCAGTTTGTAGACCACAACGAAACTTGAGGCTGAGGCGGATTTGTTCAACTGATGATAGATTTATGGCACAGGCGGCTGACCTTGAGGGGCGCTTCAGGGATCGCGGATACAGCCGCAGAAGTATTAGGCGGGGTTTTGAGAGGGCCAGGCGGACGCCCCGTAGAGACCTGCTGTACACCAACGGTAGTGGACGGAGGGGCAGAACTGACGCAGATAAAATCAGGTTTATTACAACTTACAACCATGAATGGTCTAATATGAGAGACATACTTAGAAGACACTGGTCAGTTCTGATGACCGAACCCGCTCTGGCCCAGGCCTTGGGTGACTTCCCGCTAATGACCGCCAAAAGATCCCCCAACTTGAGTAGTTTGCTTGTCCGCAGTCATTATGTCCCTTCTATTGTTAATCCCTTCAGCTCTAGGGGCCCAGTCCTTGGCTCCTTCAAATGTGGCCATTGCTTAGCATGTGATAACGTCGTACGGGCCACAACTTTTTAATCTTCCGATGGTAGAAAAGAATTCTTGATCAGGCAACACATTACGTGTAGTAGTTCAAACGTTGTTTATTATGCCACGTGTGGATGCTCTCTGATCTATATCGGATTAACATCTAGGGAGTTACGGGTACGTGTCCGCGAACACGTGAGGGACATACGGGCAGCGAGGACTCTTGATGATGCCTCTGACCTGAAGACTATCCCCTGCCACTTTAAACAATTTCATGATTGTGATGCGGGGACTCTTCAGGTCAGGGGCATCGAGAGCATCCACCTTGGTACAAGAGGTGGCAATTATAAAAAGATCCTTGCCCAACGTGAAGCGGGCTGGATTGTTCGTGCTGACACTATGGTCCCTAAAGGACTAAACGAGTCCCTGAGCTTCTCCTCCTTCCTTTAAACTGTTATGGGGGTGTTTTTCTCTGGCATATTGCCTGCTGGCCACAAGACCTGTTTCATTATTAAACGTTCCTTCCTTTCTACTTTTATTTTTTTAATTTCAGGTTATGGGTCTTCTGCCTTTGTTCATCCCTTGCCCCCTCCAGCTTTTACACCTCCCCCTAGAGTGGGTCCCCATTCAGGGATTCCCCCTTCCTGTTTTGGTTTTAATTATGTTTTTAATTTCACTAATTCTTTTTCTTTGTATGTGTTTTTTAGCCATTTTTCATCTGGGGACTGAGTTTTTGGCACCTATTATATATCCTTTGGCTGGTACGGACCTTCTTCTCAAACATTCTGAGGATGCCACCGCTTCATGCTTCAATATATATCGACCATCAGCCTCCATGCATTGCGGCACAACCTGTTTTAACTTATTATTCTATTGACTGAGATATCTGTTTCTTGCCGCTTTCATGTTGTATACCTTTTTGTATTTTGCTTTGTGGGGCTGGACTAAATTTTTGGGCCACCTCCCCCCTCTCTAGTGTCGGTATCACCTGGCGGTGTTATCAGTGGGAGGTCCTCTACTCCGTAGCCGGCTCACCGCGGTAGTGCGCATGCGCCATGTCCTCCTCCTTGTTCCCCGTCGCAGAGGCGTCTTATCTGCACCGTGTGTGCGTCATGGGTGTACTTCTCCCAGGCGCGCCTGCGGTGCTTGACGCCTTCTGTGACGCGGTGCTCGGCGGTGGACACGCGCATGCGCCGGGTACGCCGCTGTCACTGGCTGGGACTCAGCACGTAACCTGTCACATGTGGGCAGGCCGGCCCTCTTTAAGGTCGCCATACTCACCCAGCGTTATCTCCCCTTGATAAAGCCATCTTATCCGTGGGCGAAACGCGCGTCGGGGGTCGCATAGGTGGATCCCGTTCGGTGTGCCCTGTCCTGGTGCCTTGCATCAGTAAGTGTAGCTATGTGATATTCTCTCCTCTTACGCCACTGGGCATTGTTTATATATTGGTGCAACCATGTTCATGCACCTATAGCGGTACACTTTTACCTTTCCCTTGCACACTGGCTCCATGGACGGTGCACACCGGGGGTTGCCCACTTATGTACTATTTTAACCATCCTTGAGCACTGCATTTTTCGTTACTACGACACTAATTATATTTATGTATTGTATTTATACATGTAATTTAATAAAGTATTGTTATTTTTTCTGATTACCCTCATGCTCCTTGTGTACTCCTTATCCATATATTCTCATGGAGTTGGTTCTTTTGCTTGGTGGGGGGCTATCTTGCACTATCTAGTGCCTTTATCCCCCTCCTGAATTTATTATGTTGCCTGGTCGTGTTATAACTATTTAACAAGAGCCTGAAGATTGAATCTCAGGAAAGGCAACCAGGAGAACACCTTGGAGCGGCAGACACTGTTAGTAGGCCCCAACCAAACTAGTAGCCCCACTGCAGTTGTTTGATTAAAAAAACTATTTAACAAGAGCCTGAAGATTGAAGCTCAGGAAAGGCAACCAGGAGAACACCTTGGAGCGGCAGACACTGTTAGTAGGCCCCAACCAAACTAGTAGCCCGACTGCAGTTGTTCAATTAAAAAACTATTTAACAATCGCCTGAAGATTGAAGCTCAGGAAAGGCAACCAGGAGAACACCTTGGAGCGGCAGACACTGTTAGTAGGCCCCAACCAAACTAGTAGCCCCACTGCAGTTGTTGGATTAAAAAACTATTTAACAAGAGCCTGAAGATTGAAGCTCAGGAAAGGCAACCAGGAGAACACCTTGGAGCGGCAGACACTGTTAGTAGGCCCCAACCAAACTAGTAGCCCCACTGCAGTTGTTCGATTAAAAAACTATTTAACAAGAGCCTGAAGATTGAAGCTCAGGAAAGGCAACCAGGAGAACACCTTGGAGCGGCAGACACTGTCTCTACAACCCAGACCCAACTTGTAGGCCTAATGCAGTGTTGTTTCAGCAACTACTTAATGAGAGCCTGAAAATGGAATTTCAGGACAGGAAACCTGGAGAACAGCACGGAGCAGCATACACCGTTAGTAGGCCCCAACCAAACTAGTAGCCCCACTGCAGTTGTTCGATTAAAAAACTATTTAACAAGAGCCTGAAGATTGAAGCACAGGAAAGGCAACCAGGAGAACACCTTGGAGTGGCAGACACCATCTCTACAACCCAGACCCAACTTGTAGGCATAATGCAGTGTTGTTTCAACAACTACTTAACGAGCTTCAAGATAGAAGCGAGGGAGAGGCAACAGAGAGAACACCTTGGAGCGGAAGACTCAGTTTGTAGACCACAACGAAACTTGTGGCCCCAATGCAGTGTTATAATTCTGACAAGCTGAAAATCAGCCTTTTTTTTTTTTTAAAGGACAAGGACAGCTGTATTAAGTGGCGCAGACAGACACTGCTAGTAGGCCTTACACCACAAAGTAGGCTCACTGCAGGATGAAAAAAAGTTACATGGGTACACGGTCGGCATTGGTGTGTTCAGTGGAGGACAAATGGAAGGAGGGGCCGCAGACAGACTTAGTAGGCCTAAAATTTAAAAAAATAGGCTCAAAGCAGTTTGAATTATCTTGCAGGGGTACACAGGCAGCATTGGTGTGGTCAGCGGAGGACGATTGGAAGGAGTGTCTGACACAGTTAGTACTCCCAAAAAATAAATAGATGTTAATGTCTCGTAAAACAACAAAACCAAAAAACAAAAGGGTGGCATACTTAGGTAGAGGGGTGGGCTCCTCTGCTGAATTTCAGACATAGTAATTTGGCGCTAAGTATTTACTGGTGTCAATATAGGACACTGACCCTGACTATTTTAACTAGCATCATACATGTCAACAAATTGGTATTGTCAGTGCCAGGCATTGAAGGATGTCAGCGCATAGACTAAACATTGGTGGAGCTGTGAGAGATAATTTTGCAAGTGGTAGAAAAGTGTTTGAGCTGGGGAGAAGGGAAACTCTCTTGTGGCCGGCGGTACAGGCCCAGGGCCCCTCATGTTACAATTGTGTGTCTGACGTTGGTTGCGCACCACCACCACCAGAGACACTTTATTGTACTATGAGGGACCCAATGGCAGTGCCATCGACCAAAAACAGGCACACCCACCTCTTCAGACAAACGGCACTCTCACGGGTGCTTGCGCCAAGTGACGAGACCACAGCCCTGTGGGGGGAGTTAGCCCATTTAGGGAGGTGTAAACATGTCGTATGCTGGACAAACAGCTGCTGCAAATTAAGAGATTGGAACAGTCAGTAAGACCAGTCCACAAGCGAGACCTTTTTATAGGAAAGCTAGGTGTCAGCCGGGAAAGGTGGGGCAAAATAATTCGAAATCCATGAGTGGTTCATTTTAATGAAGGTTAGATCATCAACATTTTGGGTAGCCAGACGAGTCCTTTTTTCGGTCAATATTGAACCAGCAACACTGAATACTCTTTCTGATAGCACACTAGCTGCTGGGCAAGCAAGCTCCTGCAATGCATATTCTGCCAATTCAGGCCAGGTGTCTATTTTGGATGCCCAGTAATCAAATGGGAATGACGGTTGAGGGAGAACATCGATAAGGGATGAAAAATAGTTAGTAACCATACTGGACAAATGTTGTCACCTGTCACTTTGAATTGATGCTGCAGTACCTGTCCTGTCTGCGGTCATTGCGAAATCACTCCACAACCTGGTCAGAAAACCCCTCTGTCCAACGCCACTTCTGATTTGTGCACCTCTGCCCTGTTGCCCCCTGCAGCTCGTGTGAGAACCATCACCGGCGCTGTGTGCTGGGAATGCCTGAATCAAACGGTCTACCAGAGTTGCTTGTTTGGTTGCTAATAGTTGTTTGAGGTTCTCATGTGGCATGATATTTTGCAATTTGCCTTTATAGCAAGGATCAAGGAGGCAGGCCAACCAGTAATCATCATCGGTCATCATTTTAATAATGCGTGGATCCCTTTTGAGGATACGTAAGGCATAATCCATCATGTGGGCCAAAGTTCCAGTTGTCAAATCTGCGGTTGTGCTGGGTTGAGGGGCAGTTTCAGGCAAATCTACGTCACTTGTCTCCCTCAAAAAACCTGAACCCGGCCTTGCAACGCCACCAGTTTCTATTGGCTCCGGAGAAGCTTCCTCATTCAAAAAATACTCATCCCCATCATCCTCCTCGTCCTCCTTCTCTTCGCCTGCTACCTCGTCCTGTAGATTGCCCTGACCAGACAATGGCTGACTGTCATCAAGGCTATCCTCTTCCTCGGCTGCAGACGCCTGCTCCTTTATGTGTGTCAAACTTAGCATCAGCAGACGCATTAGGGGGATGCTCATGCTTATTATGGCGTTGTCTGCACTAACCAGCCGTGTGCATTCCTCAAAACACTGAAGGACTTGACACAGGTCTTGTACCTTCGACCACTGCACACCTGACAACTCCATGTCTGCCATCCAACTGCCTGCCCGGGTATGTGTATCCTCCCACAAATACATAACAGCACGCCTCTGTTCGCACAGTCTCTGAAGCATGTGCAGTGTGGAGTTCCACCTTGTTGCAACGTCGATGATTAGGCGATGCTGGGGAAGGTTCAAAGACCGCTGATGGTTGTGCATACGGCTGGAGTGTACGGGCGAATGGCGGATATGTGTGCAAAGTCTGCGCACTTTGAGGAGCAGGTCGGGTAACCCCGGACAACTTTTCAGGAAGCACTGCACCACCAGGTTTAAGGTGTGAGCCAGGCAAGGAATGTGTTTCAGTTGGGAAAGGGCTATGGCAGCCATAAAAATCCTTCCGTTATCACTCACTACCTTGCCTGCCTCAAGATGTACACTGCCCAGCCATGACTGAGTTTCTTTCTGCAAGAACTCGGACAGAACTTCCGCAGTGTCTGTTGTCGCCCAAACACTTCATTGCCAATACAGCCTGCTGACGCTTGCCACTAGCATGTCCCACCTCGTGTGCAACAGTGGCAGCTGCGGATGGAGTGGTTGTGCGACTGCGGTCTGTGGACGAGCTCCCGCTTCTGCAGGAAGACGAGGAGGAGGAGGAGGGGGGGGGCGGCGAACGCCTACAGCCAACTGTTTCCTAGACCGTGGACTAGGCAGAACTGTCCCAATATTGCTGTCCCCTGTGGACCCTGCATCCACCACATTAACCCAGTGTGCCGTGATGGACACGTAACGTCCCTGGCCATGCCTACTGGTCCATGCATCTGTTGTCAGGTGCACCTTTGTACTCACAGATTGCCTGAGTGCATGGACGATGCGGTCTTTTACATGCTGGTGGAGGGCTGGGATGGCTTTTCTGGAAAAAAGTGTCGACTGGGTAGCTCGTAGCGTGGTACAGCGTAGTCCATCAGGGCTTTGAAAGCTTCGCTTTCAACTAACCGGTAGGGCATCATCTCTAATGAGATTAGTCTAGTAATGTGGGCGTTCAAACCCTGTGTACGTGGATGCGAGGATGAGTACTTCCTTTTCCTAACGAGAGTCTCATGTAGGGTGAGCTGGACTGTAGAGCTGCAGATCGTGGAACTAGCGGGGGTGCCTGTGGACATGGCAGACTGAGAGAGGGTTGGAGATGGTATTCTTGCTGGTGCCCTACATGCAGTGGTTCCTCCTACGAAACTGGTGATTCCCTGACTGCTTTGGCCTGGTGACGAAACCTCCACATTTGCTGCAGGTGGTGCGGGAAATGGTGGGCTTACAGTGAGGGAAGGGATGTAGCGTTGCTGACTAGCTTCATTGGCCGAGGGTGCTACAACCTTAAGGGACGTTTGGTAGTTAGTCCAGGCTTGCAAATGCATGGTGGTTAAATGTCTATGCATGCAACCTGTATTTAGACTTTTAAGATTCTGACCTCTGCTTAAGGTAGTTGAACATTTTTGACAGATGACTTTGCGCTGATCATTTGGATGTTGTTTAAAAAAATGCCAGACTGAACTCTCTCTACTATCGGATACCTTTTCAGGCATTGCAGACTGAGCTTCTTTATCTGGATGGCTACGCTGTCCTACAACTGGTTTTGGTTTTGCCACGCGTTTTTGGCCAGATACGGGCCTGGCAGATGGAACCTGTTGCGATGTTGATGCCTGCTGCGGCTCCTCCTCCTCCGCTTCAGAGCTACTGCCGCCTGCACCCTGTTCCCCCAGTGGCTGCCAATCGGGGTCAACAACTGGGTCATCTATGACCTCCTCTTCTATCTCGTGTGCAACTTCGTCTGTGTCACCGTGTAAGCCGGTGGTATAGTGTTCGTGACGGGGCACCATAGTCTCATCAGGGTCTGATTCTGGATCAGTACACTGCGAGGGCAATGTTCTGGTCTGAGTCAAAGGAACAGCATAGTAATCTGGCTGTGGCTGTGCATCTGTGCACTCCATGTCCGATTCAACTTGTAATGGGCATGGCCTGTTAACTGTTTCACTTTCTAACCCAGGAACGGTATGTGTAAAGAGCTCCATGGAGTAACCCGTTGTGTCGCCTGACGCATCCTTCTCTGTTGTTCTTGGTGAAGAAGACAAGGAAGCGACTTGTCCCTGACCGTGAACATCCACTAACGACGCGCTGCTTTTACATTTAGCAGTTTCAGAAGAGGAGGCGAAAGAGCTAGAGGCTGAGTCAGCAAGGAAAGCCAAAACTTGTTCTTGCTGCTCCGTCTTTAAAAGCGGTTTTCCTACTCCCAGAAAAGGGAGCGTTCGAGGCCTTGTGTAGCCAGACGACGAACCAGGCTCAACAACTCGAGACTTAGGTACTATATTGCTTTCCCACGACCACCTGATGCTCCACCACCACTACCATCATTACCAGCTGGCAATGACCACCCACGGCCACGACCTCTTCCACCAGACTTCCTCATTGTTTGAAAAACGTAACCAAACTAACGGTATTTGTTACTGTAAAACCAGTTACAAGATGAACTCAAACTTCTGTTGGATTTATATATCCCTTTATAGGTGGGTGAGACTGCAGGGAAAATCAGGCCCAATGTATAACAGTACACAGCTTCAGTGGCAGACAGATATGCCACTAACAGGACTGACGCTGATGCAGACACTACCAATAAAAATCTCCCCCTTTTTATTTTTTCTGGGAGAATATTGAAGAAATGTGGCCCACTCTTTTACAGTATATGTTCTGTGGCACAAAATTAGAGACAGATGCCACACACAACACTGGCAATGAGGCAGAATTGCCAATCTTAATCTCCCACAATTTTTTTTTTTCAGGGAGAATTGTCAAAAAATCTGGCCCAGTGTTACACACTAGGTTTAATGTGGCACAAAATTTGAGACAGGTGGCACACACAGGACTGGCACTGAAGCAGAAATGCCAATCTTAATCTCCCACAATTTTTTTTTTCAGGGAGAATTGAAAAGAAATCTGGCCCAGTATTACACACTAGGTTTAATGTGGCACAAAATTTGAGACAGGTGGCACACACAGCACTGGTAATGAGGCAGAAATGCCAATCTTAATCTCCCACTATTTTTATTTTTTCAGGGAGAATTGAAAAGAAATCTGGCCCAGTATTACACACTAGGTTTAATGTGGCACAAAATTTGAGACAGGTGGCACACACAGGACTGGCACTGAAGCAGAAATGCTAATCTTAATCTCCCACTATTTTTTTTTTTATTTATAGGAGAATTGGCAAGAAATCAGGCCCACAGTTAGACTGTATGTTTTCTGTGCCAGAAAATGAGACACAGACGCCACACACAGGACTGCCACTGATACAGATTTGCCAATTTTAATCTGCACCCTTTTTTTTTTTTTTCTTCAGGGAGACAAGTGAATAAATCTGGGCCACTGTATTAGAGTATATTTTCTGTGGCAGAAAGTGGCTTCAAGAGATATAACGAAACAAAAAAAAAAAAAAAAAAGGGACTGTCCTACAATTACTATCTCCCTGCAGTAATCTCAGCAAAGTATGGCAGGCAGCAGTAACAAGGAGTGGACTGCTGCACAAAAAAGTCAAAAGTGTGGACAAACAAACAAGAAAGCTGTGCAGAAAGGAAGGAGCAACAGGATTTGTGCTTTGAAAAAAGCAGTTGGTTTGCACAGCGGCGTACAAACAGCAATGCAGCTATCAGGGAGCCTTCTAGGGCAGCCCAATGAGCTACAGCGCTGAGGAAAAAAAATGTAGCCTCCACTGTCCCTGCAAACAAAAGGTGGTGTTGAACAGTGGAAATCGTTACAGCACAAGTGGTTTGGAGATTAATGTACCCTGCTTAACGCTATCCCTGCTTCTGACGAAGCGGCAGCAACCTCTCCCTATGCTCAGATCAGCAGCAGTAAGATGGCGGTCGGCGGGAACGCCCCTTTATAGCCCCTGTGATGCTGCAGAAAGCAAGCCAATCACTGCAATGCCCTTCTTTAAGATGGTGGGGACTGAGACCTATGTCATCACGCTGCCCACACTCTCCGTCCACCTTCATTGGCTGAGAAATGGCGCTTTTCGTGTCATTGAAACGCGACTTTGGCGCGAAAGTCGCATACCGCATGGCCGACCCCACACAGGGATCGGGTCGAGTTTCATGAAACCCGACTTTGCCAAAAGTCGGCGACTTATGAAAATGACCGACCCGTTTCGCTCAACCCTACATCAGATGTAATAATCTGTCCATGTGACCTGGGCCTATTTGACCAGGGACTGATTATTATTACCTCACAAACCGCTCCTGGCACTTTCACCCTGAAATGCTGCAATCTAACACGATCTTAGCATTCCGGAATCCAGCAAAGGGCTGACAGCCCCTGTGCCTTTGGATTGGAGACCACGCGGGGTCCCGATTGTTACCATGGTGACCCAATGCCATCATGACAACATCCAGGTCACCAAACCTAGCAAACTTACTGTTCATGCCCAGTGCATGTTGAGCAAGTTTCTGTCAGTGCAGAGCTGACAGTTATTGCAGCATGGGGATGCTGCTGCATCTCCATGCTATAGAAGTGATCTGCATACAAAAAATTATTGTCCCATAGTGGAACAAAATAAAAAAGTTAGAACATTTTTTTTAAATGATTGTAAATATATATAAAAAAGTAATAATACAAAAATCAAAAGATATTGTATCTCTAAAAAAAATTTGAATGAAAAAAAGCAAAAAACAATGAAAGTACACATACTTGGAATCATTGCGTCCGCAATGACCTGACCTATAAAACTGTCCCATAAGTTAACCCCTTTAGTGAACACTATGAAAAATAAATAAACAAGACAGAAAAACAATGCATTATCATCACACTGCTGAACACAAAGTGGAATAAAATGAGATGAAAAAGACAGATATAAATAAACATGGTATGACCGGGGTCACACTTGCGAGTGCAAAGCGAGAAAGTTACACGAGTCTCTCGCATCAATCCGTTACAGCTGCCGGCACTCAGGACCGGAGCGTTCAGCTGCATAGAAATACATGCAGCTGCACACTTCGGTCCCGAGTGCCGGCCGCAGTGCTGGGTATTGATGCGAGAGACTCATGCGAGTTTCTCGCTTTGCACTTCAAGTGTGACCCTGGCCTACCGCTGAAAACGTATTTTTGTCCCGCAAAAAATAAGCCATCATACAGCTCCATCAGCGGAAAAATAAAAAAGTTATAGATCTAAGAATAAAGCCATGCAAAAATAATAATGTATAAAAGAGCCAAAACAAAAAAAAGATTTAACTCTGGTCCGGTATAACTGTAATCGTACTGATCCGAAAAATAAAACTGTCTTATCAGTTTTACCACACATGGAACGGCATAAACCTCTCCCCCCAATAGAAATTCGTGAATTGCTGGTTTTTGTTCGTTCTGCCTCACAAAAGTCGGACTAGAAAGAGAAAAAAAAAGTCATGTGCCCAAACATGGTACCAATAAAAATATCAACTCGTCCCGTAAAAAAAAAGACCTAATATGACTCTGTTGGCCGAAATATGGAAAAATTATAGCTCTCCAGTGGTGATGCAAAAATATTTTTTGCAATAAAAAGTGTCTTTTAGTGTGTGACAAACATACAAACCCGATATATACAGTAAATCTGGAATCGCTGTAAATGCACCGATCCAAAGAATAAAGTCGCCTAATTACTTATATCGCATGAGGAACGGCGTAAAAAATAAATAACAGCAAGTCTTCACCTGCTGCTGATTTTTTCATTTTGCCTCCCAAAGATCACAGCAAGGCTCAGCCCCATTTAACTTGCACTCTGCGTTGAGCTCTTACACTGGGGTTTCCGTGTAAATCTCTGAAATACGTGATTCAGACAGAACCCTCGGCAGAAGATTCCCTATAATCAGGCAGATGGAGGCACTGTGGACTCCATAGGACCTGTGATCCGGCGGTGTCCGTCTTTTTAGGATTGCATAATAGTGCCGTCGGACACGGTTTTGTGCACTTCTGAAAAGAAGGACACCACTGAACAGAGTCCAGAGAAACTCTGCTGCCACATTATAGTGAATGGCTCCCTCAAGGGTTGCATCTAAATTGCGTCACTTGGAGATTTAGATGGAAACTCCAAAGTAAGTGCTCAGCATAGAGCGCCAGATAAATGTGATCCCAAATGTTATGTAAAATGTTCCGAATAAGGCCGGCCTCACACTCAGCGTATAAAAATACGGTCCGTTATTTACGGCCGTAATACGCAGAAAAGTCCCCAAAATAGTGATCCGTATGTCATCCGTAGGCAGGGTCTGTCAGCGTATTTTGCGCATGGCATCCTCCGTATGTAATCCGTATGGCATCCGTACTGCGAGATTTTCTCGCAGGCTTGCAAAACCGACATACGGACGTAAAATGGATCCTTGGACTCAAATAATCGCAAAAAGATATATACTGTCTATATATACATATATATATATGTGTCTCATTGACATTTATATATATATATATATATACATATATATATATATATAAATGTCAATGAGACACATATATATATATATACAGTTAGGGCCAGAAATATTTGGACAGTGACACAATTTTCGCGAGTTGGGCTCTGCATGCCACCACATTGGATTTGAAATGAAACCTCTACAACAGAATTCAAGTGCAGATTATTACAATTACAATTATTCATACAATTATTAGGTTCTGTAGAAGGACGTAGATCTGGGTATTTATTATGATGGAATATAGGCTGAACTGGATGGACAAATGTCTTTTTTCGGCCTTACTAACTATGTTACTATGTTACTATGTAGATTGTAACGTTTAATTTGAAGGGTTGAACAAAAATATCTGATAGAAAATGTAGGAATTGTACACATTTCTTTACAAACACTCCACATTTTAGGAGGTCAAAAGTAATTGGACAAATAAACATAACCCAAACAAAATATTTTTAATTACAATATTTTGTTGCAAATCCTTTGGAGGCAATCACTGCCTTAAGTCTGGAACCCATGGACATCACCAAACGCTGGGTTTCCTCCTTCTTAATGCTTTGCCAGGCCTTTACAGCCGCAGCCTTCAGGTCTTGCTTGTTTGTGGGTCTTTCCGTCTTAAGTCTGGATTTGAGCAAGTGAAATGCATGCTCAATTGGGTGTAGATCTGGAGATTGACTTGGCCATTGCAGAATGTTCCACTTTTTGGCACTCATGAACTCCTGGGTAGCTTTGGCTGTATGCTTGGGGTCATTGTCCATCTGTACTATGAAGCGCCGTCCAATCAACTTTGCAGCATTTGGCTGAATCTGGGCTGAAAGTATATCCCGGTACACTTCAGAATTCATCCGGCTACTCTTGTCTGCTCTTATGTCATCAATAAACACAAGTGACCCAGTGCCATTGAAAGCCATGCATGCCCATGCCATCACGTTGCCTCCACCATGTTTTACAGAGGATGTGGTGTGCCTTGGATCATGTGCCGTTCCCTTTCTTCTCCAAACTTTTTTCTTCCCATCATTCTGGTACAGGTTGATCTTTGTCTCATCTGTCCATAGAATACTTTTCCAGAACTGAGCTGGCTTCTTGAGGTGTTTTTCTGCAAATTTAACTCTGGCCTGTCTATTTTTGGTATTGATGAATGGTTTGCATCTAGATGTGAACCCTTTGTATTTACTGTCATGGAGTCTTCTCTTTACTGTTGACTTAGAGACATATACACCTACTTCACTGAGAGTGTTCTGGACTTCAGTTGATGTTGTGAACGGGTTCTTCTTCACCAAATTAAGTATGCGGCGATCATCCACCACTGTTGTCATCCGTGGATGCCCAGGCCTTTTTGAGTTCCCAAGCTCACCAGTCAATTCTTTTTTTCTCAGAATGTACCCAACTGTTGATTTTGCTACTCCAAGCATGTCTGCTATCTCTCTGATGGATTTTTTCTTTTTTTTCAGCCTCAGGATGTTCTGCTTCACCTCATTTGAGAGTTCCTTTGACCGCATGTTGTCTGCTCACAGCAACAGCTTCCAAATGCAAAACCACACACCTGGAATCCACCCCTGACCTTTTAACTACTTCATTGATTACAGGTTAACGAGGGAGACGCCTTCAGAGTTAATTGCAGCCCTTAGAGTCCATTGTCCAATTACTTTTGGTCCCTTGAAAAAGAGGACGCTATACATTACAGAGCTATGATTCCTAAACCCTTTCTCCGATTTGGATGTGGAATCTATCATATTGCAGCTGGGAGTGTGCACTTTCAGCCCATATTATATATATAATTGTATTTCTGAACATGTTTTTGTAAACAGCTAAAATAACAAAACTTGTGTCACTGTCCAAATATTTCTGGCCCTAACTGTATATATTAATATATCATACAGCGCTAGATAGCTTAAAAGCTGGTAATTCAATTGCCGGCTTTTGCTATCTCCTTCACAAACCCGACATGATATGAGACATGGTTTACATACAGTAAACCATCTCATATCCCTTTTTTTTATGCATATTCCACACTACTAATGTTAGTAGTGTGTATGTGCAAAATTTGGGCGCTCTAGCTATTAAATTAAAGGGTTAAATCGCGGAAAAAATTGGCGTGGGCTCCCGCGCAATTTTCTCCGCCAGAATGGTAAAGCCAGTGACTGAGGGCAGATATTAATAGCCTGGAGAGGGTCCATGGTTATTGGCCCCCCTGGCTAAAAACATCTGCCCCCAGCCACCCCAGAAAAGGCACATCTGGAAGATGCGCCTATTCTGGCCCTTGGCCACTCTCTTCTCATTCCCGTGTAGCGGTGGGATATGGGGTAATGAAGGGTTAATGTCACCTTGCTATTGTAAGATGACATTAAGCCAGATTAATAATGGAGAGGAGTCAATTATGACACCGATTCCATTATTAATCCAATAGTATGAAATGGTTAAAAAAACACACATATTATTACAAAGTATTTTAATGAAATAAATACACAGGTTGTTGTAATATTTTATTATACTGGTAATCCACCTGAAGACCCTTGTCACCTGGAACAAATGAAAAAAAACAAACAACAATATTCCATACCTTCCAATGATCAGTCTCGTCCCACGCTGTAAATCCATCTGAAAGGGTTAATTAATTTTGCAAGCAGAAGCCTGCTAATGCAGCCGCCCCTGTCTGTAAAAACCCGGCGAATGAATGGAATGCAGGTGAATGACCTGTAGTTACCTCGGGTTGCGGTGATGCGCCCTCTGCTGGATGTCCTCATATGAACTCGAGCCTGGGAACTTTTCAGAATATTTTCCCACGCTGTATATGGAGTCTGCAAATTGTTCTATTAAAATCTGTGCTCCAGGAGGCAAATAGCTCTCTGTTCTTCTCGAGTCTCTCCGTATGGCAGAGTAGTACTGTATAGCCTCATTTGGGGTATTGCCACGTTCAGTAGAAATTGTGGGACAAATTTTGGTGTCATTTTTACCCACTTATGAGAAAATGTAAAATATTGGGCTAAAACAACATTTTGGTGGTAAAAAGTTACCGTATATACTCGAGTATAAGCCCAAATTTTTGGGCTGAAAGTGCCCCTCTCGGCTTATACTCGAGTCAAGGTGGGTGGCAGGGTCGGCGGGTGAGGGGGTGAGGGCTCTGAGGTATACTTACCTAGTCCCAGCGATCCTGACGCTGCCCCTGCCGTCCCACGGGTCTTCTGTGCTGCAGCTCTTCCCCTCTTCAGCGGTCACGTGGGACCGCTCATTAGAGAAATGAATAGGCGGCTCCACCTCCCATAGGGGTGGAGCCGCCTATTCATTTCTCTAATCAGCGGTAACGGTGACCGCTGATAGAGAAAGAAGCTGCGGCACCCGGAGACCGTGGGACAGGCAGAGGGAGCCGACGTCGGGACCAGGTAAGTATGTCATATTTACCTGTCCCCGTTCCAGCCGCCGGGCGCCGCTCCATCTTCCCGGCGTCGCTCCGCTCCGCTCCGCTCTGACTGTTCAGGTCAGAGGGCGCGATGACGCATATAGTGTGCGCGGCACCCTCTGCCTGATCAGTCAGTACGGAGACGCCGGGACCGGACGCCGGAACGAGACGCCGGGAGCTGCAATCAAGAGAGGTGATTATGGCTTTTTTTTTTTTTATTGCAGCAGCGGCACAGATTTATGTGGAGCATCTCTGGGGCAGTATGAACTGTGCAGAGCACTATATGGGGCACTACTATGGGACAATATGAACGGTGCAGAGCACTATATGGGGCACTACTATGGGACAATATGAACGGTGCAGAGCACTATATGGGGCACTACTATGGGACAATATGAACGGTGCAGAGCACTATATGGGGCACTACTATGGGACAATATGAACGGTGCAGAGCACTATATGGGGCACTACTATGGGACAATATGAACGGTGCAGAGCACTATATGGGGCACTACTATGGGACAATGTGAATGGTGCAGAGCACTGTATGGGGCACAGATATGGGGCAGTATGAACGGTGCACAGCACTATATGGGGCACTACTATGGGACAATATGAACGGTGCAGAGCACTGTATGGGGCACAGATATGGGGCAGTATGAACGGTGTACAGCACTATATGGGGCACTACTATGGGACAATATGAACGGTGCAGAGCACTGTATGGGGCACAGATATGGGGCAGTATGAACGGTGCAGAGCACTATATGGGGCACAGATATGGGGGCAGTATGAACGGTGCAGAGCACTATATGGGGCACAGATATGGGGCAGTATGAAAGGTGCAGAGCACTATATGGGGCACAGATATGGGGCAGTATGAACGGTGCAGAGCATATAGGGCACAGATATGGGGCAATATGAACGGTGCAGAGCATACAGGGCACAGATATGTGGAAATATGAACGGTGCAGAGCACTATATGGCAGAGCTATGGGGAAATATGAACGGTGCAGAGCAATATATGGCACAGCTATGGGGCAATAATGAACGGTGCAGAGCACTATATGGCACAGCTATGGGGAAATAATGAACGGTGCAGAGCACTATATGGCACAGCTGTGAGGAAATAATGATCTATTTTTATTTTTGAAATTCACCGGTAAATGCTGCATTTCCACCCTAGGCTTATATTCGAGTCAATAGGTTTTCCCAGTTTTTTGTGGCAAAATTAGGGGGGTCGGCTTATACTCGAATATATACGGTAGTTATTTTTTCTTCATTGCCCAATGGTATAAAATTCTGTGAAACACCCATGGTGTCAATATGATCACTGCACCCCTAGATGAATTCATTGAGAGGTCTCGTTTGTAAAATGGGGTCACTTATTGGGGGGTTCTGCTGTTCTGGCACCTCATGGACTCTCCCAGTGGGTCATGGCACCTGCAAACCATAACAGTAAAATCTTGCTCTCTTTGCCTTCTGAGCTTTGCACTGTGCATGAAAAATATTTCCCAATTACAGGGATTCAAAAATATTTCCCAATTCCAGGGATTCAAGCTTGAGGAGGATAATTTGCATATTCCAGGTGCCTTCTGGGAGAAGCAAAGAGTCTCCCTCAGCAAGAAGATCGTTGGGTACAGCCGGGACCAGCTGCTTGGAAAGCATCACCAAACCAGGGATTCAAGCTTGAGGAGGATAATTTGCATATTCCAGGTGCCTTCTGGGAAAACCGAAGAGTCTCCCTCAGCAAGAAGATCGTTGGGTACAGCCGGGACCAGCTGCTTGGAAAGCATCACCAAACCAGGGATTCAAGCTTGAGGAGGATAATTTGCATATTCCAGGTGCCTTCTGGGAAAAGCGAAGAGTCTCCCTCAGCAAGAAGATTGTTGGGTACAGCCGGGACCAGCTGCTTGGAAAGCATCACCAAACCAGGGATTCAAGCTTGAGGAGGATAATTTGCATATTCCAGGTGCCTTCTGGGAAAACGAAGAGTCTCCCTCAGCAAAAAGATCGTTGGGTACAGCCGGGACCAGCTGCTTGGAAAGCATCACCAAACCGCGCGCCTTACAGCGCGCAAATTTTTGCCTGTAGGACATTATTGCCAGAAAGCTTGGCTGAGTAGGTTACACATGAAGGAAAACACACAGCAAGTCAGCAGGATCTAGGAGCAACATGGCAGATGTGACAACCTACATGGTGAGCTGCAGCATGTGCTACATGTTCACAGATCGACCAGAAGAAGAATCCAATTTCACCTGTCCGAAGTGTAGACTAGTGGCCCTTTTAGAAGAAAAGGTGCAGGGTCTGGAAGAAAGAATAGCAACTTTGAAACTCATCAAAGAGAATGAAGACTTCCTAGACAGAACAGAAGCATCTCTACTGGTCACAGAAGGTGAAAAAAGTGTCAGAGAACCTCCAAAAGCAGATGAGTGGAAGCATGTGCCCAAAAGAAGCAAGAAGACCATGGAGAAATCACCAACCACACAACTGAAGAACCGATATCAAATCTTTGTAGAGGATGAAGATGGCACACCTAAGGATGAAGCAATACCAGCAAGCAAAAAAGAAAAGGGCACACAGCAACAAGTGACAGCAAAAAGTACAGCCAAGAAGCAACGAAGAGTGGTGGTGGTGGGAGACTCACTACTGAGAGGCACAGAAGCAGCCATCTGCAGACCGGACATAACCGCAAGAGAAGTATGCTGCCTTCCAGGTGCGATGATCAAGGATGTGACCGATAGGATACCAAAGCTTTTCAGCTCCAAGGACGTCCACCCATTTCTTCTGATACATGTTGGCACCAATGACACTGCAAGGAAGGACCTACCAACAATCTGCAAGGACTTTGAAGAGTTGGGGAAGAAAGTAAAGGAACTGGATGCACAGGTAGTTTTTTCTTCTATCCTTCCAGTAGACGGGCATGGCACCAGGAGATGGAACAGGATCCTTGATGCGAACAACTGGCTAAGACGATGGTGCAGACAACAAGGATTCAGATTCCTGGACCACGGTGTGAATTACTTTTGCGATGGACTCCTCGCCAGAGACAGACTACACCTCAACAAACCTGGGAAACACACATTCGCCAGAAGACTCGCTACACTCATCAGGAGGGCGTTAAACTAGAAGAAGAGGGGACGGGAAGAAAAACATTAGACTCGAACATAGAAGACCCAGGAAAACATACTCAGAAGGGAGGTAAGAACATTTCTAAAACAATCCACAGCGAGGAGATTGGAACAAAACAAAATTCTCTAAACTGCATGCTCGCAAACGCCAGAAGCCTGACAAACAAGATGGAAGAACTAGAAGCAGAAATATCTACAGGTAACTTTGATATAGTGGGAATAACCGAGACATGGTTAGATGAAAGCTATGACTGGGCAGTTAAAGGGAACCTGTCACCTGAATTTGGCGGGACTGGTTTTGGGTCATATGGGCGGAGTTTTCGAGTGTTTGATTCACCCTTTCCTTACCCGCTGGCTGCAATATTGGATTGAAGTTCATTCTCTGTCCTCCGTAGTACATGCCTGCGCAAGGCAAGATTGCTTTGCGCAGGCATGTACTATGGAGGACAGAGAATGAACTTCAATCCAATATTGCAGCCAGCATGCAGTCAGCGGGTAAGGAAAGGGTGAATCAAACACCCGAAAACTCCGCCCATATGACCCAAAACCAGTCCCGCCAAATTCAGGTGACAGAGTCCCTTTAACTTACAGGGTTACAGTCTGTTTAGAAAGGATCGTAAAAATCGGAGAGGAGGAGGGGTTTGACTCTATGTAAAGTCTTGTCTAAAGTCCACTTTAAGGGAGGATATTAGCGAAGGGAATGAGGATGTCGAGTCCATATGGGTCGAAATTCATGGAGGGAAAAATGGTAACAAAATTCTCATTGGGGTCTGTTACAAACCCCAAATATAATAGAAACCATGGAAAGTCTACTTCTAAAGCAGATCGATGAAGCTGCAACCCATAATGAGGTCCTGGTTATGGGGGACTTTAACTACCCGGATATTAACTGGGAAACAGAAACCTGTTAAAGGCAACAGGTTTCTGCTAATAACCAAGAAAAATTATCTTTCACAATTGGTGCAGAATCCAACCAGAGGAGCAGCACTTTTAGACCTAATACTATCTAATAGACCTGACAGAATAACAAATCTCCAGGTGGTCGGGCATCTAGGAAATAGCGACCACAATATTGTACAGTTTCACCTGTCTTTCACTAGGGGGACTTGTCAGGGAGTCACAAAAACACTGAACTTTAGGAAGGCAAAGTTTGACCAGCTTAGAGATGCCCTTAATCTGGTAGACTGGGACAATATCCTCAGAAATAAGAATACAGATAATAAATGGAAAATGTTTAAGAACATCCTAAATAGGCACTGTAAGCGGTTTATACCTTGTGGGAATAAAAGGACTAGAAATAGGAAAAACCCAATGTGGCTAAACAAAGAAGTAAGACAGGCAATTAACAGTAAAAAGAAAGCATTTGCACTACTAAAGCAGGATGGCACCATTGAAGCTCTAAAAAACTATAGGGAGAAAAATACTTTATCTAAAAAACTAATTAAAGCTGCCAAAAAGGAAACAGAGAAGCACATTGCTAAGGAGAGTAAAACTAATCCCAAACTGTTCTTCAACTATATCAATAGTAAAAGAATAAAAACTGAAAATATAGGCTCCTTAAAAAATAGTGAGGAAAGAATGGTTGTAGATGACGAGGAAAAAGCTAACATATTAAACACCTTCTTCTCCACGGTATTCATGGTGGAAAATGAAATGCTAGGTGAAATCCCAAGAAACAATGAAAACCCTATATTAAGGGTCACCAATTTAACCCAAGAAGAGGTGCGAAACCGGCTAAATAAGATTATAATAGATAAATCTCCGGGTCCGGATGGCATACACCCACGTGTACTAAGAGAACTAAGTAATGTAATAGATAAACCATTATTTCTTATTTTTAGGGACTCTATAGCGACGGGGTCTGTTCCGCAGGACTGGCGCATAGCAAATGTGGTGCCAATATTCACAAAGGGCTCTAAAAGTGAACCTGGAAATTATAGGCCAGTAAGTCTAACCTCTATTGTTGGTAAAATATTTGAAGGGTTTCTGAGGGATGTTATTCTGGATTATCTCAATGAGAATAACTGTTTAACTCCATATCAGCATGGGTTTATGAGAAATGGCTCCTGTCAAACCAATCTAATCAGTTTTTATGAAGAGGTAAGCTATAGGCTGGACCACGGTGAGTCATTGGACGTGGTATATCTCGATTTTTCCAAAGCGTTTGATACCGTGCCGCAGAAGAGGTTGGTGTTATGATCAGGTGACCTTGGAGCAGCATGAAAACTTTCACTGGAGTAGGTGGTAACTATACTGACTGCAAATCCTGATCTTAACACCGTAACTAGAAGTAGCCGTGGGGTGTGCCTAACAAATCCTAGACACCTCGACACAGCCGGAGGACTAAATACCCCTATAGATGGAAATAGGAATTCTACCTTGCCTCAGAGCAGAACCCCAAAGGATAGGCAGCCCCCCACAAATATTGACTGTGAGTAGTAGAGGAAAAGACACACGCAGGCAGGAAACAGGATTTAGCAAAAGAGGCCACTCTAGCTAAAATAGGAAAGGATAGGACAGGATACTAAGCGGTCAGTATTAAAATCCTTCCAAAAATAGCCACAGCAGAAAATACAAAAACTCCACCATCTAACTAAAGATGTGGAGCGTATATCTGCAACTCCAGAGAATCCAACAATACTGAGAGAACTCTGACACAGTCTAAGCTGGACAAGAGAAAACAAATGAATAGCACAGAATATAAGCACACAGCTTGTGTGCCACAGAAAAAGAAACAGACACTTATCTTTGCTGAATTGGCAGCTAAGCAGGAGAAGCCAGACAAACATCCAACACTTACCAAGAAACATTGACAACTGGAAAGGACTAATGAGTCCTGCAAACCTAAATACCCCAGTCAGAATTGCAATCAGTAGATACACCTGTCCAAGACTGCAGCCCAGGGACAACTGGATTACCACCTACAACCACCGGAGGGAGCCCAAAAGCAGAATTCACAACAGGTTGGTACACAAAATGAGAATGCTTGGTCTGGGGGAAAATGTGTGTAAATGGGTTAGTAACTGGCTTAGTGATAGAAAGCAGAGGGTGGTTATAAATGTTATAGTCTCTAACTGGGTCTCTGTGACCAGTGGGGTACCGCAGGGGTCGGTATTGGGACCTGTTCTCTTCAACATATTCATTAATGATCTGGTAGAAGGTTTACACAGTAAAATATCGATATTTGCAGATGATACAAAACTATGTAAAGCAGTTAATACAAGAGAAGATAGTATTCTGCTACAGATGGATCTGGATAAGTTGGAAAATTGGGCTGAAAGGTGGCAGATGAGGTTTAACAATGATAAATGTAAGGTTATACACATGGAAAGAAGGAATCAATATCACCATTACACACTGAACAGGAAACCACTGGGTAAATCTGACAGGGAGAAGGACTTGGGGATCCTAGTTAATGATAAACTTACCTGGAGCAGCCAGTGCCAGGCAGCAGCTGCCAAGGCAAACAGGATCATGGGGTGCATTAAAAGAGGTCTGGATACACATGATGAGAGCATTATACTGCCTCTGTACAAATCCCTAGTTAGACCGCATATGGAGTACTGTGTCCAGTTTTGGGCACTGGTGCTCAGGAAGGATATAATGGAACTAGAGAGAGTACAAAGGAGGGCAACAAAATTAATAAAAGGGATGGGAGAACTACAATACCCAGATAGATTAGCGAAATTAGGATTATTTAGTCTAGAAAAAAGACGACTGAGGGGCGATCTAATAACCATGTATAAGTATATAAGGGGACAATACAAATATCTCGCTGAGGATCTGTTTATACCAAGGAAGGTGATGGGCACAAGGGGGCATTCTTTGCGTCTGGAGGAGAGAAGGTTTTTCCACCAACATGGAAGAGGATTCTTTACTGTTAGGGCAGTGAGAATCTGGAATTGCTTGCCTGAGGAGGTGGTGATGGCGAACTCAGTCGAGGGGTTCAAGAGAGGCCTGGATGTTTTCCTGGAGCAGAACAATATTGTATCATACAATTATTTGGTTCTGTAGAAGGACGTAGATCTGGGGATTTATTATGATGGAATATAGGCTGAACTGGATGGACAAATGTCTTTTTTCTGCCTTACTAACTATGTAACTATGTTACTATGTAGGGTATTGGCGCAGTCAGGAAGAAATGGACCTCAGTTTGTTGTAAAAAAAAAAAAATGATTATTAGCCCTTAGAAAAATTTAAAATTTTAGTATTAAAAATGTAATTTATTCTTTTACCCTTCACCACGACAGCACCCACTGGAGAGATAGGGATCCGTCCCAAGGAACAGGAAACCTACAGAAGAATAAAAGGGGCGGTCCGCCTCTCCTCCTCAGTTTAGGTTTCCTGTTCCCAGGGGACAGGTTTCTCTGGATTCTCAGAAGACCATACCTGGGAAAGGGGCATCCGCCTGTGCGGTCTCTGTGGGAACGGCAGGGGATGCGGTCCAGATGCAGCGTCGGGGGAGTTTCTGTTAGATGGCTCCCCCTTCATCTGACAGTGAGGGCTGGATCCGGGAGAGGCCACCCGGTCTCACTGAGGAGCGGTGAGGTGGGGGCTAAAGAGAGCTCTGGGACATCAGATGGCATATGAGGGTCCGGGGGTCCACCGCACAGTCAACAGAAGCAGCAGCAGCCGGGAACGCCGCTGCATAGCACGGGCCGAGGTGAGACGCGGCTGCGCATGTGCAGACCGGTGAAAAGCTCCATTACCTGCCCGTAAGAGATCTTAGCACTTCCGTGGCATACAGCACAGCGGTGGGGAAAAACAAGGTTTTGCGCATGCGCAGTACACCGCTGGAAGAAAAAAAAAACCTCCGGATCTTCTGCTTAAAAAGGGGGATGGTTGCAGGCGCACTGGCAATGCAACATGTCATCCCCAGGCAAGACGGTGGACCCAGTGGGTGATTCAGCCAGCAGGAGGTCCTCGGACATCAGCCTTAAGAGTGATGCCATGGATTCAAGGTCCAGAACGGCACTTCGGCCACCTGATCCGGTACCATACATCTTCACTGGGTGAGTGTGAAAAACCCTCTACCTATTAAGCTGACACTCTTTTCCACAACATTTTTCCCCCCAGGCCAAAAAGAAACAAAAATCCAAACATAAACAGTGTGCATTGTGTGATCAACCTCGCCCAGATTCCTACCCTAAAAAATTCAGCAAGCAATGTATTAATGAAACCATGCAGGGTCCATCTATGTCTGCTACGGATATACGGGCCATAATCAGGGAAGAGTTACAAGCCATCACCCAAGCCAACGTACCCCTTAAGAAAACTAGTAGGGAAAAAAATAGCGTCCAGCTCTGAGTCCGATGATGATCATGCAGTTAACTCGGACTCCTCACAGACATCATCCTCATCTTCATTACCATCAGATATTGAAGGTCGGTCTTGTTTTCCCCTTGAGGGGGTAGACAACCTAGAACAATAAATTAGAAACACAATAACACAATAGGTTGTAAGGATACAAAGGATGACCAGACGGCGCAAGATATCATGTTTGCAGGGTTAGCAGAGAGGAAAAGGAGAGCTTTCCCAGTAATCCCTGCGGTTAAAGCATTGATAAAGAGAGAATGGGAAAAACAGAACCAGAGAGGTTTTCTCCCGTCAGCCTCCAAAAGGAAGTACCCCTTTAGTGATGATGAGCTTATATCATGGACTAAGATCCCTAAAATGGACGCAGCGGTCACTTCCACTTCAAAACAATCAGCTTTACCAGTTGAGGATGCAGGCCTACTCTCTGATCCTCTAGATCGGAAAGCGGAATCGTCATTAAAAAGATCATGGGAAGCTTCCACAGGCATATTTAAGCCAGCAATTGCCAGTACATGTACTGCTAGATCCATGCTTGTCTGGATTGATCAGTTAGATCAACAGATTGAGCAAAGTGTCTCTAGACAGAAATTGCGGGATGCTATACCATTGATTAGAGGGGCAGCAGCCTGCATGGCTGATGCATCAGCTGACTCTCTACGCCTTGCAGCAACATCAGCAGGTCTAGTAAATAATGCCAGACGAGCCTTGTGGATGAAGAGTTGGAAGGGGGATACGCAGTCGAAGATCAAAATCTGTGCTATCCTGTGTGAGGGTGAGTTTCTCTTCGGGAAAGCTTTGGATGATATCCTTAAAAAAACAAAATAAAGGAAAAAAGCCTTCCCTGACCCCTCAATTCCTTTCTATAGGAAGACTTTCAGGAGGAAACCATTCGGGAAAAGGAGACCCTTGGGTAATTACACCATCCCACACTAACTACTGATGCTAGTCCCCACGGGTAGGGTGCACATATAGGAGATAGGTTCTGTCAGGGAATATGGAATGAAGAGGAAATTCAATATTCATCTAATCTGAAAGAACTAAATGCGATAAACTATGCATTACGTCAATTTCTTCCACAGCTTCGAGGAAATCACGTCAGAGTCTATTCAGACAACACTATGACAGTGGCTTACTTAACCCCTTAGTGACAGAGCCAATTTGGTACTTAATGACCGAGCCAATTTTTGCAATTCTGACCACTGTCACTTTATGAGGTTATAACTCTGGAACGCTTCAACAGATCCCGCTGATTCTGAGATTGTTTTTTCGTGACATATTGTACTTCATGTTAGTGGTAACATTTCTTCGATATTACTTGCGATTATTTATGAAAAGAACGGAAATATGGCGAAAATTTTTAAATCAGAGAGATATGTCATGAAAAATAGTTAATAAATAACATTTCCCACATGTCTACTTTACATCAGCACAATTTTGGAAACAAATTTTTTTTTTGTTAGGGAGTTGTAAGGGTTAAAAGTTGACCAGCAATTTCTCATTTTTACAACACCATTTTTTTTTAGGGACCACATCACATTTGAAGTCATTTTGAGGGGTCTATATGATAGAAAATAATGAAGTGTGACACCATTCTAAAAACTACACCCCTCAAGGTTCTCAAAACCACATTCAAGAAGTTTATTAACCCTTTACGTGCTTCACAGGAACTGAAACAATGTGGAAGGAAAAAATGAACATTTAACTTTTTTTTGCAAACATCCTAATTCAGAACCATTTTTTTTTTATTTTCACAAGTGTAAAAACAGAAATGTAACCATAAATTTTGTTATGCAATTTCTCCTGAATACGCCAATACCCCATATGTGGGGGTAAACCACTGTTTGGGCGCACCGCAGAGCTTGGAAGAGAAGGAGCGCCATTTGACTTTTTCAATGTAGAATTGGCTGGAATTGAGATTGGACGCCATGTCGCGTTTGGAGAGCCCCTGATGTGCCTTAACAGTAGAAACCCCCCACAAGTGACACCATTTTGGAAACTAGACCCCTTAAGGAACTTATCTAGATGTGTGGCGAGCACTTTGAATCCCCATGTGCTTCACAGAAGTTTATAACGTAGAGCCGTGAAAAAAAAAATTGCATTTTTTCTACAAAAATGATTTTTGCCCACAAATTTTTATTTTCACAAGGGTAACAGGAGAAATTAGACCACTAATGTTGTTGTGCAATTTCTCCTGAGTACGTCGATACCCAATATGTGGGGGTAAACCACTGTTTGCGCGCACCGCAGAGCTTGGAAGAGAAAGAGTGCCGTTTTACTTTTTCAATGTAGAATTGGCTGGAATTGAGATCGGACGCCATGTCGCGTTTGGAGAGCCCCTCATGTGCCTAAACAGTAGAAATCCCCCACAAGTGACCCCATTTTGGAAACTAGACCCCCCATGGAACTTATCTAGATGTGTGGTGAGAACTTTGAATGCCCAAGTGCTTCACAGAAGTTTAGAATGCAGAGTTGTGAAAATAAAAAAATATTTTTTTTTCCACAAAAAAGATTTTTTAGCCGCCAAGATTTTATTTTCACAAGGGTAGCAAGAGAAATTGGACCCCAAAAGTTGTTGTCCAATTTGTCCTGAGTATGCTGGTACCCCATATGTGGGGGTAAACCACTGTTTGGGCGCACGGCAGAGCTCGGAAGGAAGGAGCGCCGTTTTGGAATGCAGACTTTGATAGAATGGTCTGCGGGCATTATGTTGCGTTTGCAGAGCCCCTGATGTACCTAACCAGTAGAAACCCTCCACAAGTGACCCCATTTTGGAAACTAGACCCCCCATGGAACTTATCTAGATGTGTGGTGAGAACTTTGAATGCCCAAGTGCTTCACAGAAGTTTAGGAGGCAGAGTCGTGAAAATAAAAAAATATTTTTTTTTCCACAAAAAAGATATTGTAGCCCCCAAGTTTTTATTTTCACAAGGGTAACAGGAGAAATTGGACTGCAATAGTTGTTGTCCAATTTATCCCGAGTACGATGATGCACCATATGTGGGGGTAAACCACTGATTGGGCGCACGGCAGAGCTCGGAAGGGAAGGGGCGCCTTTTTGGAATGCAGACTTTGATAGAATGGTCTGTGGGCATTATGTTGCGATTGCAGAGCCCCTGATGTACCTAAACTGTAGTAACCCCCCACAAGTGACCCCATTTTGGAAACTAGACTCCCCAAGGAACTTATCTAGATGTGTGGTGAGAACTTTGAATGCCCAAGTGCTTCACAGAAGTTTAGAATGCAGAGTCGTGAAAATAAAAAATATTTTTTTTTTCACAAAAAAGATATTGTAGCCCCCAAGTTTTTATTTTCACAAGGGTAACAGGAGAAATTGGACCACTAAAGTTGTTGTCCAATTTATCCTGAGTATGTTCATGCCCCATATGTGGGGGTAAACCACTGTTTGGGCGCACGGCAGAGCTCGGAAGGGAAGGAGCGCCGATTTGGAATGCAGACTTAGATAGAATGGTCTGTGGGCGTTATGTTGCGTTTGCAGAGCCCCTGATGTACCTAAACAGTAGTAACCCCCCACAAGTGACCCCGTTTTGGAAACTAGACCCCCCAAGGAACTTATATAGATGTGTGGTGAGAACTTTGAATGCCCAAGTGCTTCACAGAAGTTTATAATGCAGAGTCATAAAAAAAAATATATATATATTTTTCCACAAAAAGGATTTTGTAGCCCCCAAGTTTTTATTTTCACAAGGGTAACAAGAGAATTTGGACCCCAGAAGTTGTTGTCCAATTTATCCCGAGTATGCTAATGCCCCATATGTGGGGGTAACCCACTGTTTGGGCGCACGGCAGAGCTCAGAAGGGAGGGAGCACCATTTGACTTTTTGAGCACAAAATTGGCTGTCGTGTTTTGAGACCACCTGATGTACCTAAACAGTGGAAACCCCCCAATTCTAGCTCCAACCCTAACCCCAACACACCCCTAACCCTAAACCCAACCTGATCCATAATCCTAATCACTAACCTTAACCATAATCACAACCCTTACCCCAAAACAACCCTAATGTCAACCCTAACCATAACCCTAATCAAAACCCTAAATCCAACACACCCCTAATCCTAATCTCAACCCTAACCTCAAACCTAACCCTAATCCCAATACACCCCTAATCACAACCCTAACCTTAACCCTAATCCCAAACCTAACCCTAATCCCAAGCGTAACCCTAATGCCAACCCTAACCCTAATACCAACCCTAATCCAAACCCTAACCCTAATCCCAACTCTAACCCTAACTTTAGCCCCAACCCTAGCCCTAACTTTAGCCCCAACCCTAACCCTAGCCCTAAGGCTACTTTCACACTTGCGTTGTTTGGCATCCGTCGCAATCCGTCGTTTTGGACAAGAAACGGATCCTGCAAATGTGCCCGCAGGATGCGTTTTTTGCCCATAGACTTGTATTGCCGACAGATCGTGACGGATGGCCACACGTCGCGTCCGTCGTGCACTGGATCAGTGTTTTGGCGGACCGTCAGCACAAAAAAACGTTCAATGTAACGTTTTTTTGTACGTCGCATCCGCCATTTCTGACCGCGCATGCGTGGCCGTAACTCCGCCCCCTCCTCCCCAGGACATAGATTGGGCAGCGGATGCGTTGAAAAACTTCATCCGCTGCCCACATTGTGCACAATTTTCACAACGTGCATCAGTATGTCGGGCCGATGCATTGCGACGGCCCCGTACCGATGTAAGTGTGAAAGAAGCCTAACCCTAAATTTAGCGCCAACCCTAACTCTAAATTTAGCCCCAACCCTAACCCTAAATTTAGCCCTAACCCTAACCCTAGCCCTAACCCTACCCCTAACCCTAACCCTACACCTAACCCTACCCCTAGCCCTAACCCTACCCCTAGCCCTAACCCTACCCCTAGCCCTAACCCTACCCCAAACCCTAGCCCTAACCCTAACCCTACCCCTAACCCTAGCCCTAACCCTAACCCTACCCCTACCCCTACCCCTAACCCTACCCCTAACCCTACCCCTAACCCTAACCCTACCCCTAACCCTAACCCTACCCCTAACCCTAACCCTAATTTTAGCCCCAACTGCTCTTCTCCTGCCGGCCGGCAGATGGAGACAGATGGCGGGCGCACTGCGCATGCGCCCGCCATTTTCTTACCGGAGGAAGAAGCCGGCGGCCAGGAGGAGCAGCAAGAGGATCCAGGGACACAGGTGAGTATTGTAGGGTCCCCGAATCCCCCTATTTCTCTGTCCTCTGATGTGCGATCACATCAGAGGACAGAGAATTACACTTTGACTTTTTTTTTTTTTGCGGTCGCCGGTAAACAGTTAATTACCGGCGATCGCAAAACAGGGGTCGCTAAAACCGACCCCGATCATGCTCTTTGGGGTCTCGGCTACCCCCGGCAGCCGAGACCCCAAAGATTCTCGCGGGGCCGGCCGGCGGGCGCACTGCGCATGCGCCCGCCATTTTGAAGATGGCGGCGCCCACCGGTAGACACGAGGAGCATCGGGGGAGATAGGTGAGTATTGGGGGGCCACCTGGGACCCCTTTTCTCTGTCCTCTGATGTGCGATCGCAAAAACGGGGTGGGTTAAAACCCCCCCAAATCATGTTCTCTGGGGTCTCGGCTACCCTCGGCAGCCGAGACCCCGGAGAAAATCCGACTCTGGGGGGCGCTATTTACTTTTTCCACAGCGCCGTTAATTAACGGCGCTGTGGTTTAAGTACCCTTAGCGGCCGCCGTTAAAAGGCGTATCGGCGGTCGCTAAGGGGTTAAACAAAGAAGGGGGTACTCGATCGGACGCTCTGTCATTCGCAGAGAACATCTTGAACCTGGCTGAAAAACATCTGTTGTCTCTCTCTGCCCTCCACATCAGGGGAGAGAACAATCAACAGCCGGACTTTCTAAGTCGACACTCTACATCAAGGATCACATTATTATGGGGCCATCCTCAGATAGACCTGTTTGCTACGAGATAAAACAGACAAATAGAGAAATTTGCATCTCGGTCCCGTGCAGATCATCCGGACATTCTAGATGCTCTTCAAATACCCTGGCAATTCAATCTAGCAAATGCCTTTCCTCCGATAATTCTACTTCCTCAAATCATACGGAAAATCAGAGAGGAGCAGGCCAGGATAATATTAATAGCACCTTTTTGGCCCAAGAGACCATGGTTCTCGTGCCTGCATTCAATGTCAGTGACAGACCCATGGTCCTTCCCTCAATCCCAGACCTACTTTCTCAGGGACCTTTCTTCCACCCCCAAGTGAACAGCCTCCACTTGACGGCCTAGAATTTGAAAGGCAGATACTAAATTCTAGAGGTTTTTCAAGAGGTCTAATTGATACACTCCTGCTTAGCAGGAAACCATCTACTACAAAAATCTATACCAAAATATGGAAAAAATTTCTACAGTTCCATACAGGTTCCGACCCCTCAGAAATTCCAATAAGACCTACAGTTATATGAAAAAGTTTGGGCACCCCTATTAATTTTAAGCTTAATGTTTTATAAAAATTGTTTTTTTTTTGCAACAGCTATTTCAGTTTCATATATCTAATAACTATTGGACACAGTAATGTTTCTGCCTTGAAATGAGGTTTATTGTACTAACAGAAAATGTGCAATCTGCATTCAAACAAAATTTGGCAGGTGCATAAGTATGGGCACCCTTATCATTTTCTTGTTTTAAATACTCCTACCTACTTTTTACTGACTTACTAAAGCACTTTTTTTTGTTTTCTAACGTCATTGAGCTTTGAACTTCATAGCCAGGTGTATGCAGTCATGAGAAAAGCTACTTAAAGTGGCCACTTGCAAGTTGTTCTCCTGTTTGAATCTCCTCTGAAGAGTGGCATCATGGGCTCCTCAAAACAACTGTCTAATGATCTGAAAACAAAGATTATTCAACATAGTTGTTCAGGGGAAGGATACAAAAAGCTGTCTCAGAGATTTAACCTGTCAATTTCCACTGTGAGGAACATAGTAAGGAAATGGAAGAACACAGGTGTTATGTGTTGAGTTCCCGCCTCTGCACAGGGGGAATCTCGAACCATCTCTGCTGGAGTCTCCCATTCTTCTCCAGCCGCAGTGGAGTCTGCTCAGTGGAGACATCACTCCCATCGTCTTGCTCAGTCTCACTCTGTGCATAGGATTACTGCTGCTTTGCCTGCTTCTGCCATTGAAGCCAGTGCTGGGCAGCGGTGAGCAGACGCTTTTGGGATCTAAGTCCTGCTTTTTCCCTTCTGAGCATGACCAGGGTGAAATCTCCCATTGGAGATCGAGGGTCACATGCTCAGATGCTGCAGCGGTTCCCATTGGTCCTTTATTGGAAGGTCCTGAACATGCTGCAGCTATATAAGCTGCGCATGACCGCACGGCCATGCGCTAGTGTACATTTGTAAAGGTGTGTGTGTTGTGAGTGAAAGTCGTTCATTAAAATCCCCTCCCTATTGGATGACTGTTCGCGGAAGGTGGGTGATTGTTATCTAGAGCCCGACTTGCTACCAGCACGTTACACACCATACAGCGTCTAATTGCTGTGACCGCCAGTGTGGCGCCGTGCGCTTTCACAGAGCTTTCCTGACCCAAGCCTGAGTGGTTAGTGGCGACCGCCAGTGCGGCACCACATGCACTCTCGTGCATCTTTTATTATTACTTTGGTTACGCTGACACCCCATTAGCGTTGTCGAGCGCAAGTAGTCTAGTTGGACTCGGATCCCAAGTCTTGGGACTGAGCTTGGTGACTCCTTGCTTGCGCTCTTGTGTGCGGTACCGCGGCCCTGTGACTTAACAGGGTTCGCTTCCTTCACACAGGGTGAAGTTAACCCGTGTGTGTATTCACATTGTACCGCCATATAGTCCGTCATTACTTCGCAGCAGGTTCCATCTCTGCACGGTGGACCCCGGGCTGTGAACGCACCTTAATCTATCTTATTATTTGGTGCGTTCCACTAGCCCTAACATTACACTAGCGCCAGGGTCTGGCTAGTAATGACGGACATACAGCAATCCTTGCGGTATATCCAGCAGCTGGAGGGTAGGTTGGCGGCTCTCGAGAGCTCAACCTCTGCTGTGGATGTTACCGCAGTTGCTGTACAGGCTGCTAGCGTGGCTGCAGCAACCTTGTCCACTGCTACCACTGTTCCGACATTATCTCGCCTCCCGCTGCCAGAAAATTTTTTTGGAGATAGCAAATCTTGTAGGGGATTCGTGAGTCAGTGCTCTATTCACCTCGAGCTCCTGGCTGCATGTTTTCCCACAGAGCTGGCAAAGGTGGGATTTATTATTGTCTCTCTCTTGTCGGACAGGGCGTTGGAATGGGCTACGCCGCTGTGGGAGCGTGGCGATCATGTGGTGCAGAGTGCTCCGCTGTTTCTGAACACTCTGAAACAGGTTTTTTTAGGACCTCAAGTCACCCATGATACTGCACTCCAACTGCTGGCATTAACTCAGGGTGAGTCCTTGGTCAGCCATTTTGCCGTCCACTTCCGCACTTTAGCTTCTGAGCTGGAGTGGTCAGATAAAGCCCTTATCCCCATATTTTGGAAGGGGCTGGCTGATCACGTGGAGGACGCTCTGGCCACTAGGGAGATTCCTGCCACACTGGAGGAGTTAATAACTATCTCTACTCGTATTGACCTCCGTTTTAACGAGCGGAGGTTAGAACAAGCCCAGTGTAGGCAGAGGTTTCGGCTGGCTCCTACCTTCACCAAACCTCTGGAATCTCCGGTCCTGGTTCCTGAGTCACATGAGGCCATGGAAGTGTCATGAGCGGGATCTAAGTCCCGGACCGCTTGTGCACTCAAGGTCTGTCATGTTTGCCAGCAGTCAGGACATCTTGCCACCAGATGTCCCCAGCGGTCGAGGAAAAGTCAGCGTCTAGTGGTAGTGGGTGGAGGTACACTAGACACGGCGACGTTTGCCTCCAAATTGTCCTTTAAGGGGACAATTATTATAGGCTCATCCTCCCACTAGGTAGAGCTCTGCGTGGATTCTGGGGCGGAGGGCAATTTTATGTCTTCTGCCTTCGCCCAACGTCACGCAATACCCTTGGTTATGCTAGCTCAACCAGTAACGGTACAAGTGGTGAATGGGTCGACACTGCCCTCACAGATAACACACCAGACCATCCCTTTTACTCTGTCCATGTCGCCATCTCATCAGGAGATTATATCTCTGCTCGTCATTCCTGAGGGAATTGATGAGGTCCTGTTGGGAATACCTTGGCTACGGTACCACTCTCCTCATATCGAGTGGTCCTCAGGCAGAATTCTGGGATGGGGTGAATCTTGTGGGGGTAGGTGTCAGAGGGAGTGCGTTCAGGTTGCTACTACAGAGGTACCCGCAGATCTTTCCTCTCTCCCCAAGCAATACTGGTCTTTAACAGATGTGTTCTCCAAAAAGGCGGCGAAGACCCTTCCGCCCCATCACCCCTATGACTGTCCTATTGATCTCTTGCCTGGTGCTGTGCCTCCCCGGGGTCGAGTCTATCCGTTATCTCTCCCAGAGACGGAGGCAATGTCACAGTACATCCTCTGAAGAGTGGCATCATGGGCTCCTCAAAACAACTGTCTAATGATCTGAAAACAAAGATTATTCAACATAGTTGTTCAGGGGAAGGATACAAAAAGCTGTCTCAGAGATTTAACCTGTCAATTTCCACTGTGAGGAACATAGTAAGGAAATGGAAGAACACAGGTGTTATGTGTTGAGTTCCCGCCTCTGCACAGGGGGAATCTCGAACCATCTCTGCTGGAGTCTCCCATTCTTCTCCAGCCGCAGTGGAGTCTGCTCAGCGGAGACATCGCTCCCAGCGTCTTGCTCAGTCTCACTCTGTGCATAGGATTACTGCTGCTTTGCCTGCTTCTGCCATTGAAGCCAGTGCTGGGCAGCGGCGAGCAGACGCTTTTGGGATCTAAGTCCTGCTTTTTCCCTTCTGAGCATGACCAGGGTGAAATCTCCCATTGGAGATCGAGGGTCACATGCTCAGATTCTGCAGCGGTTCCCATTGGTCCTTTATTGGAAGGTCCTGAACATGCTGCAGCTATATAAGCTGCACATGACCGCACGGCCATGCGCTAGTGTACATTTGTAAACGTGTGTGTTGTGAGTGAAAGTCGTTCATTAAAATCCCCTCCCTATTGGATGACTGTTCGCGGAAGGTGGGTGATTGTTATCTAGAGCCCGACTTGCTACCAGCACGTTACACACCATACAGCGTCCTATTGATCTCTTGCCTGGTGCTGTGCCTCCCCGGGGTCGAGTCTATCCGTTATCTCTCCCAGAGACGGAGGCAATGTCACAGGGATTGGCTATGGATCCTGCCAAACTACAGGCTGTGATGGACTGGCAGGAACCCCATTCACTTAAAGCGGTGCAGCGCTTTATGGGGTTCATTAACTACTATCATAAGTTCATCCCACACTTCTCAACTTTGGTAGCTCCCTTGGTTGCCCTCACCAAGAAGGGAGCAAATCCCAAGTTGTGGTCAGAGGAGGTCTCCAAGGCCTTTCTCTCGATTAAGTCACACTTCGCTAGCGCTCCCATCCTACATCGCCCCGATGTAGATAAGCCATTTGTCATGGAGGTGGATGCCTCTTCCGTTGGTGCTGGAGCAGTCCTTTTCCAAAAGGATGCTCAAGGTCGGAAGCATCCTTGCTTCTTCTTCTCCAAGACCTTCACACCAGCGGAGAGGAATTATTCCATCAGGGACAGGGAGTTGCTAGCCATGAAGTTAGCTTTTTCAGAGTGGAGACACCTCTTGGAGGGAGCTCGCTTTCCCTTCCATGTGTTCACTGACCACAAGAACTTGGTGTACCTGCAGACAGCCCAGCGGTTAAATTCTCGCCAGGCCAGATGGTCCTTGGTCTTCTCCTGGATTCATTTCACCCTCCATTTTCTTTCTGGGCAGAAGAACATTCGGGCCGATGCTCTCTCTCGCTCCGTTGTGTCATCTGTGGAGGAGGAAGAGGAGCCTTGGCTTATTGTCCCTTCCGAGAGCCTGAGAACTGTGGCCCCAGTTTCGCTAGAGTCTGTGCCTCCGGGCAAGATTTTTGTACCATCCAGTTTGCATCCGGAGGTTCTCTCTTGGGCTCACTCGTCTAGGGTGGGTGGGCATTTTGGGACCAAAAGGACATCTGAGCTACTGACGAGGAGATATTGGTGGCCGCATATGGCCCGTGATGTCACAGAATATGTTCGGACGTGTGTCTCTTGCGCCAAGAACAAGTCCCCTCGGAAACGGCCAGCTGGTTTGCTTTACCCTCTGCCGGTGGCGAACAGGCCCTGGGAGATGGTCAGGATGGACTTTGTAGTGGGCTTACCCAAGTCTCGTAACTGCACCATTATCTGGGTGATCACCGACCATTTTTCCAAAATGGTGCACTTGGTGCCTCTTCCACGGCTACCTTCTGCACGGGCTCTGGCTGTGTTGTTCATCAAACACATCTTTCGCCTACACGGTATGCCAGACAAAATTGTTAGTGACCGGGGTCCCCAGTTTGCGTCTTGATTCTGGAGAGAGCTTTGTCGTCTACTCAGTATTGAGTTGAATCTCTCTTCGGCATATCATCCCGAGATGAATGGGTTGGTAGAGAGGGCCAACCAGACCTTGGTCACATATTTACGACATTTTGTCTCTGCCAGGCAGGATGACTGGGCATCCTTGCTACCGTGGGCAGAGTTTGCGCTTAACAACGCCGTAGCCGACTCCACCGGTCAGACTCCATTCCTCCTAAATTACGGCCAGCATCCGCGTGTCCCTGTGCCCATGCCTGTGTCTTCTGCCGATTCCAGGGTGGCAGACTGGGCTGTGGAGGCACGGAACATTTGGGACCGCACTCAGGATGCCATTCGGGCCTGCAAGGAGAGAATGAGGTCCTCCGCCGATGCTCATCAGCACCCTGCTCCGACCTTTGCTCCTGGCGACTTAGTGTGGCTCTCTGCCCGTAACATCAGGCTGCGTGTTGAGTCCACTAAGTTTGCACCTCGCTACTTGGGTCCCTTCAAGGTCCTCGAACAGGTTAACCCTGTGGTCTACCGTCTGGCCCTTCCTCCATGCTTGGGTATCACCGACACCTTTCATGTGTCCCTCTTGAAGCCCATATACATGTCCCGGTTTTCCGAGTCATCTGCCGGGACATCGGGTTCGTCTACGGACGATTACGAGGTGAACGCTATTTTGGGGTGCAAGGTGGTACGTGGCAAAAAATTCTATTTGGTGGATTGGAAGGGTTATGGCCCAGAGGACAGGTCCTGGGAGCCTGCTGAACACATTCAAGCTCCACAGCTCATTGCTGCCTTTGAGCGTAACGATGTCCAAGGAGGGGGGAGCCCTAGGAGGGGGGGGGGGGGGTAATGTTAGGTGTCGAGTTCCCACCTCTGCACAGGGGGAATCTCGACCCACCTCTGCTGCGGTCTCCCATTCTTCTCCAGCCGCAGTGGAGTCTGCTCAGTGGAGACGTCGTTCCCAGCGTCTTGCTCAGTCTCACTCTGTGCATAGGATTACTGCTGCTTTGCCTGCTTCTGCCATTGAAGCCAGTGCTGGGCAGTGGTGAGCAGACGCTTTTGGGATCTAAGTCCTGCTTTTTCCCTTCTGAGCATGCCCAGGGTGAGATCTCCCATTGGAGATCGAGGGTCACATGCTCAGATGCTGCAGCGGTTCCCATTGGTCCTTTATTGGAAGGTCCTGAACGTGCTGCAGCTATATAAGCTGCGCATGACCGCACGGCCATGCGCTAGTGTACATTAGTAAACGTGTGTGTGTTGTGAGTGAAAGTCGTTCATTAAAATCCCCTCCCTATTGGATGACTGTTCGCGGAAGGTGGGTGATTGTTATCTAGCGTCCGACTTGCTACCAGCACGTTACACACCATACAGCGTCTAATTACTGTGACCGCCAGTGCGGCGCCGTGCGCTTTCACAGCGCTTTCCTGACCCAAGCCTGGATGGTTAGTGGCGTCCACCAGTGCGGCACCGCATGCACTCTTGTGCATCTTTTATTATTACTTTGGTTACGCTGACACCCCATTAGCGGTGTCGAGCACAAGTAGTCTAGTCGGACTCGGATTACAAGTCTTGGGACTGAGCTTGGTGACTCCTTGCTTGTGCTCTTGTGTGCGGTACCGCGGCCCTGTGACTTAACAGGGTTCGCTTCCTTCACACAGGGTGAAGTTAACCCGTGTGTGTATTCACATTGTACCGCCATATAGTCCGTCATTACTTGGCAGCAGGTTCCATCTCTGCACGGTGGACCCTGGGCTGCGAACGCACCTTAATCTATCTTATTATTTGGTGCGTTCCGCTAGCCCTAACAACAGGTACAGTTCTTGTTAAGTTCAGAAGTGGCAGGCCAAGAAAAACATCAGAAAAGCAGAGAAGAAAAATGGTGAGATCAGTCAAGGACAATCCTCAGACCACCTCCAGACAGCTGCAGCATCAACTTGCTGCAGATGGTGTCACTGTGCATCGGTCAACTATACAACGCACTTTGCACAAGGAGAAGCTGTATGGGAGAGTGATGCGAAAAAAGCCGTTTCTGCAAGCACGCCACAAACAGAGTCAGCTGAGGTATGCAAAAGCACATTTGGAGAAGCCAGTTTCTTTTTGGAAGAAGGTCCTGTGGACTGATGGACCAAGATTGAGTTGTTTGGTCATACAAAAAAGGTCCTGTCGTCTGTGGACCAAGATTGAGTTGTTTGGTCATACAAAAAAGCGTTATGCATGGCTGCCAAAAAACACAGCATTCCAAGAAAAGCACTTGCTACCCACAGTAAAATTTGGTGGAGGTCCCATCATGCTTTGGGGCTGTGTAGCTAATCGGGAATCTTGTTAAAGTTGAGGGACGCATGGATTCCTCTCAGTATCAGCAGATTCTTGACAATATTGTTCATGAATCAGTGACAAAGTTGAAGTTAAGCAGGGGATGGATCTTTCAGCAAGACAATGATCCAAAACACCGCTCCAAATCTACTCATGTATTCATGCAGAGGAACAATTACACTGTTCTGGAATGGCCATCCCAGTCCCCAGACCTGAATATCATTGAACATCTGTGGGATCATTTGAAGAGGGCTGTCCATGCTCGACGACCATCAAACTTAACTGAACTGGAATTGTTTTGTAAAGAGGAATGGTCAAAAATACCTTTGATCAGGATCCAGGAACTCATTAAAAGCTACAGGAAGCGACTAGAGGCTGTTATTTTTGCAAAAGGAGGATCTACTAAATATTAATGTCACTTTTCTGGTGGGGTGCCCATACTTATGCACCTGTCAAATTTTGTTTGAATGCAGATTGCACATTTTCTGTTAGTACAATAAACCTCATTTCAAGGCAGAAACATTACTGTGTCCAACAGTTATTAGATATATAAAACTGAAATAGCTGTTGCAAAGAAAACAATTTTTATAAAACATTAAGCTTAAGATTAATAGGGGTGCCCAAACTTTTTCACATAACTGTATCTTAGAATTCTTACAAAAAGGGAAAGAGTTGGGTCTTTCTGTTAATACACTGAAAGTCCAAGTATCCGCTCTAGGCGCCCTCTATGGCCATAATGTTGCAGGGAATAAATGGGTGTCCCGTTTTATCACGGCCTGTGAACGAGTTACTTTCACACTAGCGTCGGAATCTCCCCGTCGCAATGCGTCGGGCAGAGATTCTGACGCTAGCGTTTGACGCACTGCACAACGAGTGCAGCGGATGCATTTCTCCGGAGCATCCGCTGCCCCATTATGAGGTGCGGGGAGGTGGGGGCGGAGTTCCTGCCGCGCATGCGCGGTCGTAAAAAGTGGTCCGTCAGGAGCAAAAAACCTTACATGTAACGTTTTTTGCTCCCGGCGGTCCGCCACAACACGGCGCAACCGTCGCACGACAGTTGCGACGTGTGGCAAAGCGTCGCAATGCGTCGCTAATGTTAATCTATGGGGCAAAAACGCATCCTGCAAACGACTTTGCAGGATGCGTTTTTTTGCCATAAACGACGCATTGCGACGTCTGGCAAAAAACGCCAGTGTGAAAGTAGACTCCTGTCCACATCCCTAGAGTATCTCCTTGGGATTTAACCCCTTCATGACCCAGCCTATTTTGACCTTAATGACCTAGCCGTTTTTTGCAATTCTGACCAGTGTCCCTTTGAGGTAATAACTCAGGAACGCTTCAACGGATCCTAGCGGTTCTTAGAATGTTTTTTCGTGACATATTGGGCTTCATGTTAGTGGTAAATTTAGGTCAATAATTTTTGCATTTATTTGTGAAAAAAATGGAAATTTGGCTAAAATTTTGAAAATTTTGCAATTTTCAAATTTTGAATTTTTGTTCTGATAAATGAGAGACGTATGTGACACAAAATAATTAATAAATAACATTACCCACATGCCTACTTTACATCAGCACAATTTTGGAAACAACATTTTTTTTTGCTAGGAAGTTATAAGGGTTAAAATTTGACCAGCGATTTCTCATTTTTACAATGAAATTTACAAAACCATTTTTTTTAGGGACCACCTCACATTTGAAGTCAGTTTGAGGGGTCTACATGGCTGAAAATAAAATACCCAAAATTGACACCATTCTAAAACTGTACCCCTCAAGGTACTCATAACCACATTCAAGAAGTTTATTAACCCTTCAGGTGCTTCACAGCAGAAGAAGCAATATGGAAGGAAAAAATGAACATTTAACTTTTTAGTCACAAAAATGATCTTTTAGCAACAATTTTTTTATTTTCCCAGGGGTAGAAAGAGAAACTGGATGCCAAACTTACTGTACAATTTGTCCTGAGTACGCCGATACCCCATATGTGGGAGGGAACCTCTGTTTGGGCGCACGACAGGGCTCGGAAGGGAAGAAGCGACATGTGACTTTTTCAATGAAAAATTGGCTCCAATCTTTAGCGGACACCATGTCTCGTTTGGAGAGACCCTGTGTGCCTAAACATTGGAGCTCCCCCACAAGTGACCCCATTTTGGAAACTAAACCCCCCAAGGAACTTATCTAGATGCATAGTGAGCACTTTGAACCCCCAGGTGCTTCACAAATTGATCCATAAAAATGAAAAAGTACTTTTTTTCACAAACAATTTCATTCAGCCTCAATTTTTTCATTTTCACATGGGCAACAGGCAGGATAAAATGGATCCTAAAATGTATTGGGCAATTTCTCCTGAGTGCACTGATACCTCACATGTGGGGGTAAACCACTGTTTGGGCACACAGCAGGGTTCGGAAGGGAAGGAGCGCCATTTGACTTTTTGAATGAAAAATTAGCTCCAATCGTTAGCGGACACCATGTCACATTTGGAGAGCACCTGTGTGCCTAAACATTGGAACTCCCCCACATGTGACTCCATTTTGGAAGCTAGACCTCCCATGGAACTAATCTAGATGTGCGTAGACCACTTTAAGCCCCCAAGTGCTTCACAGAAGTTTATAACACAGAGCCGTGGAAATAAAAAATCATTTTTTTAGCCCGCTATTTTTTCTTTTCACAAGAGTAACAGGAGAAATTGGACCCCAAAAGCTGTTGTCCAGTTTGTCCTGAGTACGCTGATACCCCATATGTGGGGGGTAAACCACTGTTTAGTCACACGTCGGGGCTCGGAAGGGAAGCAGTGACGTTTTGAAATGCAGACTTTGATGGAATGGTCTGCGGGCATCACGTTGCATTTGCAGAGCCCCTGATGTGCCTAAACAGTAGAAACCCCCCACAAGTGACCCCATTTTGGAAACTAGACCCCCCAAGGAACTTATCTAGATATGTGGTGAGCACTTTGAACCCACAAGTGCTTCACAGAAGTTTACAACGCAGAGCCATGAAAATAAAAAATCATTTTTCTTTCCTCAAAAATTGTTTTAGCAAGCAATTTTTTATTTTCACAAGGGTAACAGGAGCAATTGGACCCCAATATTTGTTGCAACATTTGTCCTGAGTATGTTGATATCCCATATGTGGTGGTAAACCACTGTTAGGGCGCACATCGGGGCTCAGAAGTGAAGTAGTGACGTTTTGAAATGCAGACTTTGTTGGAATGGTCTGCGGGCATCACGTTGCATTTGCAGAGCCCCTGATGTGCCTAAACAGTAGAAACCCCCCACAAGTGACCCCATTTTGGAAACTAGACCCCCCAAGGAACTTATCTAGATGTGTGGTGAGCACTTTGAACTCCCAAGTGCTTCACAGACGTTTATAATGGAGAGCCGTGAAAATAAAAAATAATTTTTCATTCCTCAAAAATTATGTTTTAGCAAGCAATTTTTTATTTTTGCAAAGGTAACAGGAGAAACTGGACCTCAATAGTGGTTGCAAAGTTTGTGCTGATTATGTTGATACCCCATATGTGGTGGTAAACCACTGTTTGGGCGCATGTCGGGGCTCAGAAGGGAGGCAGCACCATTTGACCTTTTGAACGCAAAATTGGCTGGATTCAATGGTGGCACCAAGTTGCATTTGGAGACCCCTGATGTGCCTAAACAGTGGAAACTCCTCAATTCTAACTCCAACACACCCCTAACCCTTATCCCAACTCTGGCCATTACCCTAGTCACAGGGTAGAATTGACATGCTGCAGAAAATACAACGCAGCGTTTCCGTGGTGTATTTTCCGCACCATGGGCACAGCGGATTTGGTTCTTGATTTCTTTTAGTGTTTCTTAAGGCCAGAAAGTTGCCATTTGAAATGACTTTAGCTTTGTGTCATGTCTGTGATCTGCTTTTTTTCTACAAAATTAAACAACTGAATGAACATCCTCCAAGGCTGGCGATTCCATAATTTTTGCCAGGGGTTGTATAAACCCCTCAAAGTGATTTCAAATGTGATGTGTTCCCTATAAAAATGGTGTTGTAAAAATGAGAAATTGCTGGTGAACTTTTAACCCTTATATCTTCCTAACAAAAAATAGATATTTGGTGTGACATATCTCTGTAATTTAAGGGCATGAAAATTCAAAGTTAGAAAATTGCAAAATTTTCATTTTTTTCACAAATAAATGCAAGTCATATCAAAGAAATGTTCCTACTATCATGAAGTACAACATTTCAGGAAAAAAACCTTCTCGGAATCACCGGGATCCATTGAAGCGTTCCAGAGTTATTTCCTCATAAAGGGACAGTGGTCAGAATTGTAAACATTTGCCTGGTTATTAACGTGCAAACCATCCTCAGGGGGAAAGGGGTTAAAAACTTTATTTTTTACTTTTTGCATGCTTCAACAGTCTGCATGGGAGACTAGAAGCTGCAATACTTTGATCGCTTCTGCTGAGACCTAGACCACCACAGCGTTGGAACGCTCGCCAGGGCCGTCGGGTACTCGGTACTGGGTCTGGTCATTATTAAAGGGGTGATCAAAGTTGGCAACGACCCAGTCCATAGCCCTGGGCGCCCAAGTAAAAGGGACGGTCTTTAAAGGTGTTTGAATAAAGTCTGTAAAATAGGAAATATTTGTGATGCCACCTGTGGTACTCGGTCAGGAGTGACCGACGCTGCTTAAAGGGGTCCTCTGGGGGTGATAGTACTGCAGCAAAGATGGTATAGTTTCCCACAGGTGAAGCTGGGTCCCCAGGGCTCCCGATGTGTTTGGGCAAAGATGGTGTGGTGCCGTAAATAAACGGAGGACAGAGCTGCAGTCTCTTTACCTGGTTTTCTGTTGGTAGACAGTTTCAGTCCAGGGTACCGGCAACAGGTGACGGTGGAGTCCAGGCATCCTGGAAATGAATTGAACCCCCTTGGTCAGGTCAGATTGAGAGCCTTCCACTATGCACTGAATATTAGTCCCTTACTGCCTGCGGCTTCCTGACAAGGTCCTCTTTCTCTCCTGTCCTGGGACAGTACCTGCACAGTAGGCAACTCAAGCCGTTTCCTTGTGGTCTCTATCCACGGTGACTCCGGGCTCTAGATGTTGCTGTACCTCGGGTGTAATGTGGACAAGTCACTTCCAATTTCCTGACCTCCGGTTCTGCCATGGGACTTGTAGTTCCACCCAGCCTTGGGCTCTCGGTGCCCGGTTTCTGCGCTCTAGCTTAGAGGGAGCCCACTCACAGCTCGCTTCTAGCTCCTGACTTCTCCTGTGCTCCTTCTCTGTTCTTTTTCTGCACCAGACTAACTAACTCCTCCTCCAGACCAGAATGTATATCATCTGGGGAAGCTCCCCTGAAAACTGGGTTCAGAGCTCCCCCTTCTGGCCTGGAGTCAGAAAGTGTTGCACGTAAGATTACCTGTCAAATGGATCCTCCTCGTTTACAGGCATGGCATCACCTCCCCGAGAGGAAGGCAATACCATTGTGGTACCTGAGCTCCTGGGGTGCCACACACACACACACACACACACACACACACACACACACACACACACACACACACACACACACACACACAGATGCAGTAGAAAATCAGTAGAAAGCTTTCTATGTGCTTCTGTCATGTGAGATGCGCACTTCACATACCTATTGTGCAATCTGCTCAGAATTAAAACAGGAAAAATCTTCCAAAAGTTTAGTTACTCTTTAAGCTCAGTTTAAACTGACCAATAATTATGAAATGATTATTGGTCTAACTAAAATGGCTGGAAATCACCTGATGTACGAGCAAAATGTTTGTTCATTGGATAAAATGATGTTTAAGCTTGATAAAAATATTATCTCTCTTGGCAGTGTCCTGTGTAAACATGTGATGCAGAGACCAAGGCTATTTTATGTGCAGAGAAAGATAATAACGATCTGTGCACATGAAAGTATAGTAAAAATGTCATAAGAGGCTATTAAATTATTGCGAATGGCTTTACAATGCCAATCAATGGTTATTTAAAGGCCATGATTGGCCAGTATGAATGCACCCTTAGATCCAGGTATCTTATAGGTGACATCTTCTGTAACTGGACTTATTTTCATAGGAGAAGACGGTAAATGTGCAGGGATTTGATAACCACCCGTTCACTGTGTAGTGAGCAGTGTTATGAACTGGTGGTTCAGAAACACAATGGACCTGGTGGTTAAGAGCACACAAAGTGACCTGATAGTTACTAATAACATAGGACGAGCTCTGAGACGTGGGAACTCTGCTGACCGCAATCCCTAATCCTATCACACCACACTAGAGGTAGCCGTGGAGCGCTCCTGACCAGGCGCCTCGGGCACAGCCTGAGAAACTAGCTAGCCCTGAAGATAGAAAAATAAGCCTACCTTGCCTCAGAGAAATTCCCCAAAGGAAAAGGCAGCCCCCCACATATAATGACTGTGAGTAAGATGAAAATACAAACACAGAGATGAAATAGATTTTAGCAAAGTGAGGCCCGACTTACTGAATAAACCGAGGATAGGAAAGATAGCTTTGCGGTCAGCACAAAAACCTACAAACAACCACGCAGAGGGCGCAAAAAGACCCTCCGCACCGACTAACGGTACGGAGGTGCTTCCTCTGCGTCCCAGAGCTTCCAGCAAGCAAGACAAACCAAAATAGCAAGCTGGACAGAAAAAATAGCAAACCAAGAAAAACAAGCAGAACTTAGCTTATGCAGGCCACAAGGACGATCCAGGAGAGAGAGCAAGACCAATACTGGAACATTGACTGGAGGCAAGGAACAAAGAACTAGGTGGAGTTAAATAGAGCAGCACCTAACAATTTAACCTCGTCACCTGAGGAAGGAAACTCAGAAGCCGCAGCCCCACTCACATCCACCAGAGGAAGCTCATAGACAGAACCAGCCGAAGTACCACTCATGACCACAGGAGGGAGCTCGACCACAGAATTCACAACAGTATCCCCCCCTTGAGGAGGGGTCACCGAACCCTCACCAGAGCCCCCAGGCCGACCAGGATGAGCCAAATGAAAGGCATGAACCAGATCGGCAGCATGAACATCAGAGGCAAAGACCCAGGAATTATCTTCCTGACCATAACCCTTCCACTTAACCAGGTACTGGAGTTTCCTTCTCGAAATACGAGAATCCAAAATCTTCTCCACTATATACTCCAACTCCCCCTCAACCAAAACCGGGGCAGGAGGATCAACGGATGGAACCACAGGTGCCACGTATCTCCGCAACAATGACCTATGGAATACATTATGGATGGAAAAAGAAGCCGGAAGGGTCAAACGAAAAGACACAGGATTAAGAACCTCAGAAATCCTATACGGACCAATGAAACGAGGCTTAAACTTAGGAGAGGAGACTTTCATAGGAATATAACAAGACGACAACCAAACCAAATCCCCAACACGAAGTCGGGGACCCACACAGCGCCTGCGGTTAGCGAAACGTTGAGCCTTCTCCTGGGACAATGTCAAATTGTCCACTACATGAGTCCAAATCTGCTGCAACCTATCCACCACAGTATCCACACCAGGACAGTCCGAAGACTCAACCTGCCCTGAAGAGAAACGAGGATGGAAACCAGAATTGCAGGAAAATGGCGAAACCAAAGTAGCCGAGCTGGCCCGATTATTAAGGGCGAACTCAGCCAAAGGCAAAAAGGACACCCAATCATCCTGATCAGCAGAAACAAAACATCTCAGATATGTTTCCAAGGTCTGATTGGTTCGTTCAGTTTGGCCATTTGTCTGAGGATGGAAAGCCAAGGAAAAAGACAAATCAATGCCCATCCTAGCACAAAAGGCTCGCCAAAACCTCGAAACAAACTGGGAACCTCTGTCAGAAACGATGTTCTCCGGAATGCCATGTAAACGAACCACATGCTGGAAAAACAATGGCACCAAATCAGAGGAGGAAGGCAATTTAGACAAGGGTACCAAATGGACCATCTTAGAGAAGCGATCACAAACCACCCAAATGACCGACATCTTTTGAGAGACGGGGAGATCCGAAATAAAATCCATAGAGATATGTGTCCAGGGCCTCTTCGGGACTGGCAAGGGCAAAAGCAACCCACTGGCACGAGAACAGCAGGGCTTAGCCCGAGCACAAATCCCACAGGACTGCACAAACGAACGCACATCCCGCGACAGAGACGGCCACCAAAAGGATCTAGCCACCAAATCTCTGGTACCAAAGATTCCAGGATGACCAGCCAACACCGAACAATGAACCTCAGAGATAACTCTACTCGTCCATTTATCAGGGACAAACAGTTTCTCCGCTGGGCAACGGTCAGGTCTATTAGCCTGAAATTTTTGCAGCACCCGCCGCAAATCAGGGGAGATGGCAGACAAAATTACCCCCTCTTTGAGAATACCCGCCGGCTCAGGCAAACCCGGAGAGTCGGGCACAAAACTCCTAGACAGGGCATCCGCCTTCACATTCTTAGAGCCCGGAAGGTACGAAACCACAAAGTCAAAACGGGAGAAAAAACGGCGACCAACGAGCCTGTCTAGGATTCAACCGTTTGGCAGACTCGAGATAAGTCAAGTTCTTGTGATCAGTCAAGACCACCACGCGATGCTTAGCTCCTTCAAGCCAATGACGCCACTCCTCGAATGCCCACTTCATGGCCAACAACTCTCGATTGCCAACATCATAATTACGCTCAGCAGGCGAAAACTTCCTGGAAAAGAAGGCACATGGTTTCATCACCGAGCCATCAGAACTTCTTTGCGACAAAACAGCCCCTGCTCCAATCTCAGAAGCATCAACCTCGAACTGGAACGGGAGCGAAACATCTGGCTGGCACAACACAGGGGCAGAAGAAAAACGATGCTTCAACTCCTGAAAAGCTTCTACAGCAGCAGAAGACCAATTGACCACATCAGCACCCTTCTTGGTTAAATCAGTCAACGGTTTAGCAATACTAGAAAAATTATTGATGAAGCAACGATAAAAATTAGCAAAGCCCAGGAACTTTTGCAGACTCTTCAGAGATGTCGGCTGAGTCCAATCATAAATGGCCTGAACTTTAACAGGGTCCATCTCGATAGTAGAAGGGGAAAAAATGAAACCCAAAAATGAAACCTTCTGAACACCAAAGAGACACTTTGACCCCTTCACAAACAAAGAATTCGCACGCAGGACCTGGAACACCATTCTAACCTGCTTCACGTGAGACTCCCAATCATCCGAGAAGACCAAAATATCATCCAAGTATACAATCAGGAATTTATCCAGGTACTCTCGGAAGATGTCATGCATAAAGGACTGAAATACTGATGGAGCATTGGAAAGCCCGAATGGCATAACCAGGTACTCAAAATGGCCCTCGGGCGTATTAAATGCTGTTTTCCATTCATCGCCCTGTTTAATACGCACAAGATTGTTGTGAATGCTGTGGCCAAGCTCCCTCCTGTGGTCGTGAGTGGTACTTCAGCTGGTTCTGTCTATGAGCTTCCTTTGGTGGATGAGAGTGGTACTGCGGCTTCTGAGTTTCCTTCCTCAGGTGATGAGGTTAAGTCGTTAGGTGCTGCTCTATTTAACTCCACCTAGTGCTTTGATCCTGGCCTCCAGTCAATGTTCTAGTATTGGTCTTGCTTTCTCCTGGATCATTCCTGTGGCCTGTCTATCCTGCATAAGCTAAGTTTTGCTTGTGTTATTTTTGTTTGCTATTTTTTCTGTCCAGCTTGCTATATTGGTTTTTCTTGCTTGCTGGAAGCTCTGGGACGCAGAGGGAGCACCTCCGTACCGTTAGTCAGTGCGGAGGGTCTTTTTGCTCCCTCTGCGTGGTTGTTTGTAGGGTTTTGTGTTGACCGCAAAGCAATCTTTCCTATCTTCGGTCTGTTCAGTAAGTTGGGCCTCACTTTGCTAAATCTATTTAATCTCTGCGCTTGTATTTTCATCTCAACTCACAGTCATTATATGTGGGGGGCTGCCTTTTCCTTTGGGGTATTTCTCTGAGGCAAGCTAGGCTTATTTTTCTTTCTTAGGGCTAGCTAGTTTCTCAGGCTGTGCTCGAGGCGCATAGGACTGGTCAGGAGCGCTCCACGGCTACCTCTAGTGTGGTTGGATAGGATTAGGGATTGCGGTCAGCAGAGTTCCCACGTCTCAGAGCTCGTCCTATGTTTTTGGTAATTGTCAGGTCACTTTGTGTGCTCTGAACTTCAAGGTCCATTGTGGTTCTGAATTACCTGTTCATAACACAAGATTATACGCACCACGAAGATCTATCTTGGTGAACCAACTAGCCCCCTTAATCCGAGCAAACAAATCAGACAGCAGCGGCAAGGGGTACTGAAATTTGACTGTGATTTTATTTAGAAGGCGGTAATCAATACAAGGTCTCAGCGAACCATCCTTCTTGGCCACAAAAAAGAACCCTGCTCCCAATGGCGACGACGACGGGTGAATATGACCCTTCTCCAAGGATTCCTTTACGTAACTCCGCATAGCGGCGTGCTCAGGCACAGACAAATTAAACAGTCGACCCTTAGGAAACTTACTACCAGGAATCAAATCGATAGCACAATCGCAATCCCTATGCGGAGGTAGGGCCCTGGACTTGGGCTCATCAAATACATCCCGGTAATCCGACAAGAACTCTGGGACCTCAGAAGGGGCGGATGACGAAATAGACAGAAATGGAACATCACCATGTACCCCCTGACAACCCCAGCTGGACACAGACATTGATTTCCAATCCAATACTGGGTTATGGACTTGTAGCCATGGCAACCCCAACACGACCACATCATGCAGATTATGCAACACCAAAAAGCGAATATCCTCCTGATGCGCAGGAGCCATGCACATGGTCAGCTGGGTCCAGTATTGAGGCTTATTCTTGGCCAAAGGCGTAGCATTAATTCCTCTCAATGGAATAGGATACTGCAAGGGCTCCAAGAAAAACCCACAGCGCCTAGCAAACTCCAAGTCCATCAAATTCAGGGCAGCGCCTGAATCCACAAATGCCATGACAGAATAGGATGACAAAGAGCAGATCAAAGTAACGGACAAAAGAAATTTCGACTGTACCGTACCAATGGTGGCAGACCTAGCGAACCGCTTAGTGCGCTTAGGACAATCGGAGATAGCATGAGTGGAATCACCACAGTAAAAACACAGCCCATTCCGACGTCTGTGTTCTTGCCGTTCAGCTCTGGTCAAAGTCCTATCACATTGCATAGGCTCAGGTTTATGCTCAGGTAATACCGCCAAATGGTGCACAGTTTTACGCTCACGCAAGCCTCGATCGATCTGAATGGCCAAAGACATAGACTCATTCAGACCAGCAGGCATAGGAAATCCCACCATGACATCCTTAAGGGCTTCAGAGAGACCCTTTCTGAAAATTGCTGCCAGCGCACATTCATTCCATTGAGTGAGCACAGACCACTTCCTAAACTTCTGACAATATATCTCTACCTCATCCTGACCCTGACACAGAGCCAGCAAATTTTTCTCTGCCTGATCCACTGAATTAGGTTAATCATAAAGCAATCCGAGCACCAGAAAAAACGCATCAATATTACATAATGCAGGATCTCCTGGCGCAAGGGAAAATGCCCAGTCTTGAGGGTCGCCACGTAATAAAGAAATAATGATCTTAACTTGTTGAACTGGGTCACCATAGGAGCGGGGTTTCAAAGCCAGAAACAGTTTACAATTATTTTTAAAACTCAGAAACTTAGCTCTATCTCCAGAAAACAAATCAGGAATAGGAATTCTTGGTTCTAACATAGAATTCTGAACCACAAAGTCTTGAATATTTTGTACTCTTGCAGTGAGATGATCCACACAAGAAGACAGACCTTTAATGTCCATCACTACACCTGTGTCCTGAACCACCCAAATGTCTAGGGGAAAAGAAAGACAAAACACAGTGCAGAGAAAAAAAAATGGTCTCAGAACTTCTCTTTTCCCTCTATTGAGAAGCATTAGTACTTTGGGCCTCCAGTACTGTAATGAACTAGTGATTCAGAAACACAATGGACCTGGTGATTAAGAGCACACAAAGTGACCTGATAGTTACTAATAACATAGGACGAGCTCTGAGACGTGGGAACTCTGCTGACCGCAATCCCTAATCCTATCACACCACACTAGAGGTAGCCGTGGAGCACTCCTGACCAGACCTAGGCGCCTCGGGCACAGCCTGAGAAACTAGCTAGCCCTGAAGATAGAAAAATAAGCCTACCTTGCCTCAGAGAAATTCCCCAAAGGAAAAGGCAGCCCCCCACATACAATGACTGTGAGTAAAGATGAAAATACAAACACAGAGATGAAATAGATTTTAGCAAAGTGAGGCCCGACTTACTGAATAGACCGAGGATAGGAAAGATAGCTTTGCGGCCAGCACAAAAACCTACAAACAACCACGCAGAGGGCGCAAAAAAAACCCTCCGCACCGACTAACGGCACGGAGGTGATCCCTCTGCGTCCCAGAGCTTCCAGCAAGCAAGACAAACCAATATAGCAAGCTGGACAGAAAAAATAGCAAACAAAAGTAACACAAGCAGAACTTAGCTTATGCAGGGCAGACAGGCCACAAGAACGATCCAGGAGAGAGAGCAAGACCAATACTGGAACATTGACTGGAGGCCAGGAACAAAGAAGTAGGTGGAGTTAAATAGAGCAGCACCTAACAACTTAACCTCGTTACCTGAGGAAGGGAACTCAGAAGCCGCAGCCCCACTCACATCCACCAGAGGAAGCTCATAGACAGAACCAGCCGAAGTACCACTCATGACCACAGGAGGGAGCTTGACCACAGAATTCACAACACTGGAGGCAAGGAACAAAGAACTAGGTGGAGTTAAATAGAGCAGCACCTAACGACTTAACCTCGTCACCTGAGGAAGGAAACTCAGAAGCCGCAGCCCCACTCACATCCACCAGAGGAAGCTCATAGACAGAACCAGCCGAAGTACCACTCATGACCACAGGAGGGAGCTCGACCACAGAATTCACAACAGAGCAGTGACTGTAACAGCTTCTTGAACTGCTCATATGACTGGAAGCCAGTGGTTATAGGAGAATATAATTTCATTTTCTCCCTGCAGCCACTCTTCCAGTAAGCCAGCCAGACAGGATTTACATGGTATTTACCTGCAGATTACCACTTTATCTGCTGGCAAATAGCATTTTTGGAGGTGACAGGTTCGTATTAATCTAAAGAAATTTACATGCAAAACAAATGCTCTCTTACATTTGTAACACCCCAGGTAACCGGTTGTTACAGTGATGTTGCCTTCCTTTCGGCGAGGGCGATATCATGCTTGGAGGCAAGGAGGATTCCCTTTACCAGGTTACGTACCTACATACAACACATTCTGAATCCTGGCCAGAAGGGGGAGCTCTGAACCCAGATTCAGGGGACCTTCCCCAGCTTTAAGTTTTCTGGTCCAGAGGAGGAGTTAGTTTAGTCTGGAGCAGACAGTGGAAGAGAGAGGAGTGAGAGCAGCTGAGCAGCCAAGTGTGAGCTGCAGCTCTAGGAACGGAAGATAACCTGAAGGGTTGGAATGTAGTGAGCATCTGAGGAACGAAGCACAGAAGAAAAAGGCTTAGAGGGGAACTGTGACCGGGCACCCTCTGAGCCGAAGCGCAGGAACCGGGTTATCGGGAGCCCGAGGTTGTGTTGAACTCTAGGTCGCACAGCAGAACCTGAGGGCATAGGACTTTATGTAATTTGCCCACGCCCACACCTGAAGGTGCAGCAGTACACAAAGAGCCCGGGTCGTGATGGAGACCCTATAAAAAGGCTCGCACTGCCCACCATACGGGTAACTGTCCCAGGACAGGAGAGAGGACTTTGCCAGAAAGCCACAGGCAGCAAGGACCTTGCATATGAGAGCGAGTAGGAAGGCTTATGGACCTCACCTGGGAGAGGGATCCACCTTTCTCTCCAGGCCGGCTGGTCCATATCACCACCTGTTCCTGGTTTCCTGGACTGTTGCTCCGCCTACTTCTCCATGTGTTCTGCATTGCCCTGCGTACCAATCTTTAATATTGGAAAATTTTGCGTTTCCGTGCGGAAGCCGCACACGTCCAATCGCCGCATGCAGACACATCCACATACAACGCACGTCCCTGCGTACCCAATGTTAAAGATAGGTATGCACGGCAACGCAGCATGCATGGAGCAGTAGGTAGGGCATAGGTAGGCAGTAGGTAGAGCCCTCCTGACCGCAAATGTGAAACTATCCTTATTGAGGCAGAAGCCTTTTCTGCCCAAGAAGCAAAAAAACATTTTATGATAATCAGCTCTAAGAATAAGGGTATTTTTCCACGTGCAGGAAACGCTGCGTGTCTGACGCTGAATAGAGCCGCAGCGTCAGACACGCAGCGTCCAGATGTTACAGCATAGTGGAGGGGATTTAATGAAATCCCGTCTCCACTATGCGTGGTAACACGCACGCGGCGGCCCTGCGGCTCCGGACATGCTGCGCGTCTTTTCAGATCGCAGCATGTCCGTATATCTTGCGGCGACGCTGCGACGCCGCAAGATATAGCACAGGGCCCTATGTGATGGGTGCGATGATGCCGGATGTGTGCTGTGAACACATCCGGCATCATCGCGTCCTAGAAGGGGGCGGGGCTTAGCGCAGAGCGGCAAAGCCGCTCCGACGATACCGTCTGCCATCCTGATCATGGACACGCAGCCTTAGAGTACGTAAACGTTGTTTTAATTAATAACATTTCCCAATGATGGCTTTAACCCCTTTCTGACCTCGGACGGGATAGTACGTCCGAGGTCAGAACCCCCGCTTTAATGCGGGCTCCGGCGGTGAGCCCACATCAAAGCTGGGACATGTCAGCTGTTTTGAACAGCTGACATGTGCCTGCAATAGTGACAGGTGGAATCGTGATCCACCCGCCGCTATTAACTTGTTAAATGCCGCTGTCAAATGCTGACAGCAGCATTTAACCGGTGCTTCCGGCCATCGAGCCGGAAATGAGCGCATCGCTGACCCCCGTCACATGATTGGGGGTCAGCGATGCGTCTGCATAGTAACCATAGAGGTCCTAGAGACCTCTATGGTTGCTGATGCCGGATTGCTGTGAGCGCTACCCTGTGGTCGGTGCTCATAGCAATGCAGGAATTCAGCTACATAGGAGCGATATGATGATCGCTCCAATGTAGCTGAGCCGATCGAGTTGTGCCAGCTTCTAGCCTCCCCTGGAGGCTATTGAAGCATGGCAAAAGTAAAAAAAAAAAAGTTAAAAAAAGTGAAAAAAATACATAAGTTTAACCCCTTCCCGACCCATGACGCCACGTAGGCGTCATGAAAGTCGGTGCCATTCCGACCCATGACGCCTATGCGGCGTCATGGAAAGATCGCGTCCCTGCAGGCCGGGTGAAAGGGTTAACTCCCATTTCACCCGATCTGCAGGGACAGGGGGAGTGGTAGTTTAGCCCAGGGGGGGTGGCTTCACCCCCTCGTGGCTACGATCGCTCTGATTGGCTGTTGAAAGTGAAACTGCCAATCAGAGCGATTTGTAATATTTCACCCATTATAACGGGTGAAATATTACAATCCAGCCATGGCCGATGCTGAAATATCATCGGCCATGGCTGGAAATACTAGTGTGCCCCCACCCCACCCCACCGATCGCCCCCCCAGCCCTCCGATCTGGCCGGTACACTGCTCCGGCTCCCCTCCGTCCAGTGCTCCGCTCCCCCCCGTGCTCTTGTCCGCTCCCCCCGTGCTCCAATCACCCCCCCCGTGCTCCAATCACCCCCCCTGCACTCCGATCCACCCCCCCCGGTGCTCCGTTCCACCCCCCCGTGCTCCATTCCAGCCCCCCCGTGCTCCGTTCCACGCCCCCCGTGCTCACTCCGATCCCCCCCCCGTGCTCCGATCCCCCCCCCGTGGTCCCCCCCACCCCATCATACTTACCGATCCAGCCGGGGTCCCGTCCGTCTTCTCCCTGGGCGCCGCCATCTTCCAAAATGGCGGGCGCATGCGCAGTGCGCCCGCCGAATCTGCCGGCCGGCAGATTCGTTCCAAAGTGCATTTTGATCACTGAGATAGATTATATCTCAGTGATCAAAATAAAAAAAATAATAAATGACCCCCCCCCTTTGTCACCCCCATAGGTAGGGACAATAAAAAAATAAAGAAAATTTTTTTTTTCCACTAATGTTAGAATAGGGTTAGGGTTAGGGGTAGGGTTAGGGGTAGGGTTAGGGTTAGGGCTAGGGGTAGGGGTAGGGTTAGGGTTAGGGTTAGGACTAGGGGTATGGTTAGGGTTAGGGCTAGGGTTAGGGTTTCGGTATGTGCACACGTATTCTGGTCCTCTGCGGATTTTTCCGCTGCGGATTTGATAAATCCGCAGTGCTAAACCGCTGCGGATTTATGGCGGATTTACTGCGGTTTTTCTGCGCATTTCACTGCGGTTTTACAACTGCGATTTTCTATTTGAGCAGTTGTAAAACCGCTGCGGAATCCGCACAAAGAAGTGACATGCTGCGGAATGTAAACCGCTGCGTTTCCGTGCAGTTTTTCTGCAGCATGTGTACAGCGATTTTTGTTTCCCGTAGGTTTACATTGAACTGTAAACTCATGGGAAACTGCTGCGGATCCGCAGCGTTTTCCGCAGCGTGTGCACATACCTTTAGAATTAGGCTATGTGCACACGGTGCGGATTTGGCTGCGGATCCGCAGCAGTGTTCAATCAGGTTTACAGTACCATGTAAACATATGAAAAACCAAATCCGCTGTGCCCATGGTGCGGAAAATACCGCGCGGAAACGCTGCGTTGTATTTTCCGCAGCATGTCAATTCTTTGTGCGGATTCCGCAGCGTTTTACACCTGTTCCTCAATAGGAATCCGCAGGTGAAATCCGCACAAAAAACACTGGAAATCCGCGGAAAATCCGCAGGTAAAACGCAGTGCCTTTTACCCGCGGATTTTTCAAAAATGGTGCGAAAATATCTCACACGAATCCGCAACGTGGGCACATAGCCTTAGGGTTAGGGTTGGAATTAGGGTTGCGGTTAGGGTTGTGTTTAGGGTTATGGCTACAGTTGGGATTAGGGTTAGGGGTGTGTTGGGGTTAGTGTTGGAGGTAGAATTGAGGGGTTACCACTGTTTAGGCACATCAGGGGTCTCCAAACGCAACATGGCGCCACCATTGATTCCAGCCAATCTCGTATTCAAAAAGTCAAATGGTGCTGCCTCACTTCCGAGCCCTGAAGTGTGCCCAAACAGTGGTTTACCCCCACATATGGGGTACCAGCATACTCAGGACAAACTGCGCAACAATTACTGGGGTCCAATTTCTCCTGTTACCCTTGTGAATCAAAAAAAATGCTTGCTAAAACATAATTTTTGAGGAAAGAAAAATGATTTTTTATTTTCACGGCTCTGCGTTGTAAACGTCTGTGAAGCACTTGGGGGTTCAAAGTGCTCACCACATATCTAGATAAGTTCCTTGGGGGGTCTAATTTCTAAAATGGGGTCACTTGTGGGGGTTTCTACTGTTTAGGCACACCAGGGGCTCTGCAAACGCAACGTGACGCCCGCAGACCATTCCATCAAAGTCTGCATTTCAAAAGTCACTACTTCCCTTCTGAGCCCCGACGTGTGCCCAAACAGTGGTTTACCCCCACTCATGGGGTATCAGCGTACTCAGGAGAAACTGAACAACAACTTTTGGGGTCCAATTTCTCCTGTAACCCTTGGGAAAATAAAAAATTCTGGGCTAAATATTTATTTTTGAGGAAAGAAAACGTATTTATTATTTTCACGGCTCTGCATTATAAACTTCTATGAAGCACTTGGGGGTTCAAAGTGCTCACCACACATCTAGATAAGTTCCTTTCGGGGTCTAGTTTCCAAAATGGGGTCACTTGTCGGGGGTTTCTACTGTTTAGGCACATCAGGGGCTCTGCAAACGCAACGTGATGCCCGCAGAGCATTCCATCAAAGTCTGCATTTCAAAACGTCACTACTTCAATTCCAAGCCCCGGCATGTGCCCAAACAGTAGTTTACCCCCACATATGGGGTATCACCGTACTCAGGAGAAACTGGACAACAAATATTGGGGTCAAATTTCTCCTGTTACCCTTGGGAAAATTAAAAAATTCTGGGCTAAATAATTATTTTTGAGGAAAGAAAACGTATTGATTATTTTCACGGCTCTGCATTATAAACTTCTATGAAGCACTTGGGGGTTCAAAGTGCTCACCACACATCTAGATAAGTTCCTTTCAGGGTCTAGTTTCCAAAATGGGGTCACTTGTGGGGGGTTTCTACTGGTAAGCCACATCAGGGGCTCTGCAAACGCAACGTGACGCCCACAGAGCATTCCATCAAAGTCTGCATTTCAAAACGTCACTACTTCACTTCCGAGCCTCGGCATGTGCCCAAACAGTGGTTTACCCCCACATATGGGGTATCAGCGTACTCAGGAGAAACTGGACAACAACTTGTGGGGTCCAGTTTCTTCTGTAACCCTTGGGAAAATAAAAAATTCTGGGCTAAATAATTATTTTTGAGGAAAGAAAACGTATTTATTATTTTCACGGCTCTGCATTATAAACTTCTATGAAGCACTTGGGGGTTCAAAGTGCTCACCACACATCTAGATAAGTTCCTTTGGGGGTCTAGTTTCCAAAATGGGGTCACTTGTGGGGGGTTTCTACTGTTAAGCCACATCAGGGGCTCTGCAAACGCAACGTGACGCCCACAGAGCATTCCATCAAAGTCTGCATTTCAAAACGTCACTACTTCACTTCCGAGCCCCGGCATGTGCCCAAACAGTGATTTACCCCCACATATGGGGTATCATCGTACTCAGGAGAAACTGGACAACAACTTTTGGGGTCAAATTTCTCCTGTTACCCTTGGGAAAATAAAAAATTGCAGGCTAAAAGATCATTTTTGAGAAAATAATTTTTTTTTTTTTTCATGGCTCTGCGTTATAAACTTCTGTGAAGCACTTGGGGGTTCAAAGTCCTCACCACACATCTAGATTAGTTCCTTTGGGGGTCTAGTTTCCAAAATGGTGTCATTTCTGGGGGATCTCCAATGTTTAGGCACACAGGGGCTCTCCAAACGTGACATGGTGTCCGCTAATGATTGGAGCTAATTTTCCATTTAAAAAGCCAAATGGCGTGCCATCCCTTCCGAGCCCTGCCGTGCGCCCAAACAGTGGTTTACCCCCACATATTGGGTATCTGCGTACTCAGGACAAACAGGACAACAATATTTGGGGTCCAATTTCTCCTATTATCCTTGGCAAAATAGGAAATTCCAGGCTAAAAAATCATTTTTGAGGAAAGAAAAATTATTTTTTATTTTCATGGCTCTGCGTTATAAACTTCTGTGAAGCACCTGGGGGTTTAAAGTGCTCAATATGCATCTAGATAAGTTCCTTGGGGGGTCTAGTTTCCAAAATGGGGTCACTTGTGGGGGAGCTCCAATGTTTAGGCACACAGGGGCTCTCCAAACGCGACATGGTGTCCGCTAACAATTGGAGCTAATTTTCCATTCAAAAAGTCAAATGGCGCGCCTTCCCTTCCGAGCCCTGCCGAGTGCCCAAACAGTGGTTTACCCCCACATATAAGGTATCGACGTACTCGGGAGAAATTGCCCAACAAATTTTATGATCCATTTTACCCTACTGCCCATGTGAAAATGAAAAAATTGAGGCGAAAAGAATTTTTTTGTGATAAAAAAGTACTTTTTCATTTTTACAGATCAATTTGTGAAGCACCTGAGGGTTTAAAGTGCTCACTAGGCATCTAAATAAGTTCCTTGGGGGGTCTAGTTTCCAAAATGGGGTCACTTGTGGGGGAGCGCCAATGTTTAGGCACACAGGAGCTCTCCAAACGCGACATGGTGTCCGCTAACGATGGAAATAATTTTTCATTCAAAAAGTCAAATGGCGCTCCTTCCCTTCCGAGCCTTACCATGTGCCCAAACAGTGGTTTACCCCCACATGTGAGGTATTGGTGTACTCAGGAGAAATTGCCCAACACATTTTAGGATCCATTTTATCCTGTTGCCCATGTGAAAATGAAAAAATTGAGGCTAAAAGAATTTTTTTGTGAAAAAAAAGTACTTTTTCATTTTTACGGATTAATTTGTGAAGCACCTGGGGGTTCAAAGTGCTCACTATGCATCTAGATAAGTTCCTTGGGGCATCTAGTTTCCAAAATGGGGTCACTTGTGGGGGAGCTCCAATTTTTAGGCACACGGGGGCTCTCCAAACGTGACATGGTGTCCGCTAAAGAGTGGAGCCAATTTTTGATTCAAAAAGTCAAATGGCGCTCCTTCCCTTCCAAGCCCTGCCGTGCGCCCAAACAGTGGTTTACCCCCACATATGAGGTATCAGCGTACTCAGGACAAATTGGACAACAACTTTCGTGGTTCAGTTTCTCCTTTTACCATTGGGAAAATAAAAAAATTGTTGCTAAAAGATAATTTTTGTGACTAAAAAGTTAAATGTTCATTTTTTCCTTCCATGTTGCTTCTGCTGCTGTGAAGCACCTGAAGGGTTAATAAACTTCTTGAATGTGGTTTTGAGTACCTTGAGGGGTGCAGTTTTTAGAATGGTGTCACTTTTGGGTATTTTCAGCCATATAGACCCCTCAAACTGACTTCAAATGTGAGGTGGTCCCTAAAAAAAATGGTTTTGTAAATTTCGTTGTAAAAATGACAAATCGCTGGTCAAATTTTAACCCTTATAACTTCCTAACAAAAAAAAATTTTGTTTCCAAAATTGTGCTGATGTAAAGTAAACATGTGGGAAATGTTATTTATTAACTATTTTGTGTCACATATCTCTCTGGTTTAACAGAATAAAAATTCAAAATGTGAAAATTGCGAAATTTTCAAAATTTTCGCCAAATTTCCGTTTTTATCACAAATAAACGCAGAATTTATTGACCTAAATTTACCACTAACATGAAGCCCAATATGTCACGAAAAAACAATCTCAGAACCGCTAGGATCCGTTGAAGCGTTCCTGAGTTATTACTTCATAAAGGGACACTGGTCAGAATTGCAAAAAACGGCAAGGTCTTTAAGGTCAAAATAGGCTGGGTCATGAAGGGGTTAAATCACCCCCCTTTCGCCCCATTCAAAATAAAACAACTAAAAAAAATCAAGCCTACACATATTTAGTATTGCTGCGATCTATCAATAAAAAAAGGATTAAGGCTCGTTTCACATTTGCGTTAGAATCCGCAGCGATTAATCCGCAACCGTAAATGCAGGAAAAACCGCATGGAAACGCGCACAAATGCAGCATTTTTTAGACGCATAAGATAACGCATGCGGTTAAAATAACACGGCGTTTTCACGCTTTTCCATGCGTTTACATTTTCTGCGCGCATGGTGGAAAATTTAACAGGAGAAAAATCTAGATAAACAGACAACGCCAATGGGACTACAGTGGGCGTGTATTATGGGATATCTATATATAGACCCTTGGACTGCAGAAATCTTAACAATTTGCTACTGTATCCTGTGTCATGATGGATCTTCTCATGGAGAGCTTTTATTTCAACCTGGATTTGAGCATCAAGCTGTTTCTTGCCTGTGCGTTTGCTTGGGAGCAACAAAGAAACCGAGAAAGACAGAGAAGGACACGGCGTTGGCGGTTTTGGAGACACCCCATTATTGAACTCCGGGAGAGCCGTGGAGCCTATCACACGCTATATGGCGAGCTTAACGCCAACCCAGACAAATTCCCGGAATATACTCGGATGTCTCAAGACTCTTTTCGGGATTTGCTTGGTCGTGTCCAAGGAGCCATCCGGAGATAGGACACCCAGCTCCGTAGAGCGATTCCTGCAGAGGAACGTCTCCTGGTCACACTAAGGTACGTAATAATTCTAAACAAATGCCAGTTATAATTATTGTTGGTCTGCCATGTATTATTTTTATTTTCCTTTATGTCTTTAGCAGAACACCACCATAAATGGAATTGATTGTAATTTTATGTTTTTCTTTTATTTCCGATTTCTGGCAACCAGAGAGAGCTTATCATCCCTCCACTTTCAGTATCGGCTTGGAATTTCCACCCTGTCTGGAATAGTTTCGGACACCTGCCGGGCTTTGTGGAACATTCTCCGGGATGAATTTGTACCCATACCCACCGAGGAAATGTGGATGGAAATTGCAGAGAAATTCTGGAGTGTGTGTGATTTCCCCAACTGTTTGGTTGTGGTGGATGGAAAGCACATACGCATTATCAAACCTGCCAGAATGGGATCAGAGTACTTTAACTACAAGAAATATTTTTCTGTTGTGCTCATGGCAATAACAGATGCGGACAGTCGCTTCATCGCCATGGACATTGGAGCTTTTGGCCGTGGCAACGACTCCCAGACTTTCACGAATTCTGATATGGGCCGACGTGTGTATGGCAAAAATTTTAATTTTCCACTGCTACGACCTCTCCCCAACAATCAAGGCCCACCGATGCCATTTGTTATGGATGGGGATGAGGCCTTTCAGATGTGTGAAAACCTACTGAAGCCATATTCCAGTCAAGACATGAACCACACTAAAAGGATCCATAACTACAGACTGACCAGGGCCAGAAGAACAGTAGAGTGTACCTTTGGGATTCTAGTCTCAAAATGGCGCATTCTTGCAACAGCCATTAATCTAAAAATGGAGACAGTCGATGAGGTGGTCAAAGCCTGTGTGGTTCTCCTCAATTACATAATCGCTAAGGAGCAACCCAACATTGAACTGGATGAACCAGTTGCAAACCCATTGCCAGATTACCAGCATCACCCGCTGCAGTCAACTGTTGAAGTTGGCCACATGCGGAACCAATTTGCTGCCTTTTTTTATTCTGATATTGGACGTGTGGCGTGGCAAGACAATATTGTGTAAAATTTCTTGTTGGGTTTGGGTCTGTACCATTTATGTTTTAAATGTTACTATTATTGTTGTTAATAAACTACGTGTTTTGATATCTTGACCATGTCTCCTATGTGTTTCCTCTAAAAACCACTTTGGTTGCAAGTGATAAGGTAGTTGATGTCATTGTGTTCTGATTCTGTTCTGCAATATCTATTAGACGCAGACTGAAGAGACAATGGGGGTTTAATATAAAACAGATCTATACTCATCAAGTCAGGTGTCAGAAATAATGAATTCACGATGCACAAATAACAGCCTCGTGAATTCACTATTTCTGACACATGTCCAGGAGATTATAGATATGCCTTGTATAACCTCCATTGTCCCTTCACTTTGTGTGAAATAGATTACGTACACAGAAGAGAAATTGGAGGTTATACAAGGCAGTTCTATACTCACCAGGTCAGGTGTCATAAATAATTTTTTTTTTTTTAAACATGACCTGTTCAGTATAGTTCTGCTTTGTATTACCGCCATTTTCTCTTCAGTGTGCGACACAGATTAATCATACTAAAGAGATTATGGAGAAAATACAAGTAATTTTGTTTTTTTTGCCACCTCATAGCTCTATACTAAACACACAAAGGTGATGTGTTCTACTTAAAGGGAACCTGTCACCTGAATTTGGCGGGACCGGTTTTTGGTAATATGGGCGGAGTTTTCGGGTGTTTGATTCACCCTTTCCTTACCCGCTGACTGCATGCTGGCCGCAATATTGGATTGAAGTTCATTCTATGTCCTCTGTAGTACACGCCTGCGCAAGGCAATCTTTCCTTGCGCAGGTGTGTACTACGGAGGACAGAGAATAAACTTCAATCCAATATTCACCTGTCCGCGTTCCACCCACCAGGCACTGCTCCGTATTCCCGTCCTCTTACTGTGACTGTTCAAGTCAGAGGGTGCGATGATGTGTTAGTGTGTGCGCTGCCCTCTGCCTGAACATCCAGTGCAAAGAGACGGGACGATGAGGAGCAGAGGGCAGCAACGAGAGGTGAGTATGTCATTTTTTTTTCATTGCAGCAGCAGAAGCATATGGGGCATATTTTAATATGGAGCATCATATGAGGCCATAATGAAATTGTAATGTAGCATATGTGGCATTTTTTTATATGGAGCATCATATGGGGCCATAATGAAATAGTAATGCAGCATATGGGGCATATTTTTATATGGAGCATCATATGGGGCCATAGTGAAATTGTAATGTAGCATATGGGGCATATTTATATATGGAGCATCACATGGGGCCATAATGAAATTGTAATGCAGCATATGGGGCATATTTTTATATGGAGCATCATATGGGGCCATAATGAAATTGTAATGCAGCATATGGGGCATATTTTTATATGGAGCATCATATGGGGCCATAATGAAATTGTAATGCAGCATATGGGGCATATTTTTATATGTAGCATCTTATGGGGCCATAATGATCTTGTGATGCAGCATTACATGGGGTATATTTTTATATGGAGCATCATATGGGCCATAATGAAATTGTAATACAGCATATGGGGCATATTTTTATATGGAGCATCATATGGGGCCATAGTGAAATTGTAATGCAGCATATGGGGCATATTTTTATATGGAGCATCTTATGGGGCCATAATGATCTTGTAATGCAGCATTACATGGGGCATTTTTTTATATGGAGCATCATATGGGGCCATAGTGAAATTGTAATGCAGCATGTGGGGCATATTTTTATATGGAGCATCATATGGGGCCATAGTGAAATTGTAATGCAGCATATGGCGCATATTTTTATATGGAGCATCATATGGGGCCATAATGAAATTGTAATGTAGCATATGGGGCATATTTTTATATGGAGCATCATATGGGGCCATAATGAAATTGTAATGCAGCATATGGGGCATATTTTTATATGGAGCATCATATGGGGCCATAACGAAATTGTAATGCAGAATATGGGGCATATTTTTATATGGAGCATCTTATGGGGCCATAATGATCTTGTAATGCAGCATTACATGGGGCTTATTTCTATATGGAGCATCTTATGGGGCCATAATGAACTGTATGCAGCAATATGTGGCGCACATTTTTATATGGAGCATCTTATGGGGCCATCAACCTTTGTGCAGCATTTCATGGGGCATAATATTCTATGGAGCATCTTATGAGGCCACCATTAACCTTTTATGCAGCATTATATGGGGCATATTTTAATATGGAGCATCTTATGGTTCCCATCATGAGCTTTATGGAGCATTATATGGGGCTCCTGATTCAATAAGGATATTCAAAAACACTTAACCAACTGATGTCTCAATTAATTTTACTTTTGTTGGTATCTATCTTTATTTTTGATATTTACCAGTAGCTGCTGTATTTCCCACCCTAGGCTTATACTCGAGTCATTAAATTTTCCCTGTTTTTTGTGGCAAAATTAGGGGTCTCGGCTTATACTCTGGTCAGCTTATACTCGAGTATATATGGTAATTTCAAAAGTTAAAATGTTAGCTTATTTTTTATCAATTTAACAAAATTTTAACTGAATGAACAAAAGAAAACTCTAAATAAAATCAATATTTGCTATATATGGATAATCTATGGGGCAATAATCAATGGTATGGAGCATTATATATGGCACAGCTTTATATGGAGCATTTATGGGGCAATAATGAATGGTATGGAGCATCTATTTTTATTTTTGAAATTCACTGGTAGCTGCTGCATTTACCACCCTAGGCTTATACTCGAGTCAATAAGTTTTCCCAGTTTTTTTCTGGCAAAATTAGGGGTCTCGGCTTATACTCGGGTCGGCTTATACTCGAGTATATATGGTACGTTCTCTGGGCAAGGACTGGTCTCAAAAATGCTAGGATGCGGTGGTATTTATGTTTTCGGATCCTTCCTCCAGAACCACTAGGAATCTGGCTCTCTTGACGAATATCCTTGTTGAAGTGATCCTTCATTGAACGCCAATGTGTTTTGACTTTGAGCACTGTTGAAAAAACAAAAAAGAATGGTTAGACAATGGACTTTTGGCCAGGAACACACAACTGTGTGTGATGAGAGGAACTCCTGAGAGTTTCTCTCCTCACACACAGTTGTGTGATCATGGCCAAGGTCACTGCTGCATCACACTGCATTGCAATACTTACATAATGCATTTCGGACCCGAGTCGGGGCATTGTCCCAGCCATCTCACATCACTTTGGCCACCTCATTCCTAGCCGCCGGATCGTCACGTTGTCCGAGTGCTGCGGAACCCGGTTGTCCCACAACGGGGCTCGCTCATGGACCAGGGAGATAAGGAGGTCATTTTCAATGAGGTCCTCATCCTGTTCTGGAACCTAAATAATAAATAAAGACATTAATGTTGGAGACATTAACATAAGGAAAAGAAAGAAAACAGAGACAAAAAACTGGCATGAATATTGTAACTCAAGAAAAGAAAGGAGTCAAGAAGAAAAAAGTAAAGAAAGAGGAAAGTAAAGAAATGAATATTCAAGAATAGTAAAGTGAGGATACAATAAACACGTATATGTACACGCTGCCGCCTTGTCACCCGACCGTGACCCCGCTGCTCCTGCTCAGCCTCTGCCGCAGTGGAAGAAGTGCTCTAAAGAAAAGGAAAAAAAAATTGTCATATATGTAGATGTGACAGTGAATACTTACCAATCTGAGGAGGTGAGTACTCACTTCACTGACATCTTCGGCTTGTACAGGCCCAGGCCGTTGCTCCTCCTCAGAAGAAGATGACATTCTGATTCATGCAGAAAGAAAAAAATGGCAGAAATTAGGACATATAGAGATAGAACATAAAGACATTGGCTAGGATATACTCACATTGTTCAGTGTCTTGTTTCCTCCAAGGTTCTTGCCTGCGTCTGCTCTGCTTGTCTGTCTGTTGGGTAGTGATCTGCAAATGTCCACTCCCTCCTTTTATCACTTTGTATGTGGGGGGTGGCTAATCAGTGTCTAGACATGTTTTCCTGTGGTGCAACGCATGCGTTCACATAGACAGCAATGCGTTTTTTTCCACATTCATGCTAACAGCCACATATGTTTCTAGACGGCAAATTGACGCCTCCAAAATTACTACTTGTAGCGTTTACCGTGCCAAACCGCAGACAACAAAACGACGCATGCGTCCTCAAATGCGGCAAAGCGCAACCAATTGCAGACACATGTGTCCAAAATGTTAAATATAGGAATACACGACACATGCAGAAAATTGCGGCACAAACCCTGCGGACACAACCGCAAATGTGAGACCAGCCTAACCTGATCGCTAAATGGCGTAGCGAGAAAAAAATTGAAATGCCAGAATTAAGTTTTTTTGGTCGCCGCGACATTGCATTAAAATGCAATAACGGGCGATCAAAAGAACGTATCTGCACAAAAGTGGCATCAATAAAAACGTCAGCTTAGAACACAAAAAATAAGCCCTCAACCGACCCCAGATCACGAAAAATGGAGACGCTACAAGCATCGGAAAATGGAGCATTTTTTAATTTTTTTTTTAGCAAAGTTTGGAATTTTTTTTCACCACTTCGATAAAAGAGAACCTATATATGTTTGGTGTCTATGAACTCGTAATGACCTGGAGGCATTTAGTGAACGTAGTAAAAAAAGCCAAGCAAAAACCAAGTGTGGGATTGCACTTTTTTTGCAATTTCACCGCACTTGGAATTTTTTTCCCATTTTCTAGTGCATGACTTGGTAAAACCAATGATGTCGTTCAAAAGTACCAGTCATTTTGCAAAAAATAAGCTCTCACATGGCCATATTGACGTAAAAATAAAAAAGTTATGGCTCTGGGAAGGAGGGGAGTGAAAAACGAATACGGAAAAATGGAAAATCCCAAGGTCATGAAGGAGCTAATCCATTTTTCTGTAACGTTTTTGCATACCCTTTGCCCATTTTCATGGACCTTAGAAAAGAAGAAACACATTCTGGAAATGCATTTTAAAGCGGTTATCCAATACTTTAAATTCGCAGTCTAAATGGGCCTGGGGTGGTGGGAGTATAGATAAGAATTGTCACATTGGCACTAATGCTCCGCTTTTGGGAAAAACTGTGGCCAGAAGACAGGCCGGGGACAAAGTGCATTGTGCTAGTCTGAAAACGGAGTATCTTTTTTTTAAAAAAATGTTTTTTCACCACTCCAGGCTTGAGTTATTGTGAATTTATTTCCACTTTCAACTCTTTTAGCCATGACAGTGGTCTGTGGTCACTGGAATAGAAGAGAGAGTTCTGCCTCTTACCTAACTGCTTCCTCTTGGCTTCACATCATCGCTGCGGCATGACACGTGATGTCGCGTCAGACCAGCTGATCAAAAGATGAGATGCGGACGCCGTCAGGTAACAGGTGGCACTCCCTCTCCCGTTCCAGCTGACACACACTACAATTGAGAAAGAGTGAAAAATGTAAAGGGGTCTGAGTACTTTCCGTACCCACTGTATAATACTGGTTTTTTTCACATCTGGTAAATGGAGTTTCTATTGAGACTGACGGTCTGGAAATAAACACCCAAACGATAAAACTTTAGGTACAACATTGAGAAGAATATAGATGACAAGGGCCTTGGGCAAGAAATGAAGATATAACTAATTGATGGGCTGACAGTTGTCTATTCTGATTCCACAGAAAGGCTATTGCAGCAAAAATTGCTGAAAAATGTAATGCAGGCAATGATAGGTTACAGAATACATATAAATATTAGATCTAAAGAAGAGATCTTTTACCGTATATTTCTGTATATCTGTAGTTTGTGTTCATTGTAGGTGAAGATATATATTAATATGTAATAAGAAATGTATGACCTGTTCTTGTGGACTGAGAAGTGCAAACATGTTCATGTAAAGTGACAACTGAACTACGGTACTTGTTTGTGGTATTGAGAAGAGAATTACTTGTTCATATGGGCACTGACAATTTTCTTTATCAATTGCATTCTGTGAGCAGGCAGCCATTGTGCCTCACTGAGTAGACTTAATGGAAATCCAACTTCACCGCGTGTAATTTTGTCTGAACCTATTTATTGTCTGCAGTGGAATGGCTGTATTAGTGGTAATTTTTCATGCTCTATGGAGCGAAAGTTTGTAAATTGAACTGGAAAATTGCATGCAAAAAAAAATGTTTTGCAACAGGATATGAGACCAGAAGAAATGTCACGAAATTATTTCAGTGTCACTTTCTACACCCTATCAAACTTAATTGAATATATCATTATATTTGAGTAATCTTGCTGCATAGTCAGCACTCCAAACACTTTAACTTAAAAAAAGACATTAATAGACACACGTACACACTAACGCTAAACGAAGCTAGTGCAATGGACCCAATTAATCCTTGCCAAAAGAGCAGGAAACGTAAATGCATAGTATTAAAATTGACAATAATATACAATGCTCAAAAAAATAAAAGGAACACTCAAATAGCACATCCTACATATGAGTGAATGAAACATTCTCATTGAATACTTTGCTCTGTACAAAGTTGAATGTGCTGACAACAAAATCATACAAAAATCTTCAATGGAAATCAAATTTATTAACCAATGGAGGCCTGGATTTGGAGTCACACACAAAATTAAAGAGGAATGTAATGACCTTAAAACAAGTCAAAATGATGCTCGGCAGTGTGTGTGGCCTTCACATGCCTCATGACCTCCCTACAACACCTGGGCATGCTCCTGATGAGGCAACGTATTGTCTCCTGAGGGATCTCCTCCCAGACCTGGACTAAAGCATCCACCAACTCCTGGACAGTCTGTGGTGCAACGTGACGTTGGTAGATGGTGCGAGACATGATGTCCCAGATGTGTTCAATTTCATTTAGGTCTGGGGAATGGGCAGGCCAGTCCATAGCTTCAATGCCTTCATCTTGCAGGAACTGCCGACACACTCCAGCCACATGAGGTCTGGCATTGTCCTGCATTATGAGGAACCCATGGCCAACCACACCAGCATATGGTCTCACAAGGGGTCTGAGGATGTCATCTCGGTACTTAATGGCAGTCAGACTACCTCTGGCGAGCACATGGAGGACTGTGCAGCCCTCCAAAGAAATGCCACCCCACACCATTACTGACCCACTGCCCAACCAGTCATGCTGAAGGATGTTGCAGGCAGCAGATCGCTCTCCACGGCATCTCCATACTCTCACATCTGTCACGTGCTCAGTGTGAACCTGCTTTCACCTATGAAGAGCACAGGGTGCCAATGGCGAATTTGCCAATCCTGGTGTTCTGTGGGCACTCAGACCATCCTCATGGAGTCGGCTATCTGTTGTTTCAGATGCTGGGGTCATCTGAAGGCAATTGTCAATGCTGTGAAGATACGAGATGTGCAGCATCTGAAACAACGGATACTGGAAGGCTGTGCTAGCATTTCTTCTACGGTGTAGCTATCAGTGTGTCAAGAGTGGGAGAAGAGGGTTGTATTGACAATCCAACACAACGGCAGCACTTTGAACACATTTTCTAAGTGGTCATAAACTTGTAAATAACTCATGAAATAATAAAGTTACATTAAAACCAAGCACACCATTGTTTTTCTTGTGAAATTCTCACTAAGTTTGATGTCACATGACCTTCTTCCCATTGGAAAAAATAAAGTTGGATCCAAAATGGCCGACTTCAAAATGGCCGCCATGGTCACCACCCATCTTAAAAAGTTTTCCCCCTCCCATATACTAATTTGCCACAAACAGGAAGATGATATCACCAACCATTCCCATTTTATTTAGTTATATGCATATAAATGGCCCACCCTGTATATTATGTTCTTATTATTCAAAAATAAAGATGCAATCCATTTGTATATAATTTTGCTGTCTGCATTTTTTTAGTAAATATCCTCTCTAGCTATGCATTTTATAGGTTTTTATAGAAATGCACACCGTATACTATCAATACATTTGTTTATCACGTAAAAGTGCTTTTATTTTAGTTAGATTTTGTTTGTAATGAAAATTTTAAAAAACACACAAGGAAAAATCACTTTTTAAAACAAGTTTAATGATTCTGTTTCCTGTTCCTTTGAATCCCTGTGTCATGCATCAGTTTTTCTGGCCCTCAACTTGGTAAAGTATCACATAGTTTTTGCCTTAAAAGAAGCTGTCACATCCTTTTTTTGCTATTAAACTGCCCCAAATGTCTGTTAGTGGTGCTCATTTAATCAGTGACATGTTTTTCGCAAGCAAAACGTCCCGGTATTTATGGCAAAAAACACTTTTTATACTTTGATGATTACCCCACACAGTGGTGTCAAACTGCATTCCTCGAGGGCTGCAAACAGGTCATGTTTTCAGGATTTCCTTGTACTGCACAGGTGATAATTTAATCACCAACTCATTATTTGTTTAATACGATCCAATACAAGAAATGAGGGCACTCACCAGTCTTCACCGTGATTCGTACTTTATTAATAGATACAACTTGTTAAAAATCCATGGCCGGAGTTGAATGAGCCGTAGCTCGTGTGAGCAGGGGGGGTCAGGACGACGATCGTTTCGCGCTGTGCTTGCGCTTTGAAGCGCAAGCACAGCGCGAAACGATCGTCGTCCTGACCCCCCCTGCTCACACGAGCTACGGCTCATTCAACTCCGGCCATGGATTTTTAACAAGTTGTATCTATTAATAAAGTACGAATCACGGTGAAGACTGGTGAGTGCCCTCATTTCTTGTATTGGATCGTATTGAACACTGTTTTTTCTGAGGAGCACCCGAAGTCAGGATTCGTTGGAGTTGTGCTTCTATTTGTCGGATCTGTTGACACAGCCTGTCAGATGTTTTAAGCCATCGAGGATAGTGCCGCTCGGCGTGTTGTTTCTCCGGCTCTTGTTGTATTTTCATTATTTGTTTAGGTGATTAAATTATCACCTGTGCAGTACAAGGAAATCCTGAAAACATGACCTGTTTGCAGCCCTCGAGGAATGCAGTTTGACACCCCTGACCCCACATACCTTCTGTTTCAGTCACAGGGGTGGGGATATCTAGCTTTCCAGTCACGCTCAGTCAAAAAGTTTTTTCAAATTCTCCACGCCCATCACAATAAAATTCCTTCACTGCTACCTACGTAACCAAAATCTCCCAGCAGATCCTGCGCTTGTGTAATCACTATCAGCTCCCTGGGCATGCGCGCTAAATCTGGGTGTACATCCCAGCTTCATTGCATATGTGCGCATGCTCCAGGCCGCTGGGAGTCAGTGACTGCTGGAAGCGTGCATCATTGTGACGATCAGCGACTCTGGAGCATGCGCAGATACGCACATATACAATGAAGCTGGGACGTACAACCAGATTCAGGGCACATGCCCAGGGAGCTGATAATCATTACGCAAGTGCGGGATCTGCTGGGAGATTTCGGTGATGTAGAGAGCAGTGAAGGGAAGGAATTATAATATGATGGGTGTGGAAAATTTGAAACGGCTTTTGACTTAGCGTGACTGGAAAGCTAGATATCCCCACCCTATTGACTGATACAGAAGGTATGTTTGGTAATCATCAAAGTATAATAAGAGATTTTTGCGATAAATACTGGGACGTTTTGCTTGAGAAAAACATGTTAGTGATGCAATGTGCACCATTGGGGGCAGTTTAATAGCAAAAAAGGAAGTACAGGTTCCCTTTAAGTGTTTCTATAAATTGGATTCTAAAAGGCTGGACTCTCACCATTAGCCCCCCTTCACACATCTGTATTTTCGTATGTGTGATATCCGTTTTTTTCATGGTTACAACACGTACCCATAATAAGCTCTGCTGCTATGCCCAATCTGAAAGTAAGCCTAATATTATTCTCACATTTCTGAGTCCTAGTTCAGAATTTGGCTTTAAAGCTTCCAGTCACTGGACATTTCATCTGAATTGCTGTGAGCCAATCTCCTGGGTAATGATGTGTTGTCCAGAAAACTAGATTTACAATTTGATATTCTAGTGCCATGAACAGGCTATGTTACAAATGAGATAAGAATCAGTGATTTTCTATATTCCAGGAAAACATTCAGCAGCAATGCCCTTGTGACATTTGTCTGCTATACAATAATATACCAGATAAAGCGACGGGACAACTATGGCGAACATCGTTAACATATTATGTAAACCATGCGGGGAATTGTGTTAAAAAAAAATTAGGAAAAGAAAAGGTTTTCCATTTTTTTCCCACTTTTACCATTTTTTTCCCTGAAAAAACATCATAAAAGTTAAGCAATAATTGGAACCCCAAAATGGTTCTATGAAAAAAGTCTGTGTTCTTGTAAAAAAATAGCCTTAATATGGCTACATCTATTAAAAAAAATGTTAAAGTTCTTCAAATATAGCAACATAAAAACATTATTTTCCATAAAATGTGTAAAATATTAAAAACTATACTTGCAGTATGCGCAGATAGATGTATAGGCTCAATAAAAAGTCTATGAAACTGTACAGTATGAGTATGGGGCTCATAGACTTTGTATTGAGTCAGTTTGTAAGGGGTTTTACCTTCTCTGCTCCGTGCCTGGAACCACTTAGCTGTACAGCAGGTTTCCCTGGGGGCAGACTTAGAGGCCGGGACAGGAAGGAAGCCGGGCTGAGAGAGAAAAGAGGCGCACTTTCCAGGGCTAGAGCAGCGTGCACAGCAGAGAGAGCAGCGTGCGCAGCAGAGAGAGCAGAGTGTGCAGCAGAGAGAGCAGCGTGTGCAGCGGAAACAGCGGACAGAATAGCATGCAGCTGCACTCCTGGGTGGAGAGAGAGAGCTCCCGGTCGGAGGACTGAGACAGGAAGATTGTCCAGAAAGACTGCATCTTGTGAGTATGTGAAAGTGGACTCTGCTGTGACTGGAGTGGTGCGCCCTGACGCTCGTGCAAAGACATTGACCCGTGCAGAGACAGTGGCCCCTAGCACCCACGGCTTTAGTGCAGAGCCCCTGATTCCTGTTGGGTGACCAAATAATAGACTGACCATCGTTCTCCCAAGATAGGCTGCACTGTTGAGGCAGAAGACTCAGAGCACAGGGGACCCCGTTTGCCTAGCATCCCCTCTACTCACCACAGTAACCCCTCAAACCCCAGTTTGCAGGTTCCCAGAGACTACACAGCTCACGGATAACAGAGCGACGACAAGTGCCGCTGTTTCCCGGCGCCTACATTGGAGAAGATGACCCTACAAGCAAGTCCTCATCAGATTGATAAGTGTTTTTCCCAAGAACTTCCTTTTACTTCTGTTATACTGCTTCCCATATATTTTGCACCGTTATTTCTAAAGTTTATATTCTACGGTTTTCTCCCTGTGAGGAGAATATCGCCCCTGTTAATAAACCCCCCTCAACAGTTGGTCTGTCTGTCCCGTGGTGACATAGTCTACCCTGCACTCTATTACAAGTACACCACTCTGTAATCTCCGAAAGATGCAGACCTCTTTTGCTTCATGAGCAGCGCACTTTAGAAAAGTGTATTGCACAACCAGACCTCCATCCTTCCTGAGGGGTGTTTCAGTGCCTAGCACAGTGTTAAAAAAAAGTCTTTTTACTTTTTAAAAGGAATCTGTCAAGTAAGTTAATGCTATCCTGCTAACCTGCAGATATAGGGTTAATCTGCAGGTTAATAGAGTTAATCAAGTGCCCAGTTACTGTACTGAATGTTTCGCACCAAGGAGAAAATTAACTTTACTTCTCCTGGGAACCACTGGCTGACAGTCATACAGGCATGCTGGGGCGGCTACGGTCACCACTCACAGCACTGAGAGTTGCAGCTGTATGTCCTGACACTTTCACTCACGGTGCAGTGCATAAGTGCAGAACTGGCTGTCAGTCATACAGGCATGCTGGGGCAGCTATGGTCACCACTCGCAGCACTGAGAGCTGTGGCTGTATGTCCTGACATTTTCATTCACAACTCATGGTGCAGTGCATAAGTGCAGAACTGGCTGTCAGTCAAAATGATGGGTGGGGTGTGTTTACAGCCGCCGCTCTCAGTGCTGTGACTGATGACTGCAGTCACACCTGTGTGACTGAAAGCTGGCAGTTCCCTGGAGGAATAAAGTTAATTTTCTCCTGGGTGTCGCACATTCAGTGCAGTGGCCAGGCAACTTCATAACGCTATTAACATGCAGAACAACTCCGTATTTGCACGTTAATAGTTTCATCCAACCTGACCTTTAAATTTTGGGGGCATCTAGATTGATTACTGTAATTGAAACGTGTAGTAAAGTACACAGGAATCCGCCCTTTTCTCACCATGGAAACCGCAAAAACCTTCACTGTCGCCCTGATCCGCTCCTGCCTGGACTACTGTAACGCTCTATTAATTGGCCTCCCCCTTACTCGACTTTCCCCTCTCCAGTCCATCCTTAATGCAGCAGCTAGAGTCGTCCATCTGGCTAATCATTACTCGACGCGTCCGTTCTTCGCCAGTCGTTACACTGGCTGCCCATTCATTACAGGATACAATTCAAAGTACTTGTTCTCACCCACAAAGCTCTCCACAGTGCGGCACCTCCTCCCTCATTTCTGTCTATCGGCCTAACAGACCACTGTGCTCTGCAAATGACTTTCGACTAACATCTGCACTAATCCATACCCCCCACTCCCGACTCCAAGACTTCTCGCCTGCTGCACCAATCCTCTGGAATACTCTACCCCAAGATATTAGGACCATCCACAATTTGCATAGTTTTAGGCGCGCGCTCAAAACACATTTGTTCAGAGCGTCCTATCACATTCACTAATCAAAGTCATATTATGTTTGTGTGTGTGTAGCCCATTCACTATCAACATCTATCCTCCACCCCCTGAAGATGGCTGGACCATCATTGTAAATACACACCTGTGCTTTGTATCTCCCCCACCTCATTGTAGATTGTAAGCTCTCACGAGCAGGGTCATCACATTTCGCTTTAATTATTGTATTGTTAACGTTGTTACTTATTATTATTATTATTATACATTTTTATAGCGCCATTTATTCCATGGCGCTTTACATGTGAATACGGGGCAAATATAGACAAATACATTAAACATGAGCAGATAACAAGGCACACGAGTACATAAGGAGGGAGGACCCTGCCCGCGAGGGCTCACAGTCTGCAGGGGGTGGGTGAGGATACACTAGGAGAGGGAAGAGCTGGCTGTGCGGCTGTTCAGTAGGTTGAGGATCACTGCAGGCTGTAGGCTTGTCGGAAGAGATGAGTCTTCAGGTTCTTTTTGAAGGTTTCTATGGTAGGCGCAAGTCTGATGTGTTGGGGTAGAGAGTTCCAGAGTATGGGGGAAGCACGGGAGAAGTCTTGGATGCGGTTATGGGAAGAAGAGATGAGAGGGGAGTAGAGAAGGAGGTCTTGGGAGGATCGGAGGTCGCGTGTAGGTAGGTACCGGGAGACCATGTCACAGATGTATGGAGGAGACAGGTTGTGGATGGCTTTGTATGTCAGTGTGAGGGTTTTGAACTGGAGTCTCTGGGCGATAGGAAGCCAGTGAAGGGCTTGACACAGGGGAGAGGCTGGGGAATAGCGGGGGGACAGGTGGATTAGTCGGGCAGCAGAGTGTAGGATGGATTGGAGTGGTGCCAGAGTGCTAGAGGGGAGTCCAGAGAGTAGGAGGTTGCAGTAGTCGAGGCGGGAGATGATAAGGGCATGCACTAGCGTTTTTGCAGTGTTGCGGTCAAGGAAAGCACGGATCCGGGAAATATTTTTGAGTTTGAGACGACAGGAGGAGGCAAGGGCTTGGATATGTGGCTTGAAAGAGAGGGCAGAGTCGAGGATCAACCCGAGGCACAGGGCGTGTGGGAGTGGGGATAGTGAGCAGCCATTGACATTGATGGATAGGTCTGGTGGAGGGGTAGAGTGAGATGGGGGAAAGATGATGAATTCTGTTTTGTCCATGTTCAGTTGTAGAAAGCGAGCAGAAAAGAAGGCTGAAATGGCAGACAGACAGTGCGGGATTTTGGTAAGCAAGGAGGAGAGGTCAGGTCCGGAGAGGTAGATCTGCGTGTCGTCAGCGTAGAGATGGTACTGCATACCGTGGGATTCTATGAGCTGTCCCAGGCCGAAAGTGTAGATGGAGAAGAGTAGGGGTCCTAGAACAGAGCCTTGAGGAACACCGACTGACAAGGGGCGAAGTGAGGAGGTGGTGTGGGGGAGGGAGACACTGAATGTTCGGTCTGTCAGATATGACGAGATCCAGGAAAGGGCCAAGTCTGTGATGCCAAGGGATGAGAGGATTTGTAGCAAAAGGGAGTGGTCTACAGTGTCAAAGGCAGAAGACAAGTCCAGGAGGAGGAGGACAGAGTAGTGTCGCTTGCTCCTGGCAGTTAGTAGGTCATTGGTGACTTTACTTAGGGCAGTTTCAGTTGAGTGATGGGAACGGAAGCCTGATTGTAACCGATCAAAGAGGGAGCAGGAGGAGAAGTGGGAGGACAGTTCAAGATGGACGTGTTGCTCCAGCAATTTGGAGGCATAAGGGAGAAGAGATATTGGGCGATAGCTAGACACAGAGGATGGGTCGAGGGAGGGCTTTTTGAGGATGGGTGTGATCTTGGCATGCTTGAAGGATGAGGGAAAGACACCTGTTGTGAGTGAGAGGTTGAAGAGGTGTGTTAGGGTTGGGATGAAGACCGTGGAAAGGTTAGGGATGAGGTGGGATGGGAGCGGGTCAAGCGTGCAGGTGGTGAGGTGTGATCTTGACAGGAGGGTGGAGAGCTGATCTTCTGTCATGGTGGAGAAGCTGGTTTTGGAGGAGCAGGGTTGAGCAGCTAAGAGGGGCAGTGGGCGCTGTGGGCCAAAGCTTTCTCTGATCGTATCGATCTTCTGTTTAAAGAAAGAGGCATAACTTATGACTGTTATGTTTGAAACTGTTAAACTGTAAAACGCTGCAGAATATGTTGGCGCTATATAAATAAAGATTATTAAGAAGTCTTCTCTTTAGTGTATTTATCATCCTTGAGGCCTGTAACCCTTTTGTTAGTTACTCGGCTGTTTTTCATTGGGCTACTGTTGGTAGGAACTAGCCACTGCATATAGAAAAGACCCACGGAACCTACCATCTTGGAAGTGCTCCGACACGGCGGTCTGCTCCAGACATCACAAACAGACCCTTGTCAAAGTCACTCAGATTCTTACGTTTGCCTATTTTTACAGGGAACAATTTGAAAAAAATTTTCTGTTGAGTTAGGTTTTTGAGCTGATTTGTACTAAAATTGGCATGCTGATTCCAAAAATGTAGTCAGTTTTTTTCTAGCACGTCAAGTTTTTCCTCCACAACTTACCTGCCAGAGAAGCACAATTGCACTGATATCTGTAATAAGACTTGTTATCTGATTACAATTCGACTCATATAGAGCTACGTGGCAACTTGTAAGAGTAGTCACAACTTTGTCATGCCTATTTCTTATATATTTCATTTTTTGTTCATATTTGTACTATTTAAAAAAAACAACACACTTTTTAGGTACAGTAGTTTACATAGTTTTGAGAAGACAAAAATTCTATAGTTCAAAAACTTGACGTGATAGAGAAAAACTGAGATCATTTCTGGATTCAGCATCCAAAAATTAATTAAGAACAGTTGTCTGACCTAACTCTTAAAAAATTGTGTTCCCCAGTGAACACGTCACTCCTTATGTAGGTATGGTGCACAGAAAAGGGTTACCAACGTCTATATCCAAAAGTTATCCAAAAATCCGGCACTCAAAGAATCATTATAATAATTTTTATTTATATATTTCCAGTAAATTCAATAACGTTTCGGTCTTTATGACCTTCATCAGACAGATAAATGCAGAGATTGAGAAAAACCGACCCGCTATGTACATGTGACTCCAGTAGGAGTTCGCAAAAGAGTCCGGTGGTGAATATAGCTGCTGACCGCAAAAAAGTCACTGGTGAAATGCCTGCATGCTGGCATGAAGGTCATAAAGACCGAAACGTTATTGAATTTACTGGGAATATATAAATAAAAATAAAAATTATTATAATGATTCTTTGAGTGCCGGATTTTTGGATTACTTTTGCCTATTTTTACAAGCCTTTCAAGCACTGACTGTTCTCTTTCTGCCTAATGTATCCTATCTCTTGAAAAATATCATTATCACCAGATAATAAATGTTATTCACGTTACCTTTCAGTAGTTTTAATGTTATGGCTGATTTGTGTTTTTATACATGATAGTGTGGGAACAATATCATAGTTTGTACGGAGGCTGTGGTTGTATGAATGTCTCAAATCTGGCAAACAAATTGCAATAAATCCTGCACGTGGGAATACAATTTTTTTTTTTTATCAGTTTATTACGTTTATCCTAAACCCTTATTTCCACTTCCAATAGGTAAACTACACTAGGCTGACAGCAGAGAGCAGCAGAGGTCTGTGTGAAAGCTGTTTCTGAATATCTAACAAAGCTGAGAACTTATTCTACAAAGGTGACATCTGTCATAAAAACAAACAAACAAAAAAAAACCAGCATAATGAATTGGATTTGTAAATGCAAAAATGTGAAAAAATGTTGATTATTTTAATTTCTGCATTGTTTTGAGGGCCATTAATATTGCTCTGCTGCATAGGTTTAGGCCATTTTAAGAAGTATACATTTCAGTGACTGTCCAGTTCTCTTGAATGAGGCTTGTAGAAATCTATTCACATGAAGCAGCTATCTGCCATAACACAGCTGCATTCTGGGTAATCCAGTTAGTTTTCAAATGTACAAAACAGAATTCATATGAATATAAGATCTTCAGATGGAAAAATAGATCAATATTTTCTGATCTGTCTTTTCCTGGGGAAATCGTAAGTAATAAATTGACATGATAAGATGCTTTTATTTCAATAATGGACTCTAAAACCGTGAATCCACTTCAGGTTCCTGCTATTATATTTCTAGTATAATAGTAGGAGTAATAGAATCATAACACAGAGTAAATAATTTCTAATATTGCTTAAAGGGAATCTATCAGTATCTTCAACTCTCCTAAGTAATGATGGGTGGACCTGTGGATGTTCTGGTGTGGCCGAATATCTAAAAAAAAGTTTGGTTCGGGTGCCAGAACGATACCCGAATCCGAACCCATAACCCATTCAGGGTTCGGCACCCCGAACATTTGGTGTTGCCCATGTTGTCATCTGCATGACAGCGCAAGAAACAATGGTGGGTCTGATCAGCGGTAGGGTAAAAAAAGATTACCTCCGATCACATGTGTCGGCTGATGAGAGTACTACTCCCATCAGCCTATGCCTGCTGTTGCTGATAACAGCAAGAGCAGGTCCCGCTGATGGTAGTATTCATCAGCTGGTGCCTGTGCTATAAATAAATAATACAAAAAAAATGTGAGATCTCTTCTATTTTTCATAACCAGGGCAGACAAAACTGACAGCTACCATCAGCTGTCAGCTTTATCATGGCTGGTTATCAATAGAAGGGCCCCCCCCATTTTTGACAACCAGCCCAGCTAAAGCAAACAGCTGGGGGCTGGTATGCTCAGACTCGTAAGGGGTCATGGATTTTGGCCCCCAGCCTAAAAATAGCAGCTTGCTGCTGCCCCACAAAAGGTGCATCTATGAGATGCGCCAATTCTGGAGATTTGCCTGGCTCTTCTCTCTTCCCCTGGTGTGGTGGCAAGTGGGGTAATAGTTGTGGGGTTGAAGTCAGCTGTTTTATGGCCGCTGACATCAAGTCCACAGGCTAGTAATGGAGAAGCATCCGTAAGACACCCCCATTACTATTCCCACAGTTAGATTGTAAAAAAATACACAGCCAGAATAAAAACCTTTAATTGAAAGGAAGGCACAGACTCCTTTATTTGAAATAAAAATGCAGTTATCCTCACTTTACGCCTTATCCATTGATGCCCATGTCCCCTGGAAAAAAACAGAAAATAGCAGATGACAGTGTGGGAAACACCCGATGTTTGGGGTGTCGAACCCGAACAGTAACACAGACTTCCTGGAGAAGTCGTTGTCCAGGATCAGGAAAGCAGAAATTAACCATTACACTTCACACTGGTAACAACCCTTTTCATTTACAATAATATTTGGAGGTAGATTCTCATGCAGATCTGGGTCTGGCCTACAGCCTGGAACAGCTCATTTACATGTAAAAAAAACGTGGATATCTCTGGAAAAAGATACCGGATTGCAAATACCAAGGTGTCTTTTTATTCCGCTTATTATGACCTTCATGCCCATATAGACGTCTTAGAAGGGATGATCCTACTGACAGATTCCCTTTAATTAAAAAAAAATGAAAAGTTATTATACAGCATCATGTATCAGTTAAAAGATTTTAGATTTAGGTATATAGCTTTACTCAATCACTTCTATTAATTTCAAGGTCACTTGTAAGCACTTCTAAGGCTAGTTTCACAGATCATTTTATTTTGGTGTGCTAGCCATAATTTTTGCTGATAGATCACAGACCTATTACAATAAATGTGTCTTTTAACATGTGTTTTTATGGCAAAATGATTATCTGCAAAAAAAACCCTCCCCATAAAATAAAATCAAACAAAAACGTGGCTGACCTCTCTCCACAAACCGCAGGTATCGGCTATATTGAGAAGTCAGCATCTGACTCTAAGAAATACGGCTGGAGATGAGCTCTGGCCATGCTTGCTGCCATTTAAATGCCTCTGTCAATCTCTGACAGTGACTTTTAAATGGAATGTCTGCCATTGCTTACGCTTAACATCTCCCATTAGCGCCATGTGATGTGATAGCAGGGCTCCTATTACTATTACAGCGGCCGGGGGGGGGGGGGGGGGCTCGCTGAAGGTCTACGTTGTTGCCATCTTGGTACTCCTCAGAAGGTCTGCGCATTTGGGCTCTAGTCTACATGCCACTATTTCTCATTTAAAATAAAATCAATGACATGCAATTGAAGTGTAGACTTTCAGGTTTATGTAAAGGGTTTAAGCAAAAATATTTTGTGAAATGTTTAGGAATTGCAACCATTTTCTACAAAGTCTCCTCATTTCAGGGGCTCACAAGTAATTGAACAAATTAACTTAACCATAAATAATATGTTCATTGTTAATACTTTGTAGAGAATCCTTTGTAGGCAATGACTGCATGAAGTCTAGAAGCCATGGACATCACCAAACGCTGGGTTTCCTTCTTTGTGATACTTCGCCAGGTCTTTATTGCAGCTGACTTCAGTCGTTGCTTGTTTGTGAGTCTTTCTGCCTTAAGTGTTGTCTTAAGCATGTGAAATGCATCTTCGATATGGTTGAGATCTGATGACTGACTCTGCCACTGCGAAATATTCCACTTCTTTTCCTTAAAAACATCTGGGTTGCTTTTGCATTATGTTTTGGGTCATTGTCCATCTGTACTGTGAAGCACAGTCCAATCAACCTTGCTGCATTTGGTTGAATCTGAGCAAAAAGTATAGTCCTGTACACTTCAGAATTAATTTGAAGCCCTGCTATGTGTAGCACAAGCGATCTGTCTGATCACTGCTTCAAGTCTCCTAAGAAGACTACTAAAGCAAGTGAAAAGTAAAAAAAAAAGAAAAAAGTTTTCAAAGATACATATATTTTTTTAAATATAAAAGTTAAATCACCTGCTTTCGCCCCATTTACAATAAAACAATAAAAAATAAAAGATACACATATTTGATATTGTCGTGTTTAGAAACGCCCGATCTATCAAATTATAAAATGAATCCGATCAGTAAATGGCGTAATGAGAAAAAAAAACAAAATGACAGACTTCCTTTTTTTGGGTAGCCGCAACATTGCAATAACAGGCTATCAAAACATCTTATCTACACCAAAATAGTATCAATAAAAACATAATTTCTGTGCAAAAAAAATTAAGCCTTCACCCAGCCCAAGATTTAAAAAAATGGAGACTCTACAGGTCTTGGAAATTTTGATTTTTTTTTTGCAAACTTTTTTTCACTACTTACCGTATATCAGGGGTGTCAAACTGCATTCCTCGAGGGCCTCAAACCATGCGTGTTTTCAGGATTTCCTTGTATTGCACAAGGTGCTGGAATCATTCTCTGCAGGCGATTAAATTATCACCTGTGCAATGCAAGGAAATCCTGAAAACATGACCTGTTTGCAGCCCTCGAGGAATGCAGTTTGAAACCCCTGCCGTATATACTCAAGTATAAGCCGAGATTTTCAGCCCAGTTTTTTAGGCTGAAAGTGCCCCTCTCGGCTTATACTCGAGTCATTGTCCCAGGGAGTTGGCGGGGGACGGGGAGCGTCATCTGTCACATCATACTCACCTGCTCCCGGCGTGGTCCCTTCTCACTTACAGATGGTCTCGGCAGCCAGCAGCTCTTCCTGTGTTCAGCGGTGACATGATACAGCTCATTAAAATAATGAATATGGACGCGACTCCATTTCCGTAGGGGTGGAGCGGATATTCATTACTTTAGTGAGCGGTACCATGTTACCGCTGAACACAGGAACAAGCTGCCGGCGCGCACAGGAGACCATCGGAGAAGCAGGGATCGCGCCAGGATGGTCAGTATGACGGGGGAGGGTGAGCATTATGATATTCACCTGTCCCCGTTCCACCGCTGGGCTCCGTCTTCCATGTCCTCTGGCTGTGATGTTCATGTCAGAGGCGCGATGACGTGTTAGTGTGCGCCCTCTGCCGGAACAGTCACTGCGGAGAGACGGGACGCTGAGGAGCAGCGGGCAGCGACGAGAGGTAAGTATGTCTTTTTTTAATTGCAATAGCAGCAGATATACAGTACGGTAATCAGATCAGCATAAACTGCACTGGTATGATGGGCATTACATGTTGCATATTTCCTATGGAGCATCTTATGGGGCCATAATCAACCTTAATGCAGCATTACATGTGGCATATTTTCTATGGAACATCTTATGGGGCCATAATCAACTTTATGGAGCATTACATGTGGCATATTTACTATGGAGCATCTTATGGGGCCATAATCAACCTTTATGCAGCATTACATGTGGCATATTTTCTATGGAGCATCTTATGGGGCCATAATCAACTTTATGGAACATTATATGGGCCCATGATGAACTTTATGGAGCATTATATGGACCCATCATGAATTTTATGGAGCATTATATAGGCCCATCATGAACTTTATGGAGCATTACATGGGCCCATCATGAACTTTATGGAGCATTACATGGGCCCATCATGAACTTTATAGAGCATGATATGGGGTGTATTTTGTATGTAGCATCTTATGGGGCCAATCATGACCTGTATGGAGCATTATATGGTCTTGGATATATAGTATGTATTTTGAGAATTTAATCACTATGGTATGCATTTCTTTTTTAAATCTTGTTAGAAATGGATCCCAATACCTCTAATCCTGGACCAAAACAAAAATGCAGGTCATGCGAAGCTGGTTTCAAACTTAAGGTTGTGTCAAGAGTAGAAGAAAGCAATAACAGTATTGCAAGTAGGGAATTTTGTGTTAACGAAAAACAAGTGAGGGAGTGGCGGAAAATGAAAGCTGACTTGGGAAAGATTCCAAAAGCAAATAAAGCTCAACGTGGTTTAAAGATGTCATGCGAGGCTCTAGAGACTGAATTGCATGAATGTGTTATGGAGTGTCGTCAAAATGGTTACTGCGTAACACGCATGGGAATTCGCTTACATGTCCTTCAAATGGCTAAGGAAGACAAATTGAAAGCATCAGGCATTGAAAATTTTGTTTCATGAATAGATTTGGCCTATGTTTGCGGCAAAGAACAAAGATTTCACAGAAGTTGCCAAAAGACCTTGATGAAAAAGTGATGTCATTCCATTTACTCATCAAACAAAGAAGGATCCATAACTATGACCTGGGAGATATTGGAAATATGGATGAAACACCTAGGACTTTTGATCTTCCAAGCAACAGAACTATGGCAAATATGGGAGACAAAACTATTTTACTCAGAACCACAGGAAATGAAAAAAATTTCACAGTCGTTCTTTCATGTTTGGCTAATGGAACTAAGCTGCGGCCTGTCATTATTTTTAAAAGAAAGACCTTGCCTAAAAAGGTCAAATTCCCACCATGGATTACAGTGCGTGCACATGTTAAAGGCTGGATGGATGAAGACGGAATAAAAAAATGGCTGGAAGAAATTTGGAATCGAAGACCAGGAGCAACCTTAAAGAAAAAAACATCATTGCTAGTTTGGGATATGTTCAGAGCCCACACATCTGATGACATAAAAAAATTGACAAAGTCTTCTCAAGTTACTTTGGCGGCTATTCCAGGTGGACTTACATCTGTATTGCAGCCTCTAGATGTGTGTTTAAATAAACCTTTCAAAGACCGTGTGCGAAGGATGTGGCATGAATGGATGTCATCTGGTCAAGCCCGGCTGACAAAACTTGGAAATCTGATGAAGCCGGACATAGAATTAATAGCAAAGTGGGTTCGTGATGCATGGGAAGAGATTCCAGAGGACATGGTGCAACGGGCCTTCAAGAAGTGTGGCATTAGTAACACTATATGGATGGCAGTGAAGACAACGCTTTGTATTAGAACAACAGCAGTGACTGTGATGACAAACTCAGTGATGATGACAACGTCTATGCTGATAACCTCTTACCAGCTGAAGCTGAAGCTCTGTTTGGACATACAGATGAGGAATCCAGTGAATTTGAAGGATTGTAACTCTTGTGTTTTAGCTTGGTTGCTGATTGAGCTAAGGTCTTTGTACTTTTCAAGTTATTGTTGCTACCATATTGTTTTTGTTGACCCTTTTTTCCACTTGCAGTGCTTGTTTAATGTTTTTCTTTTAAATAAATATTCAAAAACATTTAACCTACTGATGTCTCAATTAATTTTAATTTTATTGGTATCTATTTTTATTTTTGAAATTTACCAATAGCTGCTGCACTTCCCACCCTAGGCTTATACTTGAGTCCATAAGTTTTCCCAGGTTTTTTTTTAAGTAAAATTAGGTACCTTGGCGTATACTCGGGTCGGCTTATACTCTAGTATATACGGTAAATAAAAAAGAATCTATACGTTAGTTATCTACAAACTCATAATGACCTGGAGAATCATAATGGCAGCTCAGTTTTAGCATTAAATGAACATGGTACATAAAAAATAAAACAAAAAATAATTGCGGAATAAAACTTTTATTGCAGTTTCACCGTACTTGGAATTTGTTCCTGTTTTCTAGTACACTATATGGTAAAATTAATGGTGGTGTTCAAAAGTACATCTCATCCCACTCAAAAAAGTAGTTCTCACATGGCTATGTTGACAGAAAAATAAAAAACGTTATGGCTCTGGGAAGAAAGGTAGAAAAAAACGAAAATGCAAAAATGGAAAATCCCAAGCCTTCGGACTTATACGCAATGAAGAGGAATTGAGATTTGCGGCTGGTCTCTCACTTCTTCTTGCTTACATTGTATGCCCAAAGATGGGGACAGTGGCACCAGCGCTGGTTGGGCACAGGGCTCACGTGTCATAACAACTGCACATGAGCCCCAGGAATGCAAGTGCCGACACTGCTGGAATGACGCTAGCATGGGAGGCGAGTATAAGTATTTTTATTTTCACAGGGGCAAACATTCAGATCGAGAAGAGGTTGACCTAGTAGTGGGCAACTCCTTTTAACTGCACCTGTGTATCCATATTACAGTAGTGTTCCTAGAGCAAAATGTCTTTGTTGCAGTGAGGGGCACCATACATGGGCACATGAAGTACCTATAGAGCTGCAAGCATGGTCTTTATTTCTGCATGAAGCATTGGAAATAGAGTTTATGCACAAAATATCCATTTTATAAACCCCCATTTGCCTGAGTTATGCTTGTTCTTCCTCTTTAGTTTGATTTAAATGTCTCTTTACATGTTATTAGTAGCACATAAGACATTTTTTTATAGCCCAAAATCTAGAAAACCTTGTACAAAAATATGAAAGAAGGACAGAAGATGCAAAAATAAAACACAACTGGCAAAACAACTCGCCTGACTTTATTAGGTAGAAATTAGTGGAGGAAAGTGGTATTTTCAAAACTTGAAAAATAGCAAGAGGGGGAACTACACAGTATTTCACTAGAATGAGAGGTCACACTGAAGCCGGTTGTTAGTAGGCTCAAGATAAATGTAGTGAAATGGTATTTTACAGGTAGGAAGAAATAGCCTTTTAGCAGAGGTTGTAAAGGTTAATGCCTTAGAGGGAAGAAATAAGAGAATTTGGAATTACTTGGGGTGGGCAATAGTTTATCGCTAAAATAAAACATGACAATGGCTTAAAAACCATCTTTGGTTTGCAAGCTTTATGAACCAGTCTGACTCCTCACGTGGACCAGGGCTCTACCAATGTTCAAAACTGTGTTTATTTGCCTTGAAGGAAGATGTAGTGGTCTATTTACATGTCAAAGGAGAATTTGTTTCCACGGTCTTAAATTAGATGACGAAAGATAAAAACCAAGTGCTAGTGATCAGCAAAACTTTGTAGTTCCTTTACAGATGAAACAGATTTTTTAAAAAAAAAGCTGCAGAACTACACCCGCAGCAGCATATCACGTAGCCCGCCAATTTACATGTGGTCATCGATGAGCAAATTACAGCAAAATGTCATCGTTGTGATATTACAGTTACTATCAAGTCCTTTACATAGTGACATGCTCTATGTATAGAAAAGCCATGCACATTAAATAACTTTAAATATCAAATCTCCTACAGTATATACCGTACGATATATTCTCACTAACACATTACATCTCGGGGATCTAAAAGAATATAAGAATGTCACATTGACGCTTGGGTGCCCAGAACATTGGCATACTATTACTGACAGCTGAAGGTAAAATAAACTAGAAGAATTTAACCCCAGCTCCTTGGAGGATTTTACTGTACATATAGGTGGAATGTATTTTTATTACAGAGAATATGTAAAAAGAATAAAAGGTAAAATATTCTGCTAAAACATGTGGGGCGTGAATGTGATTTTTATGTTATGAATGTGTCAGACACCCAGTGATTTTTTTTTTTTGTATTGAATTATATAAAGCAAAATAGTGCAGCCAACATATAGGAGCCACGAGGGCCACAGTTCTTCAGAGTCTTTTAGTTTACACACATTGTTTAATATGCACTTTCAAATGTTCAATTTTATATAAAATATGTGCTTGTTGTCAGTGATTGGAAACTTTTTAGTTTTCATGCAGAGGCAAAAAAACCTCTCCAGACCTAGTTTTTTTTTCATTCAATGGATGATTGGTCATAGAGTAAATAGCTTATTAGTCTGAAGAAAGGCAAGAGCTGCTGCTGCTCTTTACACAAACTAAACTCATCAGAAAGGTTCCCATCCTCAATGTTTAGGCTCATCAAATGGGCATATACATCGGACAAGTGCTAGCTGATGTTTTATTGGATAGCACACGGACCAATGTGTGGGGTAGTGCTATGGGGGAGCGCTGATCAGCTTCTTTTTTCTCATGCCGATTCGGCATTGGAAAAAAATTTACAACATGCTGCGATTTCATGTGGATATCGGTTCGCACTCACAATGGAGAAGATGGAGAAATCTTGTTCTACATCCTCTCCTCACCTGTGCAACAATTCTCTCATCCGAGAGAATCGGATCACACTAAAGGTACCGTCACATTAAGCGACGCTGCAGCGATCTAGACAACGATCCCGATCGCTGCAGCGTCGTTGTGTGGTCGCTGGAGAGCTGTCACACAGACAGCTCTCCAGCGACCAATGATGCCGAAGTCCCCTGGTAACCAGGGTAAACATCGGGTTACTAAGCGCAGGGCCACACTTAGTAACCCGATGTTTACCCTGGTTATCAGTGTAAACGTAAAAAAAACCAAACACTACATACTTACATTCCGGCGTCTGTCCCCCGGCGCTCTGCTTCCTGCACTAAGCGCCGGCCGGAAAGCAGAGCACAGCGGTGACGTCACCGCTGTGCTTTCCGGCTGCTGCGCTTACACAGTGCAGAGAAGCACAGCACCGGAGAGGACAGACACTGGAATGTAAGTATGTAGTGTTTGTTTTTTTTTACATTTACACTGGTAACCAGGGTAAACATGGTGTTACTAAGCGCGGCCCTGTGCTTAGTAACCCGATGTTTACCCTGGTTACCAGTGAAGACATCGCTGAATCGGCATCACACACGCCGATTCAGCGATGTCTGCGGGAGATCCAGCGACGAAATAAAGTTCTGGACTTTCTGCGCCGACCAACGATGGTACAGCAGGATCCAGATCGCTGCTGCCTGTCAAACTGAACGATATCGCTAGCCAGGACGCTGTAACGTCACGGATCGCTAGCGATATCGTTCAGTGTGACGGTACCTTAAGTTGACACTCTGATCAAACTCTGATCCAAGTATCATTTACATAATCGATCCGCGTCTACGCTCTGTAACCCCGAACTTTAAGTGATCATTTTTCCATTCACTGATTGCAAGTAAGTGTTGAGGACATGGATGGTAAATTAGATGAGACCGTTGTCTAACATTTTGGTATACTTTATTACCTAAGTTTGAACAATCCCTAAAGCAAGGTTGGCAAAAAAAACCCCACAATATTATGTGCATTGACTGAAGCTGAATTTTTTCTTTAAGAACTTGCCAAAACTAAATATTTTGACCTGGGTGACTTTTTTTTGTTATTTTTTAAAGTTCTTTTTTTTTATTAGAGTCAGTCTAGTGAGAGTAGAAGTAGGAAGTGTTGTAGTACAAGTATTGTAGTACAAGAGATAACATATATAAAGTGCGGTGAAGATTTCTAAGGGTCAGAGATATACAAAGATTTGGCCAAAAAAGAAAGAAGGAAAGCACAGTATTGTTCCGTGTGATGTCTCATGTGAAACTCTGAGAATATACTCTTCAGTAACATTAAGTCCTTTTATTCTGTCGCTCCATAATATGGTATTCCTTTACTGCTGGGCACCCATCTACAATGTAATCAAATGGAACCTGACTCGTGCTGATGAATCCCTCTACAGTATCTATTCTCTCTACCTTTATTAAAAATTGTTCTGGTTCTCTTTTTTACAACCTGTATTTCCCATGACCTTTTCTATTTTTCAACACCTATGGCTTCCTCTCATGAATGCATCAGAAGACTTTTCAAATATGAATTCTATTCTTTGTAGCACACTTCTTTGTTCTACAGCCCTCTGCAGACCTCACTGAAATATTCCAATCTAAAGCTTCAGTAGCAAAGCACCAATAACAAATTCCAAACTTTTGTCTTTATTGCTAGTGCAACGATCACTGAAATGCAACATTCCAGAAAATGATATAATGGCATTTTCTGATTCATCATAAATCAGAACATGGGATTAAGGAGGCAACAGATTGGGAAAAGTGTTATACTGGTCCATGTAGTACTGATTAAAACTAGCAATATAGAGAAATGTTAAGTTAAACATACAGTGGCTTGCAAAAGTATTCACCTCCTTGAGATTTTTTGTGTTTTGCTACCTCACAACCTGGAATTTCACTGGTTTTTGAGGGTTTGCATCAGTTCTTGTAAAGAAAAATGTGGTTTTCTTTTTATTATGAAGCAAACAACAAATAGAATAAAATAACTGAAAACTTCAGTGTGCATAACTATTCAGCCCCCTAATGTCAGTACTTTGTAGAGCCTCTTTTTGTGGTAATTGCAGCTGCAAGTCGCTTTGGATAAGTCTCTATGAGCTTTCCTTATTTTGCCACTGAGATTTTTGTTCATTGCTCAGGGCAAAACTGCTTCTTTGAGATGGATGATTTCCTCTGGTGAACAATAATCTTCAAGTCTGACCACAGATATTCAAATGGACTAAGGTCTTGGCTTTGACTTGGCCACTCCAAAACATTTACACGTTTCCCCTTTAACCACATGAGTGTTGCTTTAGAAGTACACACAAAAAAAGAGCATGGACAACACCTTTAAAAATACATACGTTGATCTAATGTCACTAGGCAAAATATATATTACTGAACATGAGGTTCTTAGTTTAACATTCTGATCAGACTGTATGAAGCCCACTGCCACGTCACAGCGAACCTCTCAGTGGGTCCCTATAGCCTTAATGGAGCGGAGTCATGTGGTGACCACTGCCGCAGCGACAATGCACCAGCAGGACAGATGGCCTGGTGCCCCACAGCACCCATGCTGCAAGACTGAGTCCCCATGACTCCAGACCACACCGCCCCACCAGCATAAATCCACAGCAACAATGGCCACCACAGAGCACCAAACTAAGAACATCATGTTCAGTTATATATAATTTTGCCTAGCGGCATTAGATCAATGGGTGATTTTTGGAGGTGCTGTCCATTTTTTTTTCAGCATGTTGCTTTAGCAGTACGCTTTGGGTCATAGTCTTGTTGGAAGGTGAACCTCCATCCCAGTCTCAAATCGCTGACAGACTGAAACAGGTATTGCGCAAGAATATCCCTACATTTCATACCGTCCATCTTCCCCTCAACTGAGACCATTTTCCCTCTTTCTGCTGCTGAAAAACATCCCACAGCATGTTTCACTGTAGGCAGGGTCAGCAATAGGGGCAGGAAGATTAGCCAGCTGCCTAGGGCCCCCGCTGCCCCAGGGGCCCCCAGCCAGGGGCATACATACCACCGGTGTCTGAAGGTGGCGGGGGCCTTGCAGGCAGGGGCATACTGCCCATAGCGGCAAAGATTATGGGTATGAGTGAGGGGGCCCGGTGTCATGCAGCATCGGGCCCCTCTTACTCCCTCCCATATGCCACTATCCAGAGCCGGGTAGAGAGCAGTGCTCTGAGTGCAAGAGTTCAAAAAGAGGGCGTGTCATGCGGGGAGAGACGCTGGCCAAAGAACGCTTTCACCACCAGACTGAGGAAATCACTCAATAGCTGCAGTCTCTGTCCTCCTGCATGGCGCGTCCTAATGGTGAGTACTCACCTGTAGTCAGGAACCCGGGCTGCACAGCACACAGGGACAGCAGTGGAGGAAGAGCAGAACTTAGGCTGGAGTCACACTTACCATATAAAAATCTGTCTGATTATGACAGCCGAGAATCGCACAAATGTTCCAGAACAGTGATCCATATGTAATCCGTTTGCAATGCGAGGATGTGATCTCCTCGCATCTAGTAACAGTGCAACATCCGTATGGCATCCGTATGCAATGTGATTTTAACATGAGCTTTTACATACAGGGGACGCTAAAATCCCACATCCTAGATATTACTGAATGAAATATTTCAGTTGCAAATCTTTATTCATTACATAGTGGAATGTGTTGAGAACAATAAAACATAAAAATGATCAATGTAAATCAAAATGAATATCCCATGGAGGTCTGGATTTGGAATGATACTCAAAATCAAAGTGGAAAATCAAATTACAGGCTGGTACAACTTCAGTGGTAGTGCCTCAAGATAAGGAAATGATGTTCAGTTGTGTGTGTGTTGCCTCCATGTGCCTGTATGACCTCCCTACAACGCCTGTGCATGCTCCTGATCAGTCGGCGGATGGTCTCCTGAGGGATCTCCTCCCAGAACTGGACTAAAGCATCCGCCAACTCCTGGACAGTCTGTGTTGCAACGTGACGTTGGTGGATTGTTGTGAATTCTGTGGTCAAGCTCCCTCCTGTGGTCATGAGTGGTACTTCGGCTGGTTCTGTCTTTGAGCTTCCTCTGGTGGATGTGAGTGGGGCTGCGGCTTCTGAGTTTCCTTCCTCAGGTGACGAGGTTAAGTCGTTAGGTGCTGCTCTATTTAACTCCACCTAGTTCTTTGTTCCTGGCCTCCAGTCAATGTTCCAGTATTGGTCTTGCTCTCTCCTGGATCTTTCTTGTGGCCTGTCTGCCCTGCATAAGCTAAGTTTTGCTTGTGTTACTTTTGTTTGCTATATTTTCTGTCCAGCTTGCTATATTGGTTTTTCTTGCTTGCTGGAAGCCCTGAGACGCAGAGGGAGCACCTCCGTACCGTTAGTCGGTGCAGAGGGTCTTTTTTGCCCCTCTGCGTGATTGTTTGTAGGTTTTTGTGCTGACCGCAAAGCTATCTTTCCTATCCTCGGTCTATTCAGTAAGTCGGGCCTCACTTTGCTAAAATCTATTTCATCTCTGTGTTTGTATTTTCATCTTAACTCACAGTCATTATGTGTGGGGGGCTGCCTTTTCCTTTGGGGAATTTCTCTGAGGCAAGGTAGGCTTATTTTTCTATCTTCAGGGCTAGCTAGTTTCTCAGGCTGTGCCCGAGGCGCCTAGGTCTGGTCAAGAGCGCTCCACGGCTACCTCTAGTGTGGTATGATAGGATTAGGGATTGCGGTCAGCAGAGTTCCCACGTCTCAGAGCTCGTCCTATGTTAGTAACTATCAGGTCACTTTGTGTGCTCTTAACCACTAGGTCCATTGTGGTTCTGAATCACTTGTTCACAACAGTACTGGAGGCCCAAAGTACTAATGCTTCTCAATAGAGGGAAAAGAGAAGTTCTGAGACCATTTTTTTTTCTCTGTACTGTGTTTTGTCTTTCTTTTCCCCTAGACATTTGGGTGGTTCTGGGCACAGGTGTAGTGATGGACGTTAAAGGTCTGTCTTCTTGTGTGGATCATCTCACTGCAAGAGTACAAAATATTCAAGACTTTGTGGTTCAGAATTCTATGTTAGAACCAAGAATTCCTATTCCTGATTTGTTTTCTGGAGATAGAGCTAAGTTTCTGAGTTTTAAGAATAATTGTAAACTGTTTCTGGCTTTGAAACCCCGCTCCTCTGGTGACCCAGTTCAACAAGTTAAGATCATTATTTCTTTATTACGCGGCGACCCTCAAGACTGGGCATTTTCCCTTGCGCCAGGAGATCCTGCATTATGTAATATTGATGCGTTTTTTCTGGCGCTCGGATTGCTGAAAAATTTGCTGGCTCTGTGTCAGGGTCAGGATGAGGTAGAGATACAGTATATTGTCAGAAGTTTAGGAAGTGGTCTGTGCTCACTCAATGGAATGAATGTGCGCTGGCAGCAATTTTCAGAAAAGGTCTCTCTGAAGCCCTTAAGGATGTCATGGTGGGATTTCCTATGCCTGCTGGTCTGAATGAGTCTATGTCTTTGGCCATTCAGATCGGTCGACGCTTGCGTGAGCGTAAAACTGTGCACCATTTGGCGGTATTTTCTGAGCATGGACCTAAACCTATGCAGTGCGATAGGACTTTGACCAGAGCTGAACGGCAAGAACACAGACGTCAGAATGGGCTGTGTTTTTACTGTGGTGATTCCACTCATGCTATCTCCGATTGTCCTAAGCGCACTAAGCGGTTCGCTAGCTCTGCCACCATTGGTAGGGTTCAGTCGAAATTTCTTTTGTCCGTTACTTTGATCTGCTCTTTGTCATCCTATTTTGTCATGGCATTTGTGGATTCAGGCGCTGCCCTGAATTTGATGGACTTGGAGTATGCTAGGCGCTGTGGGTTTTTCTTGGAGCCCTTGCAGTATCCTATTCCATTGAGAGGAATTGATGCTACGCCTTTGGCCAAGAAAAAGCCTCAGTACTGGACCCAGCTGACCATGTGCATGGCTCCTGCGCATCAGGAGGATATTCGCTTTTTGGTGTTGCATAATCTGCATGATGTAGTCGTGTTGGGGTTGCCATGGCTACAAGTCCATAACCCAGTATTGGATTGGAAATCAATGTCTGTGTCCAGCTGGGGTTGTCAGGGGGTACATGGTGATGTTCCATTTCTGTCTATTTCATCATCCACCCCTTCTGAGGTCCCAGAGTTCTTGTCGGATTACCGGGATGTATTTGATGAGCCCAAGTCCAGTGCCCTACCTCCGCATAGGGATTGTGATTGTGCTATCGATTTGATTCCTGGTAGTAAGTTTCCTAAAGGTCGACTGTTTAATTTGTCTGTGCCTGAGCAAGCCGCTATGCGGAGTTACGTTTAGGAATCCTTGGAGAAGGGTCATATTCGCCCGTCGTCGTCGCCATTGGGAGCAGGGTTCTTTTTTGTGGCCAAGAAGGATGGTTCGCTGAGACCTTGTATTGATTACCGCCTTCTAAATAAAATCACGGTCAAATTTCAGTACCCCTTGCCGCTGCTGTCTGATTTGTTTGCTCGGATTAAAGGGGCTAGTTGGTTCACCAAGATAGATCTTCGTGGTGCGTATAATCTTGTGCGTATTAAACAGGGCGATGAATGGAAAACAGCATTTAATACGCCCGAGGGCCATTTTGAGTACCTGGTTATGCCATTCGGGCTTTCTAATGCTCCATCAGTGTTTCAGTCCATTATGCATGACATCTTCCGAGAGTACCTGGATAAATTCCTGATTGTATACTTGGATGATATTTTGGTCTTTTCGGATGATTGGGAGTCTCATGTGAAGCAGGTCAGAATGGTGTTCCAGGTCCTGCGTGCGAATTCTTTGTTTGTGAAGGTGTCAAAGTGTCTCTTTGGTGTTCAGAAGGTTTCATTTTTGGGTTTCATTTTTTCCCCTTCTACTATCGAGATGGACCCTGTTAAAGTTCAGGCCATTTATGATTGGACTCAGCCGACATCTCTGAAGAGTCTGCAAAAGTTCCTGGGCTTTGCTAATTTTTATCATCGCTTCATCAATAATTTTTCTAGTATTGCTAAACCGTTGACTGATTTAACCAAGAAGGGTGCGGATGTGGTCAATTGGTCTTCTGCTGCTGTGGAAGCTTTTCAAGAGTTGAAGCGTCGTTTTTCTTCTGCCCCTGTGTTGTGCTAACCAGATGTTTCGCTCCCGTTCCAGGTCGAGGTTGATGCTTCTGAGATTGGAGCAGTGGCTGTTTTGTCGCAAAGAAGTTCTGATGGCTCGGTGATGAAACCATGCGCCTTCTTTTCCAGGAAGTTTTCGCCTGCTAAGCGTAATTATGATGTTGGCAATCGAGAGTTGCTGGCCATGAAGTGGGCATTCGAGGAGTGGCGTCATTGGCTTGAAGGAGCTAAGCATCGCGTGGTGGTATTGACTGATCACAAGAACTTGACTTATCTCGAGTCTGCCAAACGGTTGAATCCTAGACAGGCTTGTTGGTCGCTGTTTTTCTCCCGTTTTGACTTTGTGGTTTCGTACCTTCCAGGCTCTAAAAATGTGAAGGCGGATGCCCTGTCTAGGAGTTTTGTGCCTGACTCTCCGGATGTTCCTGAGCCGGCGGGTATTCTCAAAGAGGGGGTAATTTTGTCTGCCATCTACCCTGATTTGTGGCGGGTGCGGCAAAAATTTCAGGCTAATAGACCTGACCGTTGCCCAGCGGAGAAACTGTTTGTCCCTGATAAATGGACGAGTAGAGTTATCTCTGAGGTTCATTGTTCGGTGTTGGCTGGTCATCCTGGAATCTTTGGTACCAGAGATTTGGTGGCTAGATCCTTTTTGTGGCCGTCTCTGTCGCGGGATGTGCGTTCGTTTGTGCAGTCCTGTGGGATTTGTGCTCGGGCTAAGCCCTGCTGTTCTCGTGCCAGTGGATTGCTTTTGCCCTTGCCAGTCCCGAAGAGGCCCTGGACACATATCTCTATGGATTTTATTTCGGATCTCCCCGTCTCTCAAAAAATGTCGGTCATTTGGGTTGTTTGTGATCGCTTCTCTAAGATGGTCCATTTGGTACCCTTGTCTAAATTGCCTTCCTCCTCTGATTTGGTGCCATTGTTCTTCCAGCATGTGGTTCGTTTACATGGCATTCCGGAGAACATCGTTTCTGACAGAGGTTCCCAGTTTGTTTCGAGGTTTTGGCGAGCCTTTTGTGCTAGGATGGGCATTGATTTGTCTTTTTCCTCGGCTTTCCATCCTCAGACAAATGGCCAGACTGAACGAACCAATCAGACCTTGGAAACATATCTGAGATGTTTTCTTTCTGCCGATCAGGATGATTGGGTGTCCTTTTTGCCTTTGGCTGAGTTCGCCCTTAATAATCGGGCCAGCTCGGCTACTTTGGTTTCGCCATTTTTCTGCAATTCTGGTTTCCATCCTCGTTTCTCTTCAGGGCAGGTTGAGTCTTCTGACTGTCCTGGTGTGGATACTGTGGTGGATAGGTTGCAGCAGATTTGGACTCATGTGGTGGACAATTTGACATTGTCTCAGGAGAAGGCTCAACGTTTCGCTAACCGCAGGCGCTGTGTGGGTCCCCGACTTCGTGTTGGGGATTTGGTTTGGTTGCCATCTCGTTATATTCCTATGAAAGTTTCCTCTCCTAAGTTTAAGCCTCGTTTCATTGGTCCGTATAGGATTTCTGAGGTTCTTAATCCTGTGTCTTTTCGTTTGACCCTTCCAGCTTCTTTTTCCATCCATAACGTATTCCATAGGTCATTGTTGCGGAGATACGTGGCACCTGTGGTTCCATCCGTTGATCCTCCTGCCCCGATTTTGGTTGAGGGGGAGTTGGAGTATATAGTGGAGAAGATTTTGGATTCTGTATTTCGAGACGGAAACTTCAGTACCTGGTTAAGTGGAAGGGTTATGGTCAGGAAGATAATTCCTGGGTCTTTGCCTCTGATGTTCATGCTGCCGATCTGGTTCGTGCCTTTCATTTGGCTCATCCTGGTCGGCCTGGGGGCTCTGGTGAGGGTTCGGTGACCCCTCCTCAAGGGGGGGTACTGTTGTGAATTCTGTGGTCAAGCTCCCTCCTGTGGTCATGAGTGGTACTTCGGCTGGTTCTGTCTTTGAGCTTCATCTGGTGGATGTGAGTGGGGCTGCAGCTTCTGAGTTTCCTTCCTCAGGTGATGAGGTTAAGTCGTTAGGTGCTGCTCTATTTAACTCCACCTAGTTCTTTGTTCCTGGCCTCCAGTCAATGTTCCAGTATTGGTCTTGCTCTCTCCTGGATCTTTCTTGTGGCCTGTCTGCCCTGCATAAGCTAAGTTTTGCTTGTGTTACTTTTGTTTGCTATATTTTCTGTCCAGCTTGCTATATTGGTTTTTCTTGCTTGCTGGAAGCTCTGAGACGCAGAGGGAGCACCTCCGTACCGTTAGTCGGTGCGGAGGGTCTTTTTTGCCCCTCTGCGTGGTTGTTTGTAGGTTTTTGTGCTGACCGCAAAGCTATCTTTCCTATCCTCGGTCTATTCAGTAAGTCGGGCCTCACTTTGCTAAAATCTATTTCATCTCTGTGTTTGTATTTTCATCTTAACTCACAGTCATTATGTGTGGGGGGCTGCCTTTTCCTTTGGAGAATTTCTCTGAGGCAAGGTAGGCTTATTTTTCTATCTTCAGGGCTAGCTAGTTTCTCAGGCTGTGCCCGAGGCGCCTAGGTCTGGTCAGGAGCGCTCCACGGCTACCTCTAGTGTGGTATGATAGGATTAGGGATTGCGGTCAGCAGAGTTCCCACGTCTCAGAGCTCGTCCTATGTTAGTAACTATCAGGTCACTTTGTGTGCTCTTAACCACCAGGTCCATTGTGGTTCTGAATCACTTGTTCACAACAGTGGATGGTGCGAGACATGATGTCCCAGATGCGTTTAATCGGATTCAGGTCTGGGGAACAGATACCAAAACATGGTATCCATCCACAGACAGCAGTTTTGGGGTATTTGCCCCTCATCAGTGTGGAGTAGGAAACTGGCTATTAGGAGCAGTGCCTAGTAAAAGGACTATAAACATAAGGATGAATGACCTCGGGGAGATCAAAACATTCAACACTGCAGAGACACCATCACGTGTTTCTCAACGCAGTGATTTTCCCTTTTGGGATGCTGCCCTTCCCGTGGTTGTTCCTTCCCGGTGAAAGACCTGGATATTTATTGCTTGCGTTGAGAAACACGTGATGGTGTCTCCGCGGCTTTTCTACATGCATTTGCATATTTCCCATATGGGATGGGGCAGTGTTCTGGATCACTGCGTTGAGAAACACGTGATGGTGTCTACGAGGTGTTGGATGTTTTGATCTCCCCGAGGTCATTCATCCTTATGTTTATAGTCCTTTTACTAGGCACTGCTCCTAGTAGCCAGTTTCCTACTCCACACTGATGAGGGGCAAATACCCTGAAACAGCTGTCTGTGGATGGATACCATGTTTTGGCATAGGTGGTTTTCCCTTTTGGGATGATGCCCTTCCCGTGGTTGTTCCTTCCCGGTGAAAGACCTGGCTATTTATTGCTTGCGTTGAGAAACACGTGATGGTGTCTCTACGGCTTTTCTACATGCATTTACATATTTCCCATAAGGGATGGGGGCAGTGTTCTGGATCACTGCGTTGAGAAACACGTGATGGTGTCTCCGCGGTGTTGGATGTTTTGATCTCCCTGAGGTCATTCATCCTTATGTTTATAGTCCTTTTACTAGGCACTGCTCCTAATAGCCAGTTTCCTACTCCACACTGATGAGGGGCAAATACCCCGAAACAGCGGTCTGTGGATGGATACCATGCTTTGGCATAGGTGGTTTTCCCTTTTGGGATGCTGCCCTTCCCATGGTTGTTCCTTCCCAGGGAAAGACCTGGCTATTTATTGCTTGCGTTGAGAAACACGTGATGGTGTCTCTGCGGCTTTTCTTCCATACGATTTTTTTCTTCCTGCCAACAGTAAAAGTCCAATATATGTATAAAGTTCCTCTTTTGAGATATTTTTCCAGGACTTATTTTTTGCAGACGCGACACTTTTTCCTTCTAGGTTTGAACTTAAAGGGACCTCTTCTGCAATATTGTCAGAAAAAAAAGTACAGAATACGTCTTTAGGGAAAAAGTACCTGGGACTTCCCACAGCTCCCTGAACATGTCTCACATTATTATGTATTGGAGTACGTCCAACTAATGAAGTATTACAGTCCCAAAAAACATTCATTTTGGATGTTCTACTTATCACTTCTTCAGGATCCACTTCATCATCAGAAGAATCACTGGATGAGGCTGTTTGATTAGCTGGTGGCAGGTACTCTTCATCGGACAAAGATAGTTAATTTTCATTATCACTTTGGAACAAAATTGATTCAATATCTTGGTCAGTCAGATGCTTGTAGTAAGACTGTGCCATTGCTGACAAGATGTTAGCAAACTAAAAGAAAAAAAAATGAACACAATCAGGATTGCCCACTATTTGCTTGTGTGTGACACACTGTAAGGGTAAAGTGCCCCCATCCTCCTCTCATCCTCAGCAGCTCTTACCTTTTATACTTTTTTAGGCGGTGTACAATTCTCTGGATTTTTGTGGCTCACAAGCTCTACCCTTTGTAAGTTTCTTATAGAAACAAAGAGACTGAAAATGAGTCAGACTTCCTCCCAACATCATATGATCACAGGTCCTTCAGCAATTAGCTCACAGTGTATACTGTCCTCAGTACTCTCTACACAGCTCATTACTGTGTTCAGAAGAAACTGAGATGATGTCATGGCCTTATCACTCCCTCCAAAATCATATGACATCCTCACATGACATGATCCACCTCTGGCCCCTCCACCAGCAACCTTGACTACAAATAAAGTAACTTGAGACACAAACACTGCTGAGTACATGATAAAAATAGCAGGGGCCTAAAAGGCCCCCATTCCGTACAGGTGTGGTTTTCCCCAAAAAAGCATTGTTACATCAAAATGCCTATCAAAAAAATTATATCAACAACTGGATATTTCCAACAACGACATACTTGAGTTTCAAAATTCTAACTAAAGTATTTTTGCAGATAATAGCAAAAAAGTAAGCACCGGGCCTAAAAGGCCCCCAATAAGCATTGTAGGGTTAATGAGACCTGAGATTGGAAGATTCACTGCTGGAGGAGTTTCTATGCATAGATGAAAAACTAAATAAATGACATCATGCCATGTCAATCTTCTGGTACTATAATTTTTTGATTATGTAGTTCAGTTTGAGGTACTAGTTCATAAATCATATGCCCCGGAGTTGAAAGAAATACAAAGAAAGGAAGCAAAATTGATTAAATGGAATATCACTTTTAAAGAGAACATAAACTTTTGCAAACATTTTGTATTAGCCCAATAAAAAACACAAGAAGCAAAACATGTTTGTCCGAGGACTATCCTGCCAAATTCTGCCACACATGTGGACTGTGAGAATGCATATATTCTCAAGGTTAAGGATAGGGCGATGAATGCTGCCAGACCTCTCTTATATTGGCTTGGGTACTTTGGGAATAAAGGACTGGTCATGGTTGAACCCTCATGCTCAACCCTTCTTCCGCCAACATTTCTGTTCTCACATAAGATGAGAATGCCATGTGGTGGCATTGCAGGGGAATTAACATATAGACATCTCATCAAAAAGAGACACTATTACAACACGGATATTCCCTTTACATCATCTTTAAAACATTATTTTTAAGACTTGAATAATATCCAATTGAATTTCCAGACTTGTACTTATTTCCAATTTCTAGAAGACAATACCACCTACCATTTATGCTTAACCTCTAATTCACAGACTGACACTTGGATCTCGCAAGAATGTCACCGTTGCCATCACTGAATTATAAAGGAATACCTTCATAAAAAATGTAAATATAGCACACATAGAGAGAAAATAATATGTACGAAAAGGAAATGCTCATGACACAAAATACCAGAGCCAAATATACAAGTATAACACAAAAATACTGGAACAGCATTAGCTGCCATAAATGGTTTGCACAGGCAGGACAAAACTCTTCAGTATTATCCTATTGCATTAATATGCATCAAAGAGTATGAAATAATGTGTTTCCCCATTGGGATGCATTTCTCTGCATGGATGGATGGCAGAATAGTTGAGCATTACCTGGAGATATGGCCAGTTAATCGTAGAAGCCAGAGCGTTTCACAAGTTCTTGACTTCATGTATTTGACCTTGGAACATTATACCATGCCAAGCTCACTTCTCCTATTGGTGGGCATTTTCTATTTGTGCCCCTATTTTTTTCTGATTTTACTTTGTTTAGATTAATATCTTTTTGGCATATAATTGATATACTGTATCATGTAATTGAATATTGTGATCAATGACGTATATTTTTTATAAATATTGTTTCATGGACATTGTTTCTCCTTTTATCTTAATACATTGGCATTTCACTAGCAGCTGCTAGCATCAATTGCTTGCAGTTCTGCAGCTTTATAAGAATTGTTTCCCCTACATTTTATTAAAACAAATTTGTTTTTTTCTCCTTTGAGCCAATCTTTTGAAGGAAACTAATCTACTTAAAATATAATCATACTGCACATACTCTCTCTCTCTTAAAAATAAAACAAAACTGACCAGCACCTCCAAACAGAATAAGACAAGTGTGAACAGGTGCAAGCAGTTACGACTAGTGTTGAGCATTCCGATACCGCAAGTATTGGGTATCGGCCGATACTTGCGGTATCGGAATTCCGATACCGAATTCCGATACTTCCCGCGTATGGGATACCGGAATCGGAAGTTCCCAGAATTCAAACTGAACGCAGCAGCCAATGAGGAATGATTGGAAGTGTGAGCACATCCTGTTTAGCATGGTGGGCATGTAAGTACTGGCAAGGCTGTGATAGGCTGCTGATATGATGTCACTCTGCACTATAAAAAACGCTGCCGCCATTTTGCGCTCACTCTGCTGTGATTTCAGTTAGGGACAGGACGCTGTGTCCTAACTGAGGGCCAGTTGAGATAGCTAATTGCTTTATTTTCCTTTCCCAAGGCTAATTTAGCAAAACGCTGTGTGTTCTTCACTGTTCACCTTGCTCTTGCCTTGCAGCGCTGTTTTAACAGCGTTCTGCAAGGTCTCTGTGTGTGTGTGTGTGTGTGCAGCTCACTCTGTAGTCTGTGTGCAGCCATATACCCAGTTGTATTCAGCTCAGGGGGGGTCACACTGCCTCACACAGTTGTCCTTTTTTGCTCATAGTGCAGCCTGCTGCACATTTTTTCTCAAATTTCCTATTAGTGTTTTTCCACCCGTCTCCAGCTAAATTGTGGAAAAACACCTAGGATAACCTAGAGGGGTTTTTTTGGGCCTTGCAGCGCCGTTTACGGCTGTCTGCATGGTCTCCGTGTGAGCGCAGCTCGCCCTGTAGTCTGTGTGCAGCCATAGCCAGTTGGATTCAGCTCAGGGTTCGTTACTGCCTCATACCTTGAAAAAAATTTTCCTTTTTTTCAAATAGTGCAGCCTGTTTAAAATTTAAAAAAAAATTTCCTATTAGTGTTTTTCCACCCGTCTCCAGCTAAATTGTGGAAAAACACCTAGGATAACCTAGAGGGGGTTTTTTGGGCCTTGCAGCGCCGTTTACGGCTGTCTGCATGGTCTCCGTGTGAGCGCAGCTCGCCCTGTAGTCTGTGTGCAGCCATAGCCAGTTGGATTCAGCTCAGGGTTCGTTACTGCCTCATACCTTGAAAAAAATTTTCCTTTTTTTCAAATAGTGCAGCCTGTTTAAAATTTAAAAAAAAATTTCCTATTAGTGTTTTTCCACCCATCTCCAGCTAAATTGTGGAAAAACACTACATAGAATAACCTAGAGGGGTTTTTTTGGGCCTTGCAGCGCCGTTTACGGCTGTCTGCACGGTCTCCGTGTGAGCGCAGCTCGCCCTGTAGTCTGTGTGCAGCCATAGCCGGTTGGATTCAGCTCAGGGTTCGTTACTGCCTCATACCTTGAAAAATTTTTTCCTTTTTTTCAAATAGTGCAGCCTGTTTAAAATTTTTAAAAAAATTTCCTATTAGTGTCTTTCCACCCGTCTCCAGCTAAATAGTGGAAAAACACTTGATAGGATAACCTAGAGGAGGGTTTTTGGGCCTTGCAGCGCCGTTTACGGCTGTCTGCACGGTCTCCGTGTGAGCGCAGCTCGCCCTGTAGTCTGTGTGCAGCCATAGCCGGTTGGATTCAGCTCAGGGTTCGTTACTGCCTCATACCTTGAAAAATTTTTTCCTTTTTTTCAAATAGTGCAGCCTGTTTAAAAATTTTTTAAAATTTCCTATTAGTGTCTTTCCACCCGTCTCCAGCTAAATAGTGGAAAAACACTAGATAGGATAACCTAGAGGAGGGTTTTTGGGCCTTGCAGCGCTGTTTACGGCTGTCTGCACGGTCTCCGTGTGAGCGCAGCTCGCCCTGTAGTCTGTGTGCAGCCATAGCCGGTTGGATTCAGCTCAGGGTGCGTTACTGCCTCATACCTTGAAAAAAAATTTCCTTTTTTTCAAATAGTGCAGCCTGTTTAAAATTTTTAAAAAAAATTCCTATTAGTGTCTTTCCACCCGTCTCCAGCTAAATAGTGGAAAAACACTACATAGGATAACGTAGAGGAGGGTTTTTGGGCCTTGCAGCGCCGTTTACGGCTGTCTGCACGGTCCCCGTGTGAGTTAAAGTCGCTCTGTAGCCCGATCTGCAGAAAAAAAAAAGTAAAGTTCACCAAACACCACTTAACACTTGTGTAGGCCACATTTTATCAATAATAAAGTCTAGTCCACACTTTACAACATTAGTGTTTCTTACACCTGTTAGGAGGAGCATTTCAGGAATAAGCACACTAAGGCCTTAGTACTTTTCTGCTTATCTTTATCTGTCAACCAAGATGAAGAGGGCAGGGAGTAAGGCACGTGGGCGTGGGCGCGGAGCAGGGAGAGGAGCAGGGAGAGGACGTGGTGATTCTGTGCCTGCTGCGGGCACCAGTGACTCGTCGTCACTCAGTTTCAGCAGGGAACAGTCCTTCATGCGCAGCTTTGTTGGAGAGCGCAGTGCACCGCTGCTGCGTGAAGATCAAATTGAAGCCGTTGTCGGGTGGATGGCAGCTAACGCCTCGGCATCGACTTCAGTTAGTGCCACATCCTCTCAGGCACAGAGCACTGGAGAGCAGCCATCTGTCTCTTCACCTGCCAAATTGGCCAGGCAGTCAGAGAGCCCAGGACCGGAGCCGTCTCTACTTCTGTTCTCTGAATCTCTTGGCTTGGAAACAGGGGGCCAGCCAAGCAGCATTGGAGAAATGGAAGAAGAGGCAGTGTGCAGTGATGCCCAACAGCTTTGTCTCTCTGACTCTGAAGAGGCGGGTGGGCCAGTGCCTGCGGTGACCACAGCGCAGTACGCATCTGATGATGAAACTCAGGTGCCACTTTCTGGTGCGTACTGTGCTGCCGAGACTACCCAGGAGGAGCAGTTGGTGGTAGAGGGTAGTGGAGATGATGAGGTCGTTGACCCATCGTGGCGTGAGGAACAGGAAGGTGGTGGGAGCAGCTCTGAGGAAGAGATTCCCCTTACGGGCCAAAGAGGGAGAGGGAGGGGGAAGACTGCGGAGCCTGTAGCCTCCACTTTGGCACCCGTTAGGAGCCTGTCTCTTTCCAAAGCCAAAAAGGGTGCTCCCAAGACTTGCAGTGCCTGGTCCTTTTTTGACACAGTTGCAGATGACATTTGTTTTGTCAAATGCAAGCTGTGTCATCAGAAAGTCAAAAGAGGTAAAAGTGTCAGCAACCTCAATACCACAAATATGTGGAAACATGTGCGGACCAGGCACGCGGTGGAGTTACAGAAACACACTGAAGATGTAGGCCAACCAACAGCGGCAGCTACCACCTCTTCAGCTCGTGTTGCCTCTTCCTCCAGCTCACGCACAGCTGGTTTGGCTTCCTCACAGGATCGCCATAGAAGAACCTCTGGCACTGTTGTCCAGAGACCTTGTGTAATTCCACCCACAGCACCACCTTCCCAGTCATCCTCACACTCCCAGTCTACTCTACAGCCATCGGTAGTACAGGCATGGGAGAAAAGGCGGGCATTCTCGGCCAACCACCCCCGAGCACAGGCTCTGAATGCAGGCATTGCCAAACTGTTGTCCCTGGAAATGCTCTCATTCAGGCTGGTGGAGACTGACAGCTTCTGTGACTTGATGGCATTGGCAGTCCCACAGTACAAGGTGCCCAGCCGCTTTTACTTCAGCAGGCAAGCTGTCCCTGCCCTGCACAGGCATGTTGAGGGACACATAAAACACACGCTACTGAACGCCGTCAGTAGCAAGGTCCACCTCACCACCGATGCGTGGACCAGTCAGCATGGACAGGGGCGATACGTTTCCCTCACTGCCCATTGGGTTAATGTTGTTGAGCCAGGTACAGATCATGCGAGTGGCGCAGGACGTGTCCTGCCCACTCCAAGGATTGCAGGAATCCAGTCTGTACGCATTGACTCCTCCTCTTACACAAGTTCCTCAGAATCATCTCTGCAGGAGCCGTCACAGTCCACCTCCACATGGACCCGTGAACGTTTACCTATGACCGACATGAGCACAGCCGTGGCCAAACCTCAGCAGGCCGTCTTGAAACTAGTTTCATTGGGGGAATCGAAGCCACACAGCGCAGGAGATCTGGAATGCCATCAAGCAGGAGAGCGATGTGTGGTTACTGCCAGCGAATCTCCAGCCAGGCATGGTAGTGTGTGACAATGGCCGAAATCTGGTGGCAGCTTTGGCCCTTGGCAACCTCACTCACATCCCATGTCTGGCACATGTGCTCAATTTGGTTGTGCAGAGTTTTCTGAGGGACTATCTGGATCTTGATGCACTGCTGCACAAGGTCCGCCTAGAGTGTGCTCACTTGCGGCGTTCCAGCTTGGCAAGATCCCGCATTGCTGCTCTGCAGCGCTGATTCCGCCTTCCGGAACACCGCATCATATGTGACCTACCTACCCGGTGGAATTCCACGTTACATATGTTGGAGCGGTTGTGTGAGCAGCAGCAAGCAGTAATGGAGTACCAGCTGCATCAGGCGCAAAGAAGTCGCAGTCAGCGCCGATCAGACTTCACAACCACAGAGTGGGCCACTATGAAGGACGTCTGCCAGGTTTTGCGTCCTTTTGATTATTCCACGCGGATGGCAAGTGCAGATGATGCACTAGTCAGCATGACTGTCCCACTTATCTGCCTGCTTCAGCAAACTTTGCAAGGGTTAAGGGATGATGTTGTGGAAGAGGTGGAGGATGAGGAGTCACCTTTTCCATCAGCTTCTGGAGAGTCAGCGCCACGTGGTTCCTCACAAAGGGGTACGCAGGGGCCACTTTGTGAGGAGGATGAGGAGGAGTCAATGGAGGAGGAAGAGCTCCGTCCAGAGGAGGGAGCGACACAATTGTCCAGTGGTCAGTGTGTACAGCGAGGGTGGGGTGATGACGAGCGGGCAGAGATCATGTCTCAAGCAGGGGACAGCGTTTCTGGGCCAGTTGGCAGTCTGCAGCACATGGTGGATTTCATGCTGCAGTGCCTGAGAAACGACCGCCGCATCGACCACATTCTCAACATGCCTGATTATTGGGTGTTCACCCTCCTCGATCCTCGCTACCGGGACAACGTCCAAAACCTCATCCCAGCGTTGACCCGGGAGCGTAAATTGCGGGAGTACTACGACACACTGGTGAATTCCATCATCTTCTCCAGTCTAACTGAGAGGAGTGCTGCTAGTGCTTTACAAAGCAGCTCAGTGCGTCGAGGCAGTGGGGGAGGCTCTGCCCAAAGAGGGAGCAGAAGCAGTGCCTCTGCCCAAGGCAAGCCCAGTATGGCACAACTCTGGCACACTTTTGTGTGCCCGCCCCAAATGTCTACACCATCACCGGCGGCTCCAGTCAGCAGGAGGCAACGGTTCCGTCAGATGGTGACAGACTACATGGCTTGCCCTCTTACTGTACTCCCAGACGGCTCTTCCCCGTTCAAGTTTTGGGTCTCTAAGCTGGATGCATGGCCAGAGCTAAGCCAGTATGCATTGGAGGTGCTGGCTTGCCCTGCGGCTAGTGTCTTATCTGAACGTGTCTTTAGTGCCGCAGGTGGTGTACTAACAGACCGTCGCATGCGACTATCCTCCGATAACGTTGACCGGCTTACTTTCCTGAAAATGAACCAGGCCTGGATCTCGCAGGAATTTGCCACTCCTCTGCCTGATTAAGTAATTGGGTGTCATCCAGGTCTCCTGCTGTGTTCATCTTTCTACCACCTGAACTGCTATTCCTGGGCTCCAAAACCGCCAGTTGCGGCTCAGAAGTGCAGGCTGCACAGTAAAAACATACGACCCAGTGTTATTGGGTTTCAGTAACTTCAGCTGATCCCCAGCTGTGTAGCCGGCAATGTGTCCTGCGACCGCCACGCTGGCACAACAACCTAAATGTAAGGGAACCTGTCCCCCCCCCGTCGTTTGTTACTGAAAGAGCCATCTTGTGCAGCAGTAATGCTGCACAAGGAAAAGGTAGCTCTTTTAGTTTAGCTCCTTGCACACGCAGAACTTAACACTTATAAAATGTGTTCACTGATACCGTTATACCGTCCCGGAGCTGGGACTTTCCTTTGTAATGTGACGCAGCACAGCCGTCATTCCTACCCCCTTGGTGCCATGCGCTGCCTACTCAGCGTTGTTTTAAGCTGTCACGGAGCCTCCGCTGTTCTGTTATCCCTTGGCCATGCCCTATTTGCGCTGCCTGTCTTCTGACATAATTTGGTGTCAGGCTGGCTGCGCCTGTGCGTCCGCGCTGCCCGAGATCCCGCCTCGCAGTGTCTTCTGATTGAATCACACTGCGGGCCTGGGATCCATGGGCATGCGCAGTGCATATCTTCACCTCGGGCTCTCGCTCATCTCCCTCCGCCTTCTTTAGACTGTGCGCCATCAGCTGATCCCTAATAGCATGCCACGGCCGTGACACCGCACAGTCTGAAGAAGAGGGAAGGAGGGAAGTGAGAGTCGAGGATATGCACTGTGCATGCCCATGGATCCAAGGCCCGCAGTGGGATTACGTTAGACGACACTGCGAGGTGGGATCTGGAGCAGCGTGGACGCACAGGCACTGACAGCCTGACACCAAATTATGTCAGAAGACAGGCAGCGCTATTTGGGCATGGCCAAGGGATAACAGAACAGCGCAGGCTCCGTGACAGCTTAAAACAACGCTGAGGAGGCAGCGCACGGCACCAAGGGGATAGGAATGACAGCTGTGCTGTGTCCCATTACGAAGGAAATTTGCACCTCCGGGACGGTTTTACGGTATAAGGGGACACATTTTTAGTGTTTACTTCTGTGTTTGCAAGGAGCATAATTAAAAGAGCAACCTTTTCCTTTTGCATCCTTAGTGCTGCACAAGATGGCTCTTTCAGCTACAAACGTCTTGGGGAGGGGGGGTTAAAGGTTCCCTTTCAACTTGCTCCAATCAGGCTTCGGCCTACACTCTGTTCCTCTGCTCCTCCTGCTGTCCCTGGGCTCTAACACCGCCAGTTGGTGCCTGGAAGTGCTGTCTGCACAGTCAACAGTCGCTCCTCTGTTATTGGGGTTCAGTAACGTCAGCTGATCCCCAGCTGTGTGTGCGGCAATACCTCCAATCTGCTCCTCCTGCTGTCCCTGGGCTCTAACACCGCCAGTTGGTGCCTGGAAGTGCTGTCTGCACAGTCAACAGTCGCTCCTATGTTATTGGGGTTCAGTAACGTCAGCTGATCCCCAGCTGTGTATCCGGCAATGTGTCATGCGACCGCCACGCTGGCACAACTAAAATGTAAGGGGACCTGTCCCTCCCCCCCCCTAGGTGTTTGTTACTGAAAGAGCCACCTTGTGCAGCACTAATACTGCACAAGGAAAAGGTCGCTCTTGAAATTATGCTCCTTGCAAACGCTGAACTACACACTCATGTAATGTGTCCCCTCACACCGTCCAACCGTCCCGGAGGTGGGACTTTCCTTTGTAATGTGACGCAGCACAGCCGTCATTGCTACCCCCTTGGCACCGTGCGCTGCCTCCTTAGCGTTGTTTGATTCCGTCATGGACCCTGCGCTGTTATGTTATCCCTTGGCCATGCACAGTTTGCGCTGCCCGTCCTCTGACATCATTTGTTGTCGTCCTGGCGGCGCCTGTGCGTCCACGCTGCCCGAAATCCCACCTCGCAGTGTCGTCTAATGTGATCCCACAGTGGGCCTGGTATCCATGGCCATGCGCAGTGCATATACTAGCCTCTCACTCCCCTTCTTCACGCTTCTTCAGACTAGGCGGCGTCAGCTGATCCCTAATAGCATGCCACGGCCGTGACGCCGCACAGTCTGAAGAAGCAGGAAGGAGGTGAGTTAGAGGCGATGATATGCACTGCGCATGCCCATGGATCCCTGGCCCGCAGTGGGATTACATTAGATGACACTGCGAGGTTGGATCTCGGGCAGCTTGGACGCACAGGCACTGCCAGCCTGACACCTAAATGATGTCAGAAGACGGGCACCGCTAACTGTGCATGGCCAAGGGATAACATTACAGCGCGGACTCCGTGACAGAACCAAACAACGTTGAGGAGGTGGTGCACGGCACCAAGGGGGTTGGAATGACGGCTGTGCTGTGTCACATTACAAAGGAAAGTCCCACTTCCGGGACGGTTTGATGGTGTGAGGGGACACATTATATGAGTGTGTACTTCAGCGTTTGCAAGGAGCATAATTTTCGGAGACACCATTTTCCATGTGCACTATTACTGCTGTACAAGATGGCTCTTTCAGCAACAAATGCCTGGGGGGGGGGGTTAAAGGTTCCCTTTCAACTTGCTCCACTGCAGGCTTCGGCCTACACTCTGCTCCTCTTTGATTCCCTGGGTTTCAACACTGTCAGTTGCCACCTGGAAGTGTTGTGTACACAGAAAAAACACTAGCTGATGTGTCAGTGGGGTTCAGCACCGCCAGCTGTTCCCCTGCTGTGTAGTTGGCAACGTGTCCAGCACAAGCCATGCTGGCACAACAGAACAAAAGCTGCCACCAGTGCAGGCTTCGGCCTACACTCTGCTCCTCTCCTCCTCCTGCTGCCCCTGGGCTCAAACACTGCTAGTTTTTGCCCGGAAGTGCTAGCTGCACAGAGAAAAAAAACAGCCAATGTGTTAGTGGGGTTCAGCACCGCCAGCTGTTCCCCTGCTGTGCTGTGTGGCAACGTGACCTGCAAACGCCACGCAGGCACATGAACTGAAATTAAAGGGACCCTGCCACCCACCCCAAGGTGTTTCTATGTATAACAGCTACCTTGTACAGCAGTAATGCTGCATTTGTACAAGGTGGCTGACTTTTTATCCTTGCCAACGTGGAACTCAACACGTACAAAATGTGTCTCATTGAGACCATTCCACTGTCCCTGAGGTGTGACTTTCCTTTCTAATGACACGCACCACCCCCCTTGGTAGCGCTGCCCGTCTTCTGACATCATTGGTTGGCTGCCTGTGCCTGTGCGTCCGCCCTGCCCGACACAACCCCCCTCGTTGTCTCATATATTTTGGCTGCGAGGGTGTGATTGATGGGCATGTGCAGTGCATATGTTCGCCTGTCTTAACTCATCTCCTTCCGCCTTCTTCAGACTGTGCGACCTCATGGCCGTGGCAGGCGATAAGGGATCAGCTGAGGCCGCCCAGTCTGAAGCAGGTGTAAGGACATGTGTGAGCGGCGAAAAAATTTACTGCGCAAGGTCACGAATCCCAGCCCCGTAGTGTGACTTAAAGAAAAGACACTGCGGGTAGGGTTGAGCGACCTTTACTTTTATAGGATCGGGTCGGGTTTCACGAAACCCGACTTTTTCAAAAGTCGGGTCGAGTGAAATCGGCCGATCCTATAAAAAAGTCGGGGTCGGGGTCGGCCGAAACCGAAACCCAATGCAGTGCATTGGGTTTCCATGGTTCCCAGGGTCTGAAGGAGTGGAAACTCTCCTTCAGGCCCTGCGATCCATATTTTAGTGTAAAATAAAGAATTAAAATAAAAAATATCGCAATACTTACCCTCTGACGCGCCCTGGTACTAACCGGGAACCTTCCTTCCTTAGAAACAGCCTTCCAGGACCTTGCGGTGACGTCGCGGCTTGTGATTGGCCGCGCGGCCGCCCATGTGACCGCTCGCGCGACCAATCACAAGCCGCGACGTCACCGCGACGTCACCGAAGGTCCTGGAAGGGCTGATTCTTAGGAAGGAAGGCTGCCGGAAAGAAGCAGAGCGCGTCCGAGGGTGAGTATATTCCCAGAGGGTAAGTATTGCGATATTTTTTATTTTAATTCTTTATTTTACACTTAAATCTGAATTCCAATACCAATTCCCGATATCTTAAACATATCGGGAATCGGTATCGGAATTCCGATTCTAGATTCAATAGATCGCCGACTTCATGGCCGACCCCACACAGGGGTCGGGTCGGGTTTCATGAAACCCGACCTTGCCAAAAGTCGGCGACTTTTGAATATTTTCGACCCGTTTCGCTCAACCCTAACTGCGGGTCTGGGTTTCATGACCATCGCTAACCGCACCGGCCAACATGAAATGAGGTGAGAAGACAGACAGCGCATGGCCAAGGGATAACAAGAGCGCAGACTCCTGTACAGCAAATAACAACGCTCAGGAAGCTGCGCCCATGCACCAAGGTGTTATTTTGGACACCTGTGCTGCGTCTCCTTAAAAAGACAAGTCACGCCTCCACTACTGTTTGACAGTATAATGGGCTAAATAGTGTACATGTTTTATTCAGCGTGTGCAAGGAGCAAAATTAAGAGAGCAACCTTTGACTTGTGCAGCATTAATGCTGTTCAAGGTGTGGCTCTTGTACCTTGCAACACCTGAGGGGGGGGTTAAAGGTTACCTTTGAAATTGGTTCAACTAGGCTTCGGCCTACACTCTGCTCCTCTCCTCCTCCTGCTGACCCTGGGCTCTAACACCGCTAGTTTTTGCCCGGAAGTGCTAGCTGCACAGAGAAAAACACCAGCCAATGTGTTAGTGGGGTTCAGCACCGCCAGCTGTTCCCCTGCTGTGTAGCCGGCATCGTGTCCAGCACAAGCCACGCTGGCACAACAGACCAAAAGCTGCCACCAGTGCAGGCTTCGGCCTACACTCTGCTCCTCTCCTCCTCCTGCTGACCCTGGGCTCAAACACCGCCAGTTTTTGCCCGGATATGCTAGCTGCAAAGAGAAGAACACCAGCCAATGTGTTAGTGGGGTTCAGCACCGCCAGCTGTTCCCCTGCTCTGTAGCCGGCAACGTGACCTGCAAACGCCACGCAGGCACATGAACTGAAATTGAAGGAAGCCTGCCCCCCACCCCCAGGTGTTTCTATGTATAACAGCCACCTTGTACAGCAGTACTGCTGCATTTGTACAAGGTGGCTGACTTTTTCTACTTGCCCACGTGGAACTCAACACGTACAAAATGTGTCTCATTGAGACCATTCCACTGTCCCTGAGGTGTGACTTTCCTTTCTAATGATACGCAGCACCACCCTTGGTAGCGCTTCCTGTCTTTTGACATCATTGGTTAGCTGGCTGCGCCTGTGCGTCCGCCCTGCTCGAAACAACGCCCCTCGGTTTCTTATTTATTTTGTCAGCGAGGGTGTGGTTTATGGGCACGAGCAGTGCATATGTTCGCCTGTCGTCACTCATCTCCTTCCGCCTTCTTCTGACTGTGCAGCCTCATGGCCGCGGCATGCGAGAAGGGATCAGCAGAGGCCGCCCAGTCTGAAGCAGGTGTAAGGGCGTGTGTGAACGGCGAAAATATTTACTGCTCAAGGCCACGAATCCCAGCACCGCAGTGTGACTTTATGAAAAGGCACTGTGGGTCTGGGATTTATGGCCATCGTTAACCGCACCGGCCAACATGAAATGAGGTCATAAGACGGGCAGCGCTAACAGGGCATTGCCAAGGGATAACACAAAAGCGCAGACTCCTGTACAGCAAATAACAACGCTCAGGAAGCTGCGCCAAGCACCAAGGCGTTATTTGGGACACCTGTGCTGCGTCTCCTTAAAAAGCCAAGTCACGCCTCCACTACAGTTTGACTGTAGAATGGGCTAAATTGTGTACGTCTTTAATTCAGCGTGTGCAAGTAGACAAATTAATAGGGCAACCTTTGACTTGTGCAGCATTAATACTGCACAAGGTGTGTCTCTTGTACTTTGTAACACCTGAGGGGGGGTTAAAGGTTTCCTTTGAAATTGGTTCAACTAGGCTTCGGCCTACACTCTGCTCCTCTCCTCCTCCTGCTGCCCCTGGGCTCTAACACTGCTAGTTTTTGCCCGGAAGTGCTAGCTGCTCAGAGAAAAACACCCGCCATTGTGTCAGTGGGGTTCAGCAACGCCAGCTGTTCCCCCACTGTGTAGCCGGCAAAGTGTCCTGCAAACGCAACGCAGACACAAAGCTGCCTCCAGTGCAGGCTTCGGCCTACACTCTGCTCCCCCTGCTTACCCTTTGCTCCAACACCGCTAGTTGGGGCTCTAGGAAGACAATCTTTAATAGGCAACGTATCTGGGTTCCAGCACCGCCAGCTGGTTCTCGGCAGTGTTTTTGTCACGGGTACTCCCTCGTGCCCAGCCTGGTTCCAGCACCGTCAGCTGTTTCCGGGTAGTGTCAAGCTCACTGAGATGCCTATGCTTGCCCCGTCGTGTTGCGGTCGGGTTAGCCAACTCCAGGGTGCCTCCAGTTTAGGAGCTTCCTATGTGGGCTGCATGAATTGGTAGTCAAGGCTGGTTCTGTAGTGCCAGTAGGCCAAGCTCCCCCTGTAGGACTGTTGGGGTTCGGTAACTGCGGCTGCCTCGCGGCCTAGCTGTTCTCTCCTCTCCTGTGGACCTTCGGGTCCACCACCTGGTTCCAGCACCGTCAGCTGGTTCTGGGCCGAGCCTTTGGCTTAGGTGCCTCCTCCTGGGTATCCGAGTTCCGCCAACGTCAGGCGGTCCTTGGTAGTGCTTTTAAGCGCAGGCACCTACAGCTTAGTAACCAGGTTCCAGCACCGTCAGCTGGTCCTCGGTCATACCATTGGCTCTTGCACACTGGGGCAACGCATCCGGGTTCCAGCACGGCCAGCTGGTTCTCAGCAGTGTTTTTTTCACGGGTACTCCCTCGTGCCCAGCCTGGTTCCAGCACCGTCAGCTGTTTCCGGGTAATGTCAAGCTCACTGAGACGCCTATGCTTGCCCCGTCGTGTTGCGGTCGGGTTAGCCAACTCCAGGGTGCCTCCAGTTTAGGAGCTTCCTATGTGGGCTGCATGAATTGGTAGTCAAGGCTGGTTCTGTAGTGCCAGTAGGCCAAGCTCCCCCTGTAGGACTGTTGGGGTTCGGTAACTGCGGCTGCCTCGCGGCCTAGCTGTTCTCCCCTCTCCTGTGGACCTTCTGGTCCACCACCTGGTTCCAGCACCGTCAGCTGGTTCTGGGCCGAGCCTTTGGCTTAGGTGCCTCCTCCTGGGTATCCGAGTTCCGCCAACGTCAGGCGGTCCTTGGTAGTGCTTTTAAGCGCAGGCACCTACAGCTTAGTAACCGGGTTCTAGCACCGTCAGCTGGTCCTCGGTCGTGCCATTGGCTCTTGCACACTGGGGCAACGCATCTGGGTTCCAGCACCGCCAGCTGGTTCTCGGCAGTGTTTTTTTCACGGGTACTCCCTCGTGCTCAGCCTGGTTCCAGCACCGTCAGCTGTTTCCGGGTACTGTCAAACTCACTGAGACACCTATGCGTTGCCCCATCGTGTTGCGGTCGAGTTAGCCAACTCCAGGGTGCCTCCAGTTTAGGAGCTTCCTATGTGGGCTGCATGAATTGGTAGTCAAGGCTGGTTCTGTAGTGCCAGTAGGCCAAGCTCCCCCTGTAGGACTGTTGGGGTTCGGTAACTGCGGCTGCCTCGCGGCCTAGCTGTTCTCCCCTCTCCTGTGGACCTTCTGGTCCACCACCTGGTTCCAGCACCGTCAGCTGGTTCTGGGCCGAGCCTTTGGCTTAGGTGCCTCCTCCTGGGTATCCGAGTTCCGCCAACGTCAGGCGGTCCTTGGTAGTGCTTTTAAGCGCAGGCACCTACAGCTTAGTAACCAGGTTCCAGCACCGTCAGCTGGTCCTCGGTCATACCATTGGCTCTTGCACACTGGGGCAACGCATCCGGGTTCCAGCACGGCCAGCTGGTTCTCAGCAGTGTTTTTTTCACGGGTACTCCCTCGTGCCCAGCCTGGTTCCAGCACCGTCAGCTGTTTCCGGGTAATGTCAAGCTCACTGAGACGCCTATGCTTGCCCCGTCGTGTTGCGGTCGGGTTAGCCAACTCCAGGGTGCCTCCAGTTTAGGAGCTTCCTATGTGGGCTGCATGAATTGGTAGTCAAGGCTGGTTCTGTAGTGCCAGTAGGCCAAGCTCCCCCTGTAGGACTGTTGGGGTTCGGTAACTGCGGCTGCCTCGCGGCCTAGCTGTTCTCCCCTCTCCTGTGGACCTTCTGGTCCACCACCTGGTTCCAGCACCGTCAGCTGGTTCTGGGCCGAGCCTTTGGCTTAGGTGCCTCCTCCTGGGTATCCGAGTTCCGCCAACATCAGGCGGTCCTTGGTAGTGCTTTTAAGCGCAGGCACCTACAGCTTAGTAACCGGGTTCTAGCACCGTCAGCTGGTCCTCGGTCGTGCCATTGGCTCTTGCACACTGGGGCAACGCATCTGGGTTCCAGCACCGCCAGCTGGTTCTCGGCAGTGTTTTTTTCACGGGTACTCCCTCGTGCTCAGCCTGGTTCCAGCACCGTCAGCTGTTTCCGGGTACTGTCAAACTCACTGAGACACCTATGCGTTGCCCCATCGTGTTGCGGTCGAGTTAGCCAACTCCAGGGTGCCTCCAGTTTAGGAGCTTCCTATGTGGGCTGCATGAATTGGTAGTCAAGGCTGGTTCTGTAGTGCCAGTAGGCCAAGCTCCCCCTGTAGGACTGTTGGGGTTCGGTAACTGCGGCTGCCTCGCGGCCTAGCTGTTCTCCCCTCTCCTGTGGACCTTCTGGTCCACCACCTGGTTCCAGCACCGTCAGCTGGTTCCGGGCCGAGCCTTTGGCGTAGGTGCCTCCTCCTGGGTATCCGAGTTCCGCCAACGTCAGGCGGTCCTTGGTAGTGCTTTTAAGCGCAGGCACCTACAGCTTAGTAACCGGGTTCCAGCACCGTCAGCTGGTCCTCGGTCGTGCCATTGGCTCTTGCACACTGGGGCAACGCATCTGGGTTCCAGCACCGCCAGCTGGTTCTCGGCAGTGTTTTTGTCACGGGTACTCCCTCGTGCTCAGCCTGGTTCCAGCACCGTCAGCTGTTTCCGGGTACTGTCAAACTCACTGAGACACCTATGCGTTGCCCCGTCGTGTTGCGGTCGAGTTAGCCAACTCCAGGGTGCCTCCAGTTTAGGAGCTTCCTATGTGGGCTGCATGAATTGATAGTCAAGGCTGGTTCTGTAGTGCCAGTAGGCCAAGCTCCCCCTGTAGGACTGTTGGGGTTCGGTAACTGCGGCTGCCTCGCGGCCTAGCTGTTCTCCCCTCTCCTGTGGACCTTCTGGTCCACCACCTGGTTCCAGCACCGTCAGCTGGTTCTGGGCCGAGCCTTTGGCTTAGGTGCCTCCTCCTGGGTATCCGAGTTCCGCCAACGTCAGGCGGTCCTTGGTAGTGCTTTTAAGCGCAGGCACCTACAGCTTAGTAACCGGGTTCCAGTAACGTCAGCTGGTTCTCGGCAGTGTCTTTTGCTCTTGTACCTTCTGCTCCCCATCCTGTTTCCAGTACCGTCAGCTGGTTTCGGGCAGAGCCTTTGGCTTAGGTGCCTCCTTCTGGGTATCCAAGTTCCACCAACGTCAGGTGGTCCTTGGTAGTGCTTTTTAGCACGGGTACCTCCTGCTTAGTAACCGGGTTCCAGTAACGTCAGCTGGTCCTCGGTAGTTCCATTGGCTCTTGGACCTTCGGCTACCCATCCGGGTTCCAGTACCGTCAGCTGGTTCTCGGCAGTGTCTTTTGCTCTTGTACCTTCTGCTCCCCATCCTGGTTCCAGTAACGTCAGCTGGTTCCGGGCAGAGCCTTTGGCTTAGGTGCCTCCTTCTGGGTATCCGAGTTCCGCCAACGTCAGGCGGTCCTTGGTAGTGCTTTTTAGCACGGGTACCTCCTGCTTAGTAACCGGGTTCCAGTAACGTCAGCTGGTACTCGGTAGTTCCATAGGCTCTTGAAACTTTGGGTAGCCATCCGAGTTCCAGTTCCATCAGCTGGTTCTTGGCATTTTCTCAGCCTTCTTGTACCTTCTGCTACATTTCCAAGTTGAAGACCCTAAAGTCGACGACCCGGAAGACCACCCCGATGACGACGACGACGGCGGAGACGACGACGGCGGAGACGACGACGGCGTAGACGACGACCCTGGAGACGACGACCCTGGAGGGGACGACCCTGGACCCTGGACGACGTGGAAGACCGAGAAGGACAAGAGGCTGCAGAACAAAGAGCAGAAGAACATTAAGCATAACACTTAATATCAGAGCAAAAGATATTATCTAAATTATATGCAGAAGAAGACTAAGCAGTGTATGGGGGTGAGTCCGTTCCTCCTCGTGGTGCCCCTGGATAAAGCCTGATGCTGCAGGCCAAACTGAACGCGGACAAATGTAACTTTTGTGACTGGCAGAACGGAAGGTGTAATCTTCAAACTTTTATAGATAACAACTACGGGAATGCCTGTCACAAATGAGAATATGATGAAGAAGTAGAATAGGAAGAATAATAATAGTTGAAGAAAATGAATATGTAGAATAGGAAGAATAATAATAGTTGAATAAAATGAATATGAAGAATGTAATAAAAAAAAATAGGTAGAAGATGAAGAAGAAGATGAATAAGGTGAAGAAAGTTGATGTCAAAGATGCTGATGAAGATGAAAGTGTGGGAAAAGTTAAAAAAAAAAAAAGGGGAAGGGCGTGGAATAGTGAAACATCAAGATCTGACAAAATTAAAAAAAATTACATAGTCAATATCTTTGTCACTACGAACGTCTTTAAAAAAAAAAAAAGAAAAGGCTATTCTATTTGATTGCGCTAAACCTCTATGACTTTAATGTCTCCGCCACCTCCCCAAATACATCCTGCATTATTCTTTGTTGTTTTCCTTCATGTAGAATGAACCTACAAGGAAAGAAAGGGTTTATTTTAATTCCGATATTTTGGTCCCATTGACTTGCATTGGGATCGGGTATCGGTATCGGCGATATCTGATATTTTTTGAATATCGGCAGATCCTATCTGATACCGATACTTTCCGATATCGAAAGGTATCGCTCAACACTAGTTACGACCATAATGATGGCTTGCACCTGTTCACACTTGTCTTATTCTGTTTGGAGGGCCTGGTCAGTTTTTTGATTTTTGTGGTATACTCCTTTCTAACTGAGCTCTCCTCCCATCAGCTTAAAGTGGTTTTAATTAGAGCTGGATCTTGCCTGCCCTTAAATTTGTAGGCTTTCAGCAAGGTTAATGTGAAGACACGGGGGTCAGTGGGTGCTATCGTCCACTGACACGGCTGTCTTTAGAAAGACTGCATGGACCAGGGTTCATACCACTGAACACCCGCTGTCTCTCCCCAAGGGCAGAACACTACTCAGAGACAACACAAGGTGTGGTAAAACAGTGTGGCAATAATTTACCGGAATTCCAACACACAATAACATACAAAACAGTCCCAGCATATACCCAAGATGGTGCGAATTACAGAGTCTCACCCTTCCGCTGACTTGCCTGGATTAGAGTTGCTTTCAGTGCCAAATTCCACCACCAGTGGCTCTCCGCTTTTAGTGGGCCCCACAGAGGGGATAACAACAAGGAAGCAGTGAGGTATGTGATTGTCCCAACCTGGATTCTTTAAAGACGTCTCTGGGGTTTCAGTGATGGTCAATGAACAAGTCCGGCGTTCTTCCAGCTGGGGCTGTAGTCCCCTAAGCTGATATCCTGTAGAGTCACCCGGACCAGAAGAAAAGTCTCTTTATATAGTTCACTACTGGCCTTCAATCAACATTCAGTAGTCAGAGAGAGAGATGGGAATGAGGCCAACCTGCATTGTTTATGTAATCTATTTGCATAGTTTTTCCTCCATTTATTTGGAATACCAACAACCTGGCTGGCATGGACAATGTATGTACAATAGACAATGTATGGACAATGTATGTAACCAACATATCAGCAAACATCATTGTTCAGTATCCATGCATTACTGTTTTGCAAAGATAGCAGAAAATAAACTGAAGGAGATAATATTAGAGGTAAGTATTCATCCTACAAGAAAAGTCAACAGTTTATTATTCTGGGCCTACTCAGTTTACATCTGGCATAATTAAAGGGAACCTGCACCCCCCAGGGCATTTTTAAGTAAAAGAGCCACCTTCAGTGGCACTACAGTTGCATTCTGTGAAGGTGGCTCTTATGTTTAGCATCCCTAGGAATGCTGAATTAATCACTTTTATAAGTGTGGCGCCATACCTCTATTGAGTCAGGGAGGTATGATTTCTCCCTGACTCAAGCGCCTCGCAGCCGTCTATCATCCCACTGGGAGCCGCCTCCTCTGTATTGATGTCACTGGCGCCTTCATGTAGCCGAGGCCCCAGATCCCGCCCCACAGTGTGTTATGATGTATTCACACTGTGTGACTGGGAATCTGGTGTGTTGTGAATTCTGTTGTCGGGCTCCCTCCTGTGGTCATGAATGGTACTTCGGCTGGTTCTGTCCATGGACTTTCTCTGGTGGGTGTTTCTGAGTTTCCTTCCACAGGTGACGAGATTAATTCGTTAGCTGCCGCTCTATTTAACTCCACTTAGATCTTTGCTCCACGCCACCTGTCAATGTTCCAGTATTGGTCTAGTTCTCTCCTGGATCGTTCTTGTGACCTGTCTTGCCAGCAGAAGCTAAGTTACAGCTTGTATTTCTTTGGTTTGCTATTTTTTCTGTCCAGCTTGCTATTTTTATTGTGTCTTGCTTGCTGGAATCTCTGGGACGCAGAGGGAGCACCGTGAGTCGGTGCAGAGGGTCTTTTTGCGCCCTCTGCGTGGTCTTTTTGCAGGTTTTTGTGCTGACCGCAAAGTAACCTTTTCTATCCTCGGTCTGTTCAGTAAGTCGGGCCTCACTTTGCTAAATCTATTTCATCTCTGTGTTTGTATTTTCATCTTTACTCACAGTCATTATATGTGGGGGGCTGCCTTTTCCTTTGGGGAATTTCTCTGAGGCAAGGTAGGCTTTATTTTTCTATCTTCAGGGCTAGCTAGTTCCTTAGGCTGTGCCGAGTTGCATAGGGAGCGTTAGGCGCAATCCACGGCTATTTCTAGTGTGTTTGATAGGATTAGGGATTGTGGTCAGCAGAGTTCCCACGTCCCAGAGCTCGTCCTTATTATCAGTAACTATCAGGTCATTCCGTGTGCTCGTAACCACCAGGTTCATTATAGTCCTGACCACCAGGTCATAACACTGGTGCCTGTGCAGTGCAGCAGGTCACCGTGCTCCATTGAAGATAGTCACGAAGTCTTGCGAGATTTGTGAAGTCTCGTGAGACTTTGGCACTATCTTCAATCGAGCACTGTTCTGTCTTCATACACGTTGATACAGTGTATGATCCGACATACGGCATAAACCACTTCTGTCTTCCAAATAAGCAGATTGTTCTCTGTAGTCTAACTTGTTTATTGGTAAACATGAGCGCGGTAAAACTATAAGAATACAAATGATATGGATAAGTATTGGACCAAATAATAACACAGCTGATACTTTACAACTAATTAAAAAGTATACAGGAGGATGCAACTTCCATATATAACTACATACAGTGAATCACAAATAATAGATTTCCTAAGTACTAGCTGCTATACAGTAAATTACATTCTGTACAACACTAAATTTGAAGAACAGAGGTAACAATCTTACCAGATAAACTTAACCAGGATGGCAAGTAAGTGAGATAGTTCAGCACATCACATGAACACGTGTGTCCCAGGAAGTACACGGAAAGTAATGGAGTCTCTGTTTCCCAGCATACCTTGGTACAATCCCACAATGCAACACTCTAATTATTACTAAAGCACAGATTATAAATTTAACCACCACTGGGTGGTGGTATAACACAGCAAACCAAACACTATAGTACTAAAACTTTAATGCATGAAACGAGCTAGACTGTCCTTATTAGAATGGACAGAACAAGCACGGTGACCCGCTCCACTGCGCAGGTGCTAGAATTCCAGCCCCGCAGTGTGAATACATCATAACACACTGCGGGGCGGGATCTGGGGCCTCGGTGATATCAAGACAGAGGAGGCGGTGCCTGGTGGGATAAGTCAGAGAGAAATCATACTTCCCTGACTCAATAGAGGTATGGCGCCAAATTTATAAAAGTGATTAATTCAGCATTCCTAGGGATGCTAAACATAAGAGCCACCTTCACAGAATGCAGCCTTAGTGCTGCTGAAGGTGGCTCTTTTACTTAAAAACGCCCTGGGGGGGTGACAGGTTCCCTTTAACAAGAAATGCTGTGTCGTCACAGTTAAGGTCCCATCCAAGGGATACACATTGTCATGGTTGATGGGCACTTATGAATTGGCCAATTTGTGAGCTAAGTACTTTTTTAAAGATATATTCTCTAGCAGTAATGTAGTTTCCATTTCATATACCGTAATCAATGTTTGAATATTATAGCATTTCAGTGTGCAGCTGTATTTTCTTGGTTATATTAAAAAGTTGTGATGGCTTGTACCTGTTCACACTTGTCTTATTCTGTTTGGAGTTGCTGATATTTGTGGTATAAGTCTTTCTGACTGAGCGCTCCTCCCATCAGCTTAAGGTATTGTTAATTAGAGCTGGATCCTGTTTGCCCTTAAATTTGCAGGCTTCCACACCTTGTCGTGGCTGATGGAATCTCAAGAATTGGTCTATTTGTGCACGAAGTACCTTAATTTTTTAACATATTTTCTATAGTAGTAATGAAGTGTCAGTTTCATTTATTCATTGGTTGCATATTATAGCATTTCAGAGTGCAGCTTTATTTTCTTGGATCTATATGCATATTGTCTTACTGTTACTAATATAGTTATCATTAAATTGATGTATTAATTGTATTTTTTAGTAGTTTAAATCACAAAGTTGTATGTATATATATTTTTATTATTTTTGACAGTGATTGTACAATCCAGTTTTATTTTTTATTATCTGTATACCATTGCATAAAATAAACTTTTCCGTTGTCATCTCATTGTATGTTACTGTGACCTTGGCTATGTAATGTGATTAGAGATGGCTTGGACCACATCAGGTGCAATCTTAGCATAATAAAATAACTACATTTATGCCGCTTTCCACCTGGAAGGTGCTGATCATGTGGAAAGTTTATTGTCAATCAATCCTCTGCTATCTCTGAAATCCACATGTGCTCTTCGGATTGAATGTTAAAATAACCTGGCCAAGGTTGAAAGTAGGAAGGCAGAAATGACTTTCAGGCATCTAAAATTCCAGCAGGCACTTCATCATAAAAGCATCGCTGGTTAAATATGAGACAGTCAACAAACTGAATTTGAGGCAGAAAGGTGAGAGAAGGAACGAAATGTAAAGGACATAGATCTAAGGTCCAAAGTAACATCTGTGATAGTGCATCTAATTCAGTTATTATTCCATCTGCTGGCAGATCTAGACACTGAGCCAAGAAAATGTGATACTATGTGTATATAGAAGGTTTACACTTCACTGCACCATGATGAGAACTTATCAAAGCACAGCCGAAAAATCACCCCATCCAATTGCTTCACCCACCGAGAGGAATCTGTGTCACAGAAAGAACAATAGGCATTCAAATCGGCAATAAATTGCTTACATTTTATTTTCTCCAGTAATCTTTGTTCCCTCATGGTGTCATCTGGAATGGGACGATTACATTATCCATCATTACCTACAAAGGAGCAAGAGCATCTCAATAATGCTAAATATTGAGTTATTATTGATGTATCCAGTTCAGATGTGCTAGCAACAAACTCGTCTGTCAACAATGGGATTAATTCAAAGAGCTGATGTTAAAAAGAAAGCCAACATACCCAACATTTACTATGTGTATTCTTAAAACGATGGTGTTTAGGTGAGATGTATGTAATGATGGCTGACCTCTGAACCTTGGCTGAATAGGAAGTGTGGGTGATATCTGTAATTGCCATGGACATCATTGTCCTACATGAGCTGTGTCCGTTATAACTCTAAGAAAGTCATTGCAGCTGGCTTTTTTTTTAATCTCTTATGAAGACAAAGGAAGAACATGGCTCTTTTATTGTTTTACATCTCTACTAATAAAAATTTCTAAAGTGCTATTCTTGTTAGATAGTGTTGACCCTTACCTCGGTCTCTTAGTTGGCACCCACATAAATCATTAGAAACTCTATTCCTAAAAAATTCCATACCTTGTCTAACCTACATTTTTATGGCAGCAATTAGTGTTTCCCTGTTCCTCCCACAGAGAAAGGTCACTATTCTTGCATTTGCGAACACTATATAATGAGAAAGCGAAAAAATGTATTAATAAACACATAATAGGAAAAAAGTGTCATGAATAAATGGGAGAAATGAAAGTTGTAGGTCAAGGCAATGCCAACATAAGGCAGATTTATAGATGAATCATGGCCAGCTATTGTGTGACCTGTAAGAACATTGCTTTAAGTCTTGATTACTGTGGTTCATCAGTAATACTTTGTGCTCAGTTCTGTATGTGATGGTCATTTTGTGTGCTGCTGGCAACATATAATAGACAGTTGATGTATTATAGTGTATTTTATCAATATGTTTTAGTTTTGTATTTGTAAACTGCTGTGCAGTCGAAAAATATAATTTATGCTTTATTGTTTATGATACAGTAATGTTAGATTAATGCTGATAAATTTATCAACTTATTACTGTACTTTTTCATTGTCATCAAAGTGACTGTTCTTGACATAGGAAACCTAATCTTTAAAGCGTGAAAGCTACCCAGGCGAGTCCATGGTGATGTTGTTTTCAAGGTCAAAATGAGCTAGCCAAAGAAGATGTCAAATCTGTATTTAATGACTAAAGTTAAAAGACCACTGCTTTTTGCAGAACTTAAATAATGGAAGAAAAGGTTAGCATTCTACACAAAATATGGACAATGCAGTTTTTTTTATTCAAGACAAATAAAAATAATATTTTGTATATTAATCATCTGCCGCTGGGTCTTATTAGACATGAACACATTTTGAGTAACCTATCTGTCCCTTAAATAGCTTCTGTTAGATTTGCCTTTGAAGGAGGCTAGTTCGCTCCTGAAATGCATTTCTGTATCACAATAAAAATGAATAATATTTTAATTATAATACAAAATATATCCTAATTCTAAGCCAAGACAAAAAAGTACATTTCCAGACTCTTTAACCCCTTCCCGACGTTGGGCGTAATACTACGCCCAGGTTGGAATCCCTCCCTTTGATGTGGGCTCCGGGTGTGAGCCCACATCTGTCCCAGCACATCAGCTGTTTTGAACAGCTGACAAGTGTCCATAACAGCTGCGGGTGGAATCGCGATCCTCCCGCAGCTGTTAACCTGTTATATGCCGCTGTCAATCTCTGACAGCGGAATTTAGCTCGTGCTTCCAGTAAGCGTGCCGGAAATCCCACCCAGCGGTGATCCCGTCACATGATTGTGGGTCATCAATGGGTTGGCATGACAACCAGAGGTCTCCAGCAGACCTCTATGGTTGTCATAGCCGGATTGCTATGAGCGACGCCCGATGGTCAGCGCTCATAGCAAGTGAGCATTTCTGCTACATACAGGTGATCTGATCATCATCAGCAGATCCGATCAGACAACTGCAGCTTCTAGTCTCCCATGGAGGCTATTGAAGTATGTAAAAAGTAAAAAAAAAATGTTTTTAAAGATATATAGTACAGACCAAAAGTTTGGAAACACCTCATTTAAAGATTTTTCTGGATGTTCATGACTATGAAAATTGTAAATTCACACCAAAGCATCAAAACTACGAATTAACACATGTGGAATTATATATATTTGCGTGGGTTTCCTCCGGGTACTCCGGTTTCCTTCCACATTCCAAAGACATACCGATAGGGAATTTAGATTGTGAGCCCCAATGGGGACAGTGATGATAATGTGTGCAACCTGTAAAGCGCTGCGGAATATGTTAGCGCTATATAAAAATAAAGATGATTATTATTATTATTATTATATACTTAACCAAAAAGTGTATATATATTCTAGGTTATTCAAGGTAGCCACCTTTTGCTTTGATGACTGCTCTGCACACTCTTGACATTCTCTAGATGAGCTTCAAGAGGTAGTCACCGGAAATGGTCTTCCAACAATCTTGAAGGAGTTCCCAGAGATGCTTAGCACTTGTTGGCCCTTTTGCCTTCACTCTGCGGTCCAGCTCACCCCAAACCATCTCGATTGGGTTCAGGTCTGGTGACTGTGGAGGCCAGGTCATCTAGTGTAGCACCCCATCACTCTCCTTCTTGGTCAAATAGCCCTTACACAGCCTGGAGGTGTGTTTGGGGTCATTGTCCTGTTGAAAAATAAATGATGGTCCAACTAAATGCAAACCAGATGGAATAGCATGCCACTGCAAGATGCTGTGGTAGCCATGCTGGTTCATTATGCCTTCTATTTTGAATAAATCCCCAACAGTGTCACCGGCAAAGCACCCCCACCATCACACCTCCTCCTCCATGCTTCATGGTGGGAACCACGCATGTAGAGTCCATCCGTTCACCTTTTCTGCTTCGCACAAAGACACGGTGGTTGGAACCAAAGATCTCAAATTTGGACTCATCAGACCAAAGCACAGATTTCCACTGGTTTAAATGTCCATTCCTTGTGTTCTTTAGCCCAAACAAGTCTCTTCTACTTGTTGCTTGTCCTTAGCAGTGGTTTCCAAGCAGCTATTTTACCATGAAGGCCTGCTGCACAAAGTTTCCTCTTAACAGTTGTTGTAGAGATGTGTCTGCTGCTAGAACTCTGTGTAGCATTGACCTGGTCTCTAATCTGAGCTGCTGTTAACCTACGATTTCTGAGGCTGGTGACTCGGATAAACTTATCCTCAGAAGCAGAGGAGACTCTTGGTCTTCCTTTCCTCATGTGAGCCAGTTTCTTTGTAGCGCTTGATGGTTTTTGCCACTGCACTTGGGGACACTTTCAAAGTTTTCCCAATTTTTCAGACTGACTGACCTTCATTTCTTAAAGTAATGATGGCCACTTGTTTTTCTTTACTTAACTGCTTTTTTCTTGCCATAATACAAATTCTAACAGTCTATTCAGTAGGACTATCAGCTGTGCATCCACCAGACTCTTGTTCAACACAACTGATGGTCCCAACCCCATTTATAAGGCAAGAAATCCAACTTATTAAACCTGACAGGGCACACCTGTCAAGTAAAAACCATTTCCGGTGACTACCTCTTGAAGCTCATCAAGATAATTCCAAGAGTGTGCAAAACAGTCATCAAAGCAAAAGGTGGCTACTTTGAATAACCTAGAATATAAGACATTTTTTCAGTTTTTTCACACTTTTTTGTTAAGTGTATAATTCCACATGTGTTAATTTATAGTTTTGATGCCTTCAGTGTGAATTTACAATTTTCATAGTCATGAAAATACAGAAAAATCTTTAAATGAGAAGGTGTGTCCAAACTTTTGGTCTGTACTGTATATATAAAAAAATATAAAAGTTCAAATCACCCCCATTCAACATAAAACAATACAAAAAAATAAAAAATACACATGTTTAGTATCGCTGAGTTGAGAATCGACCGATCTATGAAAATAAAAAGAATTAACCTGATCGGTAAACGGTGTTAAGAGAAAAAAATTAAAAATGAGAGAATTAGGCTTTTTTTGGTCCCTGCTACATTGTAATAACGGACGATGAAAAACATCACATCTACACCAAAATAATATCAATAAAAACGTCAGCTTGGGGCGCAAAAATAAACCCTCACCCACCCCCACATCACAAAAAATGTAGATGCTACAGGTCTCGGAAAATGGCGCTATTTTTTCTCCAAAGTTTGGATTTTTTTCACCACTTAAATAAAAAATAAACTAGACATGTTTGGTGTCTATGAACGCGTAATGACTTGAAGAATCACAATGGCAAATCAGTTTTTGCATTTAGTGAACATGGAAAAAACAGACAAAAAACAACTGTGGAATTGCACTTTTTTTTCCAATTTCGCCTCACTTGGAATTTTTTTCCTGTTTTCCAGTACGCACTATGTTAAAACCAATGATGTTGTTCAAAAGTACAACTTGTCCTGCAAAAAAAAAAACTCACATGGCCATTTTGGCATAAAAATAAAAAAGTTATGACTTTGGAAAGAAGGGGAGCAAAAAATGAAAACGCAAAAACGAAAACACCTTCGGTCATAAAGGGGTTAAGAACACACCTAACTATAAATGTCTTTATTAATGTCCAAATTAAACGTAGGCAACAGCAGCCACATAAGTATCACACACAAATGATAACAAGGTGCAAGATTGTGTTATATGACTTTCATATCCATGGAACACTGAGAATTACTTTTTTTTTTAATTGGCACACCATACATACTGACTATTCTCATAGTGTGTTGGGTGCAAGTCTATGGAGATCATCTAAGGCCGGGACTGGAGTGTGCGGCTGCATGTATTTCTATGCAGCTGAAAGCTCCGGTCCTGAGTGCCAGGTATTAATGCACGAGTTTCTCACATTGAACTTGCAAGTGTGACCCCGGCCTAAGTGTCCTTCATATTTAAAGGACTACTCTCAGTGCAATTTTGCTGGCTAGCTCTTCAATCTAGTCTTGCTAGGACCCTATGACATAATTGTCTCTGAACTGGGCAGTTGCAATGGATTAAACTAAGCACCAATATTTACTGCCCCATGTGGCTCATTATTTGGGTCAGATGCTGTCATTGCTATACTAATGTTTTAGCTTTTATATACACAAATGCTATCACTGAATATGGCTTAGATAATTATGGAAGTTTAGTAATATTATGATGTTACAGACACAAAATATTTATTATAGAAAATCATGGGATTGATATTATAGAGCAGGTGAAATAAATGTTGAACACATCGACAATTTTCTAAGTAAATATATTTCTAAAGGTGCTATTGACTTAACATTTTTACCAGATATCGGTAAAAATCCCCTTGCTTGTATGCATGCTGACCACACAAGACTCCATTGCTGAACAAAAAGCATGTTCAAGAGTGTTTAAAGTTTAACCAATAATAACCCATCCAATCTACACAGCCAAAGAAATCAAACTATAGATGTCCATAAATTAAGCTATATGTAATAATGAGAAATGACACAAGGAAAAAGTATTGAACACATGACGAAAGAGAGGTGCAAAAAGCCATGGAAAGTCTTTGACACCATCTGAAATCTATCATTATTATTATTATTATTTATTTATATAGCACCACCATTGATTCCATGGTGCTGTACATGAGAATGGGTTACTTACAAGTTACAGATATCACTTACAGTAAACAAACTAACAATGACAGACTGATACAGAGGGGCGAGGACCCTGCTCTTGCGGGCTTACATTCTACAGGATTATGGGGAAGGAGACAGTAGGATGGGGGTTGCAGGAACTCCGGTGTTGGTGAGGGGGTAGCTTCGGTAGTGATGAGGAGGCAGCGAGGTCAGTGCAGGCTGTAAGCTTTCCTGAAGAGGTGGGTTTTCAGGTTCTGTCTGAAGGATCCGAATGTGGTTGATAGTCGGACGTGTTTGGGCAGAGAATTCCAGAGGATGGGGGATATTCGGGAGAAGTTTTGGAGGCGATTGGATGAGGAGCGAATCATTAATTAGAAAGCAATCCTGTCACTTAGTAAAAAAAATCAGGAGGTTCAACTGGCCTATTAAAAGGTATCTCATTACCAAGGTGCCACACAAGAAGTATCTCATGATGGGTAAAACCGATGAGCTGTCTCATTGTCTGAAGGTTCCAGTGAGCACTGTTGAGGCCATAATCTGGAAGTGGAAAGAACATAATTTCACCGTAAACTGGCCACGACCAGGTGCTCCCTGCAAGATTTCAGACAAAGGAGTTAAAAGAATTACCAAAAGAGTTGTCCAAGAGCCACAGACCACCTGTGGAGATTTACGGGAAGACCTGAAATCAGCGGGTAGAATTGTTTAAAAGAAACAATAAGTAATACACTCAAACCCCCTTGCTTGTGTGCATGCTGACCACACAAGACTCCATTGCTGAACAAAAAGCATGTAAAAGAGCTTTTAAAGTTTTCTCAACAACATTAAGATAATAGAAATACTGGGAGAATATAGTCTGGTCTTAGGAGACCAAAATTGAATTCTTTGGATGCCATCATGCACACCATGTTTGGAGGCCAAAATGCAATGCATATCACCCCAAAAACAACATACCAATATTAAAGTTTGGAGGTGGGAAAATCATAGTGTTGGGCGTTTTTTCAGCATATGGCGCTGGCAAACTTCTTATGATTGAAGGAAGGAAGCATGGACAAATGTACCTAGACATTATTGATAAAAATCTGCTGCCATTTACTAGGATGATGAAGCTGAAAGGAGGTGGACATTTCAGACAGCCAATGAAACTCTGAATTGGTTTCAGAGAAAGAAAATAAAGCTGCTAGAATGGCCAGCCACTCATTTGACCTGAATTCATAGAAGGAGCCCACGTAACCGTCTGGATTTGAGGAGTACTTGTGTGGAAGATTAGGACAAAATCACACCTGAGCAATGCATGCGACTAGTTTCTCCATGCAGGAGGCGTCTTGAAGCTGTCATCACCAACAAAGGCCTTTTTACTAAGTATAAAATACATTTTATTTATGGAAAGCTATAATTTGATTTCTGTGCCTATGTGGATTGGATCTGCTGTTAGCGACATCTGGTGAGAATTTCTTGTCAAGAGTACCTTTAGAACTATATTAACTTAGAAAATTGGTGATGTGTTCAATACGTACAGTATTTCATCACCTGTATATCACCTAGTCATTTTTTACTCACCAAGTGTTACTCTAGTTTTGCATAATACATATTTTTATATAATAATATGCTCCATAGAGGACTATATTGTATTGCCTACATAAACTTCAGACATATATCAATATAGCCTCTTGACCAAGGCCCAGAATGAGCTGAAACAGCACACATATGAGTGAATATAATTCTATTTTTATTCCACTAAATCTCAATTGGAATGCTGATGTTTTTTTCCGCACATAAAATATCTGTATATTTATATGATACCCATAATACAAAATATGATAGGAAAGACACCATGACTGAGTGCATCTAATAGAGATGCCAATGCTGCTATCCAGAAGAAGTATGGACGAAAAATGCATTGGGGCAGAGGGACACATGACTCATCCAGCCTCATTATGAGTCTGGTAAGTGGCAACTATTGATCTGGGTACTATACCCCTTCTATTTAAAGACTTTCACAGCTGTTATAGTTGCTTTTCACTTCATATAGTGGTTCCCATTCCTATAGCCACACAAGCTAGCTATTTGTTTATAGCACCTGAATATCTCAACCTTAAATATACAGGGTGGGCTATTTATATGGATACACCTAAGTAAAATGGGAATGGTTGGTGATATCAACTTCCTGTTTGTGGCACATTAGTATATGGGAGGGAAAAAACTTTTGAAGGTAGGTGGTGACCATGGTGGCCATTTTGAAGTCAGCCATTTTGGATCCAACTTTATTTTTTCCAATGGGAAGAGGGTCATATGACACATCAAACTTATTGAGAATTTCACAAGAAAAACAATGGTGTGCTTGGTTTCAACGTAACTTTATTCTTTCATGAGTTATTTAAAAGTTTATGACCACTTATAAAATGTGTTCAAAGTGCTGCCCAGTGTTAGATTGTCAATGGAAACATCAATGCCACTGGATATCTGAAATTGCTACATGATTATGTGTTGCCCTCTTTATGCTATATGATGGCACGTTCCCAGAGTTTTTCCAGCTAGATGGTGCACCACCACATTATGGGTGTCTGGTCTGAGCATTCCTACATGAACAGTTTTCTGGAAAGTGAATTGGTCGTCGTGGGCCAGTTGAACGGCCACCAAGGTCTCACATGACCCTATTCCCATTGGAAAAAATGAAGTTGGATCCAAAATGGCCGACTACAAAATGGCCACCATGGTGTCGAGTTCCCGCCTCTGCACAAGGGGAATCTTGAACCATCTCTGCTGCAGTCTCCCATTCTTCTCCAGCTGCAGTGGAGTCTGCTCAATGGAGACGTCGGTCCCAGCGTCTAGCTCAGGCTGATACTGGACGACTGGTTACTACTGCCTTTCCAGGCTCTGTCCTTGTAGCCAGCAATGTTCAGCAGCGAGCAGGTCTTTCTGGGACTAAGTCCTGCTTTTCCCTTACTGAGCATGTTCACGGGACGACCTCCCATTGGAGGTCAGGAGTCACATGCTTAGGTACTGTTGCGGCTCCTATTGGTCCATCTTGAAGGTCTTGTAGCACTGCCGCTATAAAAGGTTTGCATGGCTGCTCGGCCATGCGCTAGTGTACACTTGTAAACGTGTGTGTGTTGACGTGTGAAAGTCGCTCATTAATTATCCCCTCCCTTGTGTATGACTGCTCGCATAAGGTGGATGATTGCTATCTAGTGCCTGACTTAGCTATCAGCACGTGAAACACAAAACAGCGTCAAATTGCTGTGACCACCAGTGCGGCGCCATGCGCTTTCACAGCGCTTTCCTTACCCAAGCCTGGGTGGTTAGTGGCGTCAGCCAGAGCGGCACCGCACGCACTCCCGTGCATCTAAATTATTATTTCGGTTACGCTGACACCAAAGTTGCGGTGCCGAGCGCAAGAGGTCTAGTTGTACTCTAATCCCGAGTCTAGGTGTAGAGTTCTGTGACTCCTTGGTTGCTCTCTTTGTGTGGTACCGCGGCCCTGTGACGCAACAGGGTTCACTTCCTTCATACTAGGTGAAGATAACCCATGTGTGAATCCACACACCATATAGTCCTTCATTACTAAGCAGCAGGTCCCATTTCTGCACGGTGGACCCGAGCTGAGAACGCACCTTACTCTATCTTTCTAATTATTTGGTGCATTCCGCTAGCCCTAACATTACACTAGTGCCAGGGTCTGGCTAGTGATGACGGACAAACTGCAATCCTTGCGGTACATCCAGCAGCTGGAGGGTAGGTTGGCGGCACTCTTCATTTTCTTTTTGGGGAGAATAACATTTGTGCCAATGCTCTCTCTCGCTGCATTGGATCATTGGAGGAGGAGGAAGAGGAGCCTCGGCTTATTGTTCCCATTGAGAGCCTGAGAACTGTGGCCCCCGGTTTCGCTAGAGTCTGTGCCTCCGGGAAAGACTTTTGTACCATCCAGCCTGCATCCAGAGGTTCTCTCTTAGGCTCATTCGTCCAGGGTAGGTGGACATTTTGGGTCCAAAAGGACATCTAAGCTATTGGCGAGGACATACTGGTGGCCGCATATGGCTCGTGTTGTCACAGACTATGTTCGAGCATGTGTCACTTGGCCCAAGAACAAGTCTCTTTGGCAATGGACAGCTGGGTTGCTTTACCCCCTGCTGGTGGCAGACAGGCCCTGGGAAATGGTTGGAATGGATTTTGTGGTGGGCTTACCCAAGTCTCGTAGCTGCACCATTATCTGGGTGATCACCAACCATTTTTCCAAAATGGTGCACCTGGTGTCTCTTCCACGGCTACCTTCTGCATGGGCTCTGGCAGTGTTGTTCATCCAGCATATCTTTTGCCTACACGGTATGCCGGATAAAATTGTCAGTGACCGGGGTCCCCAGTTTGCATCTCGGTTCTGGAGAGAGCTTTGTCGTCTACTCAGTATTGAATTGAATTTCTCCTCGGCATATCATCCCGAGACCAATGGGTTGGTTGAGAGGACCAACCAGACCCTGGTCAGATATTTACGACATTATCTTTCTGCCAGGCAGGATGACTGGGCATCCTTGCTACCGTGGACGGAGTTTGCGTTTAACAATGCCGTAGCCGACTCCACCGGTCAGACTCCATTCTTCCTAAATTACGGCCAGCATCAGCGTGTCCCTGTGCCCATGCCCGTGTCTTCAGCTGACTCTAGGGTGGCAGACTGGGCTGTGGAGGCAGGGGACATTTGGGACTGCACTCAGGATGCCATTCGGGCCTCCAAGGAGAGAATGAAGACCTCCGCCGATGCACATCGGTGCCCCGCTCTGACATTTGCTCCTGGCGAATTGGTGTGGCTTTTAGTGAGGCTGCTAGTTGAGTCCACTAAGTCTGCATCTCGCTACTTGGGTCCCTTCAAGGTCATGGAACAGGTTAACCTTGTGGTCTACCGTCTAGCCCTTCCTCCATGCCTACGTATCACCGTCACCTTTCATGTGTTCCTCTTGAAGCCCATATACATGTCTTGGTTTTCCGAGTCATCTGCCGGGACATCAGGTTCGTCTACGGACGATTACGAGGTGAACGCTATTTTGGGGTGCAAGGTGGTACGTGGAAAAAAATTCTATTTGGTGGATTATGGCCCAGAGGACAGGTCTTGGGAGCCTGCTGAGCACATTTGAGCTCCACAGCTCATTGCTGCCTTCGAGCGCAGCGAGGTCCAAGGAGGGCGGCCCTAGGAGGGAGGGTAATATTAGGTGTCGAGTTCCCTCCTCTGCACAGGGGCAATCTCAAACCATCTCCGATGCGGTCTCCCATTATTCTCTAGCCACAATGGGGTCTGCTCAACGGAGACGTCAGTCCCAGCGTCTAGCTCAGGTTGATACTGGATGACTGGTTGCTACAGCCTTTCCAGGCTCTGTCCTTGTAGTGAGCAATGTCCAGCAGTGAGCAGGTCTTTCGGGATTTGGATTTAGGAGAGGCCAATGGTCCCTCACATGCATTTCAGCCCGGTGCTTGCTCATCTAATAAGTGTTTGGAGAGGGTAAAGACTGTTTTGCGGGACAGTCTCTGCAAGAGCCTAAGAAGTGGATTAAAAACTGAATGGGTGAGGCCGTTTTGAAATATTTTGCTTAGCCAGTGAAAGGACTGTTTTGTTATTCTTTGTGGTGGAAAATGGCTGTTTTTTCTTTTCATTTGAGCCCTGTCAAAGTTTTTGAAGTAATAATAAAAAATCTTACACAGATTGACACAAGAACCCGATGCCTGTGTGTGGTGTGCCAGAGAGCTTGAATCCCTATAATTAGTCTTGATATGGGCATGAAGTCCCAAAGAAAACAGGTGATTGCTGTGTGAATACTGAATATCCTGGGTAAAGACAGCTACAGCAGTTCAAACATGGTCTGAAAGCATGGAGGAGTTTGGTAAGCAACTGGTCCAGGACAGTATGCAGCAGCAGACTCAACAAGAAACTCCTGATCCAACAGTTGCAACAGCAGCAATTTCTACAGCAACAGCAGCAGCAGATTTCTCTTTTGGCAGAAACTGCCCACGACAGGGAGACTGCACCTCTCACCAGACAATGTTACAGTAACTATGTGAGGCAAATGATACGGGTGGCTCTGCAGAAAATGACTCTGGAGGATGACGAGGAATTCCTAACTATATTTGTGTGGAGGGCAAAGAACTGCTCCCAGAGCAATGACCAGAGGTCCTGTCTTCATACCTGACTGGGGAACCACAGAAGGCATACATTGACCTTGCCCTACGGGATGCTGTGTAGTACAGTAATCTGAAGGTAGAGATTATGGCTCGTCTGGGTGTATTCTGTATATTTTCACCAAAATATGGACATGTTCATGAAGTTCAATGTCTCACTCGAGTCATTGATCATGAGGTTCTCACTGAGCCTCTTGTTTAGATCAATTTAAAACTCTATAGGATTCCAGAAGCCTGCTGGGTGATAATCTTGAGGGAGATGACATGTACGCTGAACCTGGGAAAAATTGAGTAATCCAAGAGTGGGTGGTCAAGCCCCATAGTACTGGTGCTAAAGCCAGGTGGGGAATGGAGATTCTGCAATGACTACTGAAAACTCATTGATGTCCCTAAGCTTGATGCATGCTTAGTGCCCTATGTAGATGAGCTTATTGAATGGCTTGGGCTGTCTTGGTACATCTCCTTAGATCTCACGAAAGGCTACTGGCAGATTTCCCTTTCCAAGGTGGCCAAGGAAAAAATAGCCTTTTCGATGCCAGGGGTGTTATCAATATGTCAAGATGCCTTCTGGGTTACAGGGGGCTCTGGCCATGTTTCATAGAGCCATGGACCGTATCCTAGCCCCTCATGCAGCTGCCTACTTGGTTGATCTTTTCATCTTCAGCTAGGATTGAGGAAGTCATTTGAGTAAAGTTCAGGCAATATTTGATGCTGTAAGGAAAGCTGGCTTTACTATTAATACAAAAAAGTGCCATGTTGATTGAGAAAGCCAAATATTTGTTCTACGTTGTAGGCCATACAGGATTGGCAATGACCCCTCATGAAAAAAAACAGGTAGGGGCATTCCTGGGAATTGTGGGTTATTACAGGAGGTTTGTCCCTAATTTTGCTGTGATAGCAGTCCCTCTAACCAATCTCCTAAAAGGCACGGAATCAGTGATGGCTAAGTGTCCTCCAGAAGTTGAGGGGTCTTTCAGGAGCTAAAACTAGCCCTCTGTGGGAAGCCAGTGTTGGTAACACTGGACATATGCAAAGAGTTCATAGTCCAGATGGATGTGTCGGATGTTGGACTAGAGGTTATCATGTTTCAGAAAATTAATGAGGAGGAATACCCAATAATCTACTTGAGCTTACACTGTGCCAAAAAAACTATTCAATTATAGCAAATGAATGCCTGGCCATCAAATGGGCATTGGACACTTGAGTTACTACCTGTTGAGCTGAAGGTTTTCTGCTTGTGTCGGATTATGCCCTGCTAAAGTGGATGAGGGAGAAAGAGGGGAATAATGCCCGGGTAACTCGATGGTTTTTGACTCTGCAGGATTTCAATTTTTATGTAGTGCATAGATCTGGAAAGCTACATTGGAATTCTGACGTCCTGTCAAGGGTTTATTATTTGGTGACAGAAGGTGCCAAGTCCCACTGCTTTGGGCAGTGGGGGATATGTAAGAAGCAGGAAGTAAAGTACTAGATGGCAGGTATGTGTTACTGAGGTGGCTTGCCTAAGTGATGAAAGTCTCAAAAGAAGTACAATAGTAACAACAGGTTACTGATATGATTTTTCAGTGGACCAGATTTTGGAGCTGAGATTTAAAAGCCTGTGTGGGAAAGGTCCCTCCCATACATTCCAGCCTGGGGTTTGCTTGTCTAATAACAGGCAATTGGGCTAACTCAGCAGTGTCTGTGGTGTTTGGAGAGAAACAAGACCATTAATAGTGGACAGTCTCTGCCAGAGCTTGAGAGGTGGATTCAAACCTGAATGGGTAAGAGTGTTTAGAAATATTTTGCTTACCCAGTAAGAGGACTGTTGTGTTAAGGTACCTTCACACTAAACGACGCTGCAGCGATCCAGACAATGATCCGGATCGCTGCAGCGTCGCTGTTTGGTCGCTGGAGAGTTGTCACACGGACAGCTCTCCAGCGACCAACGATGCCGGTAACCAGGGTAAACATCGGGTTACTAAGCGCAGGGCCGCGCTTAGTAACCCGATGTTTACCCTGGTTACCATCCTAAAAGTAAAAAAACCAAACGCTACATACTTACCTTCCGCTGTCTGTCCCCGGCGCTCTGCTTCTCTGTACTGGCTGTGAGCACAGCGGCCGGAAAGCAGAGCGGTGACGTCACCGCTCTGCTTTCCGGCCGCTGTGCTCACAGTGAGTGCAGGAAAGCACAGCGCCGGGGGACAGACAGCGGAAGGTAAGTATGAAGCGTTTGTTTTTTCTACTTTTAGGATGGTAACCAGGGTAAACATCGGGTTAATAAGCGCGGCCCTGCGCTTAGTAACCCGATATTTACCCTGGTTACCAGCGAAGACATCGCTGAATCGGTGTCACACACGCCGATTCAGCGATGTCAGCGGGAGATCCAGCGACGAAATAAAGTTCTGGCCTTCTAGCCCCGACCAACGACATCACAGCAGGATTCTGCTCGCTGCTGCGTGTCAAACTGAACGATATCGCTAGCCAGGACGCTGCAATGTCATGGATCGCTAGCGATATCGTTTAGTGTGAAGGTACCTTTATTCGTTTGTGCTTGAAAAAAGGCTGTTGCGTCTTTTCAATTGAGCGCTGTGTAAGTTTATGAAATATAATAAAATCTTACACTGCTTGACACAAGAACATACAGTTAGGGCCAGAAATATTTGGACAGTGACACAATTTTCGCGAGTTGGGCTCTGCATGCCACCACATTGGATTTGAAATGAAACCTCTACAACAGAATTCAAGTGCAGATTGTAACGTTTAATTTGAAGGGTTGAACAAAAATATCTGATAGAAAATGTAGGAATTGTACACATTTCTTTACAAACACTCCACATTTTAGGAGGTCAAAAGTAATTGGACAAATAAACATAACCCAAACAAAATATTTTTATTTTCAATATTTTGTTGCAAATCCTTTGGAGGCAATCACTGCCTTAAGTCTGGAACCCATGGACATCACCAAACGCTGGGTTTCCTCCTTCTTAATGCTTTGCCAGGCCTTTACAGCCGCAGCCTTCAGGTCTTGCTTGTTTGTGGGTCTTTCCGACTTAAGTCTGGATTTGAGCAAGTGAAATGCATGCTCAATTGGGTTTAGATCTGGAGATTGACTTGGCCATTGCAGAATGTTCCACTTTTTGGCACTCATGAACTCCTGGGTAGCTTTGGCTGTATGCTTGGGGTCATTGTCCATCTGTACTATGAAGCGCCGTCCAATCAACTTTGCAGCATTTGGCTGAATCTGGGCTGAAAGTATATCCCGGTACACTTCAGAATTCATCCGGCTAATCTTGTCTGCTCTTATGTCATCAATAAACACAAGTGACCCAGTGCCATTGAAAGCCATGCATGCCCATGCCATCACGTTGCCTCCACCATGTTTTACAGAGGATGTGGTGTGCCTTGGATCATGTGCCGTTCCCTTTCTTCTCCAAACTTTTTTCTTCCCATCATTCTGGTACAGGTTGATCTTTGTCTCATCTGTCCATAGAATACTTTTCCAGAACTGAGCTGGCTTCTTGAGGTGTTTTTCTGCAAATTTAACTCTGGCCTGTCTATTTTTGGTATTGATGAATGGTTTGCATCTAGATGTGAACCCTTTGTATTTACTGCCATGGAGTCTTCTCTTTACTGTTGACTTAGAGACAGATACACCTACTTCACTGAGAGTGTTCTGGACTTCAGTTGATGTTGTGAACGGGTTCTTCTTCACCAAATTAAGTATGCGGCGATCATCCACCACTGTTGTCATCCGAGGACGCCCAGGCCTTTTTGAGTTCCCAAGCTCACCAGTCAATTCCTTTTTTCTCAGAATGTACCCAACTGTTGATTTTGCTACTCCAAGCATGTCTGCTATCTCTCTGATGGATTTTTTTTTTTCAGCCTCAGGATGTTCTGCTTCACCTCAATTGAGAGTTCCTTTGACCGCATGTTGTCTGCTCACAGCAACAGCTTCCAAATGCAAAACCACACACCTGGAATCCACCCCTGACCTTTTAACTACTTCATTGATTACAGGTTAACGAGGGAGACGCCTTCAGAGTTAATTGCAGCCCTTAGAGTCCATTGTCCAATTACTTTTGGTCCCTTGAAAAAGAGGACGCTATGCATTACAGAGCTATGATTCCTAAACCCTTTCTCCGATTTGGATGTGGAAACTATCATATTGCAGCTGGGAGTGTGCACTTTCAGCCCATATTATATATATATAATTGTATTTCTGAACATGTTTTTGTAAACAGCTAAAATAACAAAACTTGTGTCACTGTCCAAATATTTCTGGCCCTAACTGTATTTCCTGTGTGTACCCTAACAGCTGCCAGAGCTTGAATCCCTACAGTATTTATGCATTTAACTACTTTCTTAAATTTCGAACAAAGACTCTTCAGCTACCTTTGAGTTTGTATCTTGCATCCTGGTGAAACCCCTTTTTTTTCTTAATACTTTTTTTCCCTCTTATACAATGCAACATAGGCTATTATCAGTGAAACCTTCTTCCCCACTGTGATGATTTCATTAATGCAGGCTACATCTGCCATGAAGACTCTGGCTTTGCATGGAGGAAAGCCTTATTATCACATAAGGTTGTTAAACTCTGGGCCCTATCTAATGGCAGGAGCAATGGATCAGAGACAAAGAACTGAAGCCACATCACATAGGATACGTTTGTGACGCAGTCGCAGAACTGTGACAGGATAGTAGTGTTTCCCTTGTTTCCTTCTTGTGATAGGTTTCTCATTGTAAATATGGCATATCACCTTGTTTTGAATGTTGTAAACATCTGAATATACAGCTCTGGCAAAAATTAAGAGACCACTGCAAAATGTTCAGTTTGTCTGATTTTTCTCTTTATAGGTACAGTGCAGAACAAATGTTTGGACACACCACACATGACTATGAAAATTGTACATTCACATTGAACGCATCAAAACTATGAATTAACACATGCGGAATTATATACTTAACAAAAAAGTGTGAAACAACTGAAATGATGTCTTATATTCTAGGTTCTTCAAAGTAGCCACCTTTTGCTTTGATGACTGCTTTGCACACTCTTGGCATTCTCTTGATAGTCATGAAAATTCAGAAAATTATTTAAATGAGAAGGAGTGTCCAAACTTTTGGTCTCTACTGTATATTTTTGAGTAAAATGTAAATTGTTCATTTATTCTATAAACTTCTAACAACATGTCTCCGAATTTCCAAGCAATAATTTTTTTATTTTTTTTCTGAATAGGAGAAATGGTCAAAATAAAAAAAAACTAGTGCTTGCAGACCTCAAATAATGCAAAGAAAACAAGTTCATAATCATTTAACTCTGGAAGAGTTCAGAAATCAATATTTTGTGGAATAACCATGATTTTAATCACAGTTTTTATGCGTCTTGGCATGCTTTCTACCAGTCTTTCACACTGCTTCTTGTTAGGTGTTGAGTTCCCGCTGCTACACAGAAAGAATCTCGAACCATGTTTGTTGCAGTCTCCCATTCTCCAGCCACAGTGGAGCCTGCTCAGCAGAGATGTCGGTCCCAGCGTTTGGCTCAGGCTGATACTGGACAACTGGTTACTACTGCCCTTCCAGGCTCTGTCATTGTAGCCAGCAATGTTTAGCAGCGAGCATGTCTTTCTGGGACTAAGTCCTGATTTTCCCATTCTGAGCATGCCCACGGGACGACATCCCATTGGAGGTCTGGGGTCACATGCTCAGGTCCTGTAGCAGCTCCTATTGGACCACCAGGAAGGTCCTTGTCTTCTACAGCTATAAAAGGTTTGCATGGCCGCACGGCCATGCGCTAGTATCAACCTTTGTTTTGAGCCTTCCTACTGTGTGGTCATGTTTGCATGAGGTCAGGGTTGGCTGAAATAAGCCCCTAGAATATCAGCACCTCCGGTGAGGAGTTGTTTGTGTGCTATGCTGACTGCATGACCACAGTTTTGCTCTGTTTGGTAGCTGTGTTCCTCTGTGAGGTTAACAGGGCACAGCGTTTACCTATCTTAGCAATTCTGTGAAGTAACAGAGTTCGCTAATACCGCCATATAGCACCGCCAATTGCTAGCAGCAGGTTCCTCTCCTGCACGGTGGACCCCTAGTTGTGAACGCACCTATTATTACATATATTTATACTCGGTGCATTCCGCCAACTCTAACACTTCTGGTGCAAAAATGTAAGCAGTTCTTCTTTGTTTGATGGCTTGTGACTATCTATCATCCTCTTGATTACATACCAGAGTTTTCAATAGGGTTCAGGTCTGGAGACTGTGCTGTCAATGACAGGGTTTTGATGTGGTGGTCTCTTAGTTTTTGCCACAGCTGTATGTGTCATTTTTACAGATCAGATCCCCAAAATACCACATCCATTTGTTTCTTGTTGGTCTTTGTTACTTCTTCCATTAGCTCTTGGTCTAACTAGTCAAGTCTGAGCATTTACCATGCTCTTGAGCTTATGTTCTTCCTCTGCCCCTCAACCACATACAGCTGTTTGTCAGTAAAACATCAGCAGAAGACTCCCCTGCTACTGGGTAATTTAGTTTGTAGTATAAAGATGTCAGTTATGGGGTCTGAAATGCATGAATGGAGAAAAATGTAAAGGAGATACCAATTTAGATGTTACCATGTACAACTTTAGGTACTATTCTATAGTATTGATCGTTGTACTTTCGTTATATTTTGCTATTTTGCTTTCTTTGTGATTATCTATAAGGTTCTCACTATGTGCGGAAACTGAGAGTCCTTTTTGATATTCATAATCTTGCTCTTTTTTATTACTTTATGTTTCTGAAAAGCTGCAAAATATAGAAATAAAGTTACAAGGAATCATTATCAGTAGTTGTGTAACTTTACCTCTCACCTTCATGAGACATCGAAACACATTGCAAAGTAGAATCACACAATTTATAATGTGTAAAATTCAACCAAAAAATATAAGGAAGGTATTGTATTATATTAGTCAAATGTCACTGTCTGCATTCGCTAAAGCAAAATAACTTGTAGAGTAGCAGAAGGCTGGAAATATTGAAACATACCTACACTTTTGCAAGACAAAAGTTATAGTTCAGGACTCTGGAGTATAATCATTTATTTCAAATACTCTATTTTTTTGTTGATAACCCACATCACGGGTGAAGTCTGGGCTGCACTAAACTAAGGACCATCCTCCTCCTGCTGTTAGGCTATCATCATCAGTGTGGGGTCAAAAGATTTTGCAGCGCATACACTTACACGCAAGACAGTAGCCAAGAGTGACGAGCAGGACGCTGCGTCGTTCAGTACAGACTTTGACTGGTACTTATTGTGCATTATAGGCAAAAATCACTAATAGAGTGATTTTGAAAAATGACGAGTCTTGCTAATAATTTTGTTGAGAATGTGTAGGTAAGCTTTAAAAAATATATTCGATGGTCAAATGAAATGAAGAAAAAAAGGAAAAGTATGGAATCATTTGTGACCAAGTAAAAGAAGAATATGTTTGAATGGTCTACAAAATGAAGGTAGCGGTTACGTAGTCAGTCAGTTGCTGAGCATTCACGATTTCATTCTACCATAAGATGCAAATATGAACATCCATGAATCACTGCAGACTGGTCTACAACTTTCAGCAGCTTTAACATTTGACATTTTTCTTCGCCGGGAAAGGTCAGAGAGGCCCGGCACCTGCGCACTGCAGCACTTTGCTCTGCCCTCAACAGGGCAGACAAAGTACGCCGGAGCCGCAGCGTGAAGACAAGAAGAGGACGTCATCCTATGAAGATAGGAGGCCCCCGACCGCGATGACCGCCCCCCAGGTGACTATAATCTAACCTCTTTTTCTCATCTTGCAGGATACATCGGGGGCTTATCTACAGCATTACAGAATGCTGTAGATAAGCCTCTGATGCCGGTGGGCTTAGCTCATCTTCGATTTTGGGGGTGACAGGTTCCCTTTAAGCATAAACAATCAATCAGCAATAACATTAAAACCACCAAAATGTGCAGTAAGTAGCATTTTTTGCGTTGTGGCAATGACATTTGATATGAAATATTTTATGGGATTTAGTATGAGATATCAGGTCACCAATGAATGCAACTGTTGAACACAGAAAAATTAGCAAGCATAAACATTTGAGCAACATTGATAAAATTGTGATGTTAGATGAGTGGGACAGAGAATCTCCAAAGTGGTAGGTCATGTGGAGTGCTCCCAGGTCGGCACTTACCAAAATTAGGCCAAGAAGGACTGGGTCATGGGTCCCTATGTCTGATTAATGCATGTGGTAAGCAAAGCCTGTCTGGACCAATCCTTGAGGAGCTTTTATACAACAGCATCAGTAGGATATAATCACTACAGGACTAGTAAATCTGTTGCCCTGTAATCCTTCATATTCATGAGCTCTCTTTAACTCTGCCTGCACCACTGATTGGCAGCTTTCTGCCTATGCATAATGTAGTTGTAGAGGATTGGCATGCACACAGTCGTAGATGCGAGGAGCAGGCTGGAGGGAGGGTGTAGCCCCTGGTACATAAAGTAAGGAAAATTCACCAAACACTCTTATTTCACGTGATGGTAGTCAGGTATATGCTCAGAGGTAATGATTTGGTACAGGAAATGGAAGCTACATAAGTAACATTTCGAACCAATCCCGGGTCCTATTTGTACAATCGCTCTTAGAGACTTTAGCCTTACAGGTAGTAAGATTTTGTGGCTCCTGTGGGAGAGGTAGTAGGTACACCTTAAGGTACCTTCACACATAATGATTTCTTTAACGATATCGTTGCTTTTTGTGACGTAGCAACGATATCGTTAACGAAATCGTTATGCGTGACAGCGACCAACGATCAGGCCCCTGCTGGGAGATCGTTGGTCACTGGGAATGATCAGGACCTTTTTTTTGGTCGCTGATCACCCGCTGTCATCGCTGGATCGGCGTGTGTGATGCCGATCTAGCGATGACGTCACCGCTGTGCTCTGCTTTACGGCCGGCCGGCGCTGACACAGTGCAGGGAAGCTGATGCCGGGGAACAAACACCAGAATGTAAGTATGTACTGTTTTTTTTTTTTTTACTTTTACAATGGTAACCAGGGTAAATATCGGGTTACAAAGCACGGCCCTGCGCTTAGTAACCCGATATTTACCCTGGTTACCCGGGGACTTCGGCATCGTTGGTCGCTGGAGAGCTGTCTGTGTGACAGCTCTCCAGCGACCACACAACGACCTAAACAGCGATGCTGCAGCGATCGGCATCGTTGTCTATATCGCTGCAGCGTCGCTAAATGTGATGGTACCTTTAGGAAGAGAAGTGAGTCCAGCGCTCCTGCATTTTCTGGTGCGTCTGCTGGGTCTACCTCTAAAAATAAAACCTCCAAGAGCAATTGCACGAATAAGACCCGAGATTGAGTTGAAACATTACTTATGTCACTTCAATATCCTGCACCAGATTATTATCTCTGAACATACAGTTAGGTCCATATATATTTGGACAGAGACAATATTTTTCTAATTTTGGTTATAGTCCTTACCACAATAAATTTTAAGCAAAACAATTCAGATGCAGTTGAAGTTCAGACTTTCAGCTTTCATTTGAGGGTATCCACATTAAAATTGGATGAAGGGTTTAGAAGTTTCAGCTCCTTAACATGTGGCACACTGTTTTTAAAGGGGCCAAAAGTAACTGGACAGATTCAATAATTTTAAATAAAATGTTCATTTTTAGTACTTGGTTGAAAACCCTTTGTTGGCAATAACTGCCTGAAGTCTTGAACTCATGGACATCACCAGACACTGTGTTTCCTCCTTTTTGATGCTCTGCCAGGCCTTCACTGCAGTGGTTTTCAGTTGCTGTTTGTTTGTGAGCCTTTCTGTCTGAAGTTTAGTCTTTAACAAGTGAAATGCATGCTCAATTGGGTTGAGATCAGGTGACTGACTTGGCCATTCAAGAATATTCCATTTCTTTGCTTTAATAAACTCCTGGGTTGCTTTGGTTTTATGTTTTGGGTCATTGGTCGTCATTTCATACTACAGATGGACAATCAGTTTTGCTGCATTTGGCTGGATCTGAGCACATAGTATGTCTCTGAATACCTCAGAATTCATTCGGCTGCTTCTATCCTGTGTCACATCATCAATAAACACTAGTGACCCAGTGCCACTGGCAGCCATGCATGCCCAAGCCATCACACTGCCTCCGCCATGTTTTACAGATGATGTGGCATGCTTTGGATCATGAGCTGTACCACGCCTTCACCATACTTTCTCTTTCCATCATTCTGGTAGAGGTTGATCTTGGTTTCTTCTGTCCAAAGAATGTTCTTCCAGAACTGTGCTGGCTTTTTTAGATTCTTTTTTAGCATAGTCCAGTCTAGCCTTTTTATTCTTGATGCTTATGAGTGGCTTGCACCGTGCAGTGAACCCTCTGTATATACTTTTATGCAGTCTTCTCTTTATGGTAGATTTGGATATTGATACACCGACCTCCTGGAGAGTGTTGTTCACTTGGTTGGCTGTTGTGAAGGGGTTTCTCTTCACCATGGAGATTATTCTGCGATCATCCACCACTGTTATCTTCCGTGGGCGCCCAGGTCTTTTTGCATTGATGAGTTCACCAGTGCTTTCTTTCTTTCTCAGGATGTACCAAATTGTAGATTTTGCCACTCCTAATATTGTAGCAATTTCTCGGATGTTTTTTTTCTGTTTTAGCAGCTTAAGGATGGCTTGTTTCACCTGCATGGAGAGCTCCTTTGACTGCATGTTTACTTCACAGCAAAACCTTCCAAATGCAAGCACCACACCTCAAATCAACTCCAGGCCTTTTATCTGCTTAATTGAGAATGAATTGTTTTGTTTAAAATTCATTGTGGTAATGTCTAGAAACAAAATTAGAAAAATGTTGTCTCTGTCCAAATATATATGGACCTAACTGTATATCTGCCTACCTACACATATTTTGAAATAATTTTTATGTAGTACCCTGATGATAGGGAATATAATATTATATTGGCTTTATAATGGATTATTTATTACCTTTCATTAGAGCATAACTTTTTAAGATATGTGGTTCACATTTACATCTAAAGGTACCGTCACATTTAGCGACGCTGCAGCGATCCAGACAACGATCCCGATCGCTGCAGCGTCGCTGTTTGGTCACTGGAGAGCTGTCACACAGACAGATCTCCAGCGACCAACGATGTCGGTCCCCTGGTAACCAGGGTAAACATCGGGTTACTAAGCGCAGGGCCACGCTTAGTAACCCGATGTTTACCCTGGTTACCAGCGTAAACGTAAAAAAAAAAAAAAACACTACATACTTACATTCCGGTGTCTGTCCACCGGCGCTGTGCTTCTCTGCACTGACTGTGAGCGCCAGCCGGAAAGCACAGCGGTGACGTCACCGCTGTGCTCTGCTTTCCGGCTGGCCGGCGCTCACAGTGCAGAGAAGCACAGCGCCGGGGACAGACAGCGGAAGGTAAGTATGTAGTGTTTGTTTTTTTCACGTTTACGCTGGTAACCAGGGTAAACATCAGGTTACTAAGCGCGGCCCTGCGCTTAGTAACCCGATGTTTACCCTGGTTACCAGTGAAGACATCGCTGAATCGGCATCACACACGTCGATTCAGTGATGTCTGCAGGAGGTCCAGCGATGAAATAAAGTTCTGGACTTTCTGCGCCGACCAACGATCTCACAGCAGGATCCTGATCGCTGCTGCCTGTCAAACTGAACGATATCGCTAGCCAGGACGCTGCAACGTCACGGATCGCTAGCGATATCGTTGAGTGTGAAGGTACCTTAAGTTCCTTTATCCTCTTAGTGAATTATATCTTTTAACCACCTGTGCTAAAGAGTTAAACCAATTAAAGAGTATGCAAATTAAGTGAAAGATTGGTGCTAGTAACATTCACTCCTCCCTTTCCATTTGTAAAATCTACTATATAATTGTCTAAGGGTCACTTCCGTCTGTCTGTCTGTCACGGATATTCATTGGTCGCGGCCTTTGTCTGTCATGGAAATCCAAGTCCCTGATTAGTCGTGACAAAACGCCCACGGCCATTGCCACGACCAATCAAAAAAAATTGCAGAATCCTGCTATAGTCCTGTTTTTGGTTAATTAACAGTCAAAGGAGTCTGTCTTTTGTTCAAATAAAGGACTTTATTCTGGGTATATTTTTTTTCACAATTTGGCTGTGGGGTTAATAATGGGGGCATCTTCTGGATGCCTCTCCATTTCTTTTTCAAACGTCTTTTTGGAATTTTAACTTTTAACCGGGAAGGTTAGGTAAGGAAGGGACGGAGGGGAAAGGGTGGGATATGAAGGCGGGAAAAATAAACCCCTATAGCAATAGGGGAGATAGGCGGTCATATTATACTTTGGTATAAACATAATGGAACAAAATGAAGAGAGGTATGACTACACATAGATAATGCTACATATAAACTTGATTAGCTCCTCTCAAAAGCTGCCTGACGTGACATAGTAGGATATGCATATAAATTTGCTTGACATGAGGTAATATAGTAAGCTATGAAATTAACATAAATAATGCTGCGTGCATAATCGCTTAAGTAGCCTTCGTATTCTTTTTTTTTCTCTTTTTTCTGCTGGTTGCCTCTCCATTTCTAACCCCAGAGCTTGATGGGCTGTAAGTATTAAGGGCAGCGGAACTGCGCATGCCCAGAAATAAAACTCAGAGCGCAGGCACCGGGGACGATAATGCAGCAAGAGGAAGCGGCGCCCGATGTGCCCAGCTCCGGAGTGATGGCTGTGCTGCGTCTAATTAGGAAGGAAAGTCCCACCCCCATTTTATTTATTTTTATAAGTGTTTATTTCAGTGTGTGCAGGCGTTTGTAACTAAAAAGCCGCCTTGTCAGAATGCAGCATTAGTAGTGCACAAGGTGGCTCTTTTAGCTACAAACGCCTGAGGGGGGTGACAGGTTCCATTTAAATGTCCAGCCTGTTTTTTTTAGGTCCATGTGTGTGGAGGAAGCAAGCCTCCGGAGTGCTAGCTCCTGTGAGAGCTACCGTATGTGTTGTCCCAGAGGGCCTGGGCAGGACGTTGTATGGACTATTTATTTTCTTTTGAGCCGGACAGGCTGTTTTCCATTACTATTTTATTTTTTTGTGGTTTATGAGACAATAAACCATTGAGAGATTTTAACCACCCGTGTGCCTGAGTCTATCTCAACCCTCTACTATATATATATATATATATATATATATATACAGTACAGACCAAAAGTTTGGACACACGTTGTCATTTAAAGAATTTTCCCGTATTTTCATGACTATGAAAATTGTACATTCACACTGAAGGCATCAAAGCTATGAATGAACACATGTGGAATGATATACTTAACAAAAAAGTGTGAAACAACTGAAGTTATGTCTTATATTCTATGTTCTTCAAAGTTGCCAACTTTTGCTTTAAAAACTGCTTTGCACACTCTTGGCCATAGTCATGGAAATACAGAAAAATCTTTCAAATGTGTCCAAACTTTTGGTCTGTACTGTATATATGTATATATATATATATATATATATATATATATATATGTATATATATATATATATATACTAGATGGTGGCACGATTCTAACGCATCGGGTATTCTAGAATATGCATGTCCACGTAGTATATTGCCCAGTTACGTAGTATATTGCCCATCACTGCATCGCTGGGAATTGAAGATGGCGGACGGCGCGAGCGGCTCAGCTAACAACGGAGGGTGAGTATAGCAGGTTTTTTTTTTAATTATTTTTAACATTACATTTTTTACTATTGATGCCGCATAAGCAGCATCAATAGTAAAAAGTTGGGGACACACAGGGTTAATAGCGGCGGTAACGGAGTGCGTTACCCGCGGCATAACGCGGTCCGTTACCGCCGGCATAAACCCTGTGTGAGCGGTGACCGGGAGGGGAATACGGTGCGGGCACTGACTGCGGGGAGTAAGGAGCGGCCATTTTCTTCCGGACTGTGCCCGTCGCTGATTGGTCATGGCAATGGTCGTGGGCGTTTTGCCACGATCAATCAGCGACTTGGATTCCATGACAGACAGAGGCCGCGACCAATGATTATCCGTGACAGACAGAGGGACAGACAGACGGAAGTGACCCTTAGACAATTATATTGTATATATATATAGATATATATATATATATACAGTATATATACATAGTGGGGAAATAAGTATTTGATGCACTGACATAATTAATTTCATTTTATTGCATGAATTAAGTATTTGATATAGTAGAAGAGCAGAACTTAATATTTGGTGCAGAAACCTTTGCTTGCAATTACAGAAGTCAGACATTTCTGGTAGTTCTTCACCAAGTTTTCATACACTGCAGCAGGGTGTTTGACCCACTCATCCATACAGATCTTCTCCAGATCATTCACGTTTTGGGGCTGTCACTGGGCAACATTGAGTTTTAGCTCCCTCCAAAAATTTTCTATTGGGTTCAGGTCTGGAGATTGGCAAGACCACTCCAGAACCTTGAAATGCTTCTTACGAAGCCGCTCCTTAGTGGCCCTGGCTGTGTGCTTCGGGTCATTGTCATTCTGGAAGACCCAGCCACGATCCATCTTCAATGGACCTACTGAGTGAAGGAGGTTGTTGGCCAAAATCTTGCAATATATGAAACCTTCCATCCTCCCTTCAATACGATGCAGTCGTCCTGTCCCCTTTGCAGAAAAGCACCTCCAAAGTATGTTTCCCCCACCTTGCTTCACAACTGGGATTGTGTTCTTGGGTTGTACTCATCCTTCTTCCTCCAATCATGGCAAGTGGAGTTGATACAAAAAAGTTCTATTTTGGTCTCATCTGACCACATGACCTTCTCCCATGCCTCCTCTGGATCATCCAGATAGCTATTGGTGAACTTCAAATCGGCCTGGTGGGAGCAGGGGGACATTGCGTGCCTTGCAGGATTTTAATCCATTACGGAGTAGTGTGTTACTAACGGTAAAGTTTGATACTGCTGTCTCAGCTCTCTTAAAGTCCTCTCGTTTAGTTCTGGCCTGATTCCTGATGTTTCTCAGAATCATGCTTACCCCACAAAGTGAGATCTTGGATGTAGCCCAGGCCAAGGAAGATTGACAGTCATCTTGTGTTTCCATTTTATTATAATTGCGCCAACAATTTTTGCCTTCTAACCAAGCTGCTTGCCTATTGTCCTGTAGCCCATCCCAGCCTTGTGCAGGTCTACATTTTTTGTCCTTGGTGTTCTTAGACAGATCTTTGGTCTTGGCCATGGTGGAGTGGTTGGAGTGAGATTGACTGAGTGTGTGGACAGGTGTCTTTTAAACAGTTAAAGAGTTCAAACAGGTACCAAGCATGTAATGAGTGCACAGTAGGACGGCTTCTTAAAGAAAAATAAAATCTTTATATTCTTGCTTATTCATTTAGAGACTATTTTTATAAGCATTACCCACAATATATTATCTCTATCACATCGGGTTATCAATTTTAGACCTATTTGATCAGTGCTTAAATTATTGGAAAATCTATAGAAAATTCAGTATCTAAGCCTCATATCTCCAAGCTATTTTTTTTTACCTTATTCAATTCTTCTGAACACTCTTTTTTATCACATTGCCTGTTTTAAATGTTTATCCTGTTCCTTATTTCTATTTTCTTTCCAGCATCAACACCTAATTTATAAATCAGTTTGGAGAATCGCATACTTATTCTGTGTTGATTTGAGGCTCATGAATGCAAAAGTAAGCAAAGTCCTATGAGACATATTGTAAGTTGGTCTTTTTCACTATGGATAATAGGAGCTGATGAAGGTCATTTTGTCTGAAGGTGCATTGTCTGAGACATTGTCATGTCTATTAGGAGATGATTTTTCATGCTTATTAAATGACACAGTGAATTGGAGTTGAGTGTTTGGTGAATTATTTACTATATCCCTTGAGGGAACAACCTGGGGAAGTGTTATCAAATAACTTTGTATGTCTTTGGATTAGACCTGTGCTGGGTAGAGAATGGATAAAGCATTGTTTGTTTAAATCACTTTCGAGCCTTGTTTCTTTCATGGATTTTCTATGCAGATATGTTCACTCAATTACTTTGATTGTCCTAGTTCAGAAAGGATTATATTTCTAATCTAAATGTTTTTTTTTACATTTACATTTTCATGATAGATAAATGCTGAGTTATGTTATCTGAATTTACATTTTATTTCATGATATTTTATTAACCCCTTAGTGACCGAGCCAAAATTTTGAAATCTGACCAGTGTCACTTTATGTGGTAATAACTCTGCAACGCTTCAACAAATCCCAGTGATTTTTAGATTGTTTTTTCGTGACACATTATACTTTATGATAATGGTAAATTTTGTTCAACATTTTTTGTGTTTATTTATAAAAAATATCAAAAATTTGAGAAAAATGTTAAAAAATTAGCAATTTTCTAAATTTGAATGATTATCCCTTTAATCCAGATAGTCATACAACAGCAAACCATTAATAAATAACATTTCCCACATGTCTGCTTTACATCAGCACCATTTGTAAAATGTTATTTTATTTTTTTAGCATTTTAGGAGGTTTAAAAATGTAGCAGCAATTTTTCATTTCAAAGAAATTTACAAAATTTATTTTTTTAGGGACTTATCCATGTTTGAAGTGACTTTAGGGTCTCATATATTGGGAAACCCCCAAACGTAATACCATTTTAAAAACAGCACCCCCAGACATATTGAAAACTGCTGTCAGGTAGTTTATTAACCCTTCAGGTGCTTTACAGGAATTAATGCAAAGTGGTATGACAGAAATGAAAATGTGTATTTTTACCACCTAAATGTTGCTAACTTCTAAACAGATTACAACAGCCGTCAGACTCTAAGGCCGCTATTTGGTCATGAATTGCCATGGCAAACATCAGGACAACAAAATCATGATCTGAGGGCACCAATTGTGACAAAGAAGAAGCCCCCACACACTTTTAACCATTTATAATGATGTAGTCACTATTGACAGCAGCATCTAAGGGGTTAAACAGATTTAGATGGTGCAAATACTGATCGTGGCTGGTACAGCAAGTTGTCAGCTATAGTGTACAACCGACAGATGCTGGATTGTCATCTGTATGGGGAGGCTATTCTCTTATATCTCAGGTCAGTTAAAAGACGTATTGGCGGTCATTAAGGGGTTAATGATATATATGACATGTCCATGGTGTATATGAAGCAGAATAAGTTCTGAAAAATTAAAGGTTAGCAAGTGCTTTCAACTTTTCCATTTTGATCATATGAACTGTAACATACATTTAATCTAATATGCGGACTGTAATTGATAAACAATGTTTAATATACATTTCACAACGTTAAAATTGCAACACCAAGAAAGAAAATTTGTGGAGTTACGAAAATCACAGTATCGATAGATGTACAGTGGGGAAAAAAGTATTTAGTCAGCGGGCAATTGTGCAAGGTCTCCCACTTAAAAAGTTGAGAGAGGCCTGTAATTGACATCATAGGTAGAACACAAATATGAGAGTAAAAATGAGAAAACAAATCCAGAAAACCACCTTGTTTGATTTGGCATTTACCAGTGGATAATGTATGTTGCACAGATATGTCCATATTTTGATATCCCAATTATTTATTTTTTTTGGTATCAATTTATTTATGATAAAAGATAAAAAGTATTATTACATACCGTGCACATAGAAAACCATCATTTTTTTCCACTAAAGTTTGATTGTTAACCCATTACTTGCCAAATTAGCAATTTTCACTTTTTTTATGACAGGTTTTTAATGATTTGGGTCCTAATGAATCAGAAACATAATTTGCTAAATTTTTTCAAGTACGGATTTTTCTGAAAAGGGCATCCCAATATTCAATTAAAAATGACTGACATGATTTCCTATTTTGAAAACATTCATTGGACCTAATTATAAAAATTATAAAATCTTAGTTGCTAGAAGCTAAAGATTAGGTGTCCCAAAAAAAGGACATTGATAGATAATGGGTTAATCTTGTGTCATCTGTAACAAATCCATAGTACACCATGCTCCAAATTATTATGAAAATTATATTTTTCTCAGATTTTCCCAAATAGTTGGTGCAAATGACAGTCAGACTAATAAAAGTCATCACCCGTTAGATTATACATCAAAGTTTATTGAAGAAACCTCCCAATGATAACAGTATAATCTCCAAAATGAATAAAAACTCAAAATGCACTGTTACAAATTATTAGGCACTGTAGAATTTCTAAACATTTGATATGTTTTAAAGAACTGAAAATGTTCATTTGTGGAATTTGCAGCGTTAGGAGGTCACATTCACTGAACAAAAAAGTTATTTAACTCCAAAACATCCTAACAGGCCAAGTTACATGTTAACATAGGAACCTTCTTTGATATCACCTTCACAATTCTTGCATCCATTGAACTTCAGAGTTTTTGGAGAGTTTCTGCTAGTATTTCTTTGCATGAAATCAGAATAGCCCCCCAGAGCTGCTGTTTTGATGTGAACTGCCTCTCACCCTCATAGATCTTTTGCTTGATGATACTCCAAAGGTTCTCTATAGGGATGAGGTCAGGGGAAGATGTTGACCCCACCATAAGTTTATCTCCTTTTATGCCCAATAGCAGCCAATGACTCAGAGGTATTCTTTGCAGCATGAGATGGTGTATTGTCATGCATGAAGATGATTTTGCTCCTGAAGGCAAGTTTCTGCTTTTTATACCATGTAAGAAAGTTGTCAGTCAGAAACTCTATATACTTTGCAGAGGTCATTTTCACACCTTCAGGAAACTTAAAGGACCCTACCAGCTGTTTCCCCATGATTCTGGCCCAAATCATGACTCCTCCACCTCCTTGCTGCACCTTGTTGGGACATGTTGGCCATCCATCAACCATCCACTACTCCATCCATCTGGACCATCCAGAGTTGCTCGACACTCATCTGTAAACAAGACTGTTTGAAAATTAGTCTTTCTGGATATGAAAGAGTTACTCACACAGCTGAATTCCTGTTCTGAACCTAGCCTTTGTATGGACTTGCTTTTTGTATTTATTTAATGCCTATTTGGGTCTGTTCAGTGAGACCATGACTAAGGCCTTGTTATAGGCCAAAACATGTTGCTCTAGATGTCCACTGGTTTGATCTGACTGCATGTAACTGTGCTTTTTACATTTTTTAACTATTTCTCAATAAAATGGAAGTTTTATACAAATAAGACCTCTGAAGGTGCAGCGGATTCCTCATCGCCGGGTCACATATATTTTTTGTCCAGATTTTGTTGCTGCGGCTGCTGAGCTGCGACCCTGGCTAACGGACGGATCCCTGGAGTGAGACGAGGACAGTGAGCAGACTAAATATTTCTTTTTTTCTTGTTATAAGCTGAAGTGAATTACAAGGTACACAAGCCCGGTCAAAGGAAGTCGCACCAAGTGTATCATGTGAATTTGCTCAAGCCATAGCAAGATCAGGAATCCTTGGAAACTCCTTGACTGGGAGTCCACACTGAAGCTAAAGTGGAGGAGGTCACAATTGCAGAGACTCTAACCCCGGTCCAGAAGCAACAGTGTTGGGAACTGCTGCAGCAGAACAGTGACCAGGGCATACACAGGTGGTTGAGCATGACATGTTAACAGAGCCGCATGTATGGGTGAACCTCAAGCCCTATATAATTCCCAAAGCATTCCGGGAGATAATATGAAATTATGTTAAGAGAATGCTAGACCTTGGGAGGAGTCAAAGAGTGAATGGCCAAGTCCCATTGTCCTCGTGCTGAAGCCAGATTTTGAATGGCAGTTTTGTAGTGACTACTGCAAGCTGAACCAGGTGTCCAGTTTTGATGTCTATCTGATGTCCAGCATGGACAAACTCATTGAGAGACTTTGATCCACGAGGTACATTACAACCCTCAACCTAAGGGCTACTAGCAGATCCCCAAGTCCCAGAGTGCCAAGGATAAGATTGCCTTCTTGACTCCTGAAGGGTTTTTCCAGTACACCAGAATGCCCTTCGGACTACAGGGGGCACCAGCTATGTTTCAGAGGGCTATGGATTGCATTTTGGCTCAACATAAGAAGTATGTTGCAGCCTACCTTGAGGACATTGTGGTCTTCAGCCATGACTGGAGTAGTCATCTACCAAAAGTACAGGCAAACCTGTATGTGTTGAGAAAAGCTGGGTTCACTGTAAATCCCAAAAAGTGTGCAATAGGGAAGGAAGAGGACAAGTACTTTGGTCACATAATCGGGAGAGGTGAAATCAAGCCACAGTTAAACAAGATCAAGGTGATTCAGAAGTGGCCACAACCACTTTTCAAGAAGCAAGTGAAGGCATTTCTTGTAATTGTGGAATATTACCAGTGGTTTATCCCATGTTTCCCCCAAATTGCCGGATTTCCTTAAGGGCACTAAGTTGACAATGGTTGAGTGGACTGCTGACACAGAGATGGCATTTCAAGAGCTGAAGCAGGCACTGTGTATACATCTGGTTCTGGTTGCACTGGACTTTACCAGAGAATTTGTGGTCCAGACGGATGCTTCAGAAGTCAGGTTGGGAGCTGTGCTGTCTCAGGAAATAAATGGGGAAGAGCATCCCATCCTGTACCTGAGCCAGAAACGCTCTGCCTGCGAGAAAAATTACGCCATTGTTGAGAAGGAGTGCTTAGCATAAAATGGGCAGTGGATACACTGAAATATTACCTACTAGGCTGAAAGTTTAAGTTAGTGTGAAATTATGAGATTGTTAATGGAAAAGAAGGGTAAGAATGCCCAAGTGACTATGTGGTTCTAAGCCCTCCAAGATTTTGGGTTCTATGTAGAGCATAGACCAGGTAAGTTACATGGTAATCCCCTGTTGATGTCTAAAGGTGCCAAAAACCCCACTTTGGGCAGGAGGGGATATGTGACAGGGTCACTGGCACTGTATGTGAGGGGATATATGTGTCACGAAGATTGCTTTCTTCTGTGATTTAAAAAACCATAAGTTTCTCTCCAGCATGCTATGTGCTGACTGGGTTAATCAGCCATGATAAGGGACTGTTTTTTTTGGTGAGTAGATGAGAGATGGGCGAGACGTCTACTTACCATACCTCCAACTCAAGGGTGTGGCTGGGGAGTTAAATGGTCAGCCACAGTTTGTTTTCTGTGTGTGTGTGTTTGGAGAGGAAAGCCTCCAGACATGGCTCCAGGAGGTGCTGAGGACTTTGAGTGTTCCCTGCAGGTGAATTTTGCAGAAAAAAGGACTTTAATGGACTTTATCTTTGCTTTGTTTAGCCATTAGGCCAGAAAGGCCATGCTTACTTTTTTCAACCCTGCCATGGTTAATACTGTGCTCTAATAAACCAGCAGATGATTTACCACAAGAGGTGTTCATGTGTTTACCTCTGCAAGCAGCTGAGTGAGTCTACTCCCACAGGGGGCAAAATGTGAAAAAAGAGCATGAAAAAAAACTTATAAAAAACATACCACCAGTCCTAATTTTTGTTTCTAGCCTTACCTCCATAAAAGCAAAAAATATTCAATAAGTGAGAATAATTTCTATAGAGAGGGTAACACAATTTAAAATGTTTTTAGCAGTATGTTGAGGTTGTAAAAAAAATGTGAAAAATAGACATGCATTTAGTATTTTCCATATCTATTCCCGATATCAACAAGAAAAGAAATATAAAAATAACAAAAATAATTATGCCTTAAATATTGCAAAAGAAGATGCAAAAATTATTTTAATATCCCGATGTCCTAAATTTTCAAAACATTTCGATTTACTTCATTTCAAGTATGAGAACCCCACACAGAGATACACGTGCTTACACACTTTGGCATACTATTAATGAGATTATTAATGGTTGTCTGAGGGATGTCCTGCAACGCTGAATGCACTTCGGCAAACAAATCATCAAGATCCATTGCTGGCAGCTGCCTTTGCAAATGAGTCATACTGTACATATATAATTTTGCTTGTACCTTATATGTTTTAAAGGGGAAAGGTAGCATTATAATTGTTTAGTACATCGAGGTTGCCAGAGGTGAGATGACTACACGGAATCTCTATGTGCTCAGGGAAGAGAGGCATGATTGCCATCTATGTCACAGATAAGGGATTGTACAATAGATGACAATATTTTTAATTCACAGCAATTTCAACAGGGGCATCAATATTCGTTATGGCTCTAGTCTATTCCATTATTTTACCACACTACCCTCATGTTCAATTCATAAATAACATGGCCACAAGAACATTAATAAGGACATTCATCAATATTTGTTGCTACCATCTGAATGGTATTTGGCTTTCTAATTCTTCTTAAATGTAGTATTAGAGTCAGGATACTGTGCACGTTAGTTGAGTTCTTCTGCTTCTAAATGCTAAGGATAGATTCAGATGACCACATTACAAATTTATTTTATAATCTGTGTTATAACCATTGTGGGTTTCCTTACTCAAGTTAACAACCTCATACATGAAGCTGCTTGTTCTGGAGTTTGGCTCAGAAGACCTACAAATCAGGCTTGAACACATAATCTAAAATATGGCTACTATATGGTCATCTGATTCCTGTCTGTCAATTATAAAAAAGTCTTGACATATCAGAGAATCATGCCAGGAGTTTTGATAATTGATACCTTGACCACTGATTTCTGAAATCAGTGTACACAGGTGGTTAGCCAAGTGCTGTTTTCTCTACTAGAACAACTAAGAGCAATTATTTAGCCACCTACCCAAGAACAGCAATGGGCAACTAAGTTTGAAGAATTGGTCACTCAACTTCTGACATGCCATTGTGACAGGTCAAAGCATCTTCTTAAATGACAATCACTCTTAAACTATACATAACTTTGTATTCTGAAGCTTCATTTCTTATGACTTTCTTTCACAGCTTCCTTTACATGAATTATAAAAGATACAAAGATACCATCATGAATGGTATAATGGTACCAAACAGCTGGGAGCTGTACTTGTAACAATACCTGGGATATACAATAGTTCCAATATCTTTTGACTGACCACTAAAGGAATGGCTATTTTTAAAGGCATCCACTAGAATTGTGAATGTAATTTAGGGCTCTAAATCAGGATATGATTTTGGATTAGCTCAAAATAACTAATGAATGTTAGTCACTTAATTTTATATGATTACACGAGCTGTAAAACAAAGCCCAGTGGTAGATGGATCCTGTATTCACTGGATGGGAACCCTTTAGGAACAGATTCCAATAAATATGAATAAACCATATGTTAGGTTAAGAAATGAAACTTAATAAGATTAAAAACTGCTTATTATTTTTTTTTTTTTTATTTTAGAAGGAAGGAAACTCAATCCAAAATGATTTGGTCTCTCAAAGTAACGTGCACTTCTCTACAAAAATAAAAATGAATTTAGGAATGGAATGCCACAAGATTGCTTAGACGGCTCTTGTAGTTTGCGGTACTTAGAATGTCTCTTTCAGGCTTGTAAACGCTCTCATAACAATCACAAGAATAATATCTAACTCAGACAGATATTCCCTTGCTTCCAAAATGGTGACATTTTACATAGGTTTCAATTTCTGCTGAATAGAGATATGCTTATATAATTGCTTTTAGCTTATGTGGATATCATGAGAGAGTGTTTTTATTCTTCCTTCCGTACACAACTATATCCACAGACATAAAGGCATTCTAGGCTTCCTTTTGTAGCCTGCAGCCACCGAAAGTGTACAGTAAGTGAACATCTAATAGCCTTAATATCATAGATATGTTCTATTTCCGAGAAAAAGGGATTGTGGGTAGAAAATTACCCAAACAAGACGAAGGAAACACTAAGTGGCTTTTGTAGCTTAGAAAGAATTGATTTTCATGCCGTGGCTGGATATATACGGCCATGTTTTCATTTGAATATTGCAGACAGAATGAGTCAGTGTGAGACTCGCTGGCATAATTGGTGTCGGGCGATGCTTCCCTCCCTGTAAGTTAGTAAAGATCTAGGTGCTTGAAGTAATTGAGTTGTTTGTTATTGAGAAGCATTAAAAACTATGTCAAAAATCTATCAGCGTTAATTCATGTCTGAGATAACCTGCAGTAAATTTGAATTACAACCTTGAAGCTTTGGGAAGTGTTTGTATTTTCTGCTGGTGCTAGCAGCAATTAAAGACCAGAATTCATCTCCTTCCTCCTTTGTTATTGTTGCCGCACGTATCGAAATGACCAGAGTTTGTTTTTCTAATGTTGGTCCTGCAGGATTGTGATAGACAGTTTCAGCAATTTATTTTTCGGCAGTGGGCTGAACTGCCAAATACGTCTTATTGGTAAGGAATGGAAGGTCTAGGAATGCGTTAAGGGCCTAACTTCACTTCTTAATATGCGGTAAATTTGCATGTCTAAAATGAGTCACATGCAAGTTGTGTTTTCATATGATAATGGAGCAGGAGAGCTATGACAGATGGGGACATTAGTGCTCATCAGAGCCACTCTTGATGTCTCCATGGTTTCAATTCTACATTATTTCTACAGCATTAACCATTTTTAGCATCTTGCCGGTCTTACTCTAATGACTGCAACCGCTCCTCTGGCAAAGTGAACGGTTAACACTTTGTCATTATGTGTACTTGTCATTTTTGTCTGTTATTTATCTGTCTATAATTTGCAGGGAATTGTATTATTGCTGCCTATGCTAACCAGTTTCTTGATTCTCTAAAGCGGTGCGAGCAAGTAAACAGCAGAGCAGATGAGAAATGCACAAATAAGTGTTTTTCATTCCTTATGACAGCTGTGAGGGAGAAAAGGCGACTGCAGGCATTACGTTTCTAGTGTCAATGTACTAATGAAGAATTACACTGAAAGCTACTAGGGGGAAGGCATTTTTAATAGATGGGCATACACTAAAAAATATTTCTAGGCTACTAAAAGTATTTACTATTTAACCTAAAAGGCTTTATTTGCTGCATAATGGGGAAGTTTACTGCTCGTTCTTTAATGAGGGAAAAATGGTGGCAAAGGGAGATCCAATTTAATTTTAGTGAAAATGATGTGACAATGTTTGTTATGTGAAAAGTGTTAAAATGCTAGTAAATGTTCACTAAAAATGCAACATTTCCACCCGCATAGAGGTGCGGACCAAACTCATTTTTCTGAGACATGTAAATAACATTTTGCTACATTTGCTGTCGCTTTATTTTTAACTTTTGAGCTTGAAGTTCTAGAGTTTGGATTTTTATGAATAGTGAATGTTGCGTGCTTGACCACGGCTATTACAGGGAACCTGTTATGTCCTCAATTGTTATTAATCTGCATATATAGGGTTCATCTGCAGGTGAATAGCATACCATCCTAAGTCATATTGCACGACTCGTTAAAGGGTTGATTGTGACTTGTCGGATCGCTACTTCCAACAGGTGGCGCTATAGAGTTTAAGTCCTCTTTTTCTCAGAAAAGGCAATTTGCATATTATATTTCCCAGAGGAGCATTGCACGGCGAATAAGCCTCCTTACCTTGACAAGCCAGAGCTGGTATGTCACTCTCCATAAGGAGAAACGATACCCCTTAGACCCCAATGCTGTCTGGCCACTTTACTGAAAGTGCGGCTATGGAGAGAAATTTAACTTTATTCCTTCCAAGAACTGCTGACGCTCACCCATACAGGCATGCCCAGAGTGACTACTGTCACCGCTCAGTATACAGTGAGCGACAAACGTAAGTACGCCCTGACACTTTGATTGACAGCTCGTTCTTCAGTGCATCTGTGTATAGCAACCTGTCAAAGTGTCGGGGCGTGCTTACAGCCGCGCTGACTTTGTACTGATCGATGACTGTAATATTGTGTTCGTTAAAATAAACCAAGGCATTATTTTTATTTGTCTGAATTAATGAACGTACATAAACGACAACTGCTAGGGGAGGTTTCAGCTGAGCGGTGGGGGAATCTCTTGGCGGACTTCCATTGATCTCATATTGATGACCTATCTTAGATCAGCAATTCTTTGGTCCCAGAAAACCCCTTTAATTACTATTCATAGCTTATCAAACACTACATGTTTTGATAATTTTTTGAAACGTTTACATTGACTTTTGTTTCTTTTTTTGGATGTGATGATAGGCGCCAATATAAATGTTAGTACTTGTGTTTTTTTGGCACCAAATGTTAGTTCAAGTTCTTTCTCTTAGAATGAAAAGTTTGCTAGATTGCTAGAGCAATCTAATTTATTGAGGTCTAGTGTTAGTAGCTATAGAGGCTGAACAAATAAGCATCAATTATCTACCGTGTGACAGCATGTCTGTAATCATATCTATAGCATCAAGATAAAGAGCAAGGTAGCACATTTTACAAAGTGTATTGAATGAAAGATGAATGTAAAGTCCCTGCCTCAGCAATAAACCTCCGCCTGGTGATAGCCATTGACTTAACTTACCGATTTTACACATTAACAGTGAGGAGATGACTGATTAATAGAAAAGTGCAGTGAACCAGAAGATTTAAATCTCAAGTCCTTGAGGGCAGGAGTGTTAGGAGTCGAGTTTCCTCTGCTGCACAGGGGGAATCTCGATCCGTCTCCGCTGCGGTCTCCCATTCTCCTCCAGCCGCAGTGGAGTCTGCTCAGCAGGGACGTCGATCCCAGCGTCTCGCTCAGTCTGACTCTGTGCGAAGAGTTACTGCTGCTTCTCCAGTCTCTGCCATTAAAGTCAGTGCTGGTCAGCAGCGAGCGGACTTCTCTGGGACTAAGTCCTTGTCTGCACGTACTGAGCATGCCCAGGGTAAGATCTCCCGTTGGAGATCGAGGGTCATGTGCTCAGGCTCTGCAGCACATTCCATTGGTCCTCTTGGCAGGTCTTGGAAGGGCAAAAGTGCTGTAGCCACTTCCTGTGCTGCAACTATATAAACTGCGCATGACCGCACGGCCATGCGCTAGTATTGTCTCATAATGTTATATGTGTGTGTGTGTAGATGAATGTATGTCGATGGATGAAAGCTCCTAAATATCCCTCCCTAGAGTTGTTGTCTGCTCGCGGATGTTGGTAGCTATCTAGCGCCCGACTAATCAGCTGCACGATACACACATTACAGCGTCCTCTTGCTGTGTCCGCCTGTGCGGCGCCGTGCGCTTGCCTTGCGCTTTCCATACCCAAGCCAGTGTGGTTGGTGGCGTCCGTCAGTGCGGCATTGCTCGCACTCCTGTGCATTTATATATTTATACTTAGTTTCCTTACACACCCTTTTGTGGTGTAGTGCCAGCGAGGGTCTAATCGGACTTCAATCCCAGTTGGGGTTAAGTACGCTGACTACTCGCTCGCGCTTTAGGTGCGGTACCGCGATCCTGTGACGCAACAGGATTGCTCCCTTCACGCTGGGTGAGGTTGAACCCACGTGTATATACTTTAGTGTACCGCCGTATAGTCTGTATTTACTAGCAGCAGGTTTTCACCTGCACGGTGGACCCCGGACTGCGAACGCATCTATATCACCTTTCTTGGTGCGTTCCGCCAGTCCTAACAGAATACTAGCGCCAGGGTCTGGCTAGTAAATGATGGACGATCAGCGTTCACAGCGGTACATCCAGCAGCTGGAGGGAAGGTTGGCGGCTCTTGAGCGTTCAACTTCAGCTGTGGATGTAACTGCTGTCGCTGTTCAGGCTGCTAGTGTTGCTGCAGCCACCTTGTCCACTGCCGCTCCTGTCCCGACTCTAACTCGCCTCCCGCTTCCAGAGAAATTCTCTGGTGACAGTAAGTCTTGTAGGGGTTTCGTGAGTCAGTGCTCTATCCATCTCGAGCTTCTGGCCTCTTGTTTCCCTACAGAGCGGGCTAAGGTGGGATTTATAGTGTCTCTTCTGTCGGACAGAGCGTTGCAGTGGGCTACGCCGCTGTGGGAGCGTGGCGATCATGTGGTGCAGAGTGCTCCGTTGTTTCTGAGCACTCTGAAGCAGGTCTTTTTGGGACCTCGTGTCACCCATGATACGGCGCTCCAATTGTTGGCATTGACTCAGGGCTCGTCCTTGGTCAGTCATTTTGCCGTCCACTTCCGCACCTTAGCATCTGAGCTGGAGTGGTCGGATAAAGCCCTCATTCCAATATTTTGGAGGAGGCTGGCTGACCACGTTAAGGACGCCCTGGCCACTAGGGAGATTCCCGCCACACTGGAGGAATTAATTTCTCTATCCACTCGTATTGATCTCCGTTTTCACGAGCGGAGGTTAGAGCGAGCCCAGTGTAGGCAGAGGTTTCGGCTGGCTCCCACCTTCGCCAAACCTTTGGAATCTCCAGACCAGGCTCCTGAGCCCCATGAGCCTGTGGTAGAGTCTCGAGCAGGATCTAAGTCCCGGACCGCTCGTGCACTCCAGATTTGTCATCTTTGCCAACAGTCTGGACATCTTGCCTCCAGATGTCTCCAGCGGTCGAGGAAACGTCAGCGTCTAGTGGTAGTTGGTGGAGGTGCACTAGACACGGCGACGTTTGCCTCCAAATTGTCCTTTAAGGGGACAATAACATTGGGCTCATCCTCTCACTCGGTGTAACTCTGCGTGGATTCTGGGGCGGAGGGCAATTTTATGTCTTCAGCCTTCGCCCAACGTCACGCAATTCCTCTGGTCATGCTATCTCAACCAGTAACGGTACGAGTGGTGAATGGGTCGACACTGCCCACACAGATTACACATCAAACTATCCCTTTTACTCTGTCCATGTCACCATCTCATCAGGAGATTATATCTCTGCTCGTCATTCCTGAGGGAATTGATGAGGTTCTCTTGGGGATACCTTGGTTACGGTACCACTCTCCTCACATCGAGTGGTCCTCAGGCAGAATTCTGATATGGGGTGAATCTTGTGGGAACAGGTGTCATCGAGAGTGCGTTCAGGTTACTACTACAGAGGTACCCACAGATCTCTCCTCTCTCCCCAAGCAATATTGGTCTTATGCAGACGTATTCTCCAAAAAGGCAGCGGAGACTCTTCCGCCCCATCGCCCCTATGACTGTCCTATTGATCTCTTGCCTGGTGCTGAGCCTCCCCGGGGTCGAGTCTATCCATTATCTCTCCCGGAAATAGAGGCAATGTCTCAGTACATACAAGAGAATCTGGCAAGAGGGTTCATCAGGAAGTCAGTGTCACCTGCTGGGGCAGGGTTCTTTTTCGTGCAGAAGAAGAATGGAGAACTACGTCCATGCATAGACTACAGGGGACTTAATGCTATCACAGTTAAGAACAAGTACCCTTTGCCGTTGATATCTGAGCTTTTCGATAGGCTTCGGGGAGCTAGAGTGTTTACTAAACTAGATCTGCGGGGTGCTTATAACCTGATTCGCATCCGTGAGGGGGACGAGTGGAAAACGGCATTTAACACCAGAGATGGGCACTATGAGTATCTGGTGATGCCCTTCGGGCTCTGTAATGCACCTGCCGTTTTCCTAGACTTTGTCAACGACATCTTCCGGGATATGCTTTCCACCTCGGTTGTAGTCTATCTGGATGATATTCTCATCTTTTCTCCAGATATTGATTCCCACCGGAGAGATGTTGGCAGAGTCTTCGACCTCCTACGGGCAAACTCTCTTTACGCAAAGTTGGAGAAGTGTGTGTTTGAGCAGGAGACCTTACCTTTCCTGGGCTATATCATCTCCGCCCAGGGATTGGCTATGGATCCTGCCAAACTACAGGCTGTGATGGACTGGCAAGAGCCCCATTCTCTTAAAGCGGTGCAGCGCTTTATGGGGTTCATAAACTATTACCGCCAGTTCATTCCCCACTTCTCAACTCTGGTAGCTCCCTTGGTAGCCCTCACCAAGAAGGGAGCGAATCCCAAATTGTGGTCGGAAGAGGTCTCCAAGGCCTTCACTTCTATTAAGTCCCACTTTGCTAGCGCTCCCATCTTACATCGTCCCGATGTGGATAAGCCATTCCTACTGGAGGTGGATGCCTCGTCCGTTGGTGCTGGAGCAGTCCTCTACCAAAAGGATGCTCAAGGTCGGAAGCATCCATGCTTCTTCTTCTCCAAGACCTTCACGCCAGCGGAGAGGAACTACTCCATCGGGGACAGGGAGTTGCTAGCAATGAAGTTGGCCTTTTCGGAGTGGAGACACCTTCTGGAAGGTGCGCGGTTTCCCTTCCAAGTTTACACGGACCACAAAAATTTGGTCTATTTGCAGACAGCTCAGCGGCTAAATTCTCGCCAGGCCAGATGGTCCCTGTTCTTCTCGCGGCTCCACTTTTCCCTTCATTATCTCGCCGGGGAGAAGAATATCTGTGCTGACGCTCTCTCTCGCTCCCTTATGTCAACTGAGGAGGAGGAAGAGGAGCCTCGGCTTATTGTCCCTTCCGAGAGCCTGAGAACCGTGGTGCCGGTTTCGCTAGAGTCTGTGCCTCCGGGCAAGACTTTTGTGCCCATTAATTTGCGACCGGAGGTTCTCTCTTGGGCTCATTCGTCCAGGGTGGGTGGACACTTTGGGACAAAGAGGACATCTGAACTACTGGCGAGGACGTACTGGTGGCCGCATATGGTCCGGGATGTCAGGGATTATGTTCTGGCGTGTGTCTCCTGCGCCAAAAATAAATCTCTGCGTCAAAGGCCAGCTGGTTTGCTCTATCCCTTGCCGGTGGCAGATAGGCCCTGGGAGATGGTCGGGATGGACTTTGTTGTGGGTTTGCCCAAGTCTCGCGGCTGTACCATCATTTGGGTCATCACCGATCATTTCTCAAAAATGGTGCATTTGGTGCCGCTGCCGCGGTTACCTTCTGCACGGGCCTTGGCAGCGTTGTTCATTAGACATATCTTCCGCCTACATGGTATGCCAGACAAAATTGTCAGTGACCGGGGTCCCCAGTTTGCATCTCGGTTCTGGAGAGAGCTCTGTTGTCTTCTCAGTATTGAGTTGAATCTCTCTTCCGCTTATCATCCCGAGATGAATGGGTTGGTAGAGAGGGCCAACCAGACCTTGGTCACATACCTGCGACATTTTGTTTCAGCCAGGCAGGATGACTGGGCATCCTTGCTATCATGGGCAGAGTTTGCACTGAACAATGCCGTAGCCGACTCCACTGGACAAACCCCATTCCTCCTCAACTATGGTCAGCATCCACGGGTACCTGTGCCTAAGCCCGTGTCTTCCGCCGACTCCAGGGTGGCAGACTGGCCTGTGGAGGCACGGGATATTTGGGACCGCACTCAGGATGCCATTCGGGCCTCTAAGGAGAGAATGAGGTCCTCCGCTGATGCTCATCGGCGCCCCGCTCCGACCTTTGCTCCTGGTGACTTGGTGTGGCTCTCCGCCCGTAACATCAGGCTGCGAGTTGAGTCCACTAAATTTGCTCCTCGCTACTTGGGCCCATTCAAGGTCCTCGAGCAGGTTAATCCTGTGGTCTATCGTTTGGCCCTTCCGCCACGCCTGGGTATCACCGACACCTTTCATGTGTCCCTCTTGAAACCCGTGTATATGTCCCGATTTTCCGAGTCATCTGCTGGGACATCGGGTTCGTCTACGGACGATTATGAGGTGAACGCTATTTTGGGGTGCAAGGTGGTGCGTGGTAAAACATTTTATTTGGTGGACTGGAAGGGTTATGGCCCCGAGGACAGGTCCTGGGAGCCTGTTGAGCACATTCGGGCTCCGCAGCTCATTGCTGCCTTCGAACGTAGCGAGGCCCAAGGAGGGGGGGGCCCTAGGAGGGGGGGTAATGTTAGGAGTCGAGTTTCCTCTGCTGCACAGGGGGAATCTCGATCCGTCTCCGCTGCGGTCTCCCATTCTCCTCCAGCCGCAGTGGAGTCTGCTCAGCAGGGACGTCGATCCCAGCGTCTCGCTCAGTCTCACTCTGTGTCTCATAATGTTATATGTGTGTGTGTAGATGAATGTATGTCGATGGATGAAAGCTCCTAAATATCCCTCCCTAGAGTTGTTGTCTGCACGCGGATGTTAGTAGCTATCTAGCGCCCGACTAATCATCTGCACGATACACACATTACAGCGTCCTCTTGCTGTGTCCGCCTGTGCGGCGCCGTGCGCTTGCCTTGCGCTTTCCATACCCAAGCCAGTGTGGTTGGTGGCGTCTGTCAGTGCGGCATTGCTCGCACTCCTGTGCATTTATATATTTATACTTAGTTTCCTTACACACCCTTTTGTGGTGTAGTGCCAGCGAGGGTCTAATCGGACTTCAATCCCAGTTGGGGTTAAGTACGCTGACTACTCGCTCGCGCTTTAGGTGCGGTACCGCGATCCTGTGACGCAACAGGATTGCTCCCTTCACGCTGGGTGAGGTTGAACCCCCGTGTATATACTTTAGTGTACCGCCATATAGTCTGTATTTACTAGCAGCAGGTTTTCACCTGCACGGTGGACCCCGGACTGCGAACGCATCTATATCACCTTTCTTGGTGCGTTCCGCCAGTCCTAACAAGGAGTCCCCAGCTCAAACTCATTTAGATATCTAGAAAGAGTTGAGCAGGTCGCCATATACTTTAAGCTGATACAAATCAAAATATAACTTACTCGAATATCTTTAGCCTTGTCTGTAAAATCATTGCATCAAAATTGTAATTCTTTTGTATAAAATAACTGCCACTGGAAATTTGCAATTCAACAATTTTTTATCTAATTTAAGGGAGAAAGCATTCACATCAGTCATCCGTGCTACATAAGAATATCACCTCACCCCCTGACGAAGGTTATACGAAATGCATGTTGGGGTTGTGTGTCTGGCTAACATGAGGATCACTCCTATGTGCAATCTCTGTATAAAGGCATTTATTTATCAGTTGCACCTTCCCCACCTATATTTCTATAGTACTTGCATGTATTACTTTCTGTGGTTCACCAGCACTATAATGATTGACAGCTTAGATTCACATTGGGTTTAGCACGTTATTCATCTTTATATTTCCCTAAACATAATTTATTGTTCTGCATTTTATGACTCTTTGGCATTAATTTATTCCTCCTGTTCTCCCAGAAACACATATAGTTAAACATGTCTTGTGCTGTCTTGTGCTGTTAATAAACAGACATCATTTTCATTACTTTTTTGGTCATCTTTTTGTTATGATCAGGGTATTTGAGCATATTAACTGACCATATTAAACCTATGAAATAGTCCAGATCCTATTCTGAAGTGACGTTCTAAAACCTACTAGCAGTCCTGATCCTACTCTGAAGTGATGATCTAAAACCTACTAGCAGTCCTGATCCTACTCTGAAGTGACATTCTAAAACCTACGAGCAGTCCTGATCCTACTCTGAAGTGACGTTCTAAGACCTACGAGCAGTCCTTATCCTACTCTGAAGTGACATTCTAAAACCTACGAGCAGTCCTGATCCTACTCTGAAGTGACGTTCTAAAACCTACGAGTAGTCCTGATCCTACTCTGAAGTGACGTTCTAAGACCTACGAGCAGTCCTTATCCTACTCTGAAGTGACATTCTAAAACCTACGAGCAGTCCTGATCCTACTCTGAAGTGACGTTCTAAAACCTACGAGCAGTCCTTATCCTACTCTGAAGTGACGTTCTAAAACCTACGAGCAGTCCTCATCCTACTCTGAAGTGTCGTTCTAAAACGTCACTTCAAAGAAGTACAGCTGCACATTATCATATAACTGCGAGAGTGGGAATATGGCTGCACTATGCCTATACAATGAATTACAAATAATTCTGCTTTGCACAGTGCAGAATAAATGTGCCATGCAGTGTTTCTATATACACTGAGGGTTCTGTAAATTACATGGGCGCAACTGTATACAAACGAATTATTGTCAGAGTTGTCAGGTTTCAAGAAGTCAAAATTAATATAAATTCATATGTAGTAGACAACAACCTCACACATTTGATAAAAGAAAGATCCAAAGAGTGCCTAAATAGCAATTCCATACAGCGTCCAGTAACAGTAAAACACTAAAATATACAATCTAAATAACTTCAGTGCCAAAATGAAACCAAGCATATTAGTGCCAAGCTGCACATACTCCCAGTGCCATTCTGCATGTTGCATACGTACTTATGATCTTGTAAGCCATGATAGTCACCAGTGATGTACATGTAGCGGCTGGTGATGCTAGTCTACCCCAACATTCAAGTTTTTTTCACCTTCTTCCCCTGACTTGTAGTATAAGAGGGCGGCATTATTTTCCAGTAAAACAAATTACTGACTAACCATTGCTATTAGCAGGAGTCAGGACAGTTCTGCTAATCCTTGGCTACCAACCTTCCATAACAAAGGGGAGATTTGACCCTAAAAGCCACCTGTGAAGAAACCAGATTGTATCTTAATTACCCAGACAGCTACATTTTTGCAAAACAATAAGAACTGACTTTTCATCTGTATATTGGCTTGTGCATTTAAGTGTTTATGTCTGGTGGTTCAAGAAGACAAGACTTGCAAACTGATACCATTTAACATACAGTGTAAAGGTACCATCACACATAACGATATCGTTAACGATATCGTTGCTTTTTGTGACGTAGCAACGATATCGTTAAGGAAATCGTTATGTGTGACAGCAACCAACGATCAGGCCTCTGCTGGGAGATCGTTGGTCGCTGAGGAAAGTCCAGCACTTTATTTCATCGCTGGATCTCCCGCTGACATCGCTGGATCGGCGTGTGTGACGCCGATCCAGCGATGTCTTCACTGGTAACCAGGGTAAACATCGCAGGGCCACGCTTAGTAACCCAATGTTTACCCTGGTTACCAGCGCAAACGTTAAAAAAACAAACACTACATACTTACCTTCAGCTGTCTGTCCCCGGCGCTGTGCTTCTCTGCACTCCTCCTGCATCCTGTGTCAGCGCCGGCCAGCTGGAAAGCACAGCAGTGACGTCACCGCTCTGCTTTCCGGCTGACCGGCGCTGACAGTGCAGAGGAAAGCAGAGCGCCAGAGGACAGACAGCTGAAGGTAAGTATGTAGTGTTTGTTTTTTAACGTTTACGCTGGTAACCATGGTAAACTTCAGGTTACTAAGCGCGGCCCTGCGCTTAGTAACCCGATGTTTACCCTGGTTACCGGGGACCTCGGGATCGTTGGTCGCTGGAGAGCTGTCTGTGTGACCAAACAGCGACGCTGCAGCGATCGACATCATTGTCGGTATCGCTGCAGCGTCACTGAGTGTGAAGGTACCTTAAATCTGTAATAGTGACTTGTACATAGTGTGTGTTTATCTTTGTTTATTGATGTGGGCTGATATGCTAATAGTGCATTGAATTCCAGAACTAGCTTGGTGACTTCTAATTAAGAGAAGGAAAGACTGTGCAAATAGATTGAATGGTCAAGTAGTACTACTTAATCTCATCACCATTGTTTGCCATATCTTGATGTTGAACTGAAGGACACTGGGTAATTCTAAAAACAGCTTACATGCCTTGGGTATAAATTGACTCAGAGATCACATCTTGGGGGTCAGAAGTAATACAGAGCTACCAGCCGGACATTCTGCTAACCACCCAACAGACAAGAAGAAAGGACTGCAGCCAATTCATCATGGCACCATCACGAGGGACACTGATCAAGGATTCTATAGGATACAACCTAGGGGTTTTCGGCTCCGGTTGGAAGGACACAGATCTGATCCAGTGACCATCTCTGCACCATGGATATGTTTGGAGAAAGCCAGGGTTGGGACCCGCTGGTCGCCTGGTTCCATGGAGATGGTCCGATAAGACAGGTGGTGACTCTTGTGTCAACTGGCTTTGGACTTTGTATGGACTCTATGGACAGTTCTTGGTCATCTCCCTATGCTTGTCATTGCCCCTTCTCTGTGCGTTCATCCACAGATGGAGTAGCGACCCTGGGAGCTCTGATATCATGTCAACTGGCTTTGAACCTTGTATGGACTCTATGGACAGTTCTTGGTCATCTCCCTATGCTTGTCGCTGCCCCTTCTCTGTGCATTCATCCACAGATGGAGTAGCGACCCTGGGAGCTCTGACATCATGTCATACTGGAAACACGTGGAGACGCAGTGATATTTTATATGCGCCCATGTACCCATACAATTCCAGGCATGTTGGGAATGTTCTGTTTGCTATTGTGTGCTGTGGTTCAATAAAGTATTGCTGCCCTGTTGTACCTTAACCCTGTGTTGTCTGTGTAGTGTATTGCCCACTGGGAGATAGAGCGGGCGTTCAGTGGTATGAGCCGTGGTCCATGCAGTCTTGCTAAAGACATCTGGGCCAGCGGACAAGAGCACCCACTGACCCCGCTTCTCCGTAACACCACCTATTAAATAAAGAGAAAAAAAATAATTCCCCTCTTGGACAAAAGGCATTAACATAGAAAATTGCTTTAGTCACAGAAGTATCAATCATAAAGCCGCTGCCAATAACCAGTTTTGGATAATTGATAAACTATGAGAACTTTTATGTTGACACATTCTCTGCAAATATAGAGTTAAGAGTAGACCTCTGACAAGAGTGATTGAGTAGTGTGACACAAATACTTTGACCTGGTACTTAATAACGGAGTTAATAAGCACTTATAATAAGCAGCTTACCTGCTATCAGACATTCATTGTGGCATTTAAAGAAAGACATTATTACTAATCTTTGATTCTGTTCACGCACATTCATACATGATTGAATAGTTCATTAGCCACCATACTGCTAAGAGAGCCTGCTATTTAATATCTAGTTGGGCTATTAAGTAACTAAATATGCATTACCTGTTTGCCTCCATTCAGATATTGAACATGTTGCACAGGAGACAGCTGTGCTCAATAAAACCTAAGGTGAAATCCACATGCTGCCTGTGACACGATAAGAAGGTGATTTAATGTGAAAACTATCTCCACTAATTTTCTACAAACTGATTTGTTCTGGTGCTCTTATGTGTCCTTCCTGCATATAGTGTGTGTTTTTGTGACTGTTTATTATAATGTTCAAATTGTATTAATACATTTTTCTATTTTTAATATACCCATTTGCTCTGCTGTCCTCCATGGTTACAATTTAAAACTGATTTGTTTGCAGATTCTGAATATTTACAGACAATTCAATGGTTTGATAACAATAATAATAATAAATAATAATAATCTTTATTTTTATATAGCGCTAACATATTCCGCAGCGCTTTACAATTTGCACACATTATCAATAGTTGTTATCATGTAGTTTTTTTGGGGGGTGGTGAGAGGGCGGGAGATGGGTATCATTATTATTTCTTCTTGGGTACCTAAATATCAGAAATCTCAACAATTTGTCATAGTAACACTACTGGTCAGCAAAGTGAAAAGCCGTAGTGTTAATATTCACTGTCAGGACCTCACTGATGCTAGTAGCTAGAAGATGGAGGGCATGCAGAAAGTTGGCTTGGTGTAACCTAGCCAAGGCAATGCCGACACATATGGGGCCCACAAATTGCTGTGTGGTAAAAAAGCCAAGGCCTTAAAATAACACTCCAATTACAGGTGATTTTTTTATTATCTTGCCAATCTTACAGATTTTCTGGTGTTAATTCAGCTCTTCTTATTCCCCGTGTGTTTCTCATCTTGACTCACTTTAACTAAGTTATTTATTATTTTACTTCCAGAATCGCAATTTTAACTGTCTGCCTCAGATTTGCAGGGCTTCATCACCTTCTCCTATTGCTGCCCTCTGTTGTGCTCCACTTCGGGTTTTAAAGTGGCCTGGTGTAGTCTCATGTGATCATCTGCCTTGGCCTATATAAGGAGCACCAATATACATACCTATTTCTTGGTATTAAGACTTTAAGTTTTGTTTGACTAAGTTCCATTTCTTTGACTGTGTACCACTACCTGCTCTGCTGTCCTGTCTCCCTGTGGTCACCAGTGCTTCAAGTTCCTGCTCCGTACCTGCTTTCCTGTGTCCTTTCTGCCTGTGGCCTCCAGAATTTCAAGTTCTTGCACCATATATGCCTTTCTGCTGCTGCATTAATGCCCAAGATCCGTGTGTCCACCCGGAGGTGGGCTTAGAACATCTACCTCACAAGGTGAGCCTTAAAAAATCTGGTACCATTACAAGTTAAGGTACCTTCACACATAACGATATTGTTAACGATATCATTGCATTTTGTGACATAGCAACGATATCGTTAATGAAATCGTTATGTGTGACAGCGACCAACGATCAGACCCCTGCTGGGAGATCGTTGGTCGCTGAAGTCCAGAACTTTATTTCGTCGCTGGATCTCCCGCGGACATCGCTGGATCGGCGTGTGTGACACCGATCCAGCGATGTCTTCACTGGTAACCAGGGTAAACATCGGGTAACTAAGCGCAGGGCCGCGCTTAGTAACCCGATGTTTACCCTGGTTACCATCCTAAAAGTAAAAAAAACAAACACTACATACTTACCTACCGCTGTCTGTCCCCCGGCGCTGTGCTCTGCACTGCTCCTGTACTGGCTGTGAGCGTCGGTCAGCCGGAAAGCAGAGCGGTGACGTCACCGCTCTGCTTTCCGGCCGCTGTGCTCACACAGACAGTACAGGAGGAGTGCAGAGAAGCAGAGCGCCGGGGACAGACAGCGTTAGGTAAGTATGTACTGTTTGTTTTTTTTACTTTTAGGATGGTAACCAGGGTAAACATCGGGTTACTAAGCGCGGCCCTGCGCTTAGTTACCCGATGTTTACCCTGGTTACCGGCATCGTTGGTCGCTGGAGAGCGGTCTGTGTGACAGCTCTCCAGCGACCAAACAGCGACGCTGCAGCGATCCGGATCGTTGTCGGTATCGCTGCAGCGTCGCTTAATGTGAAGGGGCCTTTACTCAACCATATTGCCTGACAATGTTTCTGCACCCTTTTGATGCCTCTTGACAGTTGCAACCTGGGTGTTCTCATGCAGTTCTAATTCCGCTGGGATGAAGGCATGGTTGCTCCTTAACCTCAACACCCATAGTAAACCATCACCAATTTGCTAGAACTGCCTAATGCACGCAATTCAACTTGGTCACTGCAATATATGCGATTCTTGGTTTTCTGCTCCTTCCCATCCTGTCTAGTGTATCAGAGCCTGGCTATAGGTATTCTTTCCACTATTGAGCATGATACAATTGTATGTGCGATAGTACAGACATGGTATGGATATTCAGGGAATATCGATATAAAGCATATAAGAATTGATAAATCTTCTTTTGATAATCTTTGAGATCTGGAATGTCTGTAGTTTTGCATCATGTCTTGTTTCACCTTTATTTTGTAGATTACTATACAATTCATTTACATCACAGCTAGTAAGATAATGAAACATAATGTAAAGCTATTATAAATTCACAATATAACTCAAAATCAAAGTCTAATTTGAATTTAGATGTGATGATCAGTCTCTGTGTAACTTTTGCCCTATTGGTGGAAGCTCATTTATTACATTTTTCTCTAGTGGGTTAACCTTTTTGATACATCATCTTAAACTGTCTCCTCAGGCATGGTAAAAATGATTGTTTTCAGGTGTTGCTCAGGTGTCAGTGCTTCAGCGAAGTGATGAGCCTTCTGTTAATATAATGACAAGATTGGATGCGCTCCTACAATCTGACTTTCTTTTGGGAAGGAGACGCCCTTATGATCCAAGCATTATTGAGAAGTGTGGATGAGAAAGAGATATAACCACGAGTAAGGTACTCTCTTCCTGCACAAGGTTTATCAAATATTCCCTGTGGTGAGGACATTCATTAGGCCAGGGTCATACTAGCGTATGGCATCGGATTCGGGATGCTAATGACCCTCAGCTCCTGCTCTGCTGTGAGCGAGAACCGAGTGTCATGCTACTGTGCTCTGAGCCTCTAGCACAGACAGAATCAGAGCACAGCTGTGGAGGAGGCGGAGAAACTAATTTACCAATCTCCTCCATTACCGCTGTCGCTAAATATCGCACAGCACTCGGATGATATCCGAGTGATGTGCGCTGTGTCACTCGCACTCATAGACGTATATGGGTGCGAGTGAGCCAAGACTCCGCCGAGTCTCGGTGCCAATCCCATCATGCTGCGATTGTTCTCGCATGCTGATTCAACATGAGAAAATAATCGCAAATGTGATCTGCCCCATAGATTAACACTGGTCTGAGTGCTATGAGATGTTTTCTCGCATAGCACTAGTCTGTGTTATACACTAGTGTGATCCCGGCCTTAGAGAAAGACTCACAAATGAACTGCAGCTGTCAAATTAATATATTGAGCTTCAGCATTCCACAACTGGACTTTAGAACAAGTTACCAATAAAGTATCACACAAAGTATCCAGTGCTTTAAATCCCTTGGTACATTGTTTCATGATATGGACTTTGCTAAATTAGGCTTTGGAGCAAGCGTCTTCTAGATAGTATAAAAAAGATATTTGATCACAGAGTGTATTGAAGACCTGTATAGGGAGTCAAAAGCTACTTGTGGACGTGTGAGATATCATCACTGTTCCTGTTGATGTATCCCCCAAGATCTAGTATCAGGACAAAGCATACAGTAAGTTAAGAAATACATTTTAATTAAGCACCCTTTCAAGGGAACCTGTCCCTTCCCAAAATGATATTAATCTGCAGATATTGGGGTAATCATCAGGTTAATAGCACTCCAGTGCTGCTCCATCACTGCAATGAAAACCCAGCTGCTGTCAGGAAATTAACTTTATTTCTCCCAGTAACATAGTAACATAGTAACATAGTTAGTAAGGCCGAAAAAAGACATTTGTCCATCCAGTTCAGCCTATATTCCATCATAATAAATCCCCAGATCTACGTCCTTCTACAGAACCTAATAATTGTATGATACAATATTGTTCTGCTCCAGGAAGACATCCAGGCCTCTCTTGAACCCCTCGACTGAGTTCGCCATCACCACCTCCTCAGGCAAGCAATTCCAGATTCTCACCGCCCTAACAGTAAAGAATCCTCTTCTATGTTGGTGGAAAAACCTTCTCTCCTCCAGACGCAAAGAATGCCCCCTTGTGCCCGTCACCTTCCTTGGTATAAACAGATCCTCAGCGAGATATTTGTATTGTTCCCTTATATACTTATACATGGTTATTAGATCGCCCCTCAGTCGTCTTTTTTCTAGACTAAATAATCCTAATTTCGCTAATCTATCTGGGTATTGTAGTTCTCCCATCCCCTTTATTAATTTTGTTGCCCTCCTTTGTACTCTCTCTAGTTCCATTATATCCTTCCTGAGCACCGGTGCCCAAAACTGGACACAGTACTCCATGTGCGGTCTAACTAGGGATTTGTACAGAGGCAGTATAATGCTCTCATCATGTGTATCCAGACCTCTTTTAATGCACCCCATGATCCTGTTTGCCTTGGCAGCTGCTGCCTGGCACTGGCTGCTCCAGGTAAGTTTATCATTAACTAGGATCCCCAAGTCCTTCTCCCTGTCAGATTTACCCAGTGGTTTCCCATTCAGTGTGTAATGGTGATATTGATTCCTTCTTCCCATGTGTATAACCTTACATTTATCATTGTTAAACCTCATCTGCCACCTTTCAGCCCAAGTTTCCAACTTATCCAGATCCATCTGTAGCAGAATACTATCTTCTCTTGTATTAACTGCTTTACATAGTTTTGTATCATCTGCAAATATCGATATTTTACTGTGTAAACCTTCTACCAGATCATTAATGAATATGTTGAAGAGAACAGGTCCCAATACTGACCCCTGCGGTACCCCACTGGTCACAGCGACCCAGTTAGAGACTATACCATTTATAACCACCCTCTGCTTTCTATCACTAAGCCAGTTACTAACCCATTTACACACATTTTCCCCCAGACCAAGCATTCTCATTTTGTGTACCAACCTCTTGTGCGGCACGGTATCAAACGCTTTGGAAAAATCGAGATATACCACGTCCAATGACTCACCGTGGTCCAGCCTATAGCTTACCTCTTCATAAAAACTGATTAGATTGGTTTGACAGGAGTGATTTCTCATAAACCCATGCTGATATGGAGTTAAACAGTTATTCTCATTGAGATAATCCAGAATAACATCCCTCAGAAACCCTTCAAATATTTTACCAACAATAGAGGTTAGACTTACTGGCCTATAATTTCCAGGTTCACTTTTAGAGCTCTTTTTGAATATTGGCACCACATTTGCTATGCGCCAGTCCTGCGGAACAGACCCTGTCGCTATAGAGTCCCTAAAAATAAGAAATAATGGTTTATCTATTACATTACTTAGTTCTCTTAGTACTCGTGGGTGTATGCCATCCGGACCCGGAGATTTATCTATTTTAATCTTATTTAGCCGGTTTCGCACCTCTTCTTGAGTTAGATTGGTGACCCTTAATATAGGGTTTTCATTGTTTCTTGGGATTTCACCTAGCGTTTCATTTTCCACCGTGAATACCGTGGAGAAGAAGGTGTTTAATATGTTAGCTTTTTCCTCGTCATCTACAACCATTCTTTCCTCACTATTTTTTAAGGGGCCTACATTTTCAGTTTTTATTCTTTTACTATTGATATAGTTGAAGAACAGTTTGGGATTAGTTTTACTCTCCTTAGCAATGTGCTTCTCTGTTTCCTTTTTGGCAGCTTTAATTAGTTTTTTAGATAAAGTATTTTTCTACCTATAGTTTTTTAGAGCTTCAATGGTGCCATCCTGCTTTAGTAGTGCAAATGCTTTCTTTTTACTGTTAATTGCCTGTCTTACTTCTTTGTTTAGCCACATTGGGTTTTTCCTATTTCTAGTCCTTTTATTCCCACAAGGTATAAACAGCTTACAGTGCCTATTTAGGATGTTCTTAAACATTTCCCATTTATTATCTGTATTCTTATTTCTGAGGATATTGTCCCAGTCTACCAGATTAAGGGCATCTCTAAGCTGGTCAAACTTTGCCTTCCTAAAGTTCAGTGTTTTTGTGACTCCCTGACAAGTCCCCCTAGTGAAAGACAAGTGAAACTGTACAATATTGTGGTCGCTATTTCCTAGATGCCTGATGACCTGCAGATTTGATATTCTGTCAGGTCTATTAGATAGTATTAGGTCTAAAAGTGCTGCTCCTCTGGTTGGATTCTGCACCAATTGTGAAAGATAATTTTTCTTGGTTATTAGCAGAAACCTGTTGCCTTTATGGGTTTCACAGGTTTCTGTTTCCCAGTTAATATCCGGGTAGTTAAAGTCCCCCATAACCAGGACCTCATTATGGGTTGCAGCTTCATCTATCTGCTTTAGAAGTAGACTTTCCATGGTTTCTGTTATATTTAGGGGTTTGTAACAGACCCCAATGAGAATTTTGTTACCATTTTTCCCTCCATGAATTTCGACCCATATGGACTCGACATCCTTATTTCCTTCGCTAATATCCTCCCTTAAAGTGGACTTTAGACAAGACTTTACATAGTCACAGAGCAGTAGCTTTCCACTTTCAGTCACAGAGGGTTGACCAGAGCTGCTTCATTCACCACTTAGTACATAGATACACTGCTGAGGTGGAGAGAGAAAACAGGCAGAGGGAGACACAGAAAGATAATGCTGAGCCTTCTAACAAGTCTTCACATCATACGTTCATTCATATGGACTTATGACTGATGTATAATGTCTTCTATGCCTCTGCAGCTCTTCTCTGTGTCTTTAAAAGGAGTGAAGACCTGGAACTAGTGATGAGCGAGAATACTCGTTGCTCGTGTTTTCCCAAGCACGCTCAGGTGGTCAGGTGGTCTCCGAGTATTTGTTAGTGCTCGGAGATTTAGTTTTTGTCCTCGCAGCTGCATGATTTACATCTGCTAGACAGGCAGAATACATATGAGGATTCCCTAGCAACCCCCACATGTATTCAGGCTGTCCAGCAGATGTAAATCATGCAGCTGAGGCAACGAAAACAAAATCTCCGAGCAATAACAAATACTCAGAGATCACCCGAGCGTGCTCGGGAAAACCCATATACTCGCTCATCTCTACCTGGAACCCATCCCTGCTGTGATGTGTATAGCACAGCTCACAGCAGTTAGTCTCCTTCTACCAGTTCAAAGTCGATTGAAAATTATAGATAGAGCTTGTAGGGAGAAAATGATCAAATTCTGGAGACCAGTGATGTAATTTCCAGAAATAGTGTTATTGTACATGTACACACACAGAGAAGTCAGCTTATTATGAATAGTTTTTTGAAATTACAAGTACTCTTTTTAATGCTGTGGTGCCACAAATAAAATAAAAGCACATATTCACCTCCTGGGCTGGTGACATTCCAATAAAATCAGGCACTGTCATGTAATGTGAGTGCTAAGGCCTATTACAGGCTGCTAATTGATTACAGCCTTCAAACAAGGTAAAATTGGCTGTAGTTACTGCAGCATTGGTAGTCATGCTGACAACATTATTGTTGTTGTTTGACTTGATCTGCCAAAACATACATTTCCACGGGCAAAATGGATTCTTTGAAAGTGCCATTTGGATCTATAAGCTGAGTGCTGAGTGTTTAATTTCTAAGTGTATAGACACTTGAGGCTGCAACCAATTTGGCAACCGGCTAAACCAAAGTCTGGAATTTAAGGTAGCCCTGGTCTACACCCACTGATTCCATGCAGAGACCAGAATTTTTCTGCAGTGTATCAATATGTCATTGTCCCCAGATAAGACTCCATATGGCAGCCGGACGCTGCACCAATAGCAAGATTCAAGAGTGTGAACAAAACTGCATGCAAGCAGGTGTAATCACTATAGGGGCTTGGGCGCACGACCGTAAAAATCAGATGAGTGCCATCTGTGGATTTGTCGATAGCACTCCTTCCAATGTTATTCAATGAAGCCATGCACTTGTCCTATTTTTTTTCTCAGTTCGAGTGTAAAAAAAATCGCAGCATGCATGATTTGCCTCCAATAATTGGAATGCACTCGGCCATTGGGTCTATGGGTCCATTGGAAAAAACAGACTTCACGCTGATGACATCAGCGTGCAATTCAATTTTCACAAATCAACAGAATGGAGAATATTGAGAATTTGTTTTCATTCTGAACATCTGAGAAAATTGGATCACACTCTGATCATAGTACGATTAGCATAATCGGACCGATTTTCTGAGATGAGAGAAAAAAGGTCGTGTGACCTAACAAACGGATGAGAAAGATCAGTGCTGGAGAATAGGGTAGTGAGTAATAATGCTGTTTGTAATCTGGCATTGGTTTATCCCTCTCCCCATACTGTAAAAAGCAGACACACTCAGTCTGAGTAATCTCTTTCATTTTATAGTTCGGAGGAATAACTGTAGGGCCAACAGATATTTAATATATAAAGCCCCTGAAAGCTAAAATCTTCTCTTAATTTTTTGTTGTTGAAGATTTCATTTAGTTAATTAACCAGTGGAATTGCTTCTCTGCATCGACACGTGTACTAGGTAATATAATAGGAAATAACAATATTGTAAAGCAACGTGCAACCTCTCCATACATAAGTTGACTTCTACCCATATATTACGTGTGCTGTCATTTACATAACTCATTATGCTTTCTAGATTGTCCCAATTCTGTATCACAACAGCTGTTCAAACTTTATTAGATACTGGCCATTTATTACAAGAGTTTTGATCTCCAGTTTTTGCTTATACTTCATTGGTGTTAAAAGTATAACATCAGCACTTTCCCAGAGCTGTGGTCTGCATGGCAATGATATAATTGAAACCCAATTATAGTTGGCTAAACTGATGTACTCGGAGACAAAGTGATTTGTTCAAGATGACATTGAGTGATTATAAGTAACAGAAGCCAGGATGCATATCCAAAGTGAACACCTTCATTGCAGATTGAAGTGTAGTCTGGAAGCGGAGCATGGATATACATATTGCTATTCTTCTAGGTATTATTTCTTATTTTAGGTCTTTCACTATGGTCATTCTGCTATAACTTTAGTGATAACCATTTTAAAATAGATGAAAGATGATACTAAGTCATTTGTATTAAATTATTTCATAGAGAAAAATGCTGTATTTTATGATGAATACAAATACAACTAATTAAAACTGATTTATAACAGCATTATATGTATATCTAAAAGACAGCAGCCATCCATAAATATTATTTATTTGTTGTTACTTATGCTTATATCACCTACAGATGTCACAATGTTGTACAGACATAGTATTTAATCATAATTTCTATCCTACTTTACCGGTTTCACATAGGTTAAGACTAGTGTTGAACCACCTCCCTAGTGTTCGGGTTCGGTTCGGTTCATCGAATGTTCGACGAACACCATTGCACCCCATTGAAACCAATGGCAGGCAAATACAAACACATAAAAACACATAGAAAACACATAGAAAACACATTAAAAGGTGTCCATAAGCTGACAAACTGCTCTGAAGACACAACAAACACATGGAAAAGTCACAACTACATATAATCATGCGAAAAGAAAAGTGGTGGAGGAGTAAAAGAAGGAGGAGACACAGATATAGGCATGTCATGCCCTTCTAAAATCAAGAAAGGCTGGAGTAAAAATCTAAAATCACTCTACCAACACCCAGACGTCTTGGCAAAAAAAATAAAAAAATAAATATTTTTAGGTAGAATGGCGGCGGGTCCATTCAGAACACTTTCCTTAGAAGACGTAGTGGTACCCCCGTTGGGAATGGTGTGCCAAAAAATGAACCCAATACATTCAGACTAATCCACCATTTGTTATATCCAAGGGGCAGGTCAGTAAACAACAACATCGATATGGAACCAAGTACAGTACTATGTACTGTACCACCTTTGACGAGGCAATCAGGTGGGTCAAGAAGTTGGTAAGAGGCACCCTAATGGCCAAAACAGACATTGAGGGGGCGTTCTGGTTACTACCTGTGCCTCCGAATAGTGTCCTCCCATTGGGCTGCTTCTGTGAAGGAGCATACTACATAGATCGCTGTTTGCCCATGGGGTGCTCCATATCCTGCTCACTATTTGAGGCGTTTAGTTGCTTCCTCGAATGTGTTGTCATGGACGTTTGTAAGGCGGCACATATTATCCATTACCTCGACGACTTCTTATGCCTGGGCCCAAAAAATTTGACACAGTGTGAAAATACGCGGTAGTCCACCTGTGAGAAAGAGAGAGCTGGAGGGAGAGTGGACACCCCAGAGCCGAGGGGTTAGATTGAGAAAGAAAGAAGGCGGTGTAGCTTGCTTCATGGGTGGGGTACTCTGCTGAGTACCAGAAATTGCTACTAAGGATTTCCTGGGCCATATGCCGTTAAAAAATAGTACTTAGGTAAACAGGCGGTGTACCTTGCTTCACTGGTGAAGTACGCTGCTGAGTAGCACCAAATTCTACTAGGCCCAAAATGATTTCCTGGGCTAGATGCCGTTACAATATAGTACTTAGGTAAACAGGCGGTGTAGCTTGCTTCATGGGTGGGGTATGGTGCTGAGTAGCACTAAATTCTACTAGGCCCAAAAGGATTTCCTGGGCTAGATGCCATTACAAAAGAGTAGTTAGGTAAATAGGCGGTGTAGCTTGCTTCATGGGTGGGGTACGCTGCTGGGTAGCACCAAATTCTACTAGGCCCAAAAGGATTTCCTGGGCTAGATTCCGATACAAAATAGTAGTTAGGTAAACAGGCAGTGTAGCTTGCTTCATGGGTGGGGTACGCTGCTGAGCTGTACTAAATTCTACTAGGCCCAAAAGGATTTCCTGGGCCAGATGCCGTTAAAAATAGTACTTAGGTAAACAGGTGGTGGGTGGCTGGGCTACTCTGCTGACTAGCAGACACTGAAGCTTTGGAGCAGACCCCTGATTCCCAGGCCATAGTATGAGTAAACAACTCTGCAGACGACCCCACCCACCTGGAATTGATGATAGCAACGTCATGTAAAACTCAGCAAGGGGACTAAATAAAGAGTCTCCATTTTTTCCAAAATTTCAGCCACAGACACCACTTAAGGGGCATCAATTTCGCCAGAGTTTTTTAAAACGGTTGGTGAGGTGATTTTCAAAAATCATCAAGCTTTTAGTCTCCCCAAGATGACACAGGGGTAGAAAAGTCCTTGCGGATCCAGGATTTGTTCATCTTGATGAACGTTAGTCTGTTTACATTCTCACTGGACAGCCGCGCGCGCTTATCTGTCAGCACACCACCAGCAGCGCTGAACACACGTTCAGAGAGAACGCTGGCTGCGGGGCACAACAAGATCTCCAAGGCATGAGTGGCGAGCTCAGGCCATTTTTCAAGATTGGAAGCCCAAAATGATCATACTCTCTAGGCATTGGCTGTGTGTCAGACTTCTTGTCTCCTGTGGCCTTGCAAAGGATGGTCTAAAAAAATCTTGAAATGATTGGAAAAAATTGCTGTTACCACCAGACATGATGTTACTGTTACTGTTATGGTTTGAGTGATGACTCGATAGTCCCATGGTTGGCAAGTTAGAACTCAGAGATTCACTACATGCACCACTGGTGTTTTGTGGAAAAGCAGATGTTAGATTCTGTAACAGTCTTTGCTGATACTCCTGCATGCGTGAATCCCTTTCTATGGCAGGAATTATTTTGCCAAATTTACTTTTGTACTGGGGATCTAAGAGTGTGGCAACCCAGTAGTGGGCATTACTTCGGATTCTGACAATCTGAGGGTCATGTTGCAGGTAGTGCAGCAAGAAGGCCCTCATGTGTATTGCGCATCCAGGAGGACCAAGTCCTTGTCTTGGTGGTGGCGAGGTGAGAATCATGCTTCCTTCGTCTGCCCTCTCCCCCCAACCTCGCTCAACATCAATTTGATCAAGGTCTCCCTCATCTGATGAGTCTTCCATGCCCAGCGCCAGTTCGGCCTCCACTTCTTCCTTGCCTCCTGCACCTTCCTCAACAGTTTGGCTGCTACCATGCGCCCTCGGTAATCCCTCTCCCCCAGCCTCCAATGCCAGCCGCCTTGGTGCTGCCAACCTTCTTGACCTTGGAGATATTATCCCTTCCGCATACGACTCCTCCTGTTCCTCCTCCTCCTCTTGTTCCACCACCTGACTCTGAACACTGTTTAAGGTGTGCTCTGTTGTGAATTCTGTGGCAGAGCTCCCTCCTGTGGTCACAAGTGGTACTTCGGCTGATTCTCTCTGTGAGCTTCCGTTGGTGGAGGAAAGTGGTACTGCGGCTTCTGAGTTTCCTTCCTCAGGTGATGTGGTGAAGTCGTTAGGTGCTGCTCTATTTGACTCCACCTAGTGTTAGGGCTAGCGGAACGCACCAAATAATAAGACAGATAGAGTATGGTGCGTTCGCAGCCCGTGGTCCACCGTGCAGAGATGGAACCTGCTGCCAAGTAATGACGGACTATATGGCGGTACTCATAAGTATACACACGTGGGTTAAACTTCACCCAGCGTGAAGGAAGCGATCCTGTTGCGTCACAGGACCGCGGTACCGCACATAGAGCGCGAGCAAGTAGTCAGCGAACTCAACCCCAACTAGGATTGAAGTCCGATTAGACCCTTGCTGGCACAACACCGCAACTGGGTGTGTAAAGAAACTAAATAACAATTTTTAAGGCACAAGAGTGCATGCGGTGCCGCACTGACGAACGCCACTAACCACCCAGGCTTGGGTAAGGAAAGCACAGAGGAAGTGCACGGCGCTGTACTGGCGGTCACAGCAACTGGACGCTGTAATGTGTGATTAGTGCTGTAGGCTAAGTCGGGCGCTAGATAGCAACCATACTCCTTCCGCGAACAGACATTCAATAGGGTAGGGGTATCCAAGGACGACTTGCACTCACAACATACACACATTAACAATTGTACACTAGCGCATGGCCGTGCGGTCATGCACAGTTTATATAGTTGCAGCACAGGAAGTGGCCACAGAAACTTTGCCCTTCCAAGACCTGCCAAGAGGACCAATGGAATGTGCTGCAGAGCCTGAGCACATGACCCTCGATCTCCAACGGGAGATCTTGCCCTGGGCATGCTCAGTGTGTGCAGACAAGGACTTAGTCCCAGAGAAGTCCGCTCGCTGCTGACCAGCACTGGCTTTAATTGCAGAAGCTGAAGAAGCAGCAGTAACTCTCTGTACAGAGTGAGACTGAGCAAGACGCTGGGACCGACGTCCTTGCTGAGCAGACTCCACTGCGGCTGGATGAGAATGGGAGACCGCAGCGGAGATGGCTCGAGATTCCCCCTGTGCAGAAGCGGGAACTCGAGACCTAACATTACCCCCCCTCCTAGGGCCCCCCCCTCCTTGGGCCTCGCTACGCTCGAAGGCAGCAATGAGCTGTGGGGCCCGAATGTTTTCAGCAGGCTCCCATGACCTGTCCTCTGGGCCATAACCCTTCCAATCCACCAGATAGAACTTTTTGCCGCGTACCACCTTGCACCCCAAAATAGCGTTCACCTCGTAAACGTCCGTAGACGAACCCGATGTCCCGGCAGATGACTCGGAAAACCGGGACATATATGCGGGTTTCAAGAGGGACACATGAAAGGTGTCGGTGATACCCAAGCGTGGAGGAAGAGCCAAACGGTAGACCACAGGATTAACCCGTTCGAGAACCTTGAAGGGACCCAAGTAGCGAGGAGCAAACTTAGTGGACTCAACTCGCAGCCTGATGTTACGGGCGGAGAGCCACACCAAGTCGCCAGGAGCAAAGGTCGGAGCGGGGCGCCGATGAACATCGGCGGAGGACCTCATTCTCTCCTTGGAGGCCCGAATGGCAGCCTGCGTGCGGTCCCAAATGTCCCGTGCCTCCACAGCCCAGTCTGCCACCCTGGAGTCAGCAGAAGACACAGGCATGGGCACAGGAACACGCGGATGCTGGCCGTAATTTAGGAGGAATGGAGTCTGACCGGTGGAGTTGGCTACGGCATTGTTAAGTGCAAACTCTGCCCACGGTAGCAAGGATGCCCAGTCATCCTGCCTGGCAGAAACAAAATGTCGTAAATATGTGACCAAGGTCTGGTTGGCCCTCTCTACCAACCCATTCGTCTCGGGATGATATGCCGAAGAGAGATTTAACTCAATACTGAGTAGACGACAAAGCTCTCTCCAGAATCGAGACGCAAACTGGGGACCCCGGTCACTAACAATTTTGTCTGGCATACCGTGTAGGCGAAAGATATGCTTGACGAACAAAACAGCCAACGCCCGTGCAGAAGGTAGCCGTGGAAGAGGCACCAAGTGCACCATTTTGGAAAAATGGTCGGTGATCACCCAGATAATGGTGCAGTTACGAGACTTGGGTAAGCCCACCACAAAGTCCATCCCGACCATCTCCCAGGGCCTGTCCGCCACCGGCAGAGGATAAAGCAAACCAGCTGGCCGTTGCCGAGGAGTCTTGTTCTTGGCGCAAGAGGCACACGCCCGAACATACTCTGTGACATCACGAGCCATATGCGGCCACCAGTATGTCCTCGCCAGTAACTCAGATGTCCTTTTGGTACCAAAATGTCCACCCACCCTGGACGAGTGTGCCCAAGAGAGAACCTCCGGTCGCAAACTGGATGGAACAAAAGTCTTGCCCGGGGGCACAGACTCTAGCGAAACCGGGGCTACAGTTCTCAAGCTCTCGGTGGGGACAATAAGCCGAGGCTCCTCCTCCTCCTCCGCAGATGACACAACGGAGCGAGAGAGAGCGTCGGCCCGAATGTTCTTCTCCCCAGAAAGAAAATGGAGGGTGAAATGAAACTGGGAGAAGAATAAGGACCATCTGGCCTGGCGAGAATTCAACCGCTGGGCTGTCTGCAGGTACACCAAATTTTTATGGTCTGTGAAGACTTGGAAGGGAAAACGTGCTCCCTCCAAGAGATGTCTCCACTCCGAGAAAGCCAACTTCATGGCTAGCAACTCCCTGTCCCCGATGGAATAATTCCTCTCTGCTGGTGAGAAGGTCTTGGAGAAAAAGAAGCAAGGATGCTTCCGACCTTGAGCATCCTTTTGGAAAAGGACTGCTCCAGCACCAACAGAAGAGGCATCCACCTCCATGATAAATGGCTTATCAACATCAGGGCGATGTAGGATGGGAGCGCTAGCGAAGTGTGACTTTATAGAGTTAAAGGCCTTGGAGACCTTCTCAGACCACAATTTGGGATTCGCCCCCTTCTTGGTGAGGGCAACCAAGGGAGCTACCAAAGTTGAGAAGTGCGGAATGAACTGGCGATAATAATTAATGAACCCCATAAAGCGCTGAACCGCTTTAAGAGAATGGGGTTCCTGCCAGTCCATCACAGCCTGTAGTTTAGCAGGATCCATAGCCAATCCCTGGGCAGAGATGATGTAGCCTAGGAAAGGTAAGGACTCCTGCTCAAACATACACTTCTCCAACTTGGCATAGAGGGAGTTTGACCGTAGGAGGTCGAAGACTTTGCAAACATCTCTCCGGTGGGAGTCAATATTTGGAGAGTAGATGAGAATATCATCCAGATAGACTACGACCGAGGTGGAAAGCATATCCCGGAAGATATCGTTCACAAAGTCTTGGAAAACGGCCGGGGCATTACAGAGCCCGAAGGGCATCACCAGATATTCATAGTGCCCATCCCTGGTGTTAAAAGCCGTCTTCCATTCGTCCCCCTCACGGATGCGAATCAGGTTGTAAGCACCCCGCAGATCTAGTTTAGTAAATACCCTTGCTCCCCGAAGCCTATCGAAGAGCTCAGATATCAAGGGCAAAGGATACTTATTTTTAACGGTGATGGCGTTAAGACCCCTGTAGTCTATGCATGGACGTAGTTCCCCATTCTTCTTCTGCACGAAGAAGAACCCTGCCCCAGCAGGTGACACTGACTTCCTAATGAATCCTCTTGCCAGATTTTCCTGGATGTACTGTGACATTGCCTCCGTCTCCGGGAGAGATAGCGGATAGACTCGACCCCGGGGAGGCTCAGCACCAGGCAAGAGATCAATAGGACAGTCATAGGGGCGATGGGGCGGAAGGATCTCCGCCGCCTTTTTGGAGAACACGTCTGCATAAGACCAATACTGCTTGGGGAGAGAGGAAAGATCTGCGGGTACCTCAGTAGTAGCAACCTGAACGCACTCCCTCTGACGCCTACCCCCACAAGATTCGCCCCATCCCAGGATTCTGCCAGAGGACCACTCGATATGAGGAGAGTGGTACCGTAGCCAAGGTATTCCCAACAGGACCTCATCAATTCCCTCAGGAATGACGAGCAGAGATATAATCTCCTGATGAGATGGCGACATGGACAGAGTAAAAGGGATGGTCTGGTGTGTTATCTGTGAGGGCAGTGTCGACCCATTCACCACTCGTACCATTACTGGTTGAGCTAGCATAACCAGGGGTATTGCGTGACGTTGGGCGAAGGCAGAAGACATAAAATTGCCCTCCGCCCCAGAATCCACGCAGAGCTCTACCGAGTGGGAGAATGAGCCTATAGTAATTGTCCCCTTAAAGGACAATTTAGAGGCAAACGTCGCCGTGTCTAGTGCACCTCCACCTACTACCACTAGACGCTGACGTTTCCTCGACCGCTGAGAACATCTGGTGGCTAGATGTCCCGACTGCTGGCATACATGACAGACCTTGAGTGCACCTGCGGTCCGGGACTTAGATCCCGCTTGTGACACTGCCCTGGCCTCATGTGACTCAGGAACCAGAACCGGAGATTCCAGAGGTTTGGCGAAGGTAGGAGCCAGCCAAAACCTCTGCCTACACTGGGCTCGCTCTAATTCGAGTGGAGACAGTTATTAACTCCTCCAGTGTGGCAGGAATCTCCCTAGTGGCCAGAGCGTCCTTAACATGGTCAGCCAGGCCCCTCCAAAATATGGGGATAAGAGCTTTATCCGACCAATCCAGCTCAGAAGCTAAAGTGCGGAATTGGACGGCAAAATGACTGACCAAGGACTCACCCTGAGTTAATGCCAGCAGTTGGAGCGCAGTATCATGGGTGACTTGAGGTCCTAAAAAGACCTGTTTCAGAGTGCTCAGAAACAGCGGAGCACTCTGCACCACATGATCGCCACGCTCCCACAGCGGCGTAGCCCATTCCAACGCCCTGTCCGACAAGAGAGACACTATAAATCCCAGCTTAGCCCGCTCTGTGGGAAAACGTGCAGCCAGGAGCTCGAGGTGAATAGAGCACTGACTCACAAATCCCCTACAAAATTTGCTATCACCAGAAAAATTTTCTGGCAGCGGGAGGCGAGAAAATGTTGGAGCAGGGGTGGCAATGGACAGGGTTGCTGCAGCCACGCTAGCAGCCTGTACAGCAACTGCGGTAACATCCACAGCTGAGGTTGCGCTCTCAAGAGCCGCCAACCTACCCTCCAGCTGCTGGATATACCGCAAGGATTGCTGTTTGTCCGTCATTACTAGCCAGACCCTTGCGCTAGTGTAATGTTAGGGCTAGCGGAACGCACCAAATAATAAGACAGATAGAGTATGGTGCGTTCGCAGCCCGGGGTCCACCGTGCAGAGATGGAACCTGCTGCCAAGTAATGACGGACTATATGGCGGTACTCATAAGTACATAAGTATACTCGCGTGGGTTAAACTTCACCCAGCGTGAAGGAAGCGATCCTGTTGCGTCACAGGACCGCGGTACCGCACATAGAGCGCGAGCAAGTAGTCAGCGAACTCAACCCCAACTAGGATTGAAGTCCGATTAGACCCTTGCTGGCACAACACCGCAACTGGGTGTGCAAAGAAACTAAATAACAATTTTTAAGGCACAAGAGTGCATGCGGTGCCGCACTGACGAACGCCACTAACTACCCAGGCTTGGGTAAGGAAAGCACAGAGGAAGTGCACGGCGCCGTACTGGCGGTCACAGCAACTGGACGCTGTAATGTGTGATTAGTGCTGTAGGCTATGTCGGGCGCTAGATAGCAACCACACTCCTTCCGCGAACAGACATTCAATAGGGTAGGGGTATCCAAGGACGACTTGCACTCACAACATACACACATTAACAATTGTACACTAGCGCATGGCCGTGCGTTCATGCGCAGTTTATATAGTTGCAGCACAGGAAGTGGCCACAGAAACTTTGCCCTTCCAAGACCTGCCAAGAGGACCAATGGAATGTGCTGCAGAGCCTGAGCACATGACCCTCGATCTCCAACGGGAGATCTTACCCTGGGCATGCTCAGTACGTGCAGACAAGGACTTAGTCCCAGAGAAGTCCGCTCACTGCTGACCAGCACTGGCTTTAATGGCAGAAGCTGAAGAAGCAGCAGTAACTCTCTGTACAGAGTGAGACTGAGCAAGACGCTGGGACCGACGTCCTTGCTGAGCAGACTCCACTGCGGCTGGATGAGAATGGGAGACCGCAGCGGAGATGGCTCGAGATTCCCCCTGTGCAGAAGCGGGAACTCGAGACCTAACACCTAGTGCTTTGATCTTGGCCTCCAGGCAATGTTCTAGTATTGGACCTGTTTCCTCCTGGATCGTTCCTGTGGCCTGCTGCTCTGCATAGCTAAGTTCCGCTTTGCTATTTTGTTTGCTGTTTTTTTCTGTCCAGCTTGTCTATTTGTTTTTTCCTGCTTGCTGGAAGCTCTGGGACGCAGAGGGTGTACCTCCGTGCCGTTAGTTCGGTACGGAGGGTCTTTTTGCTCCCTTTGCGTGGTTTTTGTAGGGTTTTGTGTTGACCGCAAAGTTACCTTTCCTATCCTCGCTCTGTTCAGAAAGTCGGGCCTCACTTTGCTAAATCTATTTCATCTCTACGTTTGTCTTTTCATCTTAACTCACAGTCATTATATGTGGGGGGCTGCCTTTTTCTTTGGGGTATTTCTCTGAAGGTAGGCTTATTTTCTATCTTCAGGCTAGCTAGTTTCTCAGGCTGTGCCGAGTTGCATAGGGAGCGTTAGGCGCAATCCACGGCTGCCTCTAGTGTGGTTGGAGAGGATTAGGGATTGCGGTCAGCAGAGTTTCCACGTCTCAGAGCTCGTTCTATGTTTTTGGGTTATTGTCAGGTCACTGTATGTGCTCTGACCTCTATGTCCATTGTGGTACTGAATTACCTTATCATAACAGTACTGGAGGCCTAAAGTACTAATGATTCTCAATAGAGGGAAAAAAGAAGTTCTGAGACCATTTTTTTTTCTCTGCACTGTGTTTTGCCTTTTTTTTCCCCTAGACATTTGGGTGGTTCAAGACACAGGTGAAGCGGTGGACATTAAAGGTCTGTCTTCATGTGTGGATCAGCTCATGGCAAGAGTACAAAATATTCAAGACTTTGTGGTTCAGAATTCTATGTTAGAACCGAGAATTCCTATTCCTGATTTGTTTTTTGGAGATAGAACTACATTTCTGAGTTTCAAAAATAATTGTAAACTATTTCTGGCTTTGAAACCTCGCTCCTCTGGTGACCCAGTTCAACAAGTTAGGATCATTATTTCTTTTTTACGTGGCGACCCTCAGGACTGGGCATTTTCTCTTGCATCAGGAGATCCTGCATTAAGTAATATCGATGCGTTTTTCCTGGCGCTCGGATTGCTGTACGATGAACCTAATTCAGTGGATCAGGCAGAGAAAAATTTGCTGGCTCTGTGTCAGGGTCAGGATGAGATAGAGGTATATTGTCAGAAATTTAGAAAGTGGTCCGTACTCACTCAATGGAATGAAGGTGCGCTCGCAGCTATTTTCAGAAAAGGTTTCTCTGAAGCCCTTAAGGATGTCATGGTGGGATTTCCTATGCCTGCTGGTCTGAATGAGTCTATGTCTTTGGCCATTCAGATTGGTCGACGCTTGCGTGAGCGTAAATCTGTGCACCATTTGGCGGTATTACCTGAGCTTAAATCTGAGCCTATGCAGTGCGATAGGACTTTGACCAGAGTTGAACGGCAAGAACACAGACGTCTGAATGGGCTGTGTTTCTACTGTGGTGATTCCACTCATGCTATCTCTGATTGTCCTAATCAAACTAAGCGGTTCGCTAGGTCTGCCACCATTGGTACGATACAGTCAAAATTTCTTCTGTCCGTTACCTTGATCTGCTCTTTGTCATCGTATTCTGTCATGGCATTTGTGGATTCAGGCGCTGCCCTGAATTTGATGGACTTGGAGAATGCTAGGCGTTGTGGGTTTTTCTTGGAGCCCTTGCAGTGTCCTATTCCATTGAGAGGAATTGATGCTACGCCTTTGGCCAAGAATAAGCCTCAGTACTGGACCCAGCTGACCATGTGCATGGCTCCTGCACATCAGGAGGTTATTCGCTTTCTGGTGTTGCATAATCTGCATGATGTGGTCGTGTTGGGGTTGCCATGGCTACAAGTCCATAATCCAGTATTAGATTGGAAATCAATGTTTGTGTCCAGCTGGGGTTGTCAGGGGGTACATGGTGATGTCCCATTTCTGACTATTTCGTCATCCACCCCTTCTGAGGTTCCAGAGTTCTTGTCTGATTACCGGGATGTATTTGATGAGCCCAAGTCCGATACCCTACCTCCGCATAGGGATTGTGATTGTGCTATCGATTTGATTCCTGGTAGTAAATTCCCTAAAGGTCGACTGTTTAATTTATCTGTGCCTGAGCACGCCGCTATGCGGAGTTATGTGAAGGAGTCCTTGGAGAAGGGGCATATTCGCCCGTCATCGTCGCCATTAGGAGCAGGGTTCTTTTTTGTAGCCAAGAAGGATGGTTCACTGAGACCTTGTATAGATTACCGCCTTGTAAATAAGATCACTGTTAAATTTCAGTACCCCTTGCCATTGTTATCTGATTTGTTTGCTCGGATTAAGGGGGCTAGTTGGTTCACCAAGATAGATCTTCGTGGTGCGTATAATCTTGTGCGTATTAAGCGAGGCGATGAATGGAAAACAGCATTTAATACGCCCGAGGGCCATTTTGAGTATCTAGTGATGCCATTCGGACTTGCCAATGCTCCATCAGTGTTTCAGTCCTTTATGCATGACATCTTCCGAGAGTACCTGGATAAATTCCTGATTGTGTATTTGGATGACATTTTGATCTTCTCGGATGATTGGGAGTCTCATGTGAAGCAGGTCAGAACGGTGTTTCAGGTCCTGTGTGCTAATTCTTTGTTTGTGAAGGGATCAAAGTGTCTCTTTGGTGTTCAGAAGGTTTCATTTTTGGGGTTCATCTTTTCCCCTTCTACTATCGAGATGGACCCTGTTAAGGTCCAAGCCATCCATGATTGGACTCAGCCGACATCTCTGAAAAGTCTACAAAAGTTCCTGGGCTTTGCTAATTTTTATCGTCGCTTCATCTGCAATTTTTCTAGTATTGCTAAACCATTGACCGATTTGACCAAGAAGGGTGCTGATGTGGTCAATTGGTCTTCTGCTGCTGTGGAAGCTTTTCAAGAGTTGAAGCGTCGTTTTTCTTCTGCCCCTGTGTTGTGTCAACCAGATGTTTCACTTCCGTTCCAGGTCGAGGTTGATGCTTCTGAGATTGGAGCAGGGGCTGTTTTGTCGCAGAGAAGTTCTGATTGCTCGGTGATGAAACCATGCGCCTTCTTTTCCAGGAAGTTTTCGCCTGCTGAACGAAATTATGATGTGGGCAATCGAGAGTTGCTGGCCATGAAGTGGGCATTCGAGGAGTGGCGTCATTGGCTTGAAGGAGCTAAGCATCGCGTGGTGGTCTTGACTGATCATAAGAACTTGACTTATCTCGAGTCTGCCAAGCGGTTGTAACCGTTTTGACTTTGTGATTTCGTACCTTCCGGGCTCTAAAAATGTGAAGGCGGATGCTCTGTCTAGGAGTTTTGTGCCCGACTCTCCGGGTTTATCTGAGCCGGCGGGTATCCTCAAAGAAGGAGTAATTGTGTCTGCCATCTCCCCTGATTTGCGGCGGGTGCTGCAAAAATTTCAGGCTAATAAACCTGATCGTTGCCCAGCGGAGAAACTGTTTGTCCCTGATAGGTGGACGAATAAAGTTATCTCTGAGGTTCATTGTTCGGTGTTGGCTGGTCATCCTGGAATCTTTGGTACCAGAGAGTTAGTGGCTAGATCCTTTTGGTGGCCATCTCTGTCGCGGGATGTGCGTACTTTTGTGCAGTCCTGTGGGATTTGTGCTCGGGCTAAGCCCTGCTGTTCTCGTGCCAGTGGGTTGCTTTTGCCCTTGCCGGTCCCGAACAGGCCTTGGATACATATCTCTATGGATTTTATTTCGGATCTTCCCGTCTCTCAAAAGATGTCAGTCATTTGGGTGGTCTGTGATCGCTTCTCTAAGATGGTCCATTTGGTACCCTTGTCTAAATTACCTTCCTCGTCTGATTTGGTGCCATTGTTCTTACAGCATGTGGTTCGTTTACATGGCATTCCAGAGAATATCGTTTCTGACAGAGGTTCCCAGTTTGTTTCGAGGTTTTGGCGATCCTTTTGTGGTAGGATGGGCATTGACTTGTCTTTTTCCTCGGCTTTCCATCCTCAGACTAATGGCCAGACCGAACGAACCAATCAGACCTTGGAAACATATCTGAGATGCTTTGTTTCTGCTGATCAGGATGACTGGGTGTCCTTTTTGCCTTTGGCTGAGTTCGCCCTTAATAATCGGGCCAGCTCGGCTACCTTGGTTTCACCGTTTTTCTGCAACTCTGGGTTCCATCCTCGTTTCTCTTCAGGGCAGGTTGAGTCTTCGGACTGTCCTGGTGTGGATACTGTGGTGGACAGGTTGCAGCAGATTTGGACTCATGTAGTGGACAATTTGACCTTGTCCCAGGAGAAGGCTCAACGTTTCGCTAATCGCAGACGCTGTGTGGGTCCCCGACTTCGTGTTGGGGATTTGGTTTGGTTATCTTCTCGTCATATTCCTATGAAGGTTTCCTCTCCTAAGTTTAAACCTCGTTTCATTGGTCCATATAGGATTTCTGAGGTTCTTAATCCTGTGTCTTTTCGTCTGACCCTTCCAGATTCTTTTTCCATACATAACGTATTCCATAAATCATTGTTGCGGAGATACGTGGCACCTATGGTTCCATCTGTTGATCCTCCTGCCCCGGTTTTGGTGGAGGGGGAGTTGGAGTATATTGTGGAGAAGATTTTGGATTCTCGTGTTTCAAGACGGAAACTCCAGTATCTGGTTAAGTGGAAGGGTTATGCTCAGGAAGATAATTCCTGGGTCTTTGCCTCTGATGTCCATGCTCCCGATCTTGTTCGTGCCTTTCATATGGCTCATCCTGGTCGTCCTGGGGGCTCTGGTGAGGGTTCGGTGACCCCTCCTCAAGGGGGGGGTACTGTTGTGAATTCTGTGGCAGAGCTCCCTCCTGTGGTCACAAGTGGTACTTCGGCTGATTCTCTCTGTGAGCTTCCGTTGGTGGAGGAAAGTGGTACTGCGGCTTCTGAGTTTCCTTCCTCAGGTGATGTGGTGAAGTCGTTAGGTGCTGCTCTATTTAACTCCACCTAGTGCTTTGATCTTGACCTCCAGGCAATGTTCTAGTATTTTACCTGTTTCCTCCTGGATAGTTCCTGTGGCCTGCTGCTCTGCATAGCTAAGTTCCGCTTTGCTATTTTGTTTGCTGTTTTTTTCTGTCCAGCTTGTCTATTTGTTTTTTCCTGCTTGCTGGAAGCTCTGGGACGCAGAGGGTGTACCTCCGTGCCGTTAGTTCGGTACGGAGGGTCTTTTTGCCCCCTTTGCATGGTTTTTGTAGGGTTTTGTGTTGACCGCAAAGTTAACTTTCCTTTCCTCGCTCTGTTCAGAAAGTCGGGCCTCACTTTGCTAAATCTATTTCATCTCTACGTTTGTCTTTTCATCTTAACTCACAGTCATTATATGTGGGGGGCTGCCTTTTCCTTTGGGGTATTTCTCTGAGGCAAGGTAAGCTTATTTTCTATCTTCAGGCTAGCTAGTTTCTCAGGCTGTGCCGAGTTGCATAGGGAGCGTTAGGCGCAATCCACGGCTGCCTCTAGTGTGGTTGGAGAGGATTAGGGATTGCGGTCAGCAGAGTTTCCACGTCTCAGAGCTCGTTCTATGTTTTTGGGTTATTGTCAGGTCACTGTATGTGCTCTGACCTCTATGTCCATTGTGGTACTGAATTACCTTATCATAACAGTGCTCCAGAATGTAAATCACCGAAATGGTCATGCTGATAATGGCATCACCAGCACTAAACATCTTCGTTGCTATTTCAAAACTGTGCAGAAGGGTGCATAGGTCCCAGATCTGAGACCACTCCTGCAGCGTGATTTGCTCAACGTCTTGATCTCGTTGGCCCAGGCTATACATTATAACGTATTGCACCAGGGCTCATCGGTGCTGCCACAGTCGCTGCAACATGTGCAGAGTTGAATTCCACTGTGTGGGCACATTGCATTTCCGCCGGTGAACTGGCAGGCCCAATGACTTCTGTAGAGATGTATGTCGTTGAGCTGCGGGATGCGAATGGCGGAAGTGAGCACAAAGCGACCGTGCTCTCTGCAGAAGCCCATCTAGTCCGGGATAGTGGGATAAAAATTGCTGGACAACCAGGTTCAAAACGTGAGCCATACAAGGCACATGTGTGACATTGCCCCGGCGAAGGGCCGCACCCAGGTTTGCAGCATTGTCGCACACAGACTTCCCTGGCTGCAGGTTGAGTGGAGACAACCATTGATGGAACTCGGTCTCCAGAGCTGACCACAACTCCTCAGCTGTGTGACTCACATTTTCCAGACATTTCAATGTAAACACTGCCTGATACCGTTGAGCCCTGGTGACAGCATAGTGAGGAGGTGTGCAGGATTCCTTCTGCGCAGTTACAACGCGGGTGGCATTACCAGACAGGCTTTGGGTGCAGGTGGAGGACCGAGAGGAGGCTGAGGAGGCAGAAGCAGTGGAGGAAATTCTAGATACAGAGGATCGATGAGCAACTCATGGGGACGGCAAGACTTGGATAGCAGCCCCTTCACCTGATGTCGCCATAGTTACCCAGTGCCCAGTCACCGACATGTAACGACCCTGTCATGTCTACTCGTCCGAGTGTCTGTGGTGAAATGCACCCTGTCACACATAGAGTTTCTAAAGGAAGCGGTGATGTTGTGTGCGACATGCTGGTGTAGCGCAGGCACAGCTTTCTTTGAGAAGTAGTGGCAACTGGGCATCTGGTACTGGGGCACTGCGACGGACAAAAGGTCTCGAAAATCCTCTGTGTCCACCAGGCAGGAAGGCAGCATTTCTGTAGCCAACAGCTTGCAGATGGAGAAATTCAACCTCTTAGCTTTGTCATGGCTAGGAGGAAATGGTCTTTTACTTGTCCACATCTGAGGGACTGAGGGCTGGCTGCCGTGCTTAGACGGAGTTGAGTAGGGTGTCCCCGGCAAACTGCTGGTCTGGGAAGAAGGTGCAGGCGGAGATGTTATGTTGCCTTGATCAAAATGTGGTGTCGATGTCGGAGAGCACTCAACAACAGCAGGTGTTTCCACTTGCAAATGTCCTGACGACCTGCCAATCACACTGGCTGTTGCAGGAAAAAAGGTGTAAGGTCTGCATCCATAACCATGTGCGACTGCTGTCCCCACAGTCACAGAGGATGAAGAGGACGCGGATGCACTTGATGGGGCAGACAGTGGTTGACCCGGCCCACTAGGCCGCATTGTAGCACAGTGAGCTTCCCACTGCAACTTATGCCTCATATCCATGTGACGGTTCATGCATGAAGTACTCAAGCTAGTCATTTTTTGTCCTCTACTGAGATTTTGTTGACAAATCTTACAGACAATATGAGTTGGGTCATCCTTTGCAATGTCAAAAAGTGCCCAGGCTATGCAAGGCTTAGAGCCTGTGCGACCTGAAGAGCCACCACGACTTCTGGTCTGAGGCACAGTTGGGGTTGAGGATGCAGTTGTTGACGTGCTTCCAGTATTACGTCTCTGTCCAGGAAGAGTCGTCACTAACATCCTCCTCCACCTCCTCTGCTGACCTCATTGACTGGCAGACTGGAGGTTGACAGTAAGTGGGGTCTACAACCTCGTCATCATCATCCTGTGTGTTCTCACACCCGTCGTCCTCAGAGCCAACCTCTTCCTGCCCTGACCGAAAAGTCCAGTTTTCGTTCCAATCAGGTATCTCAGTCTCATCATCATCTTCCTCATTGTCTCCACCAACAGGAGTTACAGTATGGGAACGAGGGTCTACATTATGCTCAGAACATTCTTCATCTGGGCCTGGATCTGACTCACAAAGATTCTGGCCATCAGTGCAGATCATTTCCTCATCTGGATTCACAGAAGCTCTGGAGCAGAACTCTGATTCCCAGGCTATAGTATGCATAAACAGCTCTACAGACTCAACCATGTGTGTTACCCCATGCTCAGATGGGCGGCTGGAGACTTGGGAGCTGTGAGGAAGCAAGTGCAATTGGGGTGACAACTCTGAGGACTGGAGCAGTTGTGATGTTGAAGTTGACATGGAGGAGAGCCCACTTGAACGAGCACTTAATATCCGTTCAAGCACCTGCTGTTTTTGTGCCTCATCTGGAATTTCTGGCGATGCTTGTAGCGATGGTCGTAAGAAAGGGATCATATCAGATTGTCCACGAAAAGAAGTAGACATCTTACTTTGGCTGGAAGATGGTCTTTCTTCTGCAGATGATACTGTTGCTTTACCACCTACCCCACGGACACAACCTTTTTTCCCTTTCCAACACGCCTATTCCCCTTTCCACCAGCAGCAGACCTTTTGCCACTCATTTAAGTGCTTAACTAATTGGCAACTCTGTATCTGTAGTTGTTGGCACAACAACCGATGGATGAAAACCGAGCAGAACTGAGTGGCCAAACTGTGGTACTAGGCCCAAAGCTATTAACTGGGTTAGATGCAGTAAAAATTTAGATACACAGGCGGTGTAGTTAGTTTCACAGGCGGGCTACTCTGCTGACGTGCAGACACTGCTCCTAGGCCCAAAAATATTAACTGGATTAGATGCACTAAAAATAGAGATACACAGGTGGTATAGTTAGTTTCACAGGCGGGCTACTCTGCGGACTTGCAGACACTTCTCCTAGGCCCAAAAATATTACCTGGATTAGATGCAGTAAAAATTGAGATACACAGGCGGTGTAGTTAGTTTCACAGGCGGGCTACTCTGTTGACGTGCAGACACTGCTCCTAGGCCCAAAACTATTAGCTGGATTAGATGCAGTAAAAATTTAGATACACAGGTGGTAGAGTTAGTCTCACAGGTGGGCTACTCTGCTGACATGCAGACTTTGCTCCTAGGCCAAAAAAATATTAACTGGATTAGATGCAGTAAAATTTGAGATACACAGGTGGTATAGTTAGTTTCACAGGCGGGCTACTCTGTGGACGTGCAGACACTGCTCCTAGGCCCAAAACTATTAACTGGATTAGATGCAGTAAAAATTGAGATACACAGGCGGTGTAGTTAGTTTCACAGGCGGGCTACTCTGTTAACGTGCAGACACTGCTCCTAGGCCCAAAACTATTAACTGGGTTAGATGCAGTAAAAATTGATATACACAGGGGTTGTAGCTAGCTTCACAGGCGGGCTACTCAGATGACTATCCGACAATGCTACTAGTCCAAAAGGATTGGCTGAGCTAGATTACACCAAATGCTGTGACAAACACTTGCACAGCACTGGCACAGACCTGCCTGGCAAACAGTGCTATGAACTGCTGTAACCTACCCTGAAAAAGGCTGATATTACAACTAGTCCCGACTCCTCCCGACTCCCTAAACCTATCTCTCTGAAAATTTGCTCCAAAAAAACACTCTTAGGCTGGTTTCACATTTGCATTTTTTGCCGCTGCGTTTTAGCGCAAAAAAAGCATGCATTTTTTTTCCTATACTAAACATTAAAAACGCATGCGTTTTTTTGCATGCGTTTTGCCGCCGCATGCGTCGTTTCTATGCATGCGTTGTGTTGCAGAAATGCAACATGTAGTAATTTCTAAGCAAACATATGAAAAAAAATGGAGTAAAAAGTCCAAAAGTAATACAAACAAAAGTTTATTACACAGAAATAATATACAACAAATAAATGGACTAGGACCGGGTAATAACAGGACACACAGATCCTGACCACAGATGTTCAGTATAAAATATGGGTAAGGTGCCACAGTGCCATGTCAAGCGACCAAAAAAGTCCAGAATATGTTAATCAGTAAGTACCACAATCAATGAGTATACCATACCATTCAAAGGACAAGGTCCCAGACTAGAAAAATTGCTCACCCATGTAAATGTTCTGTAATGTAATGTACTCAAGGTGCGCACCTTGAGGAAGAAAGCGAAACGCGCGTCAGTGGCGGCGGGGACACCAATCCTGACAGTACATTCACCAAATGCGTTTGCGTTTAATACGCTGCATTTTTAAACGCAAATGGGAAACCAGCCTTAGACTGTATAGTGCCCACTGCAGCAGCGGTGCCGTCTAACACAAAGCTGCGGCAGTGAGGAAATGGTGGCGACGGGGCAAATGGCTGGTTCTTATAGGGCAAGGACATGTGACATACATAGCCAATGACACATGCCCTTGCTTGTGTGCATCACATGCACATTGCTGTGTGTGTTTGCACTGCTTTATAGGCTGAGAGACTGCACCGCCCCACTGTAAATGCGTAAAAAAAAAATGGAGATTGGCATTATTTCAGCACAGATCTATCCCCCGCCCTCCCCGCACATTATACACTGAAACAGTCTATTAACATTGATAGACAGCTTTAATGTGCAAATCAAGCTAGGCTTTTGGTGAACGAACAGTTATCGAACAGAAACTCGAACAGCCAAATTTTAAGCAAATTGTTCGAGTTCGTCGAACGACTCAAGCACCGCCCAAAACAGCTCGAATTTGAAATTGGCGAACAGTTCGACTCGAACACCGCTCATCTCCAGTTAAGACCAATTCAGTGTATTTTTGAGTGTGATATATACAACCTCTACTTTTGGTGAATATTTCACTTTAAAATACATATATTTTACATTTATTGCAAAAATGTTGATGGGTGCTGCATCATAAATTCATGAGCATGTTAATTATCAACAACGGGATATAAATTTTATTGTCATAAATATAGATAGTTTAACCCTCTTCACACTGCGGCCAATTTCCATTTTTTCGTTTTCATTAATTCCTCCCCTTCTTCCCAGAGCCGTAATGTTTTATTTTTCTGTCCACATGACCTTCTTTTGCAGGACATAGTAACATAGTAACATAATTAGTAAGGCCGAAAAAAGACATTTGTCCATCCAGTTCAGCCTATATTCCATCATAATAAATCCCCAGATCTACGTCCTTCTACAGAACCTAATAATTGTATGATACAATATTGTTCTGCTCCAGGAAGACATCCAGGCCTCTCTTGAACCCCTCGACTGAGTTCGCCATCACCACCTCCTCAGGCAAGCAATTCCAGATTCTCACCGCCCTAACAGTAAAGAATCCTCTTCTATGTTGGTGGAAAAACCTTCTCTCCTCCAGACGCAAAGAATGCCCCCTTGTGCCCGTCACCTTCCTTGGTATAAACAGATCCTCAGTGAGATATTTGTATTGTTCCCTTATATACTTATACATGGTTATTAGATCGCCCCTCAGTCGTCTTTTTTCTAGACTAAATAATCCTAATTTCGCTAATCTATCTGGGTATTGTAGTTCTCCCATCCCCTTTATTAATTTTGTTGCCCTCCTTTGTACTCTCTCTAGTTCCATTATATCCTTCCTGAGGACGGGTTGTACTTTTGATTTACACCATTCATTTTACCACATATTGTACTGGACATGGGTACAAAATTCTAAGTGCAGTGAAACTGTGAAAAAAACGTAATTCTGATATTGTTTTTTGGGGAATTGATTTATGGCATATATTTTGTGGTAAAAATAAGCTTGCAGTATGAGTCTGCTCATCTGTATGGTTATAGCAATACCAAACATGTCAACATAATGTCTTTATTTTTCTGTCGATGGAGCTGTGTGATGGTTTATTTTTTGCAAGATTATGTTTTTATTTATACCATTTTGAAATTAATATGACACTTTGAAGACAGTGACTAAAAACCCATAATTTTGTCGTTATTTAATTTTTTAAGTTTATGGTGTTTACCGATCAGGTTACTTGTTTTTATATTTTGATAGATCGGACCTTTCTGAATGCAACAATACCATGTTGTTTTTATCTTTCTTACTATCTTTATTTTTAATGGGAGGAAAGGTGGGTGGTATAAACGTTTTTCATAACATTTTTTTTTTTTACTTTTCACTGTACTTGTTGGTGAATAGGGGATTTTAACCTGTGATCGTCTGATTGCTTGCCTTTCTAGACCCTTTTCTAGACCTTTAGAATTCAGCAAAATGGCTGATGCCTACCATTTGTGTTGGATTAAATTCAAAATCTTGTGAATCTGAATTTTTTGTAAAATTTAAAGCAAATTTGTTTTAGCATCTCTAATATTTTGGTGCAAATTGAGCAAGAATTCTGGCACATTTCACTTAAGTAACTCACTTCCCACTGTGCCTACTATATGTTATACAAGTTATTAGTAGTAATTAAAAATTATCAAAAATATCCGACTAGATATGCTTTGTTAACATATGTATTAGAGATCGACAATCTGAGTTAAAACTCAGAACAATTCTACAATGAGGCAGTGAAACCCCCCATAAAACTGCCAATAGTTTTTCACACAGTCTGTAGATAGAGCAACAGCCTATCTGTATCTTTAACTGCCCAGTATGTGCCTGTAAGGAACTCAATTTGATGTCACACAAGTGTTATCCTTACAGATTTGAAGTATCTAAACTTGCCAAGTAGTCAGTTTTTGTCACAAAAAAAGTGACAATATCTCCAGCTATCTGTAAATATTTATGAGCCCTTTAGATTTTCAGGTGTCAGTTTTTATTGAAAATAATGGGTGATGATGTTGAAACTGCTATGCCATGCAATATTTTGTTAGACAACATTCAGCCTGTTAGCGTTAGGATCAAGTACATTATTTGTATGTCAACAGTTTCTGGCTCTTTTGTAAGTATAGTCTAACATGTCATTCTGAGACATAGGATACTGACAAATTGTTAGACGCAGATGACAAGTCAAATTTCTGGAAAGAAAGGAGTCTTCCTTCCAAGTGAAATAAAATAATAAAAATAATGATAATACTACTACGTTATCATTATTGTTATTATTATATTTAGAAGGCTCTTTTATTTGCAGAAACTTGATTTCTTATAGCAATGTCAATAATAATAATAACAATAATAATTCTTATTATTATTACTTCTACCATAAAGTGTTAAATCAGTAGCCACATAACAAAGGTACAATTACTATGGCTAATTGGGAACATGTCACATTGAGCATGCTGTTATCTCTACTGATAGCATGTTACTGAGCAGCAGATATATCGATTTGGTAAGCTTAAAATACTCTTTTTGAAACCAAACACCATCAATGGATTTCTAAACCAAAATGAAGCTTTATAAAAATAATGTATAAGCAATGTAGCAAATCAACTAAATTATACTGTGCTATAGGTTCCATTTTCGCAAACCTAACGACACTGTTTCATAGTTAATGTGGAAAAAATACATGGGTCTAGTGGATCCAATCTATAATTCTAACATGTTGGTCCAGAGGAAGCCAAAAACTAGATGAGGCAGATGCTAACTGCCCCATATTAGCGGAAAAATTCCTAACTGACTCCACATCAGACTAGTTCCCTGGGTCAATGTCCCATCACATAATCTAGTACACAAAACCTGTTATATTATACTAGCTATTGAACCCGTTCTACGCCCGGGTGGCGAGCATTTATATTGGTATATGGTCTCCATCCTGGTATGTGCTGCTCCATCCTGCGCCCCCATCCTGTCATGTGCTGCTCCCATCCTGCGCCCCCGTTCTGTCATGTGCTGCTCCCATCCTGCGCCTCCATTCTGTCATTTGCTGCTCCCATCCTGTCATTTGCTGCTCCCATCCTGCGCCCGTTCTGTCATTTGCTGCTCCCATCCTGCGTCCCCGTTCTGTCATTTGCTGCTGCCATCCTGCGCCCGTTCTGTCATGTGCTGCTGCCATCCTGCGCCCGTTCTGTCATGTGCTGCTGCCATCCTGCGCCCGTTCTGTCATGTGCTGCTGCCATCCTGCGCCCGTTCTGTAATGTGCTGCTGCCATCCTGCGCCCGTTCTGTCATGTGCTGCTGCCATCCTGCGCCCGTTCTGTCATGTGCTGCTGCCATCCTGCGCCCGTTCTGTCATGTGCTGCTCCCATCCTGCGCCCGTTCTGTCATGTGCTGCTGCCATCCTGCGCCCGTTCTGTCATGTGCTGCTGCCATCCTGCGCCCGTTCTGTCATGTGCTGCTGCCATCCTTCGCCCGTTCTGTCATGTGCTGCTGCCATCCTGCGCCCGTTCTGTCATGTGCTGCTGCCATCCTGCGCCCGTTCTGTCATGTGCTGCTGCCATCCTGCGCCAGTTCTGTCATGTGCTGCTGCCATCCTGCGCCCGTTCTGTCATGTGCTGCTGCCATCCTGCGCCCGTTCTGTCATGTGCTGCTGCCATCCTGCGCCCGTTCTGTCATGTGCTGCTGCCATCCTGCGCCCGTTCTGTCATGTGCTGCTGCCATCCTGCGCCCGTTCTGTAATGTGCTGCTGCCATCCTGCGCCCGTTCTGTCATGTGCTGCTGCCATCCTGCGCCCGTTCTGTCATGTGCTGCTGCCATCCTGCGCCCGTTCTGTCATGTGCTGCTCCCATCCTGCGCCCGTTCTGTCATGTGCTGCTGCCATCCTGCGCCCGTTCTGTCATGTGCTGCTGCCATCCTGCGCCCGTTCTGTCATGTGCTGCTGCCATCCTTCGCCCGTTCTGTCATGTGCTGCTGCCATCCTGCGCCCGTTCTGTCATGTGCTGCTGCCATCCTGCGCCCGTTCTGTCATGTGCTGCTGCCATCCTGCGCCCGTTCTGTCATGTGCTGCTTCCATCCTGCGCCCGTTCTGTCATGTGCTGCTGCCATCCTGCGCCCGTTCTGTCATGTGCTGCTGCCATCCTGCGCCCGTTCTGTCATGTGCTGCTGCCATCCTGCGCCCGTTCTGTCATGTGCTGCTGCCATCCTGCGCCCGTTCTGTCATGTGCTGCGGCCATCCTGCGCCCGTTCTGTCATGTGCTGCTGCCATCCTGCGCCCGTTCTGTCATGTGCTGCTGCCATCCTGCGCCCGTTCTGTCATGTGCTGCTGCCATCCTGCGCCCGTTCTGTCATGTGCTGCTGCCATCCTGCGCCCGTTCTGTCATGTGCTGCGGCCATCCTGCGCCCGTTCTGTCATGTGCTGCGGCCATCCTGCGCCCGTTCTGTCATGTGCTGCGGCCATCCTGCTCCCGTTCTGTCATGTGCTGCGGCCATCCTGCGCCCGTTCTGTCATGTGCTGCTGCCATCCTGCGCCACCATTGTATTATATGCCCCCCGCTCCAGTGTGTATGCCCCCGAATGCTGCTGCCATATAAAAAAAAAAAAATACCATACTCACCTATCGTCTGGCTCCACTGCAGGTATGTCTTCAAGAAAATTTTCTTGAATACACACCTGAAGTGGAGCCGGAGTGTGTCTTCAAGAAAATGGCGCCGGAAAGCGCGGACTGCGCAGGCGCCGATTCCGGCAGCAGGAATCGGCGCCTGCGCAGTCCACGCCCTCCGGAGCCGGGAGCAGAGGAGCCGGGAGACGGAGCCGCAAGCAGCGCTGGAACCGGGAAAGGTGAGTATACTTACCCTCCCTCCTGGCGGTCCCTGACTCTCCGGTGGAGATCGCGGTATGCGTTCAGTGCTTACGCATACCGCGATCTCCCGGGAGCGTCGCTCTGTGAGGCCCAGACTGCGCCGGCGCTTGCGCTTGCGCAGTCTATAGAGGCTTTGGACAGAGTGACGCTCCCAGCGTTATATTATAGATTTTTCATTAAAGGCTTTTCAGGCCTTCCTTGAACTTTTTTAGGGAATCGACCATTACAACACGTGGAGAGTTCAATAGTCTCACTGCTCTTACAGTAAGGAATCACTGCCTGTGATGATTACACCTTATTTCCTCTAGAACTATAGGATGCCCTCTTGTCATGGTTGGTGGCCTAGGTGTAAAAAGATCATTACAAAACAACTCAGACAATAAACTACTGTGCGGGTGTTTATAAACATGTAAAATATTTATTGCCATTACCATTAGGGTTGTAGAAAATCCCATCTGATCTTGTGTGGATAATGTTTAACAGTTTTATTAAAACCAAATACATTTGTAATGAAAAAAATAAATTTACATATAGATTCCCTTATTGTGTCTGACGTCCACTCAGCTGTCACTTGATGTTGTGTTCAGTTCTTCCACTGGTTACATCATTCATGTGATTACATTTGATTAAACTTAAAGTGAAAGCATTCTTTAGGACTTTATTATTATTTTGCAATCAAATTTAATCTTGCTGACAGATTTGCTAAGCACTTTTTTAAAATAACATGAATATATCAGGAAATACGGTAGATATAATAAAATCAGTAGTTGAGAAATGTAAGATGTACATCCCCTACCAGTATTCTCAAAGAAAAAAGTGAACCTAGAATGTGATGGATCACAAATTGGAGTGTAAGAATACAGATAAGTACAATTAAAAAGGAGGCAGGAGGTCAGTAATAGTTGTGGGGGAGTGGTGGCTGAGCAGTGGGGATAGGGATTGATGGAACAGATGTCATTGATCACCTTTCATTTTATACAGATCTTGGGACAGGGACCACAACCTCTGCCCCCTGATGACCTTCCGTTTGAGTATCCCAACAGACACTGGAAGTAGATGGAAAAAATGAATGCAGTTAGCTAGATAAGGAGAGGGAACAATAAGGACTTTTTAATGAAGGTTTATTAGAAAAGCTATTAGATTATTAAATTAAATATATAAACATTTAAAAATTAACATCAATGTGAGTTTCAGATCACGCCTTAAAATTTATTAATCAACAAATTGGGAACTTTTGAACCCCCGTGGTGCGCTACATGTACATACAGTACGTGTACATCACAGAGCATACATTTTATGGACAAAAGTATAGAGGTGTAGAAAATAAAGCAATTAATCATGCATTCTGAATATAACTAGATTTGTCTAAATGTGAACTGCTCTAAAGAGCTCACTAAATTTGAGTGTGATACTGTAATAGGATGCCACTGTTGTAACAAGTTAGCTTGTGAAATTATGCCACTACTAAAAATTCCACAATCAGCTATGAGTTGTATTGCTGAAAATTGGAAGCATTTATGAACTGCAGTTAACTCAGCCAGAAAGTGGCAGACCAAGTAGAGTTACAGAGCTGGTTTGTCGAATGTTGAGTAGAGATGAGCGAACTATTGGATGTTCTGGTTCGCTAGGTTCGACGAACATACAGTAAAACGTTTCGTTCGGGTCCAATCTTGAAGCCGAACTTGATCCTGGACCCGAATCCAATAGAAGTCAATGGGGACCTGAACTGCGGTGCTTTAAAATGGCCAAAGTCAGGGCTAGGGGGCTGCAAAAGGAAGCTAAATGGGGGTAAGAGCAGGACAATTGTCCTGCAAACAAAAGTGGATAATGATTTAAAAAACAAAAGTGGGGAAATGATTTAAAATAACACAGAAAAAAAGAAAAGAAAAATAATAATCTTGAACCAAGAGGTGGAGGTCCAAGTGGAGGAAGTGGATGTGGCAGTGTAGGTGGAAAAAGCGTAGGAGGATGAGATAGCTAACACAGGTTGTGTGTGTGTGTGCCCCTCATCATTGTGGAGTAGGAAACTAGCTATCAGGAGCAGTGCCTAGTAGAAAGTCTATAAAGGCACGGATGATTGACCTCGTGGAGACCAAAACATCCAACACCGCGGAGACACCATCACGTGTTTCTCAACGCAGTGATCCAGAACACTGCCCCCAAATATGCAAATGCATGTAGAGGAGCTGCGGAGACACCATCACGTGTTTCTCAACGCAGGCAGTGAATAGCCAGGCTTTTCCCCGGGAAAGAACAACCAAGGGAAGGGCAGCATCCAATAAAGGAAAACATCCAATAAAGGAAAACCACCTATGCCAAGCATGGTATCCATTCACAGACAGCTGTTTCGGGGTTTTTGCCCCTCATCAGTGTGGAGTAGGAAACTAGCTATCAGGAGCAGTGCCTAGTAGAAAGTCTATAAATGCACGGATGATTGACCTCGTGGAGACCAAAACATCCAACACCGCGGAGACACCATCACGTGTTTCTCAACGCAGTGATCCAGAACACTGCCCCCAAATATGCAAATGCATGTAGAGGAGCTGCGGAGACACCATCACGTGCTTCTCAACGCAGGCAGTGAATAGCCAGGCCTTTCCCCGGGAAGGAACAACCAAGGGAAGGGCAGCATCCAATAAAGGAAAACATCCAATAAAGGAAAACCACCTATGCCAAGCATGGTATCCATCCACAGACAGCTGTTTCGGGGTTTTTGCCCCTCATCAGTGTGGAGTAGGAAACTAGCTATCAGGAGCAGTGCCTGTGTTGAGAAACACGTGATGGTGTCTCCGCAGCTCCTCTACATGCATTTGCATATTTGGGGGCAGTGTTCTGGATCACTGCGTTGAGAAACATGTTATGGTGTCTCCGCGGTGTTGGATGTTTTGGTCTCCACGAGGTCAATCACCCGTGCCTTTATAGACTTTGCTGCTGATGGTGGTGTACCTGCTGCAGGAAGAGAGAGGACATAATCGATCTGTGACTGCTCCCTCTCCTAAAATATGTAATAAATTGGGTACAGAATTTCAATGCAGTATGTGCTGTAAATTTTTTCATAAGAATTTGGGAAAGTTATGAAATGTCCTATAAATGTCTGTTTTATTACTGATCTAAGGATGTAGGCGTCCAGTTTAGTTAAATCTGTGATGCACTTTATGTACATGCTGAGTAGTGAGGCAGTGCTGTGGAAATGGAGTCGGAAATTAAGGAATTGGAGGTTTGGTTTACCGACTCTACAGCCCAGCCTGCTACGTGCCCAAATTAATCAACTTCCTCTGGTGCACGCAGGCAAAATGACGTTCTGCTTAATTTTGTAGGCATGAGTACCACTGGACAAATGGTGTGGCCAGAACTAGTAGAGGTGGTTTTAGATTGGTTGACTGAGAGTGACTTAAGTTCCTTTTCTTTGTATTCAACGCGGTCACCTACTGAAAGCGCAGATTTTTAACTGGCAGTCCAAAGGCTTCTGTCATTCACTTCACCTCCTTGTAAATCAGGCAACCAACCTGGCCAACAATTGGAAGAAATTGATTGCACTGATGCCAAAGTAATTGTTTTGTTGGGGTATGAGTACGTGGGAGGGGTAGTGCAAATAGTCAGCGGACCACTGCAGCACATCTCTGATTATGAAACACAGGTGCCAAATGCTATTATTATTATTATTATTAATAATAATTTTTTTTAGAGCACCTTTGATTCCATGGTACTGTATGTGAGGAGAGGTTGCATACAAAACACAAATAGAAATTGCAATGAACAAACTAATAGTGACAGACAGGTACAGAGGGGAAAGGACCATATCCTTGTGGCCCTACACTCTACAGAATAATTGGGAAGGGGACAGTAGGTTCAGGAGGCTGCAGCAGCTCTGCTGTTGGTGAGATGGCAGTGGGGTCATTGCAGGTTGTAAGCTGTTTTAAAGATATTGGTTTTCAAGATCCTTTTGAAATTTCAGAATGTAGTGGATAAACTGATGTGTTGGGCCACAGAATTCTACAGGATGGGAATACTTGAGAGAAGTATTGCAGGCGATTGGATGATGAATGTACGATTATGGAGGAGTAAAGGAGGTCTTGGGAGGACCAAAGATTACATGGTGGGAGATATCAGAAGATTAGTTAAGAGATATATGGGGGATTATGAGCAGCTGTGTAGGTCAGTGTTAGCAGCTTGAAGTAGATATGTTGTGGAACTAGGGGTCAATGAAGGGATTAGCAGAGGGGAGTAGTGAGAACAGAAGTGGATTATTAGGGCAGCAGAATTAGGACAGACTGGAGAGGTGTGATAATGCGATGGGGGATGATGAGGTCCTAGACCCCACATGGAGTCAAGGCTATCCAAGTGATGTGGACAATTTGGAGGAAGAGGTGGTAGGCATGCCACCCAAGCTGCACAGCAAAAGAGGGTGCAGGGTGCAAAAGTGCCAAGGCCATCCTCCGGCCCCTAGCCATTAAGTTGGCTGCTACTAAGCACCATGACCGGTCCCTAGCTATTACATCAGCTGCTGCAAAGAGATGGGGCTGCCCCATAGCCATTATGTTGGCTCCTACTGTGCACTGCAACCAGTCCCAAGCTATTAGGTCAGCTGCTACAAAGCGCCAAGGATGGCTCCTAGCCCTTGTGTTGGCTGCTACTGAGCACCACAGCCATGCCCTAGCTATTACGTCAGCTTCTACAATCCACCGAGGCCAGCAGCACAGCCAAAGATGGAGCAGGGTTTAAGAGCACCAAGGCCAGCCTCTAGCCTTAAGTTTGCTGCTACTGCGCACTGCGGCTGGTCCATAGCTATCACGTCAGCTGCTACAAAGTGCAGAGGCCAGCCCCTAGCCATTAAGTGAGATGACTGTGTCCATGTTGCCTCCTTCCCCTACTCAGCTTCCTCCACCGTCTCCTCATCCGGTCCGAAAGTGCGGGTCGTCAATGTGCGCTTTTAGAGTTCTCACTCTGTCTGTGGTGCAGCATCACTTCTGCCTTCCTGCTCTTAAGTAACATAGCCTCAAGCTGGAACTCCACCTTGCATGTGCTGGAGAAACTATGTGCTCTTGCACTGCTTTGAGTACTCCATGAACATGACCAGCAGTGATGATGGCATGATCAGCATTATTATCCCACTTCTATGCCTCCTAGAAAAACAAAGCTTCAGGCGATAATGGATGAGGTTGTGGTGGTACAGGAGGAGGGGGAACTGGAATCATTCACACCATTATCAGGCCAGGCATCCACACATGTCTTAAAGAATGGGTTACCATAGGAACAGCAGTTAGATACACAAATATCCAGCCAGGGGACATTATTAGAGGAATAGGAGGAGTAGAAGGAGGAGGATAAGGAACAAGCAGGGTGGTACTCAAATCAGCTCACGGGCTTCACTGGAGCCTGGCTGAGGGGGATACAGATGATACAGAGGACCCAGACCATACACCTGAAACCGTGAACAGATTGTCATTTCCTCTGGTAAGCCTGACACATATGAGGCAATACATGGGCTGTGCCTGCGCAACGACCGCTGAATTGGTGGGATTGTTACAAGTGCTGATTACTGTCTGGCCACCCTGCTGGATCCCCGATACAAGCAAAATGTGCCATCCTTACTTCAGTCACTAGAGCGAGATCAGAAAATGTGGGAATACGAGCGCACTCTGATAGATGCACTACTGAAGGCGTTCTCACCTGACAGGGGGCTCAGTGCAAGCACAAGGCAGAGGAGGAAGAGATAGCTGCCAACGCAGCTGGGGCACCGTCACCACCATGGACGGAATGGTTAACATGGCAGAAATGCGTAAAACCTTACTCAGCACATCGCAACATTCAGCACCACCATCTGAAGTGGTTCATGTTAGCATGAGCTAGCATTTTCGTTATGCCTGTGAAGCAATTTACTCGTGATTAATAGGTCAGACACTAAAAAAAACTAACAGAGCCTGTCCAAAATTTATTTCACAAGCTACTAAAAAACACACATCGTTCCAGAAAAAGTATTTCTTTGGCTTATAAAAAGCAGCAAGATGGCTGATGACAATTACTTTTTTAAGAAACTACTAGAAAACACACACTGATCCAGAAAAATTATTTATTTTGTCTACTAATGACAATGAGATGGCTGATTCCAACTTTTTATTTCTCAGACTACTACAAAGCACACACCGTTTCTGAAAACCTATATGTTTAACCTACTAAAGGCAATGAGATGGATAATGCAAGCTATTTATTTCTCAGACTACTAGAAAACACACACCGTTCTTGAAAAATTATTGTTTTGGCCTAGCAATGGCAACGAGATGGCTGATGCCAATTTTTTATTTCCCAGACTGCTAAAAAACATACACTGGCCCAGAAAAATTATTTCTTTGGTCTTTAAATGTTAACGAGATGGCTGACAATAATTTTTTTTTCCTACTAGAAAACACACATTGTTTCTGTAAAATAATTTCTTCAGCCTGCTAATGAAATGAGACGTCTGATGCCAATTATTTATTTCTCAGGCTACTAGAAAACACACAGTGGCTTCAAGTAACAGTACTCCCACTGGAAGGGGAATGCAGAGTTCACACAGCTGCTTAAAGGACAGTACTCCCACAGGCAGAGGGGTGCAGAGTACACACAGCAGCTTAAAGTGAAATACTCCCACCAGTGAGGGGGTGCAGAGTACACTCAGCAGCTTAAAGGACAGTATTTCTAAAGACAAGGTGGTGCAGAGTACACAAAGCAGCTTAAAAGACAGTACTCTCACAGGCAGGGAGTTGCAGAGTACACACAGCAGCTTAAAGGACAGTACTCTGACAGGCGGGGGGTGCAGAGAAGACACAGTGGCTTAAATGGCAGTACTCTCAAATTACACACAGCGGCTTTTAGCACAGTACTAGCACTGTACTACCACTAATGTGGATTGCAGAATACACACCACTTTTTGTTTTTCCAGAGTGCGCAGTCACTATCTGTCCCTCACTCCAGCTGCGTCCTATCACTAGACTAATGAGAGCATAATGGCAGCGGCACTTGTGATCCTTTATACAGGCCAGGTCACATGCTGCGACTGACTGTCAGAGCCATAACAACAGCCTTTCAAGAGGCTTTATTAGACTGGCTAACCCGAACAGGAAACCAGACATACAGTAAAAAATCCATGTTCGGGGTTTGTACTGGACACTAGGTGTCCGGTATGAACCTTGAACTTTCCAGCTCGGGTTTTACTCATCCCTAGTGCTGAGGCATGAATTGCATAAAAGTCACCAGCGCATTGTTTGGAATGCTAGGCAGCATTCCAAACCTCTTGCATAAATATCAACACAAAAGCTGTGCACCAGGGGCTTCATAGAATGGGTTTCCATGGCCCAGTGGCTGCATGCAGTGTCACAAATATAGTAGTGTAAAGCAGGGGTCCCCAACTCCAGTCCTCAAGGCCCACCAACAGGTCATGTTTTCAGGATTTCCTTTGCATTGCACAGGTGATGCAATTATTACCTGGGCAAGACTAAGGAAATCCTGAAAACATGACATGTTGGTGGGCCTTGAGGACTGGAGTTGGGGACCCCTGGTGTAAAGCACTGGACTCCAGAGAATTGGAAACATGTTCTGTAGAGTGATAAATCACTTTATCTGGTTGTTCTCCATCTGGAAGTCTGATAAATTAGTCTGAGTGTGAGGAATAACAGGAGAAAATTATCTGCTTTGTGCCAACTGTGAAGTTGGGTGGAAGAGATAGAATGCTACAAGGTTATTTTTCTGGTCTTGACCTAGACCTTGTAGTTTCCATGAAGGGAAACCTTAAAGTTTTATCATTCCAAAATATTTTTAACAATTTTATACTTCCATCTTTGTGGAAACAGTTTGAAAAAGATCCCTTTCTATTCCAGAATGACTGTGGCCCCAAGTACAAAGCAAGGACCATAAAGGCATGAGTTGGTGAGATTGATATGGAAAAACTTGACTGACCAGCACAGAGATCTGAACTAAACCCCATTGAACACCTTTGTGAAGAAGTAAAATGAAGATTGCAGGACAGGCCCTCTCAAACAACATCAGTGAACTCTGAAATGTTCTTCTAGATAAATGGGCAAATATTCCCAAAGACATACTTGAAAATCTTATCAAAAGTCTTCTCAGAAGAGTGGAAGCTTTTAAAGCTTCAATTGAGGGATTGACTCCATTTTACAGAATTGGATTTAGCATGGGAGGAAAATAATGCCCCATAGGTGTAATGAGTTAGTGTCTGACTCAGTTTGTCCATATAGTGTACTTTTACTATGCAAAGGTGAATATGAACATCTGATTGCCTCAGCTTCAGAACCTCAAAGAGTGCTATTGCTCCTCTAACATGTTATAATAGGGAGTTGCTTGTCTAGAGGCACCCTAAAAGTATATATGCTTGATGGTGTACTCTGATATGCTACAGTCAACCTGTCATTTCAAAGTAGAGCATTAATTAGCAGTTTATTCTTTGTAAGCTACAATTCAGTAGAAGCAATGTCATTACACTTTGACCTCAATTGGTCAGTTAGATGATTAGTTTGCACATTTGTCCGGAACTAGAGCTGCATTTTCTCTGTGCAGTAATATCAACTTGTTAATTATAATCTTATTCTGGCATTTTTCCTTTTTAGTGATATGACTGGTGGCATTACAACAGTAAGTACTACTATATCACTTAGGGCATTTTTCCTTTGCTATGATATTATGTTGAGCATTATTATTGTGTGGTTGCAACAAGCACATTGTGATTATAGTAGAAAAACTGTGTTTTCAATTGACCTATAGAATCATTGTGACGGAATTAGTAATCATGTCTAATATATTATCAATAGACATGTTGGTTTAGTTGCAGTTCAGACAACCATAGTATTGAAAAAGAGAGAGAGCAGTGTGAATGTAACTCCAACGAAGTATTAATCTGCACAGCGGGAAAGCCCACTCAGTGCACAGGTATTGCGTGAACTGATACTGCAAGTGTATATACAGCAGTAAGTGCTCCATGAGCCGGGGTGCCACTGCAAAGAAAATAGCCAGAATAGATACAAAAATTGAAAGAAACACATGGCACTCACTGGTTAAAGAAAGTCTTCTTTATTTCAATACTTTAAAACATCGGCGTCGGGAGGATGGGAGCAGGAGCGGAATGGACGACAGCATCATCCCGACGCCGATGTTTTAAAGCAGTGTGAATGTAAGTAAATAGTGTTGCAGGAGCTGAAAGGAGAAGCTCATAGAGACCTAGTGACTTGGTGGCAAACGCTTTGAGAGAAGCACAACTTGTAGAAGGTGGCATTGGAGTGACGTCTGCGTGCCCCATAGAGCAGAGAGAGGAGCATGCTTGGAGCAAAATGGAAAGTATTGTTCAGGTAGGAGAGTCCAGAGGATTACTGTGGTTTGACAATAGTTGCCATTGATAATGCAGAGTTATTTAGGAAGAAATAAGTGAATAAAATCTAAATCTTGCCTAGCAGTGACATTAGGAAAAAGCTGCTGGAACCATATTTTTGCCATAGATTGAAGAAGATGTGTGCGCCAAGTCTATCCATTTGTGTAATGAAAGTGAGATATGCATAGATTTGTTCCTGATATCATCTGTACCTGTTTCTGTTCAAGTTCTCCAGTATACAGAATTCTGTTTTTAAAAACTACAGCTTTTCCTGTTTCTCTGCGAGTAACAGCTTCCAGGAGGTACACCATGCCAAGACAAGTGGCCACCAAGGGAGCAGTAATGATAAGGTGTAGTCCATCCACATTAATGATTAGGACTGGTGTATAGGTATAGAACAATGTGTCTTAGGCCTCTTTCACACTTCCGTTTTTTACAGTCAGTCACAATCCGTCAAAGTGTTGAAAAGACGGATCCTGTGCTGATTGTAAAAAACTGATGCACTGGATCTGTTTTTTTGACAGATCCGTCGAAGCTGGTGCTGCCTAAACTTTTAGGAATAAAATTCGATACAGAGAGAGAGAGAGAGAGAGAGAGAGAGAGATCCCTAAATGGAAAAGGATCGGAAATCCTTCCAGGCATGCTCAGTTTTGACACACAGCGACGGATCCTGCGTCCATTGGCTTCCATTATAGCCTACGATGGACAGTGCAGGATCCGTTGCTGAGTTATTTTCCGACGTACACCAAAAAAGTTTCTATGTGCGCTGTCTCTGCCCAACGGACACAGATTTTACAACGGATCTGTCATACGACGGATAAAATGGAAGTCCATCGGTTACAATCCATCGCTAATACAAGTCTATGAGAAAAAAACGGATCCAGCACCAACATTTGCTGGATCCGTTTTTTTCACAAAATGACTGATTGTGACGGAAACAAAAAGACTGTAGTGTGATAGAGGCCTAAGGGATCATGCAGACATCTGTGTAAATCGTCCCAAGCAAGGACCGCAATGCATAGACTGGCAGCTTCATATATTTCTATGAGGCTTTCATGCTAGAGTTAGGAGAGCCGCGTCCAGTCTGTGCATTGCGGTCCAGTTCTTGTGCATTGCACATCTGAATGTGCTATTAGACTGTAATAATTAAAAACAAAGACTGGTAGCTTCAATGTAGAAACACTGGATCGCCAGGGATAGAATCAGTTGAAGTGCTGCCGTAGTTATTTCAAGTTTGCTTGTAGTTTTTTAATATATGTCAGTTTACCTCTTCAGTGCTCACATATTGAGACTTGTGCAGGGATGAAATCAGGAGAGGTGAAGGTGATATGGCCTACTCTGATGGGATTACACTTCTGATGTTGCAACGTAATTTCGGCATGATTTCAGAGCCTAGCATGACATTTTCATTGGTGTTGGGGAACTAATTTTTAAATCATATTGAATCTGTAACATAGCAACGTGACATTGAGAGGTTTAAACAAAATCAGTTCTACCTTATCTTTCACACATAGCTTCTTTTGTTGTTTCCTAGTTTATTCAGGAGTTCTGAAGGTGGAACACGGGGGAAATAACTGCTAATTTTGCTGATTTCTATTGAACATTATGATAAACGTATGTTTCTGTAAGTACAGCTACCTGTTTTGATGTACTGCATCAATATGACAAGCATTGTGGAAAGCAGCAATACTAATCTTTTCGTTCCCTTCCCTTAGGGCTAATGGTTTGTTGATTTTCACTGCGTTAAACACAGTGGGGAGGGCGAGAGTGTTATTTACAGCTCAATCAGGAAAGAAAAAGATATAACCAAACCAGAACCAGCTTTAGAACCATGCAAAAAATCCTTAAAAAATTCTAAACAAATTTAGAAGTTATCTTGTGTATAAATGTGTGATTCTTCAGATTTTGTATTATTATATGGCTGACGAAAAGGCCTGCAATTTGTTACCATCTTTTCAGTTAGCCATTAAAAGGTATCAACTAGGGTTGAGCGACATGGATCGGACAAATTCAAAAATCACCGACTTTCGGCAAAGTCACGTTTCATGAAACCCGACCCGATCCTAGTGTGGCATCGGCCACAAGGTTGGCGATCTGCGCGCAAAAGTCGCATTTCGTATGACGCTTTCAGCGCCATTTTTCAGCCAATGAAGGAGGATGCAGAGTGTGGGCAGCGTGATGACATAGGTCTCGGTCCCCACCATCTTAGAGAAGGGCATGACAGTGATTGGCTTGCTTTCTGTGGTGTCACGGGGGCTATAAAGGGGTGTGCACACCGGCTGCCATCTTACTTCTGCCGATCTTGGCATAGGGAGAGGTTGCTGCAGCTTCATCAGAAGAAGGGATATACCGTATATACTCGAGTATAAGCCGATCCGAGTATAAGCCGACCCCCCTAATTTTGCCACAAAAAACTGGGAAAACTTATTGACTCGAGTATAAGCCTAGGGTAGGAAATGCAGCAGCTACCGGTGAATTTGAAAAATAAAAATAGATGCTCCATACCGTTCATTATTGCCCCATAGATGCTCCGTATAAAGCTGTGCCACATATAATGCTCCAGTCCATACTGTTCATTATTGTCCCATAAGATGCTCCATTTAAAGCTGTGCCAAATATAATGCTCTGCACCATTCATTATGGCCCCATAGATGCTCCATATAAAGCTGTGCCCCACATATAATGCTCTGCACCGTTCATTATTTCCCCATAGATGTACCATAGAAAGCTGTGCCATATAGTGCTCTGCACCGTTCATTATTGCCCCATAGATGTACCATAGAAAGCTGTGCTATTGCTGCTGCTGCAATAAAAAAAAATGCCATACTCGCCTCTTGCTGCTTGCAGCTCCTCAGCGTCCCGTATCGGCGTCTCTCCGCACTGACTGATCAGGCAGAGGGCGGCGCGCACACTAGTACGTCATCGCGCCCTCTGACCTGAACAGTCAGTGCAAGAGGACGCGAAGACAGAGCGGCGCCCGGCGGGTGGAACGCGGACAGGTGAATATGTAATACTTACCTGCTCCCGGCGTCCCGCTCCTTCCCCCGGACAGCTGGTCTTCGGTGCCGCAGCCTCTTTCTCTATCAGTGGTCACCGTTACCGCTCATTAGAGAAATGAATATGTGGCTCCACCCCTATGGGAGTGGAGTCCATATTCATTACTTTAATAAGCGGTCCCACGTGACCGCTGAACAGGGGAAGAGCTGCGGCACCCGGAGACCATGGGACTGCAGGGACAGCGCCGGGAGCCCCGGAAGCAGGTAAGTATGCCTCAGCGCCCTCTCCCCCTCACCCGCTGACCCTGCCACCGACCGTGACTCGAGTATAAGCCGAGAGGGGCACTTTCAGCCCAAAAATTTGGGCTGAAAATCTCGGCTTATACTCGAGTATATACGGTAGTTAAGGAGGGAATATTAACCCCCAAACCGCTTGTGCTGTAGGAATTTCCACTATCCAACACCAGTTTTTTTTGCAGGGACAGTTGCAGCACCCCAGAGACCTGGTCGTTGCAGTGATGTTGTTCTGCCACTAAGGGGAATGATGGTACGTCTGATGGCACTAAAGGAGTTCACCTGACCAGGTATCACAGTCACACACTACATTTCACACTCCGGCCACCAGGGGGAGCAAAAGGCACTATTTAATAGGCCACTCCTCACAGTCTGGGAGTTGGATAGGAAGTTAGTGAGAAGCTGGCTGGGTTTTGTCCAGGCAACATCCCGTGGCAGGGGGTGTTGCGGGGAAGATTCAGAGGAGTCCCTGTCAGGCGTGGGAACCTGGCAGTGACTTAGCGACAAGGACAGTTACAGAACCGCGCCTGCACTACCTTGTGGCGGTATCTAAAGAAAGGACACGAAGCAAAGTATATTGTGGAGAAGTGAGAAACGAGATCAAAGCACAAAGGAGATATCCAGTAGGAGTCGTGCCCCGAGATCGACAACATCCTAATGAGGCGCGTAGCCGGTGGCCAGAATGCAGAGGAAGTAACTGACTCCAAGCATTACTTCAAACAGAGGCAGGACAGTTGATTATAGGTTGGCTGTCTAACATACATCACCTAAGAAGACATAGGGGGCAAGCGTGGAGAGGGGCGTCTCTAGAGTCCCAGAATAGCTCCGAGCCTTCCCGTCAAACGGGTGCGTCCTAGCCATAACAAACTGGGGGACGAAGCAGAACATCAGAATAGAAACGACAGTTGTGTGAACTATCCCAAATGCTCAGCAGGGAAGGACTGCAACACACAGGCGCTAGTTGGTAGGCACTGATTTCCACCTGCAAAGGGAACTCTGGATGTGCCTTCGGACCGGCCGGTCTCAGACAGCCCTGTTAACAGTGCTCCGGATTGAGGATCCTGAAGTCACCAGTAAAGAGGTAAAGAGACTGCAACCCTGTGTCCTGCAACCCTGCGCCTCACACCATCGCCACCTACACTACTGGGAAGCCCTGGGGATACACTTCACCTGTGGGAAGGTATACCATCTAGCTGCCATTCCATCACCCCAGCGCACCCCGAAGCAGCGTCGGTCGCCCTGACCGAACACCACAGGTGGCGTCACGAACCCTTGACAAACTACCATTAACTCTTTCATTGGACGCCCCTTAGCAGGGTCACGGACCGGGTCCCGCCACCGTGACAACCCCAGAACTGAGACAGAGAGGACCGGTACCGAGTAACCTGTGGCCCTGTGTCTGGGGGTGCTCCACAGTGGAGGCGATATATTTGTGCATCAGCTATGTAGCTTATTAGGCTGCCTTATAAGGCTCCCTGATAGCTGCATTGCTGTTTGCACGCTGCTGTGCAAACCAACTGCTTTTTTAAAAGCAAAAATCCTGTTGCTCCTATCTGCACAGTTATCTTGTTTATTTGTCCACACTTTTGTGTGCAGCAGTCCTTTTTATTGCTGCCATACTTTTCCTGAGATCATTGTAGGGAGATTGAAATTGTACTACAGTCCTTGTATTTTTTCATATATCTTCCAGCCACTTTCTGCCACTTACATTGTGTTGTTTTATGCTCTAGGCCTGAGTTTTGGTTCAGTCTCCCCCAAAAAAGTGAGATTCAAATTCTCACAAAGTGGATATACTGCAGTCCTGTTACTTTGTCGTATGTCAGCCAGCCACTTTATGCAACCTTCATTGCATTGTTTTATGCACAGGGCCTGAGTTTTGGTTCAGTCTCCCAAAAAAAAGTGAGATTCAAATTCTCACAAAGTGGATATACTTCAGTCCTGTAGTTTGTCGTATATCAGCCAGCCACTTTCTGCCACTTAGATTGCGTTGTTATATACACTGGGCCTGAGTTTTGGTTCAGTCTCCCCCCAAAAAAGTGAGATTCAAATTCTCACAAAGTGGATATACTGCAGTCCTGTTAGTTTGTCGTATGTCAGGCAGCCACTTTCTGCCACTTACATTGTGTTGTTTTATGCACAGGGCCTGAGTTTTTGTTCAGTCTCCCAAAATAAAAAGTGAGATTCAAATTATCACAAAGTGGATATACTTCAGTCCTGTTAGTTTGTCGCATATCAGCCAGCCACTTTCTGCCACTTACATTGTGTTGTTTTATACACTGGGCCTGAGTTTTCGTTCAGTCTTCTGTTGTGAATTCCGCTCTTGGGCTCCCTTCGGTGGTTGTAAGTGGCACTTTTGTGAGTTCTGCTCTTGGGCTCCCTCCGGTGGTTTTAAGTGGAATGGCTGCTCCTTGGATTTAGCAGTCAGCAGCTGCTTCCACTGATTGTCTATTCTGCTCGGCTATTTAGCCTGGCTCTTTCCTTCAGCTTGTGCCACTTGTCAATGGTTCCTGGTTGGATTCCCATCTCTTTGGATTTCCCTGTTATCCTGACCAGTTCAGCAAAACTAAGTCCTTGCTTGCTCTTTTCTGTCCACAGGTTGTGGACTTATCCATTCTGTGCTTTCTTTGTTTGTCCAGCTTGTCAGTATGAATTAATTCTGTGTAGCTGAAAGCTCTGGGAAGCAGATTTACCCTCCACACCTTTAGTCAGGTGTGGAGATTTTTGTAAACTCTGTGTGGATTTTTTGTAGTGTTTTATACTGACCGCACAGTATTCCATCCTGTCCTACCTATCTAGCTAGTAGAATAAATAAAAGAGCTAGCACTCGACAAATAGATGGGGTTTGATGGTACAAGTGCACGGGATCCGAAGACCCCCAAGTATTAGAAGAAAGTCAAAACACTGCACTCATCCAGTTCAGGTTTGCTGAAGTGAGTATATTCCCAGGGGGGAAAGGTAATGGAGGCAAGGATTTCAGCGCCGTGTCCGTCACCTTCAGTATAGGGTAAATATGCCTGGTGGAGAATGAATTGGTGGCGCAATGGGGGCGCAGGGATCATGAAGTCCGCATTGGTGGTCCAGTGGGGAGCGCCGACACAGCCTGTGTCCTGGCGGAGGGAGCGGAGAGCTCCCTCCGCCAGGACACAGGCTGTGTCGGCGCTCCCCACTGGACCACCAATGCGGACTTCATGATCCCTGCGCCCCCATTGCGCCACCAATTCATTCTCCACCAGGCATATTTACCCTATACTGAAGGTGACGGACACGGCGCTGAAATCCTTGCCTCCATTACCTTTCCCCCTTGGGGACTTCCGGATTCACTGGATCATATTTAATATAGGAATATTTAAGATGTCTCAATCTCTGATAGACTATCCTTGACAGTGGCTACTGAAAATTAAGACATTGCATCCACCGCCCGGGGGAGAACTGGACTACCTCTACCTTTGAATAGATTAAAAATCTCTCTTTCACATGACGCTCGACGAACACTTATTAAGGCACCATTTGTGATCAAGGCCACTGTGTGGCCGAAACGTTAAATTTGTTGCCTGACTATTTCGTCTCCACCTCTTTAATAAATATACTCACTTCAGCAAACCTGAACTGGATGAGTGCAGTACCTATCTAGCTAGACTGGCCTCCTGTGCTCATCCTGGTTTCATTCTGTGTATGTCTTTTCCCTCTCCACTCACAGTCATTACTTGTAGGGGGCTATCTATCCTTTGGGGATTTTCTCTGAGGCAAGATAGTTTTCCTGTTTCTATCTTTAGGGGTAGTTAGTTCTCAGGCTGTGATGAGGTGCCTAGGGAGTGTCAGGAGCATCCCACGGCTACTTCTAGTGTTGTGTTGAGCTTAGGGACTGCGGTCAGTACAGGTACCACTTCCTTCAGAGCTCGTCCCATGTTGCTCCTAAACCACCAGATCATAACAGTACAAGTGGCCAAAAATGAATTAAATGCATCTCAAAAGAAGGAAAAAATTCGGAGCCATTTTTTTTTCTGTGCTCTGTTCTGTCTTTTTTTTCCTCTTGATCTCTGGGTGGTTCAGGATTTATGCTCTGGCATGGATGTTCAGGGTTTGTTTTCTCGTGTGGATCAACTTGCTGCAAGAGTACAGAGTATCCAAGATTATGTTGTCCAGACTCCGGCTTTGGAGCCTAGAATTCCTACTCCTGATTTGTTTTTTGGGGACAGATCCAAGTTTTTGAACTTTAAAAATAACTGCAAATTGTATTTGCTTTGAAACCCCGTTCTTCTGGTGATCCCATTCAGCAAGTTAAAATCATCATATCCTTGCTGCGTGGTGACCCTCAGGACTGGGCATTCTCCCTTGAATCAGGGGATCCGGCATTGCTGAATGTAGATGCATTTTTTCAAGCGCTCGGATTATTGTATGACGAACCTAATTCTGTGGATCATGCAGAAAAAACCCTGTTGGTCTTGTGTCAAGATCAGGAAGCGGCAGAATTATACTGCCAGAAATTTAGGAAATGGTCTGTGCTCACTAAATGGAATGAGGATGCTCTGGCTGCTATTTTCAGAAAAGGTCTTTCTGAAGCCCTTAAAGATGTTATGGTGGGCTTCCCTACGCCTACTGGTTTGAGCGAATCTATGTCTCTAGCCATTCAGATTGATCGGCGTCTGCGCGAGCGCAAAGCTATGCACCATATGGCAGTGTCTTCTGAGCAGAGTCCTGAACCTATGCAATGTGATAGGATTTTGACTAGAACAGAACGGCAGGAATTCAGACGTCAGAATAGGCTGTGTTTTTACTGTGGTGATTCTGCTCATGTTATTTCTGATTGCCCTAAACATACTAGGAGGGTCGCTAGGTCTGTTACCATTAGTACTGTACAGCCTAAATTTGTTTTATCTGTGACCCTGATTTGCTCATTGTTGTCCTTTTCTGTCATGGCATTTGTGGATTCAGGCCCTGCCCTGAACTTAATGGACTTAGAATTCGCCAGGCGCTGTGGTTTTTCCTTGCAGCCTTTGCAGAGCCCTATTCCTTTGAGGGGCATTGATGCTACACCATTGGCCAAGGATAAACCTCAGTACTGGACGCAGATGACCATGTACATGGCTCCTGCACATCAGGAAAATTGCCGTTTTCTGGTGTTGCATAACCTGCATGATGTTGTTGTACTGGGTTTTCCATGGTTACAGGAACATAATCCGGTGCTGGATTGGAAAACTATGTCTGTGACTAGTTGGGGTTGTCAAGGGGTACATAGTGACGTTCCTTTGATGTCAATTTCCTCTTCCCCCTCTTCTGAGGTCCCTGAGTTTTTGTCGGATTTCCAGGATGTATTTGATGAGCCCAAGTCCAGTTCCCTTCCTCCACATAGAGACTGTGATTGTGCTATTAACTTGATTCCTGGTTGTAAGTTCCCTAAGGGCCGACTTTTCAATCTGTCTGTGCCAGAGCATGCCGCCATGCGGAGCTATGTTAAGGAATCTTTGGAGAAAGGGCATATTCTGCCGTCTTCGTCACCATTGGGAGCGGGTTTCTTTTTTGTTGCTAAGAAGGATGGCTCCTTGAGACCCTGTATAGATTATCGTCTTCTTAATAAGATCACGATCAAATTCCAATACCCCTTGCCTTTGCTTTCTGATTTGTTTGCTCAGATTAAGGGGGCTAGTTGGTTTACAAAGATTGACCTCCGAGGGGCATATAATCTTGTTCGTATTAAACAGGGTGACGAATGGAAAACTGCATTTAATACGCCCGAAGGCCATTTTGAATACCTTGTGATGCCATTCGGGCTCTCTAATGCTCCATCTGTGTTCCAATCCTTCATGCATGATATTTTCCGCAATTATCTTGATAAATTCATGGTTGTATATTTGGATGATATTTTGATTTTTTTCCGATGATTGGGAGTCTCATGTGAAGCAGGTCAGGATGGTGTTCCAGATCCTTCGTGATAATGCTTTATTTGTGAAGGGGTCTAAGTGCCTATTCGGAGTTCAGAAGGTCTCTTTTTTGGGTTTTATTTTTTCTCCCTCGTCTATGGAAATGGATCCTGTTAAGGTCCAAGCTATTCATGACTGGATTCAACCCACATCTGTGAAGAGCCTTCAAAAATTTTTGGGCTTTGCTAATTTCTATCGCCGTTTCATTGCCAACTTTTCCAGTGTGGTTAAGCCCCTTACTGATTTGACGAAGAAAGGCGCTGATGTGACGAATTGGTCCTCTGCGGCTGTTGAGGCCTTTCGGGAGCTTAAACGCCGATTTACTTCTGCCCCTGTGTTGCGTCAGCCGGATGTTTCTCTTCATTTTCAGGTTGAGGTTGACGCTTCTGAGATTGGGGCAGGGGCCGTTTTGTCTCAGAGGGATTCTGATGGTTCTTTGATGAAACCGTGTACTTTTTTTTCCAGAAAGTTTTTGCCTGCAGAACGCAATTATGATGTTGGCAATCGGGAGTTGTTGGCTATCAAGTGGGCATTTGAGGAGTGGCGACATTGGCTTGAGGGAGCTAAGCACCGCGTTGTGGTCTTGACTGATCATAAGAATCTGATTTACCTCGAGTCGGCCAAGCGGCTGAATCCTAGACAGGCTCGATGGTCCCTGTTTTTCTCCCGTTTTGATTTTGTGGTCTCATATCTTCCGGGATCTAAGAATGTTAAGGGTGATGCCCTCTCTAGGAGTTTTTCGCCTGATTCTCCTGGAGTCCTTGAGCCGGTTGGCATTCTTAAGGAAGGGGTGATTCTTTCTGCCATCTCCCCTGATTTGCGGCGGGTGCTTCGGGAATTTCAGGCTGATAGGCCTGACCGCTGTCCAGTGGGGAAGCTGTTTGTTCCTGATGGATGGACAAGTAGAGTGATTTCTGAGGTTCATTGTTCAGTGTTGGCTGGTCTTCCTGGGATTTTTGGTACCAGAGATTAGGTTGCTAGGTCCTTTTGGTGGCCTTCCTTGTCGTGCGATGTGCGTGCTTTTGTGCAGTCCTGTGGGACTTGCGCCCGGGCCAAGCCTTGCTGTTCTCGCGCTAGTGAGTTGCTTTTGCCTTTGCCGGTCCCTGAGAGGCCCTGGACGCATATTTCCATGGATTTTATTTCGGATCTTCCTGTTTCCCAGAAGATGTCTGTTATCTGGGTTGTTTGTGACCGGTTCTCTAAAATGGTCCATCTGGTACCTTTGCCTAAGTTGCCTTCCTCCTCAGATTTGGTTCCATTATTTTTTCAGCATGTGGTTCGTTTGCATGGCATTCCGGAGAATATTGTGTCTGACAGAGGTTCTCAGTTTGTCTCTAGGTTTTGGCGGGCCTTTTGTGCTAGGATGGGCATTGATTTGTCTTTTTCTTCGGCGTTTCATCCTCAGACTAATGGCCAAACTGAGCGAACTAATCAGACCTTGGAGACCTATTTGAGATGCTTTGTGTCTGCTGATCAGGATGATTGGGTGTCTTTCTTGCCGTTGGCCGAGTTTGCCCTTAATAATCGGGCTAGTTCGGCTTCTCTGTTTTCACCTTTCTTTTGTAATTTTGGTTTTCATCCTCGTTTTTCTTCTGGGCAGGTTGAGCCTTCTGATTGTCCTGGTGTGGATTCTGTGGTGGACAGGCTGCAGTAGATTTGGACTCATGTGGTGGACAATTTGACGTTGTCTCAGGAAAGGGCTCAACGTTTTGCTAACCGCCGTCGGTGTGTTGGTCCCCGGCTTCGTGTGGGGGATTTGGTTTGGTTGTCTTCTCGTCATGTTCCTATGAAGGTTTCTTCCTCTAAGTTTAAGCCTCGATTTATTGGTTCTTATAAGATTTCTGAAATTATCAAACCGGTGTCTTTTCATTTGGCTCTTCTAGCCTCTTTTGCCATTCATAATGTTTTCCATAGATCTTTGTTGCGGAGATATGTGGTGCCCGTTGTTCCCTCAGTTGATCCTCCTGCCCCGGTGTTGGTTGAGGGAGAGTTGGAATATGAGGTTGAGAAAATTTTGGATTCTCGTTTTTCGAGGCGGAGACTTCAGTATCTTGTCAAGTTGAAGGGTTATGGCCAGGAGGATAATTCTTGGGTTGTTGCCTCCGATGTCCATGCCACCGATTTGGTTCGTGCTTTTCACTTGGCTCATCCTGATCGGCCTGGGGGCTCTGGTGAGGGTTCGGTGACCCCTCCTCAAGGGGGGGTACTGTTGTGAATTCCGCTCTTGGGCTCCCTCCGGTGGTTGTAAGTGGCACTTTTGTGAGTTCTGCTCTTGGGCTCCCTCCGGTGGTTTTAAGTGGAATGGCTGCTCCTTGGATTTAGCAGTCAGCAGCTGCTTCCACTGATTGTCTATTCTGCTCGGCTATTTAGCCTGGCTCTTTCCTTCAGCTTGTGCCACTTGTCAATGGTTCCTGGTTGGATTCACATCTCTTTGGATTTCCCTGTTATCCTGATCAGTTCAGCAAAGCTAAGTCTTTGCTTGCTCTTTTCTGTCCACAGGTTGTGGACTTATCCGTTCTGTGCTTTCTTTGTTTGTCCAGCTTGTCAGTATGAATTAATTCTGTGTAGCTGGAAGCTCTGGGAAGCAGATTTACCCTCCACACCTTTAGTCAGGTGTGGAGATTTTTGTAAACTCTGTGTGGATTTTTTGTAGTGTTTTATACTGACCGCACAGTATTCCATCCTGTCCTACCTATCTAGCTAGACTGGCATCCTGTGCTCATCCTGGTTTCATTCTGTGCATGTCTTTTCCCTCTCCACTCACAGTCATTACTTGTGGGGGCCTATCTATCCTTTCGGGATTTTCTCTGAGGCAAGATAGTTTTCCTGTTTCTATCTTTAGGGGTAGTTAGTTCTCAGGCTGTGACGAGGTGCCTAGGGAGTGTCAGGAGCATCCCACGGCTACTTCTAGTGTTGTGTTGAGCTTGCGGTCAGTACAGGTACCACTTCCTTCAGAGCTCGTCCCATGTTGCTCCTAAACCACCAGATCATAACAGTTTTCCCCCCAAAAAAGGGAGATTTAAATTCTCAACAAGTTCATATACACTTTCTACCTTGTTTTACAGTACCATATAACGGTTGTTATTTTGGTTAGATTTTCCAAAAAATGAGGAAGTCTGGTGGAAGAGCCCGTGGGCGGTGGTTGCCAGCTGGTACTGATGGTGGTAGTGGTGGTGCATCTGGTGGTAGTCACAAAAGCACAATAGCACCTAAGGCTGGAGGTGTTGAGCCAGCGTCATCGTCTGGCTACACAAGGCCTCGAAGGCTCCCTTATCTGGGAGTAGGAAAACAGCTTTTAAAGCCAGAGCAGCAGGAAAAAGTTTTGGCTTTCCTTGCTGACTCAGCCTCTAGCTCTTTCGCCTCCTCTTCAGAAAGTTCCAAATATAAAAGCAGCGAGTCGTCAGTGGATGCTCCCGGTCAGGAACAAGTTTCCTTGTGTCCTTCACCCAAACCAAAAGTGAAGGATGCGTCAGGCGACACTACAGGTTACTCCATGGAGCTCTTTATACATACCGTGATCTAACCTTCATTAAAATGAACCAATCATGGATTTCAAATTATTTTGCCCCACCTTTCCCTGCTGACATGTAGCTTGCCGGAAAAATGTCTTGCTTTTGGCCTCCTCTTACTGACTTCTGCAATTCCTCCATTTGCAGCTGCTAAATGTCTACCATAGGCCATTTTTATACCTCCCTAAATGGGCTGACTCCCTCCACAAGGCCGTGGTCACCACCTGGCACAAGCACCCATTCGAGTGCCGTTTGCCTGGACAGGTGGGTGTGCCCACTCTTAATCTATGGCACTGGCACAGGGTCCCTCATAGTACAATGAAGTGTCTCTGATGGTGGTGGTACACAACCAACATCAGACACACCGTCGTAATATGAGGGGCCCTGTGCCAGTACCGCCGCCCACGAGAGAGTGTTCCCTGTTATGGTCAGGTGGCCTTGGAGCAGCATGAAATGACCTTCGCTGGAGCAGTGGTAACTTTACTGACCGCAAACCCTGATCCTATCACCGCAACTAGAAGTAGCCGTGGGGTGTGCCTAACCAGACCTAGACACCTCGACACAGCCTAAGGACTAAATATCCCTAAAGATGGAAATAGGAAAACTCTCTTGCCTCAGAGTAGATCCCCAAAGGATAGGTAGCCCCCCACAAATAATGACTGTGAGTAGGAGAGGAAAAGACACACGCAGACAGAAAACATGGATAAGCAAAGGAGGCCACTTCTACCTAGATAGGAAAGGAAAGTACAGGATACTATGCGGTCAGCATAAAACACTACAAAATATCCACAGCAGAAAAATACAAAAACTCCACCACCTAACTAAAGATGTGGAGAGTATATCTGCGACTCCAGCGAGTCCAACTAGACTGAGAAAAACATCAGGCACAATCTAGAAGGAACAAAATAGAAACAAGATAAGCACAGAAAACAAACACACAGCAGTGTGTCTAAAAAATGAAGCAAAACACTTATCTTTGCTGAATTGGCAGCAAGCAGGAGAGGCCAGGCAGAGGACCAACACTTCCAAAGGAACATTGACTACTGGCAAGGACTAATGAGTCCTGCACAGCTAAATACCCCAGTCAGAATTGCAATTAGCCGAAACACCTGTCTAAGACTGCTGCTCAGGAACAACTGCATTACCATCAACAGCCACCGGAGGGAGCCCAAGAGCAGAATTCACAACAGTACCCCCCCCCTTGAGGAGGGGTCACCGAACCCTCACCAGAGCCCCCAGGCAGGTCAGGACGAGCAAGATGAAAGGCACAAACCAAATCAGCGGCATGGACATCAGAGGCCGAAACCTGTTGTGAATTCTGTTGTCGAGCTCCCTCCTGTGGTCATGAATGGTACTTTGGCTGGTTCTGTCCATGGGCTTCCTCTGGTGGTTGTGAGTGGGGCTGCGGCTTCTGAGGTTCCTTCCACAGGTGATGAGGTTAATTCGTTAGCTGGCTGCTCTATTTAACTCCACCTAGATCATTGCTCCATGCCACCTGTCAATGTTCCAGTATTGTTCACTCCTGGATCGTTCTTGTGACCTGTCTTCCCAGCAGAAGCTAAGTTCCTGCTTGTTTTTCTTTAGTTTGCTATTTTTCTGTCCAGCTTGCTATTTTGATTGTTGTCTTGCTTGCTGGAAGCTCTGGGACGCAGAGGGAGCGCCTCCGCAACGTGAGTCGGTGCAGAGGGTCTTTTTGCGCCCTCTGTGTGGTCTTTTTGTAGGTTTTTGTGCTGACCGCAAAGCTACCTTTCCTATCCTCTGTCTGTTCAGTAAGTCGGGCCTCACTTTGCTAAATCTATTTAATCTCTGTGTTTGTAATTTTCATCTTTACTCACAGTCATTATATGTGGGGGGCTGCCTTTTCCTTTGGGGAATTTCTCTGAGGCAAGGTAGGCTTTATTTTTCTATCTTTAGGGCTAGCTAGTTCCTTAGGCTGTGTCGAGTTGCATAGGGAGCGTTGGGAGCAATCCACGGCTATTTCTAGTTTGTGTGATAGGATTAGGGATTGCGGTCAGCAGAGTTCCCACGTCTCAGAGTTCGTCCTATATTTTCAGTAACAATCAGGTCATTCCGTGTGCTCTTAACCACCAGGTCCATTATTGTCCTGACCACCAGGTCACAACAGTACAGGTGGCCCAAAGTACTAATGCATCTCATTAGAGGGATAAGAGAAGTTCTGAGACCATTTTTTTTCTTTGCAGTGTGTTTTGTCTCTCTTTTCCCCTTTACCTCTGGGTGGTTCAGAATACAGGTGTAGATATGGACATTCAAGGTCTGTCCTCTTGTATGGATAATCTCACTGCAAGGGTACAAAACAAATTTAGAAAATGGTCCGTGCTCACTCAATGGAATGAATCTGCGCTTGCAGCCATTTTCAGAAAGGGTCTCTCTGAAGCCATTAAGGATGTCATGGTGGGATTTCCTATGCCCGCTGGTTTGAATGAGTCTATGTCTTTGGCCATTCAGATCGGTCGACGCTTGCGTGAGCGTAAATCTGTGTACCATTTGGCGGTATTACCTGAGATTAAACCTGAGCCTATGCAGTGCGATAGGACTATGACCAGAGTTGAACGGCAAGAACACAGACGTCTGAATGGGCTGTGTTTCTACTGTGGTGATTCCACTCATGCTATCTCTGATTGTCCTAAGCGCACTAAGCGGTTCGCTAGGTCTGCCGCCATTGGTACTGTACAGTCAAAATTTCTTCTGTCCGTTACCTTGATATGCTCCTTGTCGTCGTATTCTGTCATGGCGTTTGTGGATTCAGGCGCTGCCCTGAATTTGATGGACTTGGATTATGCTAAACGTTGTGGGTTTTTATTGGAGCCCTTGCAGTGTCCTATTCCATTGAGAGGAATTGATGCTACACCTTTGGCCAAGAATAAGCCTCAATACTGGACCCAGCTGACCATGTGCATGGCTCCTGCACATCAGGAGGTTATTCGCTTTCTGGTTTTGCATAATCTGCATGATGTGGTCGTGTTGGGGTTGCCATGGCTAAAAGCCCATAATCCAGTATTGGATTAGAATTCCATGTTGGTGTCCAGCTGGGGTTGTCAGGGGGTACATGGTGATGTTCCATTTCTGTCAATTTCGTCATCCACCCCTTCTGAGGTTCCAGAGTTCTTGTCTGATTACCGGGATGTATTTGATGAGCCCAAGTCCGATGCCCTGCCTCCGCATAGGGATTGTGATTGTGCTATCAATTTGATTCCTGGTAGTAAATTCCCAAAACGTCGACTGTTTAATTTATCCGTGCCTGAGCACACCGCTATGCGCAGTTATGTGAAGGAATCCCTGGAGAAGGGGCATATTCGCCCGTCATCGTCGCCATTAGGAGCAGGGTTCTTTTTTGTAGCCAAGAAGGATGGTTCGCTGAGACCGTGTATAGATTACCGCCTTTTTAATAAGATCACTGTTAAATTTCAGTACCCCTTGCCATTGTTATCTGATTTGTTTGCTCGGATTAAGGGGGCTAGTTGGTTCACTAAGATAGATCTTCGTGGTGCGTATAATCTGGTGAGAATCAGGCAAGGCGATGAATGGAAAACTGCATTTAATACGCCCGAGGGTCATTTTGAGTATCTAGTGATGCCGTTCGGACTTGCCAATGCTCCATCAGTGTTTCAATGCATGACATCTTCCGTGAGTACCTGGATAAATTCCTGATTGTGTACTTGGATGACATTTTGATCTTCTCGGATGATTGGGAGTCTCATGTGAAGCAGGTCAGAACGGTTTTTCAGGTCCTGCGTGCTAATTCTTTGTTTGTGAAGGGATCAAAGTGTCTCTTTGGTGTGCAGAAGGTTTCATTTTTGGGGTTCATCTTTTCCCCTTCTACTATCGAGATGGATCCGGTTAAGGTCCAAGCCATCCATGATTGGACTCAGCCGACATCTCTGAAAAGTCTGCAAAAGTTCCTGGGCTTTGCTAATTTTTATCGTCGCTTCATCTGCAATTTTTCTAGTGTTGCCAAACCATTGACCGATTTGACCAAAAAGGGTGCTGATTTGGTCAATTGGTCTTCTGCTGCTGTGGAAGCTTTTCAAGAGTTGAAGCGTCGTTTTTCTTCTGCCCCTGTGTTGTGTCAACCAGATGTTTCTCTTCCGTTCCAGGTCGAGGTTGATGCTTCTGAGATTGGAGCAGGGGCTGTTTTGTCACAGAGAGGTTCTGGTTGCTCAGTGATGAAACCATGCGCTTTCTTTTCCAGGAAGTTTTCGCCTGCTGAGCGAAATTATGATGTGGGCAACCGAGAGTTGCTGGCCATGAAGTGGGCATTCGGGGAGTGGCGTCATTGGCTTGAAGGAGCTAAGCATCGCGTGGTGGTATTGACTGATCATAAGAACTTGACTTATCTCGAGTCTGCCAAGCGCTTGAATCCTAGACAAGCTCGTTGGTCGTTGTTTTTTGCCTGTTTTGACTTTGTGATTTCGTACCTTCCGGGCTCTAAAAATGTGAAGGCGGATGCTCTGTCTAGGAGTTTTGTGCCCGACTCTCCGGGTTTATCTGAGCCGGCGGGTATCCTCAAGGAAGGAGTAATTGTGTCTGCCATCTCCCCTGATTTGTGGCGGGTCCTGCAAAAATTTCAGGCTAATAAACCTGATCGTTGCCCAGCGGAGAAACTGTTTGTCCCTGATAGGTGGACGAATAGAGTTATCTCTGAACTTAATTGTTCGGTGTTGGCTGGTCATCCTGGAATCTTTGGTACCAGAGAGTTAGTGGCTAGATCCTTTTGGTGGCCCTCTCTGTCGCGGGATGTGCGTACTTTTGTGCAGTCCTGTGGGATTTGTGCTCGGGCTAAGCCCTGCTGTTCTCGTGCCAGTGGGTTGCTTTTGCCCTTGCCGGTCCCGAAGAGGCCTTGGACACATATCTCTATGGATTTTATTTCTGACCTTCCCGTTTCTCAAAAGATGTCAGTCATTTGGGTGGTCTGTGATCGCTTTTCTAAGATGGTCCATCTGGTACCCTTGTCTACATTGCCTTCCTCCTCTGATTTGGTGCCTTTGTTCTTCCAGCATGTGGTTCATTTGCATGGCATTCCAGAGAATATTGTTTCTGACAGAGGTTCCCAGTTGGTTTCGAGGTTTTGGTGAGCCTTTTGTGGTAGGATGGGCATTGACTTGTCTTTTTCCTCGGCTTTCCATCCTCAGACTAATGGCCAGACCGAACGAACCAATCAGACCTTGGAAACATATCTGAGATGCTTTGTTTCTGCTGATCAGGATGACTGGGTGTCCTTTTTGCCTTTGGCTGAGTTCGCCCTTAATTATCGGGCCAGCTCGGCTACCTTGGTTTCGCCGTTTTTCTGCAATTCTGGGTTCCATCCTCGTTTCTCTTCAGGACAGGTTGAGTCTTCGGACTGTCCTGGTGTGGATACTGTGGTGGACAGGTTGCAGCAGATTTGGACTCAGGTAGTGGACAATTTGACCTTGTCCCAGGAGAAGGCTCAACTTTTCGCTAATCACAGACGCTGTGTGGGTCCCCGACTTCGTGTTGGGGATCTGGTTTGGTTATCTTCTCGTCATATTCCTATGAAGGTTTCCTCTCCTAAGTTTAAACCTCGTTTTATTGGTCCGTATAGGATTTCTGAGGTTCTTAATCCTGTGTCTTTTCATCTGACCCTTCCAGATTCTTTTTCCATACATAATGTATTCCATAGGTCATTGTTGCGGAGATACGTGGCACCTATGGTCCCATCTGTTGAGCCTCCTGCCCCGATTTTGGTGGAGGGGGAATTGGAGTATATTGTGGAGAAGATTTTGGATTCTCGTGTTTCAAGACGGAAACTCCAGTATCTGGTTAAATGGAAGGGTTATGCTCAGGAAGATAATTCCTGGGTTTTTGCCTCTGATGTCCATGCTCCCGATCTTGTTCGTGCCTTTCATGTGGCTCATCCTGGTCGGCCTGGGGGCTCTGGTGAGGGTTCGGTGACCCCTCCTCAAGGGGGGGTACTGTTGTGAATTCTGTGGCAGAGTTCACTCCTGTGGTCACAAGTGGTACTTCGGCTGATTCTCTCTGGGAGCTTCCGTTTGTGGAGGAAAGTGGTACTGCAGCTTCTGAGTTTCCTCCCTCAGGTGATCTGGTGAGGTCGTTAGCTGCTTCTCTACTTAACTCCACCTGATGCTTTGATCCATGCTTCCTGTCAATGTTCCAGTGTTGGACTTGTGTTTCTCTGGATCATTCCTGTGGCCTGCTGCTCTGCATAGCTAAGTGCTTCTTTGCTATTTGTTGCTATTTTTTGTGTCCAGCTTGTCTATTTGTTTTGCTGGAAGCTCCGGGACGCAAAGGGTGTACCTCCGTGCCGTTAGTTCGGTGCGGAGGGTCTTTTTGCCCCCTTTGCGTGGTTTTCTTTAGGGTTTTGTGTAGACCGCAAAGTTATCTTTCCTATCCTCGTTCTGTCTAGAATATCGTGCCTCACTTTGCTGAATCTATTTCATCCCTACGTTTGTCTTTTCATCTTACTCACAGTCATTATATGTGGGGGGCTGCCTTTTCCTTTGGGGTATTTCTCTGAGGCAAGGTAGGCTTATTTTTCTATCTTCAGGCTAGTTAGTTTCTCAGGCTGTGCCGAGTTGCATAGGGAGCGTTAGGCGCAATCCACAGCTGCCTCTAGTTGTGTTTGGAGAGGATCAGGAATTGCGGTCTACAGAGTTTCCAGGTCTCAGAGCTCGTTCTATTATTTTGGGTTATTGTGAGATCACTGTATGTGCTCTAATCGCTATGTACATTGTGTTACTGAATTGCCTATCATAACAGGCTGCGGCTTCTGAGGTTCCTTCCACAGGTGACGAGGTTAATTCGTTATCTGGCTGCTCTATTTAACTCCACCTAGATCATTGCTCCATGCCACCTGTCAATGTTCCAGTATTGGTCTAGTTCACTCCTGGATCGTTCTTGTGACTGTTGTGAGTTCTGTTGTCGGGCTCCCTCCTGTGGTCATGAATGGTACTTCGGCTGGTTCTGTCCATGGACTTTCTCTGGTGGCTGTGGGTGTTTCTGAGTTTCCTTCCTCAGGTGACGAGGTTAATTCGTTAGCTGGCTGCTCTATTTAACTCCACTTAGATCTTTGCTCCAGGCCACCTGTCAATGTTCCAGTATTGGTCTAGTTCACTCCTGGATCGTTCTTGTGACCTGTCTTCCCAGCAGAAGCTAAGTGACTGCTTGTTTTTCTCTGGTTTGCTATTTTTCTGTCCAGCTTGCTGTTTAGATTGTTCTTGCTTGCTGGAAGCTCTGGGACGCAGAGGGAGCGCCTCCGCACCGTGAGTCGGTGCGGAGGGTCTTTTTGCGCCCTCTGCGTGGTCTTTTTGTAGGTTTTTGTGCTGACCGCAAAGTAACCTTTCCTATCCTCGGTCTGTTCAGTAAGTCGGGCCTCACTTTGCTAAATCTATTTCATCTCTGTGTTTGTATTTTCATCTTTACTCACAGTCATTATATGTGGGGGGCTGCCTTTTCCTTTGGGGAATTTCTCTGAGGCAAGGTAGGCTTAATTTTTCTATCTTCAGGGCTAGCTAGTTTCTTAGGCTGTGCCGAGTTGCATAGGGAGCGGTAGGCGCAATCCACGGCTATTTCTAGTGTGTTTGATAGGATTAGGGATTGCGGTCAGCAGAGTTCCCACGTCCCAGAGCTCGTCCTATATTATCAGTAACTATCAGGTCATTCCATGTGCTCTTATCCACCAGGTCCATTATTGTCCTGACCACCAGGTCATAACAGTACAGGTGGCCCAAAGTACTAATGCATCTCAATAGAGGGTAAGAGAAGTTCTGAGACCATTTTTTTTTCTTTGTAGTGTGTTTTGTCTCTCTTTTTCCCTTTACATCTGGGTGGTTCGGAACACAGGTGTAGACATGGACATTCAAGGTCTGTCCTCTTGGATGGATAATCTCACTATAAGTGTACAAAACATTCAAGATTTTGTGGTTCAGAATCCGATGTCAGAGCCTAGGATTCCAATTCCTGATTTGTTTTTTGGTGATAGATCTAAGTTCTTGAATTTCAAAAATAATTGTAAATTGTTTCTTGCCTTGAAACCTTGCTCCTCAGGCGACCCTGTTCAACAAGTAAAGATCATTATTTCTTTGTTACGCGGTGACCCTCAAGACTGGGCATTTTCCCTTGCGCCAGGAGATCCGGCATTGCGTGATGTTGATGCGTTTTTCCTGGTGCTTGGATTGCTTTATGACGAACCTAATTCAGTGGATCAGGCAGAGAAAATCTTGCTGGCTCTGTGTCAGGGTCAGGATGAAGCGGAGATATATTGTCAGACGTTTAGAAAGTGGTCTGTGCTTACTCAGTGGAATGAATGTGCCCTGGCAGCAATCTTCAGAAAGGGTCTCTCTGAAGTCCTTAAGGATGTCATGGTGGGATTTCCCATGCCTGCTGGTCTGAATGAGTCTATGTCTTTGGCCATTCAGATCGATCGACGCTTGCGTGAGCGTAAAGCTGTGCACCATTTGGCGGTACTATCTGAGCATGGACCTGAGCCTATGCAATGTGATAGAACTTTCACCAGAGCTGAACGGCAAGAACACAGACGTCGGAATGGGCTATGTTTTTACTGTGGTGATGCCACTCATGCTATCTCCGATTGTCCTAAGCGCACTAAGCGGTTCCCTAGGTCTGACACCATTGGTACTGTACAGTCTAAATTTCTATTGTCCGTTACTCTGATTTGTTCTTTGTCAACCTATTCTGTTATGGCATTTGTGGATTCAGGCGCTGCCCTGAATTTGATGGACTTGGAGTATGCTAGGCGCTGTTGGTTTTTTCTTGGAGCCCTTGCAGTATCCTATTCCATTGAGAGGAATTGATGCTACGCCTTTGGCCAAGAATAAGCCTCAGTACTGGACCCAATTGACCATGTGCATGGCTCCTGCACATCAGGAGGATATCCGCTTTCTGGTGTTGCATAATCTGCATGATGTGGTCGTTTTGGGGTTGCCATGGTTACAGGTTCATAATCCAGTATTGGACTGGAAATCTATGTCTGTGTCCAGCTGGGGTTGCCAGGGGGTACATGGTGATGTTCAATTTTGTCTATTTCGTCTTCCACTCCTTCTGAAGTTCCAGAGTTTTTGTCCGATTATCGGGATGTATTTGGTGAGCCTAAAGCCAGTGCCCTACCTCCTCATAGGGATTGCGATTGTGCAATTAATTTGATTCCTGGTAGTAAGTTTCCTAAGGGCCGATTGTTCAATTTATCTGTGCCAGAACACGCCGCTATGCGGAGTTATATAAAGGAATCCTTGGAAAACGGTCATATTCGCCCGTCGTCGTCACCATTGGGAGCAGGGTTCTTTTTTGTGGCCAAGAAGGATGGTTCTTTGAGACCTTGTATTGATTACCGCCTTCTCAATAAAATTACAGTCAAATTTCAGTATCCTTTGCCGTTGCTGTCTGATTTGTTTGCTCGTATTAAAGGGGCTAGTTGGTTCACCAAGATAGATCTTCGAGGGGCGTATAATCTTGTGCGTATTAAACAAGGCGATGAATGGAAAACAGCATTTAATACGCCCGAGGGCCATTTTGAGTACCTGGTTATGTCATTCGGGCTTTCCAATGCTCCATCAGTATTTCAGTCCTTTATGCATGACATCTTCCGAGAGTACCTGGATAAATTTCTGATTGTATATTTGAATGACATTTTGGTCTTTTCGGATGATTGGGAGTCTCATGTGAAGCAGGTCAGAATGGTGTTCCAGGTCCTTCGTGCGAATTCCTTGTTTGTGAAGGGGTCAAAGTGTCTCTTTGGAGTTCAGAAGGTTTCATTTTTGGGGTTCATTTTTCCCCTTCTACTATCGAGATGGACCCTGTTAAAGTCCAAGCCATTTACGATTGGACTCAGCCGACATCTGTGAAGAGCCTGCAAAAATTCCTGGGCTTTGCTAATTTTTATCGGCGCTTCATTGCTAGTTTTTCTAGTGTTGCTAAACCGTTGACTGATTTGACCAAGAAGGGTGCTGATGTGGTCAATTGGTCTTCTGCAGCTGTAGAGGCTTTTCAGGAGTTGAAGCGTCGTTTTTCTTCTGCCCCTGTGCTGTGCCAGCCAGATGTTTCGCTCCCGTTTCAGGTTGAGGTTGATGCTTCTGAGATTGGAGCTGGGGCTGTTTTGTCGCAAAGAAGTTCTGATGGCTCGGTGATGAAGCCATGTGCTTTCTTTTCTAGAAAGTTTTCACCTGCTGAGCGCAATTATGATGTTGGTAATCGAGAGTTGTTGGCCATGAAGTGGGCATTCGAGGAGTGGCGTCATTGGCTTGAAGGAGCCAAGCATCGCGTGGTGGTCTTCACAGATCACAAGAATTTGACTTATCTTGAGTCTGCCAAACGGTTGAATCCGAGACAGGCTCGATGGTCGTTATTTTTCTCCCGTTTTGATTTTGTGGTTTCGTACCTTCCGGGCTCTAAGAATGTGAAGGCTGATGCCCTGTCAAGGAGTTTTGTGCCTGACTCTCCGGGTGTTCCTGAGCCGGCGGGTATTCTCAAAGAGGGGGTAATTTTGTCTGCCATCGCCCCTGATTTGCGGTGGGTGCTGCAAAAATTTCAGGCTGATAAACCTGACCATTGCCCAGCAGAGAAACTGTTTGTCCCTGATAGATGGACTAGTAGAGTTATCTCTGAGATTCATTGTTCAGTGTTGGCTGGGCATCCTGGAATCTTTGGTACCAGAGATTTGGTGGCTAGATCCTTTTGGTGGCCGTCTTTGTCACGGGATGTGCGTTCTTTTGTGCAGTCCTGTGGGAATTGTGCTCGGGCTAAGCCCTGCTGTTCTCATGCCAGTGGGTTGCTTTTGCCCTTGCCGGTCCCGAAGAGGCCCTGGACGCATATTTCTATGGATTTTATTTCGGATCTCCCCATCTCTCAAAAGATGTCGGTCATTTGGGTGGTTTGTGATCACTTTTCTAAGATGGTCCATTTGGTACCCTTGTCTAAATTGCCTTCCTCCTCTGATTTGGTGCCACTATTTTTCCAGCATGTGGTTCGTTTACATGGTATCCCGGAGAACATCGTTTCTGACAGAGGTTCCCAGTTTGTTTCGAGGTTCTGGCAATCTTTTTGTGCTAGGATGGGCATTGATTTGTCTTTTTCCTCGGCTTTCCATCTTCAGACAAATGGCCAAACCGAACGAACTAATCAGACTTTGGAAACATATCTGAGATGCTTTGTTTCTGCTGATCAGGATGATTGGGTGTCCTTTTTGCCGTTGGCTGAGTTCGCCCTTAATAATCGGGCCAGCTCGGCTACTTTGGTTTCGCCGTTTTTCTGCAATTCTGGTTTCCATCCGCGTTTCTCTTCAGGGCAGGTTGAGTCTTCGGACTGTCCTGGTGTAGATACTGTGGTGGATAGGTTGCAGCAGATTTGGACATTTTGACATTGTCCCAGGAGAAGGCTCAACGTTTCGCTAACCGCTGGCGTTGTGTGGGTCCCCGACTTCGTGTTGGGGATTTGGTTTGGTTGTCGTCTCGTTATATTCCTATGAAGGTTTCCTCTCCTAAGTTTAAGCCTCGTTTCATTGGTCCGTATAAGATTTCTGAGGTTATCAATCCTGTGTCATTTCGTTTGGCCCTTCCTGCTTCTTTTGCCATCCATAATGTGTTCCATAGGTCATTGTTGCGGAGATACGTGGCGCCTGTGGTTCCATCCGTTGATCCTCCTGCCCCGGTGTTGGTTGAGGGGGAGTTGGAGTATGTGGTGGAGAAGATTTTGGATTCTCGTATGTCGAGACAGAAACTCCAGTAACTGGTCAAGTGGAAGGGTTATGGTCAGGAAGATAATTCCTGGGTTTTTGCCTCTGATGTTCATGCTGCCGATCTGGTTCGTGCCTTTCATTTGGCTCGTCCTGGTCGGCCTGGGGGCTCTGGTGAGGGTTCGGTGACCCCTCCTCAAGGGGGGGTACTGTTGTGAGTTCTGTTGTCGGGCTCCCTCCTGTGGTCATGAATGGTACTTCGGCTGGTTCTGTCCATGGACTTTCTCTGGTGGCTGTGGGTGTTTCTGAGTTTCCTTCCTCAGGTGACGAGGTTAATTCGTTAGCTGGCTGCTCTATTTAACTCCACTTAGATCTTTGCTCCAGGCCACCTGTCAATGTTCCAGTATTGGTCTAGTTCACTCCTGGATCGTTCTTGTGACCTGTCTTCCCAGCAGAAGCTAAGTGACTGCTTGTTTTTCTCTGGTTTGCTATTTTTCTGTCCAGCTTGCTATTTAGATTGTTCTTGCTTGCTGGAAGCTCTGGGACGCAGAGGGAGCGCCTTCGCACCGTGAGTCGGTGCGGAGGGTCTTTTTGCGCCCTCTGCATGGTCTTTTTGTAGGTTTTTGTGCTGACCGCAAAGTAACCTTTCCTATCCTCGGTCTGTTCAGTAAGTCGGGCCTCACTTTGCTAAATCTATTTAATCTCTGTGTTTGTATTTTCATCTTTACTCACAGTCATTATATGTGGGGGGCTGCATTTTCCTTTGGGGAATTTCTCTGAGGCAAGGTAGGCTTAATTTTTCTATCTTCAGGGCTAGCTAGTTTCTTAGGCTGTGCCGAGTTGCATAGGGAGCGTTAGGCGCAATCCACGGCTATTTCTAGTGTGGTTGATAGGATTAGGGATTGCGGTCAGCAGAGTTCCCACGTCCCAGAGCTCATCCTATATTATCAGTAACTATCAGGTCATTCCGTGTGCTCTTATCCACCAGGTCCATTATTGTCCTGACCACCAGGTCATAACATATGACCTGTCTTCCCAGCAGAAGCTAAGTTCCTGCTTGTTTTTCTTTAGTTTGCTATTTTTCTGTCCAGCTTGCTATTTTGATTGTTGTCTTGCTTGCTGGAAGCTCTGGGACGCAGAGGGAGCGCCTCCGCACCGTGAGTCGGTGCGGAGGGTCTTTTTGCGCCATCTGCGTGGTCTTTTTGTAGTTTTTTGTGCTGATCGCAAAGCTACCTTTCCTATCCTCTGTCTGTTCAGTAAGTCGGGCCTCACTTTGCTGAATCTATTTCATCTCTGTGTTTGTAATTTTCATCTTTACTCACAGTCATTATATGTGGGGGGCTGCCTTTTCCTTTGGGGAATTTCTCTGAGGCAAGGTAGGCTTTATTTTTCTATCTTTAGGGCTAGCTAGTTCCTTAGGCTGTGTCGAGTTGCATAGGGAGCGTTGGGAGCAATCCACGGCTATTTCTAGTGTGTGTGATAGGATTAGGGATTGCGGTCAGCAGAGTTCCCACGTCTCAGAGCTCGTCCTATATTATCAGTAACTATCAGGTCATTCCGTGTGCTCTTAACCACCAGGTCCATTATTGTCCTGACCAACAGGTCACAACAGAAACCCAAGAATTATCCTCCTGGCCATAACCCTTCCATTTGACAAGGTACTGAAGCTTCCGCCTCGAAAAACGAAAATCCAAAATCTTCTCAACCACATATTCCAACTCCCCATCGACCAACACAGGGGCCAGAGGATCAACAGAGGGAACAACGGGCTCCACATTTTTCCGCAACAAAGATCTATGGAAGACATTATGGATAGCAAAAGAGGCCGGAAGCGCCAGACGAAAAGACACCGGATTAAAAATCTCAGAAATCCTATAAGGACCAATAAACCGAGGCTTAAACTTAGGAGAAGAAACCTTCATAGGAACATGACGGGAAGATAACCAAACCAGATCCCCAACCCGAAGCCGGGAACCAACACAGCGACGTCGGTTAGCAAAACGTTGAGCCTCCTCCTGAGACAACGCCAAATTATCCACCACCTGAGCCCAAATCTGCTGCAACCTGTCAACCACAGAATCCACACCAGGAAAGTCAGAAGACTCAACCTGCCCAGAAGAAAAACGAGGATGAAAACCAAAATTACAAAAAAAAAGGCGAAACCAAAGTAGCCGAACTAGCCCTCCCAGTTTTCAATGCCTAACTATTATTATAAAGTAAATTAAGATTGACAAGCTTAAGTAATAAGAATTGATGTTTTTGGCATTAAAATGGGCACTGTAGGTGTTTTCCTGTCCTCCATTCACTGGCGACTTTGATTCCCCATTGACTTGCATTGGGTTTCGTGTTTCAGTCGGCCCCCGACTTTTTGTAATAATCGGCCGATTTCACCCGACCCGACTTTTGACAAAGTTGGGTTTCGCGAAACCCGACTCGATCCGAAAAAAGTAAAAGTCGCTCAACTCTAGTCAGGGACAAACAAGAAGTCAGAGCCTACCAGGAATGTGGTAACCAAAACGTGAGTCGTAAGAAGAAGTTGGAATACAAGCCAAAGTCGAAACCAGTCGGGAAGCATGGTATCAAAGACAGAAAGCAAGGGACGAAGTCCAGAAATCAGATCAAGTCATACACGGGTGCAGGAAATCAGATCAAGTCATACACGGGTGCAGGTAGTCAGAGGAACAAGGATCACTAATCGGAATACAGGTCAGGGGTTCCAGCCGGGAGGCTTGAACTATAACTGACACTAACCCACAGGCTGCAGAGGACTGATAAAGCTCAGCCAGCTCCATAACTAGGCAGACGGGATTAACTCCCGCATGATCAGTCCAGAGACAAGACAGCTGAAAGCAAACTCAGGACTGGACGATGACAGAGGGCATATTAATCAATACTGCCTAATTTCTTGTAATGCAAATATAAGATATCTTTACACATATACAGCTCTAGCAAAAATTAAGAGACCATCACATCAAAACCCTGTCATGGGCAGCCCAATCTTCAGACCTGAACCACATTGAAAACCTTTGGAATGTGACCAAGAGAATGATGGATAGTCACAAGCCATCAAGCAAAGAAGAACTGCTTAAACTTTTGCGCCATAAGCAGTGTGAAAGACTGGTGGAAAGCATGCCAAGATGCATGAAAGCTCTCATTAAAAATCATGGTTATTTCTCAAAATATTGATTTCTGAAATCTTCCTGAGTTAAACCATTGGTATTATTGTTTCTAAATGATTATGAACTTGTTTTCTTTGCATTATTTGAGGTCTAAAAGCATTGCTTTTTTTAATTTTGTACATTTATTCTCAGAAAAAAAATACAAATTTATTGCTTGGAAATTCGGAGACATGTTGTCAGAAGTTTATAGAATAAAAGAACAATTTACATTTTATTCAAAAATATACCTATAAAGAGAAAAAACAAACTGAACATTTTGCAGTGGTCTCTTAATTTTTGCCAGAGCTGTACATATCTGATCATTTTTTTTTTGTCCAATCTGACCAGTCTTATGGTACATTTACACTATTCCACAGCAGCCAATGAACAACTGGCTACATGTAAGCTGATCAGTGGTCGTCATTTAGTAGCCTGTTCAAATAGGCCAACTGCACATCTGTGTGCACTGAATGATTGCTTATACGATTGTTCTATGAGCATACAGTGGTATTGTTCTTGGCCGCACATGTCCTGTTTTCAAGAAACCTTAAAAATCATTTTACCTAACAAACAAGTGTTTTGCTGATTTATAGGATGATTGGCAGTTTTTACAATGGCTGATTATTTTGCAGATGATAAGCCTGATCTGAATTAGCCATTTATACCAACAGATAGGCCCAATTTATCATTTGCGCTTTAGGTCACTTTAACTTTCTTATTTTTTGGTATGAGTTGCCATTTTGTATGCCAAATTCTTAAAAATGGCGCACGTGATTCATGAATTTGGCCCAAACTTAAAACTTTTTGTTTCAATTTTTTTTGCAACTTTCTGGAGCCAAAAGTCACAGATTTCACAAAGTAGTGCAAAAATTCCTGGCGTAATAAAAAATGCACCATGGGAGGACTGGAGTGGAGTTGCGCCAAAATGTTGCAAATTTTAAAAAAGTTGCAATTGATAAATCAGGCAAAAACGTCTGAAATCACTAAACTCTGTCCACAAAGTGGAAAACAAAAAAGAAACCCGGGAGCACATATAAAATAGATGTAAAAAAAAGTGCAAATAGAATAATGAAATGAGTGTAAACAAAAAATGTACAAAACACACAAAAATCTCATCATTTTTATCTGTTGTAATCTTCCTAAGGGTAAAACCTTTCTATTCCTTATGATGGAGCTGTGTATCTGAAATCTGTTTACATTCTACAATCATTGAGTTGGCAGAAAGATTTTTAACCAAGACTGGTCAATCTTCAGATGAGACAGATTTCAGTTGGATCAATTACCCATTTACACACATACAAACCAGTTTTGGCCTGATTAGACTGTGTTTTTCACACCAATCTTTGCTGGGGAAGGGGGTGCTAGAGTCAGATGCTCCTGATTCATGAAGAGGTGCAAACATAACTAACAAGTGGCGAGAACCTCTGTGCGCTACGTCAGGAATCTTTTTTCAGTAAGGGACTGGAGTGAGATTTCTGGTGTACAGAACACCACATATCATTGTGCATTAGATGAGTTATGACGCCCTTTACTGCCTCAGCTCTACCTTCCTTGGCAGAGCTGGGAGAAACTGGTGTGAAAATGCCAAAAGTCGTAAAATTTAGGCAACTGAATTTGGTGACTTTTCAAAGGTTTTTAAATTCTGGCATGAAAGCATTGGTGAATTGGACCCGTTGCTTTCTGCGCCAGTCTTCGTAACATTTTTAAAAGTGACAGGAATTCACATGGATGAGGCGTGACTGAGCACATCCACCAATTATTATTATTATTATTATTATTTATTTATATAGCACCATTAATTCCATGGTGCTGTACATGAGAAGGGGTTACATCAAAATAAAAATATCACTTACAGTAAACAAAACTAACAATGACAGACTGGTACAGAAGGAAGAGGACCCTGCCCTTGCGAGCTTACATTCTACAGGATTATGGGGAAGGAGACAGGAGGTCAAGGGTTGCAGTAGCTCCAGTGGTGTTGAGGTGGCCGTGTGGTCTTTACAGGCTGTAAGCTTCCTTGAAGAGGTGGGTTTTCAGGTTTCTTTTGAAGGATCCAAAAGTAGTGGATAACCGGATGTGTTGGGGCACTGAATTCCAGAGGATGGGGGATATTCGTGAGAAGTCTTGGAGGCGATTGAGTGAGGAGCGAATAAGCGTGGAGGAAAGGAGGAGGTCTTGGGAGGACCGGAGATTACGTGAGGGAAGATGTTGAGAGATTAGTGTGGAAATATACGGAGGAGAAAGGTTATGGATGGCTTTGTAGGTCAGTGTTAGTAGTTTAAACTGGATACGCTGGAAAATTGGGAGCCAGTGAAGGGATTTGCAAAGAGGTGAAGCAGGAGTGTAGCGAGGAGAGAGATTAATTCGTCGGGCAGCAGAGTTAAGGATGGACTGGAGGGGTGCGAGAGTGTTGGAAGGTAGGCCACAGAGGAGTATGTTGCAGTAGTCGAGGCAGGAGATGATTAGGGCATGCACGAGCATTTTGGTAGAATGTGGGTTGAGGAAAGGACGGATTCTGGAAATATTTTTCAGCTGGAGGCGACAGGAGGTGGTGAGAGCTTGGATGTGCAGTTTGAAGGACAGGGCAGAGTCAAGGGTTACTCCGAGGCAGCGGATTTTGGGGACAGGGGAAAGTGTGATTTCATTTATTTTGATAGATAGATCAGGTAGGGAAGATATGAAACCCATAAAGGCAACAGGTTTCTGCTAATAACCAAGAAAAATTATCTTTCACAATTGGTGCAGAATCCAACCAGAGGAGCAGCACTTTTAGACCTAATACTATCTAATAGACCTGACAGAATAACAAATCTGCAGGTGGTTGGGCATCTAGGAAATAGCGATCACAATATTGTGCAGTTTCACCTGTCTTTCACTAGGGGGACTTGCCAGGGAGTCACAAAAACACTGAACTTTAGGAAGGCAAAGTTTGACCAGCTTAGAGATGCCCTTAATCTGGTAGACTGGGACAATATCCTCAGAAATAAGAATACAGATAATAAATGGGAAATGTTTAAGAACATCCTAAATAGGCAGTGTAAGCGGTTTATACCTTGTGGGAATAAAAGGACTAACATAGTAACATAGTAACATAGTTAGTAAGGCCGAAAAAAGACATTTGTCCATCCAGTTCAGCCTATATTCCATCATAATAAATACCCAGATATACGTCCTTCTACAGAACCTAATAATTGTATGATACAATATTGTTCTGCTCCAGGAAGACATCCAGGCCTCTCTTGAACCCCTCGACTGAGTTCGCCATCACCACCTCCTCAGGCAAGCAATTCCAGATTCTCACTGCCCTAACAGTAAAGAATCCTCTTCTATGTTGGTGGAAAAACCTTCTCTCCTCCAGACGCAAAGAATGCCCCCTTGTGCCCGTCACCTTCCTTGGTATAAACAGATATTTGTATTGTCCCCTTATATACTTATACATGGTTATTAGATCGCCCCTCAGTCGTCTTTTTTCTAGACTAAATAATCCTAATTTCGCTAATCTATCTGGGTATTGTAGTTCTCCCATCCCCTTTATTAATTTTGTTGCCCTCCTTTGTACTCTCTCTAGTTCCATTATATCCTTCCTGAGCACCGGTGCCCAAAACTGGACACAGTACTCCATGTGCGGTCTAACTAGGGATTTGTACAGAGGCAGTATAATGCTCTCATCATGTGTATCCAGACCTCTTTTAATGCACCCCATGATCCTGTTTGCCTTGGCAGCTGCTGCCTGGCACTGGCTGCTCCAGGTAAGTTTATCATTAACTAGGATCCCCAAGTCCTTCTCCCTGTCAGATTTACCCAGTGGTTTCCCGTTCAGTGTGTAGTGGTGATATTGATTCCCTCTTCCCATGTGTATAATCTTACATTTATCATTGTTAAACCTCATCTGCCACCTTTCAGCCCAAGTTTCCAACTTATCCAGATCCATCTGTAGCAGAATACTATCTTCTCTTGTATTAACTGCTTTACATAGTTTTGTATCATCTGCAAATATCGATATTTTACTGTGTAAACCTTCTACCAGATCATTAATGAATATGTTGAAGAGAACAGGTCCCAATACTGACCCCTGCGGTACCCCACTGGTAACAGCGACCCAGTTAGAGACTATACCATTTATAACCACCCTCTGCTTTCTATCACTAAGCCAGTTACTAACCCATTTACACACATTTTCCCCCAGACCAAGCATTCTCATTTTGTGTACCAACCTCTTGTGCGGCACGGTATCAAACGCTTTGGAAAAATCGAGATATACCACGTCCAATGACTCACCGTGGTCCAGTCTATAGCTTACCTCTTCATAAAAACTGATTAGATGGGTTTGACAGGAGCGATTTCTCATAAACCCATGCTGATATGGAGTTAAACAGTTATTCTCATTGAGATAATCCAGAATAACATCTCTCAGAAACCCTTCAAATATTTTACCAACAATAGAGGTTAGACTTACTGGCCTATAATTTCCAGGTTCACTTTTAGAGCCCTTTTTGAATATTGGCACCACATTTGCTATGCGCCAGTCCTGCGGAACAGACCCTGTCGCTATAGAGTCCCTAAAAATAAGAAATAATGGTTTATCTATTACATTACTTAGTTCTCTTAGTACTCGTGGGTGTATGCCATCCGGACCCGGAGATTTATCTATTTTAATCTTATTTAGCCGGTTTCGCACCTCTTCGTGGGTAAGATTGGTGACCCTTAATATAGGGTTTTCATTGTTTCTTGGGATTTCACCTAGCATTTCATTTTCCACCGTGAATACCGTGGAGAAGAAGGTGTTTAATATGTTAGCTTTTTCCTCGTCATCTACAACCATTCTTTCCTCACTATTTTTTAAGGGGCCTACATTTTCAGTTTTTATTCTTTTACTATTGATATAGTTGAAGAACAGTTTGGGATTAGTCTTACTCTCCTTAGCAATGTGCTTCTCTGTTTCCTTTTTGGCAGCTTTAATTAGTTTTTTAGATAAAGTATTTTTCTCCCTATAGTTTTTTAGAGCTTCAATGGTGCCATCCTGCTTTAGTAGTGCAAATGCTTTCTTTTTACTGTTAATTGCCTGTCTTACTTCTTTGTTTAGCCACATTGGGTTTTTCCTATTTCTAGTCCTTTTATTCCCACAAGGTATAAACCGCTTACACTGCCTATTTAGGATGTTCTTAAACATTTCCCATTTATTATCTGTATTCTCATTTCTGAGGATATTGTCCCAGTCTACCAGATTAAGGGCATCTCTAAGCTGGTCAAACTTTGCCTTCCTAAAGTTCAGTGTTTTTGTGACTCCCTGACAAGTCCCCCTAGTGAAAGACAGGTGAAACTGTACAATATTGTGGTCGCTATTTCCTAAATGCCCAACCACCTGCAGATTTGTTATTCTGTCAGGTCTATTAGATATTATTAGGTCTAAAAGTGCTGCTCCTCTGGTTGGATTCTGCACCAATTCCTAGAAATAGGAAAAACCCAATGTGGCTAAACAAAGAAGTAAGACAGGCAATTAACAGTAAAAAGAAAGCATTTGCACTACTAAAGCAGGATGGCACCATTGAAGCTCTAAAAAACTATAGGGAGAAAAATACTTTATCTAAAAAACTAATTAAAGCTGCCAAAAAGGAAACAGAGAAGCACATTGCTAAGGAGAGTAAAACTAATCCCAAACTGTTCTTCAACTATATCAATAGTAAAAGAATAAAAACTGAAAATGTAGGCCCCTTAAAAAATAGTGAGGAAAGAATGGTTGTAGATGACGAGGAAAAAGCTAACATATTAAACACCTTCTTCTCCACGGTATTCACGGTGGAAAATGAAATGCTAGGTAAAATCCCAAGAAACAATGAAAACCCTATATTAAGGGTCACCAATCTAACCCAAGAAGAGGTGCGAAACCGGCTAAATAAGATTAAAATAGATAAATCTCCGGGTCCGGATGGCATACACCCACGAGTACTAAGAGAACTAAGTAATGTAATAGATAAACCATTATTTCTTATTTTTAGGGACTCTATAGCGACAGGGTCTGTTCCGCAGGACTGGCGCATAGCAAATGTGGTGCCAATATTCAAAAAGGGCTCTAAAAGTGAACCTGGAAATTATAGGCCAGTAAGTCTAACCTCTATTGTTGGTAAAATATTTGAAGGGTTTCTGAGGGATGTTATTCTGGATTATCTCAATGAGAATAACTGTTTAACTCCATATCAGCATGGGTTTATGAGAAATCGCTCCTGTCAAACCAATCTAATCAGTTTTTATGAAGAGGTAAGCTATAGGCTGGACCACGGTGAGTCATTGGACGTGGTATATCTCGATTTTTCCAAAGCGTTTGATACCGTGCCGCACAAGAGGTTGGTACACAAAATGAGAATGCTTGGTCTGGGGGAAAATGTGTGTAAATGGGTTAGTAACTGGCTTAGTGATAGAAAGCAGAGGGTGGTTATAAATGGTATAGTCTCTAACTGGGTCGCTGTGACCAGTGGGGTACCGCAGGGGTCGGTATTGGGACCTGTTCTCTTCAACATATTCATTAATGATCTGGTAGAAGGTTTACACAGTAAAATATCGATATTTGCAGATGATACAAAACTATGTAAAGCAGTTAATACAAGAGAAGATAGTATTCTGCTACAGATGGATCTGGATAAGTTGGAAACTTGGGCTGAAAGGTGGCAGATGAGGTTTAACAATGATAAATGTAAGGTTATACACATGGGAAGAAGGAATCAATATCACCATTACACACTGAATGGGAAACCACTGGGTAAATCTGACAGGGAGAAGGACTTGGGGATCCTAGTTAATGATAAACTTACATGGAGCAGCCAGTGCCAGGCAGCAGCTGCCAAGGCAAACAGGATCATGGGGTGCATTAAAAGAGGTCTGGATACACATGATGAGAGCATTATACTGCCTCTGTACAAATCCCTAGTTAGACCGCACATGGAGTACTGTGTCCAGTTTTGGGCACCGGTGCTCAGGAAGGATATAATGGAACTAGAGAGAGTACAAAGGAGGGCAACAAAATTAATAAAGGGGATGGGAGAACTACAATACCCAGATAGATTAGCGAAATTAGGATTATTTAGTCTAGAAAAAAGACGACTGAGGGGCGATCTAATAACCATGTATAAGTATATAAGGGGACAATACAAATATCTCGCTGAGGATCTGTTTATACCAAGGAAGGTGACGGGCACAAGGGGGCATTCTTTGCGTCTGGAGGAGAGAAGGTTTTTCCACCAACATAGAAGAGGATTCTTTACTGTTAGGGCAGTGAGAATCTGGAATTGCTTGCCTGAGGAGGTGGTGATGGCGAACTCAGTCGAGGGGTTCAAGAGAGGCCTGGATGTCTTCCTGGAGTAGAACAATATTGTATCATACAATTATTAGGTTCTGTAGAAGGACGTAGATCTGGGGATTTATTATGATGGAATATAGGCTGAACTGGATGGACAAATGTCTTTTTTCGGCCTTACTAACTATGTTACTATGTTACTATGTTACTATGATATGCGTGATGGAGGAAAGATAATGAGTTAAGATTTGTCCACATTGAGCTTGAGGAAGTGAGAGGAGAAGAAGGAGGATATGGCCGATAGACACTCTGGGATTCTGGAGAGCAGAGAGGTGACATCTGGGCCAGAGAGGTAGATAACATCATCATAACTTACAATACAAAGCTGGTGCAAATTATGACAGAAATACATGTCAGCCTATGACTGAGTTACATTTCCGGCAATGGCACATGGCAGTTGAAAGATGAACCAAATTTATTAATGAGGCACACACTGCTTAATGAATTTGGCACATTTTATTCCAGCACTCCATTCAGTCTGACTGGAGTTCAAAATGCCAGTCTGAATGAGTTGGGCCTATGTTAACACCACCTACTAGTTGGCTTATTTTGGGCCAGAAATGTGTGCCAGTTTTGGTGCCATTTTGGAGCACAGTGTAGCATGTTAGGCCCTTTTCAGTGAAGCCATGCCCTTTAATAGACAAGGCAAAGAAAGTGTCTAAAATGCATAATAAATATGGTGCAAGTTGTGCCAGAATTCATTCATTCATTCATTCATTCATTCACTCATTTATGTTTTCTATAGGCAATAAATGATTTATACTGAAAAGTACTTTCTAAATTAGTAAATGGGTGGGCGAGTTTTTTTTCCTAGTTGTCTTGAATTATCTTGCTTTTTTTGTCATTACCGTTTTGTTTTGGTAATTCATTATTCTATGATGAGTGTATCATTATTGTAATTAACTCTGTAATGAATGTATCATTCTTGTAATTAAACTGGAACTAAATACAAAAAAATCTAAATGCACTGTTAATAATCATATTACACTGGAGCAACTTTAGCAATGATAGCATTGAGCCTGTGTAGGAATGATTACCTCTCTTAAACCCTCTTTAAGGATTAGTCCCAGCTCAGATACTTACTGTATAGGTTCATAAATGTATAAAAGATACTGGTCCCTCCACTGAGATCTGCATGTTTGTGAAAAATGGGGGTCCTTTGTTTTCCATAAACCCAATTTGCATTCTGTCAGCGAATAGATGGAGCAGTGGCTGTGCCCCTCCTATGGATGTACCATACATTTATTTTAGAGTTTGGAAATCCTCCTTAAATTATATTGTGAACACTATTTCCTATTAATAAACTTCTAAAAGGAAAATGTATACTATATATTAATTACAGTTGAAACTAGAAGTTTACATACACTTTATAAAAAGACACATTTGCATGTTTTTCCTCAATATCTGACATGAAATCAGACTAAACCTTTCCCGTTTAGGTCAATTAGGATTACCATAATTATTAGTATTTGCCCAATGCCAGAATAATGAGAGAGAGAATGTTTAAGGCATTTTTATTACTTACTGCAAAGTCAAAAGTTTACATAAATTTCATTAGTATTTGGTACCATGGCCCTGAAACATTTGGGACATGTCTCCAAAAATTAACGTCTGTGTTCCTGTGCGCATTTGCAAACAATAATCTGGCTGTTTATGTTTCTTTTGGAGTAATAACTTCTTCCCGACAGAATGGTCTTTCAGCTCATGTTGACGCAGCACTCGTTTCACTGTGGATATTGACACAATCTTACCAACTTCTGCAATCATCTTCTCAAGGTCTTTTGCTTTTGTCCTTAGGTTGATATCCACATGTCTGACCAAAGCACGTTCATCTCTGGGACACAGAATCCATCTCCTTCCTGAGTGGTATGAAGGCTAAACATTCCCATCTTGTATCTATTTCCATATAATTCTAAATATGAACGAGGCATCTTCAGGTATCTTGAAATTGTACCCAAGGATGGGTCTGGGTCAGACTTATGCAAGTCCACAATTCTCTTCCTGATATATTGGCTGATTTCTTGAGACTTTCCCATGATGCTATATAAAGAATCAGTGTGTTTCAGGTGTGCATTAAAATACATTCACAGGTGTGTCTCTAATTAACTCAGATGTTGCACAAAAAACTATCAGCAGCTTCCAAACACATGACATCATCATATGGGTAGTCCAAAATTGTTTAAAGACATAGTATTCTTAGTGTATGTAAACTTTTGACTTTGCAGTAAGTAATAAAAATGCCTTAAAACATTCTCTTTCTCTCTCTCTCTCAATATTCTGGAAATGCTACGGGTATCGGAAAATGTCACAATAGTTTTCTTTTAACAAACTTTGGAATTTTTTTCACCACGTAAATAAAAAAGAAACTATACTTGTTTGGTGTCTGTTATCTCATAATGACCTGTAGAATTATAATGGCAGGTCATTTAGCATGTAGTGAACATGGTAACAAAAACAACTGTGGGATTACACTTTTTTTCAATTTCATCGCACTTGAAATCTTTTCCTATTTTCCAGTACATGATATGGTAAAATCAATGGTGTTTTTCAAAAGTACAACTCTTCCTGCAAAAAACAAGCCCTCACATGGCCATTGTGACCAAAAAGTAAAAAAAGTTATGGCACTGAGAAGAAGGGGAGCAAAAAACGAAAGTGCAAAAATGGAAAATGGCCCTGGGGGTTAAGGGGTTAAAGCCTCATTCACAAGTCTGTGTTTAGACAAGTACATGAGAAAATGCTACTAGTGTCATCAGTGTTGTGCATCAGTGTGTCGTCAGTGTATCGTCCATGTGTCCGTTTTTACCATCAGTGTGTCCATTTTGCCATCAGTGTGAGTCATTGTGTTTTTCATGGATGGATAAAGAAATAAATAAATTATAAATCTTCTCCTATACTTTGAAAAGTGAAAGGGAATCTGTCACCTACTTTTTCGCATATAAGCTGAGGCTACCGCCATCAAGGGCTTATCTACAGCATTCTGTAATGCTGTAGATAAGCCTCTGATGTAACCTGAAAGATAAGAAAAACAAGTTAGATTATACTCATCCAGGGCAGTCATGTGATGACGTCCTCTTCCTTGTTTCCTGTTTGCGGCTCCTGCTGAGGGCAGTGTAAAGTACTGCAGTGTGCAGGCGCTGGGCTTCTTGAACCTTTCTCGGCGCCTGCGCACTGCAGTACTTTGATTTGTGTTTTTCACGGGATTTGGATATTTCGCCCCCAGCAGTTCGCCCCTGGGTACATTTCGCCCCCAGCATTTTGCCCCCAGGATGTTTCACCCCTGCACATTTCACCCCCGCACATTTTTCTGCCAGCAGATCACCCCCAGCAGTTCACCCCCAGCAGCTCGCCCCCAGCAGTTCGCCCCCAGCAGTTCGCCCCTGGGTACATTTCGCACCTGCACATTTCGTCCCCAGCAGTTCGCCCCCCAGCAGTTCGCCCTTGGGTACATTTCACCTCCACACATTTCGCCCCCACCAGTTCGCCCACTGCAGTTGCCCCTGGGTACATTTCGCACCGCACATTTCATCCCCAGCATTTGGCCCCCGGATGTTTCACCCCCAGCAGTTCGCCCCCGGCAGTTCGCCCCCAGATGTTTGTACCCTTGTGATTCATGAATTCCCGTCCGTCATCAATGTTTCACCCCCAGCAGTTCGCCCCCGGATGCTTGTACTCTTGTGGTTCATGAATTCCTGTCCGTCATCAATGTTTTGCCCCCAGCAATTCGCCTCCGGCAGTTCGCCCCCAGATGTTTGTACCCTTGTGGTTCTTGAATTCCTGCCCATCATCAATGTTTTGCCCCTAGATGATTGTACCCTTGTGGTTCATGAATTCCTGTCCATCAATTTTTCGCCCCCGGCAGTTCGCCCCCGGATGTTTGTACCCTTGTGATTCATTAATTCCCGTCCATCATCAATGTTTCGCCCCCAGCAATTCCCCCGTTAGTTCACCCCCGGATGTTTGTACCCTTGTGGTTCATGAATTCCTGTCCATCATCAATGTTTCGCCCCCAGCAGAACGCCCCCGGCAGTTCACCCCAGGATGTTTGTCCCCCTGTGGTTCTTGAATTCCTGTCCGTCATCAATGTTTCGCCCCCGGTAGTTCGCCCCCAGATGTTTGTACCCTTGTGGTTCATGAATTCCTGTCCATCATCAATTGCTCGCCCCCAGCAGTTTGCCCCCGGCAGTTCGCCCCCGGATGTTTGTACCTGTCACGGATCGCACCATGACTGTCACCAATATGTCATGATCGGGGTGACCTTTGGCCAGCCCACGGCTATAACATGTGCAGGGGGGCTTATCTTAGTTATCCCTCCACTGCTCAAATGTGATGAAAACACACACAAGGCTATTGACCTCTTAGTTTACCACAGGGGCTTATTTTAGTTATCCCACTGCTCCTACAATATAACACGAACTGCAGAGATTTATGTATATCCCGCTTTACAGTTCTGTGTGAGAACTTGCAGCTCTCTGGCACCCCCCTTGCCCTCAGGTCAGATTAGGTACTGCACCTGGGGTAATTAGTTGCCAGAAAGCCTGCCTGCTAGGTACTGGCTATTGGGCACTCTGCAGTGAGGTGATATAACTACTTTCACTCAGGCAGGAACAATAATTATCAACGCCGTCGTCGCTACAACGACTCCCAAAAGCACAGGACACGGTATGCCGCGACCAGCTTAACGGGTCTGAAGCTAGTCCAAAACAGTAGCGTAATTCCCTTCCAGAGACTGAGGGTACGTTTTAGAGCAGGAGAATGAAACTAGTAATTTCAATATTTTATTCTGAAAGATTAGGCAGTGTTTATAAAACGATTACAAGGATGTTACAATAAGAGACAATTGAACAAAGCAATTAAAAAATAACATGGATTAAAGAAGAAAGATAAAACTCACATGTTTTCAGATCATTTCAAGCAAAACCATGCTGGTAGGCGGAGCCCCAAATGTCCCAGTGCATCAGGAGGTCTGGATAGGAACAGCTCCTCAGGCATAACTGAAGGCTGGGTTAAGTGGAGTCCCTTATACCTGCAGCCTGGTGACATCACTAAAGGGGCTGGTTTCCCGGGACCCTCAGACATACAAATTTCAACAGCAATTCTTATAATTGTCATATCTTCGCTGGAGAATCTGGCAGAGTCATAACACACACCTCATCCATCTTGTATTAAAATTGGCTTTCTATTGGCACCAATTTCGGGCTAGTTGGGACACACGGTTCTGGAGAAATCCGTACTTTATACCTGTTGGGATTAGAGGCTCGTGCTTACAGTGTTTGGCAGATCTACCGATGGATGTTAGCAATATGTACTTATTATTTTCCTAGCCCAAATTGGTGGCCCAATATCTTACTATATCTTAGAACAAAGAACCTCCTATCTTAAGAGAGATATCAAACCAGTTTTAGCTGGTACAATTGTCTATTGCAGCTACAGAGGTCGTAAAAATTATTTTGGTGGGAGGGAATGAGGGATTTGGGATCCATACACACACACATTTCAGCATGTAGAAACACAGACAGAAGGGGGGGTCAGAGCCCACGGTGTGCTAACAGGGAAAACTAATAATCATATTATATTTTATACATTATCGTGACTCTCCACACAGGTCGGGACCTCAACAAAAGGGAGAGAAGTAATTTTTATATTCTGATGAGCAAACTCCGAACATTGCCTGTTTGGGGTTGGTGTGGTTGAACCCGAGCAGGCAATGTTCGATACAAACCCTGTTATGGCTGGCAATCAGGCAACACAGCGTGCAGTAATCAGTAGTGTTGAGCGATACCTTCCGATATCGGAAAGTATCGGTATCGGTTTGGATCGGCCGATATTCAAAAAATATCGGATATCGCCGATACCGATACCCGATCCCAATGCAAGTCAATGGGACCAAAATATCGGAATTAAAATAAACCCTTTCTTTCCTTGTAGGTTCATTCTACCTGAAGGAAAACAACTAAGAATAATGTAGGATGTATGGGGGAGGTGGCGGAGACATTAAAGGCAATGAGGATTAGTCCAATCAAATAGAATAGCATGTTTTTTTTTTTTTTTTAAAGAAGTTCGGATTGAAAAAGATATTGAGTATGTAAATTTTTTTTATTTTGTCAGATATTGATGTTTCACTATTCCACGCCCTTCCCCTTCTTTTTTTTCTTTTTTTTTTTTTTCTTTTCCCACACTTTCATCTTCATCATCATCAGCATCCTTGACATCAACTTCTTCACCTTATTCATCTTCTTCTTCATCTTCTACCTATTTTTTTTTTTATTACATTCTTCATATTCATTTTCTTCAACTATTATTATTCTTCCTATTCTACATATTCTTTTTATTCCACTGTTATTATTCTTCCTATTCTACTTCTTCATCATATTCTCATTTGTGACAGGCATTCCCGTAGTTGTTATCTATAAAAGTTGGAAGATTACACCTTCCGTTCTGCCAGTCACAAAAGTTACATTTGTCCGCGTTCAGTTTGGCCTGCAGCATCAGGCTTTATCCAGGGGCACCACGAGGAGGAACGGACTCACCCCCATACACTGCTTAGTCTTCTTCTGCATATAATTTAGATAATATCTTTTGCTCTGATATTAAGTCTTATGCTTAATGTTCTTCTGCTCTTTGTTCTGCAGCCTCTTGTTCTTCTGCTTCTCGGTCTTCCATGTTGTCGTCTCCAGGGTCTTCGTCTCCAGTGTCGTCATCTCCGCCGTCGTCGTCTCAGCCGTCGTCGTCTCCGCCGTCGTCGTCGTCGTCGTCATCGGGGTGGTCTTCCGGGTCGTCGTCATCGGGGTGGTCTTCCGGGTTGTCGACGTTAGGGTCTTCAACTTGGAAATGTAGCAGAAGGTACAAGAAGGCTGAGAAAATGCCAAGAACCAGCTGATGGAACTGGAACTCGGATGGCTACCCGAAGGTTCAAGAGCCTATGGAACTACCGAGGACCAGCTGACGTTACTGGAACCCGGTTACTAAGCAGGAGGTACCCGTGCTAAAAAGCACTACCAAGGACCGCCTGACGTTGGCGGAACTCGGATACCCAGAAGGAGGCACCTAAGCCAAAGGCTCTGCCCGGAACCAGATGACGTTACTGGAACCAGGATGGGGAGCAGAAGGTACAAGAGCAAAAGACACTGCCGAGAACCAGCTGACGGTACTGGAACCCGGAAGGGTAGCCGAATGTCCAAGAGCCAATGGAACTACCAAGGACCAGCTGACGTTACTGGAACCCGGTTACTAAGCAGGAGGTACCCGTGCCTGAAAGCACTACCAAGGACCACCTGACATTGGTGGAACTTGGATACCCAGAAGGAGGCACCTAAGCCAAAGGCTCTGCCCGGAACCAGCTGACGGTACTGGAACCAGGATGGGGAGCAGAAGGTACAAGAGCAAAAGACACTGCCGAGAACCAGCTGACGGTGCTGGAACCAGGTGGTGGACCCGAAGGCCCACAGGAGAGGAGAGAACAGCTAGGCCGCGAGGCAGCCGCAGTTACCGAACCCCAACAGTCCTACAGGGGGAGCTGGGCCTACTGGCACTACAGAACCAGCCTTGACTACCAGTTCACGCAGCCCACATAGGAAGCTCCTAAACTGGAGGCACCCTGGAGTTGGCTAACTCGACCGCCCCACGACGGGGCAAGCATAGGCGTCTCAGTGAAGTTGACACAACCCGGAAACAGCTGACGGTGCTGAAACCAGGCTTGGCACGAGGGAGTACCTGTGACAAGAACACTGCCGAGAACCAGCTGGCGGTGCTGGAACCCGGATGCGTTGCCCCAGTGTGCAAGAGCCAATGGCACGACCGAGGACCAGCTGACGGTGCTGGAACCCGGTTACTAAGCTGTAGGTGCCCGCGCTTAAAAGCACTACCAAGGACCGCCTGGCGTTGGCGGAACTCGGATACCCAGGAGGAGGCACCTAAGCCAAAGGCTCGGCCCGGAACCAGCTGACGGTGCTGGAACCAGGTGGTGGACCCCAAGGCCCACAGGAGAGGAGAGAACAGCTAGGCCGCGAGGCAGCCGCAGTTACCGAACCCCAACAGTCCTACAGGGGGAGCTGGGCCTACTGGCACTACAGAACCAGCCTTGACTACCAGTTCACGCAGCCCACATAGGAAGCTCCTAAACTGGAGGCACCCTGGAGTTGGCTAACTCGACCGCCCCACGACGGGGCAAGCATAGGCGTCTCAGTGAAGTTGACACAACCCGGAAACAGCTGACGGTGCTGAAACCAGGCTTGGCACGAGGGAGTACCTGTGACAAGAACACTGCCGAGAACCAGCTGGCGGTGCTGGAACCCGGATGCGTTGCCCCAGTGTGCAAGAGCCAATGGCACGACCGAGGACCAGCTGACGGTGCTGGAACCCGGTTACTAAGCTGTAGGTGCCCGCGCTTAAAAGCACTACCAAGGACCGCCTGGCGTTGGCGGAACTCGGATACCCAGGAGGAGGCACCTAAGCCAAAGGCTCGGCCCGGAACCAGCTGACGGTGCTGGAACCAGGTGGTGGACCCCAAGGCCCACAGGAGAGGAGAGAACAGCTAGGCCGCGAGGCAGCCGCAGTTACCGAACCCCAACAGTCCTACAGGGGGAGCTGGGCCTACTGGCACTACAGAACCAGCCTTGACTACCAGTTCACGCAGCCCACATAGGAAGCTCCTAAACTGGAGGCACCCTGGAGTTGGCTAACTCGACCGCCCCACGACGGGGCAAGCATAGGCGTCTCAGTGAAGTTGACACAACCCGGAAACAGCTGACGGTGCTGAAACCAGGCTTGGCACGAGGGAGTACCTGTGACAAGAACACTGCCGAGAACCAGCTGGCGGTGCTGGAACCCGGATGCGTTGCCCCAGTGTGCAAGAGCCAATGGCACGACCGAGGACCAGCTGACGGTGCTGGAACCCGGTTACTAAGCTGTAGGTGCCCGCGCTTAAAAGCACTACCAAGGACCGCCTGGCGTTGGCGGAACTCGGATACCCAGGAGGAGGCACCTAAGCCAAAGGCTCGGCCCGGAACCAGCTGACGGTGCTGGAACCAGGTGGTGGACCCCAAGGCCCACAGGAGAGGAGAGAACAGCTAGGCCGCGAGGCAGCCGCAGTTACCGAACCCCAACAGTCCTACAGGGGGAGCTGGGCCTACTGGCACTACAGAACCAGCCTTGACTACCAGTTCACGCAGCCCACATAGGAAGCTCCTAAACTGGAGGCACCCTGGAGTTGGCTAACTCGACCGCCCCACGACGGGGCAAGCATAGGCGTCTCAGTGAAGTTGACACAACCCGGAAACAGCTGACGGTGCTGAAACCAGGCTTGGCACGAGGGAGTACCTGTGACAAGAACACTGCCGAGAACCAGCTGGCGGTGCTGGAACCCGGATGCGTTGCCCCAGTGTGCAAGAGCCAATGGCACGACCGAGGACCAGCTGACGGTGCTGGAACCCGGTTACTAAGCTGTAGGTGCCCGCGCTTAAAAGCACTACCAAGGACCGCCTGGCGTTGGCGGAACTCGGATACCCAGGAGGAGGCACCTAAGCCAAAGGCTCGGCCCGGAACCAGCTGACGGTGCTGGAACCAGGTGGTGGACCCCAAGGCCCACAGGAGAGGAGAGAACAGCTAGGCCGCGAGGCAGCCGCAGTTACCGAACCCCAACAGTCCTACAGGGGGAGCTGGGCCTACTGGCACTACAGAACCAGCCTTGACTACCAGTTCACGCAGCCCACATAGGAAGCTCCTAAACTGGAGGCACCCTGGAGTTGGCTAACTCGACCGCCCCACGACGGGGCAAGCATAGGCGTCTCAGTGAAGTTGACACAACCCGGAAACAGCTGACGGTGCTGAAACCAGGCTTGGCACGAGGGAGTACCTGTGACAAGAACACTGCCGAGAACCAGCTGGCGGTGCTGGAACCCGGATGCGTTGCCCCAGTGTGCAAGAGCCAATGGCACGACCGAGGACCAGCTGACGGTGCTGGAACCCGGTTACTAAGCTGTAGGTGCCCGCGCTTAAAAGCACTACCAAGGACCGCCTGGCGTTGGCGGAACTCGGATACCCAGGAGGAGGCACCTAAGCCAAAGGCTCGGCCCGGAACCAGCTGACGGTGCTGGAACCAGGTGGTGGACCCCAAGGCCCACAGGAGAGGAGAGAACAGCTAGGCCGCGAGGCAGCCGCAGTTACCGAACCCCAACAGTCCTACAGGGGGAGCTGGGCCTACTGGCACTACAGAACCAGCCTTGACTACCAGTTCACGCAGCCCACATAGGAAGCTCCTAAACTGGAGGCACCCTGGAGTTGGCTAACTCGACCGCCCCACGACGGGGCAAGCATAGGCGTCTCAGTGAAGTTGACACAACCCGGAAACAGCTGACGGTGCTGAAACCAGGCTTGGCACGAGGGAGTACCTGTGACAAGAACACTGCCGAGAACCAGCTGGCGGTGCTGGAACCCGGATGCGTTGCCCCAGTGTGCAAGAGCCAATGGCACGACCGAGGACCAGCTGACGGTGCTGGAACCCGGTTACTAAGCTGTAGGTGCCCGCGCTTAAAAGCACTACCAAGGACCGCCTGGCGTTGGCGGAACTCGGATACCCAGGAGGAGGCACCTAAGCCAAAGGCTCGGCCCGGAACCAGCTGACGGTGCTGGAACCAGGTGGTGGACCCCAAGGCCCACAGGAGAGGAGAGAACAGCTAGGCCGCGAGGCAGCCGCAGTTACCGAACCCCAACAGTCCTACAGGGGGAGCTGGGCCTACTGGCACTACAGAACCAGCCTTGACTACCAGTTCACGCAGCCCACATAGGAAGCTCCTAAACTGGAGGCACCCTGGAGTTGGCTAACTCGACCGCCCCACGACGGGGCAAGCATAGGCGTCTCAGTGAAGTTGACACAACCCGGAAACAGCTGACGGTGCTGAAACCAGGCTTGGCACGAGGGAGTACCTGTGACAAGAACACTGCCGAGAACCAGCTGGCGGTGCTGGAACCCGGATGCGTTGCCCCAGTGTGCAAGAGCCAATGGCACGACCGAGGACCAGCTGACGGTGCTGGAACCCGGTTACTAAGCTGTAGGTGCCCGCGCTTAAAAGCACTACCAAGGACCGCCTGGCGTTGGCGGAACTCGGATACCCAGGAGGAGGCACCTAAGCCAAAGGCTCGGCCCGGAACCAGCTGACGGTGCTGGAACCAGGTGGTGGACCCCAAGGCCCACAGGAGAGGAGAGAACAGCTAGGCCGCGAGGCAGCCGCAGTTACCGAACCCCAACAGTCCTACAGGGGGAGCTGGGCCTACTGGCACTACAGAACCAGCCTTGACTACCAGTTCACGCAGCCCACATAGGAAGCTCCTAAACTGGAGGCACCCTGGAGTTGGCTAACTCGACCGCCCCACGACGGGGCAAGCATAGGCGTCTCAGTGAAGTTGACACAACCCGGAAACAGCTGACGGTGCTGAAACCAGGCTTGGCACGAGGGAGTACCTGTGACAAGAACACTGCCGAGAACCAGCTGGCGGTGCTGGAACCCGGATGCGTTGCCTTGCCTATTAAAGATTGTCTTCCTAGAGCCCCAACTAGCGGTGTTGGAGCAAAGGGTAAGCAGGGGGAGATGAGTGTAGGCCGAAGCCTGCACTGGAGGCAGCTTTAATGCTGCACAAGTAAAAGGTTGCTCTATTTGTTTTGCTCCTTGCACACGCTGACTAAAACACGTACACTATTTAGCCCATTATACTGTCAAACAGTTGTGGAGGCGTGACTTGTCTTTTTAACGAGACGCAGCACAGGTGTCAAAATTTGCACCTAGGTACTGGGCGCAGCTTCCTGAGCGTTGTTATTTGCTGTACAGGAGTCTGCGCTCTTGTGTTATCCCTTGGCAATGCCCTGTTAGCGCTGCCCATCTTATGACCTCATTTCATGTTGGCCGGTGCGGTTAACGATGGCCATAAATCCCAGACCCACAGTGTCTTTTCATAAAGCCACACTGCGGTGCTGGGATTCGTGGCCTTGAGCAGTAAATATTTTGGCCGCTCACACACGTCCTTACACCTGCTTCAGACTGGGCGGCCTCTGCTGATCCCTTCTCGCATGCCGCGGCCATGAGGCTGCACAGTCTGAAGAAGGCGGAAGGAGATGAGTTAAGACAGGCGAAGATATGCACTGCTCGTGCCCATCAATCACACCCTCGCAGTCAAAATAATTAAGACAACGAGGAGCATTTTATTCAGGCAGGGCGGACGAACAGGCGCAAGTAGCCAACCAATGATGTCAGAAGACGGGAAGCGCTACCAAGGGGGGTGCTGCGTATCATTAGAAAGGAAAGTCACACCTCAGGGACAGTGGAATGGTCTCAAAGAGACACATTTTGTACGTGTTGAGTTCCACGTGGGCAAGGAGAAAACGTCAGCCACCTTGTACAAATGCAGCAGTACTGCTGTACAAGGTGGCTGTTATACATAGAAACACCTGGGGGTGGTGGCCAGGCTCCCTTCAATTTCAGTTCATGTGCCTGCGTGGCGTTTGCAGGTCACGTTGCAAGCTGCACAGCAGGGGAACAGCTGGCGGTGCTGAACCCCACTAACACATTGGCTGGTGTTTTTCTCTGTGCAGCTAGCATGTCCGGGCAGAAACTGGCGTTGTTTGAGCCCAGGGTCAGCAGGAGGAGGAGAGGAGCAAAGTGTAGGCCGAAGCCTGCACTGGTGGCAGCTTTTGTTCTGTTGTGCCAGCGTGGCTTGTGCTGGACACGTTGCCGACTACACAGCAGGGGAACAGCTGGCGGTGCTGAACCCCACTAACACATTGGCTGGTGTTTTTCTCTGTGCAGCTAGCATTTCCGGGCAAAAACTAGCGGTGTTTGAGCCCAGGGTCAGCAGGAGGAGTAGAGGAGCAGAGTGTTGGCCAAAGCCTAGTTGAACCAATTTCAAAGGTTACCTTTAACCCCCCCCTCAGGTGTTGCAAGGTACAAGAGCCACACCTTGAACAGCATTATTGATGCACAAGTCAAAGGTTGCTCTATTTAATTTTGCTCCTTGCACACGCTGAATTAAACACGTACACTATTTAGCCCATTATACTGTCAAACAGTAGTGGAGGCGTGACTACTAGTCTTTTTAAGGAGACGCAGCACAGGTGTACAAATTTACACCTAGGTGCTGTGCGCAGATTCCTTACCGTTGTTATTTGCAGTACAGGAAACTGCGCTCTTGTGTTATCCCTTGGCAATACCCTGTTAGTGCAGGCCGTCTCATGACCTCATTTCATGTTGGCCGGTGCGGTTAACGATGGCCATAAATCCCAGACCCACAGTGGCTTTTCCTAAAGTCACACTGCGGTGCTGGGATTCGTGGCCTTGTGCAGTAAATATGTTCGCCGCTCACACATGTCCTTACACCTGCTTCAGACTGGGCGGCCTCAGCTGATCCCTTATCGCATGCCGCGGCCATGAGGCCGCACAGTCAGAAGAAGGCGGAAGGAGGGGAGTGAAAACAGGGGAACATATGCACTGCTCGTGCCCATCAATCACACCCTCGCAGTCAAAATATATGAGACAACGGGGGGCGTTGTGTCGGGCAGGGGGGACGCACAGGCACAGCCAGCCAACCAATGATGTCAGGAGACGGGCAGCGCTAACAATGGGGGTGCTGCGTGTCATTAAAAAGGAAAGTCACACCTCAGGGACATTGTAATGGTCTGTAATGAGACACATTTTGTACTTGTTGAGTTCCACGTGTGCAAGGAGAAAAAGTCAGCCACCTTGTACAAATGCAGCAGTACTGCTGTACAAGGTGGCTGTTATACATAGAAACACCTGGGGGGGTGGGGGGCAGGCTCCCTTCAATTTCAGTTCATGTGCCTGCGTGGCGTTTGCAGGTCACGTTGCAAGCTACACAGCAGGGGAACAGCTGGCGTTGCTGAACCCCACTGACACAATGACTGGTGTTTTTCTCTGTGCAGATTGCATGTCCGGGCAAAAACTAGCGGTGTTAGAGCCCAGGGTCAGCAGGAGGAGGAGGAGAGGAGCAAAGCGTAGGCCGAAGCCTGCACTGGTGGCAGCTTTTGGTCGGTTGTGCCAGCGTGGCTTGTGCTGGACACGATGCCGGCTACACAGCGGGGGAACAGCTGGCGGTGCTGAACCCCACTAACACATTGGCTGGTGTTTTTCTCTGTGCAGCTAGCATGTCCGGGCAGAAACTGGCGTTGTTTGAGCCCAGGGTCAGCAGGAGGAGGAGAGGAGCAAAGTGTAGGCCGAAGCCTGCACTGGTGGCAGCTTTTGTTCAGTTGTGCCAGCGTGGCTTGTGCTGGACACGTTGCCGACTACACAGCAGGGGAACAGCTGGCGGTGCTGAACCCCACTAACACATTGGCTGGTGTTTTTCTCTGTGCAGCTAGCATTTCCGGGCAAAAAATAGCGGTGTTTGAGCCCAGGGTCAGCAGGAGGAGTAGAGGAGCAGAGTGTAGGCCGAAGCCTAGTTGAACCAATTTCAAAGGTTACCTTTAACCCCCCCCTCAGGTGTTGCAAGGTACAAGAGCCACACCTTGAACAGCATTAATGATGCACAAGTCAAAGGTTGCTCTATTTAATTTTGCTCCTTGCACACGCTGAATTAAACACGTACACTATTTAGCCCATTATACTGTCAAACAGTTGTGGAGGCGTGACTTGTCTTTTTAACGAGACGCAGCACAGGTGTCAAAATTTGCAACTAGGTACTGGGCGCAGATTCCTGAGCGTTGTTATTTGCTGTACAGGAGTCTGCGCTCTTGTGTTATCCCTTGGCAATACCCTGTTAGTGCAGGCCGTCTCATGACCTCATTTCATGTTGGCCGGTGCGGTTAACGATGGCCATAAATCCCAGACCCACAGTGGCTTTTCCTAAAGTCACACTGCGGTGCTGGGATTCGTGGCCTTGTGCAGTAAATATGTTCGCCGCTCACACATGTCCTTACACCTGCTTCAGACTGGGCGGCCTCAGCTGATCCCTTATCGCATGCCGCGGCCATGAGGCCGCACAGTCAGAAGAAGGCGGAAGGAGGGGAGTGAAAACAGGGGAACATATGCACTGCTCGTGCCCATCAATCACACCCTCGCAGTCAAAATATATGAGACAACGGGGGGCGTTGTGTCGGGCAGGGGGGACGCACAGGCACAGCCAGCCAACCAATGATGTCAGGAGACGGGCAGCGCTAACAATGGGGGTGCTGCGTGTCATTAAAAAGGAAAGTCACACCTCAGGGACATTGTAATGGTCTGTAATGAGACACATTTTGTACTTGTTGAGTTCCACGTGTGCAAGGAGAAAAAGTCAGCCACCTTGTACAAATGCAGCAGTACTGCTGTACAAGGTGGCTGTTATACATAGAAACACCTGGGGGGGTGGGGGGCAGGCTCCCTTCAATTTCAGTTCATGTGCCTGCGTGGCGTTTGCAGGTCACGTTGCAAGCTACACAGCAGGGGAACAGCTGGCGTTGCTGAACCCCACTGACACATTGACTGGTGTTTTTCTCTGTGCAGATTGCATGTCCGGGCAAAAACTAGCGGTGTTAGAGCCCAGGGTCAGCAGGAGGAGGAGGAGAGGAGCAAAGCGTAGGCCGAAGCCTGCACTGGTGGCAGCTTTTGGTCGGTTGTGCCAGCGTGGCTTGTGCTGGACACGATGCCGGCTACACAGCGGGGGAACAGCTGGCGGTGCTGAACCCCACTAACACATTGGCTGGTGTTTTTCTCTGTGCAGCTAGCATGTCCGGGCAGAAACTGGCGTTGTTTGAGCCCAGGGTCAGCAGGAGGAGGAGAGGAGCAAAGTGTAGGCCGAAGCCTGCACTGGTGGCAGCTTTTGTTCAGTTGTGCCAGCGTGGCTTGTGCTGGACACGTTGCCGACTACACAGCAGGGGAACAGCTGGCGGTGCTGAACCCCACTAACACATTGGCTGGTGTTTTTCTCTGTGCAGCTAGCATTTCCGGGCAAAAACAAGCGGTGTTTGAGCCCAGGGTCAGCAGGAGGAGTAGAGGAGCAGAGTGTAGGCCGAAGCCTAGTTGAACCAATTTCAAAGGTTACCTTTAACCCCCCCCTCAGGTGTTGCAAGGTACAAGAGCCACACCTTGTGCAGCATTAATGCTGCACAAGTAAAAGGTTGCTCTATTTGTTTTGCTCCTTGCACACGCTGACTAAAACACGTACACTATTTAGCCCATTATACTGTCAAACAGTTGTGGAGGCGTGACTTGTCTTTTTAACGAGACGCAGCACAGGTGTCAAAATTTGCACCTAGGTACTGGGCGCAGATTCCTGAGCGTTGTTATTTGCTGTACAGGAGTCTGCGCTATTGTGATCCCTTGGCCATGCGCTGTGAGCGCTTCCTGTCTTCTGACCTCATTTCATGTCGGCCGTTGCGGTTAGCGATGGACATGAATCCCAGACCCACAGTGTGTTTTTAAAAAATCACACTGCGGTGCTGGGATTCGTGCCCTGGTGCACTAAATATGTTTGCCGCTCACACATGTCCTTACACCTGCTTCAGACTGGGCAGCCTCATCTGATCCCTTATCGCCTGCCGCGGCCATGAGGACACCTAGTCTGAAGAAGGCGGAAGGAGATGAGTGAACACAGGCAAACATATGCACTGCACATGCCCATCAATCACACCCTCGCTGTCCAAAAAAATAAGACACCGAGGGCCGTTGTTTCGAGCAGGGGAGATGCACAGGCGCAGCCAGCTAACCAATGATGTCAAAAGACGGGCAGCGCTAACAAGGGTGGTGCTGCGTGTCATTACAAAGGAAAGTCACACCTCAGGGACATTGTAATGGTCTCTAATGAGACACATTTTGTACGTGTTGAGTTCCACGTGGGCAAGGAGAAAAAGTCAGCCACCTCGTACAAATGCAGCAGTACTGCTGTACAAGGTGGCTGATATACATAGAAACACCTGTGGGTGGGGGGCAGGCTCCCTTCAATTTCAGTTCATGTGCCTGCGTGGCGTTTGCAGGTCACGTTGCAAGCTACACAGCAGGGGAACAGCTGGCGTTGCTGAACCCCACTGACACATTGACTGGTGTTTTTCTCTGTGCAGATTGCATGTCCGGGCAAAAACTAGCGGTGTTAGAGCCCAGGGTCAGCAGGAGGAGGAGGAGAGGAGCAAAGTGTAGGCCGAAGCCTGCACTGGTGGCAGCTTTTGGTCGGTTGTGCCAGCGTGGCTTGTGCTGGACACGATGCCGGCTACACAGCGGGGGAACAGCAGGCGGTGCTGAACCCCACTAACACATTGGCTGGTGTTTTTCTCTGTGCAGCTAGCATGTCCGGGCAGAAACTGGCGTTGTTTGAGCCCAGGGTCAGCAGGAGGAGGAGAGGAGCAAAGTGTAGGCCGAAGCCTGCACTGGTGGCAGCTTTTGGTCGGTTGTGCCAGCGTGGCTTGTGCTGGACACGTTGCCGACTACACAGCAGGGGAACAGCTGGCGGTGCTGAACCCCACTAACACATTGGCTGGTGTTTTTCTCTGTGCAGCTAGCATTTCCGGGCAAAAACAAGCGGTGTTTGAGCCCAGGGTCAGCAGGAGGAGTAGAGGAGCAGAGTGTAGGCCGAAGCCTAGTTGAACCAATTTCAAAGGTTACCTTTAACCCCCCCCTCAGGTGTTGCAAGGTACAAGAGCCACACCTTGTGCAGCATTAATGCTGCACAAGTAAAAGGTTGCTCTATTTGTTTTGCTCCTTGCACACGCTGACTAAAACACGTACACTATTTAGCCCATTATACTGTCAAACAGTTGTGGAGGCGTGACTTGTCTTTTTAACGAGACGCAGCACAGGTGTCAAAATTTGCACCTAGGTACTGGGCGCAGATTCCTGAGCGTTGTTATTTGCTGTACAGGAGTCTGCGCTATTGTGATCCCTTGGCCATGCGCTGTGAGCGCTTCCTGTCTTCTGACCTCATTTCATGTCGGCCGTTGCGGTTAGCGATGGACATGAATCCCAGACCCACAGTGTGTTTTTAAAAAATCACACTGCGGTGCTGGGATTCGTGCCCTGGTGCACTAAATATGTTTGCCGCTCACACATGTCCTTACACCTGCTTCAGACTGGGCGGCCTCATCTGATCCCTTATCGCCTGCCGCGGCCATGAGGACACCCAGTCTGAAGAAGGCGGAAGGAGATGAGTGAACACAGGCAAACATATGCACTGCACATGCCCATCAATCACACCCTCGCTGTCCAAAAAAATAAGACACCGAGGGCCGTTGTTTCGAGCAGGGGAGATGCACAGGCGCAGCCAGCTAACCAATGATGTCAAAAGACGGGCAGCGCTAACAAGGGTGGTGCTGCGTGTCATTACAAAGGAAAGTCACACCTCAGGGACATTGTAATGGTCTCTAATGAGACACATTTTGTACGTGTTGAGTTCCACGTGGGCAAGGAGAAAAAGTCAGCCACCTCGTACAAATGCAGCAGTACTGCTGTACAAGGTGGCTGATATACATAGAAACACCTGTGGGTGGGGGGCAGGCTCCCTTCAATTTCAGTTCATGTGCCTGCGTGGCGTTTGCAGGTCACGTTGCAAGCTACACAGCAGGGGAACAGCTGGCGTTGCTGAACCCCACTGACACATTGACTGGTGTTTTTCTCTGTGCAGATTGCATGTCCGGGCAAAAACTAGCGGTGTTAGAGCCCAGGGTCAGCAGGAGGAGGAGGAGAGGAGCAAAGTGTAGGCCGAAGCCTGCACTGGTGGCAGCTTTTGGTCGGTTGTGCCAGCGTGGCTTGTGCTGGACACGATGCCGGCTACACAGCGGGGGAACAGCAGGCGGTGCTGAACCCCACTAACACATTGGCTGGTGTTTTTCTCTGTGCAGCTAGCATGTCCGGGCAGAAACTGGCGTTGTTTGAGCCCAGGGTCAGCAGGAGGAGGAGAGGAGCAAAGTGTAGGCCGAAGCCTGCACTGGTGGCAGCTTTTGGTCGGTTGTGCCAGCGTGGCTTGTGCTGGACACGTTGCCGACTACACAGCAGGGGAACAGCTGGCGGTGCTGAACCCCACTAACACATTGGCTGGTGTTTTTCTCTGTGCAGCTAGCATTTCCGGGCAAAAACAAGCGGTGTTTGAGCCCAGGGTCAGCAGGAGGAGTAGAGGAGCAGAGTGTAGGCCGAAGCCTAGTTGAACCAATTTCAAAGGTTACCTTTAACCCCCCCCTCAGGTGTTGCAAGGTACAAGAGCCACACCTTGTGCAGCATTAATGCTGCACAAGTAAAAGGTTGCTCTATTTGTTTTGCTCCTTGCACACGCTGACTAAAACACGTACACTATTTAGCCCATTATACTGTCAAACAGTTGTGGAGGCGTGACTTGTCTTTTTAACGAGACGCAGCACAGGTGTCAAAATTTGCACCTAGGTACTGGGCGCAGATTCCTGAGCGTTGTTATTTGCTGTACAGGAGTCTGCGCTATTGTGATCCCTTGGCCATGCGCTGTGAGCGCTTCCTGTCTTCTGACCTCATTTCATGTCGGCCGTTGCGGTTAGCGATGGACATGAATCCCAGACCCACAGTGTGTTTTTAAAAAATCACACTGCGGTGCTGGGATTCGTGCCCTGGTGCACTAAATATGTTTGCCGCTCACACATGTCCTTACACCTGCTTCAGACTGGGCGGCCTCATCTGATCCCTTATCGCCTGCCGCGGCCATGAGGACACCCAGTCTGAAGAAGGCGGAAGGAGATGAGTGAACACAGGCAAACATATGCACTGCACATGCCCATCAATCACACCCTCGCTGTCCAAAAAAATAAGACACCGAGGGCCGTTGTTTCGAGCAGGGGAGATGCACAGGCGCAGCCAGCTAACCAATGATGTCAAAAGACGGGCAGCGCTAACAAGGGTGGTGCTGCGTGTCATTACAAAGGAAAGTCACACCTCAGGGACATTGTAATGGTCTCTAATGAGACACATTTTGTACGTGTTGAGTTCCACGTGGGCAAGGAGAAAAAGTCAGCCACCTCGTACAAATGCAGCAGTACTGCTGTACAAGGTGGCTGATATACATAGAAACACCTGTGGGTGGGGGGCAGGCTCCCTTCAATTTCAGTTCATGTGCCTGCGTGGCGTTTGCAGGTCACGTTGCAAGCTACACAGCAGGGGAACAGCTGGCGTTGCTGAACCCCACTGACACATTGACTGGTGTTTTTCTCTGTGCAGATTGCATGTCCGGGCAAAAACTAGCGGTGTTAGAGCCCAGGGTCAGCAGGAGGAGGAGGAGAGGAGCAAAGTGTAGGCCGAAGCCTGCACTGGTGGCAGCTTTTGGTCGGTTGTGCCAGCGTGGCTTGTGCTGGACACGATGCCGGCTACACAGCGGGGGAACAGCAGGCGGTGCTGAACCCCACTAACACATTGGCTGGTGTTTTTCTCTGTGCAGCTAGCATGTCCGGGCAGAAACTGGCGTTGTTTGAGCCCAGGGTCAGCAGGAGGAGGAGAGGAGCAAAGTGTAGGCCGAAGCCTGCACTGGTGGCAGCTTTTGGTCGGTTGTGCCAGCGTGGCTTGTGCTGGACACGTTGCCGACTACACAGCAGGGGAACAGCTGGCGGTGCTGAACCCCACTAACACATTGGCTGGTGTTTTTCTCTGTGCAGCTAGCATTTCCGGGCAAAAACTAGCGGTGTTTGAGCCCAGGGTCAGCAGGAGGAGTAGAGGAGCAGAGTGTAGGCCGAAGCCTAGTTGAACCAATTTCAAAGGTTACCTTTAACCCCCCCCTCAGGTGTTGCAAGGTACAAGAGCCACACCTTGTGCAGCATTAATGCTGCACAAGTAAAAGGTTGCTCTATTTGTTTTGCTCCTTGCACACGCTGACTAAAACACGTACACTATTTAGCCCATTATACTGTCAAACAGTTGTGGAGGCGTGACTTGTCTTTTTAACGAGACGCAGCACAGGTGTCAAAATTTGCACCTAGGTACTGGGCGCAGATTCCTGAGCGTTGTTATTTGCTGTACAGGAGTCTGCGCTATTGTGATCCCTTGGCCATGCGCTGTGAGCGCTTCCTGTCTTCTGACCTCATTTCATGTCGGCCGTTGCGGTTAGCGATGGACATGAATCCCAGACCCACAGTGTGTTTTCAAAAAATCACACTGCGTGGCTGGGATTCGTGGCCTTGTGCAGTAAATAGGTTTGCCGCTTACACATGTCCTTACACCTGCTCCAGACTGGGCGGCCTCAGCTGATCCCTTATCGCCTACCACGGCCAGGAGGCCGCACAGTCTGAAGAAGGCGGAAGGAGATGAGTTAAGACAGGCGAACATATGCACTGCTCGTGCCCATAAACCACACCCTCGCTGACAAAATAAATATGACAACGAGGGGCGTTGTTTCTAGCAGGGCGGATGCACAGGCGCAGCCAGCTAACCATGATGACAAAAGACGGGAAACGCTACCAAGGGGGGTGCTGCGTATCATTACAAAGGAAAGTCACACCTCAGGGACAGTGGAATGGTCTCAATGAGACACATTTTGTACGTGTTGAGTTCCACGTGGGCAAGGAGAAAAAGTCAGCCACCTTGTACAAATGCAGCAGTACTGCTGTACTAGGTGGCTGTTATACATAGAAACACCTGGGGGGGTGGGGCCAGGTTCCCTTTTAATTTCAGTTCCTGTGCCTGCATGGCGTTTGCAGGTCACGTTGCCGGCTACACAGCAGGGGAACAGCTGGCGTTGCTGAACCCCACTAACACATTGGCTGGTGTTTTTCTCTGTGCAGCTAGCACTTCCGGGCAAAAACTAGCGGTGTTTGAGCCCAGGGTCAGCAGGAGGAGGAGAGGAGCAGAGTGTAGGCCGAAGCCTGCACTGGTGGCAGCTTTTGTTCTGTTGTGCCAGCGTGGCTTGTGCTGGACACGTTGCCGACTACACAGCAGGGGAACAGCTGGCGGTGCTGAACCCCACTGACACATCACCTAGTGTTTTTTTCTGTGTAGACAACACTTCCAGGTGGCAACTGACAGTGTTGAAACCCAGGGAATCAAAGAGGAGCAGAGTGTAGGCCGAAGCCTGCAGTGGAGCAAGTTGAAAGGGAACCTTTAACCCCCCCCCCCAGGCATTTGTTGCTGAAAGAGCCATCTTGTACAGCAGTAATACTGCACATGGAAAATGGTGGCTCCGAAAATTATGCTCCTTGCAAACGCTGAAGTACACACTCATATAATGTGTCCCCTCACACCGTCAAACCATCCCGGAAGTGGGACTTTCCTTTGTAATGTGACACAGCACAGCCGTCATTCCAACCCCCTTGGTGCCGGGCACCACCTCCTCAACGTTGTTTGGTTCTGTCACGGAGCCCGCACTGTAATGTTATCCCTTGGCCATGCACAGTTAGCGGTGCCCGTCTTCTGACATCATGTAGGTGTCAGGCTGGCAGTGCCTGTGCGTCCAAGCTGCCCGAGATCCAACCTTGCAGTGTCATCTAATGTAGTCCCACTGCGGGCCAGGGATCCATGGGCATGCGCAGTGCATATCATCGCCTCTCACTCACCTCCTTCCTGCTTCTTCAGACTGTGCGGCGTCACGGCCGTGGCATGCTATTAGGGATCAGCTGACGCCGCCTAGTCTGAAGAAGCGTGAAGAAGGGGAGTGAGAGGCTAGTATATGCACTGCGCATGGCCATGGATACCAGGCCCACTGTGGGATCACATTAGACGACACTGCGAGGTGTGATTTCGGGCAGCGTGGACGCACAGGCGCAGCCAGGACGACAACAAATGATGTCAGAGGACGGGCAGCGCAAACTGTGCATGGCCAAGGGATAACATAACAGCGCAGGGTCCATGACGGAATCAAACAACGCTAAGGAGGCAGCGCACGGTGCCAAGGGGGTAGCAATGACGGCTGTGCTGCGTCACATTACAAAGGAAAGTCCCACCTCCGGGACGGTTGGACGGTGTGAGGGGACACATTACATGAGTGTGTAGTTCAGCGTTTGCAAGGAGCATAATTTCAAGAGCGACCTTTCCCTTGTGCAGTATTAGTGCTGCACATGGTGGCTCTTTCAGTAACAAACGCCTAGGGGGGGGGGGGGGACAGGTCCCCTTACATTTTAGTTGTGCCAGCGTGGCGGTCGCATGACACGTTGCCGGATACACAGCTGGGGATCAGCTGACGTTACTGAACCCCAATAACAGAGGAGCGACTGTTGACTGTGCACACAGCACTTCCAGGCACCAACTGGCGGTGTTAGAGCCCAGGGACAGCAGGAGGAGCAGATTGGAGGTATTGCCGCACACACAGCTGGGGATCAGCTGACGTTACTGAACCCCAATAACAGAGGAGCGACTGTTGACTGTGCACACAGCACTTCCAGGCACCAACTAGCGGTGTTAGAGCCCAGGGACAGCAGGAGGAGCAGATTGGAGGTATTGCCGCACACACAGCTGGGGATCAGCTGACGTTACTGAACCCCAATAACAGAGGAGCGACTGTTGACTGTGCACACAGCACTTCCAGGCACCAACTGGCGGTGTTAGAGCCCAGGGACAGCAGGAGGAGCAGAGGAACAGAGTGTAGGCCGAAGCCTGATTGGAGCAAGTTGAAAGGAAACCTTTAACCCCCCCCCCCAAGACGTTTGTAGCTGAAAGAGCCATGTTGTGCAGCACTAAGGATGCAAAAGGAAAAGGTTGCTCTTTTAATTATGCTCCTTGCAAACACCGAAGTAAACACTAAAAATGTGTCCCTTTATACCGTTAAACCGTTCCGGAGGTGCGAATTTCCTTCGTAATGGGACACAGCACAGCTGTCATTCCTATCCCCTTGATGCCGTGCGCTGCCTCCTCAGCGTTGTTTTAAGCTGCCACGGAGCCTGCGCTGTTCTGTTAGCCCTTGGCCATGCCCAATTAGCGCTGCCTGTCTTCTGACATAATTTGGTGTCAGGCTGTCAGTGCCTGTGCGTCCACGCTGCTCCAGATCCCACCTCGCAGTCTCATCTAACGTAATCCCACTGCGGGCCTTGGAACCATGGGCATGCACAGTGCATAACCTCGACTCTCACTCCCCTCCTTCCCTCTTCTTCAGACTGTGCGGTGTCACGGCCGTGGCATGCTAGGGATCAGCTGACGGCGCACAGTCTAAAGAAGGCGGAGGGAAATGAGCGAGAGCCCGAGGGGAAGATATGCACTGCGCATGCCCATGGATCCCAGGCCCGCAGTGTGACTCAATCAGAAGACACTGCGAGGCGGGATCTCGGGCACCGCGGCCGCACAGGCGCAGCCAGCCTGACACCAAATTATGTCAGAAGACAGGCAGCGCAAATAGGGCATGCCCAAGGGATAACAGAACAGCGCAGGCTCCGTGACAGCTTAAAACAACGCTGAGGAGGCAGCGCATGGCACCAAGGGGGTAGGAATGACGGCTGTGCTGCGTCACATTACGAAGGAAAGTCCCAGCTCCGGGACGGTATAACGGTATCAGTGAACACATTTTATAAGTGTTAAGTTCTGCGTGTGCAAAGAGCTAAAAAAAAAGAGCTACCTTTTCCTTGTGCAGCATTACTGCTGCACAAGATGGCTCTTTCAGTAACAAACGACGGGGGGGGGGGGGGGGGGACAGGTTCCCTTACATTTAGGTTGTTGTGCCAGCGTGGCGGTCGCAGGACACATTGCCGGCTACACAGCTGGGGATCAGCTGACGTTACTGAAACCCAATAACACTGGGTCGTATGTTTTTACTGTGCAGCCTGCACTTCTGAGCCGCAACTGGCGGTGTTGGAGCCCAGGAATAGCAGTTCAGGTGGTAGAAAGATGAACACAGCAGGAGACCTGGATGACACCCAATTACTTAATCAGGCAGAGGAGTGGCAAATTCCTGCGAGATCCAGGCCTGGTTCATTTTCAGGAAAGTAAGCCGGTCAACGTTATCGGAGGATAGTCGCATGCGACGGTCTGTTAGTACACCACCTGCGGCACTAAAGACACGTTCCGATAAGACACTAGCCGCAGGGCAAGCCAGCACCTCCAATGCATACTGGCTTAGCTCTGGCCATGTATCCAGCTTAGAGACCCAAAACTTGAACGGGGAAGAGCCGTCTGGGAGTACAGTAAGAGGGCAAGCCATGTAGTCTGTCACCATCTGACGGAACCGTTGCCTCCTGCTGACTGGAGCCGCCGGTGATGGTGTAGACATTTGGGGCGGGCACACAAAAGTGTGCCAGAGTTGTGCCATACTGGGCTTGCCTTGGGCAGAGGCACTGCTTCTGCTCCCTCTTTGGGCAGAGCCTCCCCCACTGCCTCGACGCACTGAGCTGCTTTGTAAAGCACTAGCAGCACTCCTCTCAGTTGGACAGGAGAAGATGATGGAATTCACCAGTGTGTCGTGGTACTCCCGCAATTTACGCTCCCGGGTCAACGCAGGGATGAGGTTTTGGACGTTGTCCCGGTAGCGAGGATCGAGGAGGGTGAACACCCAATAATCAGGCATGTTGAGAATGTGGTCGATGCGGCGGTCGTTTCTCAGGCACTGCAGCATGAAATCCACCATGTGCTGCAGAGTGCCAACCGGCCCAGAAACGCTGTCCCCTGCTTGAGACATGATCTCTGCCCGCTCGTCATCACCCCACCCTCGCTGTACACACTGACCACTGGACAATTGTGTCGCTCCCTCCTCTGGACGGAGCTCTTCCTCCTCCATTGACTCCTCCTCATCCTCCTCACAAATTGGCCCCTGCGTACCCCTTTGTGAGGAACCACGTGGCGCTGACTCTCCAGAAGCTGATGGAAAAGGTGACTCCTCATCCTCCACCTCTTCCACCACATCATCCCTTAACCCTTGCAAAGTTTGCTGAAGCAGGCAGATAAGGGGGACAGTCATGCTGACTAGTGCATCATCTGCACTTGCCATCCGCGTGGAATAATCAAAAGGACGCAAAACCTGGCAGACGTCCTTCATAGTGGCCCACTCTGTGGTTGTGAAGTCTGATCGGCGCTGACTGCGACTTCTTTGCGCCTGATGCAGCTGGTACTCCATAACTGCTTGCTGCTGCTCACACAACCGCTCCAACATATGTAACGTGGAATTCCACCGGGTAGGTAGGTCACATATGATGCGGTGTTCCGGAAGGCGGAATCGGCGCTGCAGAGCAGCAATGCGGGATCTGGCCAAGCTGGAACGCCGCAAGTGAGCACACTCTAGGCGGACCTTGTGCAGCAGGGCATCAAGATCCGGATAGTCCCTCAGAAAACTCTGCACAACCAAATTGAGCACATGTGCCAGACATGGGATGTGAGTGAGGTTGCCAAGGGCCAAAGCTGCCACCAGATTTCGGCCATTGTCACACACTACCATGCCTGGCTGGAGATTCGCTGGCAGTAACCACACATCGCTCTCCTGCTTTATGGCATTCCAGAGCTCCTGCGCTGTGTGGCTTCGATGCCCCAATGAAACTAGTTTCAAGACGGCCTGCTGACGTTTGGCCACGGCTGTGCTCATGTCGGTCATAGGTAAACGTTCACGGGTCCATGTGGGGGTGGACTGTGACGGATCCTGCAGAGAGGAATCAGAGGAACTGGTGTAAGAGGAGGAGTCGATGCGTACAGACTGGATTCCTGCAATCCTTGGAGTGGGCAGGACACGTCCTGCGCCACTCGCACGATCTGTACCTGGCTCAACAACATTAACCCAATGGGCAGTGAGGGAAACATATCGCCCCTGTCCATGCTGACTGGTCCACGCATCGGTGGTGAGGTGGACCTTGCTACTGACGGCGTTCAGTAGCGCATGTTTTATGTTTGCCTCAACATGCCTGTGCAGGGCAGGGACAGCCTGCCTGCTGAAGTAAAAGCGGCTGGGCACCTTGTACTGTGGGACTGCCAATGCCATCAAGTCACGGAAGCTGTCAGTCTCCACCAGCCTGAACGAGAGCATTTCCAGGGACAACAGTTTGGCAATGCCTGCATTCAGAGCCTGTGCTCGGGGGTGGTTGGCCGAGAATGCCCGCCTTTTCTCCCATGCCTGTACTACCGATGGCTGTAGAGTAGACTGGGAGTGTGAGGATGACTGGGAAGGTGGTGCTGTGGGTGGAATTACACAAGGTCTCTGGGAGGAAGCCAAACCAGCTGTGCGTGAGCTGGAGGAAGAGGCAACACGAGCTGAAGAGGTGGTAGCTGCCGCTGTTGGTTGGCCTACATCTTCAGTGTGTTTCTGTAACTCCACCGCGTGCCTGGTCCGCACATGTTTCCACATATTTGTGGTATTGAGGTTGCTGACATTTTTCCCTCTTTTTACTTTATGATGACACAGCTTGCATTTGACAAAACAAATGTCATCTGCAACTGTGTCAAAAAAGGACCAGGCACTGCAAGTCTTGGGAGCGCCCTTTTTGGCTTTGGAAAGAGACAGGCTCCTAACGGGTGCCAAAGTGGAGGCTACAGGCTCCGCAGTCTTCCCCCTCCCTCTCCCTCTTTGGCCCGTAAGAGGAAGCTCTTCCTCTGAGCTGCTCCCACCACCTTCCTGTTCCTCACGCCACGATGGGTCAAGGACCTCATCATCTCCACTACCCTCTGCCACCAACTGCTCCTCCTGGGTAGTCTCAGCAGCACAGTACGCATGAGAAAGCGGCACCTGAGTTTCATCATCAGATGCGTACTGCGCTGTGGTCACCGGAGGCACTGGCCCACCTGCCTCTTCAGAGTCAGAGAGAAAAAGGTGTTGGGCATCACTGCACACTGCCTCTTCTTCCATTTCTCCAATGCTGCTTGGCTGGCCCCCTGTTTCCAAGCCAAGAGATTCAGAGAACAGAAGTAGAGACGGCTCCTGTCCTGGGCTCTCTGACTGCCTGGCCAATTTGGCAGGTGGTGAAGAGACAGATGGCTGCTCGCCAGTGCTCTGTGCCTGAGAGGATGTGGCACTAACTGAAGTCGATGCCGAGGCGTTAGCTGCCATCCACCCGACAACGGCTTCAATTTGGTCTTCACGCAGCAGCGGTGCACGGCGCTCTCCGACAAAGCTGCGCATGAAGGACTGTTCCCTGCTGAAACTGAGTGACGACGAGTCACCGGCGCCCGCAGCAGGCACAGAATCACCACGTCCTCTCCCTGCTCCTCTCCCTGCTCCGCGCCCACGCCCACGTGCCTTACTCCCTGCCCTCTTCATCTTGGTTGACAGATAAAGATAAGCAGAAAAGTACTAAGGCCTTAGTGTGCTTATTCCTGTAATGCTCCTCCTAACAGGTGTAAGAAACACTAATGTTGTAAATTGTGGACTAAACTTTATTATTTTTCAAATGTGGCCTACACAAGTGTAAGTTGTGTTTGGTGAACTTAACCTTTTTTTTGGTGCAGATCGGGCTACAGAGCTAGTTTAAATCACACGGAGACCGTGCAGACAGCCGTAAACGGCGCTGCAAGGCCAAGAAACCCTCCTCTAGGTTATCCTATATAGTGTTTTTCCACTATTTAGCTGGATACAAGTGGAAAGACACTAATAGGAATTTTTTTTTTCAAATTTTAAACTGGCTGCACTATTTGAAAAAAAGGAAATTGATTTTCAAGGTATGAGGCAGTAACGCACCCTGAGCTGAATCCAACCGGCTATGGCTGCACACAGACTACAGGGCGAGCTGCGCTCACACAGAGACCGTGCAGACAGCCGTAAACGGCGCTGCAAGGCCCCCAAAAAAACCTCTAGGTTATCCTATGTAGTGTTTTTCCACAATTGAGCTGGAGACTGGTGGAAAGACACTAATAGGAATTTTTTTTTTTTTCAAATTTTAAACAGGCTGCACTATTTGAAAAAAAGGAAAATTTTTCTCAAGGTATGAGCCAGTAACGAACCCTGAGCTGAATCCAACCGGCTATGGCTGCACACAGACTACAGGGCGAGCTGGGCTCACACGGAGACCGTGCAGACAGCCGTAAACGGCGCTGCAAGGCCAAAAAACCCTCCTCTAGGTTATCCTATATAGTGTTTTTCCACTATTTAGCTGGATACGAGTGGAAAGACACTAATAGGAATTTTTTTTTTCAAATTTTAAACAGGCTGCACTATTTGAAAAAAAGGAAAATTTTTCTCAAGGTATGAGCCAGTAACGAACCCTGAGCTGAATCCAACCGGCTATGGCTGCACACAGACTACAGGGCGAGCTGGGCTCACACGGAGACCGTGCAGACAGCCGTAAACGGCGCTGCAAGGCCCAAAAACCCCCCTCTAGGTTATCCTATGTAGTGTTTTTCCACAATAGAGCTGGAGACTGGTGGAAAAACACTAATAGGAAATTTGAGAAAAAATGTGCAGCAGGCTGCACTAAGAGCAAAAAAGAACAACTGTGTGAGGCAGTGTGAACCCCCCCTGAGCTGAATACAACCGGGTATATGGCTGCACACAGACTACAGAGTGAGCTGCACACACACACACACACAGAGACCTTGCAGAACGCTGTTAAAACAGCGCTGCAAGGCAAGAGCAAGGTGAACAGTGAAGAACACACAGCGTTTTGCTAAATTAGCCTTTGGAAAGGAAAATAAAGCAATTAGCTAGCTCGACTGGCCCTCAGTTAGAACACAGCGTCCTGTCCCTAACTGAAATCACAGCAGAGTGAGCGCAAAATGGCGGCAGCGCTTTTTTATAGTGCAGAGTGACATCATTTCAGCAGCCAATCCCAGCCTTGCCAGTACTTACATGCCCACCATGCTAAACAGGATGTGCCCACACTTTCATTCATTCCTCATTGGCTGCTGCGTTCAATTTGAATTCTGGGAACTTCCGATTCCGGTATCCGATACGCGGGAAGTATCGGAATTCAGTATCGGAATTCCGATACCGCAAATATCGGCCGATACCCGATACTTGCGGTATCGGAATGCTCAACACTAGTAATCAGCGCACATACAGAGATCTGGCAATAACCAAAAACAATAGGACGAGCTCTGAGACGTGGAATCTCTGTAGACTGCAGTACCTGATCTATCCTCACACAACTATAAGCAGCAGTGGATTGCGCCTATAACTACCTATGCAACTCGGCACTGCCTGAGGAGCTGACTAGCCTGAAGATAGAAATACAAGCCTGACTTACCTCAGAGAAATACCCCAAAGGAATAGGCAGCCCCCCACATATAATGACTGTTAGCAAGATGAAAAGACAAACGTAGGAATGAAATAGATTCAGCAAAGTGAGGCCCGATATTCTAGACAGAGCGAGGATAGCAAAGAGAACTATGCAGTCTACAAAAAACCCTAAAACGAAAACCACGCAAAGGGGCAAAAAGACCCACCGTGCCGAACTAACAGCACGGCGGTGCACCCCTTTGCTTCTCAGAGCTTCCAGCAAAAGTTAATAGCAAGCTGGACAGAAAAAACAGAAAACAAACTAGAAGCACTTATCTAGCAGAGCAGCAGGCCCAAGGAAAGATGCAGTAGCTCAGATCCAACACTGGAACATTGACAAGGAGCAAGGAAGACAGACTCAGGTGGAGCTAAATAGCAAGGCAGCCAACGAGCTCACCAAAACACCTGAGGGAGGAAGCCCAGAGACTGCAATACCACTTGTGACCACAGAAGTGAACTCAGCCACAGAATTCACAACAGTACCCCCCCCTTGAGGAGGGGTCACCGAACCCTCACCAGAACCCCCAGGCCGACCAGGATGAGCCACATGAAAGGCACGAACAAGATCTGGGGCATGGACATCAGAGGCAAAAACCCAGGAATTATCTTCCTGAGCATAACCCTTCCATTTGACCAGATACTGGAGTTTCCGTCTAGAGACACGAGAATCCAAAATCTTCTCCACAATATACTCCAATTCCCCCTCCACCAAAACAGGGGCAGGAGGCTCCACAGATGGAACCATAGGTGCCACGTATCTCCTCAACAACGACCTATGGAATACATTATGTATGGAAAAGGAGTCTGGGAGGGTCAGACGAAAAGACACCGGATTGAGAATCTCAGAAATCCTATACGGACCAATAAAACGAGGTTTAAATTTAGGAGAGGAAACCTTCATAGGAATATGACGAGAAGATAACCAAACCAGATCCCCAACACGAAGTCGGGGTCCCACACGGCGTCTGCGATTAGCGAAAAGCTGAGCCTTCTCCTGAGACAAGGTCAAATTGTCCACCACCTGAGTCCAGATCTGCTGCAACCTGTCCACCACAGAATCCACACCAGGACAGTCCGAAGACTCAACCTGTCCTGAAGAGAAACGAGGATGGAACCCAGAATTGCAGAAAAATGGAGAGACCAAGGTAGCCGAGCTGGCCCGATTATTAAGGGCGAACTCAGCCAACGGCAAAAATGACACCCAATCATCCTGGTCAGCGGAAACAAAACATCTCAGATATGTTTCCAAGGTCTGATTGGTTCGTTCGGTCTGGCCATTAGTCTGAGGATGGAAGGCCGAGGAGAAAGATAGGTCAATGCCCATCCTACCACAAAAGGCTCGCCAGAACCTCGAGACAAACTGGGAACCTCTGTCAGAAACAATATTCTCAGGAATGCCATGTAAACGAACCACATGCTGGAAGAACAAAGGCACCAAATCAGAGGAGGAAGGCAATTTAACCAAGGGCACCAGATGGACCATTTTAGAAAAGCGATCACAGACCACCCAAATGACCGACATTTTTTGAGAAACGGGAAGGTCAGAAATGAAATCCATCGAAATATGTGTCCAAGGCCTCTTCGGGACCGGCAAGGGCAAAAGCAACCCACTGGCACGTGAACAGCAGGGCTTAGCCCTAGCACAAATTCCACAGGACTGCACAAAAGCACGCACATCCCGTGACAGAGATGGCCACCAGAAGGATCTAGCAACCAACTCCCTGGTACCAAAGATTCCTGGATGACCGGCCAGCACCGAACAATGAAGTTCAGAGATAACTTTACTAGTCCACCTATCAGGGACGAACAGTTTCTCGGCCGGACAACGATCAGGTTTATTAGCCTGAAATTTCTGCAACACTCTCCGCAAATCAGGGGAGATGGCAGACACAATGACTCCTTCCTTGAGGACACTCGCCGGCTCAGATAACCCCGGAGAGTCGGGCACAAAACTCCTAGACAGAGCATCCGCCTTCACATTTTTAGAGCCCGGAAGGTATGAAACCACAAAATCAAAACGAGCAAAAAATAACGACCAACGGGCCTGTCTAGGATTCAAGCGCTTGGCAGACTCAAGATAAGTAAGGTTCTTATGATCAGTCAAAACCACCACGCGATGCTTAGCACCCTCCAGCCAATGACGCCACTCCTCGAATGCCCACTTCATGGCCAGCAACTCTCGGTTGCCCACATCATAATTACGCTCAGCAGCAGAAAATTTCCTGGAAAAGAAAGCACATGGTTTGAACACTGAGCAACCAGAACCTCTCTGTGACAAAACCGCCCCTGCACCAATCTCAGAAGCATCAACCTCGACCTGGAACGGAAGAGAAACATCAGGTTGACACAACACAGGGGCACAGCAAAAACGACGCTTCAACTCCTGAAAAGCCTCCACGGCAGCAGAAGACCAATTAACCAAATCAGCACCCTTCTTGGTCAAATCGGTCAATGGTCTGGCAATGCTAGAAAAATTACAGATGAAGCGACGATAAAAATTAGCAAAGCCCAGGAATTTCTGCAGACCCTTTAGAGATGTCGGCTGAGTCCAATCCTGGATGGCCTGAACCTTAACCGGATCCATCTCGATAGTAGAAGGGGAAAAGATGAACCCCAAAAATGAAACTTTCTGCACACCGAAGAGACACTTTGATCCCTTCACGAACAAGGAATTAGCACGCAGTACCTGGAAAACCATTCTGACTTGCTTCACATGAGACTCCCAATCATCTGAGAAGATCAAAATGTCATCCAAGTAAACAATCAAGAATTTATCCAGATACTCACGGAAAATGTCATGCATAAAAGACTGAAAAACAGATGGAGCATTGGCAAGTCCGAACGGCATCACCAGATACTCAAAATGACCCTCGGGCGTATTAAATGCCGTTTTCCATTCATCTCCTTGCCTGATTCTCACCAGATTATACGCACCACGAAGATCTATCTTGGTGAACCAACTAGCCCCCTTAATCCGAGCAAACAAGTCAGAAATCAATGGCAAGGGATACTGAAACTTAACAGTGATCTTATTAAGAAGGCGGTAATCAATACACGGTCTTAGCGAACCATCCTTCTTGGCTACAAAAAAGAACCCTGCTCCCAATGGTGACGACGATGGGCGAATATGTCCCTTCTCCAGGGACTCCTTCACATAACTGCGCATAGCGGTGTGTTCAGGTACGGACAAATTAAATAAACGACCCTTAGGGAATTTACTACCAGGAATCAAATCGATAGCACAATCACAATTCCTATGCGGAGGTAGGGCATCAGACTTGGACTCTTCAAATACATCCTGAAAGTCCGACAAGAACTCTGGGATGTCAGAAGGAATGGATGACGAAATAGACAAAAATGGAACATCACCATGTACTCCCCGACAACCCCAGCTGGTTACCGACATAGAGTTCCAATCCAATACTGGATTATGGGTTTGTAGCCATGGCAACCCCAACACGACCACATCATGCAAATTATGCAGTACCAGAAAGCGAATAACTTCCTGATGTGCAGGAGCCATGCACATGGTCAGCTGGGCCCAGTACTGAGGCTTATTCTTGGCCAAAGGTGTAGCATCAATTCCTCTCAACGGAATAGGACACCGCAAAGGCTCCAAGAAAAATCCACAACGTTTAGCATAATCCAAATCCATCAGATTCAGGGCAGCGCCTGAATCCACAAACGCCATGACAGAATACGATGACAAAGAGCACATTAAGGTAATGGACAAAAGGAATTTGGACTGTACAGTACCAATAACGGCAGAGCTATCGAACCGCCTAGTGCGTTTAGGACAATTAGAAATAGCATGAGTAGAATCACCACAATAGAAACACAGTCTGTTCAGACGTCTGTGTTCTTGCCGTTCTACTTTAGTCATAGTCCTGTCGCACTGCATAGGCTCAGGTTTACTCTCAGACAATACCGCCAGATGGTGCACAGATTTACGCTCGCGCAAGCGACGACCGATCTGAATGGCCAAGGACATGGACTCATTCAAACCAGCAGGCATAGGAAATCCCACCATTACATCCTTAAGAGCTTCAGAGAGACCCTTTCTGAACAAAGCCGCTAGTGCAGATTCATTCCACAGAGTGAGTACTGACCACTTTCTAAATTTCTGACAATATACTTCTATATCATCCTGACCCTGGCATAAAGCCAGCAGATTTTTCTCAGCCTGATCCACTGAATTAGGCTCATCGTAAAGCAATCCGAGCGCCAGGAAAAACGCATCGACACTACTCAATGCAGGGTCTCCTGGCGCAAGAGAAAACGCCCAGTCCTGTGGGTCGCCGCGCAAAAAAGAAATAATAATCAAAACCTGTTGAATAGGATTACCAGAAGAATGAGGTTTCAAGGCCAAAAATAGCTTACAATTATTTCTGAAGCTCAGGAACTTAGTTCTGTCACCAAAAAACAAATCAGGAATCGGAATTCTTGGTTCTAGCATCGATTTCTGATCAATAGTATCTTGAATCTTTTGTACATTTACAACGAGATTATCCATTGAGGAGCACAGAGCCTGAATATCCATGTCCACAGCTGTGTCCTGAAGCACTCTAATGTCTAGGGGAAAAAAAAGACTGAAGACAGAGCTAAGAAAAAAAAATGATGTCAGGATTTCTTTTTTCCCTCTATTGGGAATCATTGGTGTGGCTCCTTGTAGTGTTATGGCTGGCAATCAGGCAACACAGCGTGCAGTAATCAGCGCACATACAGAGATCTGGCAATAACCAAAAACAATAGGACGAGCTCTGAGACGTGGAATCTCTGTAGACTGCAGTACCTGATCTATCCTCACACAACTATAAGCAGCAGTGGATTGCGCCTATAACTACCTATGCAACTCGGCACTGCCTGAGGAGCTGACTAGCCTGAAGATAGAAATACAAGCCTGACTTACCTCAGAGAAATACCCCAAAGGAATAGGCAGCCCCCCACATATAATGACTGTTAGCAAGATGAAAAGACAAACGTAGGAATGAAATAGATTCAGCAAAGTGAGGCCCGATATTCTAGACAGAGCGAGGATAGCAAAGAGAACTATGCAGTCTACAAAAAACCCTAAAACGAAAACCACGCAAAGGGGCAAAAAGACCCACCGTGCCGAACTAACAGCACGGCGGTGCACCCCTTTGCTTCTCAGAGCTTCCAGCAAAAGTTAATAGCAAGCTGGACAGAAAAAACAGAAAACAAACTAGAAGCACTTATCTAGCAGAGCAGCAGGCCCAAGGAAAGATGCAGTAGCTCAGATCCAACACTGGAACATTGACAAGGAGCAAGGAAGACAGACTCAGGTGGAGCTAAATAGCAAGGCAGCCAACGAGCTCACCAAAACACCTGAGGGAGGAAGCCCAGAGACTGCAATACCACTTGTGACCACAGAAGTGAACTCAGCCACAGAATTCACAACAAAACCCTTAACTTTCCAGATTGGGTTTGCTCATCACTAGATACAGTATGATATGTAATGGATGACAAAAAGAAGCCATTTAAGTATAACACCACTAGTACATGACAGTAAAATGATAGTCACTTGTCTTAGATCAGGGGTGTCAAACTCATATTCACCAAGGGCCACCTCAATTTAATGGTTGTCCCCAAAGGGCCATTTGTTGCTGAAAGACCGAATGCACACAACTGAGTCCCATCCAGAACATACATTTCTCTCCACAGAGCAGTGCATGCTCCTGTATAAGGCATGGCACGATGGATCAGCTCTTTGCCAGGCACATCTTCCCTGGATCTCACTGAAATCATGGAGAGCTATGGCTGCAGCTTACAGTCACTTGTCATTGTCGTTGGTGCTGAAAGTTGCTGATAAACAGCTGGTTCAATGCAGAATACAACTGGACACTGTTCTTGGCCTATTCTGAAGAATGGGTATCTATAAAAAATAGATCCTGAAGTGAGAATACCTCTTTTATCTGCTGCTCCAATCTTTTGTTTACTGGCAGAGTGTTCTGTGAGGGCTAATCCCAAAACCCCCCATCTCAAGACCTGATAAAGAGGTTCTGTAGAAGCTGGTTAACACCACTTTAGTTCAGCAAAGCCAATATCTCAGTTCTGCAGAGCTGGTTGGTGGGATTAACCCTGTAGTCAGTCAACAATCCCCCTGGTTCCATATATAGCCTGCATTACAGGGGTATTCTCATGCCGAACAGCAAAATCAAAATAAGGCAGCATGCTTCAGCAATCATGTTGCAGTAAGCATGCTGCCGATCTTCCCCTCCTGGTACTTACCTAGAGGCCTCTGTACAAATCCCTAGTTAGACCGCACATGGAGTACTGTGTCCAGTTTTGGGTACCGGTGCTCAGGAAGGATATAATGGAACTAGAGAGAGTACAAAGGAGGGCAACAAAATTAATAAAGGGGATGGGAGAACTACAATACCCAGATAGATTAGCGAAATTAGGATTATTTAGTCTAGAAAAAAGACGACTGAGGGGCGATCTAATAACCATGTATAAGTATATAAGGGGACAATACAAATATCTCGCTGAGGATCTGTTTATACCAAGGAAGGTGACGGGCACAAGGGGGCATTCTTTGCGTCTGGAGGAGAGAAGGTTTTTCCACCAACATAGAAGAGGATTCTTTACTGTTAGGGCAGTGAGAATCTGGAATTGCTTGCCTGAGGAGGTGGTGATGGCGAACTCAGTCGAGGGGTTCAAGAGAGGCCTGGATGTCTTCCTGGAGCAGAACAATATTGTATCATACAATTATTAGCTTCTGTAGAAGGACGTAGATCTGGGGATTTATTATGATGGAATATAGGCTGAACTGGATGGACAAATGTCTTTTTTCGGCCTTACTAACTATGTTACTATCTTACTATGTCTTCTGCTCATCTTTGCCTAATCTTCTCCTGGCTGTGTGGGCTGGCGATGGCCATGCTGGATTCTTAGGCCACCATGAGTCTTGGTGACAGGAGACCACCTGAAGAAGACGGTGTATGCCGTTGAAACGCGTTGTGGCTCAACTCAATCTGATGTCAGAGTCCTTTTTTCTGCGCTCCTAGGACCGGCTTTTTCTTCTATAACCTGTTATTATATCCTCTATTGGGGGTATCCAGCTGGAGCTGCGGGGATTCAGCTGTCTACCTTCCCCTTCTTGTGACTACTGCTAGCGCTCTACTTACAAACCGCCAACTATTGAGCTATACTGTATGTGCAATTCCATGGTGACAGGAGAGGCATCATGCGCTCTGGATTGACTGATGAATGGGGCAGCAGTGATGTCATGTCAGTGAGCGGACTGGAGACATTCGGCCTCAATGCTGCGGCATTTGTCATGCTTCATGGATCAGTAATCCAGGGAAGATGAAAAGACAGCCAGAAGCAGGAGAAGACATCACAGGGAACTGCTAGGCTGCACTCCGTGACCCAAGGAGCTGCAGCAGCGACTAATAAGTATGTCCATTTTTTTGTTCTAGGGAGATACTACTCCTTTAAGGCCAGCCAGAAGAGACACTGGGTGAGCTGCTGAAAAGGCAGCCACAGGAATCCCCCGCATTTGGGGTCCTGTATATTTTACTCCCAGGTATGTTCTGCCCTAGATGTTTTGATCCCTGCATGTTGACCCCAAAAGATGAGGGTGTATCATCTGGGGTTACAATGTTAGGTGCAAAACATAAGATGGCGACACATCCAGGGACAAAATGCTGTAGGAGAAACATTCGGGGATGAAACATCTGGGGGCAAACTGCTGGGGGCGAAACATTGATGACAGACGAGAATTCATGAACCACAAAGGTACAAACATCCGGGGCAAACTGCCGGGGGCGAACTGCTGGGGGCGAAACTGATGACGGACAGGAATTCATGAACCACAAGGGTACAAGCATTCGGGGGCAAACTGCCGGGGGCAAACTTCTTGGGGTGAAATATTGATGATGGAAAGGAATTCATGAACCACAAGGGTACAAATGTCTTGGGGTGAACTTCCGGTGGCAAATCATCCAGGGGCCAAATGCTGGGGATGAAATGTGCGGGGGCAAAATGTACCCAGTGGCGAACTGCTGGGGGCGAAATGTGCGGGGGTGAAATGTGCGGGAGCGAAACATCCTGGGGGCTAAATCCTGGTGACGAAATGTGCGGGTTGCGAAATGTACCCAGGGACGAACTGCTGGGGGCGAACTGCTGGGGGGTGAACTGCTGGTGGCGAAATGTGCGGGGATGAAATGTGCGGGGGCGAAACATCCTGGGGGATGAAATGTGCGGGTGTGAAATGTACCCAGGGGCGAACTGCTGGGGGCAAACTGCTGGGGGCAAACTGCTGGGGGCGAAACATCCTAGAACTGTTTTTCACAGACCCATAAACTTGTATTGGCCGTGTTTCCAGGAAGAAAACAAACATGTCTCATTGTGCTTTGCACGGACACACAGTCCATGAAAAAAGACTGACGTGAATTACACCATAGATTAAAATGGGTACGTGTGGTATCCGTGAATACAATGGATATAACACGCATGTACAACACGGACGTGTGAATGGGGCCTAAGGCTACTTTCACACTAGCGTTAACTGAAATCCGTCACAATGCGTCGTTTTGCAGAAAAAAAGCATCCTGCAAAAGGGCTTGCAGGATGCGTTTTTTCCCCATAGACTTGTATTGACGACGCATTGCGACGGATTGTCACACGTCGCATCCGTCGTGCGACGGATGCGTCGTGCTTTGGCGGCCCGTCGGGAGCAAAAAACGCTACATGTAATGTTTTTTGCTCCTGACGGACCGCTTTTTCCGACTGCGCATGCGCGGCCGGAACTCCGCCCCCACCTCCCCGCACCTCACAATGGGGCAGCGGATGCGCCGGAGAAATGCATCCTCTGCCTCTGTTGTGCAGTGCGTTAAACGCTAGCGTCGGAATCTCTGCCCGACGTATTGCGACGGGGAGATTCCGACGCTAGTGTGAAAGTAGCCTAAGAGTATGCTCAAATACAGCAGATTTTCTTGAAGACATATCTGTGAAATTCCATGTGAGCTATCCAGCAGTGTTTTTTTTAAGATGACGCAGTTGTTTCATAGTGCTTTTTTTTGTGGCAAAGAAAACGACAAACATGTAAACTCCTACTACAAACTGCACGTATTTTGGTAGCATTCTTTCTCACTTTGATGCCTTTATTTGGTGCATATTCTAGGTGAGTTTTTTTTCTTGCACTTTCTAATAGGACAAGAAGAACACATAAAAAGAGTATGGCTAAATAAAAAAAGCCCCAAAGAAAGCCTATTAAAAATCATTAAATTCATGTCATTTTTATAAACCTATGAAAATCTGCAGCCTAAAAGGTCTTGTTTTTGAAATTGACCTGGCAATGTTCTATGTTCCTGTTTCAGTCTGAAAATTTAAAATAAAATAAAAAATTACTGCATTCAGAAAGGAATACATTTCTATTATCTAAAGATATATGTACTTTTTAAAACCTGCACATTGCTATTGTATAGAGGATTAGCTAGGAAGCACAAAAGGAGAACAGACAAAAGCTATTTTGGTTGGGCTGCAGTTTGAACTAATCTAAAAATATCAGTGATGATGACGTCTGTGCTGGTTTAGTGGTGCAATAAATCTGGGATTGGTGAAACCTTAAAACAATGACTGGCTGTATTTAATGAATCCATATTGTTGCCTCTTATGAAGGGAGGAAGGTCAATGAAAAATAATAAAATTAAATATCTTGTTGTGAATGGAAGGCCCATGAAAGACACAGTGGTTCAGTGTTTAGGCCGGCTTCACACTTGCGAGTTTTACGGACGTAAGAGCGCAGAAACTACGTCCGTAAAACTCGCAAAAAATACGGCACAATTATTCTCTATGCCTCTGCTCCTATCTGCCGTATTTTACTGATCAGTATTATACGGCTTTCTACGGCCGTACAAAATCGCAGCATGCTGCGTTTGTCACCGTACTGCGCAAGAAATACGCCAATGAAAGTCTATGGAAGCGTGAAAAATACGGATTACACACGGACAAGCAGTGTGACTTGCGAGAAATACGCAGCGCTGTTAGAGAGAAAAGCCGGCAATTCAGTGCGGTGTACAGTAAAATCACACTGACAGCTTACAGTAGAATAGGTAGAATAAATGTGTACACATAGAATAGGTATATATATATATATATATGTCAGTGAGACACATATATGTATATATATTAATATTTATTCCAGCGCTATACAGCTTGAAAGCCGGTAATTCAATTACCGGCTTTTTCTTTCTCCTTCCTAAAACCCGACATGATTTGAGACATGGTTTACATACAGTAAACCATGTCTTCTCTCCATTTTTTTTGCAGATTCCACACTACTAATGTCAGTAGTGTGTATCTGCAAAATTTGGCCGTTCTAGCTCTTAAAATAAAGGGTTAAATGGCGGAAAAAATTGGCGTGGGCTCCCGCGCAATTTTCTCCGCCAGAGTAGTAAAGCCAGTGACTGAGGGCAGATATTAATAGCCTGGAGAGGGTCCATGGTTATTGCCCCCCCCCTGGCTAAAAATATCTGCCCCCAGCACAATTTTCACAACGTGCGTCGGTATGTCGGGCCGACGCATTGCGACGGCCCCGTACTGATGTAAGTGTGAAAGAAGCCTAACCCTAAATTTAGCCCCAACCCTAACCCTAAATTTAGCCCCAACCCTAACCCTGAATTTAGCCCCAACCCTAACCCTAAATTTAGCCCGAACCCTAACCCTAAATTTAGCCCCAACCCTAACCCTAGCCCTAGCCCTAACTCTAACCCTAGCCCTAACCCTAGCCCTAACCCTAACCCTAGCCCTAACCCTAGCCCTAGCCCTAACCCTAACCCTAGCCCTAACCCTAGCCCTAACCCTAACCCTAGCCCTAACCCTAGCCCTAACCCTAGCCCTAACCCTAGCCCTAACCCTATGCCTAGCCCTAACCCTAACCCTAACGCTAGCCCTAACCCTAGCCCTAACCCTAGCCCTAACCCTAACCCTAATTTTAGCCCCAACTGCTCTTCTCCTGCCGGCCGGCAGATGGTGCTAGATGGCGGGCGCACTGCGCATGCGCCCGCCATTTTCTTTTCCCCGGCAGCCAGGAGGAGCAGCAGGAGGACCCAGGGACACCGGTGAGTATGATAGGGTCCCCGAATCCCCCTATTTCTCTGTCCTATGATGTGCGATCACATCAGAGGACAGAGAATTACACTTTGCTTTTTTTTTTTTTTGCGGTCGCCGGTAAACAGTTAATTACCGGCGATCGCAAAACAGGGGTCAGTAAAACCGACCCTGATCATGTTCTTTGGGATTCTCCCGGTGCCGGCCGGCGGGTGCACTGCGCATGCGCCCGCCATTTTGAAGATGGCGGCGCCCATCGGGAGCCACGAGGAGCACCGGGGGAGACAGGTGAGTATCGGGGGGCTACCTGGGACCCCATTTCTCTGTCCTCCGATGTGCGATCACATCGGAGGACAGAGAAATTAAAAATAAATCGCGTTTTGTTTTTTTTTGTGATCGCAAATGCGGGGTCGGTAAAACCCCCGCCCCGAATCATGTTCTCTGGGGTCTCGGCTACCCCCGGCAGCCGAGACCCCGGAGAAAATCCGACTCTGGGGGGCGCTATTTACTTTTTCCACAGCGCCGTTAATTAACGGCACTGTGGTTTAAGTAACCTTAGCGGCCGCCGTTAAAAGGCGTATCGGCAGTCATTAAGGGGTTAAATCTGACCATATTAATTTATGTGGTAATAACTCTGGAACGATTCAACAGATTCTATTGATTCAGAGTTTTTTTTTTCATGACACATTGTACTTCATGATAGTGGTAAAATTTCTTCGATATGACTTGCGTTTATTTTTGAAAATAATAGTTTATAAATAACGCTTCCCTCATATTTACTTTACATTTCAAAAATTGTGCTGATGTAATTTTATTTTGTTACGAAGTTAGAAGGGTTAAAAGTTGACCAGCAATTTCTAATTTTTCCAACAAAATTTACAAAAACAGTTTGAACCAAATCACATTTTAACCCCTTCATCCCGAAACCTGCTTTCACCTTCCTGATCAGGCCAATTTTTACAATTCTGACCACTGTCAGTGTATGAGGTCATAACTCTGGAACATTTCAATGGATCACACTGATTGTGAAATTGCTTACTCGTGACATATTGTACTTCATGATAGTGGTAAAATTTATTTGATATGACTTGCGTTTCTTTGTGAAAAAATCATAAAATTTTGCAAAAATTTTGAAAATTTCTCAATCTTCAAACTGTTAATTTTTATGCCCTTAAATCAGAGAGTCATATTGCAAAAAATAGTTAAAATTTACTGGAATAATCAGCAGACGCCATGTCGCCTTTGGAGAGGCCCTGAAATGCCTAAACAGTGGAAACCCCCAATAAGTGACACCATTTTGGAAACTAGACCCCTTAGAGAATTTTCTAGGTCTGTATTGAGTACCTAAAACTCCCAGGTGCTTCACAGAAGCTTATAACATAGAGCTGTGAAAATAAAAAAAATCACATTTTTCCCAGATAAATCTTTTTAGCTCCAAATTTTCCATTTTCATAAGGGCAAAAGGAGAAATTGCTCCATAAAATTTGATGTGCAATTTCTCCTGAGTGCGCAGATACCCAACATGTGGAGGAAAACAACTGTTTTGGTGCACGGCAGGGCTTGGAAGGGAAGGAGCGCCATTTTGAATTTTTTAAAGTAAAATTTACTGGAATAATTAGCAGTTGCCATGTCATGTTTGAAGAGTCCTTGTGCCTAAACAGTGGAAACCCCCACAAGTGTCACCATTTTGGAAACTAGACCCCTTTGGGAACTTATCTAGATGTGTGGTGAGCACCTTGAACCCCCAGGTGCTTCACAGAAGTTTATAGCGTTAAGCCATGAAAATAGAAAAAAATCAAATTTTTCCTGCAAAAATCTTTTTTTAGCTCCAAATTTTGTATTTTCACAAGAGTACAGGAAAAAATGGACCCCAAAATTTGCTTTGCAATTTCTCCTGAGGTCACCGATAACCCATATGTGGTTGAAAACTACTTTTGAGGCATTGTGCAAAAATCAGAAGGGAAGTAGTGCTATATTTCAGTGCAGATTTTGCTACACAAATTTGAGGGTGCCATGTCACATTGGCAGAGCAGCTGAGGTGTCAGAATAGCAGAACCCCCATAAGTGACCCCATTTTACAAACTAAACCTCTCAATGAATTCATATAGGGGTGCAGTGATTATATTGACACCACAGGTGTGACACAGAATTTGATACCATTGAGCACTGAAGAAAAATTAATTACAAATTTTACACCAAAATTGTAGGTTTGTAGCCCCAAATTTTACATTTTCTTACTTGGAAAATGGAAAAATGGCCATAAGTGGCTGCCCAGTACTGCTTGCCATATGGAGAGACTCAGGAGGAATGGAGGGCTATTTGCCTCCTGGAGCGCAGATTTTCCTAGAATAGTTTGCAGACTCCATATACAGAGCCCCTAAGTGCTAGAAAAGCAGAATCCCCTCTCAAGTAACCCCATTTTGGAAATTATAATAGCCTTTGGGAATTTATCTACAGATGTGGACAAATCGTTGTGGCAAGGGCCATTTTTTGCTATCGTGCTGCGGCAGTAGTGTGCTAGTATCTGACGCTAATAAGCTCAACAAACTTATCAAGAAGGCAAGAGCGGCTGTTGGCCTCCATCTGGACTCTTTTGAGGAGGTTTTGGAAGATAGAATTCAGAAGAAGTGTAGGGCTACAATACACAATCAATAATACACACCCACTATACGAGCTGTTCCTGAAGCAGAAGAGCACATTCAGCAGTTGTCTAATCCTACTAAGGTGTAAGAAGAGAGAAAACCAAAAAAATGGACACCAGAGCTACTGAAATATTAGAAAATGTATTGAAAAATATATTCTAAAAATACTGTTTACACAACAATGACAATTATAAATAAAGGATGCAATGAAAGGGAAGAGGACAACAACCTAGTACCACATACAGGTAAAGATATTCGCAGGAATATTATATAAGCCACTTCATACGGTATTAAAAATAAGCGGATAGCAAAATAAACAATATCAGATTAATATCTCTCAATAGATAATACAATACTGCATGGAAGTTAAAGGTTCAAAAAAACTACCGTAATGGATCAAAGTATAACACTAGGTAGATGGGAAAATACATAAAGTGCCAATAGTGCAAAATATGTGATCCCTAAAGGGTTTCACAATAGCAGTTATAGTAAGTCAATCCCTCACTAAGGGTACATAATAAAAAAGCGATTCCCATATACTAGAATCAAGTACAATAACTCTCCACTTTAATTCACCTTCTTGTAATTATATTTGTGCATTAGCAAGGAATCAAACGGCTGAGATACTCAGATTAAATACTTATAATGTGTGGCAAGAACATAAACACATAATGAATAACACAATTTTAAAAGCCTGCAGCCTAATACACATGGAGAAAGTTAAACCCAATGTAATGGGGAAAGATAGTGAACCGATATGGTATATACATAGTTATTAAGGTTGAAGGAAGACTTTAAGTCCATCTAGTTCTACCCATAGCCTAACCTAACATGCCCTAACATGTTGATCCAGAGGAAGGCAAAAAAACCCATGTGGCAAATAATAAGCTCCACTTTGGGGAAAAAAATTCCTTCCCGACTCCACATATGGCAATCAGACTATGAACCAACCTGCGCCTGGATGTGGATAAAGGAGACCCCAATGCGCGTTTCGCACCAATGGCTTCCTCGGGGGCTGTTCAAGGTGTAAGAAAGAAAAATTCAGGAAATCGTTTGTGCCCACTGCTATGGGGATGTATAATTATTTCCTAAGGGTGGTAGACAACAATGACTGATTGCTTGTGTAATAATGTCAATTAACAGTGACTTATATACCTGAACTACCCACATTTATTTGTTATGCAATGTTGATATACTTGGCAAGATTTGTGTCCTAATATTTTATGTACTGCTGTTTGTATTGCTGCTATAATATAGTAATTTCCCCCGGGATCAATAAAGTGTATCGTATCGTATGTAGTGACTATTTTGACTCCATGGGTGTTTTCCAGAAACAAGCAGCAGTGGATGTTGCTGAGTGAAAATTGCAAACTGCCGTTGTAGTGACTATGCCATTCTGGAGACACGCACCTGTAAATTAGATGGGCTCTCATCACTACAGAAATGCAAAACATGCAGATGCTAAATGTGGTTTACATTTCAAAAACCTGACCTGCACATCCAAACATAGACTAAGTGTGAACAGGTGCTGAACCTAGAGTCGCCAACTCGTATATAGTTAAATAAATAAGGCAGCACACTGCAGCGCTAGAACATACAAACTTGAAATACGAAATTTGAACTGCATTACTGCACTAGAAATATGAAAAATGAGAGCGTTTAGCGCATAAAAATGGCCAATTTTATGTGTACCTGGTAGCCACTTTACGGCATCTCTCTTATACCAGGTCCTACGCTTGCCTTACCTCGCTGAGAATAAACGTCTACATCTGAATGGGTACATGTGAAACCTCTTCCTAGACTAAAATTCTCTCTCTCTATGGAGGGGTATTGGACCTGCTGTAATTAAAACACCTGTGGCTAGAAGGCGGAGTGCACGATCAGAAGGCTAGAGAATACATTTCAAAAACCTGACCTGCACATCCAAACATAGACTAAGTGTGAACAGGTGCTGAACCTAGAGTCGCCAACTCATATATAGTTAAATAAATAAGGCAGCTCACTGCAGCGCTAGAACATACAAACTTGAAATACGAAATTTGAACTGCATTACTGCACTAGAAATATGAAAAATGAGAGCGTTTAGCGCATAAAAATGGCCAATTTTATGTGTACCTGGTAGCCACTTTACGGCATCTCTCTTATACCAGGTCCTACGCTTGCCTTACCTCGCTGAGAATAAACGTCTACATCTGAATGGGTACATGTGAAACCTCTTCCTAGACTAAAATTCTCTCTCTCTATGGAGGGGTATTGGACCTGCTGTAATTAAAACACCTGTGGCTAGAAGGCGGAGTGCACGATCAGAAGGCTAGAGAATACATTTCAAAAACCTGACCTGCACATCCAAACATAGACGAAGTGTGAACTGGTGCTGAACCTAGAGTCGCCAACTCGTATATAGTTAAATAAATAAGGCAGCACAGTGCAGCGCTAGAATATACAAACTTGAAATACGAAATTTGAACTGCATTACTGCACTAGAAATATGAAAAATGAGAGCGTTTAGCGCATAAAAATGGCCAATTTTATGTGTACCTGGTAGCCACTTTACGGCATCTCTCTTATACCAGGTCCTACGCTTGCCTTACCTCGCTGAGAATAAACGTCTACATCTGAATGGGTACATGTGAAACCTCTTCCTAGACTAAAATTCTCTCTCTCTATGGAGGGGTATTGGACCTGCTGTAATTAAAACACCTGTGGCTAGAAGGCGGAGTGCACGATCAGAAGGCTAGAGAATACATTTCAAAAACCTGACCTGCACATCCAAACATAGACTAAGTGTGAACAGGTGCTGAACCTAGAGTCGCCAACTCGTATATAGTTAAATAAATAAGGCAGCACACTGCAGCGCTAGAACATACAAACTTGAAATACGAAATTTGAACTGCATTACTGCACTAGAAATATGAAAAATGAGAGCGTTTAGCACATAAAAATGGCCAATTTTATGTGTACCTGGTAGCCACTTTACGGCATCCCTCTTATACCACGTCCTACGCTTGCCTTACCTCGCTGAGAATAAACATCTACATCTGAATGGGTACATGTGAAACCTCTTCCTAGACTAAAATTCTCTCTCTCTATGGAGGGGTATTGGACCTGCTGTAATTAAAACACCTGTGGCTAGAAGGCGGAGTGCACGATCAGAAGGCTAGAGAATACATTTCAAAAACCTGACCTGCACATCCAAACATAGACTAAGTGTGAACAGGTGCTGAACCTAGAGTCGCCAACTCGTATATAGTTAAATAAATAAGGCAGCACACTGCAGCGCTAGAGCATACATACTTGAAATACGAAATTTGAACTGCATTACTGCACTAGAAATATGAAAAATGAGAGCGTTTAGCGCATAAAAATGGCCAATTTTATGTGTACCTGGTAGCCACTTTACGGCATCTCTCTTATACCAGGTCCTACGAGAGAGATGCCGTAAAGTGGCTACCAGGTACACATAAAATTGGCCATTTTTATGCGCTAAACGCTCTCATTTTTCATATTTCTAGTGCAGTAATGCAGTTCAAATTTCGTATTTCAAGTTTGTATATTCTAGCGCTGCAGTGTGCTGCCTTATTTATTTAACTATATACGAGTTGGCGACTCTAGGTTCAGCACCTGTTCACACTTAGTCTATGTTTGGATGTGCAGGTCAGGTTTTTGAAATGTATTCTCTAGCCTTCTGATCGTGCACTCCGCCTTCTAGCCACAGGTGTTTTAATTACAGCAGGTCCAATACCCCTCCATAGAGAGAGAGAATTTTAGTCTAGGAAGAGGTTTCACATGTACCCATTCAGATGTAGACGTTTATTCTCAGCGAGGTAAGGCAAGCGTAGGACCTGGTATAAGAGAGATGCCGTAAAGTGGCTACCAGGTACACATAAAATTGGCCATTTTTATGCGCTAAACGCTCTCATTTTTCATATTTCTGGTGCAGTAATGCAGTCCAAATTTCGTATTTCAAGTTTGTATGTTCTAGCGCTGCAGTGTGCTGCCTTATTTATTTAACTATATACGAGTTGGCGACTCTAGGTTCAGCACCTGTTCACACTTAGTCTATGTTTGGATGTGCAGGTCAGGTTTTTGAAATGTATTCTCTAGCCTTCTGATCGTGCACTCCGCCTTCTAGCCACAGGTGTTTTAATTCCAGCAGGTCCAATACCCCTCCATAGAGAGAGAGAATTTTAGTCTAGGAAGAGGTTTCACATGTACCCATTCAGATGTAGACGTTTATTCTCAGCGAGGTAAGGCAAGCGTAGACCTGGTATAAGAGAGATGCCGTAAAGTGGCTACCAGGTACACATAAAATTGGCCATTTTTATGCGCTAAACGCTCTCATTTTTCATATTTCTAGTGCAGTAATGCAGTTCAAATTTCGTATTTCAAGTTTGTATGTTCTAGTGCTGCAGTGTGCTGCCTTATTTGTTTAGCTAAATGTGGTTTAGGCACACTGGGGCTCAGAAGGGAAGGGGAATTTGAATTTGGGAGCGGAGAATTTGCTGAATTTCTTTTGGCAGGTGAGGAGCCATTTTGCTTTTCCACAGCCTTTGTGCTACCAGTAACGTGGAAGCCCCTGTATTTCCGTTAACAGATGACGGACCAGAGGGAGGGCTTGCTTTTTTGTGGATTAAGTTGAAACTTTTATTGGGAACATTTTACATAACAATTTTGATCGCATTTATCTGTTGGTCTACGCTGAACACTTACATCCAAATCCATCTAAATCTCCGAGTGGCGTAACAGATGAAACCCCCGATGGATCCTTTCACTATAATGAGGCAGCAGAGTTACTCTGGACTCCATCTGCCCTCTGTTCAGCGATGTCCTTTTCAGAAGTGCACAAAACTGTGGCTGACGGCACTTTTATGAAATCCTAAAAAGACAGACAATGCCGCATTACAGGTCCTATAGCGTCCACAGTGCCTCCATCTGCCTCATTGTAGGGAATCTTCCTCCAGAGGTTTCGTCTGAATGACGTATTTCAGAGATTTACATGGAAACCTCGGAATAAGCACTCAGTGCAGAGACCAGGTTATATGTGCGCCGAGCCTTACAGTGATCTTTGGGAGGCAGAATGAAAAAATCAACTGCATGTGAAAAATTGGTTTTATTTACTTTTTACACCGTTCCTCGTATGGTATAAGTGATCTTATTCTTCGGGTTGGTGTGATTACAGAGTTACCAGATTTATGTCAAGTTTTAGATTTGGCTTCTGTCATACAGTAAAAGATGCTTTTTATTGCGAAAACTAGTTTTTGCATCACCATATTTTGAGAGCAATAATTTTTTCCATATTTCAGAGTCATGTTATGGCTTGTTTTTTGATGGATGAGCTGACATTTTTATTATTATCATTTTCGGCACATGACATTTTTTGATCGCTTACTATTCCAAATTTTGGGATACAGAATGAACAAAAAACAGTAATTCAGGAATTGCATTTTATGTGTGTCATGATCCATTCCAGTGTTTAATCCTGTCTGCCCTTTATCCAGTTGGATCATGCCAAGGGTTAACTTTGCTCTGCCTCATTCTGGGTTCGCGTTTGCTATTTAGCTCCTATGCATCCTGCTGGTGGTGTCAGCTATAGTTCTGCCTGCGGAGTGTGAACCTGACTCTGGTAGCTCTTGATTTGTCCTGCTGTGATCCCTGACTTGCCCTGTGTCTGTTGACTCCCTCTGTCTGCCCTTTTCCTAGCGTTTCCCTGTTTGTCGGTTTGGTTCTCTGGTTTCTGACTTGGCTTGTAATCGGACTCACTTCTGCCTTCTGACTTTATCTTATCCGCTTCTGACTGTTGCTGAACCTCCTGTCTTGTTCCTGACCACGTCTACTGCTAATCCCTTTGGTACTTCTGCCTCTGATTGTTTTTTTACTTGGCTTGTCTGGCCACTCTCTCGCCACTTGGTGGCACCTGTGCTGCTGCTCTGTGGTGCTTCTCTGTGTACGCAGTCTCACTTCCCTCTCAAGCTCCCTCTGTTGGAGGTTGTGCTATGCTGCACTGCAGCAGCATGACATTATAACTGACCAATACATTTAAAGGGATTTCTGCATTTTTTTCCTCTGCTCTGTTTGCTATGGATCCGCTCCATACCTTGTCGGATCAAATGGACAGTTTGACAGTGTTGATACAAGACCTGTTTGTGGAACAGAGGGCCTTTCCTCGTCTCATAACCAACTGCAAACGGAGCTTTCTGACACAGTAAAAACCGATGCAGACTGAGTGTAAGCACTCTAACACTGTTGATGTCTCATTGTACACTTCTGATCCTACAGTCAAGCTCCCAGATACCTTCTCCAGGGAGAGGGAGAGATTCCATGCTTTTAAGGAGAGTTGCAAGCTATTTTCTTCTCTTAGACCCCGATCTTCTTTAGATGAGAGTCAGTGGGTGGAGATAATCATTTCCTTACTGTGGGAGGGACCTCAGTCATTGGCTTTCTCTTTACCTGCTTCTGCCCCTGAGCGTGTGTCTGTGGACAAATTATTTGAGGCTTTGGAACTGATTTATTACAAGCTAGACCGGGTCAGGGTAGCAGAGGACATCATCATTGGCCTCTCCCAGAATGAACTCACTGCTGAACAGTATTGTTCTAAGTTTAGGCGGTGGTCTGTTGAGGTGTATTGGGGTGACTCTGCTCTGAGATGCCTGTTTGTGAGAGGACTTTCTGATCATCTCAAGGATGCACTGGCCCTTCATATGTCACCCAGTTCCCTGGAGGAGGCCATGACCCAGGCCATTCGTATGGACCGGAGGTTACGGGAGAGAGGAATTATCCAGCGTGTGATTCCTGTATTACCTGCCAAATCTGAAGTGATGTCATTCAAGGCGACTATGGAAGTTAGTGTCACCAACTTCAAGGAGAAAGAGAGGAAACAATGACGTGATGGGAAATTATGTTTTTATTGTGGAGATCCAGGACATTGGAAGAAGGACTGCCCGTCTTGTCCATCGAGTAACAAGCTGCTGAGTCTGGGTGATGGTCTAGGAAGTCATCCAGACTCTCAGGTACCATCTTCATCATTTCAAAAAGTTTTGCTAGAGGTGAAACTGTATTATGGAGGTGGTTTTGCATCCACTTCAGTGTTTGTGGATTGTGGATCTTCCATGAACTTCATTGACTCTAGTCTGGTGTCCAAGTTAAAGTTAGGGACAGTTAGGCTAGAGACTCCCATCCATATCATTGCTATTGATAAGACACCGTTGGCTCAAAATGTCCTTAAGTTTGTCTCTGAGGAGTTCCTCTTCAAGGTGGGTTCCTTGAACCAGGATCGAATTTCATGTTATGTTATGAATAATCTTCCTGCGGGATTGGTGTTGGGGTTCCCATGGTTGCAAAGGCATAATCCTGTTATGGACTGGGATCTTGTGATATTGTTAAATGGGGTCCTAATGGTTCCAATGGTTGTCTTTCTGCTGTTTTTGTGTCTGCCATTAGTCCGGAGGGTATTCCAGAGTACCTAAAGGACTTTAGGGATGTGTTCTCTGAAAAAGAGGCTGAGGTCTTACCACCCCATCGTCCTTATGATTGTACCATTAATCTTATTCCGGGTTCTAAACTGCCCAAAGCCTGTTTGTACAATCTTTCTAGCCCGGAAAGTACTTCTATGAAAAATTATATCTCTGATAGTCTACGCAAAGGTCACATCCATCCCTCTGTCTCAACTGTGGTCGCGGGATTCTTTTTTGTCAAGAAAAAAGATGGTGGTTTACGCCCGTGCCTCGATTTATGGTGAGAAATACCTACCTTCTCCCACTCATTCCTGATCTCTATAACCAATTGTCTGGGGCTAAGTGGTTTTCTAAACTTGATCTCAGGGGAGCATATAACCTTATCCGCATTGAGGAAGGGGATGAGTGGAAAACGGCATTTCTCACCTCCAAGGTTCTGTTTGAAAATTTGGTCATACCCTTCGGTCTCACGAACACGCCCGTGGTGTTTCAGAACTTCATGAATGATTTTTTCTGATTTTATCAGGCGCTTTATGGTCGTATACCCGGATGCTATCCTTGTTTTCTCGCCTGACAAGGAATCCCACATTGGTCATTTACGTGCTGTTCTTCACAGGTTATGGGGAAATTCTCTGTTTGCTAAACCTGAGAAATATTTGTTTTGTGTCCAGGAGCTTTCCTTTCTGGGGATCATCCTTTCTGCCAATGGGTTTCGGATGGATCCTGGAAAGGTACAGGCCATTGTTGATTGGGTGCAACCCAGAGACCTCAAGGGGTGGAAGCATTTTCTGGGTTTCGCCAATTATCAAAAATTCATAAAGGGGATTTCTCAGGTGGTCAAGCCACTCACCGATCTCACTCGCAGTGGGGCTGATCTCAAAGTTTGGTCACCCTTGGCAGTTGGAGCATTTGTTACTTTAAAGAAGTGTTTTATGTCAGCTCCTGTATTGGTTCAGCCCGATCCATCTGAACCGTTCATTGTAGAGGTGGACGTATCAGAGGTGGTAATAGGGGCGGTGTTGTCTCACCGAACTGTTACTTTGACTAATTTAAGACAATGTGCCTTTTTCTCCTGGAAGTTTTCTTTTGCAGAGAGGAACTATGACGTTGGTAACTGGGAGTTATTGGCCATAAAATTGGCTTTTGAAGAATAGAGGCATTTTTTGGAGGGGGCGGTTCATCGGATCACGGTGATTATGGACTACAAGAACTTGTGTTATATTGAATCTGCCAAACGGATAACTCCTAGACAGGCTAAGTGGTCGCTTTTTCTTCTCGTTTTCATTTTTCAATCACTCTTCGGCCTGGTTTCAAGAATGTCAAGGCTGATGCCTTATTTCGCAGTTTTGCTCCGATATCACCCCCGAACTTCCTTCCTCCATTCTTCAGCATGGGGTGGTTGTTGCGGGGTATCCTCTGAATTGGAACAGGAGATTCAGAAGGCTCAGTCTCTTGCTCCTCCCTCTTTGCCTGATAAAAAGCTCTTTGTTCTGGTTCAGGACTGGTTGAAGGTTCTCCGGGAATTCCACGATTCTGCTCTCAGTGGACACCCGGGGATCTCAGCCACCTGGAAAGCCATTGCTAGGTTCTGGTGGCCCTCCATGACCTCTGATATCACTGTGCTTGTGTCTGCTGGTGATACCTGTGCCCGTGCTAAGAGCTTCCATAACCAGCTGGCCGGGGAATTGGTGCCATTGCCCATTCCAGATAGAACTTGGACTCTATTGTCCATGGATTTTATTACTGATCTCCCTACCTCCAATGGCTAAACTGTAATCTGGGTAGTGGTTGACAGATTCAGTAAAATGGCGCATTTTGTACCTCCGGCAGGATTGCCTAATGCTGAAACATTATCTAAGTTGTTTGTTGAGCACGTTGTACGGCTGCATGGGGTGCCCTTGAGTGTGGTTTCTGATAGAGGGGTCAATTTGTGTCCAAATTTTGGAGGACATTTTGTAAAAGATTGGGTATTTGCTTGACCTTCTCCTCTGCTTACCATCCTGAGACCAATGGTCAGACAGAGAGGACCAATCAGTCACTTGAACAGATTTTGAGGTGTATTGCTACGTCTCAGTAGGACGATTGGTGTTCTTCGTTGCTCGAGGCTGAGTTTGCATTTAACAATCGGATTAACCAGTCCACTGGCAACTCTCCATTCTTCTGTAACTATAGTTTTCACCTCCATTTTGGTGTATTTTCTAGGCTGGATTCAGGATGTCCAGGGGGTGATACGGCAGTGCAAGGATTGGGGGAGGTATGCAGGGAGGTCCAGAAGAATATTGGGGAGGCTCAGGGCAAACATAAACATTTTGCGGATAAGTGACGGTCTGTAGGACCTATATTTCTGGCAGGAGATAAAGTGTGGTTGTCTACCAAGAACATTCATTTAAAGGTTCCTTCTGCTAAGCTAGGTCCCAGGTTTTTTGGTCCTTACGAGATCAATGAGGTTGTCAATCCTGTTACCTTTCGCTTACGCCTTCCTCCATCACTTTGGATCCCCAATGTATTCCATAAATCCCTTCTTAAGTCATTTGTACCATCCTCCACTGGGCCTCCATCCCCTCCACCTCTTGTCTCCTCCTGTGGATAGTCAGACCGAGTATGAAGTGGAACAGATTGTGGATTCTTGTATGGTCCGTAGTTCACTTCAGTATTTGGTCCATTGGAGGGGTTATGGTCCTGAGGATCGATCTTGGGTCCCAGCGAGATCTGTCCATGCTGATTGATTGGTTCGGGCGTTTCATTCACAATATCCTGGGAAGCCTGGGGGTCCGGTGACCCCCCCTTGAAAGGAGGGTACTGTCATGATACTTTCCAGGGTTTAATCCTGTCTGCCCTTTTTCTGGGTGGATCATGTGGGTTCAGGTTTGCCATTTAGCTCCTATGCATCCTGCTGGCAGTGTCAACTATAGTTTTGCCTTCGGCGTGTGCACCTGACTCTGGTAGCTCTTGATTTGTCCTACTGTGATCCCTGACTTGCCCCATGTCTGTTGAGTCCCTCTGTCTGCCCTTTTCCTAGCGTTTCCCTGTTTGTCGGTTTGATCCTCTGGTTTCTGACTTGGTTTGTATTCGAACTCGCTTCTGCCTTCTGACTTTGTCTTATCCGCTTCTGACCGTTGCTGAACCTCCTGCCTTGTTCCTGACCACGTGTACTGCTAATCCCTTTGGTACTTCTGCCTCTGATTGTTTTTTGACGCGGCTTGTCTGACCACTCTCTCGCCACTTGGTGGCGCCTGTGCTGCTGCTCTGTGGTGCTTCTCTGTGTATGCAGTATCACTTCCCTCTCAAGCACCCTCTGGTGGAGGTTGGGCTATGCTGCACTGCAGCAACATGACAATATGTTTTTTTTGTACTATTCCATAAGTGGTAAAATTGGTAAGACAGCTTTATTCTTCAGGTCAGTATGGTTACAGCGATACCCAATTTCTATCTTTTTTATGTCTTAGCGCTTTTACACAATAAATTCTTTTATAGAAAAAATTATTATTTTTGCATTGCTTTATTTTGATAGCTGTAACTTTTTTATTTGTCTGCTGATGGAGCTGTATGCCAGCTTGATTTTTGCGGGACAAGATGACATTTTCAGCCGTACTATTTTTATTTACATTCGTCTTTTTGATCATGTTTTATACCAAATATGTGTATATTTATTATTTTTTTAATGTACATACATAAATGCATTTATTAGAAAAATATGTATGTATTTTTTTCATTATTTAAGCATTTAAAAAAAAATATTCTTACACTTTTAAATATATTTTGTTACATTTTTACATTGACCCATCCTGGGACATCACTGTATGGTGTCAGATCACTACAGAGTATCACATATGCATCTGATAGGCAGGGAAGGAGGCATGTCAGCCCCTCCTCTGAGCAGATGCTCACAAGTCACCTTCCCTGCAGGACCCTGAAAGATCCCACTGCCATCTTGCGTCTGGGAGTCTCCATGGAGACCATCAGTACAACGTGATTACATCGCATTGTCCTGATGGAAGCGCGCAGAGAATAAGTTCCCTGAGCGATTCTCCTCTATGTCGCTGTCAATACTGACAGCAACATCAGAGGGGTTAAATGCCCACTAATTGTGGGCATTGCTGCTCAGAGTGAGGCCGCATGATTGTGCCGCTGTACATATACTGCTTTTTGCGGGAATGCAGCTCACGCTGAACAGTAAATGTACGGCGCATGTCAGGAAGGGGTTAAGTGACTTTGGAGGCCTATATGATAGAAAATACCCCAAAATAACGCCATTCTAAAAACTGCACCTCTCAAAGTCCCTAAAACCACATTTAATAAGTATATTAACCCTTCAGGTGCTTCACAGAAATGTATGCAAAGTGGAATAAAATAAACATAATTTTAAAATTTACCTCTACAATCTTGCTTTAGACCCACATTTCTAACTTTTGTAAGAGGTAACATAAAAAATTGGACACAACAGTTTGTTACCCACTTTCTTAAGAGCACGGCGATACTCCACATGTCAAAAAGTTCTGTTTGGTCAAACAGCAGGGATCAAAGCAGAAGGAGCAATATTTGTTTTGAACACAAATTTGGCTGAAAGAGATGGTGAGCACCATGTCGCATTTGCAGGGCTCCTAAGGTGCCTAAACAGCAGAAACCCCCACAATTTACCCCATTTTGGAAACTACACCCCTCAAGGACTTGATCCAGGGGTATAGTAAGCATTTTGAACCCACAGGTATGACACAGAATTTGATAACATTAGTTTGTTATATTGAAAAAGTTCATTTTTTCACAAAAATCTTTCTTTATCCCCAAATTTCTCACTTTTGCAAGAGGTAACACCAAAAAGTGGACCCCATAGTTTCTTACCACTTTCTTACGAGTGTGATAATACCCCAGATGCAGTCAAAAAGTTCTGTTTAGACATATAGCGGGGCTTAGAACAGAAGGAGCAGTACTTGATTTTTGGAACACAAATTTGGCTCTATTTGGAATAGATTTTCATATTTGCAGACCCTGTTTGGTTCAAAAGCAACAGAAGTTCCCCATAAATTAATTTTTTGGAAATTATACCCTCTAATGTATTTATCTAGGGAGGTAGTGAGCAGTTTGATACTCCCATTTTTATGCAGTTAATGCACACCTCAAATTTTATTGCAGTAGTTTTTCAGTGTTCAGAAATACATCCAATATGGCACCAATGTGAGTACTGGATGCACAGCTGTGCCTATAATGATAAATGGCAGACTATTTGGTCTTCAGGGTAAAATTGATGAAATTCCGGGACCTGTTAAAAGCTTATACCAACATTGAACTAACAAACATGAAAATCCTTCAGAGACTGGTTGTATAACATCTGTTTAGCTCCATCAATCCCTATATGAGAAACAAATGTGCCAATAGATGTGGTGCACCATAGAAGGCTCCCGCCAAGGTCGGAACCGTTATGTGCACAAACAACTAATCCCCTAAAGTATTGTCTGGTACGAGAGATTTGGCAAGAACCATGCTGTAAAGCCCATAGTGTATAAGTGCGGAACATCCTCATTATTAGAGATTATTAGAGATCCTCCAATAATATAATCATGGCCGAATCACCAATATAAGTTATATATAAGTAATATAAATGAAAACAAACATTTTGTGCAGCAAGACATAGTCATAAAAGCAATCAAACAAAAAACCTGACTAGCACCTTGATATAATGGGAACAGGTAAAAGCTGTGATTACTGCATAACATACAAAAAAAGGACACAGCAGCTCTATGTAAGGGCCAAGATATATGCAAACACTATATAGCCGCCACTGGCGCCATTTTGATGGAGCCCATTTTTTCTCTAGTAAAATGGTGGCGCTTGCACAGTTGCATCTATCAGAATGCGATAGATGCTACTGCGCAGGCGGTGCCGCCATTTTGATGAAGGTAATTATTTTTTTACACAACAATAGTATAGGCATGAAGAATATAGGCCTGTATAGGCATAAAGCACAAAGGCATATAGGCATGCATCACGCTACAGTGCAGGGGCCCACAGTAGCGCCATTTGGATGAAGTTACTTTTTTTTTTCTAACCCCACAATAATACATGCAGTATGTAAAATAGGGGGCAGGTCACTGAGGGATCAGTGACCTGTCATAAACAATGCAGATGAATATGCCAGCACAGCACCACATTAAGACCCCTCCACAGGCCATCCGGTAAGAGGAGCATATCATTAAGCGAAATGTTTGTACTTACGTATAATTGTTTATACTGATGAAAGAGGCAGCTTGAGGTATGTTGAAATTCTACCCAAGGATGAGCCAGACTTGTTCAAGTTCACAATTCTCTTCTTGATATATTTGCTGTTTTCTTTAGACTTTCCAATGATGCTACACAAAAAAGCAGTGTGCTTCAGGTGTGCATTAAAATACATCCACAGGTGTATTTACACTCAGATGTTGCCAAAAAAAGTACCAGAAGCTTCCAAACACATGACATCATCATATGGGCAGTCCAGAATTTTTTAAAGGCATGGTAATCTTAGTGTATGTAAACTTCTGACTTTGCAGTAAGTAATAAAAATGCCTTAAAACATTCTCCCTCTCTCATTTTTCTGGAATTTGGCAAATATTAAGAATTATGGTAATCCTAATTGACCTAAAATGGGAAAGGTTTGTTCTGATTTCATGTCAGATATTGAGAAAAACATGCACATGTGTCTTTTTATGTAGTTTATGTAAACTTCTAGTTTCAACTGTGTGTATATATATATATATATATATATATATATATATATATATATATACTGCATATTATTTTTTAGAATGTAGGATTTTAGAATTCAGTAAACATGAGGATTTTTTTTAGAGTTAAACTATCATCCTTGATGTATGGTTTGTCTTGTAGAGTGTACTTAGTACTGTCAGCATAAATTACTGTCCTCCATGCTCACTCTCACAGGATTAGCTGTTATTTGCAATTGGAGGGGCGACGTTTAAGATGTTGTTTATCAGACTGTCACTCTACTTGTCATTTGTAAGCTGCAGAGTGACACTAGTATCTCATACTACCTGTTAAGCTACTTACATGAAGCCGGTCACAATTATTATTATTATTATTATTTATTGTTATAGCGCCATTTATTCCATGGCGCTTTACATGTGCGGAGGGGTATACATAATAAAAACAAGTACAATAATCTTAAACAATACAAGTCATAACTGGTACAGGAGGAGAGAGGACCCTGCCCGCGAAGGCTCACAATCTACAATTCCAGAAATGATACCTTGATGCTCTCCTATTATATATCATTTTTGTTTCATTTCTTGCTATATAGCACCTATATTTTTGTCAGTGCTGTACATAGAAAATCACATTGGTCTTGGTAGCCACTAAAGTCTCATTTAGATGAGCCAGTAATCGGGAATAAGCGTTCATTAAAATCAAGTGATTGGATCCTTCATGCAGACGTTAAAATCATCATTATCGGCAGGTGGTGTGCTGATGATAACAAGAATATTCTATGAGCACAGAACAATAATATTAGTGTTCATTCTGTGTGCATAGAATTCTGGTCAGATTTTCTTTACAGGTCATTAAACTGCTAACTGTTGGATGGCTTGTCTATGGGATCTGTGGGCATTTAATGGCCGCAGTCAGGAAGTGTAAATAGGCCATTATATGTAAATGAGACAACTGGTGAGATACACTGAGCTGGACTCCAGTCATGGAAGAGTAGGAATGATTACTACCAAGACTTTTATTACAATCATGTCTAAGCACTGATGCAGCACCACCCATATGACTTTTGAAGGCCACTGTGTTAAAACCACTTTCAACCTACTTATAAAACTGCTGGTTTTTGCATGGACATGCCTGAAATAGCATTTACAAGCACTGCTACACCACATTATTCAAGGCAAATCCAGCTGACAGGTTCCTTTAAAAATTTTTGCAACTAACATTTGCAAGAAGGAAAGAAATGCATGCCATTGCCTATATTTGGCATCTCTGCCTTATAGACATTAATAAAAAAAAAATTGTGAATGTATTATTCAATCTATTGATTTTGCTTGAAAGGTTCTGTGATAGGACTGAAACATTGCCACTTATGGGCTAATAAAAAGTCCACCTTTTGCACAAAAAATTTTATTGAAGTATTGCCCCCACTTTTTTTATGTAAGACTTTTTGAGCATTTGCCTTGATATACATATATATATATATATATATATATATATATATATACAAAAATAAGCAAATGAAGGCAGCACTCCAACTCCTCTTGAAGGTGAAAAAATGTGACTTTATTGAACCCACATCTCTGTGCGACGTTTCGGCTCACACTGAGCCTTTCTCAAGCTTGAGAAAGGCTCAGTGTGAGCCGAAACGTCGCACAGAGATGTGGGTTCAATAAAGTCACATTTTTTCACCTTCAAGAGGAGTTGGAGTGCTGCCTTCATTTGCTTATTTTTGTATACATGTGGGCAGATGAGTGGACCATCTTGCCCAGGAGGCCAGGCACCCACCGGTGAGCATTGTGCTGTTCCAATTTTTATGGTTTATATATATATACATATATATATATATATATATACATACACTGTATATGTACAGTTATATGAAAAAGTTTGGGTACCCCTATTAATCTTAAGCTTAATGTTTTATAAAAATTATTTTTTTTGCAACAGCTATTTCAGTTTCATATATCTAATAACTGTTGGACACAGTAATGTTTCTCCAACAAGAATAATAGGTGACCGGCACTGAAACACGCTGCCAAGCGATGGAAACTCCACAACTGTGATCTATTAGGCAGGATGAGTAAAGTCTCCACATGAATGAGGGGAGGTGCTATGCATATGCAATAAATAGTCCAATGTCATAACAAGAGCAGGAAAAGAATGCAGTACTCACCCACGGTCTTCGTGAAACAAAAGTGTGTCCTTTATACACATGGACCCGTAGAAGTGCCGTAGTGCAAAACGGCCGTCGTCCGGTTTCTCCTCACTCCCGCTCCCTAACACTCTCCTGCCGATGCCGCGTTATGTCCTGTAAAGCTGTTATCGCTGAATAAAGGACACACTTTTGTTTCATGAAGACCATTGGTGAGTGCTGCATTCTTTTCCTGCTCTTGTTATGACAGTAATGTTTCTGCCTTGAAATGAGGTTTATTGTACTAACAGAAAATGTGCAATCTGCATGCAAACAAAATTTCACAGGTGTATAAGTATGGGCACCCCACCAGAAAAGTGACATTAATATTTAGTAGATCCTCCTTTTGCAAAAATAACAGCCTCTAGTCGCTTCCTCTAGCTTTTAATGAGTTCCTGGATCCTGGATGAAGGTATTTTTGACCATTCCTCTTTTCAAACCAATTCCAGTTCAGTTAAGTTTGATGGTCGCCGAGCATGGACAGCCCTCTTCAAATGATCCCACAGATGTTCAATAATATTCAGGTCTGGGGACTGGGATGGCCATTCAAGAACAGTGTAATTGTTCCTCTGCATGAATGACTGAGTAGATTTGGAGCGGTGTTTGGATCATTGTCTTGCTGAAAGATCCATCCTCTGCATAACTTCAACTTTGTCACTGATTCATGAACATTATTGTCAAGAATCTGCTGATACTGAGAGGAATCCATGCGTCCCTCAACTTTAAAAAGATTCCAGGTGCCGGCATTGGCCACACAGCCCCAAAGCATGATGGAACCTCCACCAAATTTTACTGTGGGTAGCAAGTGTTTTTCTTGGAATGCTGTGTTTCTTGGCCGCCATTCATAACGCCTTTTTGTATGACCAAACAACTCAATCTTGGTTTCATCAGTCCACAGGACCTTCTTCCAAAAATAAATTTGCTTCTCCAAATATGCTTTTGCATACCTCAGCCGACTCTGTTTGTGATGTGCTTGCAGAAATGGCGTCTTTTTCATCACTCTCCCATACAGCTTCTCCTTGTGCAAAGTGTGTTGTATAGTTGACCAGTGCACAGTGACACCATCTGCAGCAAGTTGATGCTGCAGCTCTCTGGAGGTGGTCTGAGTATTGTCCTTGACTGATCTCACCATTCTTCTTCTCTGCCTTTCTGATGTTTTTCTTGGCCTGCCACTTCTGGCCTTAACAAGAACTGTACCTGTGTTCTTCCATTTCCTTACTATGTTCCTCACAGTGGAAATTGACAGGTTAAATCTCTGAGACAGCTTTTTGTATCCTTTCCCTGAACAACTATGTTGAATAATCTTTATTTACAGATCATTAGACAGTTGTTTTGAGGAGCCCATGATGCCACTCTTCAGAGGAGATTCAAACAGGAGAACAACTTGCAAGTGGCCACTTTAAGTAGCTTTTCTCATGATTGCATAGAACTGGCTATGAAGTTCAAAGCTCAATGAGGTTAGAAAACCCAAAAAAGTGTTTTAGTAAGTCAGTAAAAAGTAGGTAGGAGTATTTAAAACAAGAAAATCATAAGGGTGCCCATACTTAAGCACCTGTCAAATTTTGTTTGAATGCAGATTGCACATTTTCTGTTAGTACAATAAACCTCATTTCAACGCAGAAACATTATTGTGTCCAACAGTTATTAGATATATGAAACTGAAATAGCTGTTGCAAAAAAAACAATTTTTATAAAACATTTTTCATATAACTGAATATACACAGTATATACTGTATGTACAGTACAGACCAAACGTTTGGACACATATTCTCATTTAAAGATTTTTCTGTATTTTCATGACTATGAAAATTGTACATTCACACTGAAGGCATCAAAACTATGAATTAACACATGTGGAATTATATACTTAACAAAAAAGTGTGAAACAACTGAAATTATGTCTTATATTCTAGGTTCTTCAAAGTAGCCACCTTTTTTTTGATGACTGCTTTGCACACTCTTGGCATTCTCTTGATGAGCTTCAAGAGGTAGTCACCGGAAATGGTCTTCCAACAATCTTGAAGGAGTTGCCAGAGATGCTTAGCACTTGTTGGCCCTTTTGCCTTCACTCTGTGGTCCAGCTCACCCCAAACCATCTGTATTGGGTTCAGGTCTGGTGACTGTGGAGGCCAGGTCATCTGGCGTAGCACCCCATCACTCTCCTTCTTGGTCAAATAGCCCTTACACAGCCTGGAGGTGTGTTTGGGGTCATTGTCCTGTTGTGTGCTGTGGGATACAGTGTGTAGTAACACACAGTGGTTGGAACCAAAGATCTCATATCTGGACTCATCAGACCAAAGCACAGATTTCCACTGGTCTAATGTCCATTCCTTGTGTTCTTTAGCCCAAACAAGTCTCTTCTACTTGTTACCTGTCCTTAGCAGTGGTGTCCTAGTAGCTATTTTACCATGAAGGCCTGCTGCACAAAGTCTCCTCTTAACAGTTGTTGTAGAGATGTGTCTGTTGCTAGAACTCTGTGTGGTATTGACCTGGTCTCTAATCTGAGCTGCTGTTAACCTGCGATTTTTGAGGCTGGTGACTCGGAAAAACTTATGCTTAGAAGTAGAGGTGATTCTTGGTCTTCCTTTCCTGGGGCGGTCCTCATGTGAGCCAGTTTCTTTGTAGCGCTTGATTGTTTTTGCAACTGCACTTGGGGACACTTTCAAAGTTTTCCCAATTTTTCGGACTGACTGACCTTCATTTCTTAAAGTAATGATGGCCACTCGTTTTTCTTTACTTAGCTGCTTTTTTCTTTCCATAATACAAATTCTAACAGTCTATTCAGTAGGAATATCAGCTATGTATCCACCAGACTTCTGCACAACACAACTGATGGTCCCAACCCCATTTATAAGGCAAGAAATCCAACTTATTAAACCTGACAGGTCACACCTGTGAAGTGAAAACCATTTCCGGCAGGGGTGTCACACTGCATTCCTCGAGGGCCGCAAACCATGCGTGTTTTCAAGATTTCCTTAGCATTGCACAAGGTGCTGCAATCATTATGTGTGTAGGTGATTACATTATCACCTGTGCAGTACAAGGAAATCCTGAAAACATGACCTGTTTGCAGCCCTCGAGGAATGCAGTTTGACACCCCTGATTTCCGGTGACTACCTCTTGAAGCTCATCAAGAGAATGCCAAGAGTGTGCAAAGTAGTCATCAAAGCAAAAGGTGGCTACTTAGAAGAACCTAGAATATAAGACATATTTTCAGTTGTTTCACACTTTTTTGTTAAGTATATAATTCCACATATGTTAATTCATAGTTTTGATGCCTTCGGTAAGAATTTACAATTTTCATAGTCATGAAAATACAGAAAAATCTACGAATGAGAAGGTGTGTCCAAACTTTTGGTCTGTGCTATATGTATATATATATATATATATATATATATATATATATATATATATATATATATATATATACATATATATATATATATATATATATATATATACAGTCCTGCTCATCGTCATTGGCTCTCATGAAGTTTAAGTACATAATATGAAATATCTCTTGAAAAAATGAAGCAAGTGAAACAGTTTTTTGCATAGAGCACTTGCCTTAAATACTGGAGCCAAATTTTTGAAATCTGACCAGTGTCACTTTATGTGGTAATAACTCTGCAACGCTTCAATAAATCCCAGTTATTTTGAGAATGTTTTTTCGTGACACATTATACTTTATGATAACGGTAAATTTAGGTCAATATGTTTTGTGTTTATTTATAAAAAATATCAAAAATTTGAGAAAAATTTTAAAAAATTAGCAATTTTCTAAATTTGAATGATTATCCCTTTAATCCAGATGGTCATACCACAGCAAACCATTAATAAATAACATTTCCCACATGTCAGGTTTACATCAGCACCGTTTGTAAAATGTTATTTTATTTTTTTAGCATTTTAGGAGGTTTAAAAATGTAGCAGCAATTTTTCATTTTTTCAAGGAAATTTGCAAAATTAATTTTTTTAGGGACTTATCCATGTTTGGAGTGACTTTAGGGGTCTCATATATTGGGAAACCCCCAAACGTGATACCATTTTAAAAACAACACCACCTGACATATCAAAAACTGCAGTCAGGTAGTTTATTAACCCTTCAGGTACTTTACAGGAATTAATGCAAAGTGGTATGACAGAAATGAAAATGTGTATTTTTACCACCTAAATGCCTCTAACTTCTGAACAGATTACTACAGCCGTCAGACTCTAAGGCCGCGATTTGGTTATGAATTGCCATGGCAAACATCAGGACCACATAATCATGATCTGAGGGCACCAATTGGGATAAAGAGGAAGCCCCTACAGTCTGTTAACCGTTTATAATGAAGTAGTCTCTATTGACAGCAGCATCTAAGGGGTTAAACAGAGTTGGACGGTGCAAACACTGATTGTGGCTGATACAGCAAGTTGTCAGCTATAGTGGACAGCCGACAGATGCGGGATTGTCACCTGTATGAGGAGGCTATTGTCTTATATCTCAGGTCAGTTAAAAGACGTATTGGCAGTCATTAAGGGGTTAAATACAAAGAGCAAATGATAAACAATAATTTAAAGTAAAAAACAATGGAAGTGAGAAATAGAAAAACCTAAAGCCTGCTGTGACACTGGTATTGGCACCGATTACATAAAATTAATAAGGAAACACATTTTGACTCACCTGTGGTAAATCACAAATGAGAATCACCTGTGACTAATTGTCAGTGCCCATGTAACATAAATTAGCCAATGAATGATGACTTCAGTGTTTTAAAAAGCCATATGGTAGGCCCTGTTCTGTTGTCACAACTTTGAAGACAAAGGAGCTGCTTGAGGACATAAGAACTGCTCCTATTAGCAAACACAAGACTTCCAAAGCATTCAAGGCCATCTCCAAAGACCTTGGTATCCCAGTTTCAATAGTGTGCAATGTTTTTAAGAAGTTTGCCAAGCATGGTACTGTCAAGAACCTCCCTGGACATGGGGGAAAGAGGAAAATTGACAAGAGATGTCTTGGAAGGTTGGTGCAAATGGTGGAGAAAACACCATGTCAAACATCCAAACACCTGAAGGCCAACCTGGAACAGTCTGGGTTCATAGTTTCAATAAGTACCATATGTCGCACACTAAACTAAGCAGAGCTTTATGGGTGAAGGCCAAGGAAGAAAGAAACCATTGCTGAAGAAAAGAAAAAAAAAGGAACAACTGATCATTGCAAAAGAGTACCGTAACAAACCACAATCCTCCTAGGAAAATGTTCTGTGGACAGATGAAACAAAAATAGAGCTTTTTTTTTAATACAAAGCAACAGTTTGTTTACAGACAGCGCAATGAAGCTTATGAGGAAAAGAACAGTCTACCAACAGTTAAGCATAATGAGCATAATGGAGGCTCTATAATGCTGTGGGGTTCCTTTGCTGCATATGGTACTGGAGACCTTAACCATATCACAGGAATCATTAAATCAGATAACTTTCAAGAGATTTTAGAGCAAAATGTCCTACCCAGTTTAAGAATACTTGCTTTGAGTCAAAGATCATGGGTCCTCCAGCAAGACAATGACCCAAAGAACATGTCTATAAAGTGCATAGAAATGGTTGTGTAAGAAAAAATGGACTGTTTAAAAGTGGCCAGTAATGAGTCCTCACCTCAATCCCATTTAAAATCTTTGGGGTGAGCTGAAATCTGACATTGGAAAGAAGAACCCTGCAAACATTCAAGAACTTGAATAAACTGCAAAGGAAGAGTGGAAGAAAATATCAGCTTAGAAGTGCAAGACGCTTATAGATGGCTACAAGAAATGTTTGGAGCCTGTCGTCAATGCCAAAGCTTGCGCAGCACAGTATTAATTGGGGTACCCTTATTGGTGCACATGCTGTTTATACCATTTCTTCTTTGAAATTTCAACATGTAAGTTGAAAAAACAGTGTTTTATTGTTGATTACTTTGGACCACTAACTAAAAAATCATGAGGATATAACTTTGGTACATTTCAATTTATTTCTGAAGATATTGTATAGTCTATGAAAAAAATGAAGGGGTGCCAATAATGGTGAGCAGCACTGTACATATTGTAATTTTTTATATTTTAAAAGTTAACAAAAGGAAAATGGGTTGATGCTAAAGTTTTGGCACCATTTGAGAATTGTGCGCTCCGATAACTTTGACAAAGGTTTCATACCTTAGTCTGTTACGGTTATGGCTTTCTCACTATCATCGTTAGGAAAGGCCATGTGATGCAAATTTCCCACTTTTATAAATGCCTATCATCCTCTAATCTTGTGCCAAAAAAACTGCAGCCAGGTGTTCTCCTAAGCCACTGCCGAGTACTCTAGAAATGAAAATGGTGGAGGCTCACATAGCGGGAGAATTCTATAAGAGAATAGCAAAGCGTTTTCAAGTTGTCCTTTCCTCAGTTTGAAATGCAATTAAGAAATAGCAGTTAACAGGAGCAGTAGTGGTTAAGATAATGTCTGGAAGACCAAGTAAAGTTTCAGTGAGAGCTGCTTGTAACATTGCTAGAGAGGCAAATCAGAACCATCGCTTGACAGCAGAAGACCTTCAGAAAGATTTAGCAGATTCTTGAGTTGTGGTACATTGTTCTGCTGTTCAGACACCTGCACAAATATGGCCTTTGTGAAGAGTCATGAGAAGAAAACCTCACCTGTGTCCTCACCATAGAATTCAGCGTCAGAAGTATGCAAAAGAACATCTAAACAATTCTGATGCATTTTGGAAAGTTCTGTGTTTCGATGAGGTTAAAATAAAACTCTTTTGTCACAATGATCAAAGGTATGTTTAGAGAAAAAACTGGACAGAATTTCAGGAAAAGAATATCTCGCAACCATTAAGCATGGTGGTGGATCAATCATGCTTTGGGTTTGTGTTGCAGCCAATGACATGGGAAATGTTTCACGGGTAGAGGGAGGAATGGATTGAACGAAATTTCAACAAATTCTTGATGCAAACATAACACCCTCTGTAAAAAGGCTGAAGTTGAAAAGAGGATGACTTTTACAAATGGATAATGATCCTAAGCACAAATCAAAATCCACAATAGACTACAAAAAAGGCACAAGCCTGAAGGTTTTACAATGGCCCTCACAGTCCCCTGATCTGTACATGATTGAAAATGTTTGGCTAGACCTCAAAATAGTGCATGCAAGATGACCCAGGAATCTCTCAGAACTGGACAAATTTTCCAAGGAAGAAAGAATGAAAATCCATCAAACAAGAATTGAAAGACTCTGTGCAGATCACAAAAAGTGCTGCAACCCTCAGGTAGCACCAGGCATTGATTTACACACTTAACTATCACTCTTGGCTCAGCGCACTTACTTTACCATATACGCAGCCCTGCTGGACTCTATTACTACCCAAGCACTTTTTTGAGTCTTTCATACATATTTTTACATTATGTCCATGGGATTGTTTATATGCACAATGCACTTGCACTTTTGAGCTATCTACAAACTGTTTACTCTGCCTAATTGTTACCTGTTTAAGTTGTGGTTCCACTATTTGGCTTACCATTGTCATCATCCTAGTACATGTATCTATACATGTTTTTAAATGTTTTTCTAAAAAAAAACTTAAGTCTTTTATTATTGGTTCTTTGGTGCTGTTTGTTCCTGATATGATTTCATAATTTCCATTATTTTGGCACTGAACCTGTTACATTAATCCCTTCACTCTTATATATTGGATTTACGAACTTACCATGCAGGGTGCTCAAACTTGCATTGACCGATTTTCCTTGTTGCAATTTTGAAAATCTAAAAGATGAATATATATATACTAGATGGCAGCCCGATTCTAAAGAATCGGGAGTCTAGAATCCATATATACTTTATTTATTCAAATGTAAGAATAATACAATTAATAAATAATAGTAAGAAAGAACAAAAAATGGCTGCACTCACCAGCTCTTGACAAAAGTTCAAAATTGGTGTGAAAATGTCACTGAACCACTTCACAACTAAATATATATAGTTTTGGTAAATGGTATTATCATTTTTTTGACGAAATTCGGCAGGAGCTTGAAGAGCAACGTCACTGGGCCCGCCTCCACGCAGTAGAAACTTGCTGTGAGGTAAAAATTCAAAAATCACACCAAAATGGCGGGCGGAGTGTGTCACAGTACGGCACGTATCTGATTGGTCGCTCGCAGCAGGCGGCAACCAATCAGACACTGGACACTGTTGACGTCACTTATCTCCGGACATTAGCTCCGGACATTAGCTCCGGACATTAGCTCCGGACATTATCTCCGCACATTAGCTCCGGACATTAGCTCCGGACATTAGCTCCGGACAAAGCCACGGAAGTTGACACAAATTGCAGGAAGTAGTATTCTAGGCAATTAATCTCCGGACATTAGCTCCGGACATTAGCTCCGGACATTAGCTCCGGACAAAGCCACGGAAGTTGGCACAAATTGCAGGAAGTAGTATTCTAGGCAATTATATATTATATATATATATATATATATATATATATATATATTGCCTGAAATACAAAGGAAATGTGTCATCTTTTAGAGATCTTTTCATCTTCACCTTGCTTACCTGTTCACAATAATAGTAATTTTGACCAGAATGCCGGTAGTTAAGCAACCCCTGATGGGGACAGTACTATTCATGTGTCGATTATCCAGCCGTACAACTTGCACCTGTGGCGTTGAGTATAAGATATAAGTCTGGGCACACAGTATACTACAGTTCCCCTAGGAAGCCCAAGTGAATTGTGTGTTGGGGCTGCAGGCACAGTGTTCCACATAGGGACACATGGGTAAGAGATGATTTTTTGCTTGGATATAGAATTTGCAGATATTTGTACAGTTACATATTTATTACATCACTATTTCTGGTGATGTGTGTATTTGATGATTTTATTACTTGGTTAGACCTACAATATCTACATTTAACTTAATGCTATGATTTTCCAATATTGTATATGCACTGACATATTATGTTATTAATTACATGCATATAGCATCTACTTTGCCCCTCCCCATTGTTTATGTGTGGACCACATGTGACAAATACCTGAGTCTTTGCTGTTGACTTTTCATCTTTATATTTATGTATTTTTTTGCCACTTTTCTGTGCAACATAATAAACTTTTGAATTATCTATTTGGTGGATTGACTCCATGTTTATGTAGGACTAGCTGAAGAGCCCGGCGTTGCCTGGGCATAGTAAATATCTGTGGTTAGTTATAGCACCTCACTTGTCTTATTTTCCCATCACGCCTCTCATTTTCCCAATCACATCTTTCATTTTCCCCCTCACATCTCTCATTTTCTCCCTCACACCTCTCATTTTCTCCCTCACTCCTCTCATTCCCCCCTAACACTTGTCATTTCAACCTCACATCTGTCATTTTCTGATCACTCCACTATTTTTCCTCACTCCTCTCATTTTGCACTCACACCTTTTCATTTTCACCTCACACCTCTCATTTTCACCTCAGTATATACATGTTTGTCATCTCCCTTATATTTAGTATACACCTGTATGTCATCTCCTGTATATAGTATATACCTGTTTGTCATCTCCCCTGTATATAGTATATACCTGCTGTGTGTCATCTCCCCTGTATATAGTATATACCTGTATGTCATCTCCTCCTGTATATAGTATATACCTGTAGGTCATCGGCTCCTGTATATAGAATATACCTGTGTGTCATCTCTTCATGTATATAGTATATACCTGTAGGTCATCTGCTCCTGTTTATAGTATATACCTGTGTGTCATCTCCTCCTGCATATAGTATATACCTGTAGGTCATCTGTTCCTGTATATAGTATATACCTGTATGTCATCTCCCCTGTATATAGTATATACCTGTATGTCATCTCCTCCTGTATATAGTATATATCTGTGTGTCATCTCCTCCTGTATATAGTATATACCTGTGTGCCATCTCTCCTGTATATACTATATACTTGTGTGTCATCTCCTCCTGTATTAGACCGCATTCACACGTTATTTGGTCAGTATTTTTACCTCAGTATTTGTAAGTTAAATTGGCAGCCTGATAAATCCCCAGCCAACAGGAAGCCCTCCCCCTGGCAGTATATATTAGCTCACACATACACATAATAGACAGGTCATGTGACTGACAGCTGCCGTATTTCCTATATGGTACATTTGTTGCTCTTGTAGTTTGTCTGCTTATTAATCAGATTTTTATTTTTGAAGGATAATACCAGACTTGTGTGTGTTTTAGGGCGAGTTTCGTTTGTCAAGTTGTGTGTGTTGAGTTGCGTGTGGCAACATGCGTGTAGCGACTTTTTGTGTGTCGAGTTGCATGTGACAGGTTAGTGTAGCAAGTTGTGTGCAGCAAGTCTTGCGCATGGCGAGTTTTGCGCGTGGTGAGTTTTATGTGTAGTACCTTTTGAGTATGTGCAAGTTTTGTGTGAGGCAACTTTTGCATGTGTTGCAACTTTTGTGCATGTGGCAATTTTTCCACGTGTGCAAGTTTTGCGTGTGGCGAGTTTTCCATGAGGTGAGTTTTGCACTTGTGGCGAGTTTTGCGTGAGCCTAGTTTTTGCATGTGGCGAGTTTTGAGCGGCGACTTTTGTGTTTCGACTTTTATGTGGCGAGGTTGGTGTATGTGTGGTGAAATGTGTGCTGAGGGTGATATGTGTTCAAGCACATTTTGTGTGTGTGTTCATATCCCCGTGTGTGGTGAGTATCCCATGTCGGGGCCCCACCTTTGCAACTGTACGGTATATGCTCTTTGGCGCCATCGCTCTCATTCTTTAAGTCCCTCTTGTTCACATCTGGCAGCTGTCAATTTGCCTCCAACACTTTTCCTTTCACTTTTCCCCATTATGTAGATAGCGGCAAAATTGTTTGGTGAATTGGAAAGCGCGGGGTTAAAATTTCACCTCACAACATAGCCTATGATGCTCTTGGGGTCCAGATGTGTGACTGTGCAAAATTTTGTGGCTGTAGCTGCGACGCCTCCAACACTTTTCCTTTCACTTTTTTCCCCATTATGTAGATAGGGGCAAAATTGTTTGGTGAATTGGAAAGCGCGGGGTTAAAATTTCGCCTCACAACATATCCTATGACGCTCTCGGGGTCCAGACGTGTGACTATGCAAAATTTTGTGGCTGTAGCTGCGACAGTGCAGATGCCAATCCCGGACATACACACATACACACACACACACACACACATTCAGCTTTATATATTAGATTTGGTGGACCGAGCAGAACACTAACCCAAACTTACAGTGTTGCTGTCAGAGGTAACATCATCCTGAATGATACAAGTGATGTGCTATATATTCCATTACAACCTCAACTTCCTCCCAGTTACATGCATGCAGGAAATCTGAAGAGAAGTACGGCAACACTCACCGGTCCAGTGTGGTGCAACAATCTTTATTCAAGCCTTTAAAACGCCATCACATAGACGGCCTGGGACAGTGGAACAAGGGAGGAGGTGAGCAGGATGTGACGACGGCCGTTTAGCGCCTACGTCAGCGCTTCAACTGGTCTGAGGAGCAGTGGATTGGAGCAGATACAAATAGGTGAGAGCAGGAAAAAACCCCTCCCACCCCACCTGTACCCGCCCCCCTCCCCCACACCCCTCCTGACAAAATACACATGTGTGAAATATAAAAATTACATTAAAATAGTAAAATACAAAAACAATCCTGAGGTACATACTTCGCCTCGTATAAGCTCCCAAATATTACAAAGGATACTGTCCAAGTATGAAAGATACAATCAAAATATGAAAGAAATAAAACAGACTCACCGACTCTATCAGAAATAAATCGAACACATCTTTATGAGGATCTTCACATAACTCCTATATGGACTACTAACACGGGGTTAAATTAACTCAGAAGGAGGGAGATGGTCTATACAATTACAAGTATAAATAACAATCTACTGTCCTGGGGAGAAAAAAAGGGGGATCAATAAGATAAAATAATCACAGAAATATGGACATATCGATTTTATCATTCAGGCCGGCTGGACCCATCGCGCACGTGCGCATGATCCATTTGGCCTCTTTTCTCAATAGTAACTTCTGCAAGTCACCCCGTTGTGCAGGTAAGACCACCCTCTCTACCCCAGTGAAACTGAGAACCTCTGGATCATTTCGGTGTGCATCTCTGATATGTTCTATTAACCTCGGCACACCCTTCCCCGTACAGATAGATCTGAAATGCTCCCTGAAACGTACACAAAGTTGACGTATTGTCTTCCCTATATAATACCTTTTGCAAGGACAGAACAAAACGTATACTACGTAGTCGGTTTTACACGAAATGAACTGGTGAACGGTATGTCTTATGGGCCCTATATTGAGCGTCTGCCCTATAATGTGATATTTACAAGAGAGACAGTGGCCACAACGAAAATTGCCCTTAGGGACCGATTGTTCCAGCCACGTGGTTCTAAGGTTAGAGATACGGTTGCGTACCAGCACGTCCCTCACCCGTGTACTCCGTCTGTTTGAAATCAGTGAACCTCCTGCCACCCTATCTGAAAGATCTCTATCCCTAGCCAACACATGCCAATGCCTCCTTATTGCAGCCCTAATCTCATGGTCCATAGGACCATAGCGAAAACAGAAAGTAAAGCATTGTCCTGATGGTGCCTTAGAATTGTGAGTCCTATGTTGTGTCTGTGTGTTGACCCGTTCCATCGCCCCCTGTAGTGTGGTATCAGAATACCCCCTCTCACGGAATCTCATACATAAATCTCGAGATTGACGCTCAAAGCCTACTTGTGTGTTATTGACTCTTCTCGTGCGAAGAATTATTTTGTCAGGAGGGGTGTGGGGGAGGGGGGTGGATACAGGTGGGGTGGGAGGGGTTTTTTCCTGCTCTCACCTATTTGTATCCGCTCCAATCCACTGCTCCTCAGACCCATTAAAGCGCTGACGTAGGCGCGAAACGGCCGTCGTCACATCCTGCTCACCTCCTCCCTTGTTCCACTGTCACGGGCAGTCTATGTGATGGCGTTTTAAAGGCTTGAATAAAGATTGTTGCACCACACTGGACCGGTGAGTGTTGCCGTACTTCTCTTCCGATTTCTTGTTGGATCATACCTGCTTTCCGTACGAGCACCTCTACTGGGATGTCAGGCTCATGCCTGGAGGCATTGTTGTCAGCACACAGATCTCACAGCAGCTGTGCGGTCAAACTTTCTTCTTTGTTTGTTTTGGATACATGCATGCAGGGGATGCTGCTGCTAGTGACTCTCACATTTGTTTTTGTGGTATTGGTTTTTCTTTCTCATACTACCATGTCCATTGATACTATCACTTTTTCATTTACCATACACTTTGATGATAAATTTACAGCTTACAAAAATGTTTAAAAACACTTCTCCAAACCTTAAAAAATATGGATTCAGCAGAAATGCTAAGTATGGTGCACATAATAGCTCAAAAGCCTAATGCAACAGTATCAATGTTGTATGTAAGTTTCTTCAATTGGCAAATTTAAACAGGTGGGCCAAAACAGAGTTGTGCAGTTAAATGTCTCGATTTAGTGTAATTTCTTTTTAGATTTTTTTTTTATAAGAAATTGTAATCCCTCCACCTCAGCTAAAAGAGATGCAACAATAAATGCTAGATTTTTTTTATTGACTTCCAAATGTGATAACCGCCCACAGTATAGCTATGTGTGTATGGTTGCCAAACTTGACTATTAAAACAAATATGTAATGGTTAAAATGTGTGTCTTATTTTTCTTCTGATTATTGTTTAAAATTTTTAACTCTATTCTTCCCCCGCTGACAAAAAAAACATAGCTAATAATCCTACATTGGATACCCGGAAAGAAGCATGCAGATAGATATAGCACTCTTCAATATTGTAGGGTGTGCAGTTATTAAATTTGATGAGTAAAACAGGTATACAGAAAATAAAATAAGTACTTTATAAAAAAACACACTAACACAAGTACTTTTGGCCATGGCTGTATATATAAATGATCGATTTGATTGTCTCTGCCATTCATGTGATGCATGAATACACTGATTCTCTCAAGTTGTCCGAATGCCCTAATACAACGTATTGACAGAGATTGTCATAGTGAGACAAATGCTTTAAAGCGGTTTTTATCTCATTCTTAAGATTTGCATGCACAATATTTAACATTTTATAAACTCTTGTATATCTGCATACCACCCAACATTTATATAACACATTGTGATACATTTTATCCTTCATACCAACTCTCCTTGGAATGCCATCCAAAAAGTAGGAAATGGCCTATTTCTTTAAGTATATTTAATGAAATCATGCCACTTCTGGGTCACACAATAATCTAGCAAAAAACAACAACACGGTACTGTGAATTCCTTTAATAAAAAGAGCTAATAGTGAAAATCACAAAAATAATATGCAGACCTGCTGCTTCTGTATTATCTGGTCATCTACACTAATGTCCCTTCATGTTAAGAGATCACATGCCTCCGATATCTGATTCTTTAATAAGGGTTTATTGGGAAGTGTTCTGTACATGCAGCATTCTTCATAGATGTATACTATCTATTTATTGTGATATTATTTTACTTTTATAAAAACTAGTTCCTTTGTTTTTAGGAAATGTGTTGGGAAGAAGATCATTATAGTTCCTTGCATGTGTTTAGTCTTGGAACCCTCTACAGAATGACTGACAATGGAGTGATTGCTTCTACAGTATTGTCGCTGCCTCATTTCTATTCTTCACACAATGAGCACATGATGGCAGTGTCTACACAATAAAGCTTCTGGCATTGCGAGAAAGTAAGAACAGTTATTTTTAACAGAGAAGATTCTCTGGTCAAAAGACCAGTGCCTGGAATCACAGATATTATGCACTACAATGAGGCAGCCTTTCTTTTTCTACACTTTGAAAGTCTGTATAAGTAATCAACCCATTGTGTTTAAAGTTTACTCGTAAAAATTAACTGACTCAGACTTCATGGGCAAAGATTGCTTAAATGACTTTTTTTTTTCCACGCAAATTGTGTAATAACCTTTTGCATGTTGGAGCTGTTTATTTCAACTTCAGTCAAGTCAGTGTGTGTCTGTTGTTGCCAGATAACAATTGGGTTTTTAAGAGCTGTTTGATTTTTGCTTGCAAGAAAATGTGCAAACAAATTGTAAGTCTTTTCATCTGCCATGTCTTTGAGTCAGCTAATGTTATTGAGCCAATGAATACATTGGAGCCTAGATATGTAAATGGCATCTGTTATTATAGATTTATAGTAAGAATTGAATAAAGTCCTTAACTTTTATCAACTCGCCAATACACTTTACAGTACTCCAAATACTAAAGATGTATCATTGCTTTTATTATCCATTTGTAAATATTTAAATTCAAGATGCAGTTGTCAATGTTGGCAATTGGTAATTTGCATAAAGATTATAAGCATTTTACAAGTATACAATCTACAAGATTGGTATATTTAAAGATAATGTGACATTAATATTGTGCTTTAGATCATCAAAGTGGAAATTTCATGTTAAAATAGGTTAGTAATTTAAAAAGTGAGTAATTTTTTTTCAGACCTTGAAAAACAATTCTAATTTCATTGCACTCATCATCTTCTAATGTGTACTTGTGTGATGTTTACATGATTGATAACTCGTTGAGAGATGGTAAACACTTGAGAATATGTGTAGAAATGAGCAGATCTTTTGAAATTCAAATTCGGCGACTTCAAATTATTTTCCACCAAAATTTGATTCACACCAAATAAATTTGCAGAAATCTCAATACCGAAAATCTTGTAATTGCTAGGAAAATACACGTGGGAAAAAAACACAGAGTGAACCCTAAAGCTAACAGTAAGAGTTCACACTTTATAGGCATAAGAGAAAGAGGACCCTGCTGACCATAAGGCTAGGTTCACACTGCGTTAGTGCAGTCCGTTCAACATATCCGTTAAACAGACTGCGCTAACGCAAGTGCCGGCGCTTGCACAACGCTAGCGCAGATGGAGCTTCTGCTAGCTCCATCTGCGCTAGCAGTGACAGACCCGGAAACGCTGTAGCCCGCGTCTCGGGTCCGTCACTCAAATCACGGCACATCGCTAGTGCACGCCCAGCGTGGGCGTGCACTAGAGATGTGTCCGACATTGCAGTCTATGGCGGCGTTAACGAACTATGTTACACTGCGTTATGCCGCGGTGTGACGTAGTCCGTTAAACGTAGAGCCATAGCGCAATGTGAACCAAGCCTTAGAGCTTACAGTCTAGTGTGGATAGAGATTTACCCAGTGACTTTGGAGATGAAAAAAGACTTTGTTATATAAACTGTGCTCCACTGGGAACTGCTCCAGTAGGAACTGATGATCTCTGATGGCCCAGGTACTGACTACAAGTTTTGATAATCCATAACATGTAACAGCTACATGGCATTATGGGGAACTTTGTGCTTACATTAGCCCACTCTCTGATACTTTAGCAGTGTGGGAAATAGTGACGAGCAAGTTTTTTTTGCAAACCGCAAATTGAATCTCAAAATGTTCGAATTTATGTGACACCACAAATTTCAGGAAATTTGTCTCAAACTCAAACCTCAGCTCAACCCTAATGTGATCTACTTTTATTTTTCAGTCCCTCTAGATAGCATCCTTGCCTGCCCAGTCTCTTTACAGGTTAACTTAGAACAATCTGCATACAACTCAAATAGCTCAAAGTGGGTTGTAAAGTTAAGGAATGAGTAGTATGCAATGTTATGCAATGACTATATTAATACACAAGTGCAATGAAGAGCTTAGATGACAAGGGGGGCCTTAATAATGAGATCTGGTAACTGGAATAGAATTTTATCAAAGGCACAACTGATGACACCCTGTACTAATCACCTGACTTCTGCAGCCATTTGCAGGCTTTAGAGGTCAGGTGAGTGAAGAATGAGACATCAGTATTTCCAGTCTTGGCAAAGACCGCTTTGTCTGGAATAGTGATGGGGGAACCTCTGGATGTTCGGGTACAGCGGGTTTGGTTGAACAGTTTAAAAAAAGTTTGGTTTGGGTTCCAGAACAGTACCCAAACCTGAACTTTATTCACTTGAATGGGGGCCCAGACATCCAATGTTTGCCATGCTGTCTTGTGCATGACAGTGAGGTAAACACTGCCTCTGATTGGCAGTAAAATCATTACTGCCGATCAGATATTTGCATTTCCCACACTGGCAAATTGACAGCGTAAGCTCACAGCTATGACTGGAGGTAAAAAGTTTACTTCTGGTCATTGGCGTCGGCTGGTGAGACTACTCCTCTCATCTGCCTACGCCTGCGGCAGCTAATAACAGCGAGAACAGGTGGCGGCTGATGGGTGTATTCAGCAGCTGATGCCTGCAATCTACATAAATATTTTAAAAAAACAGTGGGTTACCCTGTATTTTTGATAACCAGCCACCCAAAACTGACAACTGCGGGCTGAAATCCTCAGCTGTCAGCTTCAGTAAGGCTGGTTATCAAGAATAGAGAGGTCCCCATGATGTATTTTTAAATTATTTAAATAATTTTAAAAAAACAGCGTGGGTTCTCCCCATTTTTGACAACCTGACAAGCTAATGCAGACAGCTGGGTACTAGTACTGGATAACTGATATTCTCAGGCTGGTAAGGGCCATGGATATTGCCCCCTAGTCTAAAAGTAGAAGTCCGCAGCTGCCTCGGAAAAGACTCCTCTATTAGATGCGCCAATTCCGGTGCTTTACCTGCCTCTTCCCACTTGCCCGTGGCAATGGCAAGTGGGGTTCATATTTGTGGGGCTGATGTCACCTTTGTATTGCCTGGTGACGTCAAACCCACAGCTTGATGTCTATAAGACACCTATTCATTACTAATCCTACAGTTATATTGTAAATAAACACACAGACAGAATAAAGTCCTTTATTTGAAATTAAAAAAATACGCTTTTACTTTTTTATTTAAAAATAACAAACAAAGTTATACTTACCTAACGCCCACTCCACTGAAGCCATGGCCAGCTGAAAAAAATAAAATAAAATAAAAAACAACCATATCCCTCACCTGTCCATCATTCTGTACCACGCCGTAATTCACATCACAGAGTCAGAGTAATAGGGCTCCTTCTCACTTGCGAGAAATACATCCGAGTCTCGCAGGTTAGAACCATGCTCCGGCACGGGCACTCCAGAGCGGAGCGTGCAGATCCATGTATTGCTGTGCGGCTGCACGCTCTGCTCTGGACTCTGGATTGCTGGCACGAGAGCAGGGTTTTAACCTGCGAGACTGGGACATAGTTCTCGCAAGTGAGAAGGAGCCCATAGACAGAGAATTGTAAAGACACTCCTCCAGAGAATCCTTTGAGCCACACCCTTTTGCTAAACACTATAAAATCAGTACTAAATAAAGAGGCTGATATCTCAGGAAATGTATGGCAAATAAGAAAAAGAAATAACAAAAAAAATATGACATAATGGAGCAGCAGGAATAAAATAAAAGCAAAAACGGCCCACATTTGACCTGATGACAAGTTCACTTTAACCTTCGTCAGGCTGCATAATTTTACAACGTTAACAGGCTGCAGAGGTACAATTGTACCTTCATATATATTTTATTGAAATTCGGCCAATATATTCTGGACCAAAACTGCAGAGATGTCACGAAATTTCAGCCCTCTACGGCTTTTCGAAAAAGAAAGTTATTGCAATTTTAAAACGGAATAGTTACAATTGTACCTACTCAGCCGGACGAAGGTTAAGCAAAAGATCTTGGTCCTTCCATTCAGTTTTTATGACTACATAACTTTCTCCATGTCCTTGTTTTCTTACATTGCAGCATGTGTGGAGATCACATGTGTGCAAATTGCATTGAGATGGAGATCGAACTACCGTAATCTAATATAGACCTCTATATGCCAATGTCAACTACATAGGGTGCCTTAATGTTAAGCATACTTTAGCACAGGCTTCCTTTTTTTTACTAAAATGTATTTGTCCTGTGTTGATCCTTAAACAGTACTTTCCTCTATTTGACCTGCTGTATAGATTTTCATAAATCTTTTACATTGAGTCAGAAAACATCTGTTTGGCTCAGTTACATATTAGTTTCAAACATTAGTTTCATGAAATTTTGTCCTTGAAAATTTCTCTGTAGATGATTTAGTCTGTTAACATTAGTCTGAAAAATTATTCAAGTGTATAGCTTCACATTAGAATTGATCTTTCACACAATGAACCATAAATGTCTCTGTGATCTTCGAAAAAGTTGTGTTCAATTCCCGTCTATAATTTGTAAAGCGCTGCGGAATATGTTGGCGCTATATAAATAAAAATTATTATTATTATTTATTATGTTCATGTCAGGAACTTTTATTGAGGAGAGAAGGTTCTTGTTCCATGAGACTACTAAAAAGGGACAAAAGATGCCAGCTGACGTACAATCCTTATAGCTGCAAGCCTTGAGTTGTTTCTCTTCTCTATTATTTGTTAACTAGATGGTGGCCCGATTCTAACGCATCGGGTATTCTAGAATATGCATGTCCACGTAGTATATTGCACAGCCCACGTAGTATATTGCCCAGCCACGTAGTATATTGCCCAACCACATAGTATATTGCCCAGCCACGTAGTATATTGCCCAGCCACGTAGTATATTGCCCAGTGATGTAGTATATTGCGCAGCCACGTAGTATATTGCCCAGTTACGTAGTATATTGCCCAGCCACGTAGTATATTGCCCAGTGATGTAGTATATTGCACAGCCACGTAGTATATTGCCCAGTTTTGTAGTATATTGCCCAGTTACGTAGTATATTGCCCATTGACGTAGTATATTGCGCAGCCACGTTGTATATTGCCCAGTTACGTAGTATATTGCCAAGTGATGTAGTATATTGCCCAGTGACGTAGTATATTGCGCAGCCACATAGTATATTGCCCAGTTATGTAGTATATTGCCTAGTGAAGTAGTATATTGCGCAGCCATGTAGTATATTGCCCAGTTACATAGTATATTGCCCAGCCACGTAGTATATTGCGCAGCCACATAGTATATTGCCCAGTCATGTATTATATTGCGCAGCCATGTAGTATATTGCCCAGCCACGTAGTATATTGCCCAGTCACGTAGTATATTGCCCAGCAACATAGTATAAAGCACAGAGCCACGTAGTATATTGGCCAGTCACGAAGTTTATTGCCCAGTGACGTAGTATATTGCCCAGTGACGTAGTATACAGCATAGAGCCACGTAGTATATTGCACAGCGAAGTAGTATACAGCACAGAGCCACGTAGTATATTGGCCAGTCACGTAGTATATTGCCCAGCTACGTAGTATATTGTCCAGCCACGTTTGTCACAGGTTAAAAAATAAACATATACTCACCTTTCCAAGGGCCCCTTGTAGTCCACGGCAGCTTCCGGTCCCAGGGTTGGTATGAGCGCAGGACTTTCTAGCGCAGGTGCGCAGGGCCTGTGATGACATCGCGGTCACATGACCGTGACGTCATGGCAGGTCCTTCTCACGTAGGCGTGCAGGGCCTGTGATGACGTCGCGGTCACATACCATACCATCTTTGCCACCGGAACCTGCAAAGGAAGATGGCGGCCGGCGCGAGCGACAACGGAGGGTGAGTATAGCAGGTTTTTTTTTAATCATTATTTTTAACATTACATTTTTTACTATTGATGCCACATAGGCAGCGTCAATAGTAAAAAGTTGGGGACACACCGGGTTAATAGCGGTGGGAACGGAGTGCGTTACCCGCAGCATAACGCGGTCCGTTACCACCGGCATTAACCCTGTGTTAGCGGTGACCGGAGGGGAGTATGCGGGCGACAGGCACTGACTGCGGGGAGTAAGGAGCGGACATTTTCTTCCGGACTGTGCCCGTCGCTGATTTGTCGAGGCAGCCATGACAGGCAGCTGGTGAGACCAATCAGCGAATGAATAACCATGACAGAAGGACAGACAGAAAGACGGAAGTGACCCTTAGACAATTATACAGTAGATATTGAGGTAGGTCTGCACAGGTCTATTCAGGAAATGGAGAAGACAACTAGCTGGTGTCCTTCTTTCAGGGTTGACAGAAATTCCAGGGCAGTCCGTTAAAATTGGGCACTTTTTTGCCATGTCCGTAAAAAAAAAAAATGAAGGTGTCTGATTTTTTTGAAGCTGAAGAAACTTATTAAGAATATTTTTACTGTAATTATCATCATTTTACAGTTTACAGTGATTGCGGCTGATGTCTTCATACCAGAATTATGGGCTGTAGACACATATCACTTATAATCATAACAATTTGTTATGGTTTTCCAATGCGATCGTAAAAACTATTTTCTATCCGTGATTTTTTGATAAGCTGTCCAGAAAAAAATGAAAAATCAAGTTGGCAACCCTGCTTCTTGCCTATGGACCATGCACCTTTTTTCTATGAATCGAAACTTGAAATTTTCTGGTCATCTACTATATAATTATCTAAGGGTCATTTCCGTCTTTCTGTCTGTCTTTCTGTCTGTCTGTCTGTCTATCACGGAAATCCCAAGTCGCTGATTGGTCGCGGTCAAACGGCCACGACCAATCAGCGACGGGCACAGTGCGGCCACGAAATGGCCGCTCCCTACTCCCCTGCCGTCAGTGCCCGCTCCATACTCCCCTCCAGTCAGCGCTCACACAGGGTTAATTTAAATATAATTGGTCTGCACTCTTTTAAGAACGTAGATGGTGGTGCTGGTATAGTGGACAGATGTCCCAAATACTAATAGTTTAGAAGTATACCGCACTCACAAGTGGAATATCATGCAACAAATGAACAATTTATTGTGTACATACATCATATAGCATCACTGTACAGAAACAAACATAAAGCGTTATGACGATTTATGTTTGTTTCTGTACAGTGATGCTATATGATGTATGTACACAATAAATTGTTCATTTGTTGCATGATACTTCACACAGGGTTAATGGCAGCGGACCTCTTTATGCCGCGGTGTAACGCAGTCCGTTAACGCTGCTATTAACCCTGTATGACCAACTTTTTACTATTGATGCTGCCTATGCAGCATCAATAGTAAAAAGATCTAATGTTAAAAATAATAATAAAAAAAAAATCATTATATACTCACCTTCCGGTGCCTTTCCCGCTCCTCGCGATGGTCCGGTCCATGCATTGCGGTCTCACGAGATGATGATGTAGCGGTCTCTTGGGACCGGAGCGTTGCGAGTAGCATCGGTAAATGCCTGGGCTGGATCCGGGGGCCGACGGAAGGTGAGTACATAACTATTTTATATTTTAATTCTTTTTTTTAACAGGGATATGGTGCCCACATTGCTATACACTATGTGGGCTGTGTTAGATACTGCGTGGGCTGTGTTATACAGTACAGACCAAAAGTTTGGACACAACTTCTCATTTAAAGATTTTTCTATATTTTCATGACTATGAAAATTGTAAATTCACACTGAAGGTATCAAAACTATGAATTAACACTTGTGGAATTATATACTTAACAAAAAAGTGTGAAACAACTGAAATTATGTCTTATATTCTAGGTTCTTCAAAGTAGCCACTTTTTACTCTGATGACTGCTTTGCACACTCTTGGCATTCTCTTGATGAGCTTCAAGAGGTAGTCACCGGGAATGGTCTTCCAACAATCTTGGAAGTGCTTAGCACTTGTTGGCCCTTTTGCCTTCACTCTGCGGTCCAGCTCACCCTAAACCATCTCGATTGGGTTCAGATCTGGTGACTCTGGAGGTCAAGTCATCTGGCGTAGCACCCCATCATTCTCCTTCTTGGTCAACTAGCCCTTACACAGCCTGCAGGTGTGTTTAGGGTCATTGCCTTGTTGAAAAATAAATGATGGTCCAACTAAACACAAACCGGATGGAATAGCATGCCGCTGCAAGATGCTGTGGTAGCCATGCTGGTTCAGTATGCCTTCAATTTTGTCTTCAATTTTGCTGGTGTCACCAGCAAAGCACCCCCACACATCACACCTCCTCCTTCATGCTTCACGGTGGGAACCAGGCATGTAGAGTCCATCCGTTCACCTTTTCTGCAATGCACAAAGACACTGTGGTTGGAACCAAAGATCTCAAATTTGAACTCATCAGACCAAAGCACTGATTTCCATTGGTGTAATGTCCATTCCTTGTGTTCTTTATCCCAAACAAGTCTCTTCTGCTTGTTGCCTGTCCTTGCAGTGGATTCCTAGCAGCTCTTTTACCATGAAGGCCTGCTGCACAAAGTCTCCTCTTAACAGTTGTTGTAGAGATGTGTCTGCTGCTAGAACTCTGTGTGACATTGACCTGGTCTCTAATCTGAGCTGCTGTTAACCTGCGATTTCTGAAGCTGGTGACTCGGATAAACGTATCCTCAGAAGCAGAGGTGACTCTTGGTCTTCCTTTCCTCATGTGAGCCAGTTTCTTTGTAGCGCTTGATGGTTTTTGCAACTGCACTTGGGGACACTTTCAAAGTTTTCCCAATTTTTCGGACTGACTGACCTTCATTTCTTAAAGTAATGATGGCCACATGTTTTTCTTTACTTAGCTGCTTTTTTCTTGCCATAATACAAATTCTAGCAGTCTATTCAGTAGGACTATCAGCTGTGTATTCACCAGACTTCTGCACAACACAACTGATGGTCCCAACCCCGTTTATAAGGCAAGAAATCCCACTTATTAAACCTGACAGGGCACACCTGTGAAGTGAAAACCATTTCCGGTGACTACCTCTTGAATATACCAAGAGAATGCCAAGAGTGTGCAAAGCAGTCATCAAAGCAAAAGGTGGCTACTTTGAAGAACCTAGAATATAAGACATAATTTCAGTTGTTTCACACTTTTTTGTTAAGTATATAATTCCACATGTGTTAATTCATAGTTTTGATGCCTTCAGTGTGAATTTAAAATTTTCATAGTCATGAAAATGCAGAAAAATCTTTAAATGAGAAGGTGTGTCCAAACTTTTGGTCTGTACTTTATACTACATCTCTGTGCTATATACTATGTGGGCTGTGCTATATATTACGTGGCTGGGCAATATACTACATTGCTGTACTCTATACTACGTGGCCTGGGTTATATACTGCATGGGCAGTGTTATATACTACATCTGTGTGCTTTATACTATGTGGCTGTGCTATATTCTACGTGGCTGTGCAATATATTACATGGCTGTGCAACATACTACGTGGCTGTGCAGTACATTACGTGGCTGGGCAATATACTGCGTGCCTGTGCTATTCACTACGTGTCTGTGCTATATACTATGTGACTGGGCAATATACTACGTGGCTGGGCAATATACTATGTGGCTGTGCTATTTACTATGTGGGCTGTGCTATATACTACGTGGCTGGGCAATATACTATGTGGCTGTGCTATATGCTACGTGGCTGTGATATATACTACGTGGGCTGTGTTATATACTACGTGGGCTGTGCTATATTTCTCTGCTGTATCTGTGCATCATGAATCGTGGTATGTGTTAAAGAGGGCGGCCCACTGAGACTTTTTTGCCGGGGCCCTCAAAACCTGGAGCCGGCCCTGGCTTCACTGATTGGTCATGCCTGGCCGCGAACAATCAGCGACAGTCGCAGTCCGCCCGCGAATTGGCGCAGAATTTGAACCATGCCTTGCTAATTGGTCGTGGCCGGCCGGCCAAATCCTGCATATAAATTGCATTATTCTGAAAACTTCATAAATAAACTACATACATATTCTAGAATACCCGATGCGTTAGAATCGGGCCACTATCTAGTAGATACTATTTAAGAAACATAAGACTTTTCAAATTTGTCTGCAAAAGAATATGCTAAAGTGGACACATATTTAACATCAGACAAGGGATAATCTGGTTTATACCAGAGTGTAATATTAGATACATTTATCATGAGCATTTACTTAAGGTGATTTTACACCACTTGCCACACTAACAGACCACCAGTCTTGCTGATCAGTGGTCATTTAATAGCCTGCTTAGACAGACTGCATTAAATATGAACATAGAATATCAGTAATAGATCTTTCTTTACACATAGGCTGCCATTAGAGACAGGGCTGGTTTCAGACAAATTGTGGCCCTATGCAAAATTCTAAGTGGGGCCCCAGATTCTGAAATGTTGCACTAACCACAGAATTCTAGTCAATTTAGTGCATTGAAGTGAGTTTTGAGCTAGTAGCAACATCTTTAAGAGTCAAGAAGCCACTCACATAACAAAGACAACATTTCTGTCCAAGGAGTGGACCACACATACCAGGGTAGGGATGATAAGGCCATGCAAACCAAGATAAAAATGAGAGGGCCATGCATACCACGATAGAGATGGGGAGCCTGGCCATGCATATCATGATAGAGATAAGGGGGCCATGCACACCAGTAAAGGGATGAGGGGGCGATGCATACCAGGATGGGGATGAGGAACCATGCATACCAAGATGGGGATGATGGGACCATATTTACCAGGATAGGGATGAGGGGGTCACGAATACCAGGATGGGAATGATGGGGTCATGCATACCAAGATAAAAATGAGGGGCCATGCATACCACGATAGAGATGAGGGGGCCATGCATACCAGTATAGGAATGAGGGGGCCATGCATATCAGAATAGGGATGAGGGGGCCATGCATACCAGTATAGGGATGAAGCAGCAATGTATGCCAGGATAGGGATGAGGGGGTCATGCATACAAAGATAGAAATGAGGGGACCATACATACCACGATAGAGATGAGGGGGCCATGCATACCAGGATAGGGATGATGATCCATGCAAACCAAGATGGGGACGAGGAGGCAATGCATACCAGAATAGGGATGATGGGGCATACATAGCAGGATGGGGAAGAGGAGGCCACGCATACCAGGATAGGGTTGAGAGGGACATGCATACCAGGATGAGGATGAGAGTGACATGCATACAAGAATGGGGATGAGGGGACCAGGCATACAAGGGTAAGAATGAGGGGATCATGCATACCAGGATAGGGATAAAGGGGCAATGTATACCAGGATAGGGAAGAGGAGAGCATGTATACAAGGATGAGGATGAGGGGCCATGTACACTCCCTGACAGAAGTTATGTCGCTTATCCATGTTATGTAAATAAAAGCTTATAACCTGAGGTTAAATTCATCCCTCCAAAATGTGGTTTAGGTTAAGAAAATAAATTTTCATCAATGCAGAAATATTGATCAGTTAATGGACACAGAATGGTCAGATTTTGGCAAGACAAAAGTTTTGTCGCCTGGTCATATAATGCACCTAATCCTAGTTTACATCCTCATCAGTAAAAGATCGGTTAATTAGTGTGTGTGTATAAAAAGAAACCCAGCACCCCAGACCTTCATTTGAACTGCAACTTGAGCTCTGACAACATGCCAAAAATCTACCCTGCAACCAAAGCCTGGATTATCAAGAGGCTGAAGACCAGATCCACTGCGAGGTGGCCGGCACCTTTTATGTGTCTCAGCGTCAAGTACAAAGAATTAAAAAAAGATTTGAAGAGACTGGAGATGTGTTTGGCAAGCCCAGGTCTGGTATACCCTGCAAGACAACTGCTCAGGAGGAACGTTTGATGGTTAGAAAATCCAAAGCATGCCCCTCTTCCACTGCAGCAGAGCTCCAACAGGCCTGGTCACCTCAAGTCCCTGTGTCAACTGGAACAGTTTGTAGGATTCTGTCTCGAAATGGCCTCCATGGTTGAATCAGTGCCCAGAAGGCAGCACTAAGCAAAAGGCAAATAAAAAAACGTGTGACATTTGCAAAGTCCCACAGCCTGCTAAACAGATGGACGCTGGAAAAGTGGCAGAAGGTGGACTTCTCTGATGACTCTTCTGTAGAATTACACCACAGCCGCCGCAAATACTGCAGGAGACCTACTGGAGCCCATATGGATCCACCCAGAAAACAACTACATTTGGTGGTGGAAAGATCATGGTCTAGGGTTACATTCAGTATGGGGGTGTGCAAAATATTTGCAAGGTGGAAGGCAATATCAATAGCTTAAAATATCAAAAATCATTAGCTACCTCTTATATTCCAAATCATAAAAGGGGTCAAATTCTGCAGCAGGATGGTGCTCCATCTCATACATCCATCTCTACAGCAAAGTTCCTCCAGGCAAAAAAGATCAAGGTGCTCAAGCACTGGCCAGCCCAGTCACCAGACATGAACATCATTGAGAATGTTTGGGGTAGGATGAAAGAGGAAGCTTGGAAGACAAAACCAAAGAATGTAGATGAACTCTGGGAGGCACGTAAGACTGCATTCTCTGCTATTCCTGATGACTTCATTAATAAATTGTATGAATCATTGTTGAACTGCAAGGATGCAGTCCTTCAAGCTCATGGAAGTCACACAAAATATGAAATATGACTCTAATAGCATCACAACTTCATTCACAAATGTTACGCAACATATATTTGTATTTTAAGTTAATTATTTGTTTGAATATCACATTACTTTCTGTGGGCGACAAAACTTTTGTCTTGCCAAAATCTGCCCATTCTGTTTCTATTAACTGATCAATATTTCTGCATTGATGCCAATTTATTTTCTTAACCTAAACCACATTTCAGAGGGTTTCAGTTTTCAAAAGAACAATTTATACAACCAATTGATGAATTTAACATCAGGTTATAAGCTTTTATTTACATAACATGGATAAGCGACATAACTTCTGTCAGGGAGTGTACATGGCCCCTCATCCTCATCCTTGTATACATGCTCTCCTCTTCCCTATCCTGATATACATTGCCCCTTTATCCCTATCCTGGTATGCATGAACATGGATAAGCGACATAACTTCTGTCAGGGAGTGTATACCAGGATGCGGATGATGGTGCCATGCATACCAGGATGGGGATGAGGGAACCATGCATACCAGGATGGGGATGGGCGCCATGCATAGCAGGATAGGGATGAGTATGGGCATCATGCATACCAGGATAGGGATGAGGGGGTCATGTATATACCAGGATGGGGAATATTAGTACAGAATTTGCCATTTTTTTTTGTTTCACCTTTTTTCTATTTTCCTCCTCTAAAACCTAGGGACATAACTTCAATATGAGGACCTGGATGGGGACATGACTACAATATGGAGACCTGGATATGGGGACATAACTACAATATGGGGACATAACTACAATATGAGTGCACATTTGTAATCACCACATCCATAATGACCCAAGCTCAAAATAAATAAAAAAAAATGGCAAACATGTTCAAAAGGTGTGCAGAAAAAAATGGTATCACTGAAAATATCACTTTGTCCTTCAAAGAATGCGGCCCCCTAAATTCAATTTTTTTCTGTATGTGGCCCATATACCAAGCAGAGTTTGAGACCATTGGTCTAATAGGAGGTCAGCCAAACACCGTACTCAACAATCTCTGGTGCTCCCTTTAAAAATTAATGAACTGGTGAAGCACATGATTGATCTCTGATCCATTCAGCTGGGGCTCTGAAGAGCCCTGATTCTTGGGATTGGTGGGGGCCATGACAGTTGGACCCTGGAGATCTGAACATTATCCTGTGGATAAGTGATATCTTCTAATCTTGAGAATTCCCCTTGAACAGTGTTGTCTGGGCTAAACATAATATTACATGGCGGCTTGGATTAACTAGAAATAATTAAATGATTGATACCTGCTGTCTCATTAGGATCCTGCACTAGTCTCTCTGTGGCGTGCGCTGGCACCAGGTTGATGACACCACTGTGATCTCTGACCACAGGACCACTGCGTTCTGTTATAAACTGCATCACTCAGGTGACTTGAGCAGAGTGTCATTATGAAAACATACGATGATTAGTGTTGAGCGATACCGTCCGATACTTGAAAGTATCGGTATCGGATAGTATCGGCCGATACCCGAAAAATATCGGATATCGCCGATACCGATATCCGATACCAATACAAGTCAATGGGACATCAAGTATCGGAAGGTATTCTCATGGTTCCCAGGGTCTGAAGGAGAGGAAACTCTCCTTCAGGCCCTGGGATCCATAGGGATGTGTAAAATAAAGAATTAAAATAAAAAATATTGATATATTTACCTCTCCGGCGGCCCCTGAACTCAGCGCGGGTAACCGGCAGGCTTCTTTGTTCAAAATCAGCGCTTTTAGGACCTGAGAATCACGTCCCGGCTTCTGATTGGTCGCGGGCCGCCCATGTGACCGCCACGCGACCAATCACAACCCGCTACGTCTTTGAAAGCCATTAACGCGCTCATTTTTAAAAATGAGCGCGTTAATAGCTTGCGGTGACGTCGCGGCTTGTGATTGGTCGCGGCCACGCGACCAATCACAAGCCGCTACGTCTTTGAAAGCCATTAACGCGCTCATTTTTAAAAATGAGCGCGTTAATAGCTTGCGGTGACGTCGCAGCTTGTGATTGGTCGCGGCCATGCGACCAATCACAAGCCGCTACGTCTTTGAAAGCCATTAACGCGCTCATTTTTAAAAATGAGCGCGTTAATAGCTTGCGGTGACGTCGCGGCTTGTGATTGGTCGCGGCCACGCGACCAATCACAAGCCGCTACGTCTTTGAAAGCCATTAACGCGCTCATTTTTAAAAATGAGCACGTTAATAGCTTGCGGTGACGTCGCGGCTTGTGATTGGTCGCGTGGCCGCGACCAATCACAAGCCGCTACGTCTTTGAAAGTCATTAACGCGCTCATTTTTCAAAAATGAGCGCGTTAATAGCTTGCGGTGACGTCGCGGCTTGTGATTGGTCGCGTGGCCGCGACCAATCACAAGCCGCTACGTCTTTGAAAGTCATTAACGCGCTCATTTTTCAAAAATGAGCGCGCTAATAGCTTGCGGTGACGTAGCGGCTTGTGATTGGTCGCGTGGCCGCGACCAATCACAACCCGCTACGTCTTTGAAAGCCATTAACGCGCTCATTTTTAAAAATGAGCGCGTTAATAGCTTGCGGTGACGTCGCGGCTAGTGATTGGTCGCGGCCACGCGACCAATCACAAGCCGCTACGTCTTTGAAAGCCATTAACGCGCTCATTTTTAAAAATGAGCGCGTTAATAGCTTGCGGTGACGTCGCGGCTTGTGATTGGTCGCGTGGCGGTCACATGGGCGGCCCGCGACCAATCAGAAGCCGGGACGTGATTCTCAGGTCCTAAAAGCGCTGATTTTGAACAACGAAGCCTGCCGGTTACCCGCGGACTCACCAGGGGCCGCCGGAGAGGTAAATATATCAATATTTTTTATTTTAATTCTTTATTTTACACATCTCTATGTATCCGATACCGATACCCGATACCACAAAAGTATCGGATCTCGGTATCGGAATTCCGATACTGCAAGTATCGGCCGATACCCGATACTTGCGGTATCGGAATGCTCAACACTAACGATGATAGATAGTACAAGTCACCTGACTGATGTAGCTTATGGGCTCGCTCACATTAGCGTATAACACCCAAGTGCTATGCGATGTTTTATTGGATAGCACTCGACCTATATTTATACTGTGGGGCAGTGCAGACCTGCATAAGAAGACAATGGCAGCGTGCAGCGAGTGCTCCACAATTCTGACCATATGCATCTATACAAGTCTATGGGTGCATTTAAGACTGCACTGAGATGAAATCCGAGTGTGGCCTGATGTACGCACACAGAGACAATGGAGAAGATGGAGAAATTAAGTTCTCTGTCTTCTGTGCACCTGTGATACCATTCTCTCATGTGATCACAGGGAACGTACTCTCAGCTTAAAGCCTGATGAGAGTTTGTGTCGAGCGTCATTAGGATAATTGGCGCGATTCTCTCACTAGTGTGAGCGATCACAGTGACGTCATCACTCCTGGTGCCAGCGCACACTACAGCGGCCTGTCTAGAATCCTGATGAGTGACAGTAGGTATCAATCAATTTTTTATAACATTTTGTGTTTTTTATTTTTTCATTTTTGTTATGTTTATTACATTGTAGGTTTATGTTGCTGTACAGAGTGTGACGGGAGTGGAGGTGCAGTAAAAAAAAAATCCCCAGTGACCAGTGATGTAGTGTTATCTACATAGGAACACTTCTCCTGGGTGGCAGCACAGCTACTGTACTGTGTCCTGACAGGTGCTGCTGTGCAGCATCAGGACTACGTCAGTGATTTGGTGTCACAGAGTAAGGTCCTGACGCTGAACAGCAGCGGTCAGGACATAGTGTAAATGGTAACACTGAAGCCGGTAAGAGTGATGATGGACGGCCATATATCAGAACAGGAGAAGATGCAGTGTTATGAACTGGTGATTCAGAAACACAATGGACCTGGTGGGTAAGAGCACACAAAGTGACCTGATAGTTACTAATAACATAGGACGAGCTCTGAGATGTGGGAACTCTGCTCACCGCAATCCCTAATCCTATCACACCACACTAGAGGTAGCCGTGGAGCGCTCCTGACCAGACCTAGGCGCCTCGGGCATAGCCTGAGAAACTAGCTAGCCCTGAAGATAGAAAAATGAGCCTACCTTGCCTCAGAGAAATTCCCCAAAGGAAAAGGCAGCCCCCCACATATAATGACTGCGAGTAAAGATGAAAATACAAACACAGAGATGAAATAGATTTTAGCAAAGTGAGGCCCGACTTACTGAATAGACCGAGGATAGTAAAGATAGCTTTGCGGTCAGCACAAAAACCTACAAACAACCAGGCAGAGGGCGCAAAAAGACCCTCCGCACCGACTAACGGTACGGAGGTGCTCCCTCTGCGTCCCAGAGCTTCCAGCAAGCAAGAAAAACCAATATAGCAAGCTGGACAGAAAAAATAGCAAACAAAAGTAACACAAGCAGAACTTAGCTTATGCAGGGCAGACAGGCCACAAGAACGATCCAGGAGAGAGCAAGACCAATACTGGAACATTGACTGGAGGCCAGGAACAAAGAACTAGGTGGAGTTAAATAGAGCAGCACCTAACGACTTAACCACGTCACCTGAGGAGGGAAACTCAGAAGCCGCAGCCCCACTCACATCCACCAGAGGAAGCTCATGGACAGAACCAGCCGAAGTACCACTCATGACCACAGGAGGGAGCTTGACCACAGAATTCACAACAATGCAGGCCAGGTTAGTAGTACATACCTGACTGCTTCTGCCTCCGTGCCCCATCGCTGCCGACATTACTATAAATAACACTAGGCAGTGCAGCGCTGGGAAATGGCTTGCAATGCAGAACAGATAAGATGCACTTATATCTGCCTCTTCTGCAAAGCGAAGCACTACTTTGTGCTATTTGAATTGTGAGCTCCAATGTGGAACCAGCAGGGGGGCCCTTCTGTGCCTGGGGGCCTTAGGCAGCTGCCTGGTCTGCCTGCCCTTAACGCCGGCCCTGATTAGAGATAAGTGGATCACTGTGCACAGCCCCGATCCATGATCAATGCTGTTTGGCCGTACACATGAACTGTGCATATTTTCTTACCCTCTGGGATCTAAGGCTTGGCTTATAATTTGCCAAGCTGGCACATTATTATCTGTGTGCTGCACATCCCAGAGATGAAGTCATGCCAGGCTGGCGACTCAAGCAACACGCCAGAGAACTTGGACACTCAGGAAATTTGTGTATCTGTCTACACCTAGAGAGAACTGACCTGGACCATGGACTGAGGTCACGTGAAGAGATCTGCTCATCTCTAGTTGCCATTGTTCTCGGATGCACAGGTCCTGTTTAAACATACTGCTGAGAACTATGATCTTTCGTCCAAGCCAAATGACCATTTCACCTGACCTGAGTGTTTTGCTTGTTTGTTAGCTCATCAGCAGACTGTTTACACTGCATGATTATCGGGAACCAAGTGTTCATTGGAACTTTGTAAATGCACCTTTAGCGTTTGTTCACATCTCCAGGAACATCTCAAAGATTTAATCAATGGATATGTAGACACCTGTAGGAAGCAAGTCCTACATTTATATTTCCTCAAATCCAATAGAAAATGTACCCTTTCTCATATTTTCTCTTAAATACAATCTTTTCTACTGAATATTTTGTGACTGTATGGGCTGAAAATGACAGGTATTTTCATTGGCAAAACAAATGAATAGAGAAATGACCTTTGAGAAGAGTCACATGTCAGATAGATATGTTGGTGCATTGCTAAATAACAGGGGAAGCAGTTCATATTCAATATCTGCCTCAAACATCTTGTTCTACCTGTCAGAGCGGATGATGATTGTTGAATAGACATTTTACGCAGCGTCGCATTGCTGTTTATTTCTTGTTTTCTCGCTCTCTCTTGAAACCCAAATTTGATTTAAGGAAGCTTCCCTGAGCAAATTGAACAGACTCAGGCAGTTTGCTTTCATGGTCAATATACAGACAATAAAAACATAAACAAAATAATTTCATTGTAACTCGCTGTAGTATGTTCATGTTTTGATTTGCAATTTTAATACTCTACAACGTTTGTTGATAATCCTGTGTATTACCTCTAGTGTGGAGAGAACAATATCTACGGATGATAATAAGCAGATATTCCCTCTTAGGGATGCCACATCAATGATTTTGACAAAAGTAAAGGGAGATATAAAACACTTTTTTCTAAACAGTGTCATTTTGTATCATCTTATTTTTTTTCTAAAACCTTCACCTCTCTGTTTAACAGCTGTCTTCAATTTATTGGCAATTTTCTTGCATCTGTTTTCTAAGATTGCTCAGTTGTGTTTTCTCATTAGGTGTAATAAAAACATGTTTTTCTGAAGTTCTTATTCTGATAATAAACTTGAAGTATTGCTTCTTTTAACTTATCATTTCTAAGGCTACTTTACCTTTTAGCAAAAGATAAGAATGCCATCCAGTCAGCCTGACAAAAATCTAGGTATCCAAATGCATTCAGGAGCTTTTCCTTAGGCCAGCATCACACTACTGTAGAATACGGATGAGTGTTATGTGAGAAAACGCTGCATAGTACTTGGCCCAGTGTTAATCTATGGGGCAGCTCATATCACCGTCTATTTTCTCAAGCGTATTTAGTGTGCGTGTAAAATCGCAGCATGCTGTGATTGTCACTGAGACTCGTCCGAGACTCGCCAATGCAAGCTTATAGTTGTGAGGAAAAAATTGCACAGCACTCGAACCATGCGAGTGCTGTCCGATTTTTCTGCACCGATCCTTTGAAAAGCCGACAATTCATGTGCCACATACAGGGCCGCCATCAGGGCATTACAGCCATTACTGCTGTATGGGGCCCGGTCAGCAGCAGTACACAGAGGGGCCCGCAGATCTGGGGCCCCACTGTTGTGCTTCTACTGATCGGGCCCCATCATGCAGTAAAATACTGTGCACTGCGGCGCTGGGGCCCGGGAGCCTTTTTGGAGCTGTGCACGGCCGTCTCACCTAGTCGGCTGCACAGCTCCTGCTCGGCTGTGGCTAGAATGTATGGGCTCCCTGCAGGTCCTGACTACAGCCCATACATTCTAGCCGTCTCAGTAGTGAATGTGCTAGAATGTAGGGGCTCCTGTCAGGTCCTCTCAGCAGCCCATACATTCTAGCTGCTGCTTCACTGCTGGAAACACTAGACGCCCCGGGAACGACTGAGGTAAGTATAAAAAACATTTTTGTTTTTTTAATAGGTGAGGTGAGGTGGGGGGGAGTGAGACTGCAGATGATGGGGTGTGTTTTAGGGAGTACTGTACATGATGAAATAATAGGGGGCTGCAAATGATAAAGTGTATTTGAGGGGGTACTACACATGAAATGATTGGGGCTGCAAATGAAGTAAGGGGGACTGCAGATGAAGTGAAGGGGGGATAGGGGACTGCAAATGATGATGTGGGGGTGATGGGGACTGCAAATGATGTGGGGGGACTGCAAATGATGTGGGGGGGACTGCAAATGATGATGTGGGGGTGATGGGAACTGCAAATGATGTGGGGATGATGGGGACTGCAAATGATGATGTGGGGGTGATGGGGACTGCAAATGATGATGTGGGGGTGATGGGGACTGCAAATGATGTGGGGGTGATGGGGACTGCAAATGATGTGGGGGTGATGGGGACTGCAAATGATGATGTGGGGGTGATGGGGACTGCAAATGATGATGTGGGGGTGATGGGAACTGCAAATGATGTGGGGATGATGGGGACTGCAAATGATGATGTGGGGGTGATGGGGACTGCAAATGATGATGTGGGGGTGATGGGGACTGCAAATGATGTGGGGGTGATGGGGACTGCAAATGATGTTGGGGGACTGCAAATGATGTGGGGGTGATGGGGACTGCAAATGATGTGGGGGTTATGGGGACTGCAAATGATGATGTGTGGGGGATGGGGACTGCAAATGATGTTGGGGGACTGCAAATGATGATGTGGGGTGATGGGGACTGCAAATGATGTGGGGGTGATGGGAACTGCAAATGATGTGGGGGTGATGGGAACTGCAAATGATGTGGGGGTGATGGAGACTGCAAATGATGTGGGGGTGATGGAGACTGCAAATGATGATGTGGGGGTGATGGGGACTGCAAATGATGTTGGGGGACTGCAAATGATGATGTGGGGGTGATGGGGACTGCAAATGATGTTGGGGGACTGCAAATGATGATGTGGGGGTGATGGGGACTGCAAATGATGTGGGGGTGATGGGGACTGCAAATGATGTGGGGGTGATGGGGACTGCAAATGATGTTGGGGGACTGCAAATGATGATGTGGGGGTGAGGGGGACTGCAAATGATGTGGGGGTGATGGGGACTGGAAATGATGTGGGGGTGATGGGAACTGCAAATGATGTGGGGGTGATGGAGACTGCAAATGATGTGGGGTGATGGAGACTGCAAATGATGATGTGGGGGTGATGGGGACTGCAAATGATGTTGGGGGACTGCAAATGATGATGTGGGGGTGATGGGGACTGCAAATGATGTTGGGGGACTGCAAATGATGATGTGGGGGTGATGGGGACTGCAAATGATGTGGGGGTGATGGGGACTGCAAATGATGTGGGGGTGATGGAGACTGCAAATGATGATGTGGGGGTGATGGGGACTGCAAATGATGTTGGGGGACTGCAAATGATGATGTGGGGGTGATGGGGACTGCAAATGATGTTGGGGGACTGCAAATGATGATGTGGGGGTGATGGGGACTGCAAATGATGATGTGGGGGTGATGGCAACTGCAAATGATGTGGGGGGACTGCAAATGATGATGTGGGGGTGATGGGGACTGCAAATGATGTGGGGGTGATGGGAACTGCAAATGATGTGGGGGTGATGGAGACTGCAAATGATGTGGGGGTGATGGAGACTGCAAATGATGATGTGGGGGTGATGGGGACTGCAAATGATGTTGGGGGACTGCAAATGATGATGTGGGGGTGATGGGGACTGCAAATGATGTGGGGGTGATGGGGACTGCAAATGATGTGGGGGTGATGGGAACTGCAAATGATGTGGGGGTGATGGAGACTGCAAATGATGATGTGGGGGTGATGGGGACTGCAAATGATGTTGGGGGACTGCAAACGATGTGGGGGTGATGGGGACTGCAGATGATGATGGGGGGTGATGGGGACTGCAAATGATGTGGGGGGACTGCAAATGATGATGTGGGGGTGATGGGGACTGCAAATGATGTGGGGGTGATGGGGACTGCAAATGATGATGTGGGAGATGGGGACTGCAAATGATGTGGGGGTGATGGGAATTGCAAATGATGTGGGGGGGATGGGGATAGGTAATGATGTGGGAGTGATAGGGACTGCAGATGATGAAGTGTGTTTGAGGGGGTTCTGCACATGATGAAATGATAGGGGGCTGCAAATGATGAAGTAAGGGGGACTGCAGATGAAGTGACGGGGGGATAGGGGACTAAATGATGATAGGGGACTAAATGATGAAGTGGGGGTGATGGGGACTGCACATGAAGTGAGTGTGAGGGACGTGGACAGCAATTGAATTGAACTTGGGGGTGGGAAGAGCAAATTATGTATTGAAGGTGGGGAGAGCAAATAATGAATTTTGAGGGTGGGGAAGATCAATTGATAATGAATAGAGGGTGGGAGAGAGAGAAGACGTGGCAATGAATTGAGGCAGAAGGGGCATGTAACTATAATGAATTGGGGTAAGGGTTAGAGCGGGAGGTACATAGTGGGTTCGTTGAGGATAAAGTAACTGGTAATAAATTGGAAGAATACAGGTGCTAATTAATTTATATATTAAATGAGGAAAGTGGCTATATACAGATAGTGGGGGCACAGTGGCGGATTATAATTTATATTTGGAATGGTGGGTTGCATAATAACCAATTATATATTAATGGTGGGTGAACGTCTGTAGTCAGATGTGTAGTGTAGAAGAAAGGGAAAAAATGGGGAATGTGCTCTGGAAGCGGTGCTCTAGATAACTGTGTTATTTTATGCAGATGAGACGAGTCCTGGCAGAAAGAAGTGATAGCGGTCTGCGCTGGATTAAAAAGAAACGCAAAGATGAAGGACTTTAGCTAGAGACGTCACTGGTGAGTATGTTACCTGTACACTGACACCATACACTGTATACTGTATACAGTGCTCCTGTGTATAATGTCACTGGTGATCACTATACTATCTGTACACTATACACTATATACAGAGCTCCTTTGTATAATGTCACTAGTGATTGCTGTATTACATGTACACTGTACCCTATATACAGAGCTCCTGTGTATAATGTCACTAGTGATCACTATATTATCTGTACACTATACACTATATACAGAGCTCCTGTGTATAATGTCACTAGTGATCGCTGTATTACATGTACACTATACACTATATACAGAGCTCCTGTGTATAATGTCACTAGTGATCGCTGTATTACATGTACACTGACACTATATGAAGAGCTCCTGTGTATAATGGCATCGGCGACCACTGTATTACCTGTACACACACTGCATACTAAGTACAGATCTCCTGTGTATAATGGCACTTATGGTGATAGTATTTTTTTTTTTATTAATGATCAGTATTGTACTATTCAGTCACAATGTGGTGGTAATATGTTGTCCGGCCATGGTGTAGCGGTATTTGTTCCTTGTATGTGCTATTATTCGGTCACTGTGTGGTGGTAATATGTGGTCTGTTCATGTTGTGTTGGTATTTGTTCCTTGTATGTAGTTGGTCACCATGTGATGGTAATATGTGGTCTGGACATGCTGCGGTGGTATTTGTCCCTTGTATGTGATATTGTTCAGTCACTGTGGTGGTAATATGTGGTCTGCACATGGTGTGGCGGTATTTGTTCCTTGTAGATAGTATTATAGGTCACTATGTGGTGATAATATGGTGTCTGGTCATGGTGTTGTGGTATTTGTCCCTTGTATGTGGTATTATTGGTCAATTGAAAAATAAATAAAAATACACCTAAATTGTATTGCATATTTTAACAAATGTTTAATAGATTAGAGTAGAGTAGGGCTCGGCCAAAAGAGTCTACCTTGTTGTCGTCTCAAATTTAAAAAAACCTTTTGGCCAAAACAAAAGCTGCTGGCTATGTGTTTGATCTGGTAATGGGAACTGTTAATGTGTGATTTGTGAGAAGTGGAGTTTTGGCAAGAGACAGCGGTGGGGCTGTTGACAGTTCGAGGGGTGGAGGCGGGGCTGGGGTGGAGCCTGGGCGGAGTCTTAAGGGGCCCTGAAAATTTTGCCAGTATGGGGCCCTGAAATTCCTAGTGGCAGCCCTGGCCACATATAGTAAAATCACACTAACAGGTTAGAACAGAATAGGAAGAATAGATATATACACATAGAATACATAGATATATAGATGTTAGTGACACACACAGATATATATACTGTATATACTGTATATTACATAGATCAATTGATAGATAGACAGATAGATGAAAAGTTGGCAATTCATGTGCCGCGTACTGTAAATTCACTGCAGGGAGCCGATAGGGTAGAAGAAATGGATTACATACAGTAAATACAAATAGAATAGGTACATTTATAGATGTATGTGACAAATTTAATTAGTACAGTGTGCGTGCAGCTTAGTGTACATGTATTTAATTAATAAAAGATTATTTTTCAGAAAACAATTGCGTGGGCTCCCCCGCAAACTGATGTTTATAGCCTGGGAAGGGAGTAATACCCATGGAGCTTCCCAGGCAATTACTATCAGCTCGCAACTGTATACTTAGCCTTTACTGGCTATTAAAATGGGGGACCCTAAAAAAATGACGTAGGGTCCCCTTATAATTAATAACCAGCAAAGGCTATGTAGACATCTGCAGGCTGATATTAATAGCACATGTCTGCAAAAAAAATACTTTTTGTAACCATCACAGGTGACTTTGTACTTTTCTGAATCATCTTTTTGTCGTGTCCACTTTTTTGATCCTCACTGCACTCTGTACACACCTTCGGCCTCCGTTAGCGGTCACGTGATCCTATACGTCACGAAGGTCCTGCGCACCATCCGGATTCACCGCTGACACCTCACGTGGCACCGACCTCGCAGGATCCCGCTCTCCATCGGAGGTCAGTTGTAGGTGGCTGCTACCGGCCGGGGCAGCCACCTATTTTGATAACTTTCTGTTACCCAGACTTATCCAGTACACGAGCGGCATTACTGCCGCTTTCCAAACCGGGACAACTCCTATTGAAGGTAGGAGCAGCTGTTTATTCCTCTATACAGGTTTTATGCACTTACTGCAGGGGATAATAACCTACGGGGTATATCTGAAACTTCAGGACATTAGATTTCATATATTTTTTAAATACATTCTTTAATTCTTTTTTACCATTTTACATTCTTTAAGTGGATTCTTCCATCATTATTTACCATCTGCTATTGCCCAGCGCGTACCGGTATATACTAAGGTATACACTAGTTTACAGAAATTAAAAGTGCTTGACATTAAACTGTCGTTGATACGATTTGTCAGGGTTGTCCCTATATAACATCCAACAGAAATCTGTCATCAATGAGTCATTCCAAAATCTCTGGTAGCAGTGTTCCATTACTTTAATGTCCTGGTGAAACCACTCGCCTTTTTCATCGCTTACATCCCCAACATTTTGAGGGAAGAAATCTAAATGTGAATGCAAAAAGGGCACTTTCAGAGACATGCGACATCCAAGACACTGGTATGCATTTAGCAGCTCCCCAACACCTTCAACATATTCTGTAGATTTTTTTTTCTAAGAAGTTTTCACAGATCCACTTGAAGCTTTTCCAAGATCTCAGTTCCTTATTATTTAGAGTTCCTTCACACACATCATCTCACATAAGCTCTCTGATCTGAGGACCAACACATACCCTTCCTTCAGTTTTGCTGCTGAACTGCTGGAGAATTTCTGTGAAATGTACTGGAACTCTTGTGAATTTGTCTTTGCCATGGCTTTCACACAGTTGTTAATCAAGCCAACTTTATATGTAGTGGAGGAAGAAAGATTTTTTTTGGAGCAACTAAAGGATTATTGCCTCTACTTGGAGCATAGATGTTTCTCTGTCCCCAATCACGACGAACATAATGCTCTACTGTATTTCTACTGTCCCATAAATACAAGAATCAACAATATTTTGTGAAACCTCCTTGCATTCCTATTAGCAGACTAATCACTTTCAAATCAGCACAGACATTCCATCGATGATGCTAATATTGTATAGCATCCAAGACAACTGACAGATTTTAATAACTTTTCTTTAGATGACATGAGCGAGCAATAGGGATTTATGGTTTCATATTTCCATTATGAAGCAACACTGCTTTCAAACTTCTTTGGTATGAGTCAATAAGCAATCACCAATCTGCAACAAAATACTCTTGATTCAATTCTTTAAAGAGGCCATTCACATTGTTACAGTACACTATTGGTCCATCAACTGTGAAAAATTGTGTTAAAATGTTACTTCTGCTTCGGTAATAACACACTTTGACCTCATCAGGAAGAAGATTCTTCTGTTTAAACTTATATGCAAGAAGTTCAGCTATATCATTTGACAATGAAAGGTTTCTGATGAGATCATTTAATTCATGTCGAGTAAAGCATTCTGGCTGCTCGGTTGCTCCATCAGGTACATACTCATCCTGACTTAAGGTCTCCATTTCTTTGCCAGTAGCTTCAGCTCCATAGTCTTCATATTCTACTTCATTTTCATCCAATCCAGACAATGGTGGTAGAGGAACTGGCAAGGTACCTTCATGTGGAACTGGCCTAATCGCAGATTCAAGTTCAGGGTAATAAATCTTATGTTTGTTCTTTGCAGAAAAGCCCTTCAGTTTGACAAAACAAAAGTAGCAGTCATCTCTATGATTTTTGGGTTCTCTCCAAATCATGGGAACCTCAAATGGATAGCCACTATCCTCATATTCAACCAGTCATGAAGACCATTTGAACATTTGAACAACTTGATCATATTATCACATGAGAGGCCCACCTTTTGTCTTGATCACCAAAGGGACACTTATAGTACATCTGATACATCTTTTTAATGTCATCAGTGATTGAATGTACTTGGCCTTTTGGTGTTAAAGAACCACTCACATCTGTGGCTGAGCTGTTTTCTTCCCTCTGAGGCAATTTGCCCTCCCAGAAATGCAGTGAAAATCCTCTCACAGTGGCTGCTGTCCACTTCCTTTCCTTCTATGTCCCTGTGGCAGGGCTCAGATCCCTGTAGAGTCCTGTCTCCTTTCAGAGTCTCACATACCAGTCCTTGCTGCCATCACCATCCTTTTCTGACTGAGTCTGTCATGGAATGGTCTGGGTTCATGCCCTGCCTTCACAGGGTTAATGGTTATGGCCTCCTTTTGGTTCTGGGAGGGCTACTTATATTCACACTGAACCAGGATTCTTTGTCAGTTATCCTCTGATCCTCGGCTGAGTTTTGACCCCTTGTGTCTGTGGTTACAGTATGCTTGTGTCCATGTTGCCTGTGTATGACCTGGTCCGTTTACATTGTTGCTTTGGCTATCTGATTCCGTACCTTCAGTTTATCTTCAGTTCTGGCCATGGCCTGTTACCGAATCTGTCTCTAGTGTGCCCCCTTTGGTATCTCTTAACTCTCTGTTTGTATCCGTGTGGTTCCCACACCCTGTCCTGCACTCTCTGCCAGTATTGTTCCCCAGGGCTCTGGGGTTAGGCTCCGCCCCTTTGCCACTCCTTTGGCAGTCACGTGCTTCAGGTCCTGTACCTACTGCACGACTCATCTCCGCAGCTGCAACAACTATCTGGACATCCCGGTCTTTACTGTCCCTGCTCAGGACACCTGCACGGACACACAGTGTGAGTACCATGCGGTGTTCCTGACAGATTCAAACCTTTCCATCTCATAAGTTAGCTCCTCCCCACAACATGTGACTTTCCGAGGAGAAGTCATTGGTTGACTGCACTGTCAATACTCCTTCACATAAAACTCACTAAAATTTTTTCTGATGATGTCCCTGTAAGAAAATTCACAATTAATTAAGACAAAATATAAAAATAAAGATTATTATTATTAAAGACAAGCAAAGAAATGGGAATAACAGGAAAAATGACATACATTGAAAATACAGGAATAATATAATAACAAAAATACTTCTATCTCAGAAATGTTATGTGATTGAGCAAAATTAAGCATATTTTGGAATCACCACATCAAACTCCATAAAACAGACATATTACCTTTGCTGATTATTTTTTTGAAGCCATGGATACTGGCCCCCCCAGGTTAAAACATCAGCTCTCAACTTGCCCAGAAAAGGCACATCTCTAAGATGTGCCAATTCTGGCACTTAGCCTCCCTCTTCCCACTTACCCAGTAGTTGTGGCAAGTGGGGTGATAGTTGCTGGGGTTGATGTCACCTTTGTATTGTCAGGTGACATCAAGCCCCGAGATTAGCAATGGAGAGGTGCCAATAACCCCATAGTCACATTGTATGTAAACACACCCACCCGGAAAAAAGTCCTTTAATTGAAAGAATGACACAGACTTCTTTAGTAATCTTAATTAAACCATACTTATGACCTCACCCATTCCCAATGCCCTAGTCATCTGCAAAATAGTTAAAAAACAAGAACAAAAACAAGCAACAATATTCCTCACCTTTCCGCAGAGATGCTGTTAATCCATTTGTTTCATGACGGGTCTAGCACTGCTACATCTATATGGCAGGCTGAATGGTTGCATGATGCCACTGTACAGCTTGTCATCCAGCAGAGAAAATGAGCAGAGTGTCTCCCTGTGAACTCCTATCACCTACCGCAAGTGTGAAAGTTCTCTTGCACGCAGTTCCGTCAGACAGGTCTTGCAAGTTCACAGCCAATGAACTCACTTCACCTTTCTGATGTCAATGCAAGCGCTGTGGGAAAATGTCTCCATCTTTTCCAGGCTGGATAGGAAAGGGTGTTGGAGGAGTGGGTGGGGTAGGTAGAGTAGGGGAGGAGCTTGTAGAAACATTAGCTTAGGAGGAGATTGTGAGTGAAGTGGAGCTGAGTAGACATGCAGGTCTGCAACTCCTGGCAGACAGAAAGGAGTTTCCAAAGAGAGGGAACTGAAGAAAGGTGAAACGACAGAAAGAACCAAAGGAAGGGGTCCTAGAGGCACAGGTAGTGAGAAGTCCAACTGTGGGGCTCTGTTGTGAGTTCTGTTTTTGGGCTCCCTCTGGTGGTTACTGATGGTACTGGGTGATTTGTGTTCTGCTGTCTCTGGTGTCCACCTGTTCTATTAGGATTTGGGAGTTTCCTATTTAACCGGGCTTTCTTGTCATTTCCCCGCCGGCTATCAAGGTTATCAGAGTGTTTTGTTACCTCAGCTTCTGGCTTCAGTAATCTTCAGGACAAGCTAAGTTTTTGATTTTCTTGTTCCACGTTTTGCTTTATTTTTGTCTTGTCCAGCTTGCATGTAATTGTTTCTTTGCTGCTGGTTGCTCTAGTGGGCTGTAATTGCTCCTCATGTTCCATGAGTTGGAACATGAGTTCAAGTAATTACAGGATGGTTTTTTGAAGGGTTTTTTGCTGACCGCGCAGTTTACTTTTGTATCCTCTGCTATCTAGTTTTAGCGGGCCTCATTTTGCTGAATCTGTTTTCATACTGTGTATGTGCCTTCCTCTCATTTCACCGTCATTATATGTGGGGGGCTGCTATTTCTTTGGGGTATTTCTCTGGAGGCAAGAGAGGTCTGTGTTTCTTCTAATAGGGGAAGTTAGATCTTCGGCTGGTGCGAGACGTCTAGGATCAACGTAGGCACGTTCCCCGGCTATTGTTATTTGTGTGTTCAGGTTTAGGGTCGCGGTCAGCTCAGGTTCCATCACCCTAGAGCTCGTTGGTGCTTGTCCTTTTGTGATTCTCTGCCATTGGAATCATGACAGTATAGCCGGCCAAAATGTTTGGGCTGAAGTAGGAGGAAAAGTAGTCTGAGGAAGTTTTTTTTTTTTTTTTTCTCTCCTCTGAGGTTGCTGCCTAGCCTTAATTGCAGCCTGGCTGATTTTTTTTTTCCCTCCTCTTAATCCTTGAATGGCTCTGACCTTAGCTGTTTATCATTGACGTCCAGAGTTTAGCTTCCAGCTTGAATAATCTTGCTGCTAAGGTTCAAAATATACAAGATTTTGTTGTACATGCTCCTATGTCTGAACCTAGAATTCCTATTCCAGAGTTCTTTGCTGGAGATAGAGCTAGTTTTCTGAATTTTAGGAACAATTGCAAGCTGTTCCTTTCTTTGAAATCTCGCTCTTCTGTAGACCCTGCTCAGCAGGTTAAGATTATTATATCTTTCCTGCGGGGTGACCCTCAAAATTGGGCATTTGCATTGGCACCAGGGGATCCTGCGTTGCTTAATGTGGATGCGTTTTTTCTGGCATTGGGTTTGCTCTATGAGGAACCTAACCAGGAGATTCAGGCTGAAAAAGCTTTATTAGCTCTCTCTCAGGGGCAAGATGAAGCAGAAATATATTGTCAAAAATTTCGGAAATGGTCAGTGCTTACTCAGTGGAATGAGTGCGCCCTGGCTGCAAAGTTCAGAGATGGCCTTTCTGAGGCCATTAAAGATGTTATGGTGGGGTTCCCTGCGCCTACGGGTCTGAATGAGTCTATGACTATGGCTATTCAGATTGATCGGCGTTTACGGGAGCGCAAACCTGTGTACCATTTGGCGGTGTCTTCTGAACAGGCACTTGAGACAATGCAATGTGATAGAGTTCAGTCTAGAAGTGAACGGCAAAACTATAGGCGGAAAAATGGGTTGTGCTTTTATTGTGGTGATTCAGCTCATGTTATATCAGCATGCTCTAAACGCACAAAAAAGGTTGATAAGTCTGTTGCCATTAGTACGTTACAGTCTAAGTTCATTCTGTCTGTGACTCTGATTTGCTCATTATCATCCATTTCCGTCGATGCCTATGTAGATTCAGGCGCTGCCCTGAGTCTTATGGATTGGTCATTTGCCAAGCGATGTGGGTTTAGTCTTGAGACTCTGGAAGTCCCTATTCCTTTGAAAGGAATTGACTCTACACCTTTGGCTATGAATAAACCTCAGTACTGGACACACGTGACCATGCGTATGACTCCCGTTCATCAGGAGGTGATTCGCTTCCTGGTATAATTTACATGATGTTCTAGTACTTGGTCTGCCATGGTTACAAACTCATAATCCAGTCCTTGACTGGAAAACAATGTCTGTGTTAAGCTGGGGATGTCAGGGGGTTCATGATGATGCACCTCCGATTTCTATCGCTTCATCTACTCCTTCTGAGGTTCCTGTATTTTTGTCTGATTATCGGGATGTTTTTGAGGAGCCTAAGCTCAGTTCGCTTCCTCCTCACAGGGATTGCGATTGTGCTATAGATTTAATTCCTGGTAGTAAATTTCCTAAAGGTCGTTTGTTCAATCTGTCAGTGCCAGAGCATACTGCTATGCGGGATTATGTTAAGGAGTCCTTGGAAAAGGGACATATCCGTCCATCTTCGTCCCCTTTTGGAGCAGGTTTTTTTTTCGTGGCCAAAAAAGATGGGTCCTTGAGGCCTTGTATAGATTATCGTCTTTTGAATAAGATTACCGTAAAATATCAGTATCCTTTACCTTTGTTGACTGATTTGTTTGCTCGCATTAAGGGGGCTAAATGGTTCACTAAGATTGATCTACGGGGTGCGTATAATCTTATACGAATAAAGCAAGGTGATGAGTGGAAAACCGCATTTAATACGCCTGAGGGCCATTTTGAGTATTTGGTAATGCCTTTCGGACTTTCTAATGCTCCTTCAGTCTTCCAGTCCATTATGCACGATATTTTCCGTGAATATCTGGATAAATTTATGATTGTGTATTTGGATGATATTTTGGTTTTTTCTGATGACTGGGAGTCTCATGTTCAGCAGGTCAGGAAGGTGTTTCAGGTCCTGCGGGCTAATTCCTTGTTTGTAAAGGGCTCAAAGTGTCTCTTTGGAGTCCAGAAGATTTCTTTCTTGGGGTATATTTTTTCCCCTTCTACTATTGAGATGGATCCCGTCAAGGTTCGGGCTATTTGTGACTGGACGCAGCCTGCATCTCTTAAGAGTCTGCAGAAGTTTTTGGGCTTTGCTAATTTCTATCGTCGTTTTATAACTAATTTTTCTAGTGTTGTTAAGCCTTTGACGGATTTGACTAAGAAGGGTGCTGATGTTGCTGATTGGTCTCCTGCGGCTGTGGAGGCCTTTCAGGAACTTAAACGCCGGTTTTCTTCTGCTCCTGTGTTGCGTCAGCCTGATATTTCGCTTCCTTTCCAAGTTGAGGTTGATGCTTCCGAGATTGGAGCGGGGGCGGTTTTGTCACAGAGAAGCTCCGATTGCTCGGTGATGAAGCCATGTGCGTTCTTTTCTAGAAAATTTTCACCCGCTGAGCGGAATTATGATGTGGGTAATCGGGAACTTTTGGCCATGAAGTGGGCATTTGAGGAGTGGCGTCATTGGCTGGAGGGTGCTAGACATCGTGTGGTGGTCTTGACTGATCACAAAAATCTGATTTACCTTGAGTCTGCCAGGCGTCTGAATCCTAGACAGGCTCGTTGGTCACTGTTTTTCTCTCGTTTCAATTTTGTGGTTTCATACCTGCCAGGTTCAAAGAATGTGAAGGCGGATGCTCTTTCTAGGAGTTTTGTGCCTGACTCCCCTGGAAATTCTGAGCCCACTGGTATCCTTAGGGATGGGGTGATTTTGTCGGCCGTCTTCCCAGACTTGCGACGTGCTTTGCAGGAGTTTCAGGTGGGTAAACCTGATCGTTGTCCGCCTGAGGGACTGTTTGTTCCGGATAGTTGGACCAGTAGAGTCATCTCCGAGGTCCATTCTTCTGCGTTGGCAGGTCATCCTGGAATATTTGGTACTAGAGACTTGGTGGCCAGGTCTTTTTGGTGGCCTTCCTTGTCGAGGGATGTGCGTTCTTTTGTGCAGTCTTGTGAGGTTTGTGCTCGGGCTAAGCCTTGCTGTTCTCGAGCCAGTGGATTGTTGTCACCTTTGCCTATCCCGAAGAGGCCTTGGACGCACATTTCCATGGACTTTATTTCGGATCTCCCTGTCTCTCAAAAAATGTCCGTCATCTGGGTTGTGTGTGACCGCTTTTCTAAAATGGTTCATCTTGTACCCTTGCCTAAGTTGCCTTCCTCCTCTGAGTTGGTCCCTCTGTTTTTCCAGAACGTGGTTCGTTTGCATGGGATTCCGGAGAACATCGTTTCTGACAGGGGATCCCAGTTTGTGTCTAGATTTTGACGGACGTTCTGTGCTAAGATGGGCATTGATTTGTCCTTTTCGTCTGCATTCCACCCTCAGACGAATGGCCAGACGGAGCGAACTAATCAGACCTTGGAAACTTATTTGAGGTGTTTTGTTTCTGCTGATCAGGATGACTGGGTTACCTTTTTGCCGCTGGCCGAGTTTGCCCTTAATAATCGGGCTAGTTCTGCTACCTTGGTTTCTCCTTTCTTTTGTAATTCGGGGTTTCATCCTCGTTTTTCCTCTGGTCAGGTGGAGCCTTCTGATTGTCCTGGAGTGGACATGGTGGTGGATGGGTTGCATCGGATTTGGAGTCATGTGGTGGACAATTTGAAGTTGTCCCAGGAGAAGGCTCAGCAGTTTGCTAATCGCCGTCGCCGCGTGGGTCCTCGACTTCGTGTTGGGGACTTGGTGTGGTTGTCTTCTCGTTTTGTTCCTATGAAGGTCTCTTCTCCTAAGTTCAAGCCTCGGTTCATCGGTCCTTATAGGATCTTGGAAATTCTTAACCCTGTGTCGTTTCGTTTGGATCTCCCGGCATCGTTTGCTATTCATAATGTGTTCCATCGGTCGTTGTTGCGGAGGTATGAGGTACCTGTTGTTCCTTCGCTTGAGCCTCCTGCTCCGGTGCTGGTGGAGGGAGAATTGGAGTATGTTGTGGAGAAGATCTTGGATTCTCGTGTTTCCAGACGGAAACTCCAATATTTGGTCAAGTGGAAGGGTTATGGTCAGGAGGATAATTCTTGGGTGGTTGCCTCTGATGTTCATGCTGATGATTTGGTCCGCGCTTTTCATAGGGCTCATCCTGGTCGCCCTGGTGGTTCTCGTGAGGGTTCGGTGACTCCTCCTCACTGGGGGGGTACTGTTGTGAGTTCTGTTTTTGGGCTCCCTCTGGTGGTTACTGATGGTACTGGGTGATTTGTGTTCTGCTGTCTCTGGTGTCCACCTGTTCTATTAGGATTTGGGAGTTTCCTATTTAACCGGGCTTTCTTGTCATTTCCCCGCCGGCTATCAAGGTTATCAGAGTGTTTTGTTACCTCAGCTTCTGGCTTCAGTAATCTTCAGGACAAGCTAAGTTTTTGATTTTCTTGTTCCACGTTTTGCTTTATTTTTGTCTTGTCCAGCTTGCATGTAATTGTTTCTTTGCTGCTGGTTGCTCTGGTGGGCTGTAATTGCTCCTCATGTTCCATGAGTTGGAACATGAGTTCAAGTAATTACAGGATGGTTTTTTGAAGGGTTTTTTGCTGACCGCGCAGTTTACTTTTGTATCCTCTGCTATCTAGTTTTAGCGGGCCTCATTTTGCTGAATCTGTTTTCATACTGTGTATGTGCCTTCCTCTCATTTCACCGTAATTATATGTGGGGGGCTGCTATTTCTGTGGGGTATTTCTCTGGAGGCAAGAGAGGTCTGTGTTTCTTCTAATAGGGGAAGTTAGATCTTCGGCTGGTGCGAGACGTCTAGGATCAACGTAGGCACGTTCCCCGGCTATTGTTATTTGTGTGTTCAGGTTTAGGGTCGCGGTCAGCTCAGGTTCCATCACCCTAGAGCTCGTTGGTGCTTGTCCTTTTGTGATTCTCTGCCATTGGAATCATGACAGGGCTCGTATCCACGCTGACCATCGTCGGGTGGAGGGACCAGGTTGCAGTGAGGGACCAGCCCTCAAACTAGTGGAGAAGGTAAGAACTCAGCAAGCTAACCTGAGGCTGTGGCTTTTGCAAGAAGCACAGTCACATCTGAACACATTCACTGAAAAGGCAGCTGTAAAGTATTCAGGGAGGACTTAGCACTCACAGCCTGGCAGGATCCGTGGCTACTGACTTGGGACACTGTGTGGCAGGGGCAGGGCAGGAGAGGCGATAGCCAGTGCAGAAAGACAGCCAGAAAAAGGAATATAAGAAAGAGGGTTCTGGAAAGTGCACCCAAATTACTTGAGAGCTGGATGGACCACAAACCTGGAGTACACAGCACCCCGGCTAGGGCACTAAGAACTATGAGTAAAGCATTGGAAACTGCACCAAGCTGTGTCCTCACATTTATTTACTGCACTATCCACCATCCACCACATCTACAGTCAGCATCACCATCATTTACAACCAAAGTCTGGGACTAAAGCTTTGCCTGTGGAGAGCGGTACCAACTCTGCTGCATCACCATCAGCCCCATCAGTCTCTTCAAGCAGCATCGGCTAACATTTCACATGTGCTGAATACCACAGGTGGCGTCATGAACACTTATCCCATAAACTTTATTCCCATTTCAATTCCCCTTTGATTGGACTCACAGAGCCATGGACCAGGTCACTGCTGCCGTGACACATCCCCTTTAAGAATCGGCCTGGTTCCGAGTACCCCATGGTCCTAGCGGGGGCTCCATCTACAGGAGCCGACAGGATAGAGATGGATTACATACAGTAACTACAAATGGAATAGGTTGATATATAGATGTCAGTGACACACACATACAGTGGGGCAAAAAAGTATTTAGTCAGTCAGCAATAGTGCAAGTTCCACCACTTAAAAAGATGAGAGGCGTCTGTAATTTACATCATAGGTAGACCTCAACTATGGGAGACAAACTGAGAAAAAAAAATCCAGAAAATCACATTGTCTGTTTTTTTAACATTTTATTTGCATATTATGGCGGAAAATAAGTATTTGGTCAGAAACAAAATTTCATCTCAATACTTTGTAATATATCCTTTGTTGGCAATGACAGAGGTCAAACGTTTTCTGTAAGTCTTCACAAGGTTGCCACACACTGTTGTTGGTATGTTGGCCCATTCCTCCATGCAGATCTCCTCTAGAGCAGTGATGTTTTTGGCTTTTCGCTTGGCAACACAGACTTTCAACTCCCTCCAAAGGTTTTCTATAGGGTTGAGATCTGGAGACTGGCTAGGCCACTTCAGGACCTTGAAATGATTCTTACGAAGCCACTCCTTCGTTGCCCTGGCGGTGTGCTTTGGATCATTGTCATGTTGAAAGACCCAGCCACGTTTCATCTTCAATGCCCTTGCTGATGGAAGGAGGTTTGCACTCAAAATCTCACGATACATGGCCCCATTCATTCTTTCATGTACCCGGATCAGTCGTCCTGGCCCCTTTGCAGAGAAACAGCCCCAAAGCATGATGTTTCCACCACCATTCTTTACAGTAGGTATGGTGTTTGATGGATGCAACTCGGTATTCTTTTTCCTCCAAACACGACAAGTTGTGTTTCTACCAAACAGTTCCAGTTTGGTTTCATCAGACCATAGGACATTCTCCCAAAACTCCTCTGGATCATCCAAAGGCTCTCTAGCAAACTTCAGACGGGCCCGGACATGTACTGGCTTAAGCAGTGGGACACGTCTGGCACTGCAGGATCTGAGTCCATGGTGGCGTAGTGTGTTACTTATGGTAGGCCTTGTTACATTGGTCCCAGCTCTCTGCAGTTCATTCACTAGGTCCCCCCGCGTGGTTCTGGGATTTTTGCTCACCGTTCTTGTGATCATTCTGACCCCACAGGGTGGGATTTTGCGTGGAGCCCCAGATCGAGGGAGATTATCAGTGGTCTTGTATGTCTTCCATTTTCTAATTATTGCTCCCACTGTTGATTTCTTCACTCCAAGCTGGTTGGCTATTGCAGATTCAGTCTTCCCAGCCTGGTGCAGGGCTACAATTTTGTTTCTGGTGTCCTTTGACAGCTCTTTGGTCTTCACCATAGTGGAGTTTGGAGTCAGACTGTTTGAGGGTGTGCACAGGTATCTTTTTATACTGATAACAAGTTTAAACAGGTGCCATTACTACAGGTAATGAGTGGAGGAAAGAGGAGACTCTTAAAGAAGAAGTTACAGGTCTGTGAGAGCCAGAAATCTTGATTGTTTGTTTCTGACCAAATACTTATTTTCCACCATAATATGCAAATAAAATGTTAAAAAAACAGACAATGTGATTTTCTGGATTTTTTTTTCTCAGTTTGTCTCCCATAGTTGAGGTCTACCTATGATGTAAATTACAGACGCCTCTCATCTTTTTAAGTGGTGGAACTTTCACTATTGCTGACTGACTAAATACTTTTTTGCCCCACTGTATATATATATATATATATATATATATATATGTATACAGTGTGCAGTGCATCTGCCGTGTTTTGCAAAATCACTGCAGGGGCTGACAGGGTAAAAGAGATGGATTACATACAGTAGATACATATAGAATAGGTAGATATATAGATGTCAGTGACAAATACAATTCGTACAGTGTGTGTGCAAATTACTGGACATGAATTGAATTAATAAAAGATTATTTTTCGGGAAAAAATGGCGTGGGCTCCCACACAATTTTCATTTGCAATTTCCATTTGCTCCAAATCTGAGAGAATTGGATCACGCTATGATCACACTCTGATCAAACTCTAATCAGAGTCTAATCAGAGTGTGATTATCATAATTGATCTGATGTTCTTGGATGACAAAAAATATACTCATCAGCACATGCCCCTTTTGTAAGTGTTAGGTCCTCTTTATAGGATAGTTAAAAAAGTTATTATTTGGTTTCTTGGCTAGCCTTTTTAGGTCATTTAATGAATCTATGAGGATAGGATTTGAATTACAGAGCAAAACCCTGCAGGAAACTTGCAACAATTTCATTCAAAGATTCGAGAAGAATGAAAAAAGATTAACTCTTGTTGAAAAAGACACCATTTACCTTTCCAAACAGAATTCTAATCTTCAAGCTGAGATCCTTACCCTCAAAAATAAGTTAACAGACCTCGAAGATCGTAGTTGAAGAAATAACTTAAAGATAAGAGGCATTCCTGAATCCGTCCCGCAAGGTGATCTCTCAAACTACACTAAAAATCTATTCAAACAACTGGTCCCCAATCTCTCTGACTTACAACTGAACATTGACCGTATCCATCGCCTGCCACGTCCTAAGGGGATACCCCAAGACAAGCCCAGGGATACTATCCTTAGAGTACATTTCTTCGATACAAAAGAAAAGATTTTGAAAGGCATCAAAGAAAAAGGTTCCTTCCCTAACCCGTATAGGAACATAAAATTGTTCTCAGACTTCTCCAAAGCGACGATGGATGCGCGTAGATCCTTTAAAGACATAACAGCTAAACTTAGAGACTTCAAAGTGCCCTATAGATGGGGCTTCCCAACAAAACTCTTAGTGTGGTACAACAGCAAAAATTATCCGATCGATACCCCTCAAGAAGGCTTGAGATTTATTAAATTCCTCATGGAAGAACCTGCCTTTAAAGATAAACATTAGAAAATATGGGTATTATTATTTTCATAATTTCATTCTTTCATTAGACCTCTAACTCTGAGGTGTCTTTGTGGGCCTCAGCCACAAGTCTTGTATACCCCATACTTAGGTGAGACTCAATAAATTTGGAGTCCTCCAGGAGAACCCCTAAGTTAGTTCTTGTGTATTTTGGCTAGTTTTAGATAGGCCAACCACCAGTTTTGTTGTATTTATCTTTATCGCTCAGTTTTGTTTAATTCATAATTAATAATGAAAATCCTTTCTTATAATGTTAGAGGCATCAACAGCCCTAATAAAAGATTTACCATTTGGAAAGAGATTATTCGTTCTCGTGCCAATATTGTATGTCTGCAGGAGGTGAAATTAGCAAAAGACAATCATCCAACTTTTCAGCACAAAAAATTTTCACATATTTTTAAATCGCTACACTCGTCTAAAAAAAGGGGTGTCGTCACTTTAATAAGTAGCGATGTTCCATTCCAACTTGTTGATGAAGTAACAGACCATTTGGGCAGGTTCCATATCCTTACTTGTTATTTAAACAACAAACCTTGTACAGTGGTGACTGTATATGCTCCAAACACAAATCACATTTCGTTTTTAAATAATCTACATAAAAAAGTGAATAAAATTAAATTAGGAGATATCATATGGATAGGAGACTTTAACATTGTGCCTGATAGCATTATGGATTCATCCTCTCTAGTCCGTTACAAGGCGCCAGTTTTAAAAAAGTGGTTGATCCAAAATGAACTCTACGACATATTCAGATGTCTTAATACTTCTTCCCGTGAGTATTCTCACTATTCTGATGTGCATAAAACATCTTCCCGTATAGATTTACTTTTGACAAATGTTTTTACCCTCTCCAAATTTAAAGGTACCGTCACACTTAGCGACGCTGCAGCGATACCGACAACGATCCGGATCGCTGCAGCGTCGCTGTTTGGTCGCTGGAGAGCTGTCACACAGACCGCTCTCCAGCGACCAACAATGCCGGTAACCAGGGTAAACATCGGGTAACTAAGCGCAGGGCCGCGCTTAGTAACCCGATGTTTACCCTGGTTACCATCCTAAAAGTATAAAAAACAAACACCACATACTTACCTACAGCCGTCTGTCCTCCAGCGCTGTGCTCTGCACTCCTCCTGTACTGTCTGTGTGAGCACAGCGGCCGGAAAGCAGAGCGGTGATGTCACCGCTCTGCTTTCCGGCTGACCGACGCTCACAGCCAGTGCAGGAGGAGTGCAGAGCACAGCGCTGGAGGACAGACGGCTGTAGGTAAGTATGTAGTGTTTGTTTTTTTTACTTTTAGGATGGTAACCAGGGTAAACATCGGGTTACTAAGCGCGGCCCTGCGCTTAGTAACCCGATGTTTACCCTGGTTACCAGTGAAGACATCGCTGAATCGGTGTCACACACGCCGATTCAGCGATGTCTGCGGGGAGTCCAGCGACGAAATAAAGTTCTGGACTTTCTTCCCCGACCAGCGACAGCACAGCAGGGGCCTGATCGCTGCTGCCTGTCACACTGGACGATATCGCTAGCGAGGACACTGCAACGTCACGGATCGCTAGCGATATCGTCTAGTGTGACGGTACCTTAAGAGTTTTCAAATTTAAAAAAAAACTATTTCAGATCATGCCCCAGTGTTAGCAGATTTTCTTCTAGGACCCCCACTCGGAAATAACTACCTATGGAAATGTAATCCTACATTGTTTAAAATCCCAGATTATAAGCAGGAAATAGAGACAATACTAAATAATTACTTCAAAGAGAATGTGTCTGAAGATATAAATGCATTTACACTGTGGAACGCCCACAAGGCAGTCCTCAGGGGAAGTCTCATACAATTAGCTGCAAGATATAAAAAGAAAAACAGGGAAAAAATTGCTAATCTACAGATCCAAATCAATACAAAAGAATTACAGCAAAACAATCTGCAAATACCATCTTCAAATATACAGGCAGAAATCTTGGAGTTGAGGCGAAAATTGAAATCCGAGATTTTCCAAGAATATGACTATGTTATAAAGGCCTCAAAATTCAAAGGGTATACATCATTAAACAAGCCTACCAAATATATGATGGTAAAGATTAAAAAAGAACGTATCAACAGAAGAATTAACAAAATTATTTCCTCGTCAGGTGAAGTTATGATTCATCCCAAAGACATTGCTAGCTCTTTCGCAGACTTTTTTCGTCAATTATACAATTTGAAAGATGACCCATGCACACCCAGTATCGACCCAGACTCCATTAATGCATTCCTATCTAGTATTAACCTCCCCAAAATAACTCCATCTGACTTAATATCTATTAATAGTCCCTTCACAGAAAAAGAAATAATCGATACTATTAATAAATCAAAAAGTCAAAAAACACCGGACCCAGATGGATTTTCCAATGAATATTTTAAATCTTTTTAAAAAATTCTAGCCCCGCACATGGCTTCTATTTTTGCTCTTGCCTCCTCTCAGGGTTCCTTTCCTAAAGAGATGCAAGAAGCAGTTATCGTTATGATTCCCAAAACTGGGGGGGATCCTGAGAGGATGCGAGACTACTGTCCAATCTCACTAATAAATAGTGATACAAAAATGTATTCCAAGATTTTGGCGGATCGATTAAAAAATATTCTCCCACGTTTGCTGGTAGATGACCAGATGGGATTCATTGATGGACGCCAAGCATTAGATGGGACCAGGAGGGTGATCAATTTAATGAACATTATCCAAAATTCAAATTCAAAAGCAGCCTTTCTAACCTTAGATGCTGAAAAGGCTTTTGACAGGATAAACTGGTCTTATTTGAGAGCGACACTTGAAAAGTTTGGGTTTGATTCGGGATTTATGTCCACTATCTTTGCTCTGTATTCGGGACCTAGTGCCAGGATCTACTCCAATAATTTCATGTCAGATCCGTTCATCATTTCCAATGGCACACGTCAGGGGTGTCCTTTGTCACCCCTGCTTTTTGTCCTTGCAATGGAACCTTTGGCGGAGAGAATCAGATTCAATATAGATATTCTTGGAATTGATATCCAATCCCGTCAATTTAAAATTAGCATGTATGCAGATGATATTTTTCTTACACTACTTAATCCAGCAGCCTCGATTGAAGCTCTCTCTTCAGAGTTAGACACATTCTCCAAGATAGGGCAGCACACTGCAGCGCCAAAACATGCAAACTTGAAAAAACGAAATTTGAACTGCATTACTGCACTAGAAATATGAAAAATGAGAGCTTTTAGCGCACAAAAATGGCCAATTTTATGTGTACCTCGTAGCCACGTTAAGGCATCTCTCTTATACGAGGTCCTACGCTTGACCTACCTCACTGAGAATAAACGTCTCCATCTGAATGGGTACATGTAAAAACCTCTTCTTGGACTCAAATTCTCTCTCTATGTGGAGGGGTATTGGACCTACTATAATTAAAACACCTGAAGCTAGGAGGCGGGGAGTGCACGATCAGAAGGCTAGAGAATACATTTCAAAAACCTGACCTGCACATCCAAACATAGACTGAGTGTGAACAGGTGCTGAACCCAGAGTCGCCAACTCGTATATAGTTAAATAAATAGGGCAGCACACTGCAGCGCCAAAACATGCAAACTTGAAAAAACGAAATTTGAACTGCATTACTGCACTAGAAATATGAAAAATGAGAGCTTTTAGCGCACAAAAATGGCCAATTTTATGTGTACCTCGTAGCCACGTTAAGGCATCTCTCTTATACGAGGTCCTACGCTTGACCTACCTCACTGAGAATAAACGTCTCCATCTGAATGGGTACATGTAAAAACCTCTTCTTGGACTCAAATTCTCTCTCTATGTGGAGGGGTATTGGACCTACTATAATTAAAACACCTGAAGCTAGGAGGCGGGGAGTGCACGATCAGAAGGCTAGAGAATACATTTCAAAAACCTGACCTGCACATCCAAACATAGACTGAGTGTGAACAGGTGCTGAACCCAGAGTCGCCAACTCGTATATAGTTAAATAAATAGGGCAGCACACTGCAGCGCCAAAACATGCAAACTTGAAAAAACGAAATTTGAACTGCATCACTGCACTAGAAATATGAAAAATGAGAGCTTTTAGCGCACAAAAATGGCCAATTTTATGTGTACCTCGTAGCCACGTTAAGGCATCTCTCTTATACGAGGTCCTACGCTTGACCTACCTCACTGAGAATAAACGTCTCCATCTGAATGGGTACATGTAAAAACCTCTTCTTGGACTCAAATTCTCTCTCTATGTGGAGGGGTATTGGACCTACTATAATTAAAACACCTGAAGCTAGGAGGCGGGGAGTGCACGATCAGAAGGCTAGAGAATACATTTCAAAAACCTGACCTGCACATCCAAACATAGACTGAGTGTGAACAGGTGCTGAACCCAGAGTCGCCAACTCGTATATAGTTAAATAAATAGGGCAGCACACTGCAGAGCCAAATCATGCAAACTTGAAAAAACGAAATTTGAACTGCATTACTGCACTAGAAATATGAAAAATGAGAGCTTTTAGCGCACAAAAATGGCCAATTTTATGTGTACCTCGTAGCCACGTTAAGGCATCTCTCTTATACGAGGTCCTACGCTTGACCTACCTCACTGAGAATAAACGTCTCCATCTGAATGGGTACATGTAAAAACCTCTTCTTGGACTCAAATTCTCTCTCTATGTGGAGGGGTATTGGACCTACTATAATTAAAACACCTGAAGCTAGGAGGCGGGGAGTGCACGATCAGAAGGCTAGAGAATACATTTCAAAAACCTGACCTGCACATCCAAACATAGACTGAGTGTGAACAGGTGCTGAACCCAGAGTCGCCAACTCGTATATAGTTAAATAAATAGGGCAGCACACTGCAGCGCCAAAACATGCAAACTTGAAAAAACGAAATTTGAACTGCATTACTGCACTAGAAATATGAAAAATGAGAGCTTTTAGCGCACAAAAATGGCCAATTTTATGTGTACCTCGTAGCCACGTTAAGGCATCTCTCTTATACGAGGTCCTACGCTTGACCTACCTCACTGAGAATAAACGTCTCCATCTTGCATGTTTTGGCGCTGCAGTGTGCTGCCCTATTTATTTAACTATATACGAGTTGGCGACTCTGGGTTCAGCACCTGTTCACACTCAGTCTATGTTTGGATGTGCAGGTCAGGTTTTTGAAATGTATTCTCTAGCCTTCTGATCGTGCACTCCCCGCCTCCTAGCTTCAGGTGTTTTAGTTATAGTAGGTCCAATACCCCTCCACATAGAGAGAGAATTTGAGTCCAAGAAGAGGTTTTTACATGTACCCATTCAGATGGAGACGTTTATTCTCAGTGAGGTAGGTCAAGCGTAGGACCTCGTATAAGAGAGATGCCTTAACGTGGCTACGAGGTACACATAAAATTGGCCATTTTTGTGCGCTAAAAGCTCTCATTTTTCATATTTCTAGTGCAGTAATGCAGTTCAAATTTCGTTTTTTCAAGTTTGCATGTTTTGGCGCTGCAGTGTGCTGCCCTATTTATTTAACTATATACGAGTTGGCGACTCTGGGTTCAGCACCTGTTCACACTCAGTCTATGTTTGGATGTGCAGGTCAGGTTTTTGAAATGTATTCTCTAGCCTTCTGATCGTGCACTCCCCGCCTCCTAGCTTCAGGTGTTTTAATTATAGTAGGTCCAATACCCCTCCACATAGAGAGAGAATTTGAGTCCAAGAAGAGGTTTTTACATGTACCCATTCAGATGGAGACGTTTATTCTCAGTGAGGTAGGTCAAGCGTAGGACCTCGTATAAGAGAGATGCCTTAACGTGGCTACGAGGTACACATAAAATTGGCCATTTTTGTGCGCTAAAAGCTCTCATTTTTCATATTTCTAGTGCAGTAATGCAGTTCAAATTTCGTTTTTTCAAGTTTGCATGTTTTGGCGCTGCAGTGTGCTGCCCTATTTATTTAACTATATACGAGTTGGCGACTCTGGGTTCAGCACCTGTTCACACTCAGTCTATGTTTGGATGTGCAGGTCAGGTTTTTGAAATGTATTCTCTAGCCTTCTGATCGTGCACTCCCCGCCTCCTAGCTTCAGGTGTTTTAATTATAGTAGGTCCAATACCCCTCCACATAGAGAGAGAATTTGAGTCCAAGAAGAGGTTTTTACATGTACCCATTCAGATGGAGACGTTTATTCTCAGTGAGGTAGGTCAAGCGTAGGACCTCGTATAAGAGAGATGCCTTAACGTGGCTACGAGGTACACATAAAATTGGCCATTTTTGTGCACTAAAAGCTCTCATTTTTCATATTTCTAGTGCAGTAATGCAGTTCAAATTTCGTTTTTTCAAGTTTGCATGTTTTGGCGCTGCATCGTGCTGCCCTATTTATTTAACTATATACGAGTTGGCGACTCTGGGTTCAGCACCTGTTCACACTCAGTCTATGTTTGGATGTGCAGGTCAGGTTTTTGAAATGTATTCTCTAGCCTTCTGATCGTGCACTCCCCGCCTCCTAGCTTCAGGTGTTTTAATTATAGTAGGTCCAATACCCCTCCACATAGAGAGAGAATTTGAGTCCAAGAAGAGGTTTTTACATGTACCCATTCAGATGGAGACGTTTATTCTCAGTGAGGTAGGTCAAGCGTAGGACCTCGTATAAGAGAGATGCCTTAACGTGGCTACGAGGTACACATAAAATTGGCCATTTTTGTGCGCTAAAAGCTCTCATTTTTCATATTTCTAGTGCAGTAATGCAGTTCAAATTTCGTTTTTTCAAGTTTGCATGTATTGGCGCTGCAGTGTGCTGCCCTATTTATTTAACTATATACGAGTTGGCGACTCTGAGTTCAGCACCTGTTCACACTCAGTCTATGTTTGGATGTGCAGGTCAGGTTTTTGAAATGTATTCTCTAGCCTTCTGATCGTGCACTCCCCGCCTCCTAGCTTCAGGTGTTTTAATTATAGTAGGTCCAATACCCCTCCACATAGAGAGAGAATTTGAGTCCAAGAAGAGGTTTTTACATGTACCCATTCAGATGGAGACGTTTATTCTCAGTGAGGTAGGTCAAGCGTAGGACCTCGTATAAGAGAGATGCCTTAACGTGGCTACGAGGTACACATAAAATTGGCCATTTTTGTGCGCTAAAAGCTCTCATTTTTCATATTTCTAGTGCAGTAATGCAGTTCAAATTTCGTTTTTTCAAGTTTGCATGTTTTGGCGCTGCAGTGTGCTGCCCTATTTATTTAACTATATACGAGTTGGCGACTCTGGGTTCAGCACCTGTTCACACTCAGTCTATGTTTGGATGTGCAGGTCAGGTTTTTGAAATACATTCTCCAAGATATCATATTTTAAGATAAATCCACATAAATCTAAATATTTAACTTTTAATATGAATGAATCACATGTTGCAGAATTGAGGGATCAGATAAATCTAGCTGGGGATGGCGACAAAGTAGTGTATTTAGGAATAAACTTAACAAACAGACTACAAAATGTAATAAAAACTAACGCTGATAAGATTTTTAAAACAATTTCTCTTGACATCTCTCAATTTGCTCAATCGGAACTTTCTTTATTCGGGAGAACAATGACTATCAAAACAATCATTCTACCCAAGATACTTTATCTTTTTAGAACTCTCCCAGTGACCTTCCCCTACCAATTTATTCATAAACTTCAAACTATGATAAACTCATTCATATGGGGTGGTAAGCGGGCCAGGTTGTCTTCAGATTTATTGTGCAAACACAAACGTAATGTGTCCCAAATGTCCATGCTTATTATCTGGCTTCCCTGGTAAAACAAAGCCATCAGTGGTTTGATAAAAAACTATACCCAGCATGGTTCCAAATCGAAAGTGACATTAATAATCTTAATTTAGCACAGGATACTTTTTCCAGTTTCTTATTTCACAAACCAAAAAAGGAATCATCTCATCCCATTTTCAAAGCTATAATACAGGCCTGGAAAACTCTTCTTAAACCTCCAAGAAAATTTTTTGACAAATCAGAGCAAATTATGAAATTTCCTCTTCATCTATTGGCATTGATATATGATCTTCCACTTTCAGAAATTTGGGCCAAATCAGGCATTAAAAAAGTTGGACATATCTATAACGGGAGGAATTTTTTCACCTTTAGCGAAATTAAGACTAAATTTAACTTACCCTCATCTGAATTAATATTCTTTTTAACCCTAAAAGAGCATATACAGAAATTACTGACTAGCCAACCATTAAATTTAGAAATTCTTTCTTCATTACTGTGTAGTGTAAAGAACAAACATATATGGAGTCTAAATAACCTCTACAGTCACTTCAATAGAGATACCTCTTGTTTTAAAAATATATACATGAAAATATGGGAATCGGACCTCAACATTTCTTTACAAGTTGAGCAATGGGACAAGGCCATTAAGGATACATACATGTCTACCATTTCAATGGCTCTACAAGAGTCCTACTTCAAGGTGATCACACGTTGGTACTACACACCAATTAGACTTGCGCATATATATCAGGATCACTCTCCTTTGTGCTGGAGGAAGTGCGGATATCAAGGAAATCTTTTTCATCTTTTTTGGGGCTGCCTGAAAATAAAACCTCTATGGTCAAAAGTTTCATTTCATATTAATTTATTTGTTAAAAATTTTGTGATTACTCCCCAGAGGGCTCTCCTTTCTCTGGACATGGAAGGAATTGATCCTCAGGTCAAATACATCCTAATACATATATTTCTAGTAGTCAAAAGTACAATAGCACTCTGGTGGAAAAAATCAGATTCACCTAGCTTTACAGATATTCTGGATAAAATCTATCAGCATAGTGCATTAGAATGGAGATTTGCTGCCAACACCAATGGTATTAGAAAATATCTTAAAAAATGGAAGATTTGGAATGATAAGTTTTGTAAAGAGTAAATCTCTTGTAGTCATGCAAAGTGGATAAAGATTGTTACTTTATATCTCTTTCCAATGCATTGCATAAGAAAAAATGTAGTATATTCTATTCAAAAGATCATATTTAATGTCTTTTTTTTTTTTGTCTATTCGAGATTGATATTTGGTTCTCTAATTATATTGATTCCCTTTTCCCTCACCCTTTTTTTTTTTTTTTTTTTTTCTTTCTCCAATGTTAACCCCTTCCCCATCTTCCCTTCCCTTTATCCCCTACCATTTCTTATGCAAAATTTCAATAAAAATATTTAAAAAAAAAAAAAAAGTTATTATTTTTCTGATCTGCTGTCACTCTGCTATTTACTGTTAGTTTTCTAACTACATTTGGTCTTTCCTGAAATGTATGCAGTGATATCTACTATATGCAACTTTTATCAGTTTTGATGAAGGGTTAAACATGTTGAAAACTGAGCTCCAACACATAAGGTTATTTTACCATGTAGAGCAAATGTTGCTTTTTTTTTGCTACTTTTTGGCCACATGCCCACGTTGCGGAAAGTGGTGCGGATTTTTCCGGACTGATTTTGATAAATCCGCAGGTAAAGCGTACTGCGGATTTCCTGCGGAATTACTGCAGATTCTATGGGGAGCCTGCAAAAAACTCATGGAAGATTGCAATTGCATTTTTAAGTACAGACTCAAAGCGCTTATACACTAAAACAGAATAAAAAAACCCCACAATATGAAATCTAAATCGTAAGCACATAAAAAAATGGAAAATACAAAATAAACAGCAAAAATGCAATAAACATAACAGATTGCATTAACGTATGTTGGTGCTGACACTGGTGGAAAATGGAGTGGAGAAAACAGCATTTCTGCATTTGCGAAAAAAGTCTTATACTGTACAGTAGACACTTTGGCACATACTGATGTCATATTGAGTATGATGTTTGTTCTATTCTTTACTTATTTATCAGCTGAAGGGTTTTAATTAAAATGTAATATATGGAAAAAAAACATTAGGTTGTATTGACTATTTGATCTATTTTATCTGTTTGCCTCCCCAAGTACTGCAGGGTCTGAAATGACCATTATTGATGTATTACTGCATATCTACTCATCATGATAACTGGTCACAAGACTGCATACTATTATGTGTACCTATTTCATTATTTAATCTCAGCCTTCATGTATGCTAATATGAGGGCTCACTAGGGAAAGGACAGGCGCAGAAAACACGGAGTGGGTGACCACTGCGTATGCTTTTTAGGATGCCAACCCCCCTTTTTTTCTTTTTTTGAAGGCTTGATATCAGTAAAGACTGGCATGTGGGATGCAAATAGACTATATATATATACCCCTCATTTTCTCAGAGGCAGTAGCTAATTTTATAATTTTAGTATCCTTAATGAAGTCTTTTAATACACAATAATAAAAGGTAAATTTTAAAGAGTATTTTTTCATAGAAGTTCAGATTGTAAAAATTATAGCACTTATGTGAAATTTTCTGCAGGCATATGACAATCACCTGCATATATTAGCCACAAAAGATATATTAGTGTGGGCATGACCCAGTGATCAGTTCCTATTCTCTCATGTATCTTAAAGCTCTAGTTACATGATCTGAATTAAATAATAGTAAAATTCATCTTTAAGGAATCGCTAAAGCACAACATTTTGATTGAAAGCATGAGAATGAATATTTTCCAATGTGTTATGCTACTGGTATAGCGAATGCTATCATTAGCCCAGAAAACTTAGTAGAGAAATGGTAAAAAGTTCAATCCTCAGTAAAAACTTATCTTGAGCCTTATCTTGAGCCTTGAGCCTTCTTAACCTCATACCTGCTCAACTAACTTGCAGGTATGAGGTTAATAGCTTTCTGAACCTGCTTAATTCCCATACTGAGAGCCCAGCTGTCAGGAGGAAATTAACTTTCTTCCTACCAGCAGCTTCGGGCTTTCAGTCTTATTTATGGGCTAGCGTGGCTTCCGTCACCGCTCAGTGCGCGGAGGACAGACACCGGAATGTAAGTATGTAGTGTTTTTTTTTTTTGTACATTTACGCTGGTAACCAGGGTAAACATCGGGTTACTAAGCGCGGCCCTGCATCATTGATCGCTGCAGCGTCGCTTAATGTGACGGTACCTTTAGAGTGGTAGGACAATAAGCCACATCTTCTGTTAGTTGATGCTGTGTGCTTTGAAGGAAAAGGATCTGCAGCTGGATCCTGGTATCATGTATGGAGAAAGGAGATCATTTTGCCACATGGAATTGTGATGTCTCACCACCCTATTGGATTTAAGGACTGAATCTGAAGACTGTTGTTGTGTGGTGACTTGCGAAGGGCTGGATCATATGCTGAGGCGAGATCCCGGTGACCATGTGTATTGTGAGAAGCTGTCACGTGGGACTGTGTTGTGTCCCTCATCTGCTGGAGCCATTGAATTCACTCAAGGTCTATTTCTATTTCCCTGGTGTCGGATTGCCGGGTGGCGCCCCCGGATTTGCTCTCTTTGTGTGGACTCATTGTGGGAACTCATTGTGGACTACTTATGGACGCTGCAGAATTACTCTCATTTGAGTTGTTTCAGTTCCCTGTTCCAATAAATCTTGTTCGATTGTTTATCGGCCTGGTGTCTCTTCCTGCTCTGTCGCATTCCCTGTCACAATGCCCTCGGCACTGACTGACTGCTAACTCATAGGAAATATAGGATGCATTTTATGATATTGTACATTTTAATAAATAACTTAAAAATTATATAAAGCAACACACTTTCATGACTTATGTCTCTCCTTCAAACATATCATAACAATCATCTAAAGAAATACAATCATGGCTGAAAGTGTTAGCACTCTTGAAATTGTTTCAGAAAATGAAGTTTCTCTTAGGCTGGTTTCACATTTGCGTTTTGGACGCATACATCCGCATGCGTCTTGATTTCATATCTTTAACATTGTAGATGCAGGTGCATGCGTTTGCATACGTTAGGCTGTGTTTGCTTAAGCATGCATATTTTGGCGGTATGTGGCCGGGCGCTGCTGACGTATGATTTTAGAATTTTTGTGGCGGCAAATTTCTGCTGCTATACGCAGGCGGACGCTTGCAGAAGGAGAGCGTCAAAAAAAGCGCATTGCAGTCTATGGGAACGCATGCGTACGCAAGTGCTTGTGTTAGCTTGCGTTTGCGTACTCATGCATTCTTCTGAGTAAACATGTCTAGGAACTTGTTTTAAGCACCCCCCCAAACAAAGGTTATAAAAGAAGGTGTGGGCAGTGGAAGTCCATTACTCTCAAGACTCTGGAAGCGATACAAGACTTGCAGTCTCAAGTGTGGAAGACTCTAGAAAAATGTAAGTATACAAGCTATATGTCTGCCTGTCTGTGTGGTCTGAAGCAGCAGTGAACCTGAAGGCTGGGATCAAACAACCGTGTGTGATGCGATAAACTCCTGCGAGTTTGTCGCATCACACACTGTTGTGGGATCCCTGCCTGAAATGCATTGTTTAACAATGTATTTTTTTTCCCTATTCACAGTGATCAAAGTCAAAACCCATTTGTGTTTGATGAAGGATCGCTTCAACAAGGAACTGAGACAGGAGATCCAAGTTTGCAGTGGTGCTGCAGCAACGATTGGGAAATACAAATACCACCAGGTGCTGAAATTCCTGAAGCCTGTCCTTGCTTAGAGAACGTAAGTATTTTTGTGTTTCCATTGTGTTGCATTCCCTAATCTGTATTTTTCTATTCCACAGGAGTTGGCGCTTTTACAATTGTTATTTTTTGGTAGTAATGTTTTTCTTTTCTTTTCACAGAACCTGTAGCAGCAGACCAGTCCCAGCCATCCACCAGCAAAGCAGCAAATGGCCCGGCATCACAGGCTGGAGAACAGGCAGCTGGTCTGTGAGGTGTCCCCCTGTCCCAGTATTCTGCCTCATTTTTGGGGGCTCTTCCCACCAGTGGCAGAAGGCCTCAGACATGTCACTCATGCCCGAGTTTATTCATTTGAGCTTGGTCTCCCAGAATGGCTTAAAGGTGCTGGGAGATAGACTGTAAAGTGGTCTGAGCCATATTAACACACTTTTCCAGGATGTCAACCAGTGCCTTAACCATCTGGAAGCCGACCTCCATAGACCAGCACACCATTTTTTTAACAAGATAGAGCAGGGCATGTTGGAACACCTTACGCCTGAACTCCAGCTCAACATGATGCAGTCCTGCAACGCTGCTTATGTTTAGGCTATGCAGCAGACTCTGTACTACCACTAGGCTCAGGTGGTATTTCCACCTGTGCCACCAATTACACACTTAACCTCTATACCGAGTTTTGCTGCATACTAATGTACGGCCACCACCATGCCCAGTCCTGCCACACACCACTACACCACCACCACCATGCCGGGTGCTGCTGCAATCCACTCCACCACCACCACTACTATGCCGAGTCCTGCTCCTGCAGAGCTGACCACCGCCACTATCACACTATCAGTATGCCGCCGGAAGATCCTGCATGGCTGTCCATCGCCACCACCAGGTCGGGTTGAGTAGATACACGCCCTACTGACCCTATCACTCCCACCCTCCCAAGGAGAAACAAAAAAAGGAGGATGTCACAGAAAAGTGGACATAAATAAAAAAGGACTAAGGGCAGAAGTGTCGTGCTAACTCCACCCTCACCTCCCAATGTGTCTGTGTTGTCAAGTTTATCTCTCCTTTCCAATGTGTCTCTCCTGTCCCATGCCTACACTACTAATGTGTATACTTCCATCCTTGACCTCTCAGACCCCACAAGTTTAGTTACCCCTTCCCCTGGAACTCCCTTCATTGTCCACCCGTAGCCAATCCTCCCAGCTCCACACCCCCCAGGTCCATAACATTTCCCCCTTAGTTCGTAAAAGTTAATTTTTTTTTGTAAATAAATTTGTGTTGTTTTCCCCAAATCACTGCTTGATCTTTGTCTCTATCATCGCCATCAACACACATACACACACACTGTGTTTTTGCCACCTCATATCTCCATGACACACAATCTACAGCTTCTCTTTTTTAGCAAACACAATAATCAACAAGCACGTAGTTGTATTAGCAGCCGAGAGCATATTCAATGGTCTTAGCTCTCCCAATCAAAAGGAAATATATGTTCGTAGGTGCACTCTCCAAATTAGAACATTTGAAAACCAGTGAAAGGGAATATAACACACCAAATTATAATAAAATGTAAAATTTTATTCTAATAAAGTATAGTACAAAAAAATATAACACATGACAGAATACATAGGAAATCCAACATGCAAAGAGGAAGAAAAAACAATCGATATACTAAGGGTAGGACTCAAGTCCACAGTATGACCAGGGTGAGTAAGCAAAGAATGCTCAAGTATTAGCAATCATGAGTCAATATTCCATCTATCAAACACCATAAACCCATGATGTCTAATCTAATATATACCCTTTGAGAAAGTGATCATGCGAAACGCTCATCAGGGGCTGTGGGAAGGCCACCTAGCAGTCCGGACCAATTATGGGTGAGCATACACTTTATCCCATGAATATGTGTAAGTATAAGATATATTAGATTAGACATCATGGGTTAAGTGGATCAGTGATAGGAAACTGAGGATGGTTATCAATGGAATTCACTCTAATTTTGTCATAATTAATAGTAGGGTACTGCAGGGGTCAGTGTTGGGCCCTCTTATTAAACATATTAATTAATTACTTTGTAGAGGGTATACAGAGTAGAGTTTCAAAATTTTCAGATGATACTTAACTCTTCAAGGTAATCAACACAGAGGAGGATAATTAAATATTAAAGAGGCATTTCTGAAAAGTAGAGGCTTTAGCTGAGAAATTGCAGTTTCAATTGAAGCTTAATGTAGATAAAATTTGCCACATGGGCAGTAGAAATAAAATGTAAAATTTTGTACTAAATGTTGAAACACGGGAGGACAGCAAACTAAACTTTAACCCCTTTACCCCCAAGGGTGGTTTGCACGTTAATGACCGGGCCAATTTTTACAATTCTGACCACTGTCCCTTTATGAGGTTATAACTCTGGAACGCTTCAACGGATCCAACTGATTCTGACAATGTTTTCTCGAGACATATTGTACTTTATGATTGTAGTAAAATTTCTTTGACATTACCTGCGTTTATTTGTGAAAAAAGCGGAAATTTGGCAAAAATGTAGAAAATTTTGCAATTTTCCAACTTTGAATTTTTATGCAATTAAATCACAGATATATGTCACACAAAATACTCAATAAGTAACATTTCCCACATGTCTAGTTTACATCAGCACAATTTTGGAACAAAATTTTTTTTTTTGTTAGGGAGTTATAAGGGTTAAAGTTGACCAGCAATTTCTCATTTTTACAACACCAATATTTTTTTTTAGGGACCACATCTCATTTGAAGTCATTTTGAGGGGTATATATGATAGAAAATACCCAAGTGTGACACGATTCTAAAAACTGCACCCCTCAAGGTGGTCAAAACCATATTCAAGAAGTTTATTAACCCTTCTGGTGCTTCACAGACATTTTTGGAATGTTTAAATTAAAATGAACATTTAACTTTTTTCACAAAAATTTTTATTTCAGCTCCAATTTGTTTTATTTTACCAAGGGTAACAGGAGAAAATGGACCCCAAAAGTTGTTATACAATTTGTCCTGAGTACACTGATACCCCATATGTGGGGGTAAACCACTGTTTGGGCGCATGACAGAGCTCGGAAGTGAAGGAGCACCGTTTGACTTTTCAATGCAAAATTGACAGGAATTGAGATGGGACACCATGTTGCGTTTGGAGAGCCCCTGATGTGCCTAAACATTGAAACCCCTCACAAGTGACACCATTTTGGAAAGTAGACCCCTAAGGAACTTATCTAGAGGTGTGATGAGCACTTTGACCCACCAAGTGCTTCACAGAAGTTTATAATGCAGAACCGTAAAAATAAAAAATCATATTTTTTCACAAAAATTATTTTTTTGCCCCCAATTTTTATTTTCCCAAGGGTAAGAGAAGAAATTGGACCTCAAAAGTTGTTGCACAATTTGTCCTGAGTATGCTGATACCCCATATGTGGGGGTAAACCACTGTTTGGGCGCATGGGAGAGCTCGGAAGGGAAGGAGCGCTGTTTGACTTTTCAATGCAAAATTGACAAAAATTGAGATGGGACACCATGTTGGGTTTGGAGAGCCACTGATGTGCCTAAACATTGAAACCCCCCACAAGTGACACCATTTTGGAAAGTAGACTCCCTAAGGAACTTATCTAGAGGTGTGCTGAGTGCTTTGACCCACCGAAGGCTTCACAGAAGTTTATAATGCAGAGCTGTAAAAATAAAAGAAAATTTTTTTCCCACAAAAATTATTTTTTAGCCCCCAGTTTTGTATTTTCCCGAGGGTAACAGGAGAAATTGGACCCCAAAATTTGTTATCCAATTTGTCCTGAGTGCGCTGATGCCCCATATGTGGGGGGGAACCACTGTTTGGGCGAATGGGATGGCTCGGAAGGGAAGGAGCGCCATTTGGAATGCAGACTTAGATGGAATGGTTTGCAGGTGTCACATTGCGTTTGCAGAGCCCCTAATGTACCTAAACAATAGAAACCCCCCACAAGTGACACCATTTTGGAAAGTAGACCCCATAAGTAACTTATCTAGATGTGTGGTGAGCGCTTTGACCCACCAAGGGCTTCACAGAAGTTTATAATGCAGAGCTGTAAAAATAAAACAAAAATTTTTTCTTACATAAATTATTTTTTAGCCCCCAGTTTTGTATTTTCCCGAGGGTAACAGATGAAATTGGACCACAAAAGTTGTTGTCCAATTTGTCCTGAGTGTGCTGATACCCCATATGTGGGGGAGAACCACCGTTTGGGCGCATGGGAGGGCTTGGAAGGGAAGTAGCGCCATTTGGAATGCAGACTTAGATGGAATGGTCTGCAGGCGTCACATTGCGTTTGAAGAGCCCCTAATGTACCTAAACAGTAGAAACCCCCCACAAGTGACACCATATTGGAAACTAGACCCCCAAGGAACTTATCTGGATGTGTTATGAGAACTTTGAGCCCCCAAGTGTTTCACTACAGTTTATAACGCAGAGCCATGAAAATAAAAAATCTTTTTTTTTCCCACAAAAATTATTTTTTAGCCCCCAGTTTTGTATTTTCCCAAGGGTAACAGGAGAAATTGGACCCCAAAAGTTGTTGTCCTATTTGTCCTGAGGACGCTGATACCCCATATGTTGGGGTAAACCCCTGTTTGGGCACACGGGAGAGCTCGGAAGGGAAGGAGCACTGTTTTACTTTTTCAACGCAGAATTGGCTGGAATTGAGATCGGACGCCATGTCGCATTTGGAGAGCCCCTGATGTGCCTAAACAGTGGAAACCCCCCAAATTATAACTGAAACCCTAATCCAAACACACCCCTAACCCTAATCCCAACAGTAACCCTAACCACACCTCTAACCCTGACACACCCCTAACCTAATCCCAACCCTATTCCCAACCGTAAATGTAATATAAACCCTAACCGTAACTTTAGCCCCAACCCTAACCCTAACTTTAGCCCCAACCCTAACGGTAGCCTTAACCCTAGCCCCAACCCTAACCCTAGCCCTAACCCTAACCCTAGCCCTAACCCTAACCCTAGCCCTAACCCTAACCCTAGCCCTAATGGGAAAATGGAAATAAATACATTTTTTTAATTTTTCCCTAACTAAGGGGGTGATGAAGGGGGGTTTGATTTACTTTAATAGCATTTTTTTAGCGGATTTTTATGATTGGCAGCCGTCACACACTGAAAGACGCTTTTTATTGCAAAAAAAAATTTTTGCGTTACCACATTTTGAGAGCTATAATTTTTCCATATTTTGGTCCACAGTGTCATGTGAGGCCTTGTTTTTTGTGGGACGAGTTGACATTTTTATTGGTAACATTTTTGGGCACGTGACATTTTTTGATCGCTTTTTATTCCGATTTTTGTGAGGCAGAATGACCAAAAACCAGCTATTCATGAATTTCTTTTGGGGGAGGCGTTTATACCGTTCCGCGTTTGGTAAAATTGATAAAGCAGTTTTATTCTTCGGGTCAGTACGATTACAGAGATACCTCATTGATATCTTTTTTTATGTTTTGGCGCTTTTATATGATAAAAACTATTTTATAGAAAAAATAATTATTTTTGCATCGCTTTATTCTCAGGACTATAACTTTTTTATTTTTTTGCTGATGATACTGTATGGTGGCTCGTTTTTTGTAGGACAAGATGATGTTTTCAGCGGTACCATGGTTATTTATATCCGTCTTTTTGATCGCGTGTTATTCCACTTTTTGTTCGGCGGTATGATAATAAAGCGTTGTTTTTTGCCTCGTTTTTTTTCTTACGGTGTTTACTGAAGGGGTTAACTAGTGGGCCAGTGTTATAGGTCGGGAGCCCACGCCAATTTTTTTCGCGATTTAACCCTTAAATTGCCTTTAACCCTGAAATTTAATAGCTTTCAGCAATTTAAGGGTTAAATCGCGGAAAAAATTGGCGTGGGCTCCCGCGCAATTTTCCCCGCCAGAGTAGTAAAGCCAGTGACTGAGGGCAGATATTAATAGCCTAGAGAGGGTCCATGGTTTTTGGCCCCCCTGGCTAAAAACATCTGCCCCCAGCCACCCCAGAAAAGGCACATCTGGAAGATGCACCTAATCTGGCACTTGGCCACTCTCTTCCCATTCCCGTGTAGCGGTGGGATATGGGGTAATGAAGGGTTAATGCCACCTTGCTATTGTAAGGTGACATTAAGCCAGATTAATAATGGAGAGGCGTCAATTCTGACACCTATCCATTATTAAGCCATTTGCATTAAATGGTTAAAAAACACACACACATTATTAAAAAGTATTTTAATGAAATAACACAGGTTGTTTTAATATTTTATTGTACGCTCAATCCACTGGCTGAAGACCCTTGCTCTGTAACAAATAAAAAATAATAAACCAACAATATACATACCTTCCGTAGATCTGTAACGTCCCACGTTGTAAATCCATCTGAAGGGGTTAAAATATTTTACAGCCAGGAGCTCTGCTAATGCAGCTGTGCTCGTGGCTGTAAACCCCAGCGAATGAAGGTAATGTAGGTCAATGACCTATAGTTACCTTCATTCGCGGTGATGCGCCCCCTGCTGGATGTCCTCATATGACCTCGAGCCTGGGAACTTTTCCCACGCTCCAGGGACATCCAGCAGGGGGCACATCACCGCGAATGAAGGTAACTACAGGTCATTGACCTATATTACCTTCATTCGCTGGGGTTTACAGCCACGAGCACAGCTGCATTAGCAGAGCTCCTGGCTGTAAAATATTTTAACCCCTTCAGATGGATTTACAACGTGGGACGTTACAGATCTACGGAAGGTATGTATATTGTTGGTTTATTATTTTTAATTTGTTACAGAGCAAGGGTCTTCAGCCAGTGGATTGAGCGTACAATAAAATATTAAAACAAACGGTGTGTTTATTTCATTAAAATACTTTTTAATAATGTGTGTGTTTTTTTTAACTCTTTCATACAATTGGATTAATAATGGATAGGTGTCATAATTGACGCCTCTCCATTATTAATCTGGCTTAATGTCACCTTACAATAGCAAGGTGGCATTAACCCTTCATTACCCCATATCCCACCACTACACGGGAATGGGAAGAGAGCGGCCAAGTGCCAGAATAGGCGCATTTTCCAGATGTGCCTTTTCTGGGGTGGCTGGAGGCAGATGTTTTTAGCCAGGGGGGGCCAATAACCGTGGACCCTCTCCAGGCTATTAATATCTGCCCTCAGTCACTGGCTTTACTACTCTGGCGGAGAAAATTGCGCGGGAGCCCACGCCAATTTTTTCCGCGATTTAACCCTTAAATTTAAGAGCTAGAGTACCGAAATTTTGCATCTACACACTACTAACATTAGTAGTGTGGAATGTGCAAAAAAAGGGGGATATGACATGGTTTACTGTATGTAAACCATGTCTCATATCATGTCGGGTTTTGGCAGGAGAAATGAAAAGCCGGTAATTGAATTATCGGCTTTTCTGCTATATCGCCCTGAAGTAAATATAAATATATATTTATATATGTGTTTCTATGATATATATATATATCATAGAAACCCGACTTTGGACTATAGATCGTCGACCGCCGACCCGATCCCAGAGTGGGATCAGGTTGGGTTTCACGAAACCCGACTTTGCTAAAAGTCTGCGACTTTTGAAAAGTGCCGATCTGTTTCGCTCAACCCTAGTCGAGTCGTTACGGATGCGGCGATACTAAATATGTGTACTTTTATTTTATTTATTTTTTATTTAGATAAAGAAATGTATTTATGGGAATAATATTTTTTTTTTCATTATTTAGGAATTTTTTTTTTTTTTTAAACATTTGGAAATTTTTTTTTTTACTTTTTTACTTTGTCCCAGGAGGGGACATCACAGATCGATGATCTGACAGTTTGCACAGCACTCTGTCAGATCACCGATCTGACTTACAGTGCTGCAGGCTTCACAGTGCCTGCTCTGAGCAGGCGCTGTGAAGCCACCTCCCTCCCTGCAGTTCCCGGATGCCGCGGCCATTTGGGATCCGGGCCTGCTACAGGGAGGGAGGTAGGGAGACCCTCGCAGCAATGCAATCACATCGTGTTGCTGCGGGGGGCTCAGGGAAGCCTGCAGGGAGCCCCCTCCCTGCGCGATGCTTCCCTGCACCGCCAGCACACCACGATCATGTTTGATCGCGGTGTGCCGGGGGTTAATGTGCCGGGGCGGTCCGTGAGTTGCAGCTCTGTGCAACTCAAACATCCTACTTGTGTACTGGAAACAACCGTCTGGCAGTGAGAAGACTGTTTTCTCCTTGGCATCTTGGGATATAAGAATGAGCCAGTACTCTTTCGTGAAGTCAAGGGTGATAATGTACTGAGCCAGCCTTGGCCTTTCAATCAGTTAATCTAAACGGGGGATTGGATATGTATCAAACACCTCATTCAGCTTCTGATAGTTATTGCAAGACCGCCATTCTCCATATGGTTTCACCACTAAGACTATGAGACTGGACAAGCCTTTCTTGGACTCTTCAATGACTCCCATGCTCATTATCTGCTTCACCTCTTTTGAGATCACCTCTCAGCGAGTTTTGGAAATCCAATGCGGCTTCAAATTCACCAGAACATGGGGCTTGGTGAGAATTTCATACTCTATGACTGGAGTACAACCCAGCAATTCTGAGTTCAGGTCTCTGTTCCAAAGTAGCAACTCTCGTCACTGCTGCTTTTGGGCATGTGACACCGAATTTGCCACCTTGACCTCCTTCACATCGGCTTCAAACTTAGCCACCAAACACAGAGCTTCCACAAATTATCTCTCCATGGCTTAATCAGGTGGATGTGGTACACCTGGAAGAGCTTCTGTTTCCCTGGTACGTGGATTTTATAGTAGACTTTGCCAACCTTCAATTACTTCATATGGACCCTGACACTTAGCCAGAAATTTCCTTTCCACTGTCAGTACCAACATCAGTACCCGATCCCCAGGTTTGAAGTGTCTCACCCTTGCTGATCTATTCTACACACTCATCTGTACCCCTAGTGCTTTAAGGAAGTGTTCTTTCACAATGGGCATCGCCTCAGCAAATCTCTCTTGCATTTGGGCTACATAGTAACATAGTAACATAGTTAGTAAGGCCGAAAAAAGACATTTGTCCATCCAGTTCAGCCTATATTCCATTATAATAAATACCCAGTTCAATTACACTCCTGTAGGATGTAGACTCCACCTCCCAAGTCTCCATCGCTACATCCAGGAGTCTACAAAGGTATCGGCCATATAACAGTTCAAAAGAGGAAACACCAGTAGAGGGCTGTGGATCTTCTCTGATGGAGAACAAAAGGTATGGGAGTAGACAGCCCAAGTCTTAACCATCTTTCTTTATGACCATCTTCAACATAACCTTCAAGCTTTTCTTAAACCTCTCCACCAAATCGTCTGTCTGTGGATGGTAGACTGAGGTCCGGCGCTCTGTAATTTGCAGAGATTTGCACAACTCTCTCATTAACTTTGACATGACTGGAGCTCCTTGGTTCATTAGGAACTACTTGGGCAAACCCATTTTGGAAAAGATATGGACCAACTCCTGAGCAATATACTTGGCGGAGGAGTTTCGTAGTGGTACGGCCTGTGGATATCGTGTAGCATAGTTCAGGACCACAAGGAGATGCTGATTCCCTCTGATGGACTTGACCAGGGGTCCCACTAGATCCATTGCTATGTCGTCAAATGAGACATCAATGATGGGCAATGGCACTTAGGTGCTACAGAACTGAGACACTGGGGAGGTCAGCTGGCAGGTGGGACAGGACCTACAATAGTTCAGGAATTCTCGGTTATAATCAGACCAGTAAAACCTCTGGAAGATCTACATCCTCCTCTGTGGCCTACCTGCTAACACTCTCGCACCTCTCCAGTCCGTCCTTAACTCTACTGCCCGTCTAATTAATCTCTCTCCTCGCTACACTCCTGCTTCCCCTCTTTGCAAATCCCTTCACTGGCTCCCAATTTCCCAGTGTATCCAGTTTAAACTACTAACACTGACCTACAAAGCCATCAATAACCTCTCTCCTCTGTATATTTCTAAACTAATCTCTCAATATCTTCCTTCACGTAATCTCTGGTCCTCCCAAAACCTCCTACTCTCCTCAACGCTTATTCCCTCCTCACCCAATCGCCTCCAAGATTTCTTCAGAATATCCCCCATCCTCTGGAATTCTGTGCCCCAACATGTCCGGTTATCCACCACATTTGGATCCTTCAAAGGGAACGTGAAAACCCACCACTTCAAAAAAGCTTACAACCTGTATTGATCACATGACCACCTCAACACCATTGGAGCTACTGCAACCCCTGACCTACTGTCTCCTTTCCCATAATCCTGTGGAATCTAAGCCCACAAGGACAGGGTCCTCTCCCTCTGTTCCAGTCTGTCATTATTAGTTTTGTTTACTGTAAGCGATATTTGTATTTTGATGTAACCCTGTCTCATGTACAGCACCATTGAATTAATGGTGCTATATAAATAATAAAAATAATAATATTAATGTACAAATAAACGAATGGGCAGTATAGTTATTTCTCTAATTATCTTATTACATCTAGAATTATGAAAGGGGCATCCTCTGTATCCAGAGAAAAGAAGGTTTAATCATAATCACAAATACAGGTTGAACTCAATGGACTTATGTCTACCCTCTACCTTAAATATAATGAAATTAGGAAACTATGCCTATCCACAGAATAGGGTTCCCCATTACCAATTTATACTAAAGGGCACTATAAAGTTCCTGGGAAAATCATGTGCTCTACATTGAATGTTATGAAATGAACATGATTATTGATGTTATATTCCTGATTCTACCTGATTCTGTGCACTAAATGTGTTTTGAGAAAACTTTTTTGAGAAACGGAATGGAAACTAAGAGTTTGTCCTTTTCCCTAAAAATGTCTAAAAATAATCTTTTTTAGTGTCTCCTTATCATGATCTGTCAATTTTTTCTTCATCTGGTTTTTGTTTCACTCGCCATACTGCTTTTTGATATCCTGAAGTGGCAGCAACAGGATGCCTGTCAATAGTGTCAGTGTGAGGGCCCAGTCAGATGGCCATATAACATAGAAGACAATGTGTGTCAACTCACTGAACCATCGTGGCATTAGTTAAATAGTAAAAAATGATGACAGTTCCCCTCTAAGGGTATGCGAACACAACATCTTTTTCAGACAGATTGCGCAGTGGAAACTAGAGTTGAGTGACTTTTTCTTTTTTAGGATTGAGTCGGGTTTAGCGAAACCTGACTTTGTCAAAAGTCGGGTTGGGTGAAATCGGCCGATTATTTCTAAAAGTCTGGGGCCGACCGACACACAAAACCCAACGCAAGTCAATGGGGAATCAAAGTCGGCAGGGAGTGGAGGACAGGAAAACACCTACAGTGCCCATTTTAATGCCAAAAACATAAACTCTTATTTCTTAAGCTTGACAATCTTAATTTACTTTATAATAATAGTTAAAAACAGGGGGTCATTTGACTAAAGTTGTGGGGGGGTAGCGCTGGCTCAAGATTTTCGTGGGCCCAGGAAACGCGGAATACGTCATGGCGGTAGAGCAGGGAGAGGTAAGTATTTCAACTTTGCAAGTGCTGCGATCCTGAGCAAGCAGGGGGGGCCCACTAGTTGGCACAGGCATAGGGCCCCTCATAGTATGGCAGTGTGTTTGACAGCGGGTGGTGCCTCCCACTGCCAGAGACACTTTTGCATACTATGAGGGGCCCTGTGCCAGTGCCAATGAGTATGATCCCCACCTGATAAAGGAACCTGCACTTTCATCTGCACCTTCCTCTTTGTCCCCGTGTAAGGTGGTATAGTATGCGGGAAGGGGAACCTGACTTTCAGCAGGGTCAGATTCAGGCTGTGTAGAGTGCAAGGGGAATGTAGTGGTCTGGGTCAATGTACCAGCAGACTCATCTAGCAGTGGCTGGGCAATGGGCAGGATGATAGATATAGGCCCAAGTAATAAAGTAGGCTAAATGCAGTTCAAAATTAGTAACAGGACTAAACAGGTGGCATAGCTTTGTTCAGTGGAGGACAATTGTAATGAGTGGTGCAGACACAGTTAGTAGGCCCAAAATAAAAAAGTAGGCTAAATGCAGTTCAAAACTGGTAACAGGACTAAACAGGCGGCATAGCTTTGTTCAGTGGAGGACAATTGTAATGAGTGGTGCAGACACAGTTAGTAGGCCCAAAATAAAAAAGTAGGCTAAATGTAGTTCAAAATTGGTAACAGGACTAAACAGGCGGCATAGCTTTGTTCAGTGGAGGACAATTGTAATGAGTCGCGCAAACACAGTAGGCCCAAATACAAAAGTAGGCTAAAAGCAGTTCAAAATTGGTAACAGGACTAAACAGGCGGCATAGCTAGGTACTGGGGTGGGCTCCTCTGCTGAGTAGCAGACAGTGGTAGTAGGCGCAAAGTATTAACTGATCTAAATGGAGGCCAGGGCCCCTGTATATTTTAACTATCATCTATCATTTCAATAAATTTGTATTGGCAGTGCCATTGAAGGATTTAACAGCACAGACTACACAGTGGTGGAGCAGGGAGAGGTAAGTATTGCAAGTGGTAGAGCACTGTTCGAGCTGGGGGGGACACTCTCTCGTGGGCAGCAACACTGGCACAGGGCCCCTCATATTACGATGGTGTGTCTGACGTTGGTTGTGCACCACCACCATCAGAGACACTTCATTGTACTATGAGGGTCCCTGTGCCAGTACCGTCGCCCAAGAGTGGGTGCACCTGCCTGTCCTTGCAAACGGCACTCGCACGTGTGCTTGAGCCAGGTGGTGACCACGGCCCTGTGGGGGGAGTCAGCCCATTTAGGGAGGTATAAAAATGGCCTATGGTGGACATTCAGCAGCTGCAAATGGAGGAATTGGAGAAATCAGTAAGAGGAGGCCAAAAGAACATTTTTAAAGCGAGATTAAGGCTAGGAAACACAAACAGTTTACCCGGGATATTCAGGAATTTAAGGAGAAGAGAGCATACACATTCTTGCAGGAAGGTAGAGGGGCACAACCCATAAAGGAAATATCATCATCTGATATAGATTCATCGGACACGGATAGAGGGGCTCCAAGTTTTTTGTAGGGAAGAGGTATTTTTGGAGGCACACGGAGGAAGAATAACAGACAAAAATGGGTGAGACAGGAGCACAGGGACTATATGATGACAAGAAACGGCTACAGAAGGGAAGTATCACCTTCGGGAGCCTCCTCCTCCTCTGCCTTATCTTTTTTAGAAAAGAAGTTAACATTGGGGATGGACCCACCAAAGGGAAAGGAAGATACCAAAAGCAAAAAGTAATGGATAAAAATAAAATCATTAACCTTTCCTCCTATCCCCTTAACGATATTGAGATGGACGTGTTGTCTAGGGGTCTCTCATTCGTTCCTACCAACAAGTTTGATGAATTTAGTTGGGTTAAAGATCTTAACCTGTTTATAAGAAAAGTAAGATGGAAAAAGTTCTTTAAAATGCATGATCATGCAGAATGTGTATCCTTGGGGATAAATGAAGAGGATCTATCAAGTGTTAGAATCCTGACTGAACTATTGAGGGAGAATGAGAGACCCATAGAGCTAGGACCATTTACGGACCTCAAGCCCAAGAGTAGGAGGATGCCTCCTTAGGATGGCCATGACAATATTGATATATTTTTAAAACTAGTGGTAGAGGATTTGGAGAGGATTGGCACCATTGGTGGAGGGCATCATTCTAACCTTTCAGTAGAAGAGAGAAAGGTGTTGGACAGTCTGGCTCAAAATAAAAATTGTATTTTTAAACCTTCAGACAAAGGGGGTAATTTAGTGATGTTGGATGTTAGCCAATACCAGCGGATGTGTGAGGATATCCTTAAGGATGTATCAACGTATAAACCTTTGAAGAAGGACCCCACACAAGATTTTTTTGGATGCCCTAAAGATTCATTTGGTAGAGGCAAGAGATGCTGGACTGATATCCAGAAACGAATATGATTTTATGCTGCCCGTCTTTCCTGTGGTGCCAGTCTTGTACTCCCTGCCAAAGGTGCATAAGGGCTTTAACCCTTTGAAGGGTCACCCGATAGTGGCCGGAATCGACTCAATTACTCAAAATACGAGTGTGTATGTTGACAAAGTATTGAGATCTTTTGTCACCTCGTTACACTCTTATATAAGGGATTCATATGACCTTCTTCTCAAATTGGAGGACTTAGTCCTCAGAGATGACGTTTGCTTTGCCTCTATAGATGTTGAAGCTTTATATAGCAACATACCGAATGATTAAGGGACTAAAGGGAGTCCATTATTTTTTGAGATCTAGAGGTACACATCTATTTCAACATAACTGGTGTGTTTTGGGACTCTTAGAGTTTGTGTTGAGACACAACTATTTTGCATTTGGGGGCGTTTTCTTCCACCAGCTCAGAGGCACGGCGATGGGGAGCCCCTGTGCCCCACGTACGTTAACCTGTTCCTGGGCTGATGGGAGGACCAGTCAGTATTTGGTGAGGATGATGCCTTTTGGTGGAAACCCCAGATATTATTCTGGGGTAGATACATAGATGACGTTTTAATACTTTGGTCGGGAGATGAGGCATCGTTCTCAAGGTTTGTGGAAGAATTGAATAATAATGATATTGGTTTAAGGCTTACTTATGAGTTTAGATATGATTTTATTAATTTTCTGGATTTGAGAATCTCTAGGAGTGATAATGGTCGTATAATCACTGAAACCTTCCACAAGCCAACGGCTACAAATAACCTATTATGCTGTGAAAGCCATCACCCAAATAGTCTAAAAAGAGGTATACCGAAAGGACAATATCTTCGCACGAGGAGGAATTGTTCAACTGAGTCCAGCTTCTTGCATCAGGCGAGAGATCTAAGGGATAAATTTGTGGACAGGAGTTACCCCTTGGATATATTAAATGAAGCCTTCAAGAATTCTAGTACGAAGGAAAGGTCTTCGTTGCTTGTTAAAAGAATTTAAGAGGAGGACAAGAATGACCTTGGAATTATAGGCACATTCGATGATCAGGCACTTCGAGTGAGAGAGGTGATCAATAAGTACTGGGGTATTCTAAAAATGGACCCGGAACTTAGTGATGTTATCCCTGATGTTCCATCTATAACATTTAGGAGGGGGAAGTCAATCAGGGATCAACTGGTGCATAGTGCCTTTGCCCCCCCAAAAAAAAACCCTACCTGGTTGGAGAGAAGACAAAATGTCACTTTAGATGTGGCAAGTGCAAGTTCTGTAGGTATATCTCCAGGGGCAGTACTTTTGTAAGCTCCAGTACAAATGAGACCTATGAGATGAGGCATTTTGCTAACTGCAGAACTGAGGGTGTGGTCTATCTCTTTCAATGTAGTTGTCCCATGGATTATGTGGGAAAAATGAAGCGGGAACTCTGCAGAAGGGTGGGGGAACACTTCGGGGACATCCTGAATGGGAGGGATACCCCTATCTCTGACCATGTGAGGAGTGTACATGGGGGTGATTTGAACTGTTGTAGTTTCTCCGTGATTGAGGTTGTTACACCATCAGTGAGAGGTGGAGATTGGGATAGGCTAATTCTCCAAAAGGAAGCCAAATGGATTTTTCAGATGAAAAGTATAAAACCAAAGGGCCTAAATGACCAATTGCAATTTGGCTGCTTTATATGATGATATGGTTGCCAAAATCCCTATTAGTCCCGGATAGTCTGTCCCAGCCTTTTGACCCATTGGTCCAAAATGGGATTTGGTCATTATTTATATTTTATTATAGTATTTCTAGTTATATATATTTTTGTTCTCAACACGGTCTTAGAGGGGGCGTGTCTTATAAGTAAGTGGTGGTTTACTAGATAGGGTGTTCTCTTTTTTATAGCGCAGACTATGCATATAATTCAGTGTTTGTCTTAAACAATCTCTATATATTCTTATTGGTACCAGAACGCTTAGCGCTGCGGCAGTTGCGTGGATCTATTGTGCAGCGCTGTTTACGTTAGCGCGGAGTGACTCACTTCTAAGCCGGCACATATCAGCAGGGTATTGTTTTTCCTACGTTTGCACATGTGTTAGCGTGTGCGCAGAATGGAACGCATCTGCGTTTCACTGCTGAGCCTGCGCACAACGTAGAATATCCTTAACTCAAAATAAGGACTTATTGTCCGTGCGCGGACATGTAGAGTTAGCACGTGTGCACAGTGGGACGCATTTGCGTCTCACTGCTGGGCCTGCACATGGTATCTTCCTGTGCGTACACATGGTGACAGCGCGGGCGCAGAATGGAACGCATCTGCGCTTCAACGCTGAGTCTGCGCATAACGAGGAACTTCTCCAATTCAGAATAAGGCTCTATAGCGCATGCGCGTACATACAGTGTTAGCGCGTGCGCAGAGAGGGACGCACTTGCGTCACACAGCTGAGCCTGCGCAGAATGTATGACCTCTCCAACCCGGAAGTTCTATTATGACGTGGGATAGAAACCACATGAGGATATAAAGAGCATGGTAACCACACTTACTACAAGGCTGATAAAGACCAGCAGATGCTGGATGGACATTGTTCCCCACTGTGGCAGAGGGCACATCGCTCCTCAGAATATAGTCAGATAAGTTAAAATTTTCAGTTATGATATGGGTATGTCTCCTGATGAACCTACATAGGGGAAACGCGTCGAGAAAAGCATACTCAATGCTATAAATAAGCTAACATACTTGGTCATATTTATCTTAATGTCACTGGGTTTAGGTCAGTTTGCACTTTATCTTTGCTTCATAGGTTCGCCTGCCTTGGTAATTTTCACCATGGGCTATTTTGGTCTGTTCCTTTTTTCTATTATAGGGTCTAATAGGGACAGACGACTAGAGCGGGGGCGCCATTTGCGCAGGAATAAAGGGTGCCAACCCCTGCAGGCAGGTAGGGCTCATCTTTAGGTACAGCATAGGGGTATTCAGTACATGGCCGGAGTATAGGCCTTAATGTGCAATATACACACTTGTTGCACAGTCTTTTTTCTGTACAATAGATGTGCCTTAAATATATTTGCAAAAAGTTTTTTCATCTAGCACATCTCTTGCACAGTGTTAGTCCAGTGACATTTGTCTGTTTTGTTTTGTCTGTCTGTATGGTCTGCTGAGTGGTATCCTATTTTCCGCACGACAGGGCCTACTAGGGACAGTTGGGGCCAGTCTACATTGAGCGGGGGCGCCAATGCGCAGGTTTTATAGGGTGCCAACCTCCGCTGCAAGGTAGGGTACAGGTAGTTGGCCCTATAGGGAACTGGTGCATGTTGTATCTTTGTTAGCAGCCATACGTGTTTTTAGGTAGTGTATGTTGTACTGGTTTATTAATAAATTTAGTAAATTATAAGTTTTATTGGTGTCATTTACTGTACCATTAATAGTGTCATATGCTCTCCCCTTGATAAAGCCTTCTTGTCTTTGGGCGAAACGCGCGTCGGGGGTCGCATAGGTGGATCCCGCCCGGTGTGCCCCCTCTTGGAGCCCTGCATCGGTAAGTGTAGCAACGTTACATCTTTCTCTCACGCCACTGGGCATGGTAAAAAGTATTGGTGTAGTTACAGATATATGCACCTATAGTGGCACACTGTAACCGTTTGCTTGTACATTGGCTCTAGAGATGGTGCACACCGGGGGTTGCCCACTTATGTATTGTTTTTAACTATCCTTGAGTACGGTATTGTTTACGTTACTTGCATATTATTGGTATGTTATATTTTTATATGTAACTTAATAAAGTATTGTTATTTTTTGATTACCTCTATGCTCCTTGTATACTCCTTTTTCATAAGGTAGGGTACAGGTAGTTGGCCCTATAGGGAACTGGTGCATGTTGTATCTTTGTTAGCAGCCATACGTGTTTTTAGGTAGTGTATGTTGTACTGGTTTATTAATAAATTTAGTAAATGATAAGTTTTATTGGTGTCATTTACTGTACCATTAATAGTGTCATATGTTGGTGAGCTGTTTAAAATAGGACACTTTATTTGAAATTCTGTGAGATATTTTGGGTGAAGGACACATGGAAGCGTCTTGTTCCTGACCGGGAATATTCACTGACGACTCACTGCTTTTATATTTGGAACTTTCTGAAGAGGAGGCGAAAGAGCTAGAGGCTGAGTCAGCAGTGAAAGCTAAAACTTTTTCCTGCTGCTAAGGCTTTAAAAGCCGTTTTCCTACTCCCAGATAAGGGAGCCTTCGAGGCCTTGTGTAGCCAGACGATGACGCTGGCTCAACACCTCCAGCCTTAGGTGCTATTGTGCTTTTGCCGCTACCACCAGATGCACCACCATCACCATCAGTACCAGCTGGCAACCACTGCCCACAGCCTCTTCCACTTGACTTCCTCATTTTTTGGAAAATCTAACCAAAATAACAACCGTTATATGGTACTGTAAAACAAGGTAGAAGGTGTATATAACCATGTTAAGATTTTAAATCTCCCTTTTTTGGGGGGGAGACTGAACAAAAAATCAGGCCCTGTGCAAAAAACAACACAATGTAAGTGGCTGAAAGTGGCTGGCTGATATACGACAAATGAACAGAACAGAATTATATCCACTTTTTGAGAATTTGAATCTCCCCTTTTTTTGGGAGACTGAACTACAACTTAGGCCCAGTGTACATAACAACGCAATCTAAGTGGCAGAAAGTGGCTGGCTGACATACACCAAACTAACAGGAATGCAGTATATCCACTTTGTGAGAATTTGAAACTCCCTTTTTTGGGGGAGACTGAACCAAAACTCAGGCCCAGTGTATAAAACAACGCAATCTAAGTGGCAGAAAGTGGCTGGCTGATATACGACAAACTAACAGGAAAGAAATATATCCACTTTGTGAGAATTTGAATCTCCCCTTTTCTTTGGGAGACTGAAACACAACGTAGGCCCAGTGTATATAACAACGCAATCTAAGTGGCAGAAAGTGGCTGGCTGATATACGACAAACTAACAGGACAGAAGTATATCCACTTTGTGAGAATTTGAATCTCCCCTTTGTTTTGGGAGACTGAACCACAACTTAGGCCCTGTGTATATAACAACACAATCTAAGTGGCAGAAAGTGTCTGGCTGATATATGACAAAATAACAGGACAGAAGTATATCCACTTTGTGAGAATTTGAATCTCACTTTTTTGGGGGAGACTGAACCAAAACTCAGGCCTAGTGCATAAAACAACACAATGTAAGTGGCAGAAAGTGGCTGGAAGATATATGAAAAAATACAAGGACTGTAGTACAATTTCAATCTCCCTACAATGATCTCAGGAAAAGTATGGCAGCAATAAAAAGGACTGCTGCACACAAAAGTGTGGACAAATAAATAAGATAACTGTGCAGAAAGGAGCAACAGGATTTTTGCTTTTAAAAAAGCAGTTGGTTTGCACAGCAGCATCCAAACAGCAATTCAGCTATCAGGGAGCCTTATAAGGCAGCCTAGTAAGCTACAGAGCTGATGCACAAAAATATAGCCTCCATTGTCCCTGCAAACAAAAGGTGGTTTTGGACGGGGGAAATCGCTACAGAACAAGCAGTTTCGGGGCTTAATTTTCCCTCCCTAACTATATCCCTTCTTGTGATGAAGCTGCGGCAACCTCTCCCTATGCTACGATCGGCAGAAGTAAGATGGCGGCCGGCATGCACGCTCCTTTATAGCCCCTGTGACGCTGCAGAAAGTAAGCCAATCACTGTCATGCCCGTCTCTAAGATGGTGGGGACCAAGACCTATGTTATCACGCTGCCCACACTCTGCGTCCTCCTTCATTGGCTGAAAAATGGGGCTGAACGCATCATACGAAACGTGACTTTGGCGCGAAGATTGCCGACCTCATGGCAGATCCCACACTAGGATCGGGCCGCATTTCATGAAACCTGACTTTGCCGAAAGTCGGCGATTTTTGAATTTGTCCGATCTGTTTCGCTCAACCCTAGTGGAAACCACTTGAAAAGCCAACAATCTGAAAACGCTAAAAAGAATGAGCATATGCATTTCTATGTAAGTAAAAATGACTTGCTTTTCGTATGTTCAAGCTTTTGATCGTCCTTTAACTATTTCAGGTTTCTTATAAATGGTCAAGTAGTTAAAAGAAGTGAGCTTATCATTCTTCAGGTGTTATATGCTCCAAACTTTAACCCCTTTACCCCCAAGGGTGGTTTGCACGTTAAGGACCAGGACAATTTTTACAATTCTGACCACTGTCCCTTTATGAGGTTATAACTGGAACGCTTCAATGGATCCTGGTGATTCTGACCATATTTTCTTGTAACATATTGTACTTCATAATGGTGGTAACATTTCTTTGATATCACATGCATTTATTTGTGAAAAAATGGAAATTTGGGAAAATTTTGAAAATTTAGCAATTTTCCAAATTTGAATTTTTATGCCCTTAAAGGGAACCTGTCACCTGAATTTGGCGGGACCAGTTTTGGGTCATATGGGCGGAGTTTTCAGGTGTTTGATTCACCCTTTCCTTACCCGCTGGCTGCATGCTGGCCGGAATATTGGATTGAAGTTCATTCTCTGTCCTCCGTAGTACACGCCTGCGCAAAGCAAGATTACCTTGCACAGGCGTGTACTACGGAGGACAGAGAATGAACTTCAATCCAATATTGCGGCCAGCATGCAGCCAGCGGGTAAGGAAAGGGTGAATCAAACACCTGAAAACTCCGCCCATATGACCCAAAACTGGTCCCGCCAAATTCAGGTGACAGGTTCCCTTTAAATCAAAGAGATATGTCACACAAAATACTTAATAAGTAACATTTCCCACATGTCTACTTTACATCAGCACAATTTTGGAGCCAATTTTTTTTTGTTAGGGAGTTATAAGGGTTAAAAGTTGACCAGCAATTTTTAATTTTTACAACACCATTTTTTTTAGGGACCACATCACATTTGAAGTCATTTTGAGGGGTCTATATGATAGAAAATAACCAAGTGTGACACCATTCTAAAAACTGCACCCCTTGAGGTGCTCAAAATCACATTCAAGAAGTTTATTAACCCTTCAGGGGTTTCACAGGAATTCACAAAAAAAATGTTCATGGAACGTCTTTAGCTGTGGTTCAGACTCCATCCAGATGATTAAAATGTCATCAATGTAGCGGTAGTAAGCCAACTGTTCATGGAACATCTTTAGCTGTGGCTCAGACTCTGTCCAGATGATTAAAATGTCATCAATGTAGTGGTAGTACGCCATGCACCATGCCACGCACCATGCCACGCCATACGCTATGGAAATAAAAAAAATGAATTTTTTTTCACAAAAAATGTACTTCAGCTCCAATTTGTTTTATTTTACCAAGGGTAACAGGAGAAATTGGACCCCAAAAGTTGTTGTACAATTTGTCCTGAGTAGGCCGATACCCCATATGTGGGGGTAAAACACTATTTCAAATTGGACCCCAAAAGTTATTGTACAATTTGTCCTGAGTAGGCTGATACCCCATATGTGGGGGTAAACCACTGTTTCGGTGCATGGCAGAGCTCGGAAGGGAAGGAGCCCCATTTGACTTTTTCAATGCAAAATTGACTGGAATTGAGATGGGATGCCATATTGCTTTGGAAAGCCCCTGATGTGCCTAAACATTGAAACCCCCCACAAGTGACACCATTTTGGAAACTAGACCCCCTAAGGAACTTATATAGATGTGTGGTGAGCACTTTGACCCACCAAGTGCTCCACAGAAGTTTATAATGCAGAGCCGTAAAAATAAAAAATCATATTTTTTCTCAAAAATGATCTTTTCACCCCCAATTTTTTATTTTCCCAAGCGTAAGAGAAGAAATTGGATGCCAAACGTTGTTGTGCCATTTGTCCTGAGTACGCTGATACCCGATATGTGGGGATAAACCACTGTTTGGGCGCATGGCAGAGCTCGGAAGGGAAGGAGCGCCGTTTGACTTTTTAATGCAAAATTGACTGGAATTGAGCTGGGACACCATGTTGCGTTTGGAGAGCCCCTGATGTGCCTAAACAGTGGACACCCCAATTCTAACTGAAACCCTAACCCAAACACACCCCTAACCCCAACCACACCCCTAACCCCAACACACCCCTAACCCTAATCCCAACCCTAACCACACCCCAAACCCTAATCCCAACTATAACCCTAACCACACCCCTAACCCTGACACACCCCTAACCCTAATCCCAACCATAAATGTAAACCAAACCCTAACCCTAGCCCTAACCCTAACCCCAGCCCCAACCCTATCCCTAGCCCTAACCCTAGCCCTAACCCTAGCCCTAACCCTAACCCTAGCCCTAACCCTAGCCCTAACCCTAGCTATAAACCTAACCCTAGCCCCAACCCTAACCCTAGCCCTAACCCTAGCCCTAACTCTAGCACTAACCCTAATGGGAAAATGGAAATAAATACATTTTATTTCAATTTTTTAATTGTTCCCTAACTAAGGGGGTGATGAAGGGGGGGTTGATTTACTTTTCTAGTGGGTTTTCTAGCGGATTTTTATGATTGGCAGCCGTCACACACTAAAAGACTCTTTTTATTGCAAAAAGATATTTTTTGCGTTACCACATTTTGAGAGCTATAATTTTTCCATATTTTGGTCCACATAGTCATCTGAGGTCTTGTTTTTTGCGGGACGAGTTGATGTTTTTATTGGTAACATTTTCTGTCACGTGACTTTTTTGATCGCTTTTTATTCCAATTTTTGTGAGGCAGAATGACCAAAAACCAGCTATTCATGAATTTCTTTTGGGGGGCGTTTATACCATTCCACGTTTGGTAAAATGGATAAAGCAGTTTTATTCTTCAGGTCAGTACGATTACAGTGATACCTCATTTATATAATTTTTTTATGTTTTGGCACTTTTATACGATAAGAACTATTTTATAGAAAAAATAATTATTTTTGCATCGCTTTCTTCTGAGCACTATAACTTTTTTATTTTTTCGCTGATGATGCTTTGTCGCAGCTTGTTTTTTGGGGGACAAGATGACGTTTTCAGCGGTACCATGGTTAGTTATATCCGTTTTTTTGATCGCGTGTTATTCCACTTTTTGTTCGGCGGTATGATAATAAAGCATAGTTTTTTGCCTTTTTTTACGGTGTTCACTGAAGGGGTTAACTAGTGGTACAGTTTTATAGGTCGGGTCGTTACGGACGCGGCGATACTAAATATGTGTACTTTTATTGGTTTTTTTATTTAGATAAAGAAATGTATTTATGGGAACAATATATATATATGTTTTTTTTTTTACACATATGAACATTTTTTTTTTACACTATAATATTGCCCAGGGGGATGGGGGGGGGTGGGGATCATGTTATAGTGTAAGATTGCTGATCTGACACTTTGCTGTGCACTGTGTCAGATCAGCGATCTGACGTGCACTTCTGGAGGCTTCCCGGGGCCTCCTCTGACCAGGCGATGATAAGCCACCTACCTGCAGGACCTGGATGCCGCCCCGTGGCCACTTTGGATCTGGGGCCTGCAGGGAGAAGAAGGTAGGGGACCCTCGAAGCAACGCGATCACATCGCGTTGCTCCGAGGGTCACAGGGAAGCCCGCACAGAGCCCACTCCCTGTGCGATGCTTCCCTATACCGCCGGAACACTGCGATCATGTTTGATCACAGTGTGCCAGGGGTTAATGTGCCGGGGGCGGTCCGTGACCACTCCTGTCACATAGTGCCGAATGTCAGCTGCGATAGTCAGCTAACACCCGGCCGCAATCGGCTGCACTCCCCCTGAGAGCGCGGCCGATCGCTATGACATACTATCCCATCGGTGGGCATACGGGCCCACCCCAGCTCGACGGGATAGTACGTCTAATGTCAGAAAGGGGTTAAAATACAAGTCAATTGGGAAAGATCAAAAGATACCTGGATGTCGTCTGCAATAGGGTATGTTTCCACGTGGCATACAGCCAGAGCCTCCAATCCGCAGTGGCCAGATGTTACAGCCTAGTGGAGGGGATTTTCTGAAATCCCATATACACTATGCTTACAAAAACGCAGGTGGCAAACCTGCATTTACGCACATGCGGCGTGTCTTTATAGACTGCAGCATGTCTATTTATCTTGCAGAGACGCTCAGTCTCTGCAAGATAAATAGCACCGTTCTATGTTTAGGATGCATATGTTCAGCGAACACATGCGGAATCACCGCGTACAAATGCCGGCAGCGCGGGATCTGCGGGGATCTGCTGCACTCAAAGCAAAGTGCTTCCGGTACGCCATGGGGAAACATAGCCTTAGTTTACAACAAGACATCATTTTCACATAGTCTAAGGTTGTTTGAAAGCACTAAATACAAGGACTTACTTAATATCCTAAATATATTGGGGTGATCACCTCACGTACATTCATTTTCTAAATACATATGTATACATAATAGTGGAATAATTATATTTTTTTGCAGTTGGAGAATTTCTCACTAATTATATTTGGACCAGATTGCAGGAATTCCAAATGAATGATTTCAGGGAAGAGGAAAGAACACTAGCTTAGATCTAGTGGATTTAATTGACTAAAACTGAAATTCATTACATTGCTGCATTGAAACCTCTCATTAATCCTCAATTTCTTCCTTCCTCTGTTACTGCTCCAAAATCACCTCAATCCACTAATTGATGTACTCAGCGCTAATGCTCAGCACCTGGATACCGAGGCACAAAGGCTCCATACTGGCAATATATCAGCCATGTATACTGTATATTTGGCAATGATACACTGCTTGCTAATAGAATTTACTGGATACTGAATCTTGGAAATTTTACAAAATAACGGAATAATTGCTTTTTCTTAAAAAAAAAACAAAAAAAAAAACCTGAAACTGGCCTAATAAATTTGTTTCCTGATACTAATTATTTTCTCCACAATGCTAATGAAAATTTCTGTGTAAGCACACCCTAAGGCTACGTTCACACTCTGTTGCTGCTAGTTAGATAACTAACTCTTACTGTTACCACATGCTGTATAAATTTTTTTAAAAAAGTATATTTACCCAACATGGTTCCTATGCACTGAGCCCTCTATGCCTTGCCAGTCACATGGAATAAACAATGTCATATGACCACTGCAGTCAGTTGGTGGTTGCTGATTGACTGCAGTCTTTGCAAATATGTGTAGAAGTTACACTGTTTGATATGCAAAGCTGAAAAGCCGATCAATACACTGAACACTGTTGCAGTTTTCATCAACTTTGTAGCTGCACCACTGCCACAGCATATGAATGTAGCCTAATAACATATTGACATGCACTAATTGTGACATGGTTCTTACTACAAAAGCAATAGCAAAAAATGTACACAAATTTCAGAAACTACTGCAATTATCTATAAAACCAAATGTGTTTTTTCTAAGCAGGTGTGTATTCTGTACTATAAATAAGAGGTGAACTAAAAACAATGCATCTTGTGATAATGCACAACAGGCACTCCTAATGCTTGCTACTGATAGTGTGTCTAAGGCCGGGGTCACACTTGCGAGTGCAATGCGAGAAACTAGCACGAGTCTCTTGCTTCAATATCCAACACTGCTGCTGGCACTCGGGACCAGAACGTTCAGCTACATAGAAATACATGTAGCCAAATGCTCCGGTCCAGAGAGCTGGCGTCAGTGCTGGGTGTTGATGTGAGAGACTCGTGTGAGTATCTCGCATTGCACTTGTAAGTGTGACCCCCGCTTAACACTCCATATAGTTCATAGCTACATTTGCATTTACCTCTTTGAGTCACTTTTCTTTTTTCACTTGTGGTATTCATTGCCATTTTTAGTACCAAATTATTCACGTTGACCCATGCGGTTCATGAATTTTGCACATATTCAAAAATGCTCTTTATTTTTGCCTTTAGCCTTTTTGTGACCTTTTAGTGCAAAAAGTCACACATCTTGCAAAATGGCAAAAATATTGCACAAGAAAATGAAATATAAAATACAGGTGGGGACTGGAGTACGCTTGTGAAAAATGTTGTGACTTTTCTAGTAGTCATAAATGAATAGGGTGAAAATATTTGGAGTCTCTAAACTCTGACCACAATGACGTATATAGATAAGAAAACAGATGAACACGTATAAAATAGACTATAAAAAAACATACAAATAACAAGAAGTAGGTACAAATGATAAACAGGCAAAAAACACCAAAAATTAGACAAAAAATGTACAAATGCAATAATGAATAACAGTGTTTTATGTTTTACCCAAGATACATAAGAGGCTCTACAAACCACCTGGGTGTCCTATAGTATCCTCTATGGATTCCATTTTAGCGCCACCTGCTATGTTTCTTGAAAAAATTCTGACACCATTGGTCACATCTACAAAATCTTTTCTGCTTGATACAAATGCATTCCTAGCTCTAATAAAATCAATATGCCCCCTTCCCCATCCTCTTTTCTAGTTACATGGGACGTAAACAACTTATATATGTCAATTACACATGGGAAAGGGATGAGAGCTACTGAATTACTCATGATAAAAACAGACATTGATATTAGGATTCATAATCTTTGCCTGGATTTACTAGGATTGGTCCTAAAGGAGAACTATTTTCTGTTCCAGGACACCTTTTATGTTCAACAACAGGGTACAGCAATGGGCTCGAACGTAGCACCCCCAACATTGTTGCCTACTGTATATGGCAGCGTTCGAGGAGGAATTCATCTTCATACATCCCCTGTTCCTTGAACATTCTAGGGTCTGGCGTAGGTATATCGATGATATATTTTGTGTATGGAGCCGCCCTATGGAACCACTCCTACGGTTTGACAGTTATATTAACAATATTTCGCCTGAATTTACAATCACTGAACAGTACAGTGGAGATAAGATGAGCTTCTTGGATACGCTGGTCAACAAAAATAATGTAGGGGAGCTGTCTGTTGATCTTTACATCAAACCAACAGACAGAAACAGTATATTACACTATAATAGCTTTCACCCCCCCCCGCTATTAAAAATCCATCCCCAAATCCCAGTTCCAGAGGGTGGACAGAATAGTAACCAATAGTGTTGAGCGATACCGTCCGATACTTGAAAGTATCGGTATCGGATGGTATCGGCCGATACCCGAAAAGTATCGGATATCGCCAATACCGATACCTGATACCAATACAAGTCAATGGGACACCAAGTATCGGAAGGTATCCTGATGGTTCCCAGGGTCTGAAGGAGAGGAAACTCTCCTTCAGGCCCTGGGATCCATATTAATGTGTAAAATAAAGAATTAAAATAAAAAATATTGGTATAATTACCTCTCCGGAGGCCCCTGGACATCACCGCTGGTAACCGGCAGCCTTCTTTGCTTAAAATGAGCGCGTTTAGGAGAATGATATCGCGGCTTCTGATTGGTCGCGTGCCGCTCATGTGACCGCCACGCGACCAATCAGAAGCCGCAACGTCATTCTCAGGTCCTAACTTCCTAGAATGAGGAGTTTAGGACCTGAGAATGACATCGCGGCTTCTGATTGGTCGCGTGGCGGTCACATGAGCGGCACGTGACCAATCAGAAGCCGTGACGTCATGGAAGTCCCTAAATGCGCTCATTTTAAACAAAGAAGGCTGCCGGTTACCAGCGGTGATGTCCAGGGGCCTCCGGAGAGGTGAGCATATCAATATTTTTTATTTTAATTCTTTATTTTACACATTAATATGGATCCGATACCGATTCCCGATACCACAAAAGTATCGGAACTCGGTATCGGAATTCCGATACCGCAAGTATCGGCCGATACCCGATACTTGCGGTATCGGAATGCTCAACACTAGTAACCAATAGTGACACAAAAAAATTGAGAGTGGGTGAAATGACAGACAAATTTATTGACAGAGGTTATCCCCCGGGTCTTTTAACTAAAGCCAGACAGGATAATACTCCAAGAGCCAGAAATCCTAACAAATGTATACCGTTTGTCAATACTTATCACCCTTAGTCTAAAAAAATACAGGCCACCATTAATAAACATTGGGGAATCCTATCCAAAAGTTATCTGGAAATCTCGGAATTTCAAGAACAATTTCTCCCTTGTTATCGCTGACCCAGGAACTTAAGAGATAATCTGGTCAGGGCAGCCATGGCTTCAAAAACAATGGTACCGAAACAAACCTTTCTATAAACACAGAGACGGGGCACCTTTACCTGTCTCGGATGTTTACAGTGCAATAATGTACTGAAAGGGCATCAGATTTTCCACCCCCAAACGGGTAAGCCAATACCCATGAGGGGTTATTATACGTGTGAATCTACACATGTGGTTTATCTAATAAAATGCCCATGCCGTCTTGCCTATGTGAGTGAAACAACACAAATGGTGAGAGACAGAATCTCACAACATAAATCTAACATCAGATGCAAAAGAACTTATCTTCCCCTTCCATACCATTTTCATGAAAAAGGTCACAACATATCCCAACTCAGGTTCCAGGTCTTGGAACAAATAGATCCAAGCAGAAGAGGTGAACATAGTGTTAAAACCCTTAGGAAAAGGGAGGCTTCAGACTTTAGAACCCAAGGGACTCAATCGTGATTATGACTTGTCCGCCTTTTTGTAATGTTTCTTCTGGTATTAGTCTAACAAATAATACCAATCCATAATTTAGTTTCCCTGGCTTTATGGTTAATTTATGTGGACAATGTTGCATATAATGTGTCTTTTATGTCTCAATGTGTCCAAATTAACTTGATTCTCTCTCTTTTCCTATATAGAATCATTAATCACTTTCTTCCACTCCCCACCGGGCACCCTGATTCTGATGGTAGACTATATTCCGCTATATTTCCAAGCTGCTCAGGCTACTTACAAGACAGGGGTCACATGACAATGTGCCATGGCACTATCTTCTTGAACTTAAGATGTACTGAAATCTTCAGTAGTTTTTCCTTGTGGCACACTATGTTACCACTTTTGTTTTTCTTTTTTTGGGTGTCCACCGCATTTAATAGGTTTCACGCCATAAATAGCCCAATATGATGCCATGTAAATTGCTCTTTTTACACACATATATGTGTTCACCACATTCAGTATGATTTCCACTACTGTATGGAGCATCTTATGGGGCCATAACGCTTGTGCAGCATTATATGGGGCAAGTGACTGTATGGAGCATCTTATGGGGCCATAACGCTTGTGCAGCATTATATGGGGCAAGTGACTGTATGGAGCATCTTATGAGGCCATAACGCTTGTGCAGCACTATATGGGGCAGGTGACTGTATGGATGATCTTATGGGGCCATAACGCTTGTGCAGCACTATATGGGGCAAGTGACTGTATGGAGCATCTTATGGGGCCATAACGCTTGTGCAGCATTATATAGGGAAAGTGACTGTATGGAGCATCTTATGGGGCCATAACACTTGTGCAGCACTATATGGGGCAAGTGACTGTATGGATGATCTTATGGGGCCATAACGCTTGTGCAGCCCTATATGGGGCAAGTGACTGTATGGAGCATCTTATGGGGCCATAACGTTTGTACAGCACTATATAGGGCAAATATCTTTATGGAGCATCTTCTTATTACCCTTTATGCAGAATTATATGGGGCATATTTTAATATGGAGCATCTAATGGGGCCCATCAAACTTTATGGAGCATTATATGGGGCTCCTGATTCAATATGGATATTCAAAAACATTTAACCTACTGATGTCTCAATTAATTTTACTTTTATTGGTATCTATTTTTACTTTTGAAATTTACCAGTAGCTGCTGCATTTTCCACCCTAGGCTTATAATCAAATCATTAAGTTTTCCCAGTTTTTTGTGGCAAAATTAGGGGGGTCGGCTTATACTTGGGTCGGCTTGTGATTGGTCGTACGAGCGGTCACATGGGCGGTCGCGCGACCAATCACAAGCCGCGACGTCACCGAAGGTCTTCAACTTATGTTACTCAAAAATATAAAAAAGGACAGTTCTTAGATGACAGCTGGATGGCATCCATATCCACGTGCTGTCCATTTTTTTTTTACCTTGCCCATAGACTCCACAAAAGCACCAGATGTCACCCGCCTCATTGATTCTAATAGTTACTTGTTTTACCTGTGAAAATGATAAATAGAACACTTTCATGAATCACAGATGCCTTACTACAATTCTTTGGAGCCTTTAGACATGGTGATTTCTCGGAGATTTCCTTGCAGATCAACCACATTAAGTTCAATTGAACTGACCTCTAGCAGACACAGCCATTGGACAGTTCAGAGAGTACATAGAGATGAAAGTAATTTTTGTAATGCAGGAAACATCTATTAAGTAAACATTTTTTACCTGATCATCATATTATTTTGTCATATGAAACAAAACTGTGACAGCAAGCATCTGTCTTTTGGCAGGATTTACAAAATATCACAATCTGCCAAACTATGACTCAGAGCATTTATGCACATTGAAGATTTCAATTGTTTTGTTCTATTTGTTGTTTGCTTCATAATAAAAAGAAAATCAGATGTTCACATTTGTAGGCATGTTCTTTACATAAACTGAAGCAAATCCTTAAAAAAATGAAATTCCAGGTTGTTTGGCAGCAAAACAGGAAAAATGCTAATGGGGTGAATACTTTCACAAACCACTGTATGCCAGAATGCAGCACCAAATACCTTCAGAGAAGAGATAAACAGTACAATGCAAAGTACTTTCCCATAAGGTGAAAACAAATTATAGAGTATAACACAAAATACCTTCTTTCTCCCTAGAAATGTCACACAAATACGTCAGAGAAGACCAAGATACTTCCACAAAAAGGACTTTGAAGCTATATGCAGAGACTTTGAAGAACTAGGCCACAGAGACTTTGAAGAACTAGGCCGCAAAGTGAAGGAACAGGTCGACTTCTCAACCAACCTCCCAGTGGATGGAAATGGACCAAGGAGATTAAACAGAATTCCTCAGGTGAACAACTGGCTACGGCAAAGGTGCAATGAGCAATGTTTTGGATTTCTTGACCATGGAGTGAGAATTACCTGATGATGGAAAACTATTAGGTAGATGCATTGCTACACTCATCAGGAGAGCTTTAAACTAAAGCAATATTAGAAGGGATGGAGAATATATGGCCGTGAAAAAATATGTAGCTAATGAATTCTTTTGAAAAGCCTACTAATAGAAGAGGAAATGAAGAACAAAACCAACAAATTCTGACTAAAAATACAGGAAGAGAAACTGACTACAAACTAAAATTTGTATATACAAATGTACAGAGCATTTGAAAAAAACAAGGGGAATTGGAGCTGCTAACACAGGAAGAGAGATAAGATGCCATAGGCATCACTGAAACTTAGTGGGATGATACACATGTTTGGAGTACAAACCTTGAGGGCTACTACAACTTATTTATTAGAAACAGGATTAACAAGCGTGGAGGAGGTGTTGCATTGTATGTTAGGAAAATGTATATCTCCACAGAGATCCAAGCTTTAGAGAATGGTAGCACTACAGAAACTGTTTTGGTAAGAATACAAAGAGAGAAGAACAAAAATGACACTATTGTAGGTGTCCACTATACTATAGGCCACCTGGACAGACTGAAGATTCGGATGAACTCATTTTACATCAGATGTCCCTGTTATTAAAAAAAAGTATGAAATAGTGGTCATGGGAGATTTTAACTATCCAGGTATTTGTTTGGAATCTCTCTCAGGCAAAAGTGTTGGGTTCATAAAATCCTTATCTTCTCTTGCTGACAAATTTATATTTCTAAGGGTAGAAGAGAGGACAAAAGGATCTGAAATCTAATTCTTAGGCTAGGTTCACATTGCGTTAGTGCAATCCGTTTAGCGCATACGCTAACGGAATGCGCTAACGCAATGTCTAAAAAGGATCACGTTTAGCGATCCCACTAGCACAGATGCCTGATCTGCGCTAGCGAGAAGTGGACCTCGAACGCTACAAGCAGCGTTCGAGGTCCATCAGAAAATAACATGACATTGCTTGCGCATGCCAAAAATGCGTTATTTACATTGGGTCAATGGGTGCGCTAACGGATCCGTTACATAGCATTAATTGCGCCATGTAACGGATTCCATCAGTGGACACCCACTAAGGCAATGTGAACCCAGCCTTACCAACAGGTAGGAAATGGTTGAGGAAGTAATGGTGGCTGGCAATTTAGGTGGCAGAGTTCATTCTATCTTCGAATTCTGGATTACACGAGTAGGCAGACCAGCGAGGACTCAGACTTAAAGGTCGGACTTCAGAAAGGCAGACTTTAATGGACTCAGAAAGAGGGTAGAAAAAGGTCCAATGGCTGGTTGTTCTAAAGTACAGAAATGTCCAAGATGGATGGGATATTTTACTAAATGAAATTCTCACTGCACAATCTGTAACAATCATGAAAAGAAGGAAAAGATTAAATCAATTAAAGAGACCAGGAAGGATAAAAATGTGCTTAAAATTAAAAAAGTAGATTGAATGGAAATAAGGGGGCATACCTAAAGAAAAATAAAATGCTGTTTGCAGGGAATGCAGGGCAATTGTTAGAAGAGCTAAAGCCAGTAATGAATTGAGGCTTGCAAGGGAGACAAAAATAATTTAAAAAGGATTTTGGGGGTATGTAAAAAGCAAAAGAAAAATCAAAGATGCTATACCATTCTTGCAGGATAAAAATGGTGAAGTGGTCAAAATGATGTTGAGAAGGCCGAACTTTTAAATTCCTATTTTGCATTTGTATTCTCTAAGAAACCAATTGTAAAATCAACTGATCTTCACAGTGCTATCGAAGGAAATAAAGAATCCACACTATCTAGAAACAGAGAGATGTTGAGGGAAAACTTAGCAAATTTAAATGAATTTAATTCTTCTGGTCCGGATGAATTACATCCTAGGGTACTGAAAGAGATAGCAAAGGAAATTGCAGAACCACTAGCCAGAATCTTTGAAAAATCCTGGTGAACAGGAAAAGTCCCAGAAGATTGGAGAAGGGCAAATGTCCCAATCTTCAAAAAGGAAAGACGAAGGTGCCAAGAGATTATAGGCCAGTGAGCCATACTTCTATACTAAGAAAGATCTTTGCACAAATAATTAAAAAGCATGTCAGATGGAGTCTTATTAAACTCTCTGGAGTGCCTTGTGTTCACAGCAGAACGCCTGAGAATCACAAGGAAAAATAAAAGAAAGAGTGGATTGGGTCCAAGTACAGTAATTGACCCAGTCAGATTTTTAGGAAAATCTGTCAAAGTCTTTTATTGGATTTATTGGCTTTTATAGGTTTGGTAGTGTGACGAATCCCTCTCTCCACTCTGGGTTTTGGAAATGGCTCTATGGCCACGATTCTATTTAAAATCTGTCAGTTTGGCCTTGGGTGTGTCAGTTAGGAGTTTGCAAGCTGCATAGCAGGAGGCTTTGTGCAATCCTGGTCTGTGTAGAGCTAACACAGAGCTAGGGACTTCAAGGCAGCTGAAGCACCCAAGAGGCACAGCAGTGCCATTGTCCATGCCAACGGTTTTGAACACAGACTGTTTTTGTGGATATAGAGGCTATCACTCCTGTATGTGAGTCTGAAAATAACACTGTTTACGTTGAACTTTTTTGTGGTCCCTGCTTATCTATCGCACTGCACCAACCTCTCTGCACTACAGTAAGTACTTGGATAAGAATACAGTAATTAACAAAAGCCAACATGGATATGTAGCAAACAAGTCATGCCATACTAATCTAATTTCCTTCTATGATGGAATCACTGACTGGGTGAATCAGGGAAATGCAGTAGATATACTATATCTCGACTTCAGCAAAGCATTTCATAAAGAATCTCATACTATCCTCATTGAAAAATGTCCAAGTATAGTATTGATAAGGCTACGGTTAAGTGGATTCATAACTGGCTCCTGTGATTGTACTCAAAGAGTGGTAATAAATGGTTGCGCATCCAATTGGAAGTGTTTCAAGTGGGGTGCCAGATAAGACTCTGTCTGGCCCCAGTATTGTTAATTTTTTTTTATAAATAATCTAGATAAGGAAATTGAAGGTATTCAAATTTTCAGACAATGCAAAGCTAGGCAGGATAACAAACACTAGACAGAGAAGACAGAGAAAGGATTCAGAAGGATCTAGATAAGCTTGAACAATGGTATTTAACAGGGAGAAATGCAATATTCTACATCTGGGCAAGAAAAATGAAAATTACATCTACAGAATCAGAGGAATAGAACTAAGCAAAACTACTTGGGTATAGGGTTGAGCGACCTTGACCTTTTTAGAGTCGAGCCGTGTTTCGCGAAACCCGACTATCTTAGAAGTCGAGTCGAGTGGAATCGGCCGATTATCACGAAAAGTCGGGTATCGCCCGAAACACGAAACCCAATGCAAGTCAATGGGGGAGCATAGTCGGCAGTGAGTGGAGGCCAGGAAAACACCTACACTGCCCATTTTAATGGCAAAACATCCATTCTTGTTAAAGAAGCTTGTCAATCGTAATTTACCTTATAATAATTGGAAGGCATTTGAAATTGGGGGTCATTTGGCTAAAGTTGTGGGGGGTAGGGCTGGTTCAAGTAATTAGTGGGCCCAGGAAATCTGGACCACGTCACGGCAGTGGAGCAGGGAGAGGTAAGTATTTCAACTTTGCAAGTGCTGTGATCCTGAGCAAGCAGGGGGGGCCCACTCGTTGGCATTGGCACTGGCACAGGGCCCCTCAAAGTACAGCGGTGTGTTTGCACGGCGGGGGCGCCTCCCACCGGCAGCAACACTTTTGCGTACTATGAGAGGCCCTGTGCCAGTGACGTCGCCAACTAGTATTCCTCCCCCCACCTGATGAAGGAACCTGCACTTTCATCTGCACCTTCCTCTTTGTCCCCGTGTAAGGTGGTATGGTATGCGGGAAGAGGAACCTGACTTTCAGCAGGGTCACATTCTTGCTGTGTAGCGTGCACGGGGAATTTTGCGTTATGGGTCAATGTACCAGCAGACTCATCTATCACTGGCTGGGCAATGGGCTGGATGAGGAGGAAACACAGATATAGGCCCAAAGAATAAAGTGGGCTAAATGCAGTTCAAAATTGGTAACACAGGACTAACCAGGGGGCATTGCAGTGGAGGACAACTGGAATGAGAGGCTGACACAGAGAGTAGGCCCAAATCAGTAAGTAGTCGACATGCAGTTCAAAATTGGCAACCGTAGTAAACAGGCGGCCCAGCTTTGTTCAGTTGAGGAGAACAGCAAGGAGTGGCAGACACCGATAGTAGGCCCCAACCCAACTAGTAGGCCAAATGCAGTCTAACATTAACAACTACTTAACGAGAGCCTGAAAATGGAATTTCAAAACAGGAAACCAGGAGAACAGCAAGGAGTGGCAGACACCGATAGTAGGCCCCAAATCAACTAGTACGCCAAATGCAGTTGTTCCGTTTAACCACAATTTAATGAGAGCCTGAAGATAGAAGTTCAGGAAAGGCAACCTGGAGAACACCTTGGAGTGTAACACACCATCTCTCTACACCCCATACCCAATTTGTAGGCCTAATGCAGCGTAGTTTCCAACAACTACTAAACGAGAGCCGGAAGATCGAAGCTCAGGAAAGGCAACCTGGAGAACACCTTGGAGTGGAACACACCATCTCTCTACACCCCATACCCAATTTGTAGGCCTAATGCAGTGTAGTTTCCAACAACTACTAAACGAGAGCCGGAAGATCGAAGCTCAGGAAAGGCAACCTGGAGAACACCTTGGAGTGGAACACACCATCTCTCTACACCCCATACCCAATTTGTAGGCCTAATGCAGTGTAGTTTCCAACAACTACTAAACGAGAGCCGGAAGATCGAAGCTCAGGAAAGGCAACCTGGAGAACACCTTGGAGTGGAACACACCATCTCTCTACACCCCATACCCAATTTGTAGGCCTAATGCAGTGTAGTTTCCAACAACTACTAAACGAGAGCCGGAAGATCGAAGCTCAGGAAAGGCAACCTGGAGAACACCTTGGCGTGGAACACACCATCTCTCTACACCCCATACCCAATTTGTAGGCCTAATGCAGTGTAGTTTCCAACAACTACTAAACGAAAGCATTAAGATCGAAGCAATGGCGAGGAAACCTGGGGCACACCTTGGGGAGGCAGACACCGTTAGTAGGCCCTACCAAAGTTGTACCCCCAATGCAGTTTTAAAATTCCTAGAGGCTGAAAACAAGACTATTGACGCTCAGCTTTTTTCAAAGGAACACAGCTGAATTGAGTGGCACAGACAGACACAGGTAGTAGGACTTAACCCAAAAATGTGGCTCACTGCAGCTTAAAAAAGTTACAGGGGTACACAAGCAGCAGTGCTCTGGGCAGTGGAGGACAATTTCAATAGTGGACCGCAGACAGACTTTGTACGCCTACTATTAAAAAAAGGATGCTCTATGCAATTAAAAATAGGTTTCAGGGGTCCACGGGCAGCAGTGGTGTGGTCAGTGGACGAGTATTGGAATGAGGGACCGCAGACAGGCGTAGTAGGCCTAACATAACAAAAGTTAGGCTGTAGACACTGTAAAATTGGTTCCAGGGGTACACGGGCAGCAGTGGTGTGGTCAGCGGAGGAAAATTGGAATTAGGGACTGCAGACAGACTTTGTAGGCTGTCCCCTGTGGACCATGCATCCAACACATTAACCCAGTGCGCCGTAATGGACACGTAACTTTTTGTGGACATGCCTACTGGTCCATGCGTCTCTTGTCAGGTGCACCTTTCTACTGTTTGATTGCCTGAGTGCTATGACAATGCAGACTTTTTCATGCCGGTGGAGGGCTGGGATGGCTTTTCTCGCAAAAGAAATGTCGACTGGGTAGCTTGAACCGTTGCACAGCGTAGTTCATCTGGGCTTTCTAAATATAAAACAAAGAAAAAAAGGAGGCTACATGCACTTTCAGCTGGGTTCCAGGGGTACACGGCCAGCATTGGTCTGGTCAGTGGAGAACTATTGGAAGGAGTGACCGCAAACAGGCATCGAAGCCCTAACATAATAACACATGGCTGTTGGCAATTTTAAATTGGTTCCAGGGGAACACGGGCAGCAGTGGTGTGGTCAGTGGAGGCCTAGTGGAAGGAGTGACCGCAGACAGGCATCGAAGGCCTAAAATAATAACACATGGCTGTAGGCAATTTTAAATTGGTTCCAGGGGTATACGGGCAGCAGTGGTGTGGTCAGTGGAGGCCTAGTGGAAGGAGTGACCGCAGACAGGCATCGAAGGCCTAAAATAATAACACATGGCTGTAGGCAATTTTAAATTGGTTCCAGGGGTACACGGGCAGCAGTGGTGTGGTCAGTGGAGGCCTAGTGGAAGGAGTGACCGCAGACAGGCATCGAAGGCCTAAAATAATAACACATGGCTGTAGGCAATTTTAAATTGGTTCCAGGGGTACACGGGCAGCAGTGGTGTGGTCAGTGGAGGCCTAGTGGAAGGAGTGACCGCAGACAGGCATCGAAGGCCTAAAATAAAAAAATTGGGCTGGCTGTAGGCAATTTTAAATTGGTTCCAGGGGTACACGGGCAGCAGTGGTGTGGTCAGTGGAGGCATATTGTAAGGAGTGACCGCAGACAGGCATCGAAGGCCTAAAATAATAACACATGGCTGTTGGCAATTTTAAATTGGTTCCAGGGGAACACGGGCAGCAGTGGTGTGGTCAGTGGAGGCCTAGTGGAAGGAGTGACCGCAGACAGGCATCGAAGGCCTAAAATAATAACACATGGCTGTAGGCAATTTTACATTGGTTCCAGGGGTACACGGGCAGCAGTGGTGTGGTCAGTGGAGGCCTAGTGGAAGGAGTGACCGCAGACAGGCATCGAAGGCCTAAAATAATAACACATGGCTGCAGGCAATTTTAAATTGGTTCCAGGGGTACACGGGCAGCAGTGGTGTGGTCAGTGGAGGCCTAGTGGAAGGAGTGACCGCAGACAGGCATCGAAGGCCTAAAATAATAACACATGGCTGTAGGCAATTTTAAATTGGTTCCAGGGGTACACGGGAAGCAGTGGTGTGGCCAGTGGAGGCCTAGTGGAAGGAGTGACCGCAGACAGGCATCGAAGGCCTAAAATAATAACACATGGCTGTAGGTAATTTTAAATTGGTTCCAGGGGTACACGGGAAGCAGTGGTGTGGCCAGTGGAGGCCTAGTGGAAGGAGTGACCGCAGACAGGCATCGAAGGCCTAAAATAATAACACATGGCTGTAGGTAATTTTAAATTGGTTCCAGGGGTACACGGGCAGCAGTGGTGTGGTCAGTGGAGGCCTAGTGGAAGGAGCGACCGCAGACAGGCATCGAAGGCCTAAAATAATAACACATGGCTGTAGGCAATTTTAAATTGGTTCCAGGGGTACACGGGCAGCAGTGGTGTGGTCAGTGGAGGCCTAGTGGAAGGAGTGACCGCAGACAGGCATCGAAGGCCTAAAATAAAAAAATTGGGCTGGCTGTAGGCAATTTTAAATTGGTTCCAGGGGTACACGGGCAGCAGTGGTGTGGTCAGTGGAGGCATATTGTAAGGAGTGACCGCAGACAGGCATCGAAGGCCTAAAATAATAACACATGGCTGTTGGCAATTTTAAATTGGTTCCAGGGGAACACGGGCAGCAGTGGTGTGGTCAGTGGAGGCCTAGTGGAAGGAGTGACCGCAGACAGGCATCGAAGGCCTAAAATAATAACACATGGCTGTAGGCAATTTTAAATTGGTTCCAGGCGTACACGGGCAGCAGTGGTGTGGTCAGTGGAGGCCTAGTGGAAGGAGTGACCGCAGACAGGCATCGAAGGCCTAAAATAATAACACATGGCTGTAGGCAATTTTACATTGGTTCCAGGGGTACACGGGCAGCAGTGGTGTGGTCAGTGGAGGCCTAGTGGAAGGAGTGACCGCAGACAGGCATCGAAGGCCTAAAATAATAACACATGGCTGTAGGCAATTTTAAATTGGTTACAGGGGTACACGGGAAGCAGTGGTGTGGTCAGTGGAGGCCTAGTGGAAGGAGTGACCGCAGACAGGCATCGAAGGTCTAAAATAATAACACATGGCTGTAGGCAATTTTAAATTGGTTCCAGGGGTACACGGGCAGCAGTGGTGTGGTCAGTGGAGGCCTAGTGGAAGGAGTGACCGCAGACAGGCATCGAAGGCCTAAAATAAAAAAATTGGGCTGGCTGTAGGCAATTTTAAATTGGTTCCAGGGGTACACGGGCAGCAGTGGTGTGGTCAGTGGAGGCATATTGTAAGGAGTGACCGCAGACAGGCATCGAAGGCATAAAATAATAACACATGGCTGTTGGCAATTTTAAATTGGTTCCAGGGGAACACGGGCAGCAGTGGTGTGGTCAGTGGAGGCCTAGTGGAAGGAGTGACCGCAGACAGGCATCGAAGGCCTAAAATAATAACACATGGCTGTAGGCAATTTTAAATTGGTTCCAGGGGTACACGGGCAGCAGTGGTGTGGTCAGTGGAGGCCTAGTGGAAGGAGTGACCGCAGACAGGCATCGAAGGCCTAAAATAATAACACATGGCTGTAGGCAATTTTAAATTGGTTCCAGGGGTACACGGGCAGCAGTGGTGTGGTCAGTGGAGGCCTAGTGGAAGGAGTGACCGCAGACAGGCATCGAAGGCCTAAAATAATAACACATGGCTGTAGGCAATTTTAAATTGGTTCCAGGGGTACACGGGAAGCAGTGGTGTGGTCAGTGGAGGCCTAGTGGAAGGAGTGACCGCAGACAGGCATCGAAGGCCTAAAATAATAACACATGGCTGTAGGCAATTTTAAATTGGTTCCAGGGGTACACGGGCAGCAGTGGTGTGGTCAGTGGAGGCCTAGTGGAAGGAGTGACCGCAGACAGGCATCGAAGGCCTAAAATAATAACACATGGCTGTAGGCAATTTTAAATTGGTTCCAGGGGTACACGGGCAGCAGTGGTGTGGTCAGTGGAGGCCTAGTGGAAGGAGTGACCGCAGACAGGCTTCGAAGGCCTAACATAACAAAAATGACAATACAATGGTATTGTCAGTGGCAGGCATTGAAGGATGTCAGCGCATAGACTAAACATTGGTGGAGCTGTGAGATAATTTTGCAAGTGGTAGAGCACTGTTTGAGCTGGGGGGGGAACTGTCTTGTGGCCGGCGGTACAGGCCCAGGGCCCCTCATATTACAACGGTGTGTCTGACGTTGGGTGCGCACCACCACCGCCAGAGACACTTTATTGTACTAGGAGGGACCCAGTGGCAGTGCCGTCGACCAAAAGCGGGCACACCCACCTCTTCAGACAAACAGCACTCTCACGGGTGCTGGCGCCAAGTGTCGATACCACGGCCCCGTGTGGGGAGTTTGGCCATTTAGTGAGGTGTAAACATGTCGTATGCTGGACAATCAGGTGCAGAAAATTACGAGATTGGAAAAGGCATTCAGAATAGTCCACAGGCAAGACCTTTTCATAGGAAAGCTAGGTGTCAGCCGGGCAAGGTGGGGCAAAAGATTTCGAAATCCAGTTGTGGTTCATTTTAATGAAGGTTAGATCATCTACATTTTGGGTAGCCAGACGAGTCCTTTTTTCTGTTAGTATTGAACCTGCAGCACTGAATACTCTTTATGATAGGACACTAGCTGCCGGGCAAGCAAGCTCCTGCAATGCATATTCTGCCAATTCTGGCCAGGTGTCTAATTTGGATGCCCAGTAATCAAATGGGAATGACGGTTGAGGGAGAACATCGATAAGGGATGAAAAATAGTTTGTAACCATACTGGACAAATGTTGTCTCCTGTCACTTTGAATTGATGCTGCAGTACCTGTCCTGTCTGCGGTCATAGCAAAATCACTCCACAACCTGGTCAGAAAACCTCTCTGGCCAACGCCACTTCTGATTTCTGCCCCTCTAACTCCTCTGGTCTGCTGGCCCCTGCAGCTCGTGTGAGAACGATCACGGGCGCTGTGTGCAGGGAATGCCAGAAGCAAACGGTCAACAAGAGTTGATTGTTTGGTTGCTAATATTAGTTCCAAGTTCTCATGTGGCATTATATTTTGCAATTTGCCTTTATAGCGAGGATCAAGGAGGCAGGCCAACCAGTAATCGTCATCGTTCATCATTTTAGTTATGCGTGTGTCCCTTTTGAGGATACGTAAGGCATAATCCGCCATGTGGGCCAAAGTTCCAGTTCTCAAATCTGCGGTTGTGCTTGGTTGAGGGGCAGTTTCAGGCAAATCCACGTCACTTGTGTCCCTCCAAAAACCAGAACCCGGCCTTGCCGCGCCACCAATTTCCAGTGGCCCCGGAAAAGCTTCCTCATTAAAAATATAATCATCCCCATCATCCTCCTCGTCCTCCTCCTCCTCTTCGCCCGCTAACTCGTCCTGTACACTGCCCTGGCCAGACAATGGCTGACTGTCATCAAGGCTTTCCTCTTCCTCAGCTGCAGACGCCTGATCCTTTATGTGCGTAAAACTTTGCATCAGCAGACGCATTAGGGGGATGCTCATGCTTATTATGGCGTTGTCTGCACTAACCAGCCGTGTGCATTCCTCAAAACACTGAAGGACTTGACACATGTCTTGAATCTTCGACCACTGCACACCTGACAACTCCATGTCTGCCATCCTACTGCCTGCCCGTGTATGTGTATCCTCCCACAAAAACATAACAGCCCGCCTCTGTTCGCACAGTCTCTGAAGCATGTGCAGTGTTGAGTTCCACCTTGTTGCAACGTCTATGATTAGGCAATGCTGGGGAAGGTTCAAAGAACGCTGATAGGTCTGCATACGGCTGGAGTGTACGGGCGAACGGCGGATATGTGAGCAAAGTCCACGCACTTTGAGGAGCAGGTTGGATAACCCCGGATAACTTTTCAGGAATCACTGCACCACCAGGTTTAAGGTGTGAGCCAGGCAAGGAATGTGTTTCAGTTGGGAAAGGGAGATGGCAGCCATGAAATTCCTTCCGTTATCACTCACTACCTTGCCTGCCTCAAGATCTACAGTGCCCAGCCACGACTGCGTTTCTTTCTGCAAGAACTCGGACAGAACTTCCGCGGTGTGTCTGTTGTCGCTCAAACACTTCATAGCCAATACAGCCTGCTGACGTTTGCCAGTAGCTGCCCCATAATGGGAGACCTGGTGTGCAACAGTGGCAGCTGCGGATGGAGTGGTTGTGCGACTGTGGTCTGTGGACGAGCTCTCGCTTCTGCAGGAGGATGAAGAGGAGGAGGAGGGGGTGCGGACGGCTACAGCCAACTGTTTCCTAGACCGTGGGCTAGGCAGAACTGTACCAAACTTGCTGTCCCCTGTGGACCCTGCATCCACAACATTCACCCAGTGTGCCGTGATGGACACGTAACGTACCTGGCCATGCCTACTGGTCCATGCATCTGTTGTCAGGTGCACCTTTGTGCTCACAGATTGCCTGAGTGCATGGACGATGCGCTCTTTAACATGCTGGTGGAGGGCTGGGATGGCTTTTCTGGAAAAAAGTGTCGACTGGGTAGCTCGTAGCGTGGTACAGCGTAGTCCATCAGGGCTTTGAAAGCTTCGCTTTCAACTAACCGGTAGGGCATCATCTCTAACGAGATTAGTCTAGCTATGTGGGCGTTCAAACCCTGTGTACGCGGATGCGAGGCTAAGTACTTCCTTTTTCTAACCATAGTCTCATGTAGGGTGAGCTGGACTGGAGAGCTGGAGATCGTGGAACTAGCGGGGGTGCCGGTGGACATGGCAGACTGAGAGACGGTGGGAGATGGTATTGTTGCCACCGGTGCCCTAGATGCAGTGTTTCCTACTACGAAACTGGTGATTCCCTGACCCTGACTGCTTTGGCCTGGCAAAGAAACCTGCACAGATACTGCAGGTGGTGCGGAAAATGGTGGCCCTACACTGCCGGAAGGGATGTTGCGTTGCTGACTAGCTTCATTGGCCGAGGGTGCTACAACCTTAAGGGACGTTTGGTAGTTAGTCCAGGCTTGCAAATGCATGGTGGTTAAATGTCTATGCATGCAACTTGTATTGAGACTTTTCAGATTCTGTCCTCTGCTTAAGGTAGTTGAACATTTTTGACAGATGACTTTGCGCTGATCAATTGGATGTTGTTTAAAAAAATGCCAGACTGCACTCTTTCTAGCATCGGATACCTTTTCAGGCATTGCAGACTGAGCTTTAACCGGATGGCCACGCTGTCCTCCAACAGGTTTTGGCTTTGCCACGCGTTTTGGGCAAGATACGGGCCCGGCAGATGGAACCTGTTGCGATGTTGATGCCTGCTGTGGCCCCTCCTCCTCCGCTTCAGAACTGCTGCCCCCTGCACCCTGTTCCCCCAATGGCTGCCAATCGGGGTCAAGAACTGGGTCATCTATTACCTCTTCTTGTAGCTCGTGTGCAACTTCGTCTGTGTCACCGTGTCGGTCGGTGGTATAGCGTTCGTGATGGGGCAACATAGTCTCATCAGGGTCTGATTCTTGATCATTACCCTGCGAGGGCAATGTTGTGGTCTGAGTCAAAGGACCAGCATAGTAGTCTGGCTGTGGCTGTGCATCAGTGCACTCCATGTCAGATTCAACTTGTAATGGGCATGGACTGTTAACTGCTTCACTTTCTAAGCCAGGGACGGTATGTGTAAAGAGCTCCATGGAGTAACCCGTTGTGTCGCCTGCTGTATTCTTCTCTGTTGTTGTTTTTGCTGAAGAGGACAAGGAAGCGACTTGTCCCTGACCGTGAACATCCACTAACGACGCGCTGCTTTTACTTTTACCAGTTTCACGAGAGGAGGCAAAAGAGCTAGAGGCTGAGTCAGCAAGATAAGCCAAAACTTGCTCTTGCTGCTCCGGCTTTAAAAGCGGTTTTCCTACTCCCAGAAAAGGGAGCGTTCGAGGCCTTGTGTAGCCAGACGACGAACCTGGCTCCACAGCTCCAGACTTAGGTGCAATATTTTTTTTCCCACGACCAGCTGATGCTCCACCACTACCACTACCCTCATTACCAGCTGACAATGAACGCCCCCGGCCACGACCTCTTCCACCATACTTCCTCATTGTTTTAAAAACGTAAACAAACTAACGGTATTTGTTGCTGTCACACAACTTACACGGTGAGCTATAACTTCAGTATGATTTAGCTACCCCTTTACAGGTGAGTGAGACCACAACGAAATCAGGCACAATGTTACACACTCTGTTGTTGGTGGCAACAAATGAGAGAGATGCCACACACGCAGAACTGTCACTGAAGCACAAATGTAAATATTAATCTCCGACTGATTTGTTTTTTTGTTTTTTTTCAGGGAGACTTTAGGAAAAAAAAATAATAGAATAAAACGATTTTTTCCGGAAGAATTTAGAAACCAAATAAAATAAAATGATTTTTTCAGGGAGAATTTAGAAAACAAATAAAACAAAAAAAGGCTTTCTATGGCCCACTGAGTGAGAGATGACGCACACAGGAGTCAGGAGTGGCACACAAGCCCAGAGGCCAATATTTATCTCCCACTGATTGATGTAGTGATTTTTTCAGGTAGATTTTGGAACCCAAATCAAGCTAAAAAAATAATAGGCTTTCTATGGCCCACAATTGGAGAGAGAGAGAGAGAGATGGCACACCCAGGAGTCAAGACTGGCACACAAGCAGAAAGGGCAATATTAATCTACCACTGATTTGTTTTTTTTTGTTTTTTCAGGGAGACTTTAGGAAAAAAAAATAATAGAATAAAATGATTTTTTCAGGAAAAATTTAGAAACCAAATAAAATAAAATGATTTTTTCAGGGAGAATTTAGAAAACAAATAAAACAAAAAAAGGCTTTCTATGGCCCACTGAGTGAGAGATGACGCACACAGGAGTCAGGAGTGGCACACAAGCCCAGAGGCCAATATTTATCTCCCACTGATTGATGTAGTGATTTTTTCAGGTAGATTTTGGAACCCAAATCAAGCTAAAAAAATAATAGGCTTTCTATGGCCCACAATTGGAGAGAGAGAGAGAGAGATGGCACACCCAGGAGTCAAGACTGGCACACAAGCAGAAAGGGCAATATTAATCTCCCACTGATTTGTTTTTTTTTTTTTTTTCAGGGAGACTTTAGGAAAAAAAAATAATAGAATAAAATGATTTTTTCAGGAAGAATTTAGAAACCAAATAAAATAAAATGATTTTTTCAGGGAGAATTTAGAAAACAAATAAAACAAAAAAAGGCTTTCTATGGCCCACTGAGTGAGAGATGACGCACACAGGAGTCAGGAGTGGCACACAAGCCCAGAGGCCAATATTTATCTCCCACTGATTGATGTAGTGATTTTTTCAGGTAGATTTTGGAACCCAAATCAAGCTAAAAAAATAATAGGCTTTCTATGGCCCACAATTGGAGAGAGAGAGAGAGAGATGGCACACCCAGGAGTCAAGACTGGCACACAAGCAGAATGGGCAATATTAATCTCCCACTGATTTGTTTTTTTTTGTTTTTTTCAGGGAGACTTTAGGAAAAAAAAATAATAGAATAAAATGATTTTTTCAGGAAGAATTTAGAAACCAAATAAAATAAAATGATTTTTTCAGGGAGAATTTAGAAAACAAATAAAACAAAAAAAGGCTTTCTATGGCCCACTGAGTGAGAGATGACGCACACAGGAGTCAGGAGTGGCACACAAGCCCAGAGGCCAATATTTATCTCCCACTGATTGATGTAGTGATTTTTTCAGGTAGATTTTGGAACCCAAATCAAGCTAAAAAAATAATAGGCTTTCTATGGCCCACAATTGGAGAGAGAGAGAGAGAGAGATGGCACACCCTGGAGTCAAGACTGGCACACAAGCAGAAAGGGCAATATTAATCTACCACTGATTTGTTTTTTTTTGTTTTTTCAGGGAGACTTTAGGAAAAAAAAATAATAGAATAAAATGATTTTTTCAGGAAGAATTTATAAACCAAATAAAATAAAATGATTTTTTCAGGGAGAATTTAGAAAACAAATAAAACAAAAAAAGGCTTTCTATGGCCCACTGAGTGAGAGATGACGCACACAGGAGTCAGGAGTGGCACACAAGCCCAGAGGCCAATATTTATCTCCCACTGATTGATGTAGTGATTTTTTCAGGTAGATTTTGGAACCCAAATCAAGCTAAAAAAATAATAGGCTTTCTATGGCCCACAATTGGAGAGAGAGAGAGAGAGATGGCACACCCAGGAGTCAAGACTGGCACACAAGCAGAAAGGGCAATATTAATCTCCCACTGATTTGTTTTTTTTTTTTTTTTTCAGGGAGACTTTAGGAAAAAAAAATAATAGAATAAAATGATTTTTTCAGGAAGAATTTAGAAACCAAATAAAATAAAATGATTTTTTTCAGGGAGAATTTAGAAAACAAATAAAACAAAAAAAGGCTTTCTATGGCCCACTGAGTGAGAGATGACGCACACAGGAGTCAGGAGTGGCACACAAGCCCAGAGGCCAATATTTATCTCCCACTGATTGATGTAGTGATTTTTTCAGGTAGATTTTGGAACCCAAATCAAGCTAAAAAAATAATAGGCTTTCTATGGCCCACAATTGGAGAGAGAGAGAGAGAGATGGCACACCCAGGAGTCAAGACTGGCACACAAGCAGAAAGGGCAATATTAATCTCCCACTGATTTGTTTTTTTTTGTTTTTTCAGGGAGACTTTAGGAAAAAAAAATAATAGAATAAAATGATTTTTTCAGGAAGAATTTAGAAACCAAATAAAATAAAATGATTTTTTCAGGGAGAATTTAGAAAACAAATAAAACAAAAAAAGGCTTTCTATGGCCCACTGAGTGAGAGATGACGCACACAGGAGTCAGGAGTGGCACACAAGCCCAGAGGCCAATATTTATCTCCCACTGATTGATGTAGTGATTTTTTCAGGTAGATTTTGGAACCCAAATCAAGCTAAAAAAATAATAGGCTTTCTATGGCCCACAATTGGAGAGAGAGAGAGAGAGAGATGGCACACCCAGGAGTCAAGACTGGCACACAAGCAGAAAGGGCAATATTAATCTCCCACTGATTTGTTTGTTTTTTTTTTTTCAGGGAGACTTTAGGAAAAAAAAAAAATAGAATAAAATGATTTTTTTCAGGAAGAATTTAGAAACCAAATAAAATAAAATGATTTTTTCAGGGAGAATTTAGAAAACAAATAAAACAAAAAAAGGCTTTCTATGGCCCACTGAGTGAGAGATGACGCACACAGGAGTCAGGAGTGGCACACAAGCCCAGAGGCCAATATTTATCTCCCACTGATTGATGTAGTGATTTTTTCAGGTAGATTTTGGAACCCAAATCAAGCTAAAAAAATAATAGGCTTTCTATGGCCCACAATTGGAGAGAGAGAGAGAGAGATGGCACACCCAGGAGTCAAGACTGGCACACAAGCAGAAAGGGCAATATTAATCTCCCACTGATTTTTTTTTTTTGTTTTTTTCAGGGAGACTTTAGGAAAAAAAAATAATAGAATAAAATGATTTTTTCAGGAAGAATTTAGAAACCAAATAAAATAAAATGATTTTTTCAGGGAGAATTTAGAAAACAAATAAAACAAAAAAAGGCTTTCTATGGCCCACTGAGTGAGAGATGACGCACACAGGAGTCAGGAGTGGCACACAAGCCCAGAGGCCAATATTTATCTCCCACTGATTGATGTAGTGATTTTCTCAGGTAGATTTTGGAACCCAAATCAAGCTAAAAAAATAATAGGCTTTCTATGGCCCACAATTGGAGAGAGAGAGAGATGGCACACCCAGGAGTCAAGACTGGCACACAAGCTGAAAGGGCAATATTAATCTCCTACTGATTTGTTTTTTGTTTTTTTTCAGGGAGACTTTAGGAAAAAAAAAATAATAGAATAAAATGATTTTTTCAGGAAGAATTTAGAAACCAAATAAAATAAAATGATTTTTTCAGGGAGAATTTAGAAAACAAATAAAACAAAAAAAGGCTTTCTATGGCCCACTGAGTGAGAGATGACGCACACAGGAGTCAGGAGTGGCACACAAGCCCAGAGGCCAATATTTATCTCCCACTGATTGATTTATTGATTTTTTCAGGTAGAATTTAGAACCCAAATCAACCAAAAACATAAATAGGCTTTCTATGGCCCACTATTTGTGAGAGAGATGGCACGCTCAGGACTGGCACACAAGCCCAGAGGCCAATATTAATCTCCCACTTTTTATTTTTTTTCAGGGAAAAATTATAAACCCAATAAAAAAAAAAAAAATAGGCTTTCTATGGCCCACTATCTGAGAGAGAGAGATGGCACGCTTAGGACTGGCACACAAGCCCAAAGGCCAATATTAATCTCCCTTTTTTTTTTCAGGGAGAATTTATAAAACCAAAAAAAATAAAATAAATAGGCTTTCTATGGCCCACTATTTGTGAGAGAGATGGCACGCTCAGGACTGGCACACAAGCCCAGAGGCCAATATTAATCTCCCACTTTTTTTTTTTGTTCCAGGGAAAATTTATAAACCCAATAAAAAAAAAAATTAATAGGCTTTCTATGGCCCACTATCTGAGAGAGAGAGATGGCACGCTTAGGACTGGCACACAAGCCCAAAGGCCAATATTAATCTCCCTTTTTTTTTTCAGGGAGAATTTATAAAACCCAAAAAAATAAAAATAAATAGGCTTTCTATGGCCCACTATTTGTGAGAGAGATGGCACGCTCAGGACTGGCACACAAGCCCAGAGGCCAATATTAATCTCCCACTTTTTTTTTTTTTGTTCCAGGGAAAATTTATAAACCCAATAAAAAAAATAATAAATAAGCTTTCTATGGCCCACTATCTGAGAGAGAGAGATGGCACGCTTAGGACTGGCACACAAGCCCAAAGACCAATATTACTCTCCCACTGATTGATTTATTGATTTTTTCAGGTTGAATTTAGAACCCAAATAAAGCAACAAAAAAAAGAAATGGGCTTTCTATGGCCCACTGAGTGAGTGATGATGCACACAGGAGTCAGGAGTGGCACACAAGCCCTGAGGCCAATATTTTTCTCCCACTGATTGATGTAGTGATTTTTTCAGGTAGATTTTATAACCCAAATCAAGCAGAAAAATAAATAGGCTTTCTATGGCCCACTGAGTGAGAGATGGCACACACAGGGATGGCACTCTAGCAGAAATGTCAATCTTAATCTCCCACAAAAAAAAAAAAAAACAGGGAGTGTCCAACAATTACTATCTCCCTGCAGTAATCTCAGCCAGGTATGGCAGGCAGCAATAAGGAGTGGAATGATGCACAAATTAAATAAAAAGTGTGGACAAACAAAAAAGATAGCTGTGCAGAAAGGAAGGAACAAGAGGATTTGTGCTTTGAAAAAAGCAGTTGGTTTGCACAGCGGCGTACACACAGCAATGCAGCTATCAGGGAGCCTTCTAGGGCAGCCCAATGAGCTACAGCGCTGAGGGGAAAAAAAAAAAAGAAAAAATGTAGCTTCCACTGTCCCTGCACACCGAAGGTGGTGTTGGGCAGTGGAAATCGCTACAGCACAAGCGGTTTGGTGGTTAATGGACCCTGCCTAACGCTATCCCTGCTTCTGACGAAGCGGCAGCAACCTCTCCCTAAGCTCAGATCAGCAGCAGTAACATGGCGGTCGGCGGGAACGCCCCTTTATAGCCCCTGTGACGCCGCAGACAGCAAGCCAATCACTGCAATGCCCTTCTCTAAGATGGTGGGGACCAGGACCTATGTCATCACGCTGCCCACACTCTGCGTTTACCTTCATTGGCTGAGAAATGGCGCTTTTCGCGTCATTGAAACGCGACTTTGGCGCGAAAGTCGCGTACCGCATGGCCGACCCCGCACAGGGGTCGGATCGGGTTTCATGAAACCCGACTTTGCCAAAAGTCGGCGACTTTTGAAAATGAACGACCCGTTTCGCTCAACCCTACTTGGGTATACTAATAGATCACAGACTGCACATGAGTCAACAGGGTGATGCAGCAGAAAAAAAGGCACACAGTTCTAGGATGTATTAAGAGAAGCCTAGAGTCTAGATCATGCGAAGTAATTATACCCCTCCTCTCCTCCTTGGTCTGGCCTCATCTGCAATACTGTGTCCAGTTCTGGGCACCACATTTTAAAAAAGACATTGAAGAAAGTGGAGCATGTTCAGAGAAGAGCTACCAGGATAGTAAGCAGACTGCAAAGTATGGCTACGAGGAAAGGTTAAAGGATCTGGGAGTCTTTAGCTTGCAAAAAAGAAGACAAAGAGGAGACTTAATAGCTGTCTACAAATATCTGAAGGGATGTCACAGTGTAGAGGGATGATCCTTATTCTCATTTGAACATGGAAACACGAGAAGCAATGGAATGAAACTGAAAGGGAGAAGATACAGACTAGATATTAGAAAAACTTTTTGACAGTGAGTGTGATCAATAAGTGGAACAGGCTGCAAGATAGGTAGTGAGTTCTCCTTCAATGGAAGTCTTCAAACAGAGGCTGGACAGAAAATCTGTCTGAGATGATTTAGTGAATCCTGCATTGAGCAGGGGGTTGACATGATGACCCTGGAGGTCTCTTCCAAATCTAGCATTCTATGGTTCTACGATTGTAAGCATCAATATCAAAGTGCAGCATACAATACGTTCCCAGCAGCACCAAACAAATATCAGTGTAGAATAACTATGAAAAGGGAGACTGGCGGGCACCACTACGAGGGATCTCCCATCACATGCCACAAATATAGATACTATAAAAAGCAGAAAAAGAAGGTATGCACAAAGCGGGGATCACCTGGACTTGCATCCCTAGGAATAAACTAGGGGGCATCTTTGCTGATTATACCCTTTGCATAGGTAAATTGGATCTGGTACTGTCTGCTTAGATGTAAGTTAAGGCCTACAGTTTATATTATATTTGCTTTTAGGACTGCATTGTGTATCTTTCTTCAGTTTACTATACTGTTTTGGGACACATTATTGTATGTGGGGGGGTTCTTGAACCAGGGTTTTTGACCCTATTATGGGTCTCTGTACTTACCATGTGTATGGTTTTTTTTATGTGTTTTTAAAGTGTTTTTTGCAGTGTTTAGTGCTTTTTGTCTTCAATAAAATTTATCATATTTGTACGACTTATAGTGTGGTGATCCCGCGCTTTGTGCATGCCTCCTTTTTCTGCTTTTTATAGTATCAGTGTAGAATAACATATCTCCGCAATAGTGCTAGACGACTATCACATAGATTGATTTTTATTTTCTATTTTTCTCACTGACTGGTGCTGGGTGGGCTCCAAAGGGAAATTACACACAGAGTGCCATGTATTTTGAGACTGACACTGTATATTATTGTTTGCTTTGTGCCTTATAGTTACCAATTTAGCCATTTCCCTCCCAGACAAGTGAATATATGAAGACTGTCAAAGGTCGTCATTAGTTTATATTCCCATACTCTTCTGTCTCTCTTAGATTTGAAGCTACCTATTAAACACAAGTACTTTCATGTCCATAATGTTATGATTTGGGAGACAAAAATGTATTGCCACAGGTAGATCCATTCTTTTTTTTTCTCTCTTATTGTGTGGCAATGAGAATTCATTCTTGCTCTAAGCTTTTGCCCTGTCTCCCCCACATACAGACCCCCAGTTAGACATTTAGTAGAATTAATTAGGTACACCACATTAGAAGTGACGCAGCTGAAAGTACCTGGTATCTTGTAGTCCTGATGTGAATTGGGGATCTTTATCTTGTCTGTGGTCATTATAAATGGACAGGTTTTACATTTTTTCTGATTGCAAAGAAAGGTTCCTGCAGCTGTTGGGGAGGACAGGGAGCTCTTGACAATGATGCTTCTTAGATTTGGGGGCTGCCTAAAACACAGTAGTGGGGGGTCTGGAAAAATAGATTGTAATCGGGCATTTTTTATAGTAAAGGTTGTAATTTCGGTGCAGCTCCCCTTAGCACCTCCAGATTTGGATTGTAGGTAACTACTAGAGGTACCTGGTTATTTTCTTCTTTAGCTTTGTAATACTCAAATCCAAAACAAAGTCTTAAATTGCCATGAAGCGCAAAAGGAATTTATACACAATGCACTATGATATTTAAACCAGTAATATTTATTAATAATTCACACAATAAAAATGACAACGGTAATAAACCAGAAAAAAACTCCAATGTAGCGGAGCTGATTATTCACATAACATCAGAATTAACACACATGAGCAATCAATAGCATAATGCCCAGAAAAAGGCCTGCCTAAACCAGATAAACTACACACAACCGAGCGGTATAACTATCATGCAAACGGCTCTGTAGAAACAGGTGATTCAATTAATGGGGCTCTGTTAATTTATCACTGCCATATGGCATGTATATACTCGCACTCACCACTTCTAAAGATACACCTATCAAGGTTCTATTGCAGGTCAAAGAAAATAAACAATTGAGCAAGCTATTGATAAACGTCCCCTGAGGAAGTGTTACGAAGCGCACGTCGGAGTAAAGGAATGGACACACGGACATCACACACTATGTAAGTTTATCAATAGCTTGCTCAATTGTTTATTTTATTTTATTTATACACAATGCAATAGTGCATTGTGTATAAAGTCCTTTTGCGCTTCATGGCAATTTAAGACTTTGTTTTGGATTTGAGTATTGTTAGTGTAACACAATGATACAATAGGGATCATTAATTGGTTGATTAAATTTAGCTGTGTAATGTAGCAGGTGATTCCTTGATATTCTGGTGGCTCCAAAAAGTTAATTTTAGTACAGTACAGTACAGTACAGAAAAGTTCAGTAATTTCAGTAAATTGATGACATTTTAACCCCTTTCTGCCATTGGACGTAATATTCCGTCCATGTGGGATGGGCCTTAATTCCCAAGGACGGAATATTACGTCCAGCGCGATCGGCCGCGCTCACGGGGGGAGCGCCGCCGATCGCGGCCGGGTGTCAGCTGCTTATCGCAGCTGACATCCGGCACTATGTGCCAGGAGCGGTCACGGACCGCCCCCGGCACATTAACCCCCGGCACACCGCGATCAAAGATGATCGCGATGTGCCGGCGGTGCAGGGAAGCATTGCGCAGGGAGGGGGCTCCCTGCGTGCTTCTCTGAGACCCCCGCAGCAACGCGATGTGATCGCGTTGCTCCGGGGGTCTCCTACCTCCCTCCCTGCAGTAAGTCCCGGATCCAAAATGGCCGCGGATCCGGGTCCTGCAGGGAGGGAGGTGGCTTACCAAGTGCCTGCTCAGAGCAGGCACTTGGTAACGCTGCACTGCTCTCAGACAGATCGGTGATCTGTCAGAGTGCTGTGCAAACTGGCAGATCACCGATCTGTATTGTCCCCACCTGGGACAAAGTAAAAAAGTAAAAAAAAAAATTTCCAAGTGTGTAAAAAAAAAAAATCCTAAATAATGAAAAAAAAAATATATATATTATTCCCATAAATACATTTCTTTATCTAAATAAAAAAAAACAATAAAAGTACACATATTTAGTATCGCCGCGTCCGTAACGACCCGACCTATAAAACTGGCCCACTAGTTAACCCCTTCAGTAAACACCGTAAGAAAAAAAAAAAAAAACGAGGCAAAAACAACGCTTTATTATCATAACGCCAAACAAAAAGTGGAATAACACGCGATCAAAAAGACGGATATAAATAACCAGGGTACCGCTGAAATCGTCATCTTGTCCCGCAAAAAATGAGCCGCCATACAGCAACATCAGCAAAAAAATAAAAAAGTTATAGTCCTCAGAATAAAGCGATGCAAAAATAATTATTTTTTTCTATAAAATAGTTTTTATCGTATAAAAGCGCCAAAACATAAAAAAATGATATAAATGAGGTGTCGCTGTAATCGTACTGAACCGAAGATTAAAACTGCTTTATCAATTTTACCAAACGCGGAACGGTATAAACGCCTCCCCCAAAAGAAATTAATGAATAGCTGGTTTTTGGTCATTCTGCCTCACAAAAATCGGAATAAAAAGCGATCAAAAAATGTCACGTGCCCGAAAATGTTACCAATAAAAACGTCAACTCGTCCCGCAAAAAACAAGACCTCACATGACTCTGTGGACTCAAATATGGAAAAATTATAGCTCTCAAAATGTGGTAACGCAAAAAATAGTTTTTGCAATAAAAAGCGTCTTTCAGTGTGTGACGGCTGCCAATCATAAAAATCGGCTAAAAAACCCGCTATAAAAGTAAATGAAAAAAATGTATTTATTTCCATTTTCCCATTAGGGTTAAGGCTAGGGTTAGGGCTAGGGTTAGGGTTAGGGCTAGGGCTAGGGTTAGGGCTAGGGCTAGGGATAGGGCTAGGGTTAGGGCTAGGGTTAGGGCTAGGGTTAGGGCTAGGGTTAGGGTTAGGGCTAGGGTTAGGGCTAGGGTTAGGGCTAGGGTTAGGGCTAGGGCTAGGGTTGGGACTAGGGTTAGGGTTAGGGCTAGGGCTAGGGTTAGGGTTAGGGTTGGGGCTAGGGTTAGGGCTAGGGTTAGGGCTAGGGTTAGGGTTAAGGCTACAGTTAGGGTTGGGGCTAAAGTTAGGGTTAGGGTTTGGATTACATTTGCGATTGGGATTAGGATTAGGGGTGTGTCTGGGTTAGAGGCGTGGTTAGGGTTACCGTTGGGATTAGGGTTAGGGGTGTGTTTGGATTAGGGTTTCAGTTATAATTGGGGGGTTTCCACTGTTTAGGCACATCAGGGGGATCTCCAAACGCGACATGGCGACCGATCTCAATTCCATCCAATTCTGCATTGAAAAAGTAAAACAGTGCTCCTTCCCTTCCGAGCTCTCCCGTGTGCCCAAACAGGAGTTTACCCCAACATATGGGGTATCAGCGTACTCAGGACAAATTGGACAACAACTTTTGGGGTCCAATTTCTCCTGTTACCCTTGGGAAAATACAAAACTGGGGGCTAAAAAATAATTTTTGTGGGAAAAAAAGAGATTTTTTATTTTCACGGCTCTGCGTTATAAACTGTAGTGAAACACTTGGGGGCTCAAAGTTCTCACAACACATCTAGATAAGTTCGTGGGGGGGTCTAGTTTCCAATATGGGGTCACTTGTGGGGGTTTCTACTGTTTAGGTATATTAGGGGCTCTGCAAACGCAATGTGACGCCTGCAGACCATTCCATTTAAGTCTGCATTCCAAATGGCGCTCCTTCCCTTCCGAGCCCTCCCATGCGCCCAAACGCTGGTTCCCCCCCACATATGGGGTATCAACGCACTCAGGACAAATTGGACAACAACTTTTGTGGTCCAATTTCTCCTTTTACGCTCGAGAAAATACAAAACTGGGGGCTAAAAAATAATTTTGAGGGGAAATTTTTTTTTTATTTTCACGGCTCTGCGTTATAAACTGTAGTGAAATACTTGGGGGCTCAAAGTTCTCACATCACATCTAGATAAGTTCCTTGGGGGGTCTAGTTTCCAATATGGGGTCACTTGTGGGGGGTTTCTACTGTTTAGGTACATTAGGGGCTCTGCAAACACAATGTGACGCCTGCAGACCATTCCATCTAAGTCTGTATTCCAAATGGCGCTCCTTCCCTTCCGAGCCCTCTTATGCGCCCAAACGCTGGTTCTCCCCCACATATAGGGTATCAGCGCACTCAGGACAAATTGCACAACAACTTTTGGGGTCCAATTTCAAAACTGGGGGCTAAAAAATTATTTTTGTGGGAAAAAAATTTTGTTTTATTTTTACGGCTCTGCATTATAAACTTCTGTGAAGCTCTTATTGGGTCAAAGTGCTCACCACACATCTAGATAAGTTCCTTAGGGGGTCTACTTTTCAAAATGGTGTCACTTGTGGGGGGTTTCAATGTTTAGGTACATCAGTGGCTCTCCAAACGCAACATGGCGTCCAATCTCAATTCCTGTCAATTTTGCATTGAAAGGTCAAACGGCGCTCCTTCCCTTCCGAGCTCTCCCATGCGCCCAAACAATGGTTTACCCCCACATATGGGGTATCAGAGTACTCAGGACAAATTGTACAACAACTTTTGTGGTCCAATTTCTTCTCTTACCATTGGGAAAATAAAAAATTGGGGGCGAAAAGATAATGTTTGTGAAAAAAAATGATTTTTTATTTTTACAGTTCTGCATTATAAACTTCTGTGAAGCACTTGGTGGGTGAAAGTGCTCACCACACCTCTAGATAAGTTCCTTAGGGGGTCTACTTTCCAAAATGGTGTCACTTGTGGGGGGTTTCAATGTTTAGGCACATCAGTGGCTCTCCAAACGCAACATGGCGTCCCATCTCAATTCCAGTCAATTTTGCATTGAAAAGTCAAATGGCGCTCCTTCCCTTCCGAGCTCTGCCATGCGCCCAAACTGTGGTTAACCCCCACATATGGGGTATCATCGTACTCAGGACAAATTGTACAACAACTTTTGGGGTCTATTCTCTCCTGTTATCCTTGGTTAAATAAAACAAATTGGAGCTGAAGTAAATTTTTTGTGAAAAAAAATTAAATGTTAATTTTTATTTAAACATTCCAAAAATTCCTGTGAAGCACCTGAAGGGTTAATAAACTTTTTGAATGTGGTTTTGAGAACCTTGAGGGGTGCAGTTTTTAGAATGGTGTCACACTTGGGTATTTTCTATCATATAGACCCCTCAAAATGACTTCAAATGAGATGTGGTCCCTAAAATAAAATGGTGTTGTAAAAATGAGAAATTGCTGGTCAACTTTTAACCCTTATAACTCCCTAACAAAAAAAAATTTTGGTTCCAAAATTGTGCTGATGTAAAGTAGACATGTGGGAAATGTTACTTATTAGGTATTTTGTGTGACATATCTCTGTGATTTAATTGCATAAAAATTCAAAGTTGGAAAATTGCGAAATTTTCAAAATTTTCGCCAAATTTCCATTTTTTTCACAAATAAACGCAGGTAATATCAAAGAAATTTTACCACTATCATGAAGTACAATATGTTACGAGAAAACAATGTCAGAATCACCGGGATCCGTTGAAGCGTTCCAGAGTTATAACCTCATAAAGGGACAGTGGTCAGAATTGTAAAAATTGGCCTGGTCCATAACGTGCAAACCACCCTTGGGGGTAAAGGGGTTAATCATCTGGACGGAGTCTGAGCCACAGCTAAAGACGCTCCATGAACAGTTTAATCAGTTTCATCCTACCATCAACTTGACACTCAACTACTCCTGTACTGAAATTAACTTTTTGGACATCATCATTAAGCTGCAGAGTAATAAAATAGAGACATTCCTGTATCAGAAAACAATCGACCGTCCAACATACCTTAAATGGGACAGTTTCAATCCAAAACACATAAAAAACCCCATTGTCTACAGCCAAGCTATCAGATACAATCGTATATGTTCCAACCCATTGGATAGGGATGAACACCTTGGTCGCCTCAGAAAGACCTTTTTGAATCAGGGTTACTATCCAAGATCAATTGAAAACCAGATTACAAGAGCCACCAGAATATCAAGGAATCACCTGCTACATTACAAAGCTAAAGAAGAAGGTAACCAGGTACCTCTAGTAGTTACCTACAATCCAAATCTGGAGGTGCTAAGGGGAGCTGCACAGAAATTACAACCTTTACTACAAAAAGATGCCCAATTACAATCCATTTTTCCAGACCCCCCACTACTGTGTTTTAGGCAGCCCCCAAATCTAAGAAGCATCATTGTCAAGAGCTCCCTGTCCTCTCCAACAGCTGCAGGTACCTTTCCTTGCAATCAGAAAAAATGTAAAACCTGTCCATTTAGAATGACCACGGACAAGATAAAGATCCCCAATTCACATCAGGACTCCAAGATACCAGGTACTTTCAACTGCGTCACTTCTAATGTGGTGTACCTAATTATTTCTACTAAATGTCCAACTGGGGGTCTGTATGTGGGGGAGACAGGGCAAAAGCTTAGAACAAGAAAGAATTCTCACCGCCACACAATAGGAGAAAAAAGAATGAATCTACCTGTGGCAATACATTTTTGTCTCCCAAATCATAACATTATGGACATGAAAGTACTTGTGTTAAAAGGTAGCTTCAAATCTAAGAGAGACAGAAGAGTATGGGAATATAAACTGATGAGGACCTTTGAAAGTTTTAGCACAGGAATGAATGTGTCGCATGGATTTATGTCTTTTTACATCAACTAAGGAACTTGCCCCTCAGACTCTGAGGGGTCATCACAACAGAACCAGACCCCAATCAGAGGACAATAAAATATTCCTTATCTAAGAACTGGTCAAATATTTATGGACATAACTGTTTATCACTCATGGTAATTCTGCTTCATGTCACCTGTCTTATCCATGGTTTTTGCTTTTTTTTGTGCTATGTTGTGCATAAATATATGATTCTTCAGAATTTCTTTTAGTCTTTGCCTGATGAAGAGACCTGTGTAGTCTCAAAAGCTGGCAATTTGTTACCATCTTTTCAATTAGCCATTAAAAGGTATCAACCACTGAGGACTCTCAATTCTAAAAGTCAGTGGTTTCACTGTCAGACACATATTTTGTATGCAGGCGTTCCACCCACCTACTGGAGTGCTGCGTATGTGAGCAGTATATGGTGTATGCTAACAGAGGTATTATGTCGAATTTCCCTTTATAAAGGGATGTGTGGGTAAGATTTTCGAACTAGCAGCATATATATAGAGCTAATTTCATTACTCATATTATTATTCTCTGTAATCCTGAAACTTGAAGAATTGTGTGGAGCATGTTAATGCATTTATTTTCCAAAGTGTCCAAGTGCAGACCAAAAAAAACAACATTAGGACACCAGATACATTCTTAAAGAGACCATGAATAGGGCAACACAATAAAAAAATTATAATAATAGAATATATAGAGATTAATAGTAGAAATTTTACCATTGCACAATGTACAAATGTTTCCAAAAATTACCCCAAGGGGGCTGTATTATACACGCTGAAAGAGACCGTGATGAGGACCTCACAATACATTTTGCAGTTACTGCAATAGGTAGAGATAGAGAGTACAAGTTTCACCATTTAACAATGTGCAAAGAATTAAAAAAATTAGCCACTGGGTCTCTCTCAGACCAGCTAAAAGACGCCATGATGGGGACATCACAATACACTTGGTAGTTATTACATGAGGCAAAGATAGAGAGTACAAGTTTCACCATTGCTCACTTTATAAAGATTTTAAAAAATTAGCCAAGGGGCCTTTCTCAGACCCGCTGAAAGACGCCATGATGGGGACATTACAATACACTTAGCAGTTATTACAAGACGTAGAGAGTACAAGTTTCACCATTACACAATGTGCAAAAATTTAAAAACAATTAGCCAACGGGTCTTTCTCAGACTGCTGAAAGATGCTGTGATGGGAACATCAAATTCACTTAGCAGTTATTATTACAAGAGGTAGAGATAGAGAGTACAAGTTTCGCCATTGCACAATGTGCAAAGGTTTCAAAAAGTACAAAACAATACCCACATAGGGTATACATACATGAACGCTAAGTACTTGTTACAGAAGCTAAAGAAGGATGAGGAGTTGATTTTCTGAACAAAATGGTTTTGGATGGTAAGGGATAAGACAACTACCAAAAATAAACATTTGGTCTGCATTTACATAACATTGCTGTCACCCATATCGCTTACAAAGTCGGAGGAAATCCAGCCCTTGTTCAATTTTAGACGAGTCAGCCTGTCTGCATTTTCTGTTGACAGCCATGTGTGCCTATCTGTTATGCTTGCACCTGCTGAACTAAAAACCCGCTCGGACAACACACTCGCAGCAGGGCATGGCAGCACCTCCAAGGCATATAAGGAGAGGTTGGGCCAAGTGTGTAGCTTTGACAACCAATAGTTAAAGGTCACTGAAAAATCAGGAAGGATGCTGGTATGGTCACTTAATTACTCCTTCAGCATCTTGGTCAACTTCTCTCTCCTCGTCATAGTTACACTCACAGATAGCCCTTGCGGATGGGATGGTCTCATGAAAATGGCCCAGTTGGTGGACATTTTCCACCCTGAGTTGCACCTGGTGTTTGTGGCACCCCCTCTAATCCATGTGGGTGAAAAGAGCCGGTACCTCTGCCACCAGCGTTGTATGAGGGTATTCTTTTGAGCAAGTCTTCCACTATGGCTCTCTGGCATGCATGCACTGAAAATGGTATGTCTGCCTCTGACATTAGAGAAGCAAATTTCTCCTTGTACCATGGGTCAAGAAAGGTTCACAGCCAGTATTTCATGGTGGACAAAATGTCAATCATATGAGGGTATTGGGAAAGGCATCTAGACATGAAATCTGCCATGTGTGGCAGACTACAAAGAGTCAAACGGTCAGTGTCCTCACCAGGAAGAACACTAACCATCCTCTCCTCCTCCCAACGCATAGCCTCCTCCTCTTCAGGACATCCGTGCTGGACAGGCATGAACCTGGGATTGGGAGTTCCCTCTGTAACGCAGAGCAAACACTCCTGTTCCTCCTCCTCCTGTTCCTTGTCATCACCCAATGTGGCCTGAGAATAACTGTGTGAGACTGGGCTGTGAGGTATCAGCTGAAGTGCAATCTTGTTCCATAGCCACCTTCTCAGCATTGAAAGCTTCCTCTTTAAGGTTGTGCAGTGAAAGTTTTAATAGACAGAGCAGAGGGATGGTAGTGCTCCTAATAGCGTCATCAGAGCTCACCATCTTGTAGCAGTACTCAGAATTTTGAAGAATCTCACATAGGTCAGCGATCCACACCCACTCGGCAGTTGTTATGTGTGGGGGCTGAGTGTTACTCTGATGGGCATTGAGAAGCTGGAATTCAGAGACTGCCCTATGCTGTTCACTAAACATGTGCCTGCTTTCCGAGCTTTAAAGCTGCCACCAAGTTTTACTCATTATCATACACAACCAGACCTGGTTGGAGGTTCAGCGGGGAAAGCCTCTGATCGGTCTGTTCTTTTTTTCCCTTTCAACAGCTCAGCTGCATTGTGAGTTTTATCACCTAAACACATGAGCTTCAGCAGAGCATGCTGCCGCTTCGCCAAGGCAGTGCTGCAAATTTTCCAGCTGAGAGTGATGGGGAGGCTAATTGCGCTGAGGAGGAGGAAGAGGTGAGTCAGGAAGTGAAATATGAGGAGACTGTAACGCTGATGGACGTTGGGCCCTCTATTCTTGGTGTGGGTAAGATGTGTGATGTTCCAGCCTCTGACTCTGTCCCAGACTCCACCAGGTTAACCCAGTATGCCATCAGGGAAATGTATCATGCCTGTCCAAAAGAACTTGACCATGTGTCTGTGTTTAGGTGGACCTTCCCTGTGACTGCGTTGGCCAGAGCATTGCTGTTATTGTGTAACACGTGCTTTTGTAATGCGGGGACGGCACACCAGGAAAAATAGTAGCAGCTGGGAGCTGAGTACCATGGAGCTGCCACCGCCAAGGGGTCGCAGAAAGACTCAGTTCCCACAAGTCAAAATGGCAACATTTCCACATTTCCAGGGCTAGCAATCTGGCAATGTGGGTGTTTAGCATTTGGGTCTGTGGATGGGTAGCTGGATATTTCTGCTTTCTGGTAAATGTCTGGGGCAGTGACAACTGAACACTGTGCTGGGACAATGAAGTGGACGTGGTTACTGACTGTTGTGACAGTGTGTGCAACCACACATGATCCGCCCACCTACTGGGGTGCTTGGTTGCCATGTGCTTTTTCATTCTGGTGGTGCTCAGTTTGGCAGGTTCTTGCCTCTTCTTAGCTCGTTTTTGCAGATGCTGCAAAATACAGTTGTTTTATCTGAAGGACTTTCAGAAAAAAAACCTGCCATACAGGGAAACAACACACTCTTGGCCTGTTATCTAGCCGAGGGGGGGGGGGGTCAGTTGACCGAGTTCTACCTCTGGTCAAACCACTACCTCTTCTTGAATGTGTTCTTGGAACGGATTCATCCCTCTCTCCACTGCTGAGCTCGCTAGATGAGCCACCGTGCCAGGTTGGATCTTTGGCCTCCTCATCTACCATGATGTTTTCCAATTCCTCAATCTGATCCTTCTTGTAAGTTGTGATTTGAGGCTGACCTGATGGCAGCTGTGCCTCATTGATATCCTCCACCTCTTCAGGCATAAATTGATCTTTCCCAATATGGCTTTCACCTGGCCATCGGCGCTCAAAGTTTTGGGCATCACTGCACTCCACCTTCTCATGACCCTCTTTAATGGTGCACGTTGAGATACCTGACAAATTACAAGGGAACGTAAACAGTTCCTCAGAGTGGCCAGTGCAGGGGTCATGTGTCTTCTTGGACTCTTGATTGTGGGAGGAAGAAGGATCAGGTTGAGGATTCAGAGGCCCACCCTCTTGTCTACTGAGACTGGACCGTGTGGAAGACTTTGTGGTGCTTCTTTTCAACACACTTGAGCCTTTGTCTGCCATCCAACCCACAGCAGTCAGCCTTTTTTGCAGTTGATGATGAGGTTTGTGGACATGTCAGGAGGAATTTTGGTCCACTCCTATTTGTAGATCATCTCTAAATCATTAAGATTTTGAGGCTGTCGCTTGGAAATTCCTGTGTCACATGCCTCCACTGCCCAGTCTGCCACCCTAGAATCGGTGGATGACATGGGCATGGGCACAGGGACACGTGGATGCTGGTCGTAATTAAGGAGAAATGGAGTCTGCCCGGTGGAGTCGGCTACGGCATTGTTCAAAGCAAATTTCGCCCAAGGTAACAAAGATGCCCAGTTATCCTGCTTAGCGGAGACAAAATGTCGCAGGTATGTGACCAAAGTCTACCAACGAATTTGTCTCGGGATGGTACGCAAAAGAGAGATTCAGCTCAATGCTGAGTAAACAACAGAGCTCTCTCCAAAACCGAGAAGCAAACTGGGGACCCCGGTCACTGACAATTTTGTCAGGCATGCCATGTAGACGGAAAACATGTTTAATGAACAACGCCACCAAGGCCCGTGCAGAAGGTAACCGTGGAAGCGGCACCAAGTGCACCATTTTAGAAAAATGGTCAGTTGACTACCCAGATAATGGTGCAGCTACGAGACTTGGGTAAGCCCACCACGAAGTCCATCCCGACCATTTCCCAGGGCCTGTCTGCCACCGGCAGGGGGTAATTTAGCCCAGCAGGCCGTTGGCGAGGAGACCGATTCTTGGCGCAGGAGATGCACTTCTGAATATAGTCTCTAACATCATGGGCCATATGCGGCCACCAGTACGTCCTCGTCAGAAGCTCAGATGTCCTTTTGATCCCAAAATGTCCACCCACCCTGGACAAGTGAGCCCAAGAGAGAACCTCCAGTTGCAAATTAGATGGCACAAAAGTCTTGCCCGGAGGGACAGACTCTAGAGACACCGGAGCCACAGTTCTCAGACTCTCAGAGGGAACAATTAGCTGAGGCTCCTCCTCCTCTGACGATACCACGGAGCGGAAGAGAGCATCATCACGAATGTTCTTCTCCCCAGATAGAAAATGAAGGGTGAAGTGGAAGCGGGAGAAGAACAGGGGCCATCTGGCCTGGCGAGAATTCAGCCGCTGGGCTGTCTGCAAATATACCAAATTCTTGTGGTCGGTGTAGACTTGGAAGGGAAACGAGCCCCTTCCAGAAGGTGTCTCCATTGTGAAAAAGCCAACTTCATAGCTAGCAACTCCCTGTCCCTGATGGAGTAATTCCTCTTCACGGGTGTAAAGGTCTTGGAGAAAAAGAAGCAAGGATGCTTCCAACCTTGAGCATCCTTTTGGAAGAGGACTGCTCCTGCACTGACAGAAGAGACATCCACCTCCATTATAAACAGCTTATCTACATCGGGTAGATGTAGAATGGGAGTGCTAGCAAAATGGGACTTAATAGAGAGGAAGGCCTTAGAGACCTCCTCCAACCACAATTTGGGATTTGCTCCCTTCTTGGTGCGGGCAACCAGAGGAGCTACCAAAGTTGAGAAGTGAGGAATGAACTGGCGATAATAGTTGATGAACCCCATAAAGCACTGCACCGCTTTGAGATAATGGAGTTCCTGCCAGACCATAACAGCCTGTAGCTTGGCAGGATCCATAGCCAATCCTTGGGCCAAGATGATATAGAACAGGAAAGGCAAAGACTCTTGCTCAAACACACACTGTTACAACTTGGCATAGAGGGAGTTTGCCTGCAAACATCTCTCCGGTGGGAGTCTATATCTGAAGAGTAGATGAGAATATCATTCAGATAGACTACAACCGAGGTGGAGAGCATATCTTGGAAGATATCATTCACAAAGTCTTGGAAAATGGCTGGGCATTACAGAGCCCGAAGGGCATCACCAGGTATTCATAGTGCCCATGCCTGGTGTTAAAAGCTGTCTTGCATTCGTCCCCCTCACAGATGTGAATCAGGTTGTAAGCACCCCGCAGATCTAGTTTAGTAAATACCCTTGCTCCCCGAAGCCTATCAAAGACCTCAGATATAAGGGACAGTGGGTACTTGTTCTTAACGGTGATGGTGTTAAGACCCCTGTAATCTATGCATGGATGTAATTCTCCATTCTTCTTCTGCATGAAGAAGAACCCAGCCCCTGCAGGTGACACTGAATTCCTAATGAATCCTCTTGCCAGATTCTCCTGGATGTACTGAGACATTGCTTCAGTCTCCGGGAGAGATAACGGGTAGACTTGACCCCTTGGAGGCTCAGCAACAGGCAAGAGGTCAATAGGACAGTCATGGGGCGGTGAGGCGGAAGGGTCTCTGCAGTAATTTTGGAGAACACGTTCGCATAGGGACAATATTGCTTGGGGAGAGAGGAAAGATCTGCGGGTACCTCAGTAGTAGCAACCTGAATGCACTTCCTCTGACATCCACCCTCACAAGATTCACTCCATCCCAAAATTCTGCCTGTGGACCACTCTATATGAGGGGAGTGGTACCGTAGCCATGGTGTCCTTAACTGGACCTCATCAATTCCCTCAGGAATGACGAGTAAAGAAATAATCTCCTGATGAGATGGCGACATAGATAGAGTAAATGGGATGGTCTAGTGTGTTATCTGTGGGGGCAGTGTTGACCCATTCACCACTCGTACGGTCACTGGTTTAGCGAGCATCACCAGGAGTATTGCATGTCATTGGGCGAAGGCAGATGACATAAAATTTCCCTCCACCCTGGAATCCACGCAAAGCTCTACCGAAAGAGTGGATGAGCCTATAGTAATTGTCCTCTTAAAGGACAGTTTGGAGGAAAACATCGCCATGTCTAGTGTACCTCCTCCTACAACCACTAGATGCTGACGTTTTCCCGACCACTGGGAACATCTGGAGGCAAGATGTCCTGACTGCCGGCAGACATGACAGACCTTGAGTGCATGAGCGGTCCGAGACTTAAATCCCGCTCGTGACACCTCCATGGCCTCATGTGACTCGGGTGCCTGGACCGGAGATCCCAAAGGTTTGGCGAAGGTGGGAGCCTGCCAAAACCTCTGCCTACACTGGGCTCGCTCCAACCTTCGTTCGTTAAAGCGAGGATCTATGTGAGTAGATACAGCTATTAGCTCCTCCAGTGTGGCGGGAATCTCCCTAGTGGCCAATGCGTCCGGCACATGGTCAGCCAGCCCCCTCTAAAATACAGGGATGAGGGCTTTATCCGACCACTCCAGCTCAGATGCTAAAGTCCGGAAGTGGACGGCTATATGGCTGACCATGGGCGAGCCCTGAGTCAATGCCAACAGTTGGAGCGCCGTATCATGGGTGACTCAAGGTCCTAAAAAGACCTGTTTCAGAGTGCTCAAGAACAGCGGAGCACTCTACACCACATGATCGTCACGCTCCCACAGCGGCGTAGCCTACTCCAACACCCTGTCCGACAGGAGAGATATAATGAATCCCACCTTTGCCTGCTCTGTGGGAAAATGTTCAGCCAGGAGCTCTAGGTGTATTGCGCATTGGCTCATGAAACCCCTGCAAGATTTACTATCACCAGAGTATTTATCTGGCACACAGAAACTAATACCCTAACTAGGGTTGGGCTTGCTCTGGAACTCTTCTTTGCTAACTGCACACATGAAGGAACCAGATGCTAAGCCAAGACTAATTGCCCCCCCTGACACTAGCTGCCTGCCTGAGTGTACAGCCCCAAAGCTAAACAGACTCACACCACATATATACAGATAGTTCTCTTGTGTCTACAAGACTGGGGAGTTCCACCACTCCTCTTGGGCTATCTGCACAAAAGCTGTTCTACCCTGTATGCACACATGGATTTTTCCTCTCTGAACCCTGTTCACACAGGTTATATACAGATGATCAGGTTTTTAAATACATCAGATAGGGATTGCATACATTAGTTAGGACTGCTCTGATAAGGGTATACCGTGAAGATTGGTAGAGCAGCTTAGTATACATTTTTTGCAAAAAAAGTATCAACCAAATACCCTGTTTTTTACATCTTTTACTAGCACTTGCGGATTACTGCAACATTTTTTCAAACTGAGTGTTTTTGGTTTTACTATTCTCTTTTGTGTCTTCAGGTTTCTTGGTGGTGTGTGAACATGATCATACAGACTTGTTCACTGTGCAAGTAGCCCATGTGTTCCTGTTTCCATAATTGTTCTCTTGTGTCTACAAGACTGGGGAGTTCCACCACTCCTCTTGGGCTATCTGCACAAAAGCTGTTCTACCCTGTATGCACACATGGATTTTTCCTCTCTGAACCCTGTTCACACAGGTTATATACAGATGATCAGGTTTTTAAATACATCAGATAGGGATTGCATACATTAGTTAGGACTGCTCTGATAAGGGTATACCGTGAAGATTGGTAGAGCAGCTTAGTATACATTTTTTGCAAAAAACGTATCAACCAAATACCCTGTTTTTTACATCTTTTACTAGCACTTGCGGATTACTGCAACATTTTTTCAAACTGAGTGTTTTTGGTTTTACTATTCTCTTTTGTGTCTTCAGGTTTCTTGGTGGTGTGTGAACATGATCATACAGACTTGTTCACTGTGCAAGTAGCCCATGTGTTCCTGTTTCCATAATTGTTCTCTTGTGTCTACAAGACTGGGGAGTTCCACCACTCCTCTTGGGCTATCTGCACAAAAGCTGTTCTACCCTGTATGCACACATGGATTTTTCCTCTCTGAACCCTGTTCACACAGGTTATATACAGATGATCAGGTTTTTAAATACATCAGATAGGGATTGCATACATTAGTTAGGACTGCTCTGATAAGGGTATACCGTGAAGATTGGTAGAGCAGCTTAGTATACATTTTTTGCAAAAAACGTATCAACCAAATACCCTGTTTTTTACATCTTTTACTAGCACTTGCGGATTACTGCAACATTTTTTCAAACTGAGTGTTTTTGGTTTTACTATTCTCTTTTGTGTCTTCAGGTTTCTTGGTGGTGTGTGAACATGATCATACAGACTTGTTCACTGTGCAAGTAGCCCATGTGTTCCTGTTTCCATAATTGTTCTCTTGTGTCTACAAGACTGGGGAGTTCCACCACTCCTCTTGGGCTATCTGCACAAAAGCTGTTCTACCCTGTATGCACACATGGATTTTTCCTCTCTGAACCCTGTTCACACAGGTTATATACAGATGATCAGGTTTTTAAATACATCAGATAGGGATTGCATACATTAGTTAGGACTGCTCTGATAAGGGTATACCGTGAAGATTGGTAGAGCAGCTTAGTATACATTTTTTGCAAAAAACGTATCAACCAAATACCCTGTTTTTTACATCTTTTACTAGCACTTGCGGATTACTGCAACATTTTTTCAAACTGAGTGTTTTTGGTTTTACTATTCTCTTTTGTGTCTTCAGGTTTCTTGGTGGTGTGTGAACATGATCATACAGACTTGTTCACTGTGCAAGTAGCCCATGTGTTCCTGTTTCCATAATTGTTCTCTTGTGTCTACAAGACTGGGAAGTTCCACCACTCCTCTTGGGCTATCTGCACAAAAGCTGTTCTACCCTGTATGCACACATGGATTTTTCCTCTCTGAACCCTGTTCACACAGGTTATATACAGATGATCAGGTTTTTAAATACATCAGATAGGGATTGCATACATTAGTTAGGACTGCTCTGATAAGGGTATACCGTGAAGATTGGTAGAGCAGCTTAGTATACATTTTTTGCAAAAAACGTATCAACCAAATACCCTGTTTTTTACATCTTTTACTAGCACTTGCGGATTACTGCAACATTTTTTCAAACTGAGTGTTTTTGGTTTTACTATTCTCTTTTGTGTCTTCACATATATACAGAGTGGTAGAGTACCCACTGGCAACAGCCAAACACAAATGATACTAGCACATGTTCGTGCAGCCATGCGAACCTTTTATAGTTGTAGCTCTCCAGGACCTTCCTAGTGGACCAATAGGAGCTGCTACAGGACCTTAACGTGTGACCCTTGACTTCCAATGAGAGGTCTTCCCTTGGACATGCTCAGAAGGAGAAAAGCAGGACTTAGTCCCAGGAGCGCCTGCTCGCCGCTGAACAGTACTGGTTATAATGGCTGAACCTGGAAGGGCAGCAATAACCAAATGTGCAGTATCTGTCCAAGCTAGGCGCTGGGACCAGCAACTCCACTGAGCAGGTTCCACTGAGGCTGAGGAAGAATGGGAGACCGCAGCGGACATGGTTCGAGATTCCCCCTGTGCAGCGGCAGGAACTCGACACCTAACAAGTGGAAATGCGATAATTTACCGAAGTGTGACTGATTTTCGCTGACTTTGTGTAAAACTGCTTGTGAAAGCTAACATGAATATGAATATGCTACGTTCATGCCAAATTTGAGATTGGCATATGTTTTCCATACATGTTCACTCATCTCTTTCAAAGACGTCTGAAGGAGGCCTTGCTACAATTCTCTGGAGCCTTTACATATGGTGATTTGGAGATCTCCTTGCAGATCAACCACATTCAGTTCCGTTGAGCTGACCTCTAACATTGGGCAGGTGAGAAAGTGCATATATAGGGAAAGTAATTTTGATAATGCAGGAAACACCTATTAAGTAAAAAAAAAGTTACCTGATCATATTATTTTGTATATGAAACAAAACTGTGATAGCGAGAATCTGTCTTTTGCCAGGTTTTGCAGAATATCAAAATCTGCCAAACTATGACTCAGAGTTTACCCAGAGAGATAACCACTTTTTTGGCGTATCTGTAAATGATCAGTTCCTTAATAATTTTTAGAAAGACACTGCTTTGTCTGGGCACCCGAGAATGCTAAAACTTCTGAATGTGAAGTCTCTTGGCGATAGGACCTGTCATCAGTGACATATTCTGAGTTTATTCTCTGCAGAAAACGTTCCATAACCATCTCACCACATCATAAAGTCAAAGATAAATAAAATGAAGTGCATTGATGTGCTGTCCACATCATATTATATACAGGTCCTTCTCAAAAAATTAGCATATAGTGTTAAATTTCATTATTTACCATAATGTAATGATTACAATTAAACTTTCATATATTATAGATTCATTATCCACCAACTGAAATTTGTCAGGTCTTTTATTGTTTTAATACTGATGATTTTGGCATACAACTCCTGATAACCCAAAAAACCTGTCTCAATAAATTAGCATATCAAGAAAAGGTTCTCTAAACGACCTATTACCCTAATCTTCTGAATCAACTAATTAACTCTAAACACATGCAAAAGATACCTGAGGCTTTTATAAACTCCCTGCCTGGTTCATTACTCAAAACCCCCATCATGGGTAAGACTAGCGACCTGACAGATGTCAAGAAGGCCATCATTGACACCCTCAAGCAAGAGGGTAAGACCCAGAAAGAAATTTCTCAACAAATAGGCTGTTCCCAGAGTGCTGTATCAAGGCACCTCAATGGTAAGTCTGTTGGAAGGAAACAATGTGGCAGAAAACGCTGTACAACGAGAAGAGGAGACCGGACCCTGAGGAAGATTGTGGAGAAGGACCGATTCCAGACCTTGGGGAACCTGAGGAAGCAGTGGACTGAGTCTGGTGTGGAAACATCAAGAGCCACCGTGCACAGGCGTGTGCAGGAAATGGGCTACAGGTGCCGCATTCCCCAGGTAAAGCCACTTTTGAACCATAAACAGCGGCAGAGGCGCCTGACCTGGGCTACAGAGAAGCAGCACTGGACTGTTGCTAAGTGGTCCCAAGTACTTTTTTCTGATGAAAGCAAATTTTGCATGTCATTCGGAAATCAAGGTGCCAGAGTCTGGAGGAAGACTGGGGAGAAGGAAATGCCAAAATGCCTGAAGTCCAGTGTCAAGTACCCACAGTCAGTGATGGTGTGGGGTGCCATGTCAGCTGCTGGTGTTGGTCCACTGTGTTTCATCAAGGGCAGGGTCAATGCAGCTAGCTATCAGGAGATTTTGGAGCACTTCATGCTTCCATCGGCTGAAATGCTTTATGGAGATGAAGATTTCATTTTTCAGCACGACCTGGCACCTGCTCACAGTGCCAAAACCACTGGTAAATGGTTTACTGACCATGGTATTACTGTGCTCAATTGGCCTGCCAACTCTCCTGACCTGAACCCCATAGAGAATCTGTGGGATATTGTGAAGAGAAAGTTGAGAGACGCAAGACCCAACACTCTGGATGAGCTTAAGGCCGCTATTGAAGCATCCTGGGCCTCCATAACATCTCAGCAGTGTCACAGGCTGATTGCCTCCATGCCACGCCGCATTGAAGCAGTCATTTCTGCCAAAGGATTCCCGACCAAGTATTGAGTGCATAACTGAACATTATTATTTGATGGTTTTTTTGTTTGTTATTAAAAAACACTTTTATTTGATTGGATGGGTGAAATATGCTAATTTATTGAGACAGGTTTTTTGGGTTATCAGGAGTTGTATGCCAAAATCATCAGTATTAAAACAATAAAAGACCTGACAAATTTCAGTTGGTGGATAATGAATCTATAATATATGAAAGTTTAATTGTAGTCATTACATTATGGTAAATAATGAAATTTAACACTATATGCTAATTTTTTGAGAAGGACCTGTAAGAGGGTTACATTACATAGAATATGTTCATTATGCAAAAATTACACAAAAAAACTTACTGTTCTATATCTCTTTTCCTGAAATAGTGTTGTAGTTGTGTGCTAGGAAATGAGAAAGATACCATCTGCTCTGATTATTGGTAACTGCCTGAGTTTTCTTTCCAATGAAGCCCTGAATCTATTGTTTTCATCATTAAACTAAAGCCTCATTGTATCTTGTAAAGAACAAACATATAGACAAATTAAGTAATTCCACAAGGCTCTGTGTCTCTTTATGTTTTAATAAATACAGGATTTAATATGCCAGTTAGTGGGTAAATGTCACCCAGCAGACTAGTGCTTATAATTATATTCTTCTTATACCTCTGGAATCATGAGACAAAGGCTTTTTTACAATGCATTGAAACAATAATCAAGTATTCTTCATTTACAAGTACGCTGTGTGCTGTATATCACGGGATCTCCATTATGGGCACAGTGGCTGCTTCAGCATGATTGTAATCTAACTTCTCCAAAGGAAGCCAGCCAACATGACTCACATAATAATACAATTCAGGCAGAGATTATAATGGTAATAGCCATGTCAACTTTGTGAAGAGCCTTCACTTTTAATCGAGGTCAAAATCAAACATTCGAATACAATGCTTCCCTAACTTCCATCTGTCTTCCTCCTTCCAACCGGCCTTTTCTTTGGAATAAATTAAATGAAACAAATATATATTTCACAGCAAAAACAGAATGCAAATGATATAGTCTAGCACCTTGGAAAGCCAACTTTCTCCATTTCTACGAGTCAGCTCGAAGACATCTGGAAACTGGTGTTCAGTAATTACTCTCTGGTCCTGTCTCGGAAAAAGATTGGTCTCGATTGATGTTGAATGTTGATGTTGTGCTGCAAGTTCTCTCTACATATAGACAATATCTGGCAATCTTGTTCCTGTAATTATTTTCCATCATCATTACTTTATACGTAGCAATCGATTTTTAGGACTGTCTATTGCCATGATAGGATTAACCAGACACATTAGTGGAAAGATCTAGCATGCGGGCCTTACGTGACTATTGAGCAACTCATTTCCTTTACATGCATTCTACAATATGCTTTTTTGATACATTTTATTTCTTTGTTTATCTGTAAAACAGCATATCGTTAGTATATAACATGTCAAAATAAGAGATATCCTCACTTATCTGACTCTGCACATGCAAAAGCAAAACGATTATTTTTTCAGAATGAAGGACAATTCATTTTATGGCTTGCTGTGATTATTTTTAGCGATAACCTTAGACAGATATATGTCATGACAGAGTAACTTATCTTGTTATTACAGACCAGGCTTAAACATTACTTAAGTTACTAGATTGTTGGGAAAACAACTGCACTGTAAAGAGATCCTAATCTCAAACAAAAGTTATTAAACCATGATGAAGTGGGTAGCTCAGAGACTAAAATTCTGCAATTTACTCATTCGCAGTGATACAGTGCTAAGGCATCAATAAAATAGCTGCATGTTGCGTAAAAGTTTAAGTGTGAATCTGCCGTAAATGCCAGTTACATGGTAAACATTTTCCTTTTAACCCCTTACTGATAAAAGGCGTACAGTTATGTCATATACCGGCTCCCTGACTGATGCAGGCTCAGTTCCTGAGCACACATTTTTCCTGGCAGAGGATAGCTGTAATATTCAGCCATCATTTGCCTCTAAAAGCCACATGTGGAGAGGAGTGGAGCTTTTGGCTATTAGTCTATTGATCCCTGACTGCTTGATTCGCAGCTCCCTGGCATTGGGCATGTCATTCTATGAGCCCATCGGAACCTCTGTGAAGCAATTGCGGCATGCCAATGGGTTGCCATGAGGGCTGGAGTCTACTAAAGACCCCTGTGCCTGTCACAACTGTACTTCTGTGAATGCTAGCTTCTAGCTGTGTTCATAGGAGACAGTGATTTTTGCTCTATAAAGCAATACTGTGGTATTATTATTATTATTATTTATTTATATAGCACCATTGATTCCATGGTGCTGTACATGAGAAGGGGTTACATACAAGTTACAAATATCACATACAGTAAACAAACTAACAATGACGGACTGATACAGAGGGGCGAGGACTACTGCATATAGCACAAGTGATTGGATGATTTCAGGATCCAGTCACTTAAGGAAACTAACAAGTACAGTGAGAAGTGAAAAAAGTGACTGTAAAAATATGCAAAAAAAAATAAAAATATATATATACATATATAACAGTTCAACTCACCCTCCTTTTTACCCATTAAATATATATATATATATATATATATATATATATATACCGTATATACTCAAGTATAAGCCGACCCGAGTAAAAGCCATCCCCCTAATTTTGCCACAAAAAACTGGGAAAACTTAATGACTCGAGTATAAGCCTTGGGTAGCAGCAGCTACCGGTAAATGTCAAAAATACAAATAGATACCAATAAAAGTAAAATTAATTGAGACGTCAGTAGGTTAAGTGTTTTTGAATATCCATATTGAATCAGGAGCCCCATATAATGCTCCATAAAGTTTATGATGGGCCCCATAAGATGCTCCATATTAAAATATGCCCCATATAATGCTGCACAAACGTTGATTATGCCCCCATAAGATGCTCTATAAAGATATTTTCCCCATATAATGCTCCACAAATGTTGATAATGGCCCCATAAGATGCTCCATAAAGATATTTGCCCCATATAAAGCTTCACAAACACTGATTATGCCCCATAAGATGTTCCATGTAGACATTTGCCCCATATAAAGCTTCAGAAACATTGATTATGCCCCATAAGATGCTCCGTGTAGACATTTGCCCCATATAAAGCTGCACAAACACTGATTATGCCCCATAAGATGCTCCATGTAGACATTTGTCCCATATGCTGTTGCTGCAATAAAAAAAAATCACATACTAACCTCTCATCGCTCAGGCCCCGGGGACTGGCTATATTCACCTGCTCCCCGTTCCACCGCCGCCGGCCGCCGCTGGGTCTTCCCCGTCCTCTGCACTGACTGTTCAGGCAGAGTGCGGCACGCACACTAATCGCGTCATTGCGCCCTTTGACCTGAGCTATGACTCGAGTATAAGCCGAGAGGGGCAATTTCAGCCTAAAAAAATGGGCTGAAATTCTCAGCTTATACTTGAGTATATATGGTATATATATTTTTAAAGGCACATATGTGGAATTGTTACATCCATAAAAGTCCGATCTATCAAAATATAAAATGTATCAAACCAATTGGTAAATGAAATAATGAAAAAAAATCCAAAAAATAGAAAGGTTGGCTCCGGTCTCAAAAAAACAAGCCCTTATACAGCTCCATAGACTGAAGATGTCATTGATATCAGAAAATGGCGACACAAGCAATTTTTTCTCTACTTAAATAAAAAAAAACAGACTATGCTTGTTTGTTATCTCCGAGATTGTACTAACCTGGAAAATCATATTGCTGGGTAATATGTACCATATAGTGAACACAGTAAATACTTTTTTTTTTTTAAATGTGGAATTGCGCTTTTTTCTAAATTTTACTTGGATTTTTCTCCCGACTTTACATTACATCACATGATAAAATGAACGGTGTCAAAACTCTCTCTGAAAAACAAGATCTCACATGCCTATGTCAACAGAAAAAAAAATGATGACTGTTGGACGAAGGCGAGGATAGACAAACTAGGAAAACAGCCATGTCAGGAAGGGGTTAATAGTTATCATTATAGAGAACTTGTCGTCAGGATTTTGGACTCTTAACTATAGACATAGCTATTATGGTGCTTTGAAGCTGGTTTAAATGATACTTTTTTGAATTAATCCATTTTGTCGTTCCTCTGTAATCAGTCGTGGACATTTTATGCTGATGAGATTGGGCTGGGTGCAGTACTTGGTCTTCTTCTACCATTCTGATCCACTATCCCACCTGCCTCTGATCTATGACTTATAGCTCACTGCTTATTTATGACTCCCCTCCTATGGTTGATATCTCACACAGGTGCCATCACTGCCATCATTGCCAGGGACTGGGCATGTGCAGTAACTTCCTCCCTGAGCCTGCCAGAAAACCCAGATATAGTTCAAATTGGGATATGCTGCTGGGACAGGAGGACAGTGAATCCAGAACTATTTGGAGGTTTTCCACATACAAAGGGCAGCCCCTCTACTTTTAGGCTATGTGCGCATATTGCGGATTTGCTTGTGGAAATTTCTTGGCAGAAAATGCAGTGGAAATTCTGCTAGTTTTTTATGCGGTTTTTAATGCGGTTTTGATGCGTTTATGATGCAGATTTTCATGCAGTTTTGTATGTGTTTTTGTAAGATAAATAAAGATATAGAAAAACATGAAAAGAAAAAGAATATGCACAAATGCAGGGATCACAACAAGTATTTATTGGAGTCCTATACACAGCAAAAATACACCACATTATAAAAACATTTAAAATGCCAACGAGCACTTGACCAAATGTGGTCAGCCCCAACCAAGGCTCACATAGCACAATCGAAACAATAGCATTTAGTAAAGTCAGCACCTAAATAGCTAGAGATAATGTAAACAGTAGAAATATAAATCTGTGCCGTGGCACCATAAATAAACTCCAAAGAAAGGTAGATGGTATGTTGCCAGCACTATTGAAAATAAAAAGGTTATGGTAAGGTGAATGAATACAAATTGACCAATATGAGCAGAAAGTTCTAAACAGTACCCTTTAAAGGGACACTGTCACCTGAATTTGGAGGGAACAATCTTCAGCCATGGAGGCGGGGTTTTTGGGTGTTTGATTCACCCTTTCCTTACCCGCTGGCTGCATGCTGGCTGCAGTATTGGATTGAAGTTCATTCTCTGTCCTCCGTAGTACATGCCTGCACAAGGGAAGATTGCCTTGTGCAGGCGTGTACTACGGAGGACAGAGAATGAATTTCAATCCAATATTGCAGCCAGCATGCAGCCAGCGGGTAAGGAAAGGGTGAATCAAAAACCCCAAAACCCCGCCTCCATGGATGAAGATTGTTCCCTCCAAATTCAGGTGACAGTGTCCCTTTAAGAGATAGCAAAGCTGTTACCAGATAAAGAACCAGCTAGTACGATCAAAAGGAGTGCAGGGCAGCTAAGAATAACCATTTGGAAATAAGGTGATAGGTGCAGTCTGGGGGTGAAGATATATTATTAATAAAAAACTTGTGATGTAATTTCCTTGCTCAACTTCTTCAGCCATTAATATTAAATAAAAACACACACACACCCACACACAGTCACCAGCCTATGTAGGAGTATTTACATAATTAACCTACACATAAAAAAAGCAACTGTTACTAAAATCTTGGGGGTCCTCCGGGGTCTGTCATCCGGTCCTTGGTCCAGGGTCAGTGCTTACACTGCTGGTAAGCCATGCTCTCTGGCATCATTCACTATTGAGCCATTGGCTACTATATACTTCTTATGCCTCCATTGGTTTAAGCTCATCATGCAGCTTATGGCTGATAATATGTATTTTCTCTGTTATTTCTAGTGACATTTTAGCCTTTTTTCTTGGGTGACTTTGGCCAATCTGTATTGTCTTGGTGTTCTGTTAAAGATATGCACTTTATTTCTCTACATGATATTGAATCAATTTTATACTTTGTTTTATGCTATATCACCTGATACTCCCGTTTTCTCCTTTGCTTTTCATGACTCTTTGGAGTGGGTGTTGGTTTGATGGTGGGTCATGATTCATGTCGCCACCCTGGCATTCAGTATACAGCTGGGATTTCTTACAGCCACCCCAGCCTCGCTCTTCCCACTTGCCCGGTAGCTGTGGCAAGTGGGGTTCATATTTGTGGGGTTCATGTCACCTTTGTATTGTCAGTTGACATCAAGCCCATGGCTTAGTAATGGAGAGGCATCTACAAGACACCATTACTAATCCTATAATTATATGGTAAATAAACACACAGCCACAATAAAGTCATTTATCTGAATTAGTCACACAGACTCCTTTATTGAATCTTAATTTTCCATACTTACTGAACGCCTAATCCCAGACGCCCTCGTCTCCTACAAAGAATCAAAAAATAATAAATCAACATATAATACTATCCTGTCAGATGTAGTCCATTTAATACCGAGTGTCCCACGGCGATCTCTCGTGTAGAACAGTCACATAGGGAGATGTGACTGCTCTACCCGGCCTCTGGCAATACACAGACAGGAGGTAATCGCTGAGATGCCATGAGAGTTCACCGGAGTTCATCAGCTCTTGTGCTCTCAATTACGGCACTACCACTGTGTAAGAACTTTCCCACGCAGCGGTGCCGTAAGTGAGAGCACCAGAGCTGATCAGTTGATGAACTCCAGTGAACTCTCACTGCAGCTCAGTGATACAATGAGATCGACGTGGGACACTCAGTAATAAATGGACTACGGCGGACAGGAAGTATATGTTGGTTTATTATTTTTGATTGTTTGCAGGAGACGCAGGTGTCGGGGATTAGGTATTCGGTGAGTATGTATTGTTTATGTGAATATGTAAATTATTTAAATGTTTTGATTGAACACAGGCGCTGGATGATGAGACTATTCTCCCATTATCAGTACATGCTGTCTCTGTTTTTTGTGACAACACGTAGCCGGATGGGAGTAGTAGTCCCATCAGATGACGCCTAGGTACACACGTCGCATGGGTACACACACACATACAGACACACAGAGAGACGAACGCACACAGACACACACAGACGCACATATTCTCCGCCCACACACAGATACACACACAAATATTCTCCACTCACACACTCCTCCTCCTTCTGACATAATTTCCCTTTGACAAATCGCAGCGTTCTTGGGCAGCAAATCTGCCTAAAGAGGGGAGAAAAAGTAAATGCATGAACATAGCTCACTCCTGGATGAGAAAAAAAAAACAAAATACTTTACTGAGGACAGAAAAAAAACACCCAAGATGATTAAAAACATGTAAAACAATATGAAACAACACAATCACATCCCTGGAATAAATAGAGTCCATATATGAATCAGTATGAACCGTGACACAGATGAACAAACTCATGAACATACCATAGGGAGTTGTATATAAATGGGACCTTTCCTGCTGCCTTTGGCAGTAAATCTGCAGAAAATCCACAAACCGTTTTTGCTGCGGATTTGACTGACTCAGTGGAAGTCAATGGGTGCAGAAAGGCTGCAGATTGACAAAAAGAATTGACATGTTGCAGAAAATTAAATGCTGCAAATAAAGACAGAAATTTCCAGCTCATGTGCACAATACTTCAGGAATGTCATTGATTAACATTACTTAAATAATCCATTGCACGTTTGGAGCATTTCCGAGCGGAAAAAACTCTGCAGAAAAGCTACAAATCTGCATCATGTGCACATAGCCTTAGACTCTATCCCTACAGAGAGTAACCACAGAATAAAGTCCCATGTACATAATCAATAGTCAGATAATCTGAAATGTTGAATGATAGGGGACTTAGCTCAGAGAATTTCTAAACATTTTTAGCTAGAGTCAATAGTAGCTCGTCAGTGCCAAAACTGAAACTGATGACCATACATAGTTACAGTTAGTACTATACATAGTGATAAAGTGCTGTAGAAAGAGGACAAATTTCCATCAGGTTCATTAGAAGAAAGTGAGAGGATAATAAAAAAGCCTAGGGAATAGGTACAACCATAGTACATGTTATTAAATTGCTCTGAAATAGCAAATTTTCCCACTGGATCCCAATTGTCAATTATCTGGATCAGCATTCTGAACAAAAATCTACTATATAATTGTTTAAGGGTCACTTCTGTCTGTCTGTCTTTCTGTCTGTCTTTCTGTCTGTCTATCACGGATATTCATTGGTCGCGGCCTCTGTCTGTCATGGAAATCCAAGTCGCTGATTGGTCGTGGCAAAACACCCATGACCATTGCCACGACCAATCAGCGACAGGCACAGTCCGGCCGCTCCTTCCTCCCCGCAGTCAGTGCCCGCTCCATACTCCCCTTCAGTCAGCCCTTAGACAGGGTTAATGGCAGCGTTAATGGACCGCGTTATGCCGCAGTGTAATGCACTCCATTAACGCAGCTATTAACTTTGTGTGATCAACTTTTTACTATTGATGCTGTGTATGCAGCATCAATAGTAAAAAGATCTAATGTTACAAATAAAAATAATAATAATAATAAAAAAAGGTTATTCTCACCCTTTGAAGTCGCACGCTGTCTTCGGCAGTGCAAGCTGCAGGTTCCGATGCCAAAGATGCTATGCGAGAAGGACCTGCCATGACGTCTCGGTCATGTGACCGTGACATCATCACAGGTCCTGCGCTCATACCAACCCTGGGACCGGAAGCTGCCACGTGCACCGCACACAGGCGCCAGGACTACAAGGGGCCCTCGGAAAGTGAGTATATGTTTATTTTTTATTTTAAGTCTTTTTTAACCACGCATATAGTGCCCACATTGCTATATACTACGTGGGCTGTGTTACATACTGCGTGGGCTGCGTTATATACTACATGGCTGCTATGTACTACATGGGCAGTGTTATATACTATGTGGGCTATGTTATATACTGCGTGGGCTGCATTATATACTACATGGCTGCTATATACTACATGGGCAGTGTTATATACTGTGTGGGCTGCGTTATATACTACATGGCTGCTATATACTACGTGGGCAGTGTTATATACTGTGTGGGCTGCGTTATATACTGCATGGCTGCTATATATTAAGTGGCCAGTGTTATATACTATGTGGGCAATGTTATATACTGTGTGGGCTATGTTATATACTGTTTGGGCTATGTTATATACTGCATGGCCACTGTTATATACGGCGTGGCCTGTATTAACGCATCGGGTATTCAAGAATATGTCGTGGCCTGTGCTATATACTATGTGGCTGCTATATACATACATATTCTAGAATACCCGATGCGTTAGAATCGGGCCTACATCTAGTGTATACATAATTACAATTCCCCAAAAGTTGTGACTCATTGTAAAATGTAAATAAAAAAGAACGCAATCATTTCAAAATCCCTTATAGTCATATTTCAGTCACAACAGAACAAAGAACACAGATCAGAAGTTGAAAGTTAAGCATTTTTCAAATTTCATTTGAAAAAATTAAAGGGAATGTGCTCTGAGTATAGAGAGCGGCGACTGTTACCACGCACATGGCCCTGACTGACAGCAATTCAGCATTGGGGCCGTCTGTCAGTCAGTGCCAGGAGTACGATTACAGCCACCAGTGACTGATCCAGCAGCGGCACCATCACTATGACTAAAATCTGAATGGTAATGGGAGGACTACAGTTCATTTCCTCTTGGAAATGGGGGTCTAAGTACCAGTGCTGGGCAGGTTCAGAATGCTATTAACCCAGTAGATTAACCACATATCTACAAGTTAATAGAGTTTTTTCCACATGGCAAGCTCCCTTTATCTTATTTAAAAATTGATGGCAGCATTGCCTCTAAAAAAAGTTTGGAGGGACAGGGCAATGTCTCCCATGGTGTAGCATCCCTTCTTCTTTTCGTAACAGTCTGTACATGTCTGGGAAGTGAGGAGAACGATTGCTGGGATATTTCTGACTAAGTTTGAGTAATTCATTAAATTCCAGATAAAATGTTCTGTTGAGCAGGGGATTATTGGGGGATTTCAGGTTGTATTGCCATAATAGCAGGACATTTTCTATTTATTAGAATGTATTCATGAATGCTGATTAAATGGATTTGTAAACCTTAATTTTATTCCATTTCATTAATTTTACTCAAAGCTGTGATGTTGATTTGTTTGATAACCATTTATTAAACTGATGGGTTTGCTTGGTGTACTGACCATCAATTTCTATTCAGTATGAAATTCTCACGCTCTCCCTTAGAAGAGAAAACCGTGTCCAACTAAAACAAGTCTGGGAAAGTTTCATCAGTTTTTCCTTTATTTTATTTTTTTTATGACTTAATAAAATTACGACATGCGCTGTGACTTTGTGTGCATTTTTCCCGAAATGGCCTTCATCAGACCCAGACATCAAGGCCTAGAGTAAAGATGCACTGGGTCTCAATAGTCAGTGAAAAGGAGATGCACCGAAAACTGGACAGGGAACCTAAAAAGCGGAGGTGCCAGTATGTATTTTTAATCTTTTTATGACCCTTTATGAATGAGCAAAATGGGAAAATTCAAATCCACTCCAATATGTTTGATCACCTCTACCTATGAGTTAATGTCTTTTTTAATACATGATAATATCCTGTTGGCCTTGGAAGCTGCTGTGATATAAAAAGGTATATAATAAGGATGAGCAGATCTTCAATATTCAATTTTGCCAACTTCGCTGAATTTTCTCAAAAAATGTATATTGCAATACTGCAAAATCTTCAATTGTTTGTAAATATGTATATAATAATTGGTGGTCTACTAGGAGGAGTGTATTGAACCCAATGTGTGCTCTCCAATGCAAACACAGCCCTATTAATATCAAAGTGACCTCAACCTATCTGACTACAGGAAAAAGGATGATAACCATGGGTTAACAACAGCCTATTTAATAGCACAATGCAGTGTAAGACTTTTTAGGCTATTTATATTGTAAAAATAGTCAAAAAATTATCCCTTTTTGGGGGCATATGGGGCATGGGGGCATTTACACACACTGTGTAAATGTAAACAGACGTGGCTTTTTCACACGGGGTGATTTAAAAAATTATCCTTGTTTGGGGAGTGTCAGAGCTTCTTCCTAAGCTAAATGAAGGAGCAATTGATTTTCACAAACTGTCCAAAATATATTACATTATTTACAGAGCAAAAACTGTTGTACCATTCTGAAAGTCAAGAAGTAATCACTTCTCAACTGGTGCAAAAAATTATTCCTCTTTCAAGATCTGCAACAGGTTTGATATTGTCAAAATGATTGAACAATTACAAAGGCCTTTTATTGAGCCATTCAGAAATAAGTTTTCTTTTTAGGGAGCAGGAATAGGATAGCTGTTTTCAAAGTAAAGAGAAAATAACTTATCAACCAACTTTTCAAAAATGAGTCCTATTTTAGAGCCATTTTTTGCTTGTGCACCCTCAAGTACAAGTGCTTCTCACAAAATTAGAATATCAACAAAAAGTTAATTTATTTCAGTTCTTCAGTACAAAAAGTGAAACATATATTATATAGAGCCATTACAAAGAGAATGATCTATTTCAAGTGTTTATTTCTGTTTATATTGATGATTATGGCTTACAGCCAAAGAAAACCTAAAAGTCATTATCTCAGTAAATTAGAATAATTAACAAAAAACACCTGCAAAGGCTCCCTAATCATTTTAAAGGTCCCTTAGTCTGTTTCAGTAGGCTCCACAATCATGGGGAAGACTGCTGATTTGACAGATGTCCAGAAGGCAGTCATTGACACACTCCACAAGGAGGGTGAGCCACAAAAGGTCTGTTAGGACTGGTGGAATGCACCAAATAGTAATACTAGAGAATATGAGGTGCGTTCGCAGTCCAGGGTCCACCGTACAGAGATGACACCTGCTGCTGAGTAATGGCAGATGGACACTTGCTTATACGTGGGTTAGACCTCACCCAGTGTGAATAGAAGCAAATTCTGTTGCTTCATAGAGTCGCCATAAATATGCTGCGCCCTGTTAGCAGTCACAGGGTGCAGCTGAAAGACACTAGTGGGATACCTATGAATCACCCCCACTAAACTGGTGATTGGATTTGCTTTGACCCTCGGTGGCTTTTGAGCCCGCCCCTGAGGATGCCCTGAGTCAGATGCTGAGTCCAAGCGGGAGTTCCCACCCTACGCTGACCAGCTGTAAGGAAAGCACACTGATTGCGCACGGTGCTGTACAAGCGGGCACTGCGATTAGAAGCTGAAACGTGTGCAAAGTGTGCAGGTTGTACTGTCGGGCGCTAGGTAGCTTACACCATTCGCAAGCAGTCATCAACACAAGGAATGGGAATGAATAAGGAGCTTTCATCCATCGACATACATCCATCTACACACACACATTATCAATTTTATACTAGTGTATGGCTGAGCGGCCATGCAAACCTTTTATAGAAGTAGCACTCCAAGACTTTCCACATGGTCCAATAGGAGCCGCAACAGGACCTGAGCATGTGCCCCGACCTCCAATGGGAGGTCGTCCCGTGGGCATGCTCAGCATGGGAAAAGCTGGACTTAGTCCCAGAAACGCCTGCTCACTGCTGATCAGTGCTGGCTACAAAGGCAGAGCCTGGAAAGGCAGCAGTAACCAAGCGCACAGTATCAGCTTGAGTCAGACGCTGGGATCTACATCTCTGCTGAGCAGGTTCCATTGCAGCTGGAGGAGAATGGGAGACTGCAGTAGACATGGTTCGAGATTCCCCCTGTGCAGCGGCAGGAACTCGACACCTAACAAGGTCATTGCTAAAGAAGCTGACTGTTCACAGAGTGCTGTATCCAAGCATAATCTCGACATTTAACAAGGTTATTGCTAAAGAAGCTGGCTGTTCACAGAGTGCTGTATCCAAGCATAATAGTGGAAAGTTGAGTGGAAGGAAAAAGTATGATAGAAAAAGGCGCACAAGCCACCGAGATAACCGCAGCCTTAAAAGGATTGTTAAGAAAAAGCCATTCAAAAATTTGGGAGAGATTCACAAGGAGTAGACTGCTGCTGGAGTCATTGCCTCAAGAGCCACCACACACAGATGTATCCAGGACATGGGCTACAAGTGTTGCATTCATTGTCACAAGCCACTCATGACCAATAGACAACGCCAGAAGCGTCTTAGCTGGGCCAAGAAGAAAAATAACTGGACTATTGCTCAGTGGTCTAAGGTGTTGTTTTCAGATGAATGTAAATTTTGCTTTCCTCTGCCGAGAATCCTTTGGAGATGGAAAATTCATTCTCCAGCAGGACTTGGCACCTCTCTGCACTGTCAAAAATACCAATACATGGTTTAAAAACAACAGTATCACTGTTTGATTGGACAGCAAACTCACCTGACTTTAACCCCATAGAGAATCTATGGGGTATTATCAAGAGGAAGATGAGAGTCACCAGACCCAACAATGCAGATGAGCTGAAGGCTGCTATCAAAGCAACGTGGGCTTCCATAACACCTCAGCAGTGCCACAGGCCACACCGCATTGATGGAGTAATTGATGCAAAAGGATCCCCGACCAAGTATTGAGAGTGCATTTACTGAACATATATTTCAGTAGGCCAACATTTCAGATTTTAAAATCATTTTTTAAGGTTGGTGTTATAAAGTATTCTAATTTTAGAGTTTTCATTGGTTGTAAGCCATAATCATCGACATTAACAGAAATAAACACTTGAAACAGATCACTTTGTTTGCAATGACTCTATATAATACATGAGTTTCACTTTTTGTATTGATAAACTGAAATAAATTAACTTTTTGATGATATTCTAATTTAGTGAGAAGCACTTGTATGTTTCCCAGCAGTAGTACATTACAGTACAGGGCTCTCAAAATCGACTGGGTAAATGGGTGCATATAGAAAAAAATTGTTTTTGACAAGCTGCATTCTTTGCCGGACATGTTGACACTTTCAATGATGCCGTTTTGTTTTCTATAAGACTTTTTGATCTCATTTTTTAGTCCATATTGTATTTCACTATAATGAAAAAGTTACATTTTTGGCATGCATCTTCTTTTTTAACAATGTTTATGCTGTCTATTGCATGGCTTATGGTACAGTTTTATAGATTGTACTGTTCTGTATGTTGAGATGCCAATATGTATATTTTTTAACTTTCATTTTGACATCAAATAGCTTTTTTAGTGGCAAAATATTTTTCTGTTACAATTTTCATATTTTGAGTTGATATATTTTTTAATTTTCACAATTCTTTTTATTCCTAATTGACCTAATACATTAACCCCTTCAAGACCCAGCCTATTTTGACCTTAAAGACCTTGCCGTTTTTTGCAATTCTGACCAGTGTCCCTTTATGAGGTAATAACTCAGGAACGCTTCAACGGATCCTAGCGGTTCTGAGATTGTTTTTTCGTGACATATTGGGCTTCATGTTAGTGGTAAATTTAGGTCAATAAATTCTGCATTTATTTGTGATAAACACGGAGATTTGGCGAAAATTTTGAAAATTTCGCAATTTTCACATTTTGAATTTTTATTCTGTTAAACCAGAGAGATATGTGACACAAAATAGTTAATAAATAACATTTCCCACATGTTTACTTTACATCAGCACAATTTTGGAAACAAAATTTTTTTTTGTTAGGAAGTTATAAGGGTTAAAATTCGACCAGCGATTTGTCATTTTTACAACGAAATTTACAAAACCATTTTTTTTAGGGACCACCTCACATTTGAAGTCAGTTTGAGGGGTCTATATGGCTGAAAATACCCAAAAGTGACACCATTCTAAAAACTGCACCCCTCAAGGTACTCAAAACCACATTCAAGAAGTTTATTAACCCTTCAGGTGCTTCACAGCAGCAGAAGCAACATGGAAGGAAAAAATGAACATTTAACTTTTTAGTCACAAAAATTATCTTTTAGCAACATTTTTTTTATTTTCCCAATGGTAAAAGGAGAAACTGAACCACGAAAGTTGTTGTCCAATTTGTCCTAAGTACGCTGATACCTCATATGTGGGGGTAAACCACTGTTTTGGCGCACGGCAGGGCTTGGAAGGGAAGGAGCGCCATTTGACTTTTTGAATCAAAAATTGGCTCCACTCTTTAGCGGACACCATGTCACGTTTGGAGAGCCCCCGTGTGCCTACAAATTGGAGCTCCCCCACAAGTGACCCCATTTTGGAAACTAGACGCCCCAAGGAACTTATCTAGATGCATAGTGAGCACTTTGAACCCCCAGGTGCTTCACAAATTGATCCGTAAAAATGAAAAAGTACTTTTTTTTCACAAAAAAATATTTTAGCCTCAATTTTTTCATTTTCACATGGGCAACAGGATAAAATGGATCCTAAAATGTGTTGGGCAATTTCTCCTGAGTACACCAATACCTCACATGTGGAGGTAAACCACTGTTTGGGCACATGGTAAGGCTCGGAAGGGAAGGAGCGCCATTTGACTTTTTGAATGAAAAATTATTTCCACAGTTAGCGGACACCATGTCGCGTTTGGATAGCTCCTGTGTGCCTAAACATTGGCGCTCCCCCACAAGTGACCCCATTTTGGAAACTAGACCCCCCAAGGAACTTATCTAGATGCTTATTGAGCACTTTAAACCCCCAGGTGCTTCACAGAAGTTTATAACGCAGAGCCATGAAAATAAAAAATAATTTTTCTTTCCTCAAAAATGATTTTTTAGCCTGGAATTTCCTATTTTGCCAAGGATAATAGGAGAAATTGGACCCCAAATATTGTTGTCCAGTTTGTCCTGAGTACGCTGATACCCCATATGTGGGGGTAAACCACTGTTTGGGCGCACGGCAGGGCTCGGAAGGGATGGCACGCCATTTGGCTTTTTAAATGGAAAATTAGCTCCAATCATTAGCGGACACCATGTCACGTTTGGAGAGCCCCTGTGTGCCTAAACATTGGAGATCCCCCAGAAATGACACCATTTTAGAAACTAGACCCCCAAAGGAACTAATCTAGATGTGTGGTGAGGACTTTGAACCCCCAAGTGCTTCACAGAAGTTTATAACGCAGAGCCATGAAAATAAAAAAAAAAAATATTTTCTCAAAAATGATCTTTTAGCCTGCAATTTTTTATTTTCCCAAGGGTAACAGGAGAAATTTGACCCCAAAAGTTGTTGTCCAGTTTCTCCTGAGTACGCTGATACCCCATATGTGGGGGTAAATCACTGTTTGGGCACATGCCGGGGCTCGGAAGTGAAGTAGTGACGTTTTGAAATGCAGACTTTGATGGAATGCTCTGTGGGCGTCACGTTGCGTTTGCAGAGCTCCTGATGTGGCTTAACAGTAGAAACCCCCCACAAGTGACCCCATTTTGGAAACTAGACCCCCAAAGGAACTTATCTAGATGTGTGGTGAGCACTTTGAACCCCCAAGTGCTTCATAGAAGTTTATAATGCAGAGCCGTGAAAATAATAAATAAGTTTTCTTTCCTCAAAAATAATTATTTAGCCCAGAATTTTTTAATTTTCCCAAGGGTAACAGGAGAAATTTGACCCCAATATTTGTTGTCCAGTTTCTCCTGAGTACGGTGATACCCCATATGTGGGGGTAAACTACTGTTTGGGCACATGCCGGGGCTTGGAATTGAAGTAGTGACGTTTTGAAATGCAGACTTTGATGGAATGCTCTGCGGGCGTCACGTTGCGTTTGCAGAGCCCCTGATGTGCCTAAACAGTAGAAACCCCCCACAAGTGACCCCATTTTGGAAACTAGACCCTGAAAGGAACTTATCTAGATGTGTGGTGAGCACTTTGAACCCCCAAGTGCTTCATAGAAGTTTATAATGCAGAGCCGTGAAAATAATAAATACGTTTTCTTTCCTCAAAAATAATTATTTAGCCCAGAATTTTTTATTTTCCCAAGGGTTACAGGAGAAATTGGACCCCAAAAGTTGTTGTCCAGTTTCTCCTGAGTACGCTGATACCCCATATGTGGGGGTAAACCACTGTTTGGGCACACGTCGGGGCTCAGAAGGGAAGTAGTGACTTTTGAAATGCAGACTTTGATGGAATGGTCTGCGGGTGTCACGTTGCGTTTGCAGAGCCCCTGGTGTGCCTAAACAGTAGAAACCCCCCACAAGTGACCCCATTTTAGAAACTAGACCCCCCAAGGAACTTATCTAGATATGTGGTGAGCACTTTGAACCCCCAAGTGCTTCACAGACGTTTACGACGCAGAGCCGTGAAAATAAAAAATCATTTTTCTTTCCTCAAAAATTATGTTTTAGCAAGCATTTTTTTAGATTCACAAGGGTAACAGGAGAAATTGGACCCCAGTAATTGTTGCGCAGTTTGTCCTGAGTATGCTGGTACCCCATATGTGGGGGTAAACCACTGTTTGGGCACACGTCAGGGCTCGGAAGTGAGGGAGCACCATTTGACTTTTTGAATACGAGATTGGCTGGAATCAATGGTGGCGCCATGTTGCGTTTGGAGACCCCTGATGTGCCTAAACAGTGGTAACCCCTCAATTCTAACTCCAACACTAACCCCAACACACCCCTAACCCTAATCCCAACTGTAGCCATAATCCTAATCACAACCCTAACCCCAACACACCCCTAACCACAACACTAACCCCAACACACCCCTAACCCTAACCACAACCCTAATTCCAACCCTAACCCTAAGGCTATGTGCCCACGTTGCGGATTCGTGTGAGATATTTCCGCACCATTTTTGAAAAATCTGCGGGTAAAAGGCACTGTGTTTTACCTGCAGATTTTCCGCGGATTTCCAGTGTTTTTTGTGCGGATTTCACCTGCGGATTCCTATTGAGGAACAGGTGTAAAACGCTGCGGAATCCGCACAAAGAATTGACATGCTGCGGAAAATACAACGCAGCGTTTCCGCGCGGTATTTTCCGCACCATGGGCACAGCGGATTTAGTTTTTCATATGTTTACATGGTACTGTAAACCTGATGGAACACTGCTGCGAATCCGCAGCCAAATCCGCACAGTGTGCACATAGCCTAATTCTAAAGGTATGTGCACACGCTGCGGAAAACGCTGCGGATCCGCAGCAGTTTCCCATGAGTGTACAGTTCAATGTAAACCTATGGGAAACAAAAATCGCTGTACACATGCTGCGGAAAAACTGCACGGAAACGCAGCGGTTTACATTCCGCAGCATGTCACTTCTTTGTGCGGATTCCGCAGCGGTTTTACAACTGCTCCAATAGAAAATCGCAATTGTAAAACCGCAGTGAAATGCGCAGAAAAAAACGCGGTAAATCCGCCATAAATCCGCAGCGGTTTAGCACTGCGGATTTATCAAATCCGCAGCGGAAAAATCCGCAGAGGACCAGAATACGTGTGCACATTCCTAGCCCTAACCCTAGCCCTAACCCTACCCCTAGCCCTAACCCTAACCCTACCCCTAACCCTACCCCTACCCCTACCCCTAACCCTAACCCTACCCCTAACCCTAACCCTACTTCTAACCCTAGCCCTAACCCTAACCCTACCCCTAACCCTACCCCTAACCCTAACCCTAACCCTACCCCTAGCCCTACCCCTACCCCTACCCCTAACCCTACCCCTAACCCTACCCCTACCCCTAACCCTAACCCTAACCCTAACCCTATTCTAACATTAGTGGAAAAAAAAAATTTCTTTATTTTTTTATTGTCCCTACCTATGGGGGTGACAAAGGGGGGGGGGGTCATTTATAATTTTTTTTATTTTGATCACTGAGATAGATTATATCTCAGTGATCAAAATGCACTTTGGAACGAATCTGCCGGCCGGCAGATTCGGCGGGCGCACTGCGCATGCGCCCGCCATTTTGGAAGATGGCGGCGCCCGGGAGAAGACGGACGGGACCACGGCTGGATCGGTAAGTATGATAGGGTGGGGGGGGACCACGGGGGGGGATCGGAGCACGGGGGGGGGGAATCGGAGCGCGGGAGGGGTGGAACGGAGCGCGGGGGGCGTGGAACGGAGCACGGGGGGCTGGAATGGAGCACAGGGGGGTGGAGCGGAGCACGGGGGGGTGGATCGGAGTGCAGGGGGGGTGATTGGAGCACGGGGGGGTGATTGGAGCACGGGGGGAGCGGACACGAGCACGGGGGGAGTGGAGCACAGGGCGGAGGGGAGCCGGAGCAGTGTACCGGCCAGATCGGGGGGCTGCGGGGGCGATCGGTGGGGTGGGGTGGGGGCACATTAGTATTTCCAGCCATGGCCGATGATATTTCAGCATCGGCCATGGCTGGATTGTAATATTTCACCCGTTATAATGGGTGAAATATTACAAATCGCTCTGATTGGCAGTTTCACTTTCAACAGCCAATCAGAGCGATCGTAGCCACGAGGGGGTGAAGCCACCCCCCCTGGGCTAAACTACCACTCCCCCTGTCCCTGCAGATCGGGGGAAATGGGAGTTAACCCTTTCACCCGATCTGCAGGGACGCGATCTTTCCATGACGCCGCATAGGCGTCATGGGTCGGAATGGCACCGACTTTCATGACGCCTACGTGGCATCATGGGTCGGGAAGGGGTTAATGTAGCTAGTCCCATACAGTAATATTCTCCCCCACTTGGTTTCACATACTAATAATAAATGTTCCCTATTCTGGCTCCTATCTTATAATAATATCATCTATCCAGTAATAATGTGTTCTATCATAATAATGTCCACCTGTCCTGGCCCCTTTCCTGAATAGTGTCTATCATCCTAAAATAATGTCCTACTTCATGGGCCCCATATTGACTTAATGTCCCCTGTTCTGGACTTTTTCTTTTATATTATTACCTGTCCTGACCCCCAGACTATAATAATGTTCCCCATCCTGATGCTCTTAGCATACACATTGAAGGAAAAAAATGACTCTTCTCACCTGTCCTTCCTTCTCCATAGCTGGTGTAGGGTCATGAGGTAGCGTATTGCAGTTGCTTTATGAGCCACATATAGTGGGAATGCTGAATCCTCAAATGGCACTGCCTGGCTGGCCCTCACTTTTATAGTTACTATGATAGTACCCCTAATTGGCTGCATTAGACCACATAATGTGATAGCTGCAGGGCATTATGGAGAAACCAGTACTGCTACCATAATATCTTGCATCATTAACCTGCTCTCTTGGTCTTCAGATGTGTGTGAAATGGCGCCAGGCATTAATTTTTTTCAGCAAAATTTGCCAATCAAATTTCAAAGTGTTTAGATTTAAGAAAATTCGTCTAAAAGCGTATAAAAAAAATCAACAGATTTTTATGCAAAAAATAGGCGAGTTTTCATCGGTATTGCCATCTGTATAACATACATGTGTATGGTATTTGTTTTTATACATCAGCAATGAATAAAATTTACATGACCAAATATAGTTTCCTATGTTTAGAATTGCAACACAGCCACAAAAATCAGATAATATGCTGTTGATTCTTTTGGAATCCAATTTTTTTTCAAGTATCTACCAACTTGAATAGGTGAGACTTATCCAAAACATGGAAGAGAATAGTGCATATAGTGATTTCCTCTTGAAAAGCCCTATTAAATAACATTAGAATGTGGTCAGTTTTTCCCACACACAACACTCGAACTTAAATGGATGTCATACAGAACATGATTGTTTTCTAAAGGTCTGTACAGCCAAATAGAGATGAACAGATTGATCCACCGAGGAATGAGTGCATGTCAAATTTCCTATAATTAGCCATTTCATAAGAATTTAAACATTTTGAGTCTCGATTTGTGGTTTGCTCCCAAAAAAACTTGCCTTACATCATTTCCCACACTGCGGAAGCATCAGAAAATGGTATAACGTCATTTTGTGTTGCTGCATGAGCCTGTCCAGAACACCCTGCAGCTATGACATCTTATCATACTTTGTACTGTGGTGGTCAGTACTGGGACCATCAGAGATCAATGGTGCCCAGTGGAGCACAGTTTGTATGACAAAATCACTGGGTAAGTCACTCCTGTAGAGTGTAAGGTCTTCTGGTCAGCAGGATCCTCCCTCTCTCTCATTGGTAATGTGTAAGGGTACCGTCACACTATACGATTTACCAACGATCACGACCAGCGATACGACCTGGCCGTGATCGTTGGTAAGTCATTGTGTGGTCGCTGGAGAGCTGTCACACAGACAGCTCTCCAGCGACCAACGATGCTGAAGTCCCCGGGTAACCAGAGTAAACATCGGGTTACTAAGCGCAGGGCCGCGCTTAGTAACCCGATGTTTACCCTGGTTACCAGCGTAAAAAAAAACAAACAGTATATACTTACCTTCCGGTGTCTGTCCCTTGCCGTCTGCTTCGCTTCCCGCACTGACTGACTGCCGGCCGGCCGTAAAGTGAAAGCACAGCACAGCAGGCTGTGCTCTGCTTTCACTTTACGGCCGGCAGTCAGTCAGTGCGGGAAGCAGACGGCAAGGGACCTGACGGACACCGGAATGTAAGTATGTACTGTTTGTTTTTTTTTACATTTACGATGGTAACCAGGATAAACATCGGGTTACTAAGCGCGGCCCTGCGCTTAGTAACCCGATGTTTACCCTGGTTACAAGCGAACGCATCGCTGGATCGGTGTCACACACACCGATCCAGCAATGACAGCAGGAGATCCAGCGATGAAAGAATGTTCCAAACGATCTGCTATGACGTACGATTCTCAGCAGGGTCCCTGATCGCTGCTGCGTGTCAGACACAGCGATATCGTATGGATATCGCTGGAACGTCACGAATCGTACCGTTGTAGCGATCAAGATGGCACTGTGTGACGGTACCCTAAACTCTTATGGTCAACAGTGTTCTATCAATCACTCTCTCTCCTGTAGAGAGTAATCTCTTATGATCAGCAGGGTCTCTCTCCTATAGAGTTTAAGCTCTTATATTCAAGAGGGTCCTCTCTCGCCTGTGAAGTCTAAGCTCATATTGTCAGTGGCATCCTCTCATTCTCTCCTGTAAAGTGTAAGCCCTTACCATCAGTGATGGTCTCTCTCTCTCCTCTCCCCCACATGTATTTTCCAAGTAATCACAAGCTTTCCAGTATAGAGATTCAAATCAAATTTTGGGGAAAAGTTGACAAATTCGAATTTCAAAAGATTCACTCATCTCTACAGCCAAATTAGCAGGCATTTCTGAATTTGTAACGTAATATGCTGAAATTGCACCGCTTTTTATGTTAAAAATGTAGTGGTAGAAAAGAACTCTAATTTTAAATGCGCTATATTATATCTCTATAGGAGAAGTTCTTATCTTGTTGTTTACATAGTGTTTTTTTTTCTTATTGTAATTACGTCCATCTTTGGCATGCAAGTAAAACGACTGAGATTGGACTGAAAATAACGAAAGATTGATCATGACAGATATTGAATCATTTAAATGTATATGTCCAGAGTTTTGCTCATCTCCCACACTATAATGGAATAAAATTCTAAATAATGTGAATGATGGGTACATAGAGATAAATGATGGATTAGAGAAGATATTCAACTTGGCTGCTTAGGACAACTGGAATGACACAAGATAATCTTTCGACTTGGCCCACTAGTGATATATTGAGAGTAATTCATGTTTCACATATTAAAAGTGCTGGCAACTGGAAATAAAACTATTCTATGTATTGCTTTCCATTAACTGTTCATTATGTGTTGTAAAAGAAGATATTTCATGTAAATTCATCTTATTGTGAATGCTTCAGCAAATGTGCTATTTTGAAGACTACACTGCTGCTCTGTTAATGATAGGTGAGGCAAGATGCAGCTCCTTTATTAATAAGAACCAATGTTTTCTGTGGATCATATTTATGATAGAATCCATATAAAGTTAATTACTCAAGAACATATAATAACTTGATATGTTAATATACTATAGCATTGCAGCAATTTCAAATGTTGCTACCCAAATGCAATGGGACCTTACTGCTGTTGCTGCTTACGCCAACACTGTGCTTGCAGCTGCACTCAACACTATCAATAATATCTTATCAATATCCTTTATTACTTTTGTAAAGCACCAATTCAGTGCTTTTTATTATTGCAGCGCTGGAGTGGTGCTCCTAATCTAATTTCCCTGTTCCTGGAAAGGTTGGAGTGGTGCATCATAGTAACATAGTAACATAGTAACATAGTTAGTAAGGCCGAAAAAAGACATTTGTCCATCCAGTTCAGCCTATATTCCATCATAATAAATCCCCAGATCTACGTCCTTCTACAGAACCTAATAATTGTATGATACAATATTGTTCTGCTCCAGGAAGACATCCAGGCCTCTCTTGAACCCCTCGACTGAGTTCGCCATCACCACCTCCTCAGGCAAGCAATTCCAGATTCTCACTGCCCTAACAGTAAAGAATCCTCTTCTATGTTGGTGGAAAAACCTTCTCTCCTCCAGACGCAAAGAATGCCCCCTTGTGCCCGTCACCTTCCTTGGTATAAACAGATCCTCAGCGAGATATTTGTATTGTCCCCTTATATACTTATACATGGTTATTAGATCGCCCCTCAGTCGTCTTTTTTCTAGACTAAATAATCCTAATTTCGCTAATCTATCTGGGTATTGTAGTTCTCCCATCCCCTTTATTAATTTTGTTGCCCTCCTTTGTACTCTCTCTAGTTCCATTATATCCTTCCTGAGCACCGGTGCCCAAAACTGGACACAGTACTCCATGTGCGGTCTAACTAGGGATTTGTACAGAGGCAGTATAATGCTCTCATCATGTGTATCCAGACCTCTTTTAATGCACCCCATGATCCTGTTTGCCTTGGCAGCTGCTGCCTGGCACTGGCTGCTCCAGGTAAGTTTATCATTAACTAGGATCCCCAAGTCCTTCTCCCTGTCAGATTTACCCAGTGGTTTCCCATTCAGTGTGTAATGGTGATATTGATTCCTTCTTCCCATGTGTATAACCTTACATTTATCATTGTTAAACCTCATCTGCCACCTTTCAGCCCAAGTTTCCAACTTATCCAGATCCATCTGTAGCAGAATACTATCTTCTATTGTATTAACTGCTTTACATAGTTTTGTATCATCTGCAAATATCGATATTTTACTGTGTAAACCTTCTACCAGATCATTAATGAATATGTTGAAGAGAACAGGTCCCAATACTGACCCCTGCGGTACCCCACTGGTCACAGCGACCCAGTTAGAGACTATACCATTTATAACCACCCTCTGCTTTCTATCACTAAGCCAGTTACTAACCCATTTACACACATTTTCCCCCAGACCAAGCATTCTCATTTTGTGTACCAACCTCTTGTGCGGCACGGTATCAAACGCTTTGGAAAAATCGAGATATACCACGTCCAATGACTCACCGTGGTCCAGTCTATAGCTTACCTCTTCATAAAAACTGATTAGATTGGTTTGACAGGAGCGATTTCTCATAAACCCATGCTGATATGGAGTTAAACAGTTATTCTCATTGAGATAATCCAGAATAACATCCCTCAGAAACCCTTCAAATATTTTACCAACAATAGAGGTTAGACTTACTGGCCTATAATTTCCAGGTTCACTTTTAGAGCCCTTTTTGAATATTGGCACCACATTTGCTATGCGCCAGTCCTGCGGAACAGACCCTGTCGCTATAGAGTCACTAAAAATAAGAAATAATGGTTTATCTATTACATTACTTAGTTCTCTTAGTACTCGTGGGTGTATGCCATCCGGACCCGGAGATTTATCTATTTTAATCTTATTTAGCCGGTTTCGCACCTCTTCTTGGGTTAGATTGGTGACCCTTAATATAGGGTTTTCATTGTTTCTTGGGATTTCACCTAGCATTTCATTTTCCACCGTGAATACCGTGGAGAAGAAGGTGTTTAATATGTTAGCTTTTTCCTCGTCATCTACAACCATTCTTTCCTCACTATTTTTTAAGGGGCCTACATTTTCAGTTTTTATTCTTTTACTATTGATATAGTTGAAGAACAGTTTGGGATTAGTTTTACTCTCCTTAGCAATGTGCTTCTCTGTTTCCTTTTTGGCAGCTTTAATTAGTTTTTTAGATAAAGTATTTTTCTCCCTATAGTTTTTTAGAGCTTCAATGGTGCCATCCTGCTTTAGTAGTGCAAATGCTTTCTTTTTACTGTTAATTGCCTGTCTTACTTCTTTGTTTAGCCACATTGGGTTTTTCCTATTTCTAGTCCTTTTATTCCCACAAGGTATAAACCGCTTACACTGCCTATTTAGGATGTTCTTAAACATTTCCCATTTATTATCTGTATTCTCATTTCTGAGGATATTGTCCCAGTCTACCAGATTAAGGGCATCTCTAAGCTGTTCAAACTTTGCCTTCCTAAAGTTCAATGTTTTTGTGACTCCCTGACAAGTCCCCCTAGTGAAAGACAGGTGAAACTGCACAATATTGTGGTCGCTATTTCCTAAATGCCCAACCACCTGCAGATTTGTTATTCTGTCAGGTCTATTAGATAGTATTAGGTCTAAAAGTGCTGCTCCTCTGGTTGGATTCTGCACCAATTGTGAAAGATAATTTTTCTTGGTTATTAGCAGAAACCTGTTGCCTTTATGGGTTTCACAGGTTTCTGTTTCCCAGTTAATATCCGGGTAGTTAAAGTCCCCCATAACCAGGACCTCATTATGGGTTGCAGCTTCATCTATCTGCTTTAGAAGTAGACTTTCCATGCTTTCTGTTATATTTGGGGGTTTGTAACAGACCCCAATGAGAATTTTGTTACCATTTTTCCCTCCATGAATTTCAACCCATATGGACTCGACATCCTCATTCCCTTCGCTAATATCCTCCCTTAAAGTGGACTTTAGACAAGATTTTACATAGAGACAAACCCCTCCTCCTCTCCGATTTTTACGATCCTTTCTAAACAGACTGTAACCCTGTAAGTTAACTGCCCAGTCATAGCTTTCATCTAACCATGTCTCGGTTATTCCCACTATGTCAAAGTTACCTGTAGATATTTCTGCTTCTAGTTCTTCCATCTTGTTTGTCAGGCTTCTGGCATTTGCGAGCATGCAGTTTAGAGGATTTTGTTTTGTTCCAATCTCCTCACTGTGGATTGTTTTAGAAATGTTCTTACCTCCCTTCTGAGTATGTTTTCCTGGGTCGTTTTTGTTCGAGTCTAATGTTTTTCTTCCCGTCCCCTCTTCTTCTAGTTTAACGCCCTCCTGATGAGTGTAGCGAGTCTTCTGGCGAATGTGTGTTTCCCAGGTTTGTTGAGGTGTAGTCCGTCTCTGGCGAGGAGTCCATCATACCAGTAATTCACACCGTGGTCCAGGAATCCAAATCCTTGTTGTCTGCACCATCGTCTTAGCCAGTTGTTTGCATCAAGGATCCTGTTCCATCTCCTGGTGCCATGCCCGTCTACTGGAAGGATAGAAGAAAAAACTACCTGTGCATCCAGTTCCTTTACTTTCTTCCCCAACTCTTCAAAGTCCTTGCAGATTGTCGGTAGGTCCTTCCTTGCCGTGTCATTGGTGCCAACATGTATCAGAAGAAATGGGTGGACGTCCTTGGAGCTGAAGAGCTTTGGTATCCTATCGGTCACATCCTTGATCATCGCACCTGGAAGGCAGCATACTTCTCTTGCAGTTATGTCCGGTCTGCAGATGGCTGCTTCGGTGCCTCTCAGTAGTGAGTCTCCCACCACCACCACTCTTCGTTGCTTCTTGGCTGTACTTTTTGCTGTCACTTGTTGCTGTGTGCCCTTTTCTTTTTTGCTTGCTGGTATTGCTTCATTCTTAGGTGTGCCATCTTCATCCTCTACAAAGATTTGATATCGGTTCTTCAGTTGTGTGGTTGGTGATTTCTCAATGGTCTTCTTGCTTCTTTTGGTCACATGCTTCCACTCATCTGCTTTTGGAGGTTCTCTGACACTTTTTGCACCTTCTGTGACCAAGAAAACCATATAGAGGAAATGCGTATTAAGAACAAATTCTTTATTTGAAATAAATATGAACAGAATATATACTGAAGACCATAGAAAAGCATAAAAAATTAAAAAAGTCTGGTAGCCAACAAAGTGCTCGAAATATGAGCCAAGTAAATATATGCGGCACCCCTCCTGGACAAACAGCATTACTAGTACCTGATAGTCCACATAACAATGTGTTCGTACCCCTGGCACACATCCATATAGTAATTTTGAAGAGCAATCCTTAGAGTAACCTATCGGCCAAAATGGCACATCTAAATGCTCCTACTCAATAATGTCCATAATTATAAGGGTAGTATATGCCAGTATACTCACACGGAGATGATAGTTCTTGCTGATGTCCAGGAGATGGTGCCACAGCCCCTACGCGCGTTTCGGCGGCGTGCCTTCGTCAGGGGAAGACCTGTGACCAGTAGAGATGCTTCTGTTCTGTCTAGAAAGTCTTCATTCTCTTTGATGAGTTTCAAAGTTGCTATTCTTTCTTCCAGACCCCGCACCTTTTCTTCTAAAAGGGCCACTAGTCTACACTTCTGACAGGTGAAATTGGATTCTTCTTTTGGTCGATCTGTGAACATGTAGCACATGCTGCAGCTCACCATGTAGGTTGTCACATCTGCCATGTTGCTCCTAGATCCTGCTGACTTGCTGTGTGTTTTCCTTCTTGTGTAATCTACTCAGCCAAGCTCTCTTGCAATAATGTCCTACAGGCAAAAATTCTTACGGCGCGCGGTTTGGTGATGCTTTCGAAGCAGCTGGTCCCGGCTGTACCCAACGATCTTCTAGCTTAGGGAGACTTCGCTTCTCCCAGAAGGCACCTGGAATATGCAAATTAGCCTCCTGAAGCTTGAATCCCTGGTTTGGTGATGCTTTCGAAGCAGCTGGTCCCGGCTGTACCCAACGATCTTCTAGCTTAGGGAGACTTCGCTTCTCCCAGAAGGCACCTGGAATATGCAAATTAGCCTCCTGAAGCTTGAATCCCTGGTTTGGTGATGCTTTCGAAGCAGCTGGTCCCGGCTGTACCCAACGATCTTCTAGCTTAGGGAGACTTCGCTTCTCCCAGAAGGCACCTGGAATATGCAAATTAGCCTCCTGAAGCTTGAATCCCTGGTTTGGTGATGCTTTCGAAGCAGCTGGTCCCGGCTGTACCCAACGATCTTCTAGCTTAGGGAGACTTCGCTTCTCCCAGAAGGCACCTGGAATATGCAAATTAGCCTCCTGAAGCTTGAATCCCTGGTTTGAGAAGAGGAATGAAACGGACAAATATTTGGGCTCCAATTCTTAAGACAGTTTTTATTAGGAATCTGGTGTAAAATTGTTTGAAATGACACAATATTTTTGCTCAACTTATAGTCACGCAAAAATTTTGCGACATTTATAGTTTTTATGTCAGTCCCAACCAGCTCCATCAAGTATTTGAAAATTGGCAATGCGTTACCAAGAGTGGGCATGGCTGAGTGCAGGGGACAAATTCATCATAATTTACTCCAGAAAACAGGAATACATTAAGACAGAAATTTACTGCAGTATTCGAATGAACCCTGAATGAAGGGTTAATTCGAGTATAATTCTCTAAATTGGTTAAGAGGCATGCACCTCTCAATTAATTTGCTGCATCTTTCTTCTGCCATGCGTCAGTGCTAGATATTTACTCCACTCACAAAAACATCAGGTATTAGAGCTCAAAAGTCCTATATAGAAACACTTCTTTCACAAAGTGTAGACAGGTGACATCCATTTTGGGAGGCAACATGCTTCCTCAAGCATCTAAGTTCAATACTATGTCCACTGTTGCTTCTATACTGTGCAGGTGGTGTTGCTGTCTAGTGGTGATTTAGCAGACTATTGCCTATGAGCTAGTACACAAACTTGTGACAGGTCCTCTATAAATTTAGTGACACACAGTCAATGTCTTCTCTGATTGTAGACATTTTCCTTCTTCTGTATCAAGTCCAGACTGCTACGACATCTTCTCCTACACATAACAGTCTTTGAGATAGTTATACCTGATAAATAAAATAAAATAAAAACACCAGCACTTACCCTACAAAAAAGTTCTAATCGGTAAAACAAAGCCACACGGGCTAAAGGCACAATCTGCCCCTGTGCTTGTGATGTTATAAGAGTGCAAAAACTTGTATAGCCTTGCGCTATCATACTGACATGAATATAGGTATCAAAATGACAAAACTGACCTGGAGAGAGATATGTGGCAAAAACGATACAATAGCACAAGGCTATACAAGTTTTGCAGACTTTGAGATAGTTTTTGCTCTTCACTTCTGCAGCCTATCCCCAGCTTCTATAGCAAGACAAATAAATTCAGACTCCAGACCAAGCCTCTAAATTCTTTCAGACCACAAACCAAATCCCTAAATTAACTTAAAATCCAGAATCTCTGGAAATATTTATTGCCCTTTCCGATAGCATTTCCTTATCATCAGAGGCAGGATTACAATGTCTGGTAACACCTCTATACATAGCTTATGACACAGAATCCACCAATCACAATGGGTGATATCACTGATATCACAGATGACCCTGCTCCTCCCCATCCACAATGACCTTTGCATGTGTTCATTAGATGCTTCAGTACAAAATATATGGTCTGATAATTACATCTAATGTACAAGTATATTTCCTGAAATAGTAGGGAATTAAAGTCTAAAAGGCCGCAATGAACAGTATGAAAATTGTAAGATTTCTAATTTTATTGTTAATAAAAATTGTGTTGTGGAAAGAAAAACATTCCAATTATATTTAACACATAAATCTAATCCCTTTATTGTCAGTATTGCTGTATTGTGCACAGAAAGTGTAAATATATAGGAGTCTATGGCAGAAAAAGAGTTATCATGTTGTAAGGAGGTGTGCAGGTTGCTGGTTTGGGCCCTGCATTCCTGTACATGCCTAACTAATGATACCGGGTACGTTTTGTGTTTACTATGTGCCCTGTGTAATATATGATAGCTGACACTGTATAATATAATAATGGCTGACACTGTTCAGATATTTGTGTGTTAGGGACAAAAATAGGGACAGTCAGTGGCAGTGATAGGTCAGCATTAGTAAGGGTTATGGCAGTGTAGTTGCAGGTTAAAACACTGGGGGGCACTGTAGAGTAGGAGATTAGATTGAGATAAGATCTGGTTCCAGCCAGAGTTGTGACAGTTGAAAAAGGGGCGGGGCCAGTGTAGTGGCAGGAAGAGTGTCTACCTGAGGTAATCAGTCAGTTAGTAGAGTTGAATACAAAAGAAATGACATCCTATACGATAGGGGAAGGAAATAGACAGGTATAAAGTCCACCAATGGGACTAATACTACTCCCCACCATTCACTTGGACATTACCAGGACAAGCTGCCATAAGACATAAACTAAACCAAAAAGCACCCAAGACAGCTATATGTCCAAAATATCAAAAAGCATTTTATTGAAGATATACAATAAAAACAGGTAGGGGGGAAAAACATGGGAAACCATGCGACAGAACAACACACAATGTACCCACTAAAAGCGCCATGGACGGAAAGTAACAACAATAATAAAACTGTACAGACATAGACCTATCATGGCATAGCCAGACATGTGAACAGAATCGGCTAGTAGGATGACATATAGATATAGGGCATATCGAAAATAAGGCAAATAGATATCATAATAACATACCGCTACATATAGGCCCGTCACCACGCCGTCCACCGCTAACCCCGACGCGCGTTTCGGTTACAAGAACCTTCCTCAGGGGGCGTGCCGAAGATCCACGTGTACCGTCTTATATAGTGAGGATAAGACCGCAAAACCGGAAGTGAAAAGACAACGCCACTGCAATAATAATTAACCCAAAGCCTGTAGCGCCGGAAATGGAGGGGCGTCGCAAAAGCGTCGCTATGACAGCGACCATGCTGGCCAGTCATGACGCCTCCGCATCAACCGGAAGTGAAGGGATAACACCACTGCAGTAGTGATTGGCCAAAGACATGTAGCACTATAGCGCCGGAAATAGAAGGGCGTCGCCAGAGCGTCGCCATGACAACGACCACATTGGCCAGTCATGACGCCTCCACTACCATACGTATCGAAACAGCGTACAATACACGGAGGTGAGGGAGCGTTACCATAACGCGGCGTACAAGAGCACCGCCACCCAGTCAGCTGACACCGGAACGCATGGGGCCCCACGTGACCATGCGACAGACTGACCTCAGGGGGCGGCGCACCGGCACCACAGGGCAAAAATAACAAAGGCAAAAGAATGGGCCAAATCGCAGCGGCGATGAACAACAAAATATAAGACGAACAGTGAAAGACATAAATACCTAAATACCGAATGTAGGGCAATATACCACGGTAGGTAACTCGAAAGAAAACAAGTTACGGATAGAATAGACGGAGCCCAGAATCAGAGCATAAAACATATGTATAAAAGATACACTATAAAGTAACATATATGAGAAAGCATATGCAATTATAACAATAATAGATAGTACAGCTGTCAACAATGTTGCATATATATGGGAGTCCAAATAAAAGATGACAATGTACAAAAAGGGAGGACCCCATATCACGCATGTAAGCAAATGTAGTGTCCAGACGTCGAGATGGTCCACAAATAAATGACAGTACTTGATCCGAGCAAAATCCGCCGTTATATCCAATATCATCATCATCTTCTTAAGGGTATAACTTGACCATAAGCCCACAAACAGTATGGTGATACTAAAAAGGAAACACACATATGTTAAAACCAAAAAATAAAAAACAAGGATAACATGGCGCAGCACTGTAAGCACGATAGGTGTGCAGAGGCAGGGCGACTACAAAAAAGGGGCAAAGGAGAGGTTCTCATTAAGTCCATGGGGGTGGACTGTCTTTAAAGTCCATATCCAACGTGACTCCATCATACCCAGCCGTTTGGACAACTGACCCCCCCTGATATTAATCCGGAGGGCATCAATACCACGAACCCGCAACAGCGAGCCATCACAGTCATGGAATAATTTAAAATGTCGCGGTATTGTTTTGAGGGTGGAAGCGTCCACCTGCGTAGCTGCCGCCTGAATGCCCAGGACGTGCTCCCTAACACGGACCTTCAGCTGGCGAGTTGTCAGACCGACGTAAATTAGGCCACAAGGGCAGGTAGCGTAATAAATTACGTATCTTGTTGTACAGGTTATACGTTGTCTGATATCAAACATTCTCTTGCTGCTGGAGTCCGTGAAGGAAGCACTCCTATCGATGTTGGGACAGGCAATGCATCTACCGCAAGGGACGCAACCACCCCCAACCGAGCCAGCATCCAAGAATGTGGATACCCGTGGTCCCACATAATGGCTCCTCGTCAAATGATCTCGAAGATTTCTAGAGCGACGAAAGGTAATCAAAGGTCTATCAGGAAGGAATTTACTAATTATGGGGTCTACCTTGAGAACAGGCCATGCCTTCTCAAGAGCAGACCTCACCATACTAGACTGCGAACTAAAGGTAGTAATAAACTTCACTTGATTGCCCCGGCGTCCAGTATCAGATCTAGTCCCATATAATAGTTGATGGCGTGAAGTATATTTGGCCCTATGATATGCTCTTTTAATAGTTCTGCCACTATAACCACGTGCCAAAAAACGTTCCCTAAGATCCGAAGCTCTTTTCTCAAAATCTACCTCTGTAGAACAAATACGTCGTAATCTCAGGAACTGACCAGTAGGGACAGACCTGATCATATGGGACGGATGTCAAGAAGACGCATGGAGAAGCGTATTAGTAGCCGTTACCTTCCTAAAAATGTCTGTCTGAGCCATATCCGAGGTGTCTCTAGAGATCGTAACATCCAAAAAGTCTATTGTTTCCCTACTCCATACAAAGGTAAGGTGGATGTTACGGTCATTGCTGTTAAGTATAGATATAAATTGCGCAAGGTCGACGGGTGTGCCCTGCCAGACGAAAAAGATGTCGTCGATGTATCGTGTCCACAAAGGGACACGGTCCACCAACCCCTGTTCGTCAGACAGGAAGAGGTCCCTCTCCCACAGCCCCAGGAAAAGACAGGCATACGAGGGCGCAAAAGCAGCCCCCATAGCTGTCCCCTGGAGCTGGAGGTAGAAGGACCCCTATTTTGTTGTTCATCGCCGCTGCGATTTGGCCCATTCTTTTGCCTTTGTTATTTTTGCCCTGTGGTGCCGGTGCGCCGCCCCCTGAGGTCAGTCTGTCGCATGGTCACGTGGGGCCCCATGTGTTCCAGTGTCAGCTGACTGGGTGGCGGTGCTCTTGTACGCCGCGTTATGGTAACGCTCCCTCACCTCCGTGTATTGTACGCTGTTTCGATACTTATGGTAGTGGAGGCGTCATGACTGGCCAGTGTGGTCGTTGTCATGGCGACGCTCTGGCGACGCCCTTCTATTTCCGGCGCTATAGCGCTACATGTCTTTGGCCAATCACTACTGCAGCGGTGTTATCCCTTCACTTCCGGTTGATGCGGAGGCGTCATGACTGGCCAGCATGGTCGCTGTCATAGCGACGCTTTTGCGACGCCCCTCCATTTCCGGCGCTACAGGCTTTGGGTGAATTATTATTGCAGCGGCGTTGTCTTTTCACTTCCGGTTTTGCGGTCTTATCCTCACTATATAAGACGGTACACGTGGATCTTCGGCACGCCCCCTGAGGAAGGTTCTTGTAACCGAAACGTGCGTCGGGGTTAGCGGTGGACGGCGTGATGACGGGCCTATATGTAGCGGTATGTTATTATGATATCTATTTGCCTTATTTTCGATATGCCCTATATCTATATGTCATCCTACTAGCCGATTCTGTTCACATGTCTGGCTATGCCATGATAGGTCTATGTCTGTACAGTTTTATTATTGTTGTTACTTTCCGTCCATGGCGCTTTTAGTGGGTACATTGTGTGTTGTTCTGTCGCATGGTTTCCCATGTTTTTCCCCCCTACCTGTTTTTATTGTATATCTTCAATAAAATGCTTTTTGATATTTTGGACATATAGCTGTCTTGGGTGCTTTTTGGTTTAGTTTATGTCTTATGGCAGCTTGTCCTGGTAATGTCCAAGTGAATGGTGGGGAGTAGTATTAGTCCCATTGGTGGACTTTATACCTGTCTATTTCCTTCCCCTATCGTATAGGATGTCATTTCTTTTGTATTCATTACTGCTTCTTTCTGTGTTATGCACAGGTTTGTGTGATGTCATTATGGACTTTCGGGCCAAAGAACAATCATGGCTTAACCAGATGGACCAGGTCTTTGGGGGTAGTGGGAATGGTGTGCAGCGGCTGGGCGACTCCAAGTGGGATGAGGGATTAATGTCCATGAAGACTATGATTTCTAAACGTACCAGAATGTGGCTGAATAGGTCGTTTATGGAGAAATATGTGGAAAATAAGATGATCCCTAGGGGCCTTCGGGTCCGCGTGATTCCATCATACCCGGTTGAGGATGCTGAGTTTGTCACCAAATGGGAGGAGGCTTGCAATACATGTTCCTTTATTCTCATGCAATTACTTATCAACCTGAATACCACTAGTATTACTGCACTGGATAATCAGATTGATCAGGCACAGGTGGAGATACGTGCAGGATGTCCAGTGGAAAAAATTGAACAGTTTGATAAAGAAATGGATAAATCCATGGATACACTTGTTAAAAAAATTCAAGAGTCCCAAATTATTAAATATAATAGGGACATCAAGGACTATCAAACAAAAAAAGTATATTTATGGAGAAGTAAAAATGCTAATGGCATCCATAGGACTATATCGAATGCCTCTATATCCTCTGCCAGTGAACACTCCGATAGCTCATCTGTTTCTGTTGGTGCAGTAGGTGGTCTCGATAGAACTAGATTTCGAGATCATACTTTCCATCCTTACAAAAGATCTGCTGCAGTACCAGCTTTCTCCAAGAATAAGGATAATAAGGTGATCAATCTGAGTAGTTATAGTCTGTCTGATGCCGATCTGCGGCTACTCGGGAGGGGTCTGTCCTTTTCACCTTCATCTAAATTTGATGTTTTCACAGCGGTGAAGGACCTTAATATGTTCGCTAGGTCATTGCTGTTTAAGCAACATTTTTTTAATAATGATTTGCATTTACACTTCCCCACAGAGGAGGAACAAGATGCACTGAGGATCTTGGAGGAGTTGGCAGTCGAGCATCTACATGAAGGGGGTAAGATTCCTCCTTCTATACGCCCTCACTCTAGGAAGTTTCCCCCTTTATCATCATGTGCCAATATAGATCTATTTGTCCGGGTGGTGACGGAGGAGCTCAATAAAATTCCTGGTTTTATTCCTTTTGACAATCTATCGTGGGAGGAGAGATCTAGACTTCGGGTTCTGCGGGAACTGCCTGACGTGGTAGTTAAACCAGCGGACAAAGGTGGCAACGTCGTTCTGTGGCCTGCAGTCATGTATGAGAGGGAGGCTTTCCGACAATTAAATAATACTACATGTTATAAAAAACTGACATATAACCCCCTCTCTACATACTGCACTCAGCTTGATACCATCATTAAGCGGGCACTTCAGAACGACGTTGTCACAAAGGAACTCGCTTCAGCACTGGTGGTATCTGAACCCACCATTGCCACTTTGTATCTCCTCCCGAAGATACACAAGAGTTCCACGTCGCCACCCGGTAGGCCAATTGTATCTGGCAGGGGAAACTTCCTTGAGAATATCAATAGATGGATCGATTTCCACCTCCAACCATTGGTCTCCAGTCTTCCCTCCTTTTTGAAAGATACTGGGGAGTTATTGCGCAGGGTCGACGGTTTGTGTTTTGGTAGTGATACTCTACTAGTTTCAGCAGATGTTGAGTCCCTCTACACGAATATTAGACACAGTGATGGCATTGCAGCCGTCAGATATTATCTTGAGACTTCCACATTATCCCGTGGTTTGAGGGACCTTCTGCTGGAGCTACTGGAGTTCACTCTTACCCACAATTTTTTTGTGTTCAAGGGGTCCTTCTACCTCCAGCTCCAGGGGACAGCTATGGGGGCTGCTTTTGCGCCCTCGTATGCCTGTCTTTTCCTGGGGCTGTGGGAGAGGGACCTCTTCCTGTCTGACGAACAGGGGTTGGTGGACCGTGTCCCTTTGTGGACACGATACATCGACGACATCTTTTTCGTCTGGCAGGGCACACCCGTCGACCTTGCGCAATTTATATCTATACTTAACAGCAATGACCGTAACATCCACCTTACCTTTGTATGGAGTAGGGAAACAATAGACTTTTTGGATGTTACGATCTCTAGAGACACCTCGGTTATGGCTCAGACAGACATTTTTAGGAAGGTAACGGCTACTAATACGCTTCTCCATGCGTCTTCTGGACATCCGTCCCATATGATCAGGTCTGTCCCTACTGGTCAGTTCCTGAGATTACGACGTATTTGTTCTACAGAGGTAGATTTTGAGAAAAGAGCTTCGGATCTTAGGGAACGTTTTTTGGCACGTGGTTATAGTGGCAGAACTATTAAAAGAGCATATCACAGGGCCAAATATACTTCACGCCATCAACTATTATATGGGACTAGATCTGATACTGGACGCCGGGGCGATCAAGTGAGGTTTATTACTACCTTTAGTTCGCAGTCTAGTATGGTGAGGTCTGCTCTTGAGAAGGCATGGCCTATTCTCAAGGTAGACCCCATAATTAGTAAATTCCTTCCTGATAGACCTTTGATTACCTTTCGTCACTCTAGAAATCTTCGAGATCATTTGACGAGGAGCCATTATGTGGGACCACGGGTATCCACATTCTTGGATGCTGGCTCGGTTGGGGGTGGTTGCGTCCCTTGCGGTAGATGCATTGCCTGTCCCAACATCGATAGGAGTGCTTCCTTCACGGACTCCAGCAGCAAGAGAATGTTTGATATCAGACAACGTATAACCTGTACGACAAGATACGTAATTTATTACGCTACCTGCCCTTGTGGCCTAATTTACGTTGGTCTGACAACTCGCCAGCTGAAGGTCCGTGTTAGGGAGCACGTCCTGGGCATTCAGGCGGCAGCTACGCAGGTGGACGCTTCCACCCTCAAAACAATACCGCAACATTTTAAATTATTCCATGACTGTGATGGCTCGCTGTTGCGGGTTCGTGGTATTGATGCCCTCCGGATTAATATCAGGGGGGGTCAGTTGTCCAAACGGCTGGGTATGATGGAGTCACGTTGGATATGGACTTTAAAGACAGTCCACCCCCATGGACTTAATGAGAACCTCTCCTTTGCCCCTTTTTTGTAGTCGCCCTGCCTCTGCACACCTATCGTGCTTACAGTGCTGCGCCATGTTATCCTTGTTTTTTATTTTTTGGTTTTAACATATGTGTGTTTCCTTTTTAGTATCACCATACTGTTTGTGGACTTATGGTCAAGTTATACCCTTAAGAAGATGATGATGATATTGGATATAACGGCGGATTTTGCTCGGATCAAGTACTGTCATTTATTTGTGGACCATCTCGACGTCTGGACACTACATTTGCTTACATGCGTGATATGGGGTCCTCCCTTTTTGTACATTGTCATCTTTTATTTGGACTCCCATATATATGCAACATTGTTGACAGCTGTACTATCTATTATTGTTATAATTGCATATGCTTTCTCATATATGTTACTTTATAGTGTATCTTTTATACATATGTATTATGCTCTGATTCTGGGCTCCGTCTATTCTATCCGTAACTTGTTTTCTTTCGAGTTACCTACCGTGGTATATTGCCCTACATTCGGTATTTAGGTATTTATGTCTTTCACTGTTCGTCTTATATTTTGTTGTTCATCGCCGCTGCGATTTGGCCCATTCTTTTGCCTTTGTTATTTTTGCCCTGTGGTGCCGGTGCGCCGCCCCCTGAGGTCAGTCTGTCGCATGGTCACGTGGGGCCCCATGTGTTCCGGTGTCAGCTGACTGGGTGGCGGTGCTCTGGTACGCCGCGTTATGGTAACGTTCCCTCACCTCCGTGTATTGTACGCTGTTTCGATACTTATGGTAGTGGAGGCGTCATGACTGGCCAGTGTGGTCGTTGTCATGGCGACGCTCTGGCGACGCCCTTCTATTTCCGGCGCTATAGCGCTACATGTCTTTGGCCAATCACTACTGCAGCGGTGTTATCCCTTCACTTCCGGTTGATGCGGAGGCGTCATGACTGGCCAGCATGGTCGCTGTCATAGCGACGCTTTTGCGACGCCCCTCCATTTCCGGCGCTACAGGCTTTGGGTTAATTATTATTGCAGCGGCGTTGTCTTTTCACTTCCGGTTTTGCGGTCTTATCCTCACTATATAAGACGGTACACGTGGATCTTCGGCACGCCCCCTGAGGAAGGTTCTTGTAACCGAAACGCGCGTCGGGGTTAGCGGTGGACGGCGTGGTGACGGGCCTATATGTAGCGGTATGTTATTATGATATCTATTTGCCTTATTTTCGATATGCCCTATATCTATATGTCATCCTACTAGCCGATTCTGTTCACATGTCTGGCTATGCCATGATAGGTCTATGTCTGTACAGTTTTATTATTGTTGTTACTTTCCGTCCATGGCGCTTTTAGTGGGTACATTGTGTGTTGTTCTGTCGCATGGTTTCCCATGTTTTTCCCCCCTACCTGTTTTTATTGTATATCTTCAATAAAATGCTTTTTGATATTTTGGACATATAGCTGTCTTGGGTGCTTTTTGGTTTAGTTAGTAGAGTTGAGCAGAGCTGTCAGGATGTGAGAGGAACGAGTCTGTGAGGATTGTTCTAGAAGATTAGAAAGGTGACACGTCCATCTTCGTGACTGGTGTGATCTGGGCAGTTGGAGAGGTCAGCAGTTGGGCCTTTGGGAACTCCCGTGATGTCCGGGACCTACAGTCCGACAAGGATTAGAAGCGTTATCCTGTAATTTCACCCAAGGAAGGGGAAAGTGGACGAGGAGCACCGGAGATCAGCTAGACAGGCAATCCAGAGAACTGCGAAAATGGAGATCACGGTTCCAGACGAAGTGTTGTTAAGAAAGACCAGGAACAGCTTAGAAAGTGAAACATCTGTGATATGTGAAGACTGTTGGTCAGTGTCTGTAATGAAGCTGAATAAGCTCAGTAAAGTTTTGTTGTAAATGAATCTGGACTTTGAGACTCTGTGTGTTGCTGAAGAAAGCTGGGACTCTGCAACTTGAGAAAAACTCTGACCTACAGGAGGGTGAAAAGCACAACACACACAGCACACCAGAAAAAGGACATTTTATTAATGCAGCGGGGCACCGGGGTGTATTGAAAGAGCAGCAGCCCCACGGTACAACTACCACCCAGGCCCCCGTTACAATGTTAATTTAAAAGTCTCCAATAATCTAGGGCAGAGAAAGGTTATATTCCAGAATCAGTGATGGTTTAGTGGAGAAAGAAGGTTAAAGGGTTTTTCCAGTTCATGAAAGTCAATTGCCCATTATTAGGACAGGCCATTAATATTAGATTGTTGGAGTCTGACTCCTGACAGCTGTTTCAAGGATTAACCCCTTTCTGACACTAGACGTACTATCCCGTCAAGGTGGGGTGGGCCCCTATGACCACCGACGGGATAGTACGTCATATGCGATCGGCAGCGGTCACAGGGGGAGCGCCGCCGATCGTGGCCGGGTGTCAGCTGTTTATCGCAGCTGACATCCGGCACTATGTGCCAGGAGCAGTCACGGACCGCCCCCGGCACATTAACCCCTGGCACACTGCGATCAAAGATGATCGCGATGTGCCGGCGGTACAGGGAAGCATCGCGCAGGGAGGGGGCTCCCTGCGGGCTTCCCTGAGCCCCCCGCAGCAACGCGATGTGATCGCGTTGCTGCGAGGGTCTTACCTCCCTCCCTGCCTGCTCCAGCCCCGGATCCAAGGCTGGCCGCGGATCCGGGTCCTGCAGGGAGGGAGGTGGCTTCACAGAGCCTGCTCAGAGCAGGCACTGTGAAGCCTGCAGCACTGTAAGTCAGATCAGTGATCTGACAGAGTGCTATGCAAACTGTCAGATCATTGATCTGTGATGTCCCCCCCCGGGACAAAATAAAAAAGTAAAAAAATAAAAAATTTCCAAATGTGTAAAAAAAAATAAAAAAAAATATTCCTAAATAATGAAGAAAAAAAAAATATTATTCCCATAAATACATTTCTTCATCTAAATAAAAAAAAAAACAATAAAAGTACACATATTTAGTATCGCCACGTCCGTATTGACCCAACCCATAAAACTGGCCCACTAGTTAACCCCTTCAGTAAACACCGCAAGAAAAAAAAAATACGAGTCAAAAAACAACGCTTTATTATCATACCGCCAAACAAAAAGTGGAATAATATGCGATCAAAAAGACATATATAAATAACCATCATACCGCTGAAAACGTTATCTTGTCCAGCAAAAAACGAGCCGCCATACAGCATCATCAGCAAAAAAATAAAAAGTTACAGTCCTGAGAATAAAACGATGCAAAAATAATTATTTTTTCTGTAAAATAGTTTTTATTGTATAAAAGCGCCAAAACATAAAAAAATGATATAAATGAGGTGACGCTGTAATCGTACTGACCCGAAGAATAAAACTGCTTTATCAATTTTACCAAACGCGGAACGGTATAAACGCCTCCCCCAAAAGAAATTCATGAATAGCTGGTTTTTGGTCATTCTTCCTCACAAAAATCGGAATAAAAAGCGATCAAAAAATGTCATGTGCCCGAAAATGTTACCAATAAAAACATCAACTAAAAACATCAACTCGTCCCGCAAAAAACAAGACCTCACATGACTCTGTGGACCAAAATATGGAAAAATTATAGCTCTCAAAATGTGGTAACGCAAAAAATATTTTTTGCAATAACAGCGTCTTTCAGTGTGACGGCTGCCAATCATAAAAATCCGCTAAAAAACTTTCTATAAAAGTAAATCATCACCCCCTTAGTTAGGGAAAAATTTAAAAATGTATTTATTTCCATTTTCCCATTAGGGCTAGGGCTAGGGTTAGGGCTAGGGTTAGGGTTAGGGCTAGGGTTAGGGCTAGGGTTAGGGTTAGGGCTAGGGTTAGGGCTAGGGTTAGGGTTAGGGTTAGGGCTAGGGTTAGGGCTAGGGTTAGGGCTAGGGCTAGGGTTAGGGCTAGGGCTAGGGTTAGGGCTAGGGTTAGGGTTAGGGTTAGGGCTAGGGTTAGGGCTAGGGTTAGGGTAGGGTTGGGGCTACAGTTAGGGTTGGGGCTAAAGTTAGGGTTAGGGTTTAGATTACATTTACAGTTGGGAATAGGGTTGGGATTAGGGTTAGGGGTGTGTCAGGGTTAGAGGTGTGGTTAGGGTTACTGTTGGAATTAGGGTTAGGGGTGTGTTTGGATTAGGGTTTCAGTTATAATTGGGGGGTTTCCACTGTTTAGGCACATCAGGGGCTCTCCAAACACGACATGGCGTCCGATCTCAATTCCAGCCAATTCTGCGTTGAAAAAGTAAAACAGTGCTCCTTCCCTTCCGAGCTCTCCCGTGTGCCCAGACAGGGGTTTACCCCAACATATGGGGTATCGGCGTACTCAGGACAAATAGGACAACAACTTTTGGGGTCCAATTTCTCCTGTTACCTTTGGGAAAATACAAAACTGGGGGCTAAAAAATAATTTTTGTGGGAAAAAAAAAGATTTTTTATTTTCACGGCTCTGCGTTATAAACTGTAGTGAAACACTTGGGGGTTCAAAGTTCTCCCAACACATCTAGATGAGTTCCCTGGGGGGTCTAGTTTCCAATATGGGGTCACTTGTGGGGGTTTCTACTGTTTAGGTACATTAGGGGCTCTGCAAACGCAATGTGATGCCTGCAGACTATTCCATCTAAGTCTGCATTCCGAATGGCACTCCTTCCCTTCCGAGCCCTCCCATGCGCCCAAGCGGTGGTTCCCCCCACATATGGGGCATCAGCATACTCAGGACAAATTGGACAACAACTTTTGGGGTCGAATTTCTCCTCTTACCCTTGGGAAAATACAAAACTTGGGGCTAAAAAATAATTTTTTCGGGAAAGTTTTTTTTTTTTTCCACGGCTCTGCGTTACAAACTGTAGTGAAACACTTGGGGGTTCAAAGCTCTAACAACACATCTAGATGAGTTCCTTAGGGTGTTTAGTTTCCAAAAGGGTGTCACTTGTGGGGGGTTTCTACTGTTTAGGTACATTAGGGGCTCTGCAAACGCAATGTGACACCTGCAGACCATTCCATCTAAGTCTGCATTCCAAATGGAGCTCCTTCCCTTCCGAGCCCTCCCATGCGCCTAAACAGTGGTTCCCGCCCACTTATGGGGTATCAGTGCACTCAGGACAAATTGGACAATAAATTTTGGGGTCCAATTTCTCCTGTTACCCTCGGGAAAATACAAAACTGGGGGGTTAAAAAATTATTTTTGTGGGAAAAAATTTTTGTTTTATTTTTACGGCTCTGCATTATAAACTTCTGTGAAGCCCTTGGTGGGTCAAAGCACTCACCACACATCTAGATAAGTTCCTTAGGGGGTCTACTTTCCAAAATGGTGTCACTTGTGGGGGGTTTCTACTGTTTAGGTACATTAGGGGCTCTGCAAACGCAATGTGACACCTGCAGACCATTCCAGCTAAGTCTGCATTCCAAATGGCGCTCCTTCCCTTCTAAATTTTGGGGTCCAATTTCTCCTGTTACCCTCGGGAAAATACAAAACTGGGGGCTAAAAAAATATTTTTTGTGGGAAAAAATGTTTGTTTCATTTTTACGGCTCTGCATTATAAACTTCTGTGAAGCCCTTGGTGGGTCAAAGCGCTCAAAACACATCTAGATAAGTTCCTTAGGGGGTCTACTTTCCAAAATGGTGTCACTTGTGGGGGGTTTCAATGTTTAGGCACATCAGTGGCTCTCTAAACGCAACATGGCAAGGACGCATTGTGCTTGTGTGGCGCCCCAAGGTCCTGGTCATCACAGTGGTATTGCTGTCCTCCAGGGGAGAGTGATACTACGTTCGGAGGCAAAGAAGGATAACTGCATCCAGGTACCACAAAAATTTTCAAAATTTTCGCCAAATTTCCATTTTTTTCACAATTAAACGCAGGTAATATCAAAGAAATTTTACCACTATTTACCACAATATATCACAAGAAAACAGTGTCATAATCACCAGGATCCGTTGAAGCGTTTCACTGTGATGACCAGGACCTTGGGGCGCCACACAAGCACAATGCGTCCTTGCCATCTCTGCAGCTCAGTAGTCACAGTAGCAGAGTGAGTGTCAGTAGTGTGCAACCTCACCACTTAATTGCACGTTGGAGCAAGGAAATGATGAGCTCTTCCCTACCTCCCAGGACTGCAGTGTAACTCAGTTGTATTCATGATATGAATACATCTGAGCACAGGGAAAAAGGGAGTTGCATGCTGTGCAGTCCTGGCTTAACCACATGTGCACTCTGATATACTTAAGGGTAGCATAGCTCCAGGTGATCACCCCCCGGCGGGCCCCCTGAGCACGAGGCCCGAGGCAACAGCACCCTCTGCCTTATACTTGTTCTTTGACATCACCCTGTGCCCTGTTAATGTACCCTGATATCACTATGCATTAGATTTATCATCCTTATGTTAAGAAATCAATGAAGGCATTACGTCATGAATGTTTGTCAGGGAGCAAAAAAGGCACAATATTTTGGAGGGGCAGAAAATCAAATACAGATTCTATTAAGAGGGGGGGGGGTGTTATGCAGCTGTCTAGGTCCCGAAACTTATAGGGGGTGTTAACCCCTTTACCCCCAAGGGTGGTTTGCACGTTAATGACCGGGCCAATTTTTACAATTCTGACCACTGTCCCTTTATGAGGTTATAACTCTGGAATGCTTCAACGGATCCCAGTGATTCTGACAATGTTTTCTCGTAACATATTGTACTTCATGATAGTGGTAAAAATTCTTTGATAGTACCTGCGTTTATTTGTGAAAAAAACAGAAATTTGGCGAAAATTATGAAAATTTCGCAATTTTCCAACTTTGAATTTTTATGTAATTAAATCACAGAGATATGTCACACAAAATACTTAATAAGTAACATTTCCCACATGTCTACTTTACATCAACACAATTTTGGAACCAAATTTTTTTTTTGTTAGGGAGTTATAAGGGTTAAAAGTTGACCAGCAATTTCTCATTTTTACAACACCATTTTTTTTAGGGACCACATCTCATTTGAAGTCATTTTGAGGGGTCTATATGATAGAAAATAACCAAGTGTGACACCATTCTATAAACTGCACCCCTCATGGTACTCAAAACCACATTCAAGAAGTTTATTAACCCTTCAGATGTTTCACAGGAATTTTGGGAATGTTTAAATAAAAATGAACATTTAACTTTTTTCACAAAAAAATTAATTCAGCTCCAATTTGTTTTTATTTTACCAAGGGTAACAGGAGAAAATGGACCCCAAAAGTTGTTGTACAATTTGTCCTGAGTATGTTGATACCCCATATGTGGGGGTAAACCACTGTTTGGGTGCATGGCAGAGCTCGGAAAGGAAGGAGTACCATTTGACTTTTCAATGCAGAATTGAGATGGGACACCATGTTGCTTTTAGAGAGCCACTGATGTGCCTAAACATTGAAACCCCCCACAAGTGACACCATTTTGTAAAGTAGACCCCCTAAGGAACTCATCTAGATGTGTTGTGAGAGCTTTGAACCTCCATGTGTTTCACTACAGTTTATAACGTAGAGCCGTGAAAATAAAAATTCTTTTTTTTCCCACAAAAAATATTTTTTTAGCCCCCAGTTTTGTATTTTTCCAAGGGTAACAGTTGAAATTGGACCCCAAAAGTTGTTGTCCAATTTGTCCTGAGTACGCTGATACCCCATATGTGGGGGGAACCACCGTTTGAGCGCATGGCAGAGCTCGGAAGGGAAGGAGCGTCATTTGGAATGCAGACTTAGATGGATTGGTCTGCAGGCGTCACATTGCGTTTGCAGAGCTCTTGCTGGAAGGCATGTTGTGGCAGGCTCTTGCTGGAAGGCAGGCAGGCTCTTGCTGGAAGGCAGGCAGGCAAGACTACTGCTGGCAGGCAGGCAAGGCTCTTGCTGGAAGGCAGGGTGTGGCAAGTCTCTTGCTGGAAGGCAGGCAGGCTCTTGCTGGAAGGCAGGCTGGCAAGGCTACTGCTGGCAGGCAGGCAAGGCTCTTGCTGGAAGGCAAGGTGTGGCAGGTTCTTGCTGGAAGGCAGGCAGGCTCTTGCTGGAAGGCAGGCAGGCAAGGCTACTGCTGGCAGGCAGGCAGGCAGGCAGGCAAGGCTCTTGCTGGAAGGCAAGGTGTGGCAGGCTCTTGCTAGAAGGCAGGCAGGCTCTTGCTGGAAGGCAGGGTGTGGCAAGACTCTTCCTGGAAGGCAGGGTGTGGCAAGGCTCTTGCTGGAAGGCAGGCAGGCTCTTGCTGGAAGGCAGGGTGTGGCAGGGTGTTGGCTCTCTTGCTGGAAGGCTGGAAATGAGTGAGGGCCTCAATGGCATTCTTTTATATATGTGTCCTGGGGGCAGCCCTATAGGTTCAGAGCATTCTCAGATGAAAAAACTGGATCAGGCCGCTGGATCCACCTTTTTCCCGATCCGGCGCATTCTGGCATCCATAGACATGCATTGTTGCGAAAAGCCGGAAGAGCCGGATCCGGCCCTTCCAGCTTTTTCGCCGCAGACAAAAAACGTTACAGTAGATGTTTTTTCCAGATGCCGGAATCGAAATGTTCGCCGGATCTGGAAAAAAAAGGAAGGAACGCTAGGCCATCCGGCGCAATCCGGCGCTAATACAAGTCAATGGGGAAAAACCGGTTCCCGTTTTTATTTTTGCCGATTCTGTTTTTTCTGAAAAGAGCCGTAATCAGCCGGAATGAAAAAACCTGATGTGTGAAAGTAGCCTAACATCTGTTGTACCCAGTAAACTAAATAAGCTAAACTAAGTAACACAGTAAACTAAGTGATACATCGCTGGAATTAGGGTCTCTTCCCCCTCATTAAGCTGCTGTCAGATTAAATAGCAAAAACCTGGTGACAGATTTCTTTTAATTCGGCACTGGACACTGAGTCATTTTATATATTTTATCTTCTCTAGATTTAAAGGGTTATTGTGCTTGTTAGAAGCCATATTTTCCTCTACACACGAACAATTTCTGCAACCAAGCTGTTATAAAGCTGGTAGCATCCTATGTAATTTTCTCTCATAAAATCACTGTCTATGCATTTTAAGAAGTGGGCATTTCAGAAAAGCTTCTTATCTAGTGGATGAAATGCTTTATTATCCAGACACAAGTTGACCGGCTTTCCTATCAGATGCTAGATAACAATCATGCTGAAATAGCTCCTGATGGAATGGATCCAGCTCTCAATAAGAAGAATGTTACATTTCTACTCCTGCTTGTTTTATCTGTTTGGGCTGAGGTGGTTTGATAAAGAGAATTGTACACATGGCAGGTAATCATAATCACCAACTACTATCAGCAGTATGAATTTTACACTAGACTTCACTATGGCATAAAGATTAGTATATAGGAAATTATTATTACATATTAGGTAACAACGAAAAGCTGCCATGGGAGATAACTCATTTCAGACAACAAAGATTTGCTGTACACACTGTATACCACCGACATATTGTACAATTGCCACCATTTCTACTAGAACTATTTGCTGTACACTTGCATTGTGTGTCAGTGACATCATTGTATGTCTCCGTCAGTCATCATATATCCATTTTTCTTCTAAAGTAAACCTGGGTTACACAAGAGAATAGATAGGAATGTATTTATTATGATGGAATATAGGCTGAACTGGATGGACAAATGTCTTTTTTCGGCCTTACTAACTATGTTACTATGTATGTTATGATTTAATCATATCTCAAAGTTGCCTAGGTTGTAGCATGTATGGTATGTGCTGGACATAGATCCAGAAAATTTTGACAGAATTTCGCCTGATATTCTCATTTCTTTGGGAACCAATCTGTCCCTATACATCTTCAGCTACACAAAAAGTGATTGAACAGGTAAGAGTTATAGAGTTAAGCCAGCGTCACACTAGAAATACGGATGAGGGAGAGGTGCAAAAACAACGCATTGCACTCGGACCAATGTTTCACTAAGGGGCAGCTTCCATCAGCTGTATATTTCTCGGCCGTATTTTATGGGCTGAGAAAATCGCAGCATGCTGCCATTGTCAGCGTATTCCTCCAAAAATACGCCAATGCAGGTCTATGGGGGCGAGAAAAATAAATATTACATACGGACCATGCTTGTGACTTGCGAGAAATACGAAGACTTTTCCAGGTGACAGGAAATGGGCCAAGCCATTATCAGGAAGCTTAGACATGCTAATTAGCTCAAAAACCACACCAGACATCCGGGAAGAACGCCTCCACGGAGTCCTGCAGCATGTCTACGTACATAAATGTAGAGATGCTTATCGTTCTGGTCCAAGAAAGGCCATAAATTTGGGATCAGAGAGATGCACATTATTCCGACCGGGCCAGAAAAGAGGTGGAATGGAGGAGGATCTGTGGGCTACTGTTTGGAGATTTTGTGGACCGTCCACGTGAGGGACAGGAGCAAATTAGTAAGTTCTCTCATGTTTTATAAATCATATTAACTGCATTAAATAACATGTTTTCACGCTATCCCCTTAAATCCTATTATGTGTATTTTTTGATCATTCTGTATAATCTAGATTATGTTTATAAATGACACCTTACTATGTTATGAGACGCTGGCCCAGCATCCTCACCCAATAGAGGCGGGAAGGTCAGCAGCAGGCCAGGAGTGGTGATGTAGCACCGACACCTGGCATTTCTGACTTCCATTATGGACCTCGGACCGTAAGTACATATATCACACCACATTACACATATGCTATTTATGGTCATATCTCCAACCTTTTTTTTTAATTAAATTTCATAACAGAACTCAGTCCAACCTCACTGAGAGGGAGACAGGGCCGGATTCTGAGCCCATTATAGATCCGGTCAGAGAAGGTGAAGAGGTAGCTGGCCCATCTTCTGTGCCTTCCAGCTGCATCGCCCAAGCTCCACCTGCACCAGCACCAGTACCTGCAACAGTACATGCACCAGGACCTATACCAGCAGCTACACCAGTACCCGGCAGCCTTGAGGAACCAGGCAACAGCAGCAGCCCTACTGTTCGTCTTGAGGGATCCCCCCAGCCTGCTGTTATATCCCACCGTGGGCGACGAAGGTGAGAGATCCCTGCTTCTGATACCAGGAGGCATGTTGACATGGGGGTGCTCAATTACCTGTCCAGGACTGCCCTGGATGAGGGTGAGGAGGCATATTCCCGTAGTCTGGCCCGGTACCTCCATCCCTTACCCCGTGAGGTGAAGCTACATGTGTGAGGATCAATTCAGATCCTCATTGATGCATGCACACACCCCAATACCCCATATGAGGTATTTGAGTTCTTGGAGAGGTGGCAGCTATCACCCAGTAACCTGTTCCGAGTTAACCCCAACAAAAGATGTGCATGGTCAATATGGATCTGAGGCACCTCCTCCACAGGTGCCTACACCTCAACCCATTCCCCCCCAAACCAACCTTGGCCACAACAGGCCCAAATAGCATCCTGTAACCCACCTGCCCAATATGGCCACTTGTACAGACCCAGTGTTGGAGGCTGGTCCCAACCTGGCTTTGGACGACATGGCCATATTGGGGGTATGAGGCATGTGGCTTCCAGAATCCCTAGGAGTATAATGTAAATTATCCCTATGGACACTTTGCCGCTCAGCAATCTGATCCTTTGCCACATCATACATCATGGCCCAGATTAAGAACCCCCACAGGGTGAAGGACAAGTTGGTCACCAAAGCCAGCAACAAAGAGAGGCTGGACTCCTGCCATCACCTCCACCAACGTACCAAGATTTGTAATTTATTTTCGTATCTGATCTTGCTTTAGAAAATTTATGTTTATGTTTAATTATTTTGTTTTACAAATTTTGAAAAAAAGATATGCCCACATTTCTCTGGGCACAAAAGCCGTATGACGGAAATATGGTTTTCGTTAACAAAAGTTATATTTTGGCTTTATAAAAATGTAAAAAATGCCAAGTTTTGCCTCTTCTTTAATTAATTGCTACAAAATAAAAAAAAACATCTATAACATAAAGTAATTGAACACACACGCAACTTAAAGAAAAAAATGATATTTATATACACAAACATTTTAAACTTACAACATAGATACAGCATGTTCTTGCCAGGGAGTAGCACCCTGAGGTGTCACAAAATAATTAGTGAAAATATCACTTACTTTCAGTCCGGAGCGCGAACGACGCTGAGGGATCACATATGGTCTAAGGCTACCCACATTGCCCAACACAGCTTCAGCACCATCAGATGAGGAGCAATCATGAAGTCGGGTAAAGTTATGTAGGACCACACATGCTTTGATGACCTCATTTACGTTGGCTTCACTCAGCTGAATGGCAGACTGGAGGACCCGCCATTTGGCACAAAAGAATGCCAAAGATGTATTCCACCAGTCGCCGTGCGCGTGATAGGCGCAAGTTAAAGATCCTATGCCGGTGGTCCAGGTTTCAACGGGGATATGGCCTCATTACATGCCTGGTTAATTGAAAGGCCTCATCTGCAATAAGGACATAAGGCACAGAATCTTGATTGGAGCCTGGAAGTTGACGTGGTGGTGGTAGTTCCAACTGGTTATTGCACAGCCGCCGACCCATAATGAAAGAATTGAAGACTCTAGAGTCTCCAGTTCTCCCATAGGCCCCAATGTCTACAATTATAAACCTGTAGTGACATTCAACCAGAGCCAACAACACTACAGAAAAATATTGTTTATGGTTATAGAATTAGGACCCTGAGTTCAGCGGGTTACGCACACGGATGTGCTTCCCATAAAGGGCTCCAATACAATTGGGAAATTGGCAGTGCTCCTCAAATCCCCAGGCAATACGCAACCAGTCTTCCATCTTGGGCTCAGGCATGACCACTTGATGATGTCGTGACCAGATTAATGAACAGGTAGACCGGACTATGCCTGAGATTGTAGACTTCCCAATGAAAAATTCATGATGGATTGCTGCATAGGATAGACCGGATGTAAGTAAGCTAAAAGAAAACAAATGTTAACAAAAAAAACATTAAAATTGGTTCAAGGTTTTAATCCCTTTCTGACCTCGGACAGGATAGTACGTCCGAGGTCAGATCCCCTGCTTTGATGCAGGGCTCCGGCGCTGAGCCCACATCAAAGCCGGGACATGTCAGCTGTTTTGAACAGCTGACATGTGCCCGCAATAGCGGCGGTGAAATCGCGATTCACCCGCCGCTATTAACTAGTTAAATGCTACTGTCAAACGCTGACAGTGGCATTTAACCGGCGTTTCCGGCCATCCGGCCGGAAATGAGCGCATCGCTGACCCCCGTCACATGATCGGGGGTCAGCAATGCATCAGAATGGTAAGCATAGAGGTCCTTGAGACCTCTATGGTTACTGATCCCTGCTAGCTGTGAGCACCACCCTGTGGTCGACGCTCATAGCAAGCCTGTTATTAAGCTACATAGCAGCAATCTGATGATTGCTGCTATGTAGCAGAGCCAATCGAGTTGTGCCAGCTTCTAGCCTCCCATGGAGGCTATTGAAGCAGGGCAAAAGTAAAGAAAAAAAGTTAAAAAAAATATGAAAAAAATAAAAAAAATATAAAAGTTTAAATCACCCCCTTTCGCCCCTTTCGCCCCATTCAAAGTAAATCAATAAAAAAAATCAAACCTACACATATTTGGTATTGTCACGTTCAGAATCGCCTGATCTATCAATATAAAAAGGGTTAACCTGAACACTAAACGGCGTAGCGAGAAAAAAATTAGAAACGCCAGAATTACGTTTTTTTGGTCGCCGTGACATTGCATTAAAATGCAATAACGGGCGATCAAAAGAACTTATCTGCACCAAAATGGTATCAATAAAAACGCCAACTCAGCATGCAAAAAATAAGCCCTCCACCGACCCGAGATCACGAAAAATGGAGACGCTACAGGTATCGGAAAATGGCACAATTTTTTTTTTTTTTAGCAAAGTTTGGAATTTTTTTTCACCATTAGATAAAAGAGAGCCTAGACATGTTAGGTGTCTATGAACTCCTAATGACCTGGAAAATTATAATGGCAGGTCAGTTTTAGCATTTACTGAACCTAGTAAAAAAAGCCAAACAAAAAACAAGTGTGGGATTGCACTTTTTTTTGCAATTTCACCGCACTTGGAATTTTGTTCCTATTTTCTAGTACACTACATGTTAAAAGGAATGATGTGGTTCAAAAGTACGACTTGTTTCACAAAAAAAAAGCGTTGACATGGCCAAATTGACGGAAAAATAAAAAAGTTATGGCTCTGGGAAGGAGGGGAGCGAAAAATGAACACGGAAAAACGGAAAATCCCAAGGTCATGAAGGGGTTAAACAATTCATATAGAGCACAAGTACTGTGTGGAACTAACAAGCCAGGCTATCACAACCTTACAAAAATACACTGGCTATGTGAATTTAACATAAATAACATATTCTTATTACTAAGAGTATAGCTTTGAGATATATTAAGAATAAAAGAACCGAAACTTGTAAGCAGAACTAGATAAGACATTTAGAGACACATCATCAACATAGAGTATGAGGAGGAGGAATACATACCATAACGTAAGGAGAAGACGCTCCTCAGCAGATATACATTTGCGCATCCTGGTGTCCTGAAAGGTTATCACAGGGCACACTGTCTCCAACAAAGATCAAAGGTGGCAAGGCTCATAATACAATATTGATAAAACTTGTCAGGATGTGTCCGCAGAGATGAATGGAGACGGTGGAAATGGCCTTTAGTGAGGCGTTGCCTCAAAAGCAGATGAACCCACATTTGTCTCCTCCTCCTCCTCGGATCCACTACCACTGGGTATGGCTGCCCAAATCGGCGTGACAAAACCCAGTTGTATAGAACACGCTCAGTTGGGGTGAACCTAAGTCTGTCTGACAGGTTGCCAACAAACCACCAATACACCAACACAAGCAGAGCAACAAAATGGCCAGATTGGAGACTGCCACCTGTTGTAGAGGCAATAAATAGGGTTGCTGATGATGATTTAAATTATTTTCAGGCCTCAAAACAGTTAAATGTCCATTTGCAAGGTTGCGAGAAAAAAACGCTATATGGATGCCATACGGATGACATACGGAGGATTACATGCGCAAAATACGCAGCCACACCTTGCCAACGGATGACATACGGATCTGCATGTAACGACCGTAAAAAACGGACCGTATTTTTATACGTTAGATGTGACGCCGGCCAAATAGATAATTCTGTATGCATAGGCTGTTATTGTTCTTGGGAGCACTTGTCCTGTTTATATAAAATGGTGCACTGTTGAAAACAATGATTTTTAAACTTAAAAATCTTTCACTCCTTCATCAGCTGATTGACAGCCTGTTAACACTGACTGATCTTTGGGAAATGAGCGTTCTTTGGACGGTTGTAATAAGTCGTTGTAATGAGTCATATCTTTGCCTCTATAAAAGTAATTTCTGCAGAGTTCACCTTATTTTTCCCACCAAGAAAATTGAGATCAGTGCTATCTTTTATCCCAATGATTTTCAGAAGTGGTCATACAAATGTGCCTCGCTACAAGAGAAAGTGGGGTACTCTATGTGATTGCAGACTTGTGAATCCTTACATTACAAGCACTGCGCGGATTCTGTGGAGCCGGGAAAAGTGTTCATGTGACCACAAGCATGCTATATGCATGCCCCCACCACATTCCGACTAGACTGTTTCTGGCCTCGCTCAATACATTTGCATTAGTAAGGCCGCACCCATATAGTCAGAATGTGGCGGGGAGTATGCATATTGTATTATTGTAGTCACATAACCGCCATCACTGGAGACTTGCACAGACCACCAGATCCTGCACAATGTGCCACTCTGAAGCTGGGACACATTCACCCGGGCTCAGAGGATCAATGATGAGCAGGGATGAAGCCATAAGCATGGGTGATGAAAATAGGACGCTTGCGATGTTGCCAGCTCTTGAAAATTATGTTATGCCCACAGGATCTGTATAAGTGACCCTTTAGATTAATTTCCAGTCACAGATAAAATTATATCATTGACCCACAGATAGGCTACTTGCCCATGATCAGGAAAAGTAGCGTTTTGGACGCAGCGTATTTTCGCTGGGACCAAAGCGCTGCATTCTATATAATGCATTTGTGTTTTGGAACTATGCGGATTTATCTAATGACAGTCTATTGGGAGCTATACAAATTTACATGCTGGGGCTCAGAAACCCACACCACAGGTGAGTTCACACAGTGTTAAAAAAAAGCACAGTGGGCATGGTAATTCAAATCCCATTCACTATTCTTGTAATGTAGAATGCAGTGTTTTGGGCGCACTGAAAAAACGCTGTGTCCAAAATGTTACTATTCCTGATTGTGGCCATGTAGCATTAGATATTTCATTTATGTCTATTTTGTTTAAAGAACATCTCACCAGTTCCTTCATAGAAACATAGAATGTTAGAGTTCGAAGGGTCCTCAACTCTCTACTCAATGCAGAGCAGTATTCACTAAACCATCTCAGACAGATCTGTCCAGTCTCTATTTCAAGACTTCCATTGAAGGAGAACTCACTACCTGAGGTGGAAGCCTGTTCCACTCATTGATCACTTTCACTATCAAAAAGTTTTTTCTAATTTCTAATCTTCTCATGCTTCCATGTTCAAATGAGAATAAGGATGATCCCTCTACACTGTAACATCCCTTTAGAAATTTGTAGACAGCTATCTTAGCCTTCTTTATTGCAAGATAAACATTCCCAGGTCCTTTAATCGTTCCTCATAGGATGTAGTTTGCAGTCCGCTCACCATCCAGGTAGCTCTTCTCTGAACTTGCTCCAGTTTTTTAATGCCTTTTTTAAAATGTGGTGCCCATAACTGGACACAATATTCCAGATGAGGCCTGACCAAGGATTAGTAGAGAGGGATAATTATTTCACGTGATCTAGACTCTGTGCTTCTCTTTGATACATCCTAAATATGTGTTTGCCTTTTTTGCTGCTGCATTACACTGTTGACTCATGTGCGGTCTGTGATCTATAAAGGTACCTTCACACTCAGCGACGCTGCAGCGTTACCGCCAACGATGTCGATCGCTGCAGCGTCGCTGTTTGGTCGCTGGAGAGCTGTCACACAGACAGCTCTCCAGTGACCAACGATCCCGAAGTCCCCTGGTAACCAGGGTAAACATCGGGTTACTAAGCGCAGGGCCGCGCTTAGTAACCCGATGTTTACCCTGGTTACCAGCGTAAACGTAAAAAAAAAAAAAAACACTACATACTTACCTTACGCTGTCTGTCCCCGGCGCTGTGCTTTCCTGCACTGACTGTGAGCACAGCGGCCGGAAAGCAGAGCGGTGACGTCACAGCCAGAGCTGGTTACCCTGGTTACCAGTGAAGACATCGCTGAATCGGCGTCACACACGCCGATTCAGCGATGTCTGCAGGAAGTCCAGTGACGAAATAAAGTTCTGGACTTTCTGCAGCAACCAACGACATCACAGCAGGATCCTGATCGCTGCTGCGTGTCAAACTGAACGATATCGCTAGCCAGGACGCTGCAATGTCACGGATCGCTAGCGATATCGTTCAGTGTGAAGGTACCTTTAGTATACCCAAGTCCTTTTTCACATGTGCTGTAGCTTAGTAATATTCCTCCAATCCTGTAGATGTAATTTTTGTTTTTCTTGCCCAGATGTTAATCTTGCATTTCTTCCTGTTAAATACCATTCTATTAGTTGCTGCCCATTGTTCAAGCTTATCTAGATCTTTCTAAATCTTTTCCTTTATCTTCTCTAGTGTTAACTATCCCACTAAAGGTACCGTCACATTTAGCGACGCTGCAGCGATACCGACAACGATCCGGATCGCTGCAGCGTCGCTGTTTGGTCGCTGGAGAGCTGTCACACAGACAGCTCTCCAGCGACCAACGATCCCGAGGTCCCCGGTAACCAGGGTAAACATCGGGTTACTAAGCGCAGGGCCGCGCTTAGTAACCCGATGTTTACCCTGGTTACCATCGTTAAAGTAAAAAAACAAACGCTACATACTTACCTACCGCTGTCTGTCCTCGGCGCTCTGCTTCTCTGCTCTGGCTGTGAGCGCCGGGCAGCCGGAAAGCAGAGCGGTGACGTCACCGCTCTGCTTTCCGGCCGCTGTGCTCACAACCAGAGCAGAGAAGCACAGCGCCGAGGACAGACAGCGGTAGGTAAGTATGTAGCGGTTGTTTTTTTTACTTTAACGATGGTAACCAGGGTAAACATCGGGTTACTAAGCGCGGCCCTGCGCTTAGTAACCCGATGTTTACCCTGGTTACCAGCGAAGACATCGCTGAATCGGTGTCATACACGCCGATTCAGCGATGTCTGCGGGGAGTCCAGCGATGAAACAAAGTTCTGGACTTTCTTCCCCGACCAGCGACAGCACAGCAGGGGCCTGATCGCTGCTGTGTGTCACACTGGACGATATCGCTAGCGAGGACGCTGCAACGTCACGGATCGCTAGCAATATCGTCTAGTGTGACGGTACCTTTAGCTTTTCATCACCTGCAAATTTGATCACTTTACCTTCAGTTTCCTTATTTAGATAATTTATTCCTTTGATGACACGTTGAAGATCAGTTGATGTTACAATTGCTTTTTAAGAGAACACAGATCTAAATTCTGTTTACTCACAAGAATAGCTTTCTTGAAATCACACAGTCCCAAAACAGGAATGCTTCAAGATCTGGATTCCCCACGCTCCATCACCGCACTGCCTCTTCTCAAACACTCAGAAACTCTCTCTGAGGTAACTGTCCTGTTTCCAGAATCTTCTTGTCTTTTAACTCATGGGTGACCTCCGGTGGCTGAACAAAATAATTGCAACAACATTGTCATTATCCTGTCTATTACTCAAGGGTGACCTCCGGTGGCTGAACACAGTTACTGTATCAACACTGTTTATGATAGAAAAAAAATCACCATTTTACACTCCTAACATGGAGTATCATGAGAGAGCAGGCCTAAGACTTGAAGGCCAGAGGGCGATAAATGGAGACTGTTGTCAGAGCCTTTTTACTGCCGTGTTCCAAGTTACAGTAATTTGTATTCAGAAAATTTCCCTCTACTTCTCCCTGCATAGAGTATCCACTGTAGAATTAAATCCCGTGTTAACCCTTGCTCTGACTATGTTCCGTTATTGCATCCTACGTGCCTACTGTCTCCTTACAGAGGGACAAGGAGATTTAGGGTTTAGTTTGGTTTCTACTTTTGCCTAAAGCTAACACAAAACAAGTATGGTAAGCAAAGTAGTGAGCACTTTAAGATTTAAGTATTGTATAGCCACCTTGCCCACAATGAGCTTTTACTAATACAATTATTGAAAACCTCCTGAAAAAAAACCTCAGAAACAATCACTTCACATCCTGTTTTATTCATTTATGAATAATTACTTTAAATGTCTAATTTCTCCATAGTTCTAGAGAACCTGACAGCTGATATATGTTGCCCAATCCATGGGCAGCATGTATATGGCATTGGCTGTATGATTCAGCCATGTATATTTGACTCTGAAACAGTGCGAGAAAAACATACTTTGAGAGCCATCAGAGACTGAGCCACACACGAGACTAGTCAAACAGAGGGTTCCCCAGTGTATAAAACTTGCCCATTGACATGTCTCTCCCTGTGTGCAGGTGCAAGGAGAGACCTGTCAATCACTGTCAGCGTGCGAGTGAAGCAGCTGGAAACCACCAGTCCGATTAGTCTCCTGTGTGGCTGAGATCCAGGGTGGCATTAAAATTATGTTTTTCTCTCTCGCCGTAGAGCTTCAGAGTCACATATACCTGGCCGAAATCATACACACTGCCCGTAGAACAGACAGCATGCATCCACTGTCAGGTTCTCTTTAAAATGCATCTTATGCTGAGACACCTCACAGGGCAGAGAACATACCCATAAAGAGTCCGCTTTTGCCTATCTCTTATATGTGTGACCTTCTGCAGGATATAATCTGTTTAACTGATTCAAAGTACAGACGTAAGTGTTGAAAGAGAACTTCAAAGATTACTAAATGCTAAACCCAACCAAAACATGAAATATTGCTGACATTTACCCAATTTAGCAAACACCATTTTCATCAATCTCTGTTCACATTGTATATCTTTTCAAGACAACTTGCTTGTTAATAATACACAAAAAAATGCAAGAAAGCCGAAATGTGGATATAGCAATTCTCCCAGGTAAACAATGAAGATCAATGTGTATTAGATCTCGGCCAAGTTTTTCTGCTTGTTAAAGTACATTTTTACATTGCTTATTTTCTTAGCAGCTTTTACCTGCCATAAAATCACTAAGTCAAGTACTTACGTTGTAATTAAAGATGGTAATCATGTTTCCCCTGCTTGAGATAGTTTTTCATGTTGCCATTGAACCTGAGTGGCAGATTTATCATCTGCTGACAAACACAGCTTGACCATGGGAACTATTCAACTCTTCACTGTGGATTTAAGATTCATGTGGGAGACAATGAAATAAAGCTGTAATTACTGATTATATACTGTGGATAGTTATATTATTGAAATATTTTCCTTACCTTACAGCTGAAATCAGCACCTGCTGCATGATCCATCAATATCTAGAATAATGGGCTACTGTTCTTATGATTCTTAATATTCTCCTAGTTTACAGTTCATTTTATCAACCATTTACAGGGTACGTCAATGCCATGACTTCACAGGCACCAAAAAACTTCTGTGCCAGGCTATACATCAATCTTCTACCAATTAGATGCAAGGACAATAACGACATGGCAAAAATAAACGTTTAAGATCAAAAAACTTCTGAAAATCAGACTCATACAGAACAAATATTTTTCAGGTGTATTGATACTGAAAGATTATCCCGAACAGATATTCTAGGAAAGCTTGTTTCATGTTAACCTTGCAGTGTAAACAGAGGTGTATCTAGCCTTTCCTGCACCCGGGGCAAAGGATCAGTTTGCCCCCCCCCAAAACCTCCCCCATTTGAACCTTAACTCTATTGAAACTGTATGACCAAGCCAAGGTACATTCCTGAATCCCCACAATGTCCAGATTTCTGCCCCCATAATGTCCTGATTTCTGCCCCCATAATGTCCAGATTTGTGCCCCCATAATGTCCTGATTTGTGCCCCCATAATGTCCTAATTTCTGCCCCCATAATGTCCTGATTTCTGCCCCCATCCCCCCCCCATATCATATGTTCCTCAGATTTCATCCAGCCCCCTGGCTTTGCTTCAGTGCTCACACTCAGTGACACAATTTACTACTGTTGCCCCTGGCCCCTGCTCCCGCCCTATCCTGCAGGCTCCATATAGCCGACCCCAACCAGCCCCCTTAAATTTCAATCATTATCTGATTTTTCGGTCGGTGTCTTCAGCTCCATTACCCCGCGGTCTGGAGCTGGAGTCTGGAGAACTTACCAACAATACCGCAACGCAGCCTGTGCTTGCCCTGCTGTGTCTGTGAAGAGTGACGTCAGCCGCTGCTGGCGCTTCACTGATGCGGAAGTGCCAGCGGCGGTCAGCGCCTCAGCGGTCAGGGCTTAAAGAGAAGGGAACACAAGGCAAGCCAAGGAAGGGTACTAGCGACAGCGTCGTCGACGCTGTACACTTGGGATTCGACGCTCAGCACTTTCTCTGAGCCAGCTGTCAATGTCAGAGAACGGGATTATCTCAGTGTGGGGGTGGCAGAATGCCGCCGACGAGGAGCCTCCTTGGACCGCCGCATCATCAGGCGGCCCGCTGGTGCCCCCTGTCGGCTGTGGATATGCCACTGAGTGTAAAGAAGCTGCTGATCACCTGATGACTATATAGATCAGAGCAACATATAATCTAATACAGAGCAACTCCCAGTGGTCTATAGACAATAAAGCGAATGGAGTCAGAAAAGCTCATTCATGAATAAAAGGGTATAATATTTATTAAGTACATAATCATAAAAACAGTACAGTGTATCAATACAGAAGTTAGTTATACAAAAAAGAAGGTCTCTCACTATTTGTAAAAGGATCCAGGTAAGAATGTTCCTACATCCACACAAACATAATGTGTACCGGCCAGAGGTTCAAGTTCGCAGCACCATGTCTATTAGTGTTACAAATAGCCGCTAAAACTAAAGCTACCGTTCCAAGATAATAAAGATATTAAAGAGAATGAACCTCACCCATGTTTGCCGTAGTGTGGATGGGGAACCGCCAGCCCCTACGTAAGTTTCGCGTAGGCTTCTTCAGGGGGCCGTCAAATAGTGAGAGACCTTCTTTTTTGTATAACTAACTTCTGTATTGATACACTGTACTGTTTTTATGATTATGTACTTAATAAATGTTATACCCTTTTATTCATGAATGAGCTTTTCTGACTCTGATCACCTGATGACCAAGCAAAATGTTCATTTGTAGTACCTCAAAGCAGGGTACAACAGAATGTTTACTGTTATCTGTTTTTATATCACCCTCTATTGTATTGTGTAAATGTCTATACACTTATTCTACCAGGATGCAGATGTCCTATACTGCTAGGTAACAAAGACTGATATTTGCACTAATATGCTCAGGATACTATTGGGTTAATAACATGTCAAATTGTTAAAGTGATATGGTGCAGACCAGGAAACTTCTAGAAACAACCTATAAATGAAAACCTCATCAGCTCATTACATGCACTGCTACCCCTGGGTGGAGTCCATGCAAAGTCTTCCTGTAAGAAGGTGATAGAAATGAAGTGTGTGAGGAAAAGATGCCCGGCAGACATGTTGTGATGGCATGGAGCTGAGGAGAAAAGAGCTGTACCCGGACCTCCTTATCATGTTGATGTGCAGAAGTTACCACTCCTCCGTGGCATTGAGAAAAGGAAAAGATTTGTGACGCCAAGGTGCACGTAATTAGCCTCAACTGAAGGAGGGGTGCAAATGATAAAGGGGGGCTGCAACTGAAGGAGAGGTGCTGCAAATGATGGAGGGGGCTGCAATTAGAAAATTATGATGGAGTCGGGCTGCAAATGATTAAGAGAGCTGTAAATGATTGAGGGGGCTGCAAATGGTGGAGGGGGCTGCAAATGATGATGTGAGGGAGGGGACGGTGACTGCACATGAACGGAAGGGACTGCACATTATGAAGTGGGGGGAGAATGGGGGACTGCAAATGATGAAGTGAGGTGGAGGGGACTCTGAATGATGAAGTGAGGGAGAAGGGGGACTGCAAATGATGAAGTGAGTGGGGAGGAGGACAGCAAATGATAAAGTGAGGGGGACTGCAAATGATGAAGTGAGGGATGGGGGACAGCAATTGAATTGAAGGTGGGGGATGGCGAGAGCAAATGAGGACCTGGGGGAGAGCAAATAATGATGAATTTTGAGGGTGGTGGGAGTAAATGATGTATTGAATGTGGAGGGCGAGCAGTTGATAATGAATAGAGGGTGGAGGTGAGCGAGAGAAGACATGACAATGAATTGGGACGGAAGGGGCATGCTAATATAATGAATTGGGGGAGTGGGAGGCAAATAGTGGGAGCGTTGAGGACGCAGTGACTGATAATAAATTGGGGGAAAGAGTACAAGGGCTAATTAATGTATATATTTATTAGGTCGGGAAAATGGCTATTTATAGTTGGTAAGGGCGCAGTAGTGGATGATAATTTATATTTGGAATGGTGGATTGCATAATAACTAATTATATGTTTATAGTGGGTGCACGTCTGTATTCAAATGTGTAATGTAGAAGAAAGGGGAAAAATGGGGAAGTGCTCTGGAAGCGGTGCTCTAGGTAACTATGTGTTATTTTATGCAGAGACGAGTCCTAGCTAGAAGAAATGATGGCGGTCTCCTCTGCATGAAAATGAAAGGCAAAGATAAAGGACTTCAGCTAGAGACGTCACTGGGCAGTCAGTATGTTACCTGTACACTGACACTATACACTCTTATTACCTGTTCATTGTATACTACAGTTAGGGCCAGAAATATTTGGACAGTGACACAAGTTTTGTTATTTTAGCTGTTTACAAAAACATGTTCAGAAATACAATTATACATATATAATATGGGCTGAAAGTGCACACTCCCAGCTGCAATATGATAGTTTCCACATCCAAATCGGAGAAAGGGTTTAGGAATCATAGCTCTGTAATGCATAGCGTCCTCTTTTTCAAGGGACCAAAAGTAATTGGACAATGGACTCTAAGGGCTGCAATTAACTCTGAAGGCGTCTCCCTCGTTAACCTGTAATCAATGAAGTAGTTAAAAGGTCAGGGGTGGATTCCAGGTGTGTGGTTTTGCATTTGGAAGCTGTTGCTGTGAGCAGACAACATGCGGTCAAAGGAACTCTCAATTGAGGTGAAGCAGAACATCCTGAGGCTGAAAAAAAAAAAAATCCATCAGAGAGATAGCAGACATGCTTGGAGCAGCAAAATCAACAGTTGGGTACATTCTGAGAAAAAAGGAATTGACTGTTGAGCTTGGGAACTCAAAAAGGCCTGGGCGTCCACGGATGACAACAGTGGTGGATGATCGCCGCATACTTAATTTGGTGAAGAAGAACCCATTCACAACATCAACTGAAGTCCAGAACACTCTCAGTGAAGTAGGTGTATCTGTCTCTAAGTCAACAGTAAAGAGAAGACTCCATGACAGTAAATACAAAGGGTTTACATCTAGATGCAAACCATTCATCAATACCAAAAATAGACAGGCCAGAGTTAAATTTGCAGAAAAACACCTCAAGAAGCCAGCTCAGTTCTGGAAAAGTATTCTATGGACAGATGAGACAAAGATCAACCTGTACCAGAATGATGGGAAGAAAAAAGTTTGGAGAAGAAAGGGAAAGGCACATGATCCAAGGCACACCACATCCTCTGTAAAACATGGTGGAGGCAACGTGATGGCATGGGCATGCATGGCTTTCAATGGCACTGGGTCACTTGTGTTTATTGATGACATAAGAGCAGACAAGAGTAGCCGGATGAATTCTGAAGTGTACCGGGATATACTTTCAGCCCAGATTCAGCCAAATGCTGCAAAGTTGATTGGACGGCGCTTCATAGTACAGATGGACAATGACCCCAAGCATACAGCCAAAGCTACCCAGGAGTTCATGAGTGCCAAAAAGTGGAACATTCTGCAATGGCCAAGTCAATCTCCAGATCTAAACCCAATTGAGCATGCATTTCACTTGCTGAAATCCAGACTTAAGACGGAAAGACCCACAAACAAGCAAGACCTGAAGGCTGCGGCTGTAAAGGCCTGGCAAAGCATTAAGAAGGAGGAAACCCAGCGTTTGGTGATGTCCATGGGTTCCAGACTTAAGGCAGTGATTGCCTCCAAAGGATTTGCAACAAAATATTGAAAATAAAAATATTTTGTTTGGGTTATATTTATTTGTCCAATTACTTTTGACCTCCTAAAATGTGGAGTGTTTGTAAAGAAATGTGTACAATTCCTACATTTTCTATCAGATATTTTTGTTCAACCCTTCAAATTAAACGTTACAATCTGCACTTGAATTCTGTTGTAGAGGTTTCATTTCAAATCCAATGTGGTGGCATGCAGAGCCCAACTCGCGAAAATTGTGTCACTGTCCAAATATTTCTGGCCCTAACTGTATGTACAGAGCTCCTGTAAATAATGTCACTGGTGATCACTGTATTACCTATACACTGACACTATATAAAGAGCTCCTGTGTATAAAGTCACCAGTGATCACTGTATTACCTATACACTGACACTATATACGGAGCTCCTGTGTATAACATCACTGGTTATCCCTGTATTAGCCTTACAATGACACTATATACAGAGCTCCTGTACATAATGTCACTGGTGATCACTGTATTACCTGTACACTGACACTATATACAGAGCTCCTGTGTATAATGTCACTGGTGATCACTGTATTACTTGCACACTATACACTATATACAGAGCTCCTGTATATAATGTCACTGGTGATCACTGTATTACTTGTACACTGACATTATATACAGAGCTCCTGTGTATAATGGCATTAGTGTTGTGTTTTTTTTAATGATCAGTATAGTAGTATTCAGTTACTATGGGGTGGTGGTAGTATGTGATCTGGTTATGGTGTGACTGTATTTCTCCCTGTATGTGGTATTATTTTGTCACTATGTGACAGTAATATGTGATCTGGTCCTGGTATGGAGGTATTTGTTCCTTGTATATGGTATTATTTGGCCACTATGTTGTGGTAATATATGGTCTGGTCATGGTGTGATGTTTTTTGTCCCTTGTATGTGGTATCAATGGTCATTCTAAAAAATATACAGTATATCTACTATATAATTGTCTAAGGGTCACTTCTGTCTGTCCTTCTGTCACGGTTATTCATTCGCTGATTTGTCTCACCAGCTGCCTGTCATGGCTGCCGCGACCAATCAGCGACGGGCACAGTCCGGAAGAAAATGGCCGCTCCTTACTACCCGCAGTCAGTGCCTGTCGGGTTAATGCCGGCGGTAACGGACTGCGTTATGCCACGGGTAACGCACTCCGTTACCGCCGATATTAACCCTGTGTGTCCCCAACTTTTTACTATTGATGCTGCCTATGCGGCATCAATAGTAAAAAATGTAATGTTAAAAATAATTAAAAAAAAAATAAACCTGCTATACTCACCCACCGTAGTCCGCTGAGCCGCTCCCGCCGGCCGTCATCTTCCGCTGCACTTTCCGGTGGCAAAGATGGTATGGCAGAAGGACCTGCCATGACATCACGGTCATGTGACCGCGATGCCATCACAGGCCCTGCGCGACAAGGACCTGCCATGACGTCACGGTCATGTGACCATGACGTCTTCACAGGCCTTGCGCTCTGATATGAACCCTGGGACCGCAAGCTGCCGTGGACTACAAGGGGCCTTCGGAAAGGTGAGTATATGTTTATTTTTTATTTTGTCACCTGTGACAAACCTGGCTGGGCAATATACTACGTAGCTGGGGCTGGGCAATATACTACGTGACTGGCCAATATACTACGTGGCTCTGTGCTGTATACTACTTCGCTGTTCAATATACTACATGGCTCTGTGCTGTATACTACATCACTGGGCAATATACCACGTAACTGGGCAATATACTACGTGGCTGGGCAATATACTACGTGGATGAGCAATATACTACGTGACTGGGCAATATACTACGTGGATGGGCAATATACTACGTGACTGGGCAACATACTATGTCACTTGGCAATATACTACGTCACTGGGCAATTTACTACGTTACTGGCCAATATACTACGTGGCTCTGTGCTGTATACTATGTCGCTGTGCAATATACTACGTGGCTGGGCAATATACTACGTGACTGGGCAATATCCTACGTGACTGGGCAATATACTACGTCGCTGTGCAATATACTACATGGCTGGGCAATATACTATGTTACTGGCCAATATACTACGTGGCTCTGTGCTGTATACTATGTCGCTGTGCAATATACTAGGTGGCTGGGCAATATACTACATGGCTGGGCAATATACTACGTGACTGGGCAATATACTACGTTACTGGCCAATATACTATGTGGCTGCGCAATATACTACGTCACTGGACAATATACTACGTGGCTGGGCAATATACTACATGCCTGGGCAATATACTATGTGGCTGGGCAATATACTACGTGTCTGGGTAATATACTACATGCCTGGGCAATATACTATGTGGCTGGACAATATACTACGTGACTGGGCAATATACTACGTGGCTGGGCAATATACTACATGCCTGGGCAATATACTACGTGGCTGGACAATATACTACGTGACTGGGCAATATACTTCGTGGCTGGGCAATATACTGCATGGCTGTACAATATACTACGTGGCTGGGCAATATACTACGTGGCTGGGCAATATACTACGTGGGCTGAGCAATATACTACGTGGACAGGCATATTCTAGAATACCCGATGCGTTAGAATCGGGCCACCATCTAGTATATATATATATATATATATATATATATATATATACAGTACAGACCAAAAGTTTGGACACACCTTCTCATTTAAAGATATTTCTGTATTTTCATGACTATGAAAATTGTAAATTCAAACTGAAGGCATCAAAACTATGATTTATTACATGTGGAATTATATACTTAACAAAAAAGTGTGAAACAACTTAAAATATGTCTTATATTCTAGGTTCTTCAAAGTACCCACCTTTTGCTTTAATGACTTCTTTGCACACTCTTGGCATTCTCTTGATGAGCTTCAAGAGGTAGTCAGTTTTCACTTCACAGATATGCCCTGTCAGGCTTAGGATTTCTTGCCTTATAAATGGGGTTGGGACCATCAGTTGTGTTGTGCAGAAGTCTGGTGGATACAAAGCTGATAGTCCTACTGAATAGACTATTAGAATTTGTATTATGGCAAGAAAAAAGCAGATAAGTAAAGAAAAACGAGTGGCCATCATTACTTTAAGAAATGTAGGTCAGTCAGTCCAAAAAATTGGGAAAACTTTGAAAGTTTGCAGTTGCAAAAACCATCAAGCGCTACAAAGAAACTGGCTCACATGAGGACCGCCCCAGGAAAGGAAGACCAAGAGTCACTTCTGCTTCTGAGGATAAGTTTATCCGTGTCACCAGCCTCAGAAATCGCAGGTTAACAGCAGCTCAGATTAGATCTCCAACGTCTTCATAGCTCCATAGCTCCTCTTCCCTTGGGTGAGGGGTCACTTCTCTCTGCTCAGTGCATACAATAAAATGATAAAATTAACTGCTTCTTCTCCTATAATCAAGACTCCCTCCGGCAGCCAATCAGGTTGCAGAAACCATCCACAACATATTATGTTCGTCTTTCATTTTCGAAGATGACCATGACTTCAGGGTTGGAAGAGGGGAGAGCAGCGCGCTGCAGCAAGGGAGCTGAAAGCAGAGTAGTTTGGGAACTCACCGGGTAGCAAACAGGACCTGAACCACGTGACAGGGCAGGAGGTGGCCAAGGGTGGCGCCAGATGCCGGGGTGCAGAGGTGACGATATACACTGGAGAGTAGTTAAACGTGCTAAGATCAAAACCAGGAGATAATAAAGTAACTAAAGGGTGAGGCGGAAGTATAGACAGAAAGGGAGCCAAAGGTCAGAAAACCAGCAGAAGAAACAAGCAGAGTAAAGCACAAAGAGCAAAACAAGCAAATGCAAAGGAGCACACACTCAAGGGGTCAGACACACAGACTAAACGAAAGTATAGCTGACAGGGAATCCTAGTATGGAATGTGTAAAAATATCCCTCCAAAGAGAGGCGGGCAATTTTAACCCAGAGAGAGCAAAACATGGACCATGTCCTATACCATGATGGTACCCCACTCTTAACGGGGGGCCGCTGGACCCCCAGGCTTCTCACGGTATCTGGCATGAAAAGCCCACAAAAGTCGATCAGCGTACACAGAACTGGCCAGAACCCATGACTGATCAACAAGGGAATATCCCTTCCAATGTATTACGTACTGAAGCCTTCGCCGCACCCACCGTGAATCAATGATGTGCCCTACCTCATACTCCAGCTGACTCTCTACCAACACTGGCAGAACATTGGATGAGGAATCTTCTCTAACCATCCCCACAGGTTTTAATAGGGACCTGTGGAAGACATTAGATATTTTAATAATAATAATAATAATTTTTATTTATATAGCGCCAACATATTCCGCAGCGCTTTACAAATTATAGACGGGAATTGTACAGACAATAGACATTACAGCATAACAGAAATATAGTTCAATACAGATACCAGGAGGGTTGAGGGCCCTGCTCGCAAGCTTACAAACTATGAGGAAAAGGGGAGACACGAGAGGTGGATGATAACAACAATATTTTGAAGGAGGTGGGCAATTGTAATCTATAGGCCACCGGGGTGATCACCTCCACAGTCTTGTACAGACCTATAAACTGGGGGCCCAGCTTCATAGAGAGTATCTTAAGGTTGATGTTATGGGTGGACAACCACACCTTGTCCCCCACTGTCAACACCAGAGCTGACCCCCTCCTCCTATCTGCAAATCATTTATACCTTTTCTGGGCTTTAGAGATGTTCCCCTGGACCTCCGTTCAAAGGGTTCTAAAATGTACCATGGCCTCAGCACCAGGACAACCTGAATCCATGCTGAAAAATTCCCCAAACTGCGGGATAAACCCATAATTGACCTGAAAGGGAGACTTTCCAGTAGACTGATTAATGCGACAATTGAACGCAAATTCTGCCATGGGTAATACCTCAAACTAGTCTTTCTGTCTGGACGAGGCCAGGCATCTCAGAATTTGCTCCAATGACTGATTTGTGTGTTCAGTCCTTCCATCAGATTCCGGGTGATAGGCAGAAGAGAATGATAACGTGACCCCCAACTTCTTACAAAGCGCTCTCCAAAACCTGGCCATAATTTGCACACCCCTGTCCAACACCACATTCACTGGTACCCCATGCAATCAAACTATGTGCTGTATAAATAAGAGGGACAAGGTTTCAGCAGCCGGTAACGCGGGTAATGGTACAAAATGGGCTTTTTGAGAAAACCTATCAACCATCACAGACAGAAGTGTTCGGGTGCAAACTATTTACTGGGGCGAGGGGGGTTATTCCTGGGAGCTCATGCTTGTGCTACCAGAATCTCTCTCTGTAACTCAGATGAGACTTCTGCCACAACCACTCCCGGTTGAAGAATGGAGGAAGGAGGTGCTGGAGGGGACACAGAATCAAAATTTTGGGATAAGGTATCCGCCTTTATATTTTTAGACCCTGGTTGGGACGTAATGGTAAAATTAAATTGAGAAAAAAAAGTGCCCACCGAGCCTGCCTTGGATCAATCTCTTAGTGGACTCGATATAGGCCAAATTTTTATGATCAGTGATGACCGTAATGGGATGAACGGCCCCCTCCAAAATATGCCTCCATTCTTTGAAGGCCAATTTACCACCAACAATTCCCTGTTGCCGTAATTTCTCTCAGCCGAAGAGATTTTTTTTAGAGAAAAAGATGCAGGGTTTGAGGTTAGTGAGGGTGGGAGGGCCTTGGGATAACACTGCCCCCACGCACACCTCAGAAGCGTCAACCACTACAATAAAAGGTATTGACGAATCTGGTTGTACCAACACAGGGGCTGAAGTTAAACATTTCTTCAATGTCAGGAAGGAATTTTTTGCAGCCACGGACCAATTTTTTACATCCGCCCCTTTGAGAGGGAGGTTCGTCAAGGGTTTCACCACCTGCGGAAACCCTTTAATGAACTTCCTATAGAAGTTAGCGAAGCCCAGAAATCACTGCATCTCCTTTAGGTTATGAGGCTGCACCCAATCAGTAATGGCCTGAACCTTCTCAGGATCCATGTGAAACCCCTCCCCTGATATAATTAATCCCAGAAAAGACAGTTCCTGCACAAAAAAACAAGCATTTATCCAGTTTAGCATATAAATGGTTCTCCTTGAGTCTCATAAGAACCATACGCAGATGGTGTAAATGAGATTGACTGTCCTTTGAGTATATCAGAATGTCATCCAGGTAGATGACTACATAACGCCCAATCAGGTCAGAAAAAATAACATTAATAAAATTCTGGAAAACAGCAGGGGTGTTAGTGAGACCGACAGGCATTACCAGGTTTTCAAACAGACCCTCGGTCGTCAGAAATGCTGTTTTCCATTCATCCCCCTCCCGGACCCTTATAAGGTTATAAGCCCCCTTAAATCGAGCTAAGAGAACCATTGGCGCCTGTGAGTTGGCTTCATAAATCGGGAATCAGAGGGAGAGGGTACGTGTTCTTTTCAGTAATTCTGTTCAGTTCCCGAAAGTTAAGGCACGGTCGCAAACCACCATCCTTTTTCTTTACAAAGAAAAACCCTTCTGCCATGGGTGAGACAGAAGGCCGAATATGCCCCTTGCGAAGGCTCTCGGAGATGTACTCTTTCATGGCTTGGCGCTCAGGCCCAGACAAATTAGATGAGCCTTGGGTAATTTGGCTCCTGGGACTAAAACAATGGCACAATCCAAAGGTCGATGTGGTGGAAGCGCCTCAGCCTCGCTTTCGGAGAACACGTCTTCATGGCCCTCCAGACCGACATACGACACAGATACAGATTTTGTCAGATTGACAAAAGGTCCCAGGTTACAACATGAACCGTTATCCTTACATCACCATTAAGTGATCTCCCCTGACACCCAATCAATGACAGGATTGTGGCGCTGCAGCCCGGGCATCCCCAGTACCAGTCCTGCAGACAGATTATTCATAACAAAACAACTTAATTTTTCCACGAGAGTGAAACCCACTTTCAGAGAAAAGACATTAGTCATGAAACAAATTCCATCCCTGTAAAGAGGGGATGAATCAACAGCCACAATTTTAACAGGGTCTTTCAGCCTGACTGTCCCTATCTTATTAAAGCTACTTTCACAATAGCGTCATACGATGCACGTCGCGATGCATCATTTTGCAGAAAAAACGCATCCTGCAAAGTTGTTTGCAGGATGCGTTTTTTCTCCATAGGCTTGTATTAGCGACGCATTGCGATGCACTGCCACACGTCACAACCATCGTGCGACGGTTGCGTCGTGTTGTGGCGGACTGTCGGCACCAAAAAACGTTGCATGTAACGTTTTTTGGTGCGTTGTGTCCGCCATTTCCGACCACGCATGCGCGGCCGGAACTCCGCCCCCTCCTCCCCGGAGCTCACAATGGGGCAGCGGATGCGTTGTAAAACTGCATCCGCTGCCCCCGTTGTGCTGCACTTTCACAGCATGCATCGGTACGTCGAGGAACCGCAGTCAACAAAGGCGGTGGTCACAACAGGACCGCCGGCAAGTCCCAATTCCACCTGGAGCACAATTTTAGCAAGTGATGAAAAATGTACCTTGGAGTCTGAACAACCTCCTCGATTGTTGCCCAAACTCAATCATTTTCCGACGGGTTCACTGAAGAAGGGCAAGAGGAATAGTCCCTTTTCCAATGTCCAGAGGCTCCACAGTAAAAGCATAGTAGGTTGTATCTAGGGTTGAGCGACTTTAACTTTTATAGGATCGGGTTGGGTTTCACAAAACCCGACTTTTTCAAAAGTCGGGTCGAGTGAAATCGGCCGATCCTATAAAAAAGTCGGGGTCGGGGTCGGCCGAAACTTGAAACCCAATGCAGTACATTGGGTTTCCAATGGTTCCCAGGGTCTGAAGGAGAGGAAACTTTCCTTCAGGCCCTGCGATCCATATTTAAGTGTAAAATAAAGAATTAAAATAAAAAATATTGCTATACTCACCCTCGGACGCGCCCTGGTACTAACCGGGAACCTTCCTTCCTTCGAATCAGCGCTTGCAGGACCTTGCGGGGACGTCGCGGCTTGTGATTGGTTGCGCGACCGCCCATGTGACCGCTCGCACGACCAATCACAAGCCGCGACGTCACCGCAAGGTCCTGCAAGCGCTGATTCTTAGGATGGAAGGCTGCCGGAAAGAAGCAGGGCGCGTCCGAGGGTGAGTATATTCCTATTAGGTATATACTCACCCTCGGACGCGCCCTTCTTCTTTCCAGCAGCCTTCCTTCCTAAGAATCAGCGCTTGCAGGACCTTGCGGTGACGTCGCGGCTTGTGATTGGTCGCGCGAGCGGTCACATGGGCGGTCGCGCGACCAATCACAAGCCGCGACGTCACCGCAAGGTCCTGCAAGCACTGATTCGAGGGAAGAAAGGCTGCCGGTTAGTACCAGGGCGCGTCAGAGGGTAAGTATAGCGATATTTTTTATTTTAATTCTTTATTTTACACTTAAATATGGATTCCGATACCGATTTCCGATATTGCAAACATATCGGAACTCGGGATCGGAATTCCGATACCAGATTCAGAAGATCGCCGATTTCATGGCCGACCCCACACAGGGGTTGGGTCGGGTTTCATGAAACCCGACTTTGCCAAAAGTCGGCGACTTCTGAAAATGGCCGACCCGTTTCGCTCAACCCTAGTTGTATCTATGGGGTCTTCTCTCTCTTTCCTTTACCGAGATAGCCCCAATCTCCATGGGCTCAGGTACAGGTGTAGTATCACACAATTTGGAGTACAAGGGAGTCTCTTGTTGCATCACTCCTCTAGCACGGAGTCTCCATTCCATACGGACCGCCTGTGTCATGGCGTCCTCCAGGGTATCAGGAGGAGGATTTAATGCCAGAGCATCCTGTAGATGGTCAGACAGACCTCTGCTGAACAACCCCCTCAGGGCGGTGTTGTTCCAAGATACTTTGGCTGCTCAACGCCTAAACCCTGAGCAGAACCATTCAGCGGAGTGCCTCCCTTGTGTCACACTCATCACCATATACTCTGGCAGGCGCACTCTCTCAGGATCATCATAAATGTGCTCCAGAGCCTCAAAGAGCAGGTTCACAGACATACATTCAGGAGCAGAGGAAGAGAGAGAGAAAGTCCATGCCTGTGGAGCCCCCCTTAACAAGGACATTATGACCCCCATCCTCTGCCTTTCATTTCCAGGGGCCCTAAACAATTTTTTATCTCCAGAAAAACTGTCGGGTAACTTTACCTGTGGCTCGGGGTCCACTATCGATACATCAGTGGGGCCCCCCTCCCAGAACCCCGATGGAGCAGACCCCTGTAGAGTGCATACCACATCTCTCTGCACCTGTTGGAGCGAGCAAACCAGGACTTACTGCTCCATGGACAGCTTCTGGTTTAGCTGGGAGAGCTCATTAACCTGCCCTGTACCGGATCCATAATGTACTAACACCCCACCACCAGGGAAAGACTGTATGGTCATCTACAATGTCACGACTCCTGGGTATTACTGCTGTGGGGAGAGCAGTGCACCTCAGAAAGGGAGCTGAGAGCAGAGAGACGAGGAAGTCACCGGGTAGCAAACAGGACCTGAATCACGTGACAGGGTAGGAGGTGATTGAGGGCGGAGCCAGCTACCAGGGTGCAGAGGTGATGATATACACTGGAGAGTAGATAAATGTGCCAAGATCAAAACCAGGAGATAAGGAAGTAACCAAGAGGTGAGGCGGAGGGGTAGTCAGAAAGGGAGCCAAAGGTCAGAAAACCAGCAGAAGAAACAAGCAGAGTAAAGCACGGAGAGCAAATCAAGCAAATGCAACCGAGCACACACTCAAGGGGTCAGACACACAGACTAAACGAAAGTATAGCTGGCAGGTAACCTTCTCAGATCCAAAGAGATGCCAGCAATATTAACCCTGAGAGAGCAGGACATGATGAATGTGCTATACCATGACAGTTCTCTAAAAATGTTGTTTTAGCCCCAATTTTTTTCTTTTTTCACAAGGGTAACAGGAGAAAATAGATGCCAGAATATGTTGTGCAATTTTTCCTGAATACTCGGCTAATCCACATTTCTAGGAAAACGACTGCTTTGGTGCATGGCAGGGCTTGGAAGGGAAGGAGTGCTGTTTTGACTGTAATTAGTGTTGAGCATTTAGATACTGCAAATAACCGGTATCGGCCGATATTTCCTGTATCGAAATTCCGATATCGAGTTCCGATACTTTTGCGATATCTGATACCGGAATCTGAAGTTCCCATAGTGCAATGATGCACTATAATGGAGTGTGGTCGGTGCGTGGGAGGAGACTGCGTGTCTGTGTGTGCAGGCGGGGTCTGTGTGTGAACGTGGGGGTCTGTGCAGGCCTGCCGGGGGTCTGTGTCTGCATGCCGGGGGTCTGTGCGGGCTGCCAGGGCTCTGTGCGGGCTGCCGGGGGTCTGTGTGTGCCTGCCGGAGGCTCTGTGCAAGCTGCTGGGGGTCTGGGCGTGACTGCCGGGGGCTCTATGCGGGCTGCCGGGGCTCTGTGAGGGCTGGCGGGGCTCTGTGCGGGCTGCCTGGGGTCTGTGTGTGACTGCTGGGGGCTCTGTGCGGGATGCCGGGGCTCTGTGCTGGCTGCTGGGGCTCTGTGCGGGCTGCCGGGGGTCTGTGCGTGCCTGCCGAGTGCTCTGTGTGGGCTACCGGGGGCTCTGTGTAGGCTGACGGGGCTCTGTGCGTTCCTGCTGGGGGCTCTGTGCGGGCTGCCGGGGGCTCTGTGCACGCTGCCGGGGGTCTGTGCATGACTGCTGGGGGCTCTGAGCAGGCTGCTGGGGGCTCTGTGCGGGCTGCCGGGGCTCTGTGTGGGCTGCCGGGGCTCTGTGCGGGCTGCCGGGAGACTGTGCGTGCCTGCCTGGGGCTCTGTGCGAGCTGCCGGGGGTCTGTGCGAGCTGCCGGGGGTCTGTGCATGACTGCCTGGGGCTCTGTGCGGGCTGCTGAGGCTCTGTGCGGTCTGCCGGGGCTCTGTGCGGGCTGCCGGGGGTCTGTGCGTGGCTGCCAGGGCCTTTGTGCGGGCTGCCGGGGCTCTGTGCGGGGTGCCAGAGGTCAGTGCGTGCCTGCCTGGGGCTCTGTGCGGGCTGCCAGGGGCTCTGTGAAGGCTGCCTGGGGCTCTGTGCGGGCTGCTGAGGCTCTGTGCGGTCTGCCGGGGCTCTGTGCGGGCTGCCGGGGGTCTGTGCGTGGCTGCCAGGGTCTCTGTGCGGGCTGCCGGGGCTCTGTGCGGGGTGCCAGAGGTCAGTGCGTGCCTGCCTGGGGCTGTGTGCGGGCTGCCAGGGGCTCTGTGAAGGCTGCCGGGGCTCTGTGCGGGCTGCTGGAGCTCTGTGCGGGCTATACATACAGACATACAGTACATTAAACATAGAGTACATACTCACCATCACTTGTCACTTTATTCCCCGAAGCCAGTTTCATCTGTAAAAAATGTTAAAATAACAAGCAACCAATATACTCCCTGTCCGCAGAAATCCACGAGTGTCCCACGACGATCTCCCGTGGAGAACGGCAGCAACAGCTGATGCGACTGCTCTCCAAGGGCTCCAGGAACACAATGACGGGAGGAAGGTATCCTTCTGCACTGTATTCCTCCAGCGCTGTAAAAAATAGTCCCTAGTCTCACTTTTGACATTGCTGTGTGAGAAATTTTCCCACGCAGCAATTGCCATAAAGTGAGACTTTGAATTATAGTAACCTCAGTTATGCACTGCAGGAGCCATTGTCTCTGAGGGTCCTATAGAGCAGTGACATCACCCGATGTCACTGTTCTATAGGGGAGATCATCATAGGACACTCGTTATTAATTGGACTACGGCGGACAGGTAGTATACGGTTTATTATTTTACGCTTTTTGCAGGTGCTGAAGTATGGTAAGTATGGTTAAATGAAGATGCAGCGCCCCAGAGTCCTGGTCGTTGCAGTAATGTCGCTCTGCCACTAAGGGGAGTGATGTTATGTCTGATTGCACTAAAGGAGTTCACCTGACCAGGTATCACAATCACACATTACACTTCACACTCCGGCCACCAGGGGGAGCAAAAGGCACTATGTATTAGGCCACTCCTCACACTGGTAAAACTGGGGGTTGGATAGGAAGTTAGGACAGAACGCAGCCTGGGAGAGCTCTAGGGAGGACCTGTCAGGGGTGGGTTCCTGGCAGGTACCTAGCATCAAGGACAGAACGTACGGAGCCGCGCCTGCACTACCTTGCAGCGGCATCCTAAGGAAGGACACGAAGCGAAGGATATTGTGGAGAAGTGAGAAACGAAATCGCAGCACAAGGAGATATCCAGTAGGAGTCGTGCCCCGTGATCATCAACATCCTACTGAGGCGCGTAGCCGGTGGCCGGAACGCCGAGGAAGTAACAGACTCCAAGCATTACTTCAAACAGCGGCAGGACAGTTGATTTTAGGTTGGCTGTCTACCTTACATCACCTAAGCAGAAATAGGGGGCAAAGTTGGAGAGGGGCGTCTCTAGGGTCCCAGAATAGCTCCGAGCCTTCCCGTCAAACGGGTGCGTCCTATCCAGACAATAACTTGGGGGACAGAGAGAAAGAGAAAGAACAGATACGAAAGTTGTGAGGACTATCCCGAATGCTCAGCAGGGAAGAACTACAACACACAGGCGCTAGTTGGTAGGCACTGATTTCCACCTGAAAAGGGAACTCTGGATGTGCCTTCAGACCGGCCGGACTCAGCCAGCCCAGTTAACAGTGCTCTGGATTGCGGATCCCGAAGTGTTCAGTAAAAGGTAAAGAGACTGCAACCCTGTGTCCTCGTTATTAACTGCGTCTCACATCATCGCCACCTATACTACTGGGAAGCCCTGGGGATATACTTCACCTGTGGGAAGGTATACAATCTAGCTGCCATTGCATCACCCCAGCGGACCCCTAAGCAGCGTCGGTCACCCTGACCGAATACCACAGGTGGCGTCACGAACCCTTGACAAACTACCATCCCCCCTTTCATTGGACGCCCCTTAGCAGGGTCATGGACTGGGTCCAGCCACCGTGACAACCCCAGGACCAAGACAGAGAGGACCGGTACCGAGTACCCCGCGGCCCTGTGTCTGGGGGCGCTCCAAAGAATATTAAAATACTTTTTTCCTAATGTGTGTGTGTTTTATTAATTCTTTATTACTATTGGATTAATAATGGATAGGCGTCTTATTGACGCCTCTCCGTTATTAACTCGGATTAATGTCACCTTACAATAGCAAGGTGAAATTAACCCATTATTTCCCCATATCCCACCGCTACACGGGAGTGGGAAGAGAGGGACTAAGTGCCGGAATTGGCGCATCTTATAGATGCGCCATTTCTGGGGTGGCTGCAGACTGGTATTTGTAGCCGGGGGGGAAATATCCATGGCCCCTCTCTAGGCTATGAATATCAGCCCGCAGCTGTCTGCGTACCCTTTCTGGCTATAAAATATAGGAGGACCCCACGTCAATAGTAAGGTGACATTAATCCGGGTTAATAGCCAGTATTTTAATAGCCAGTAAAGGCTACGCAGACAGCTGCGGGCTGATATTCATAGCAGGCTACAGATATTGGCTCCCAGCCGTTGGCTTTCCCCCTCTGGCGCAGAAAATTGCACGGAAGCCCATGCGTTTTAATTCCTTTTTTTTATTAAACACTCATTAAGGCTACGTTCACATTAGCGTTTTGCGTGTTTGCGTCGCAGCGGCGCACAACGCAAATGTGAACGTAGCCTAAGGCCGCTTTCACACTTGCGTTGGTACGTGTCCGTCGCTATGTGTCGGGCCGACGTACCGACGCACATCGTGAAAATTGTGCATGACGTGGGCAGTGGATGCAGTTTTTCAATGCATCGGACAGACGGACAAAAAACGTTCACTTGAAAGTTTTTTCATGCCGACGGTCCGCCAAAACACGATGGATCTGTTGCACGACGGATGTGACGTGTGACCATCCATCGCCATCCATCGCTAATACAAGTCTATGGGTAAAAAACGCATCCTGCGAGCACATTTGCAGGATCCGTTTTTTTTCCAAAAGCGACGGATTGCGACGGATTGCTAAAAACGCAAGTGTGAAAGTAGCCCTAGAAACATCGGCCTTTCTATTATTTATCTATGGATATATCTATCTATAGATATATTAGTAGATAGATATATCTATAGATACATGGATGTATCTATCCATATCTCCGGCAGAAAAAAACGGATCCGGCGGAAAACAACAGATCCGGTGGAAAAGAATGGACCCGGCGGAAAAAAACAGATCCGGCGGGAAAAAATGGATCCGGTGGAAAAAAACGGATCCGATGGAAAGGAACAAATCCGGCGGAAAAGAACGGATCCGGCGGAAAAAAACGAATCCGGTGAAAAAAACTGATCCGTTTTTTTCACAACTCGCCGGTTTGTGCCTGACAGCAAAAACCTGATGTGTGAAAGCAGCCAGATATATGGATAGATACATCTACAGTATGTATCTATAGATATATCTATCTATAAATATATCTAGAGATAGATATATCCATAGATATATAATAGAAAGGCCAATGTGTCTAAGGCTACTTTCACACTTGCATTTTTATGTATCCGTCGTTTTTGGAAAAAAACGGATCCTGCAAATGTGCTTGCAGGATGTGTTTTTAAACCATAGACTTGTATTAATGACGGATCACGATGCATGGTCACATGTTGCGTCCATCGTGCAACGGATCCGTCGTGTTTTGGCTGACCGTCGGCACGAAAAAATGCTCAATGAACTATTTTTTGTCCGTCGCATCCGCCATTTTCTACCGTGCATGCACGGCCGAAACTCCGCCCCATTCTCCCTGGACTTCAGAATGGGCAGCGGATGCGTTGAAAAACTGCATCCGCTGCCCACATAGTGCACAAATTTCACAACTTGCATCGCGAAGTCGGCCCGACGCATAGCGACGGACACGTACCGACGCAAGTGTGAAAGCGGCCTTAATGAGCGTTTAATTTAAAAAAATAAATAAATAAAAAAAAAACGCGTGGGCTCCCGCGCAATTTTCTGCACCAGAGGGGGAAAGCCGATGGCCGGGGGCCAATATCTGTAGCCTGCTATGAATATCAGCCCGCAGCTGTCTGCATAGCCTTTACTGGCTATAAAAATAGGGGGACCCCCCGAAAAAATGATGTGGGGTCCCCCTATATTTTATAGCCAGAAAGGCTACGCAGACAGCTGCGGGCTGATATTCATAGCCTAGAGAAGGGCCATGGATATTGGCCCCCCGACTACAAATACCAATCCGCAGCCGCCCCAGAAATGGCGCATCTGTAAAATACGCCAATTCCGGCACTTAGCCCCTCACTTACCACTCCCGTGTAGCGGTGGGATATGGGGTAATAAGGGGTTAATGTCACCTTGCTATTGTAAGGTGACATTAAACCGGGTTAATAAGGGAGAGGCGTCAATAAGACGCCTATCCATTATTAATCCAATAGTAATAAAGGGTTAATAAAACACACACACATTAGGAAAAAAGTATTTTCTGAGCCCCTGGAGAGCGGTCGCAATCAGCTGATGCTGCCGATCTCCATGGGAGATCGTCGTGGGACACTCGTGGATTTCTGTGGACAGGGAGTATATTGGTTGTTTGTTATTTTAATCTTTTTTACAGGTGACACTGGCTTCGGGGATCAAAATGACAAGTAATAGTGAGTATGTACGCTATGTTTAATGTACTGTATGTCTGTATGTATAGCCCGCACAGAGCCCCCGGCAGTCACACACAGACCCCCAGGAGCTCGCACAGAGCCCCCCACAGGCATGCACAGAGCCCCCGGCAGCCTGCACAGAGCCCCCGGCAGGCACGCACAGACCCCCGGCAGCCCACACAGAGCCCCGGCAGCCCACACAGAGCCGCCGGCAGGCATGCACAGACCCCCGGTAGCCCGCACAGAGCCCCGGCAGCCCGCAGAGAGCCTCAGCAGCCCGCATAGAGCCCCCGGCAGGCACACACAGACCCCCTGCAGCCCACACAGAGCCCCGGAAGCCCACACAGAGCCCCTGCCAGGCACGCACAGACCCCCAGCAGCCCGCACAGAGCCCCGGCAGCCCGCAGAGAGCCCCAGCAGCCCGCACAGAGCCCCCGGCAGGCACACACAGACCCCCTGCAGCCCACACAGAGCCCCGGCAGCCTGCACAGAGCCCCTGGCAGGCACGCACAGACCCCAAGCAGCCCGCACAGAGCCCCGGCAGCCAGCACAGAGCCCCAGCAGCCCGCACAGAGCCCCCGGCAGGCACGCACAGACCCCAGCAGCTCGCACAGAGCCCCGGCAGCCCACACAGAGCCCCCAGCAGGCAATCACAGACCCACAGCAGCCCGCACAGAGCCCCGGCATGCCCGAACAGACCCCACCCACACACGCAGACATGCACAGTGTCCGCCCACGCACCGCCCACACTCTTCTCCCCTCCAAAACAGGATGTAGAATGACAGAAAGGGCTTATTTACATTCCGCTATTTGTGTCCCATTGACTTACATTGGTATCGGCGATATCCGATACGTTTTGGATATCGGCCGATCCAATCCGATACCGATACTTCTGGATATCGGAAGGTATTGCTGAACACTATTTGTAATAGGTTGCGGATAACATGGCATATTTGAAGAGCCTCTGACATGCAAAATCAACAGAAAACCCCACAAGTGATCCCATTTTGTAAACTAATAAACTAAAGGAATTCATCTAGAGGAGTAGTGAGTATTTTTAAATATCAGGCTATTCACAAACTTGTGTAACATTGGGCTGAGTAAATGAAATACTACTATTTTTACCACATGTTGCTTTGACCCCAAGTTTGCAGTTTTTAAATAATAAGAATAGCAGGAGAAAATGAACACTACAATTTTTACACTCAATTATTTCTCCTGTGTACATCAACACTCCATAAGTGGTCGAAAACTACTTTTGAGATACAGTGCAAAGCTCAGAAGGGAAGGAGCGCCATATTACAGTGCAAATTTTGCTATTATGGTTTGCAGGTGCCAAGTCACATTGGCAGAGGCAATGGGGTTTTAGAACAGCATAAACTATCATAAGTGATATCATTTTACAAACTATACCTCTCAATGAATTCATCTATGGGTGAACCACATGTGTGTCACAGAATTGTATACCATTGGGCAGTGAAGAAAAAATAATTACATTTTTACCACAAAAAAATTGTTTTAGCCCATGATTTAAATTTTTATAAGTGAAAATGTGTAAAAATGGTGCCAAAATGTGTCATACAATTTCTGCTGAACGTTGCAATACCTCATATGTGGATATACAGTACTGCTTATCCACACAGCGAGACTCGGGAGGGAAGAATTGCCATTTGACTCTTGAAGAACAAATTGTTGCAGAATAATTTGCAGACTCCCCTCATAAGTGACCCCATTGTGGAAATTACACCCCTCTGGGAACTTATCTACAGATGTAGTGACGAAGAAGTGGATGTTGCTGAGTGAAAATTGCAAACTGCCGTTGTAATGATCAGTACGTTACAGTGACCAGTACATTATAGTGACCAGTACATTGTAGTGAGCAGTACATTGCAGTCATTAGTACTGCTCATGCTTCTGGAGACACAAACCCGTACATTGCTACAGATATGCCAAACTTTATGTTTTAGTCCTTTAGGCATACTGTGGGGATTAGAAGAAATGGGGCATGATTTGTGAGCTCAGACATTGTTTGATTTCTTTTGGGGGGGGAGGGGCGAGGAGCCATTACTTTTTTCCAAACCCTTTTTACTTCCAGGAAATTGGAAGCCCCCTATATTTCCTGCAACAGATGATGGACCTAAATGGGTTTAAGTTTTGTGGATTGAGTTGAAGCTTTTACTGGGAACATTTTACATAATGTTTGGGATCACATTTAACTAGCGCTCTACATTGAGCACTTACATTGGAGTTTCCATATAAATTTATGAGTGATGTGATTCTGATGAAACCTCCAAAGGATCCATTCACTATTATGAGGCAGCAGAGTTACTCTGGACTCCGTCTGGCCTCTTTACAGTATTGTTCTTCTGTTCAGAAGTGCACAGAACTGTGGCAGACTGCGCTTTTACGCATGCCTCAAAAGACAGACACTGCCGGTTCACAGGCCATATGGCGTCCACAGTGCCACCATCTGCTTCATTAAGTAATCTGCCATTGTGGGTCCCATCCCAATCCCATATTTCAGAGATTTACATGGAAACCTGGGTGTAAGCGTTCACCCAGAGCGCAGGATAAATGTGAGCTGTGACTTACTGCGATCTTTGGGAGGCAGAATTAACAGATCAACAGCAGGTGAAGAATTGGTTGTATTTATTTTTTACACCATTACTCATGTGGAATAAGTGATTAGAAGACTTTATTCTTTGGGTTAGTTTCAGTGATACTAGATTTATATCATTTTTTATGCTTGGCTAATGTCACACTAAAAAAGCTTTTTTTTTTACAAAAACAAGTATTGCATTGTCATATTTTGAGAGCTATAATTTTCCATTTCTGCTGACAGAGTCATGTAATGACTTGTTTTTTACGGGACGAGTTGACGTTTTTATTGGTACCAGTTTCGGCACATGACGGCTTTTGATTTTTATTCAGATGTTTGGGAGTCAGAATAAAAGACCAGACCAGCAATTCAGGAATTTCTTTAGGATTTTATTTAATGCTGATCCGTATGTGGAAAAAGTAATAAGGCAGCTTTATTCTTCTGGTCAGTATGAATACAGCAATACTATATGTAAATAGGTTTTTTATGTTTTGCCGTTTTTGCTCAATAAAAACTATTGTATATAAAAAAAATTGCTTTTGCATCTCTTTATTCTGAGAGCTATACCTTTTATATTTCCACTGATGGAGCAGTATGGCGGCCTTTTTTTATTGCAGAACAATATGAAGTTTTCATCGGTGCCATTTTTATTTACATTTGACATTTTAATCGTGTTTTATTCTACATTTTGCTTGGTGATACAGCAAAAAGGTAAAGTTTTTTTCCATCTTTTTTCTTTTTAAGATATGCACAAGAGGAGATAACTAGTGTCACAGTTTTTTAGGTCAGTTGTTCCTGACGCGGTTATACCAAATATGTGTACTTTTGTTTTTACATAACTATACATATTTATTAGTTTTCTTTTTTTTTTTTTTTTTTTAATTATTTTGTAATTTTTTTTGAAGTTTTAAAACATTTTTTTTACTTTTCTTAAAACTTTTTTTTACCTGTCTCTGTGTGGGACTTCAATTTATATTTTTCTGATCTCTGGTCTCATGCATTGCAATACTGATTGCGGCATTGACAAGATAGCAAAAGATTAAAATAATTGAGACCTGATACAATCAGGTCCCGGTGATGTCACCTGTCAGAGCTACCACTCTGCACTGGAATCACAGCACTTGCAGGACCCTGGGGGTCCTGAGTGCTGCGAGACCACAACCATTGATAAATGTCGGCACTGCACAAAGCCATGGTAGCGCCGACGTTTATCTACAATGGCACTGCACAAAGCCCTGGAAGCGCTGACGTTTATCTACAATGGGTAGTCAGGAAGCAGTTAAGTGCAAAAATAAAGCTTTTCTGTACTATAAAAGCACTTACAAATGTGGCTTCACATCTGCACTAAAACACATCAAATAAGGGGAAAATACATAAACAAATGCAACATTAATCAGGTAAGATTGTTATTGTGCAGTTTGGTATGGACATCTGCAAAAATCAAATTGTCCTGGGTAGTGAATTCCAAAGAATTGTCGCAGCATATGAGAAGTCTTGGAGATTGGAATGGGAGGTTCAGATTGTTGAGGATGTTAGACTTAGGACTTTAGTAGAATGGAGGGTGCTGGTAGGGTGGCAGACTAAGATGAGGGAGGAGATGTAGGGTGGTGCTGAACCGAGGAGAGCTTTGAGGGTTAGAGTGCTAAGTTTATATTGAACTCTGTAGCAGATGGGCAATGACTGGCACATTATAGAGTCATTGTTGTAGAGGTTGGAAAGAAATATGATCCCGGCTGCTGCATTCAGGAAGGATTGGAGAGGGGAGAGTTTAGTAAGAGAGAGAGTTTGCAGTAGTCCAGACGAAAATGAATACAGTTAGAAATTTTTCAGTGCCAAAGGTAAGAAAAGGTTGAATTGTAGAGATGTTTTTGAGGTGTAGGTGACATGAGCATGCAAGTAATCGGATGTAGGAGTCAATGAGAAATCTGATGAAAACACAAGGAGTTCAGTTTTTGACAGATTTAGTTTTAGATAGAGGGAGGACATAATGTCAGGGAAAACAGCGAAAAGACAATCCCGTTATTTTGTAATAATGCAGCAGTGATGTCAGGAGAAGAGATGTATAATTGGGTGTCATCAACATAGAGATAAAAAGCATGGAAAGTTTGTGGCCTGTATCCGCATTGCCAGCTGGTGAGGAAACGTCAAACACCGGAGATATTATAAAAGTAACGATTTTTTTTTTCTACGCGTTTTGAAGTGTAACCCACTTTTTTTCAGCAAATAGAACCAATTTCACATGATAACCACGACTTACTGATGCATTTCTGGTGAAAAAAATAACAACCTTAATTATTTGTCAAACATCAGAGATACTATAAAGTAATGAATTCTTTTATTTTTTTCTACGCGTTTTGAAGTGTAACCCACATTTTCAGGAAATAAAAACCTTCAGTGCATTGATTTTTAGGATTGGTGGGTTTATGGTTAGACGCCCCCGGATCAATAAGTTGTTCTTTATCCAATAGATTAGGGATAACTTCCAAAACTAGAGAATACCACTTTAAGCTATAGCATGCTGTTGTGCCTTCGAATCCAGGATTCAGAATTAGTATTTGCTTCATAGCTAAGGAAGTCTATTGGAAGTGCAGTCGCATTTGATAAATAAAAATAAATGGGATCCTTTTTTGTCTTATATTCTGCTTTCTCTGCTTCTGGGAAGTTGTGACAGTCTCCTAATCACGCAAATTTACTTCCAGATATGATGTGAATCGCCATAACGATAGGGACTACAAAAGAGCCCAATAATGATAGATACACAAAATAGCTCATTGGTTTAGCAACATAGATGGTGATTTAATTTCTATGTTTCAGAATTCTTTTTCTGTACTTACATCAGGGCCGTTTTTCATCAATATGCAATGTTCTGTCTCCATGGAAATCACTGGGAGGAACCACATCATAAAGAGATGGAGAGGAAAGAACAAGGCTTGTTTAAAGTTGCTGTCTTTCTTGTATGAAAATCAAACATGACAAATTATATTTTTCAATGCTTTTTATACATTGTGACATAAATAAAGCATTTACTATAAGTTCAAATCACTGACATGAAGCCAAATATTGTCGAACAATAAGCAAACAGTTATAATCCAATCTTAAAGTTGTAAAGCGAGCAGTTATTATTCCGCTCACAGCACTGTATAATTTCTCAATATTGGTGTTATGTGCTACATATTTATATCTAACAGGTCATGCTGGTGGCAGCACGTTGCACAGCTGAAACCTGTTATCCACCCTTCTGCCAACATTATCTGAGTCACCCCACTAATCTATAAAAATCTACAGCCACAGAATGAGATTCTGGATGCTGGTGGGCACCAATGAGAAAAAACAATACAATTACAATTTGAACAAATGTCTCACAGATGGTTTAACCTAACTTCAGCAGAGTTAGTATTATTATTATTTTTTTCAGAATTGAGAATTTATTATTTGTAACTCTTTCTTAAAGTTGCAGTTAAAATATTCTTTACGGCAACAAGAAAAAGAGCAAAATTATTATTTTTTAGTTATAATACCAATATGGATTTTGCTCCTCTCCAAGGACCCTTTCATATGTTCGTTTTTAATGTCCGTATGCGGCCCATGTGAAAAACCCACAGACATGTTTCTGTTTTTACCCTGCACCAAGGACAAAATGCGTGCCGCGCATGTGCACACTAATGACACACGGATAACATCTGTGTGTCATCAGGGTGACACATACCGGTGCCTGGGAAAAGCTGTACAATTCACACTGTTCCCAGGCACTGAAGGCAACTCTCATCACTGTTGCCTGCTCTCCCTGCGATCAGTGAGAGCAGGTGACTCTGATGATAGCTGTAGTCAGCAGCCGGCATGTGACTACCGTGTATTAAATAAATAATAATAAAAATAATAAAAAGTGGGCTCCCTCATATTTTTCACAACCAGTAGATGGAAAGCTGACCACTGGGGCTGATATTAATAATCTGGGAAAGGGACCATTAGCCCTAAATATTCCCAGGCATTTAATAACAGCTTACAGCTCTTTGCTTACTTGTTAGTTTACAGGGGGACTCCAGAAAAAAATTTATGTAGGGTCCCTTATAAATTCTAAACAGCAATGGCTAAACAGACAGCTGTGAGCTGATATTAATAACCAAGGAAGGGGCCATGGATATTGGCCCCTCCCAGTCTTATAATGTCATGTTAAGAAAAACCGTATGCACTACCAGGGGTGGTGCCAAAGTAGGGTCCAAAACCAAATAGTGATAGATAAACTAAGGCACTCAACTTATATGTAGTTTTTGCAATTTATTGTAGTCATCAAATAAACATTTCGGCCCAAATACACAGCCTTCTTCAGTAACAATAACTTCAGGGACAAAGGAGCATTTTCATGAACGTTATGGAGTATCAGCGACACAATAGCATTAAATGCTTGTAGCAAGGTATAATGTCCACGTTGGTGTGTCCAATATAAGTGGGAGCCCTAGGAGATGTGCCAGCGTGTCTGGCGGTGATGTCCCCCCCAACTCCTCAAAAAATAATCATTTTTAGCTAATCTAAGTGGTTTTTTAAACAGTTTTTGCACTATTATATTGCTTGTGAAGATGGTTGTTCAAATACCAGTAAAAAAAATAAATACAAAGCTTGTTTTATATTTTTTTTATATCCAAAAGGGAACATGGTATTTTTTTGATTTTTGTAAAAATTGATTATTTTTGCAGATAAAAAAAAAATCTTGATCTAAATGTTAACTATAAGTAATAATATCAAACATTATGTAGATATACTTTTTTCAAAGGCAAAAAAAAAAAAAAAAGCTTTTTTCTCTATAAAATGGCAAAAAACGTTGTTTTTTATACACTTATACTGTTCCCGGTCATTTTTGACCGGACCTAACAAAGTTGTGATTTGTACCTAATTCAAGTGTTATTTGATTACCTGTTGCATTGTTTTACTGTATGTGAACATGGTTTTCAATAATCAGATGAAAAATTAAATCAAAAACTTTTATTTTTTGAATCAAATAAATTAGCATTTTTTGCAATATTTGCTTCATATTGCACATAAAAACTTTTCTTTATTCTATATACTATATACAAACTTTTCAAAAAAAAAAAGGTTTTTTGTCAAAAACAAATGATAAATGCGATCAATGTATTACTTGCATTGATCACATGTATAATTTACATGACGCTTGCACAAGTATTTTGCACATTTGCAACACATAATATTAGATTTATGGTTACTGGACGTTGGACAGAATGAGCATCTTTTTCGCTTGCAGCTGGTTGCGATGGTGGAAGCCGTTTCAGTATCAGTGGTGGTCGAAGCTGTTGGCTCGCCGTCTCCACCATGCTCTCGAATTTGTCGGGCCACTTTTTCTGCACTCTCATTTCTTGGATTTCATGGCCGTGTTTTTACATATGGATTAGTGAGAGACTTCCCCAATTCCTCAATAAAAAGCCGTCGTTTGTGTAATTTTTTTTCTTGCCATTTGGGGTTTATTTCCCGCCACAATACAAAGGCATTATAGGCAGATACATCGATCAGGTTGTAAAAGAGAATCATAGGCCACCTATTTGTTTTTCTTTTACATGTATACGTGCCTACAAGCTGGTCTAATGTGTCAACAGCACCTTTAGTGGCGTTATAGTGAAGAATCATGTCTGGCTTTCTGTCATCTCTCTCACTTATTTTTGCATCATGGTGCATGGTGCTCATGAGGATAACTTGTTTATTTTTTTGGGGAACATACGACACTACCGTAGTGTCCTTTGTAAAATAAAACATTGAACTGTGTACGTCTCTCTTATTGAGGATACCCTGTGGAAGTTCAGGTTTATTTTTTCGTACAGTACCCAGCATAGTTATATTGTTTTTTTGTAACATCTGCCCCAATTGGTAGGATGTGAAGAAATTGTCACAGGTAACGTTTCTCCCTTTGAGTCCATGGGTCAAGTCCAAAACTACCCTCATGCCTTGGTTTTTTTCAGGTCTTTCTAGAGGGTTTTTTCCAATATATACTTGAACATTTGCAGCATATGATGTTTTACTGTCACACAGAGTCCAGATTTTTATACCGTATTTTGCTGGTTTACTTGGAATGTATTGCCTGAATGGGCACCTGCCTCTAAATGACACCAGCTGCTCATCAACAGTGACATTTTCTACGGTATTATAACATTTTGGGAGTATCTCGACCCATTTACTCCACAAATCCCTAATTGGGGCAAGTTTATCTGTGCTTCTTCTTTCAGATCTATCCGTTTTGTCATCAAACCGTAGAACTCTGGAAATTTCGTGGAATCTTTCTAAAGACATGGTGGCCCTAAATATATGGCGCCCCGTTTCCGAATTCCACAAACTTTTAGTGGACTCTCCATATGATTTGTATACTCCAGCTAATAGAAGTAACCCGATGTAAGCATTCATAGCCGTCACATCGAAGTTCTTCCATTTATCGCCATAAACCTTTTTTCCCTCAATGTTTGTCATTTGGATAAGTATATTTTGCATGGCTATATTTATGAATAATAGGAATGCCGATTGAATGTCATCAATTCTAGCAATTGCATATCTAGTGGGACCTGGAGTATCTGTGATGACATTTGATGAAGACCTTCTACCAGTCGGAGCAGGAGGCTGCAATTTCCAAACGACATCTTTGTTTTTTGAATTGATTTCTTGCGTCAGACCGGTTGTCGGGGTTTCCACATCAGATTCACCCTCAGAATCCGAGTTCTCGGCAATATCTTCATCCTCACTAATGTTGTCCTCCTCTTCGGAGACATTTTCAGGTGGGACATCCTCGTCTGTATCGGAGTCGTTTATAAACTCCTCCAATTCAGCTTGGGTGAAGTGTCTTCTTCTCATGCTGTAAGGCATCACTGTTGAATGAAAAAATAAAATATATCCATAAACAATGAATGAAAAAAAAAATCAAAACAATTTCGCAACAATACACACAATAACGTCCCGTCACACATTGAGATATGCCCAGTGATTATGGTGCTGGAGCGTCGCAAACAAAAATGAGGCATGCACTCATTCTATCACAGCAGTGAGAATATGTACTCATAAGCAGACATTGAGTCTACACAACCCTAATGCTAACCCCCTATCATCCATTCTATCACAGCAGTGAGAATATGTACTCATAAGCAGACATTGAGTCTACACAACCCTAATGCTAACCCCCTATCATCCATTTTATCACAGCAGTGAGAAAATTGAATAATTTTAGAATAAAAGAATAATTTATCTGTAACATACCTGTAAAAATGGGACTTCAGAGCTCTGACGTCTGAACCTCTGCTCACTCTGTGTTGTCTCCAGCTGAACTGAAACTCTACACTGCTATGTTATCTGTCTACAGATAAGATCAGAGCAGACACCACCCTGCAGCAGGAAAAAGCTCACAGTACAACACTTTAGGTGAATTCTGCTTAGGACAGTATTGCACAGTGTAATACTGTACAACCAGCAAACACATGGAAAATCAGAAAATCATGATTTACAATATGAAATGTTGACAACTGAATGGAACTAGATCTATATGAACAGCAGGGTAAATAAAAACCAGTGAAATAAATTGCGCATAGCTATACTGGAAGCGAATCCGTCGGCTGTATCGCAACTTGAAAATGTTGGTATGTGTAAATCTTTTCTGACCAAAAGTAGTCAGATACATTGATAAATAGTAGTAGATGCAATATATAGTTCAAAATGAGGTGATAGCACCTTTATTTTTGTCAAAAATTGTCTGGAGAGCTGAATAAAGGCCTATCGGTCATTTTTGACCGAACAGTACAAGTGTAAAAAAAATTGTACCAAATAAAGTAAACAAAAATTAAAAAAAAAAAAAATTCCCACAGAGAGTACCCCCCTAATGACGAAAAGTCAGGGAGCCTCAAGTCTCAGAATCACACGCTGAATTTTTATAACATTATAGAATTTCAAAAACGGTCATTTTTGACCTAACAGAACAGCAGGGTTAAGCTAATTGGAGAGTGGGTGTTCTTACTCCATATTTCCTCCAGAGATTGTTTGCTTTATACACTCTTTTTTTTTCAATAAACGTTTTATTAGTGTATTTAAAGACAAAAGCAGCATATCCAATAACAAGAGTAACTTTAATTCAAGTAGATAAAAACACATGCATGAAAATTATGTATTTGATTTGTTAAACATAATTTGCATAGTTCATATTTAAAAGGAGGAACATTACACAAACTTTGTGATGAACTTTGTAGAAGGGAAGTACCACAAAATGTACATATTTACATAGAGATGTGTATAGTGATATATAATTCCTCCACATGTGCTCAGTAGCCCCTCCTCCACCTTGCACCATGAGCTGGTATCAGGATTGAGGGGATGTACCTTTGCCAGTGGGCAATAGACTTGTGACCTCATCCCCACACACCTGGGGATGAACACACCTCTTCTTGGCTGGACATAAAAGGGACAACACATGTGCTTGTTCTCTCTCTTACCTCTTTTGTATTGCCTGGAATGATGATGGACCCACATGGCTTAAGTATACTCTGTATCCCCTTTTCTTACTAGGCCCTAACATAGTAACATAGTTATTAAGGTTGAAAGAAGACTTTAAGTCCATCTAGTTCAACCCATAGCCTAACCTAACATGCCCTAACATGTTGATCCAGAGGAAGGCAAAAGGCCTTGTAACCCTGTATCCCCTGTAACCCTGTAACCTCTTAGGCCTTAGGATTAGTAAGATATAGATTGGGAGGGCTGATATTGTATGTGTGATTTGGGTAATCGGGCAGTTAATTGTGGGCTTTTATATTGTATGATATTGTTGTGATATTACTGGCTATTGTGGGCTTTTACTGTGTGATATTGTGGGGATATCACTGTATACTGGAGTGATATTACTGTATCAGAGTTGTAATATCTGTATATTTCTATATGTACAGTACAGGCCAAAAGTTTGGACACAACTTCTCATTTAAAGATTTTTCTGTATTTTCATGACTATGAAAATTGTACATTCACACTGAAGGCATCAAAACTATGAATTAACACATGTGGAATAATATACTTAACAAAAAAGTGTGAAACAACTGTCAATATGTCAATATGTCTTATATTCTAGGTTCTTCAAAGTAGCCACCTTCTGCTTTGATGACTGTTTTGCACACTCTTGGCATTCTTTTGATGAGCTTCAAGAGGTAGTCACCGGAAATGGTCTACCAACAATCTTGAAGGAATTCCCAGAGATGCTTAGCACGTGTTGGTCCTTTTGCTTTCACTCTGCGGTCCAGCTCACCCCAAACCATCTCGATGGGGTTCAGGTCTGGTGACTGTGGAGGCCAGGTCATCTGGTGTAGCACCACATCACTCTCCTTCTTGGTCAAATAGCCCTTACACAGCCAGGAGGTGTGTTTGGGGTAATTGTCCTGTTGAAAAGTAAATGATGGTCCAACTAAATGCAAACCGGATGGAATAGCATGCCGCTGCAAGACGCTGTGGTAGCCATGCTGGTTCAGTATGCCTTCAATTTTGAATAAATCCTCAACAGTGTCACCAACAAAGCACCCCCACACCATCACACCTCCTCCTACAAGCTTCACGGTGGGAACCAGGCATGTAGAGTCCATCCGTTCACATTTTCTGTGTCGCAGATCTCAAATTTGGACTCATCAGACCAAATCACAGATTTTCACTGGTCTAATGTCCATTCCTTGTGTTCTTTAGCCCAAACAAGTCTCTTCTGCTCGTTGCCTGTCCTTAGCAGTGGTTTTCTAGCAGCTGTTTTACCATGAAGACCTGCTGCACAAAGTCTCCTCTTAACAATTGTTGTAGAGATGTGTCTGCTGCTAGAACTCTGTGTGGCATTGACCTGGTCTCTAATCTGAGCTGCTGTTAACCTGCGATTTCTGAGGCTGGTTACTCAGATAAACTAATCCTCAGAAGCATAGGTGACTCTTGGTCTTACTTTTCTGGGGCGGTCCTCATGTGAGCCAGTTTCTTTGTAGCGCTTGATGGTTTTTGCAACTGCACTTGGGGACACTTTCAAAGTTTTCCCAATTTTTCAGACTGACTGACCTTCATTTCTTAAAGTAATGATGGCCACTAGTTTATCTCTACTTAGCTGCTTTTTTCTTGCCATAATGCAAATTCTAATAGTCTATTCAGTAGGACTATCAGCTATGTATCGACCAGACTTCTGCTCAACACAACTGATGGTCCCAACCCCATTTATAAGGCAAGAAATCCCACTTATTTAACCTGACAGGGCACACCTGTGACTAGAAAACCATTTCCGGTGAATATCTCTTGAAGCTTATCAAGAGAATGCCTAGAGTGTGGAAAGCAGTCATCAAAGCAAAAGGTGGCTACTTTGAAGAACCTAGAATGTAAGACATATTTTCAGTTGTTTCACACTTTTTTGTTAAGTATATAATGATCATGATTAAGGGAGCTTAGTCTCCAGAAACACGTTGAGATTCTTACCCATATGGTTTGTGCTGAAGTTTGTATCCTCCATGTGTAAGTTGTGAATAAAGAAATTTTTTTTCACGGATTCGGTGAAGCTAGACATTTTTTTCTCTTGGATTTTACACCCCTGGACACAGCAGGTCAGTGCTCCCGAAGCTTGGCTTATGCATCACGGGTGAGCTGGTTTATATTCCTTCTTTCTATGTTATAGACTGCAGACTTGTGTGTGTGTGTAATAAATATCCTTTATTGTTACACTGTTTTGTCTCAGTTAGTATATAGTATGTGGAAAAGATAACGTTGAGGTGTATTTAGTGGATATTAATTATTAATAGTTAAGTTTGGCAATAATAGTTAATATCGGACCTCAATAGAGGGGTAAGGAGAGTTCCCCCTTTTGGTAACTATAAGTTTAGTAATTTTAGGGGGCAAAAACCTATTCTTTTACTATGGCGACCTACAGGCCCACTGTTTAGATTTTGTTTAACATGTTTTGCTGTTTGAATTTCTGGTCATCGTCTGTGAACTGATCAGGCCATAGGGACGTGGACAGATTACATTGATACAGGGTGAACTGTTGTGTAATTCTGTGCGATCAGGGCACTGATAGTTCAGACGATTGACGCAGATTTTCAACACGAGCTATACATGGAACAAAATCAATAACAGAGAACCAGTCTTCTGATTTTTAACATTTTTTCTTTTTCCTTTGCTTGGTAATCTTTGAGAGTTTGGGGTGATCTTTGCCAGTCTAATCTTCCAAAGAGTCAAAGTCGTTCTCAAGATAAAGTCCAGCTTGTCAGGAAAAGGCATTCCAGAGGTTAAAGGACCTTTTCAAGCAGCAGAGAAGGGACAAGGAGTACGACTAAGATGGCTTCAGGAAGAGTGAATATGGACTTATCAACCTTTAAAAGATTAGCAAAGCACAGTAAATTTAATCCAGTAACCCCCACTATACCCAAATCTGCAGAATTGCTGTGGTCTGCCCTATTGGAACAAGCATGTGGGCATGACAGCATGTGCATAGAGAGACGGTTGGTCTTGAATTAGTCAAGCAGACGACTACAAATGGTAGCCAAACTGATCTGTGTGAATGAGGAATCCCTGTGCAATGCAGATTCCCCAAATTTCCACTGCCAGTGTTGTGTGACTAATGTGCAGAGAGTGTGTGCCTTACAGACACAACTGGCAGAGAACGATCAGTATAATGTGAAAAGCAGATTGCCAGTCTTGAATCACAACTGCTGAAAATGAAAAATCATTGTGTTGATATGGAAGCACAGCTGACTCTGTCTGGGGCTGAGATCAAAGCTCTGGAGGAAATGGCAGCAGCTAGTGATGCCATTATTAATCAGTGCAGTGTGGAGCTGGATACTAGTTCCCAACTGATTACTAGTCTGAAAAATATCATCAATGATTTTTCAAATGTGGTGCCGGCCTTCTCTTTGTCTCTGAAAACAAGGTCCGATCCCCAACCAATTGTGCCCTGTGCATGGCAAAAAGGTGGGAGTGAAGGAACAGGTGAGGGATCAAATATTTTATCAAATTTTTATCCAATAAAGAAATGTAATGACAAGTATGTGCTGTCCAAATTACAAAGAAAATGCAAGCGTAACATTGTTAAGAGTGCATCCATAGTAATGGAAGAGTTTAAAAGTTCCAGACAGAAGGAGGTATGTTCTGTCCGGGCCCCTAAATCAGGCATGGCATGTGTTAGATGTTATGCCTGTGCTGGCTCTGGCCATATTGCCAGGTACTGCAGATGGCCGGGTACAATGAAGGGGGGAGATATCATTCTGTAAAATGTTTTAAATGTAGTCACTTTGGACATATTGCAAGGAACTGTTACTGCAAAAGTAATTGTGAGGGGCCTAGCAATATTGTCAAGGAGCACAGGCATTTTCACAGACATAATGGCTTTTTCTCTCAGTCTGTGCCCGGCCATGTGCAGGCTCCTCAAAATGGCCGATTACAACCAGGGAGGCTAGTGAGGCCTTCATGTAAACTCAGCTTACAAGAGTTTCTATCTGGCCTCTAGTCTTTCTGATTGATTGTTTTGTTAGTTCTTTTACTCTTTTATTTGCCAAGTTTGCTCTTTTGTAAGTGAAATGCATTGTTAGACCAGTGAGGATCAGACAGGAGGCATGTGTGTTCACCTAGGCCTTGAAGTTTAGCTGTTAATTGTCTTTGTTTTCCTGTGCATCTTAGATTGGATAAAGGGTGTTGCTACGTGAACTAAAGGTACCGTCACACTAAGCGACGCTGCAGCGATACCGACAACGATCCGGATCGCTGCAGCGTCGCTGTTTGGTCGCTGGAGAGCTGTCGCACAGACCGCTCTCCAGCGACCAACGATGCCGGTAACCAGGGTAAACATCGGGTTACTAAGCGCAGGGCCGCGCTTAGTAACCCGATGTTTACCCTGGTTACCATCCTAAAAGTAAAAAAAACAAACGCTTCATACTTACCTTCCGCTGTCTGTCCTCCGGCGCTGTGCTTTCCTGCACTCACTGTGAGCACAGCAGCCGGAAAGCAGAGCGGTGACGTCACCGCTCTGCTTTCCGGCCGCTGTGCTCACAGCCAGAGGACAGACAGCGGAAGGTAACTATGAAGCGTTTTTTTTTTAACTTTTACGCTGGTAACCAGGGTAAACATCGGGTTACTAAGCGCGGCCCTGCGCTTAGTAACCCGATGTTTACCCTGGTTACCAGCGAAGACATCGCTGAATCGGCATCACATACGCCGATTCAGCGATGTCAGCAGGAAGTCCGCGACGAAATAAAGTGCTGGACTTTCTGCAGCGACCGACGACATCACAGCAGGATTCTGATCGCTGCTATGTGTCAAACTGAACGATATCGCTAGCCAGGACGCTGCAACGTCACGGATTGCTAGCGATATCATTTAGTGTGACGGTACCTTAAGACAGGCGAAGAAGCATGGACAGATAACGGACATACACGAGGGAGTGTCGTGTTATACTGTGTGCTGACCTTGAAGTTTGGACGGATAACATGGTTTTGTTTAAGACCTGATGCAGGATACAACTAAAGTCAGTGTACCTTAGTTTTACGTTTAGTTTTCCTAGGGTGTTAAGTAGCTGTGAGGGTTGTATGTTACTCTTTTGAATTGTGGAAAACTGGTAGGGGTGTCTCTATAGGAAACAGAGGCAATTTACTAGAATCACACTATAAGAAAATTGCACTCATTTTCTGGGGTTCAGGAGAGTTGAGGCATTAGCTAATTACTGGGGAGCTCAAGAAAGGTCAACAGGGGGAGGTCACCCTGAAGTAAAAGTATAAAGAATGAGTGAGTTTGGTGGGACAGGAAAGCATCAAATAAGGATGTTTATTAACTGCACTGGGGGATCTCCCAGAGCGTATTGTTCCCTTTGTCCCATTTTAGGTATCTATGTAGAAGAGCACCTATCACTCCAGAGAAGAAGTCTTGACCTTTCCCCAGAAGCCCCTGAGAGACTCCAGAACACCCGTCTTATGTTTGGTGCCGAGCTGAAACATCTCTCGGATTTTAGCCATGAGGAGGAGACTGTAATAAAACCCAACGCCACTTCTTCCTGTCATTTTCCTCCAGGTCATTATTTTATATACTGTATATTGGACTGTCATTATCTGCAGGAGAACAAAAAGACTGGACACCCAACTGCACGGAAGTCAGGCTGAGCACCATTTACTCAGCCAGAGAAGGGGGTTAAGGACATAAGAAAAATCCAGTCCTTTACCCCGAATCCAATATATATTGTATATAAATAATGGTGTTATATTCATTGTCGTGTTATTGTGTATTAAATTCCATATGTGTGCATATAGACACTTTAGGTGTAAGTCCAGGACTAACTGTACATGGACATACTCAGAAAGTGGGTTCATGTGAAGGTGTTCGTGCATTTACAGCCAGTAGATAACTCCAACTGTACGTGGATCAATGATCTGCATGTGCATTATGGATCATCAGCAGCCATGTTATTTTAGCTTAAGTCTCTATATGCATTATGGAATTGTAATATGTGTTTTGTGTGAATGGGGAAAAAGAGTAAGTTTCTCTAGGGACAGGTCCTCTCAGCTTCTAAGTTATTTGCCACTTTAACCCTAGGAATGGTGAAGTTCGTAAGGGATTGATTGAATGGCGGTTAGAATTAGACGGTGTTCTTCCCGTAGTCATCGTAGGTATTGTGAGATCACTCCCTACTCAAGAAATTCTGACCTGCCTAGTAAAGATCTGCATATCTATTCATGGAAGAACCTCATCAACGATCTTCAATCAAGACTACAGGAGAAGTGCCTGATGGAAGTCCTGTCTGATGCATGTCTGATGAAAGTCGTTTCCAGTGCCTGAATCCAGTCATTTCCAGTGCCTGAGTCCAGTCGTTTCCAGTGCCAGAGTCAAGTCATTTCCAGTGCCTGAGTCCGCGAGGCCCAGAAAAAAAACCTGTGACATCCAGCAGTCTCATCATGCCAGACATACTCAAAATCCTGTTGAATCAAGCTATAGGAGAGTAATGTGAAGTCTGGCAAGGTGACAGGTGCAAACAGGATGATGTTGACTGACCTATGGACTGTGAGGGTGAAGCTGCTCCAGAGTCTGACCAGTCACAACTGGAGAAAGATGGCTTTGGGATAGGCGGATACCTGAAGATTGACAATTAAAGACCAGAATAGAGACAGAAGACTGCAATAAGTCTCCAAGAAAGAAGAAGAAGGTGTACTCTGTGGATAGAGATGTGGGTTACGGTGAACGGCAGGGAAGAGCTGACGTCCGTGTGGATGATGTCTAGGTACCTAAGTGCAGAATTATACTTCATTCCATCCTGAACTGTCACTAGTTATAAATGGGGTTGAGTAGGCAAATAAATCCCAGCACAACACTTCCCTCAAATTTCATTGTCGTGTTCTCGACAACAGGGCGATTGTAGAATGGAAGTACCCCAAAATGTACATCTTTACATACAGATGTGTATAGTGATATGTAATTTCTCTACATGTGCTCACTAGCCCCCCCTCCACCTTGCACGATGTGCTGGTATCAGGATTGAGGGGATGTACCTTTGTCAGTGGAAATTGACTTGTGACCTCATCCCCACACACCTGGGGCTGAACACACCTCTTCTTGGCTGGACATAAAAGGGACAACACATGTGCTTGGAGCTCTCTCTTACCTCTTTTGCATTGCCCGGAATGATGATGGACCCACATGGCTTAAGTATACTCTGTATACCTTTTTCTTACTAGGCCCTGTAACCTCTTAGATCTTAGGATTAGTAAGATATAGATTGGGAGGGCTGATATTGTTTGGTTATTGATTTGGGTAATCGGGCAGTTAATTGTGGGCTTTTATATTGTGTGATATTGTTGTGATATTACTGGCTATTGTGTGTTTTTACTGTGTGATATTATGGGGATATCACAGTATACTGGAGTGATATTACTGTATCAGAGTTGTAATATCCGTATATTTGTATATATATGTATATATATATATATATACATATATATATATATATGTGTGTGTGCAATAAATATCATTTATTGTTACACTGTTTTGTCTCAGTTAGTATATGGTATAAGGAAAAGATAACGTTGAGGCGTATTTAGTGGATATTAATTATTAATAGTCAAGTTTGGCTATAATAGTTAATATCGGACCTCAATAGAGGTGTAAGGAGAGTTCCCCCTTTTGGTAACTATAAGTTTTGTAATTTTATGGGGCAAAAACCCATCCTTTTACAAACTTGTATACACCTGTGGTACGAAAAAACTCCAGGAGCAGCATTGCAATATTAGAAGATGAGATGACAGGAGGTCCAAGGTCAATGAATATAGATGCTGTGAGGAGAATACTTTTCATGTGGTTTATCCAAGGTTCTTCAAAATCTTGCACTTTTAAGTAAAATTTGGTGAACCATTAAATGCATATTAGGCAATTAAATATATAGCAATTAATTACCTAACTGATTCTCTGTATAAGGCTGGTGTCACACAAGCGAGTTCAATGCGAGAAACCTTGCAATAGTCTCTCGCATCAAGTCCCGGCACTGCCGCCGTCACTCAGGACCGGAGCGTGTGGCTGCATGTATTTCTAGGCAGCAGAACGCTCCAGTCCGAGTGCCGGCGGCAGTGCCGGGACTTGATGCGAGAGACTCGTGCGAGTTCCTCGCATTGAACTCGCAAGTGTAACACTGGCCCAAGAGTGAGGAATTCTACTAAAAAGTTGTGGTCCATGGTGCCATAAACAGATGTCCTTCATGATATGTGAATTTTATCACCTATCGGCACTAGCATAACTAGGTCCCGCATTCTGTTGATAGCTTTTGACACATTGGTTCTGTTGGAAAATTGAGTGATTCAGATTAGAGGAATATATTTTGGAATAAGTAGGTATATACAATCATGGCCAAAAGTGTTGGTACACATGACATTTTTCCAGAAAATGAAATATTTATCCCAGAAATGTTTTGCAATTACACGTTTTGTTATTGACATTTATTTCCTTTGTGTATTGGAACAACACAAAAACAAAGGAAAAAAAAGCAAAGTGAACATAATTTCACAAAAAAGCAAACAAAAATGGGCCGGACAAAATTGTTGGCACCATCAACTTAATATTTGGTTGCACACCCTTTAGAATACATAACTGCAATCAATCGCTTCTCTTGCCATAGAGTTTAATTTCATTCAAATGTCTTTGGATAGTTTGCACTGACACTAATGCACCCTGAGCCTGCAGGACAGATTGAATTTCTTTGGAATTTGATTGGGGCTGCTTATCCACCATCTAGACTATCCTGCCTTCAAACATTTCATCTATTTTTCTCTGCCATCCACCTTCAGGAATATTAGCTACAGAGCCATGGATTGTAAACTTCTAGATTATGTTGTGCATTGTGGACAAAGGAACATCAAGATCTCTGGAGATGAACTTGCATGGACAAAGGAACATCAAGATCTCTGAAAATTGATTTGCAACATTGAGATTGTTCATATTTTTCAACAATTTGTTTCTCAAATCCTTAGACAGTTCTCTTCTCTTCTTTCTTTTCTCCATGCTTGGTGTGGCATACACAGACACAAAATGCAAAGATTGTCAAGTTTCCCCTTTTTAACTGGTCTCAGGTGTGATTTTCATATTGGCCCTACCTGTTACTTGTCACAGGTGAGTTTCAACGAGCATCACATGCTTAAAACAAAGTTTTTATCCACAATTTTGGAAAAGTGCCAACAACTACATCCGACCTATTTTAGGGGCTTTGTGTGAAATTATGTCCATTTTGCCTTTTTTCTGCTTTTTTTTGTTGTTCCAATACACACAAATGAAATAAACTTGTGTATGATAATACATGTTTAAATGTGATAATTTTCTGGGCGAAATACGAAATTTTCTGGAATAATTTCAAGGATGACAACACATTCCACCATGACTGTACATATTATACATGTGGAAATTGACACCAACTGCACTTGATCTTTATGTAAGGAAAAATAACTATTACTTTACTGAAAAATGGATTTAGTACTATCTTGGAACCCATTTCAGAAGATCAATACTAGATTACAGCACATATAAAAAAGCATGTACTGTACCTATTATTGTATTCAGAGCTAAAGTGTTCTTCTGATGATTCATTTGTATCAGCAATACAATGCAAAGCACCATAGGCAAGGGTCATAATTTGGAAGGAAACACATTTCTCTAACTCTGCCCAAGACAGCCCCTTTACAGATGTAAATTAATATATACTATATGTTTGAATATATTGACTAGTATCAAAGGACATTAAAAACGGCTGCAAAAAATGTCAGAAATGGAAATTGCTGAAGATACGATCCCACCCTCCATCAGACATGAAAAGTGGTTTATTAAATTATTCAAAGCTCCCAATCCCTTGATACCACTGGGTAATAATGAATGTTATGGTAGCGAGTGAAAAGTAATTTATTTCAATGTCTTTCAACACTTAATGGGTTAAACATTGTGCAGTTATCCAGAGCTTAATTTGAACTGCATGGGTAAGAATTTACTTTGCCATTTAATTAACTGTCTGAATTTCATTTTATGATGGACAAAACCAATTTGTATCTTCCTTGATGTTGGACTTAAAAGAAACTGTCTAATGAGATTCATTTATTTCATAGAAGAGCAGGTAAAGGTCATTTAGAGCAAAGAGCATCAAGAAAGTAGAAAAATAAATTTAAAAAATCTACATTTTATTTGTAAATTTCAAATGTTACCCTTTGTTGACCAATGGCCTTTGTTTGACTTTTTTTAATTACATGGTGTAATTGGATGTGACATGAATTAAAAACTGGCCCAGAAGATCAGCTCCCTCGTCTTCACAAAAATATCTGAATTTGGAATAATGAGCACATTAAGATGAAATGGGAATCTCATAAGGAAGGGATGAATAAATGTCAAGTGATGAGAGGAAATCACTTAGATGTCTGATATTTAATTTCTATCTAATTCATAAACTAAACTAATGAGAAGGTCAAAAGTAAAACCCTTTGCAGATAATGATAATGATAAATATCTGAATGCTAGAGGTAAGATCCATACCTGAGTGATCCTCTGAAAACATGGTTATACAGCAGCACTTCAAATATTGAGGTGATTGTTAGGTGTCACAGAACATGCTGCACTCAGAACTTCAGAGAGAGGGCTTCATTTATAACTTGAGTCGCTCTAGCAGCAGGTTTCCTGTATCACCTTTTCTATGTTTGGAACGAAGCATAATATACTGGCGGGCAAATATTAGTGGTATGGATAGAAGAAATGAGACAGAAGGTACACTGCTCAAAAAAATAAAGGGAGTAAATCAAACTTCTGTGATATCAAACTGTCCACTTAGGAAGCAACACTGTTTGACAATCAATTTCACATGCTGTTGTGAAAATGGAATAGACAACAGATGTAAGTTATTGGTAATTATCAAGACACACTCAGTAAAGGAGTGGTTCTGCAGGTGGGGACCACAGACCACATCTCAGTACCAATGCTTTCTGGCTGAAGTTTTGGTCACTTTTGAATGTTGATTGTGCTTTCACACTTGTGGTCTCATGAGACGTACTCTACAACCCACACAAGTGGCTCATTTAGTGCAGCTCATCCAGGATGGCACATCAATGTGAGCTGTGGCAAGAAAGTTTGCTGTGTCTGTCAGCATAGTGTCCAGAGGCTGGGGCGCTACCAGGAGACAGGCCAGCACACCAGGAGATATGGATGGGGCCATGGGAGGGCAACAACCCAGCAGCAGGTCTGCTACCTCAGCCTTTGTGCAAGAAGAAACAGGAGGAACACTGCCAGAGCCCTGAAAAATTACCTCCAGCAGGCCACAAATTGTTTGTGTCTGCACAAACGGTTAGAAACCGACTCCATGAGGATGGTCTGAGTGCCTGACGTCCACAGATGGGGGTTGCGCTCACAGCCCAACAACATGCAGGATGCTTGGCATTTGCCACAGGACACCAGGATTGGCAAATTTGCCACTGGCGCCCTGTGCTCTTCACAGATAAAAGCAGGTTCACACTGAGCACATGTGACAGACGTGAGAAAGTCTGGAGATGCCGTGGAGAGTGATCTGCTGCCTGCAATATCCTTCAGCATGACCGGTTTGGCAGTAGGTCAGTAATCGTGTGGGGTGGCATTTCTTTGGAGGGCCGCATAGCCCTCCTTATGCTCACCGGACGTAGCCTGACTGCCATTTGGTACCGAGTTGAGATCCTCAAACCCCTTGTGAGACCATATGCTGGGGCGGTTGGCCCTGGGTTCCTCCTAATGCGGAACAATGCCAGACCTCATGTGGCTGGAGTTTGTCAGCAGTTCCTGCAAGATGAAGGCATAGAAGCTATAGACTGGCCTGCCCATTCCCCAGACCTGAATCCGAATGAACACATGCGGGACATCATGCCTCGCACCATCCACCAACATCACATTGCACCACAGACTGTCCAGGAGTTTCCAGATGCTTTAGTCCAGCTCTGGGAGGAGATCCCTCAGGAGACCATCAGCCGCCTCATCAGGAGCATGCCCAGGCATTGTAGGGAGGTCATATAGGCAGGTGGAGGCCACACACACTACTGAGCATCATTTCCTTGTCTTGAGGCATTTCCACTAATGTTGGATCAGCCTGTAACTTCATTTTCCACTTTGACTTTGAGCATCCGTTGGACATTAGGATATCAAAGGGAGGGAGTCTGACATTGGTGTACTATTATGCCCAATGTTGGAAAGGGGTTAATGTTTGACTGTGATGGTTCAATATGTGAGCATTTATGGCACTGGGAAACATAGATGAAAAAGAGCCTCTGTGTAAGAACAATGTATGCAACACTTGCAGTTTAATAGCTCACTGTCATGATCCCAATGGCAGGGGATCACAAAAGGACAAGCACACAAAAAACAGAACAAGCTCTAGGGTGATGGAAACTGAGCTGACCGCGATCCTGAACCTAATTCACAACACTAGCAGTAGCCGGGGAACGTGCCTACGATGATTCTAGACGTCTCGCGCCAGCCGAAGGACTAGCTTCCTCTATTAGAAGAAACAAAGACCTCTCTTGCCTCCAGAGAAACACCCCACAGAAATAGCAGCCCCCCACATGTAATGACGGTGAAATGAGAGGAAAGCACATACGTAGTAATGAAAACAGATTCAGCAAAATGAGGCCCGCTAAAACTAGATAGCAGAGGATACAAAAGTGAACTGCGCGGTCAGCGAAAAACCCTACAAAAAACCATCCTGAAATTACCTGAACTCATGTGCCAACTCATGGAACATGAGGAGTAATATCAGCCCACTAGAGCAACCAGCAACAAGGAATCACATAACTGCAAGCTGGACTAAAACAAAAATAAAGCAAAACGTGGAACAGGAAAATCAAAAACTTAGCTTGTCCTGAAGATTACTGAAGCGGAAAGCAGAGGTAACAAGACACACTGATAACATTGATCGCCGGCGAGGAAATGACAAGAAAGCCAGGTTAAATAGGAAACTCCCATATCCTGATAGAACAGGTGGACACCAGAGACCGCAGAGAACACAAGTCACCCAGTACCTTCTGTAACCACCAGAGGGAGCCCAAAAACAGAGTGCACAACAGTACCCCCCCCTTGAGGAGGGGTCACCGAACCCTCACGAGAACCACCAGGGCGACCAGGATGAGCCCTATGAAATGCACGGACCAAATCAGCAGCATGAACATCAGAGGCAACCACCCAAGAATTATCCTCCTGACCATAACCCTTCCACTTGACCAAATACTGAAGTTTCCGTCTGGAAACACGAGAATCCAAGATCTTCTCCACAACATACTCCAATTCTCCCTCCACCAGCACCGGAGCAGGAGGCTCAAGCGAAGGAACAACAGGTACCTCATACTTCCGCAACAACGACCGATGGAACACATTATGAATAGCAAACGATGCCGGGAGATCCAAACGAAACGACACAGGGTTAAGAATTTCCAAGATCCTATAGGGACCGATGAACCGAGGCTTGAACTTAGGAGAAGAGACCTTCATAGGAACAAAACGAGAAGACAACCACACCAAGTCCCCAACACGAAGTCGAGGACCCACGCGGCGACGGCGATTAGCAAACTGCTGAGCCCTCTCCTGGGACAACTTCAAATTGTCCACCACATGACTCCAAATCTGATGCAACCTATCCACCACCATGTCCACTCCAGGACAATCAGAAGGCTCCACCTGACCAGAGGAAAAACGAGGATGAAACCCCGAATTACAAATGAAAGGAGAAACCAAGGTAGCAGAACTAGCCCAATTATTAAGGGCAAATTCGGCAAGCGGCAAAAAGGTAACCCAGTCATCTTGATCAGCAGAAACAAAACACCTTAAATAAGTTTCCAAGGTCTGATTAGTTCGTTCCGTCTGGCCATTCGTCTGAGGATGGAATGCAGACGAAAAGGACAAATCAATGCCCATCTTAGCACAGAACGTCCGCCAAAATCTAGACACAAACTGGGATCCCCTGTCAGAAACAATGTTCTCCGGAATCCCATGCAAACGAACCACGTTCTGAAAAAACAAAGGGACCAACTCAGAGGAGGAAGGTAACTTAGGCAAGGGTACCAGATGAACCATCTTAGAAAAGCGGTCACACACAACCCAGATGACGGACATTTTTTGAGAGACAGGGAGATCCGAAATAAAGTCCATGGAAATGTGCGTCCAAGGCCTCTTCGGGATAGGCAAAGGTGACAACAATCCACTGGCCTGAGAACAGCAAGGCTTAGCCCGAGCACAAACTTCACAAGACTGCACAAAAGAACGCACATCCCTCGACAAGGAAGGCCACCAAAAAGACCTGGCCACCAAGTCTCTAGTACCAAATATTCCAGGATGACCTGCCAACGCAGAAGAATGGACCTCGGAGATGACTCTACTGGTCCAATTATCTGGAACAAACAGTCTTTCAGGCGGACAACGATCAGGTTTATCCGCCTGAAACTCCTGCAAAGCACGTCGCAAGTCTGGGAAGACAGCCGACAAAATCACCCCATCCCTAAGGATACCAGTGGGCTCAGAATTTCCAGGGGAATCAGGCACAAAACTCCTAGAAAGAGCATCCGCCTTCACATTCTTTGAACCTGGCAGGTATGAAACCACAAAATCGAAACGGGAGAAAAACAGTGACCAACGAGCCTGTCTAGGATTCAGACGCTTGGCAGACTCAAGGTAAATCAGATTTTTGTGATCAGTCAAGACCACCACACGATGTCTAGCACCCTCAAGCCAATGACGCCACTCCTCAAATGCCCACTTCATGGCCAAAAGCTCCCAATTACCAACATCATAATTCCGCTCAGTGGGCGAAAACTTTCTAGAAAAGAACGCACATGGCTTCATCACTGAGCAATCGGAGCTTCTCTGTGACAAAACCGCCCCCGCTCCAATCTCAGAAGCATCAACCTCAACCTGAAAAGGAAGCGAAACATCTGGCTGACGCAACACAGGAGCAGAAGAAAACCGGCGCTTAAGTTCCTGAAAGGCCTCCACAGCCGCAGGAGACCAATCAGCAACATCAGCACCCTTCTTAGTCAGATCCGTCAAAGGCTTAACAACACTAGAAAAATTAGTTATGAAACGACGATAAAAATTAGCAAAGCCCAAGAACTTCTGTAGACTCTTAAGAGATGTAGGCTGCGTCCAGTCACAAATAGCTTGAACCTTGACGGGATCCATCTCAATAGTAGAAGGGGAAAAAATATACCCCAAAAAAGAAATCTTCTGGACTCCAAAGAGACACTTTGAACCTTTTACAAACAAAGAATTGGCCCGCAGGACCTGAAACACCTTCCTGACCTGCTGAACATGGGACTCCCAGTCATCAGAAAAAAACAAAACATCATCCAAATACACAATCATAAATTTATCCAGATATTCACGGAAAATATCGTGCATAAAGGACTGGAAGACAGAAGGAGCATTAGAAAGTCCAAAAGGCATCACCAAATACTCAAAATGGCCCTCAGGCGTATTAAATGCGGTTTTCCACTCATCACCCTGCTTAATCCGCACAAGATTATACGCACCCCGAAGATCAATCTTAGTGAACCATTTAGCCCCCTTAATGCGAGCGAACAAATCAGTCAACAATGGCAAAGGATACTGATATTTGACCGTAATCTTATTCAAAAGACGGTAATCTATACAAGGCCTCAAGGAACCATCTTTTTTGGCCACGAAAAAAAAACCTGCTCCCAAAGGAGATGAAGATGGACGGATATGTCCCTTTTCCAAGGACTCCTTAACATAATCCCGCATAGCAGTATGCTCTGGCACTGACAGATTGAACAAACGACCTTTAGGAAATTTACTGCCAGGAATCAAATCTATAGCACAATCGCAATCCCTGTGAGGAGGAAGCGAATTGAGCTTAGGCTCCTCAAAAACATCCCGATAATCAGACAAAAATACAGGAACCTCAGAAGGAGTAGATGAAGCGATAGAAATCGGAGGTGCATCATCATGAACCCCCTGACATCCCCAGCTTAACACAGACATCGTTTTCCAGTCCAAGACTGGGTTATGAGTTTGTAACCATGGCAGACCAAGCACTAAGACATCATGTAAATTATACAGTACCAGGAAGCGAATCACCTCCTGATGAACGGGAGTCATACGCATGGTCACGTGTGTCCAGTACTGAGGTTTATTCATAGCCAAAGGTGTAGAGTCAATTCCTTTCAAAGGAATAGGGACTTCCAGAGGCTCCAGACTAAACCCACAGCGGTTGGCAAATGACCAATCCATAAGACTCAGGGCAGCGCCTGAATCCACATAGGCATCGACGGAAATGGCTGATAATGAACAAATCAGAGTCACAGACAAAATGAACTTAGACTGTAAAGTACTAATGGCAACAGACTTATCAACCTTTTTTGTGCATTTAGAGCATGCTGATATAACATGAGCTGAATCACCACAATAAAAACACAACCCATTTTTCCGCCTATAGTTTTGCCGTTCACTTCTGGACTGAATTCTATCACATTGCATTGTCTCAGGTGCCTGTTCAGAAGACACCGCCAAATGGTGCACAGGTTTGCGCTCCCGTAAACGCCGATCAATCTGAATAGCCATAGTCATAGACTCATTCAGACCTGTAGGCGCAGGGAACCCCACCATAACATCTTTAATGGCCTCAGAAAGGCCATCTCTGAATCTTGCAGCCAGGGCGCACTCATTCCACTGAGTAAGCACCGACCATTTCCGAAATTTCTGACAATATAATTCTGCTTCATCTTGCCCCTGAGAGAGAGCCAATAAAGCTTTTTCAGCCTGAATCTCTAGGTTAGGTTCCTCATAGAGCAAACCCAATGCCAGAAAAAACGCATCCACATTGAGCAACGCAGGATCCCCTGGTGCCAATGCAAATGCCCAATTCTGAGGGTCACCCCGCAGGAAAGATATTACAATCTTGACTTGCTGAGCAGGGTCTCCAGAGGAGCGAGATTTCAAAGAAAAAAACAACTTGCAATTGTTCCTAAAATTCAGAAAACTAGATCTATCTCCAGAAAAAAACTCTGGGATAGGAATTCTAGGTTCAGACATAGGAGCATGTACAACAAAATCTTGTATATTTTGATCCTTAGCAGCAAGATTATTCAGGCTGGAAGCCAAACTCTGGACGTCCATGATAAACAGCTGAGGTCAGAGCCATTCAAGGATTAAGAGGAGGAAAGACGCAGCAAACTCTGAGGGAAGGAAAAAAAAAAAAAAAAAACTTCCTCAGACTACTTTTCCTCCTACTTCAGCCAATATGATTACCACTTTTCGGGCCGGCGATACTGTCATGATCCCAATGGCAGGGGATCACAAAAGGACAAGCACACAAAAAACAGAACAAGCTCTAGGGTGATGGAAACTGAGCTGACCGCGATCCTGAACCTAATTCACAACACTAGCAGTAGCCGGGGAACGTGCCTACGATGATTCTAGACGTCTCGCGCCAGCCGAGGACTAGCTTCCCCTATTAGAAGAAACAAAGACCTCTCTTGCCTCCAGAGAAACACCCCACAGAAATAGCAGCCCCCCACATGTAATGACGGTGAAATGAGAGGAAAGCACATATGTAGTAATGAAAACAGATTCAGCAAAATGAGGCCCGCTAAAACTAGATAGCAGAGGATACAAAAGTGAACTGCACGGTCAGCGAAAAACCCTACAAAAAACCATCCTGAAATTACCTGAACTCATGTGCCAACTCATGGAACATGAGGAGTAATATCAGCCCACTAGAGCAACCAGCAACAAGGAATCACATAACTGCAAGCTGGACTAAAACAAAAATAAAGCAAAACGTGGAACAGGAAAATCAAAAACTTAGCTTGTCCTGAAGATTACTGAAGCGAGGAAATGACAAGAAAGCCAGGTTAAATAGGAAACTCCCATATCCTGATAGAACAGGTGGACACCAGAGACCGCAGAGAACACAAGTCACCCAGTACCATCTGTAACCACCAGAGGGAGCCCAAAAACAGAATCCACAACAGCTCACATAATGCAAAATTCCACCTGCTTTGGAGATAGAAATAGGCCGCACAAGTTGCATCAATGATATGTCCATCCCTGATTTATGGCCCCTATTAAAACTTTTACACAGGGCCCTAATTTGTCTAAAGCTACCTTTAACTCTGGGCAATCACTTTAACATTGTGAATACATTTTTCTTGAAGTGTACCTTTCCATGTTTTTACAAATAGTAACACATAACTGCAAGTTGGATTTCATTAGTAATATATCATTTCTTTAAAATTTTGCTTCCGTCAGAAGCAAATTATTGGGTCACATTTGTTTTCTATATATGATTATATCTACAGCCTCTGCCTGTCACTTGCATTTACATGAACATCTTAGATAAAACAAAAAAATAACAACCAATTTTCCTTAAGATATCTGCAAGTGAGAAAAATTATGATGTGATAATGTGACCTACATGTCTTGAACATCAAGTAAAAATATTCATGTATAATTTTCCTGTTGGCCTGATGAAAAGTAGAGAAGGCGCTTAAAAACTTGGATGAAAAATTAATCAAGGAGAATGAATGAAAGACTGGCATGCAAAGTTAAAGTTTTTACGTCTTCATATATAAAAGGTAAAACTGTTAGATTCCTTATTCATTTCTGACATAACTTTTAATAGGCACGTTGGTGTATTTTAATCAGACTTACTTTGGTTCTATCAGCCCCCATAGCTCCATGGCTACAATAAAAAAAAGGTTTGATCACATTTAGTAGCATCAAATGGAAATAGAGCGCCTGAAAAAAGCTTGTTTTAATACCCCGTCTGAAACAGTAATAACCTTAAACAAATAGATCACTTGTATTTAGTTTGTAATATCAATGCTTTTATGAGATTGACTATCTGCTGTGATTTTCTGTACAAATTTCACATCTGTCCCTAGGCAATTCTGTAAAGAGGTCTATTTCCTACATGTACCATGAGAGATACCTTCAGTGATGATGTATGAATTAATCATTGCCCCTGGAGGCCTATGGAGGATAATCATAGAGAAACTCTGAGGAAGTGACTTTCGTGTCATCCAGCACTGCCATGAATTTGCTTTTCAGTGCAAAAACCTTGTAACAAATAAGCTCGTCCTGCCATGGAAGACAATTGTGAGCCACCCGCTGCTCATCCGGGACAGGCGCACAACAATTGATGCCTCGCGATCTTATTTGCACAAACAATGCATAAACATTCTCTAGAAACCACAAAATGTATCTAGACAAAGCCAGCAATTTGACCAGTAGGAAACCAAACATGTTATCATGAGTCTTTGATTTGTCTTACATCTGCTTATATATTTATAAATGCATTAATTTTCAACAAAGTTTTTTATTCAAAGTAACCTTTCAGCTCTACAGATAGCTGAACAAAAGTGTGTTTTTCATTCCTGCACATATAGCTTTATACATCCCTTGTAGATTGTGAGCCCTCGCGGGTAGTGTCCTCTCTCCTCTTGTACCAGTCGTGACTTGTTTTGTTTAAGATTATTGTACTTGTTTTCTATTATGTACACCCCTCCTCATATTTAAAGCACCATGGAATAAATGGCGCTATAATAATAATAAATAATAATAATAAAAGCTAGACATCAATGCAACTGTCGACCCAAGTTTATCACATGTCAAAAGGGGAAGTCTTCTCGTTGTACATATGAAAAATGCTAAAACTTTATTCTATGTGTCTAATAGATCGGATAAAAATCAAATGCATAAATGGCACGCCAAGTTCATTTCACATTAATACGTTTATAAAACTTAAATAAATGTTAAAAATATCACATTACACTATCATTTCTTCTGTACATCAATAATACACTGAAGTCACACTGACAGCTTTGTCTTCATGTATTTATTACCGACTAGAAGCATTTTTCAGCAGAAGGTAAAAGCTATCCATCTTCACACAAAGGTTCTCCTTCCATCATCTTCTTTTAGGCCTCTTTCACACGTCCAGATAATTCCGGTACCGGAGAAATCGGTACCGGGATTATCCATGTCCGTGTGTCCGTGTGCTCACGTAGCACATCAGTGTGGCACACGTGCGGCAGCCGTGTGCCGCCCGTGTGCCGACTGAGGACCACACGGACCGTGCAGGAGACAGCGCTACAGTTAAGCGCTGTCCCCTGCGTGCGGTGCTGAAGCCGGTATTCATCCCTTCTTCCCAGCAGCATTCGCTGGAGAGAAGGAATGAAAATTCTTTTTTTTTCTTTTCCCTTAAAAATAAAGTTTGTGCGTCCCCTCCCGCCTCCCATCCCCTGTGCGCCCCCCCCCCCCCCGCTTGCCAGGAAATACTCACCGACACCCAGCACCAGCGATGTCTCCCCTCAGCGCCGGCAGCAGGCCCTGTGTGAGCGGTCACGTGGCCCCGCTTATGGACCACGTGACCGCTCACACAGGGCCTGCTGCCGGCGCTGAGAGGAGACATCGCTGGAGCTGGGTGTCGGTGAGTATTTCCTGGGGGGGGGCACAGGGGATGGGAGGCAGGAGGGGACGCACAAACTTTATTTTTAAGGGAAAAGGAAAAAAAAAAGAATTTTCATTCCTTCTCTCCAGCGAACGCTGCTGGGAAGAAGGGATGAATACCGGCTTCAGCACCACACGCAGGGGGGGACAGCGCTTACTGTAGCGCTATCTCTCCTGCGGGTGGTACGTGCACATGGAGGAGAGTGCACACTGTTCTCCGTGTGCACGTGTGCGAGACGCTTTGCGGACCGTGTTGCCGGCGAAAAATGGACATGTCTCTGTGTTTTCAACACGGACACACGGTCCGTGAAAACACGGAGACATGTGCATAGACCCATTCATTTGAATGGGTCTACATGTGTCAGTGTTTCCGGTACGTGAGAAAACTGTCAGTACACGTACCGAAGACACTGACATGTGAAAAAGGCCTTACAGACTTAATAATATACAGTAGGTCCTCCATAGATACATATGAGCAAATAGACATATACAATTATATTTAGAGAAAGATGATAATGAGTATAATCATATTAAATTGACAGATGTTCACCCTCTTTCTAAAGCTAAGTGCTCCAAAATTGGAAAAATAGCACAGTCCCACAATTTATGGGGGTTGGGGTTGTTTTTATTTGGTAAAAATTACCTGGCAATATGATTCTCTAGGTCAGTATGATTAAATTTTGGTATTTGTAAAAAAAAATGTTCTTCTTTCTACCGTGAGCTTAAATTTTCGGTCAATGTGGCTATGTGAAAGCTTGTTTTTTGTGCTCTCAGCCAACATAAAAATTAATACTATTTTGGAGCAGATATAATATTTTTATCGCCTCCTATTGCATCTTTTTGCATTGTTTTAGTGGCCCAAAACAATAAATTCTGGCAATTATATTTTTTCTCATTATGCCATTTACTGATACGGTTAATTTACTTTATGGTTTGATAGATCAGACTTTTACAGCTGCAGCTGTACAGCATATGTGTATTTTTATTTATTTTATTTTTAAATGGGCAGTGATTTGAAGTTTTATATTTTTTTATTTTTCCATTTTTTTATATATATATTTTTTCCACTTTTTACTATATTTGTAAGTTCTCTTAAGGGACCTGAGCCTGTGATTATCTGATTGCTTGTCCTATATACAGCAAAACTATAATTGCACCCAGTACACTCTACACGCTTCTACTGCTTTTCTAAAGGCCGCATGCATATCATCACTGGTACATGCTTCTCGTACATATTTGAGTACCTCTATCACGCACTTGAAGAGCGAAGTCTCACTCTCTTCATAGACGGACGGCTCCCGCTTTTCCTTGGACCTTTCCCTCAAGACATCTGCCACGACCGGGTAACTGTCTTGTTCCGCTGTCAGCACAACCTCTTCCTCAGCTCTACACCCTTCCAGACCCCTCGCCAAGAAGGACATTCGCAGCTCCACGTCGTTATCACTCTGGCACTGCCGCGGTAAGTGTACGACCAACACCTCTTTCCATTGAAAAGGACCTCTTAATGCTTCTCAGCACTTCCACATCTTCCACATCTTCCTTTGAGGTCTTCCCTTAAGGCCTTGTTCACGGTTTTCCACATTGACAGATGATCTCTGAGCTCAGAGACTTCCTTCTCCAGTTCATCCACTCTGTGCTCAGCCACTTGTCTCAGGACCTTTTCTTGTTCGACATGCTCTTTTACTGCCTCTTTTCGCATCTCTAGCCTGTTCTTTCAGATGCTTTAGTTCAGCCTTTAACTCCGTCACTTTCTCCTTCTAACAAGAAAACTCTTTGGCAAGGTCCTGGAACTCCTGCGCTTTGTTGCAGCAGGTCAGCAGAGACACGTGTTCGGCATCTTCCTGCCAAGCCAAGCACAGCTTCTCCTACTGTGCTTCCTTTTCTCCAAGCTGAGCCATGACTGTCGAGATCTCAGATGCACCAGCTGAACCAGCTGCGTGAAGTTGGCAGCTTTCATACTTGACAACTTCAACCTCTCTCGGTAGCTTCAGAGAACTCCACCTTCCCCATCTTTACAGCTTCAGACTCCACGAAGCCTTCACCTTAAGGAGCACTGTCATGCCACTGTGTCAGTGCTGTAGACAGCACAAAATCAAACTTTACCCAGTGGTTACTCCTGGCAATGACTCGTCTCCTTCCTTCTCGACCTCTTCAGTGTCTGGAAGAGTACTCACATCTTGAATTAAAGCACAAGTCACTGTTTTTTCTTTATAGACATGCTCAGAGGGTGCAATTTGTTCAGCCTCTTTGTGCCCTTTATGTCTCCGGCGACAGGAGGAAGACTTGCCATTTGTACCTGGGTCAACTTTACTGCACTCTCTTCCCCTTGCATTAGAGTCACAGTCTGAATTTGAGTCACCACCACTCATCCTGTCACCCTAGCACAACAATTCCCCACTTAAACGGGTGTCTGACCCCTTTCCTGGAACTACCCTGTTTTCAACGGTCACACTGTTTGTCACCCCTGCCAAGTCCCAGAGTTGGTTAGACCCACACTTCTGTCCCGTCATACTTTCTGGTATTGCGGCCACCGTCACATCGCTAAGTTGGGTCCGTCCACCATTCCCTTTGGTCATGCCTAACTTAGGACTGTCAACTATAGGGGTTGCATTCTCCACATCATTACCTCCAATACACATTAACTCTATGTTAGGGCTAGCGGAACGCACCAAATAATAAGACAGATAGAGTATGGTGCGTTCGCAGCCCGGGGTCCACCGTGCAGAGATGGAACCTGCTGCCAAGTAATGACGGACTATATGGCGGTACTCATAAGTATACACACGTGGGTTAAACTTCACCCAGCGTGAAGGAAGCGATCCTGTTGCGTCACAGGACCGCGGTACCGCACATAGAGCGCGAGCAAGTAGTCAGCGAACTCAACCCCAACTAGGATTGAAGTCCGATTAGACCCTTGCTGGCACAACACCGCAACTGGGTGTGTAAGGAAACTAAATAACAATATTAAGGCACAAGAGTGCATGCGGTGCCGCACTGATGAACGCCACTAACCACCCAGGGTTGGGTAAGGAAAGCACAGAGGAAGTGCACGGCGCCGTACTGGCGGTCACAGCAACTGGACGCTGTAATGTGTGATTCGTGCTGTAGGATAAGTCGGGCGCTAGATAGCAACCATACACCTTCCGCGAACAGACATTCAATAGGGTAGGGGTATCCAAGGACGACTTGCACTCACAACATACACACATTAACAATTGTACACTAGCGCATGGCCGTGCGGTCATGCGCAGTTTATATAGTTGCAGCACAGGAAGTGGCCACAGAAACTTTGCCCTTCCAAGACCTGCCAAGAGGACCAATGGAATGTGCTGCAGAGCCTGAGCACATGACCCTCGATCTCCAACGGGAGATCTTGCCCTGGGCATGCTTAGTGTGTGCAGACAAGGACTTAGTCCCAGAGAAGTCCGCTCGCTGCTGACCAGCACTGGCTTTAATGGCAGAAGCTGAAGAAGCAGCAGTAACTCTCTGTACAGAGTGAGACCGAGCAAGACGCTGGGACCGACGTCCCTGCTGAGCAGACTCCACTGCGGCTGGATAAGAATGGGAGACCGCAGCGGAGATGGCTCGAGATTCCCCCTGTGCAGAAGCGGGAACTCGAGACCTAACACTCTACAAACACTTTTTCCTTTATAAACCAGTCCCACAGGGCTTCCAAGTCCTGAATTATTACCATAGTATACAGCAAGTCCGGGACTACCGCCACTTCATGGTACGTGGACAACTCAGTTGCGTCAATGTAGAGGTAGGCTGTCAAATTTCTTTTATCGTCCCCACCGGAGCCATTCACTCTCGGCCGCACCCAAGTGAAACAGAACATTCAGGAGGGGTCCTCAGCAAAGACACTCCACTTCCCGGGTCCATCAGTCCCATCACCCATTCTCCATCCAGCCAGAAGGGGCACTGCCATGTCAATTCATTGACCAAGCTATCTACAGTATAACATGGACCTGCATAAGCTCTGCGGACCTTCATGCAGCTCTGTGGACCTCCAAATGGCTCTGTGGACCTCCAGACGACTCCAGCCAACTGCATAACCCTGCCGAGTTACTGCCAGAAACTTTCTAATCTTCATGGACCTCCGATCCACAGCAAACTTTGTAACCCCACTGAGTTACCTCCAGAAGCTTGTAATCTTTATGGCCCTGCCAAGCCAAAGCAAGCTGTTTTGAAAAATTTTTCTTGGATCTGCCGATCCACAGCAATCACCTCCACACGTGCTTCCTGGACTGTTGCCTGCAGTCTAGCACCATACGTAGTGCAGTGATTACTGCATGTCTTGAAGGAACAGTCGCTTGGCAATTGGATGAAGGCACACAGGCATGTTTTTCTCAGTCATTGCAGTTTATTTAAACTCAGCATAAACCACTGTAGGCCATGTTACACATCACAGACCTCACATCAGTCCATAGCACTTCCTAGAATACGGCTTTAACTCACAGCCACTAAACACGCCAGACCACTCCTTGTCCAGTTACCGTCGGCGACCACATGACACATCAATGTCTCTTTCATGGCTCTACTGCGTGACACCCAATATTAGGTTGCAGTCTCTAAACACTCTGGACCTTGCTTTGTCCAGTTACCGTGGGTGACCGCACAATTCATTAACTTCCACGGAACATAACAAGCACCTACAGTTTGTTCCAATGGCAGATACTTGTCAGCCCTTACTATAACCCGCTTGTCCTTAGTTACCTTACAGGAGCTCCTGCTCCACAAGCTGACTCCTCGTCATCAGTAGTGATGAGCGAATATACTCGTTACTCGAGATTTCCCGAGCACACTCAGGTGACCTCAGATTATTTTTAGTGCTCGGAGATTTAGTTTTCCTCACCTCAGCTGAATGATTTACATCTCTTAGCCAGCTTGATTACATGTGGGGATTCCCTAGCAAGCAGGCAACCCCCACATGTACTCATGCTGGCTAACAGATGTAAATCATTCAGCTGCGGAGATGAAAGCTAAATCTCCGAGCACTAAAAAATACTCGGAGGACACCCGGGCATGCCCGAGAAATCTCGAGTAACGAGTATATTCGCTCATCACTACTTATCAGTCGTGGCTTCTAGGGAAGATGACTCACTGGGATCACAATCTCATCAGATGCCTTGGGACAAGGGCAGTCCTGACAGTCCAGACCCTCAGAAGGTCGGTAGCTTACTCAACGCACTGCCATCACAGACACTGCGAGTATATGGTCTCCCCCTGTGCTATGCAGGAATCCAGTCCACTCGCAGGACCTTCCAACACAGCAACCATCCAGGTACACGGTCTCTCCATGTGCTTTTCATGAAGTCCATCCACTCATAGGACCTTCCAACACACAGGCCTTCCAGGTGCATGACTTGACCATGTACTCTTCAGGAAGTCCGTCCACTCATAGGACCTTCCAACACACAGGCTTGACCTCACACAGGACATTACCACCTCGAACATGTGATCCAAATCACGGTCACATTATGTAGCTGTAACCACCCCCATAAGTGGGAGGTGTGTGTGCTTAGCCAGTCCCATCCGGCTCTCCGACTAAGCCTGTAAGCCGACCTTTATAAACAAAAACAAGGCTCATGGAACTGCAGGTCCTAGAGCAACATTTCAGGCACAGAGGATCTCCTCCTCTGCGACACATTTACAACAATGCCGGTCACTGTATCACAATAAATATATATATATATATATATATATATATATACAGTACAGACCAAAAGTTTGGACACACCTTCTCCTTTAAAGTTTTTTTGTACTTTCATGACTATGAAAATTGTGCATTCACACTGAAGGCATCAAACTATGAATTAACACATGTGGAATTATATACTTATCAAAAAAGTGTGAAACAACTGAAAATATGTCTTATATTCTAGGTTCTTCAAAGTAGCCACTTTTTGCTTTGATGACTGCTTTGCACACTCTTGGCATTCTCTTGATGAGCTTCAAGAGGTAGTCACCGGAAATGGTCTTCCAACAATCTTGAAGGAGTTTTCAGAGATGCTTAGCAGTTGTTGGCCCTTTTGCTTTCACTTTGCGGTTAAGCTCACCCCAAACCATCTCGATTGGGTTCAAGTCTGGTGACTGTGGAGGCCAGGTCATCTGGCGTAGCACCCCATCATTCTCCTTCTTGGTCAAATAGCCTTTACACAGCCTGGAGGTGTGTTTGAGGTCATTGTCCTGTTGAAAAATATATGATGGTCCAACTAAACGCAAACCGGATGGAATAGCATGCCGCTGCAAAATGCTGTGGTAGCTATGCTGGTTCAGTATGCCTTCAATTTTGAATAAATCCTCAACAGTGTCACCAGCAAAGCACCCCCACACCATCACACCTCCTCCTCCATGCTTCACGGTGGGAACCAGGCATGTAGAGTCCATCCGTTCAACTTTTCTGTGTCGCACAAAGACACGGTGGTTGGAACCAAAGATCTCAAATTTGGACTCATCAGACCAAAGCACAGATTTCCATTCCTTGTGTTCTTTAGCCCAAACAAGTCTCTTCTGCTTGATGCTTGTCCTTAGCAGTGGTTTCTTAGCAGCTTTTTTACCATGAAGGCCTGCTGCACAAAGTCTCCTCTTCACAGTTGTTGTAGAGATGTGTCCGCTGCTAGAACTCTGTGTGGCATTGACCTGGTCTCTAATCTGAGCTGCTGTTAACCTGCAATTTCTGAGGCTGGTGACTCGGATAAACTTATCCTCAGAAGCAGAGGCGACTCTTGGTCTTCCTTTCCTTTGGTGGCCCTCATGTGAGACAGTTTCTTTGTAGCGCTTGATGGTTTTTGCAACTGCACTTGGGGACACTTTCAAAGTTTTCCCAATTTTTCGGACTGACTTACTTTCATTTCTTAAAGTAATGATGGCCACTCGTTTTTCTTTGCTTAGCTGCTTTTATTCTTGCCATAATACAAATTCTAACAGTCTATTCAATAGGACTATCAGCTGTGTATCCACCAGACTTCTGCTCAACACAACTGATGGTCCCAACCCAATTTATAAGGCAAGAAATCCCACTTATTAAACCTGATGGGGCATACCTGTGAAGTGAAAACCATTTCCGGTGACTACCTCTTGAAGCTCATCAAGAGAATGCCCAGATTGTGCAAAGCAGCCATCAAAGCAAAAGGTGGCTACTTTGAAGAACCTAGAATATAAGAAATATTTTCAGTTGCTTCACACTTTTTGTTAAGTATATAATTCCACATGTGTTAATTCTTAGTTTTGATGCCTTCAGTGTGAATTTACAATTTTTATAGTCATGAAAATAAAGAAAAATCTTTAACCCCTTCCCGACCCATGACGCCACGTAGGCGTCATGAAAGTCGGTGCCAATCCGACCCATGACGCCTATGTGGCGTCATGGAAAGATCGCGTCCCTGCAGGCCGGGTGAAAGGGTTAACTCCCATTTCACCCGATCTGCAGGGACAGGGGGAGTGGTAGTTTAGCCCAGGGGGGGTGGCTTCACCCCCTCGTGGCTACGATCGCTCTGATTGGCTGTTGAAAGTGAAACTGCCAATCAGAGCGATTTGTAATATTTCACCTATTATAATGGGTGAAATATTACAATCCAGCCATGGCCGATGCTGAAATATCATCGGCCATGGCTGGAAATACTAATGTGCCCCCACCCCACCCCACCCCACCGATCGCCCCCCCAGCCCTCCGATCTGGCCGGTACACTGCTCCGGCTCCCCTCCGTCCAGTGCTCCGCTCCCCCCCGTGCTCTTGTCCGCTCCCCCCGGGCTCCAATCACCCCCCCGTGCTCCAATCACCCCCCTGCACTCCGATCCACCCCCCCGATGGTCCGTTCCACCCCCCCGTGCTCCATTCCAGCCCCCCCCGTGCTCCGTTCCACGCCCCCGTGCTCCGTTCCACCCCTCCCGCGCTCCGATTCCCCCCCCCGTGCTCCGATCCCCCCCCGTGGTCCCCCCCACCCCATCATACTTACCAATCCAGCCGGGGTCCCGTCCGTCTTCTCCCTGGGCGCCGCCATCTTCCAAAATGGCGGGCGCATGTGCAGTGCGCCCGCCGAATCTGCCGGCCGGCAGATTCGTTCCAAAGTGCATTTTGATCACTGAGATATAATCTATCTCAGTGATCAAAATAAAAAAAATGATAAATGACCCCCCCCCTTTGTCACCCCCATAGGTAGGGACAATAAAAAAATAAAGAAATTTTTTTTTCCACTAATGTTAGAATAGGGTTAGGGTTAGGGGTAGGGGTAGGGTTAGGGGTAGGGTTAGGGTTAGGGGTAGGGTTAGGGTTAGGGGTAGGGTTAGGGGTAGGGTTAGGGGTAGGGGTAGGGTTAGGGCTAGGGTTAGGGCTAGGGGTAGGGTTAGGGTTAGGGCTAGGGTTAGGGTTTCGGTATGTGCACACGTATTCTGGTCCTCTACGGATTTTTCCGCTGCGGATTTGATAAATCCGCAGTGCTAAACCGCTGCGGATTTATGGCGGATTTACCGCGTTTTTTTCTGCGCATTTCACTGCGGTTTTACAACTGCGATTTTCTATTGGAGCAGTTGTAAAACCGCTGCGGAATCCGCACAAAGAAGTGACATGCTGCGGAATGTAAACCGCTGCGTTTCCGTGCAGTTTTTCCGCAGCATGTGTACAGCGATTTTTGTTTCCCGTAGGTTTACATTGAACTGTAAACTCATGGGAATCTGCTGCGGATCCGCAGCGTTTTCCGCAGCGTGTGCACATACCTTTAGAATTAGGCTATGTGCACACTGTGCGGATTTGGCTGCGGATTGGCCGCTGCGGATTCGCAGCAGTGTTCCATCAGGTTTACAGTACCATGTAAACATATGAAAAACCAAATCCGCTGTGCCCATGGTGCGGAAAATACCGCGCTGAAACGCTGCGTTGTATTTTCCACAGCATGTCAATTCTTTGTGCGGATTCCGCAGCGTTTTACACCTGTTCCTCAATAGGAATCCGCAGGTGAAATCCGCACAAAAAACACTGGAAATGCGCAGGTAAAAAACGCAGTGCCTTTTACCCGCGGATTTTTCAAAAATGGTGCGGAAATATCTCACACGAATCCGCAACGTGGGCACATAGCCTTAGGGTTAGGGTTGGAATTAGGGTTGTGGTTAGGGTTGTGATTAGGGTTATGGCTACAGTTGGGATTAGGGTTAGGGGTGTGGGGGGGTTAGTGTTGGAGGTAGAATTGAGGGGTTACCACTGTTTAGGCACATCAGGGGTCTCCAAACGCAACATGGCGCCACCATTGATTCCAGCCAATCTCGTATTCAAAAAGTCAAATGGTGCTCCCTCACTTCCGAGCCCTGACGTGTGCCCAAACAGTGGTTTACCCCCACATATGGGGTACCAGCATACTCAGGACAAACTGCGCAACAATTACTGGGGTCCAATTTCTCCTGTTACCCTTGTGAATCTAAAAAAATGCTTGCTAAAACATAATTTTTGAGGAAAGAAAAATGATTTTTTATTTTCACGGCTCTGCGTTGTAAACGTCTGTGAAGCACTTGGGGGTTCAAAGTGCTCACCACATATCTAGATAAGTTCCTTGGGGGGCCTAGTTTCTAAAATGGGGTCACTTGTGGGGGGTTTCTACTGTTTAGGCACACCAGGGGCTCTGCAAACGCAACGTGACACCCGCAGACCATTCCATCAAAGTCTGCATTTTAAAAGTCACTACTTCCCTTCTGAGCCCCGACGTGTGCCCAAACAGTGGTTTACCCCCACTCATGGGGTATCAGCGTACTCAGGAGAAACTGGACAACAACTTTTAGGGTCCAATTTCTCCTGTAACCCTTGGGAAAATAAAAAATTCTGGGCTAAATAATTATTTTTGAGGAAAGAAAACGTATTTATTATTTTCACGGCTCTGCATTATAAACTTCTATGAAGCGCTTGGGGGTTCAAAGTGCTCACCACACATCTAGATAAGTTCCTTTGGGGGTCTAGTTTCCGAAATGGGGTCACTTGTGGGGGGTTTCTACTGTTAAGCCACATCAGGGGCTCTGCAAACGCAACGTGACGCCCACAGAGCATTCCATCAAAGTCTCCATTTCAAAACGTCACTACTTCACTTCCGAGCCCCGGCATGTGCCCAAACAGTGATTTACCCCCACATATGGGGTATCAGCGTACTCAGGAGAAACTGGAAAACAACTTTTGGGGTCAAATTTCTCCTGTTACCCTTGGGAAAACAAAAAATTGCAGGCTAAAAGATCATTTTTGAGAAAATATATTTTTTTTTATTTTCATGGCTCTGCGTTATAAACTTCTGTGAAGCACTTGGGGGTTCAAAGTCCTCACCACACATCTAGATTAGTTCCTTTGGGGGTCTAGTTTCCAAAATGGTGTCATTTCTGGGGGATCTCCAATGTTTAGGCACACAGGGGCTCTCCAAACGTGACATGGTGTCCGCTAATGATTGGAGCTAATTTTCCATTTAAAAAGCCAAATGGCGTGCCATCCCTTCCGAGCCCTGCCGTGCGCCCAAACAGTAGTTTACCCCCACATATGGGATATCAGCGTACTCAGGACAAACTGGACAACAATATTTGGGGTCCAATTTCTCCTATTATCCTTGGAAAAATAGGAAATTCCAGGCTAAAAAATCATTTTTGAGGAAAGAAAAATTATTTTTTATTTTCATGGCTCTGCGTTATAAACTTCTGTGAAGCACCTGGGGGTTTAAAGTGCTCAATATGCATCTAGATAAGTTCCTTGGGGGGTCTAGTTTCCAAAATGGGGTCACTTGTGGGGGAGCTCCAATGTTTAGGCACACAGGGGCTCTCCAAATGCGACATGGTGTCCGCTAACAATTGGAGCTAATTTTCCATTCAAAAAGTCAAATGGCACGCCTTCCCTTCCGAGCCCTGCCGAGTGCCCAAACAGTGGTTTACCCCCACATATGAGGTATCAACGTACTCGGAAGAAATTGCCCAACAAATTTTATGATCCATTTTATCCTACTGCCCATGTGAAAATGAAAAAATTGAGGCGAAAATAATTTTTTTGTGAAAAAAAAGTACTTTTTCATTTTTACAGATCAATTTGTGAAGCACCTGAGGGTTTAAAGTGCTCACTAGGCATCTAAATAAGTTCCTTGGGGGGTCTAGTTTCCAAAATGGGGTCACTTGTGGGGGAGCGCCAATGTTTAGGCACACAGGAGCTATCCAAACGCGACATGGTGTCCGCTAACGATGGAAATAATTTTTCATTCAAAAAGTCAAATGGCGCTCCTTCCCTTCCGAGCCTTACCATGTGCCCAAACAGTGGTTTACCCCCACATGTGAGGTATTGGTGTACTCAGGAGAAATTGCTCAACACATTTTAGGATCCATTTTATCCTGTTGCCCATGTGAAAATGAAAAAATTGAGGCTAAAAGAATTTTTTTGTGAAAAAAAAGTACTTTTTCATTTTTACGGATCAGTTTGTGAAGCACCTGGGGGTTCAAAGTGCTCACTATGCATCTAGATAAGTTCCTTGGGGCGTCTAGTTTCCAAAATGGGGTCACTTGTGGGGGAGCTCCAATTTTTAGGCACACGGGGGCTCTCCAAACGTGACATGGTGTCCGCTAAAGAGTGGAGCCAATTTTTGATTCAAAAAGTCAAATGGCGCTCCTTCCCTTCCAAGCCCTGTCGTACGCCCAAACAGTGGTTTACCCCCACATATGAGGTATCAGTGTACTCAGGACAAATTGGACAACAACTTTCGTGGTTCAGTTTCTCCTTTTACCATTGGGAAAATAAAAAAATTGTTGCTAAAAAATAATTTTTGTGACTAAAAAGTGAAATGTTCATTTTTTCCTTCCATGTTGCTTCTGCTGCTGTGAAGCACCTGAAGGGTTAATAAACTTCTAGAATGTGGTTTTGAGTACCGTGAGGGGTGCAGTTTTTAGAATGGTGTCACTTTTGGGTATTTTCAGCCATATAGACCCCTCAAACTGACTTCAAATGTGAGGTGGTCCCTAAAAAAAATGGTTTTGTAAATTTCGTTGTAAAAATGAGAAATCGCTGGTCAAATTTTAACCCTTATAACTTCCTAACAAAAAAAAATTTTGTTTCCAAAATTGTGCTGATGTAAAGTAAACATGTGGGAAATGTTATTTATTAACTATTTTGTGTCACATATCTCTCTGGTTTAACAGAATAAAAATTCAAAATGTGAAAATTGCGAAATTTTCAAAATTTTCGCCAAATTTCCGTTTTTATCACAAATAAACGCAGAATTTATTGACCTAAATTTACCACTAACATGAAGCCCAATATGTCACGAAAAAACAATCTCAGAACCGCTAGGATCCGTTGAAGCGTTCCTGAGTTATTACCTCATAAAGGGACACTGGTCAGAATTGCAAAAAACGGCAAGGTCTTTAAGGTCAAAATAGGCTGGGTCATGAAGGGGTTAAATGAGGTGTGTCCAAACTTTTGGTCTGTACTGTATATGTATATGTATATATATATATATATATATATATACAGTATATATTTATATATGCTTAGCTTTGTCGCCATTAAAGGAGGGGGCCCAGACACATTTCTTGCACAGGGGCCCCAAGCTGTCAGTGTTCACCCCTGGGCTGTGCTGTGACGTGTGCCTTTAATTAAATGTATGCGCCGCAATCACTCTGTACCTGGCTCCTCCTAACTCCTCCTTTCTAGTCCTGCACTGCTCCTGACTGAACTCTCTGGCTGATTTTGCATAAGGATACGACGCCTCCTGGCTGACATAGCTTTCCAGCTAGAGAGAGCAATGTATACTGGGCCCGGCCGGAAGTAGTTGCACATGTGAGGGCGGCTATCGGCTGTTGGAGGCAGAGCGTGAGGAGCTGAGGCTGTGTGGAGATGCAAGATGGGCCCGGTGGTGAATTTATTTTTTGGGGGGCCCCATTCAGACCATTGCTATAGGGCCCCATGATTTCTATTCGCGCCCCTGACCGAAAAGCTATATATATATACACACAAATCTTGACATACCCAAAATAGAGCTAATGTCTAACCTCTAATAACTGCCAAAATCAGAGAAACTGGACACAGACAGCAGAGAGAAACAAAACAATTTCCAAAAGGTGTGCTGGTATGATAACCCCATAGAGCAATATAATAGATAACATGGCAATGCTGCTTCAAAAGTACACTGATGGAGTGCTAAAGAGCAATGTATATATGATGAAATATAGAAGGTAACTGTGCCATATAATACATGTATGGAGACGATTTATATCCAATAAGACAAAAAGATTAAAATCACTATTGTAGCAACAATAGACATGTATGTGACAAATACCAAATATAACTTTACCAAGCAGACGTAAAATAATTAAGTTATCGCACAAATAAAGCAACAGCTAAACTCCTAATGTACAAGTGATAACAATGTTTCTTGCATAAAATGGCATCTACAGTATTTTACAGTAGGTTAATACAGTCATGATCGAAAGTGTTGGCACCCTTGAAATAGTTCCAGAAAATGAAGCATTTCTTCCAGAAAATAATTGCAATTTCAAATGTTTTGTTATACACGTTTATTTCCTTTGTGTATATTGGAACAACACAAAAAACAGAAAAGAAAGGCAAATTGAACATAATGTCACACAAAACCCACAAAATGGACCGGACAAAATTGTTGGTACCTTGCCAAAATTGTAGGTAACAACTTTGTTTGAAGCATGTGATGCTCATTCAAACTCATATGTGGCAAGTAATAGGTGTGAGCAATATGAAAATGAAATCATATCTGAAACCAAATAAAAAGTGGTGACATAACTCAATCTTTGCATTGTCTGTGTGTGCCACACTTAGCATGGAAAACAGAAAGAGGAGAAGAGAACTGAGGACTTAAGAACCAAATTTATTGAAAAATATCAACAATCTCATGATTACAAGTACAACTTGAGAGATCTTGACGTTCATTTGTTCACGGTGCTTGCGCACCATATTCAAGAAGATTACAATTCATGGCACTGTAGCTAATCTTCCTGGACGTGGACTGCAGAAAAAAATTGATGAAAGGTTGGAACGCAGGATATTCCAGATAGTGGATAAGCAGGGCCAGTCAAGCTCCAAATAAATTCAAGATGTCCTGCAGGCTCAAGGTCAGTGTCAGTGCAGAATATCCGTCGTCATTTGAATTGAATGAAGCGCAATGGTAGTAGACCCAGGAGGATTCCACTGTTAACACAGAGACAAATAAAAAAACATGTACATGAGTAAGCCACAGTCCTTCTGGGACTGTGTGTTAGGGTTGGCGGAACGCACCAAATATATAATTTATTAAATGGAATTGGTGCGTTCGCAACCCGGGATCCACCGTGCAGGAAAGCACCTGCTGCTAAATAATGGCGGCTCTATATGGTAGTATATACCAACTCTGTTAGCTTCACAGAGTAACTGCGAGAGGAAAGCTCTGTGCCCTGTTAGACTTTCACAGAGGCACAGGCCAACTACCCAGATGTGAGCAGTGAGTGGTCATGCATGCATACAAAACTCCTCGCCGGAGATGCCAGCATTCTAGGGGCTTATTTCAGCCGGGTCCCTGAACACACTTAAACACAATCTCCTCGCCGGAGGTGCCAGCATTCTAGGGGCTTATTTCAGCCGGGTCCCTGAACACATTCAAACACATGACCACATTGGCGCAAAGCATATAGCATAAGACGATACTAGCGCATGGCCGTGCAGTCATGCGCAGTTTATATAGTTGCAGCACAGGAAGCTGCTACTGAAGTTTTTGCCCTTTCAGGACCTTCCAGAAGGACCAATGGAAAGTGCTGCAGTACCTGAGCATGTTTTGCCCTTTCAGGACCTTCCAGAAGGACCAATGGAATGTACTGCAGCACCTGAGCATGTGACCGAACATGTGGCCCTCGACCTCCAATGGGAGACCCTGCCCTGGGCATGCTCAGTGTGCATGCTTAGTCCCAGAGAGGCTCGCTCGCCACAGATCAGTGCAGGGTACCATAGGAAAGCCAGAAAAGGCAGTAGTGACCCTATGCACCGAATCAGCCCCAGCGAGACGCTGGGAGCGACGTCTCCGCTGAGCAGAGCCCACTGCGGCCGATACCGAATGGGAGACCGCAGCAGACACGGATCGAGATTCCCCCTGTGCAGCAGAGGAAACTCGACTCCTAACATTACCCCCCCTCCTAGGGCCCCCCCCCCCCCTCCTTGAGCCTGCGATAAGCAGCGGAGCCCGAATGTGCTCCACAGGCTCCCAGGTTCTATCCTCTGGGCCGTGACCCTTCCAGTCCACCAGATGAAATTTCTTGCCACGTACCACCTTGCACCCCACAATAGCATTCACCTCAAACTCATCCGTGGATGAACCCGATGTCCCAGCAGATGACTCGGAAAACCGGGACAAATGAACGGGCTTTAAGAGGTAAATGTGGAAAGTATCGGTGATACCAAGGCGTGGAGGAATAGCCAAACGGTAGACCACAGGGTTGACCTGTTCCAGAACCTTAAACGGGCCAATGTAGCGAGGAGCAAACTTAGTGGACTCAACTCGCAGCCTGATGTTACGGGCGGAGAGCCACACTAAGTCGCCAGGAGCAAAGACCGGAGCGGGGCGCCGGTGTGTATCAGCCAAAACCCTCATTCTCTCCTGGGAGGCCCGGATGGCATCCTATGTGCGGTCCCAGATGTCACGTGCCTCCACCGCCCAGTCTGCCACCCTAGAATCGGTGGATGACACGGGCATGGGCACAGGGACACGCGGATGCTGGCCGTAATTAAGGAGAAAAGGAGTTTGACAAGTGGAATCGGCTACGGCGTTGTTCAGGGCAAATTCCGCCCAAGGTAGCAAAGATGCCCAGTCATCCTACCACCAAACACCACTCCTCTAAATCTAGGCACAATGATCCTCTCCACAACTCAGTAACTATAACCAATAGAGATAGTGAAGTGAACACAATCAATAGTAAATATAAATATCAACTCTTTATTATATGTTTAGAAAAACATCAAACAGTAACAATACATATATAAAAGTATAAAGACTCATATATAGATAATATATATGAGTCTTTATACTTTTATATATGTATTGTTACTGTTTGATGTTTTTCTAAACATATAATAAAGAGTTGATATTTATATTTACTATTGATTGTGTTCACTTCACTATCTCTATTGGTTATATATATGCCCAGTCATCCTGCCTAGCAGAGACGAAATGTCGCAAATATGTCACCAGAGTCTGGTTGGTTCTCTCCACCAACCCATTCGTCTCGGGATGGTATGCAGAGGAGAGATTTAACTCTGTGCTGAGTAAACGGCAGAGCTCTCTCCAAAACCGAGATGCGAACTGGGGACCCCGATCGCTGACAATCTTATCAGGCATACCATGCAAACGGAAAACGTGTTTAATGAACAACACCGCCAAGGCCCGTGCTGAGGGTAACCGAGGAAGCGGCACCAAATGCACCATCTTGGAGAAATGGTCGGTGACAACCCAAATAATGGAGCAGCCACGCGACTTGGGTAGACCCACCACAAAGTCCATCCCGACCATCTCCCAGGGCCTGTCTGCCACCGGTAGAGGGTAAAGCAACCCAGCAGGCCGTTGCCGAGGAGACCGATTCTGGGCGCAAGAAACGCACGCCTGAATATAGTCCTTGACATCTCGGGCCATATGCGGCCACCAATATGTTCTCGCCAGAAGCTCAGATGTCCTCTTGGTCCCAAAATGCCCATCCACTCTGGAGGAGTGAGCCCAAGAGAGAACCTCCGGTCGCAAGTTAGCTGGTACGAAAGTCTTGCCCGGGGGCACAGACTCTAGCGAAACCGGAGCTACAGTTCTCAGGCTCTCAGAAGGGACAATAAGCCGAGGCTCCTCCTCCTCTGATGACACCACGGAGCGGGAGAGAGCGTCAGCACAAACGTTCTTCTCCCCGGAGAGGAAATGGAGAGTAAAATGGAACCGGGAGAAGAACAGGGACCATCTAGCCTGGCGAGAATTCAGCCGCTGGGCCGTTTGCAGATACACCAAGTTCTTGTGGTCAGTGAAGACTTGGAAGGGAAAGTGAGCTCCCTCCAAGAGATGTCTCCACTCCGAAAAAGCCAACTTCATGGCCAGCAACTCCCTGTCCCCGATGGAATAATTCCTCTCCGCTGGTGTGAAGGTCTTGGAGAAGAAGAAGCAAGGATGCTTCCGACCTTGAGCATCCTTCTGGAAATGGACTGCTCCAGCACCAACGGATGAGGCATCCACCTCTAAGATAAATGGCTTATCAACATCGGGGCGATGTAGGATGGGAGCGCTAGCGAAGTGTGACTTGATCGAGAGAAAGGCTTTGGAGACCTCCTCTGACCACAACTTGGGATTTGCTCCCATCTTGGTGAGGGCAACCAAGGGAGCTACCAAAGTTGAGAAGTGTGGAATGAACTGGCGATAGTAATTAATGAACCCCATAAAGCGCTGCACCGCTTTAAGAGAATGGGGTTCCTGCCAGTCCATTACAGCCTGTAGCTTGGCAGGATCCATAGCCAAACCCTGGGCAGAGATGATATAACCAAGGAATGGCAAGGACTCCTGCTCAAACACACACTTCTCCAACTTGGCGTAGAGGGAGTTTGCCCGTAGGAGGTCGAAGACTTTGCGAACATCTCTCCGATGGGAGTCAATTTCTGGAGAGAAGATGAGAATATCATCCAGATAGACTACGACCAAGGTGGTGAGCATATCCCGGAAGATGTCGTTCACAAAGTCTTGGAAAACGGCTGGGGCATTACAGAGCCCGAAGGGCATCACCAGATATTCATAGTGCCCATCCCTTGTGTTAAAAGCCGTCTTCCATTCATCCCCCTCACGGATGCGAATCAGGTTGTAAGCACCCCGCAGATCTAACTTTGTAAAGACCCTCGCTCCCCGTAGCCTATCAAACAGCTCAGATATCAGGGGTAGTGGGTACTTGTTCTTAACGGTGATGGCGTTAAGACCCCTGTAGTCTATGCATGGAGGTAAGTCTCCAGTCTTCTTCTGTACGAAGAAGAACCCTGCCCCTGCCGGTGACACTGACTTCCTAATGAATCCTCTTGCCAGGTTCTCCTGGATGTACTGGGACATTGCCTCCGTCTCCGGGAGAGATAATGGATAGACTTGACCTCGGGGAGGCTCAGCACCAGGCAAGAGGTCAATAGGACAGTCATAGGGGCGGTGAGGCGGAAGGGTCTCCGCAGCTCTTTTGGAGAACACGTCTGCATAGGGCCAATAGTGCTTGGGGAGAGAGGAAAGATCTGCGGGTGCCTGTGTAGTAGCAACCTGAACGCACTCCCTCAGACATCTACCCTCGCAAGATTTACTCCAACCCAAAATTCTCCCAGAGGACCACTCAATATGAGGAGAATGGTAGCGAAGCCATGGTATCCCCAACAGGACCTCATCAATTCCCTCAGGAATGACTAATAGGGAGATTATCTCCTGATGTGATGGAGACACAGATAGCGTGAAAGGAATGGTTTGGTGGGTAATCTGTGAAGGTAGTGTTGACCCATTTACCACTCGAACGGTTACCGGCTTGGCGAGCATCACCAAGGGTATTGCGTGACGCTGGGCAAAAGCGGAAGACATAAAGTTACCCTCTGCCCCAGAATTCACGCATAGCTCGACCATAAGAGTGGATGGGCCTATGGTAATTGTCCCCTTGAAGGACAACTTTGAGGCAAACGTCGCCGTGTCTAGTGTACCTCCTCCAACTGCCACTAGACGCTGACGTTTCCCCGACCGCTGAGGACTAGGGTTGAGCGAAACGGGTCGAACATTTTCAAAAGTCGCCGACTTTTGGCTAAGTCGGGGTTTCATGAAACCCGATCCGACCCCTGTGCGGGGTCGGCCATGCGGTACGCGACTTTCGCGCCAAAGTCGCGTTTCAATGACGCGAAAAGCGCCATTTCTCAGCCAATGAAGGTAAACGCAGAGTGTGGGCAGCGTGATGACATAGGTCCTGGTCCCCACCATCTTAGAGAAGGGCATTGCAGTGATTGGCTTGCTGTCTGCGACGTCACAGGGGCTATAAAGAGGCGTTCCCGCCGACCGCCATCTTACTGCTGCTGATCTGAGCTTAGGGAGAGGTTGCTGCCGCTTTGTCAGAAGCAGGGATAGCGTTAGGCAGGGTCCATTAACCACAAAACCGCTTGTGCTGCAGCGATTTGCACTGTCCAACACCACCCTCGGTGTGCAGGGACAGTGGAAGTTTTTTTTTTTTTTTTTTTCCCCTCAGCGCTGTAGCTCATTGGGCTGCCCTAGAAGGCTCCCTGATAGCTGCATTGCTGTGTGTACGCCGCTGTGCAAACCAACTGCTTTTTTCAAAGCACAAATCCTCTTGTTCCTTCCTTTCTGCACAGCTATCTTTTTTGTTTGTCCACACTTTTTATTTCATTTGTGCATCAGTCCACTCCTTATTGCTGCCTGCCATACCTGGCTGAGATTACTGCAGGCAGGGAGATAGTAGCTGCCTGCCATACCTGGCTGAGATTACTGCAGGCAGGGAGATAGTAATTGTAGGACATTCCCTGTTTTTTTTTTTTTTTTTTTTTTGGTGGGAGATTAAGATTGGCAATTTGGCATTTCTGCTAGAGTGCCATCCCTGTGTGTGCCATCTCTCTCACATAGTGGGCCATAGAAAGCCTTTTCATTTTTCTGTATTTTTTTTTGTGGGGTGTATAAATTCTCCCTGATAAAAATACAGTGGGAGATTAATATTGGCCTTTGGGCTTGTGTGCCAGTCCTGAGTGTGCCATCTCTCTCACAAATAGTGGGCCATAGAAAGCCTATTTTATTTTTTTTGGGGTTTTATAAATTCTCCCTGAAAAAAAGGGAGATTAATATTGGCCTCTGGGCTTGTGTGCCAGTCCTGAGCGTGCCATCTGTGCCAGCCCTGAGCGTGCCATCTCTCTCACAAATAGTGGGCCATAGAAAGCCTATTTATTTTTTTTTTTGGTTTTATAAATTCTCCCTGAAAAAAAGGGAGATTAATATTGGCCTCTGGGCTTGTGTGCCAGTCCTGAGCGTGCCATCTGTGCCAGCCCTGAGCGTGCCATCTCTCTCACAAATAGTGGGCCATAGAAAGCCTATTTAATTTTTTTTTTTGTTTTATAAATTTTCCCTGAAAAAAGGGAGATTAATATTGGCCTCTGGGCTTGTGTGCCAGTTGTGAGCGTGCCATCTGTGCCAGTCCTGAGCGTGCCATCTCTCTCACAAATAGTGGGCCATAGAAAGCCTATTTAAATTTTTTTTTGGTTTTATAAATTCTCCCAGAAAAAAAGGGAGATTAATATTGGCCTCTGGGCTTCTGTGCCAGTCCTGAGCGTGCCATCTGTGCCAGTCCTGAGCGTCCCATCTCTCTCACAAATAGTGGGCCATAGAAAGCCTATTTTATTTTTTTTGGGGGTTTTATAATTTCTCCCTGAAAAAAAGGGAGATTAATATTGGCCTCTGGGCTTGTGTGCCAGTCCTGAGCGTGCCATCTGTGCCAGCCCTGAGCGTGCCATCTCTCTCACAAATAGTGGGCCATAGAAAGCCTATTTATTTTTTTTTTTTGTTTTATAAATTTTCCCTGAAAAAAGGGAGATTAATATTGGCCTCTGGGCTTGTGTGCCAGTTGTGAGCGTGCCATCTGTGCCAGTCCTGAGCGTGCCATCTCTCTCACAAATAGTGGGCCATAGAAAGCCTATTTAAATATTTTTTTGGTTTTATAAATTCTCCCAGAAAAAAAGGGAGATTAATATTGGCCTCTGGGCTTCTGTGCCAGTCCTGAGCGTGCCATCTGTGCCAGTCCTGAGCGTCCCATCTCTCTCACAAATAGTGGGCCATAGAAAGCCTATTTTATTTTTTTTTTGGGTTTTAGAAATTCTCCCTGGAAAAAAAAAGGGAGATTAATATTGCCCTTTGGGCTTGTGTGCCAGTACTAAGCGTTCCATCTCTCTCTCTCTCTCTCTCAGTCAGTGGGCCATAGAACGCCTATTTTTGGTTTTATTTGTTTTATAAATTCTCCCTGAAAAAATCATTTTATTTTATTTGGTTTCTAAATTCTTCCTGATAAAATCTTTTTTTTTTTATTATTTTTTTTTCTAAAGTCTCCCTGAAAAAAAAAAAAAAAAACAGTGGGAGATTAATATTGGCCTTTCTGCTTGTGTGCCAGTCTTGACTCCTGGGTGTGCCATCTCTCTCTCTCTCTCTCTCTCTCTCTCTCTCTCTCCAATTGTGGTCCATAGAAAGCCTATATTTTTTTTCCTTGATTTGGGTTCTAAAATCTACCAGAGAAAATAACTACATCAATCATTGGTAGAAAAATATTGGCCTCTGGGTTTGTGTGCCACTCCTGACTCCTGTGTGCGTCATCTCTCAGTCAGTGGGCCATAGAACGCCTATTTTTGTTTTTATTTGTTTTATAAATTCTCCCTGAAAAAATCATTTTATTTTATTTGGTTTCTAAATTCTTCCTGATAAAATCATATTTTTTTTATTATTTTTTTTTCTAAAGTCTCCCTGAAAAAAAAAAAAAACAGTGGGAGATTAATATTGGCCTTTCTGCTTGTGTGCCAGTCTTGACTCCTGGGTGCGTCATCTCTCAGTCAGTGGGCCATAGAACGCCTATTTTTGGTTTTATTTGTTTTCTAAATTCTCCCTGAAAAAATCATTTTATTTTATTTGGTTTCTAAATTCTTCCTGATAAAATCACATTTTTTTTATTATTTTTTTTTCTAAAGTCTCCCTGAAAAAAAAAAAAAAAAACAGTGGGAGATTAATATTGGCCTTTCTGCTTGTGTGCCAGTCTTGACTCCTGGGTGCGTCATCTCTCAGTCAGTGGGCCATAGAACGCCTATTTTTGGTTTTATTTGTTTTCTAAATTCTCCCTGAAAAAATCATTTTATTTTATTTGGTTTCTAAATTCTTCCTGATAAAATCACATTTTTTTTATTATTTTTTTTTCTAAAGTCTCCCTGAAAAAAAAAAAAAAAAACAGTGGGAGATTAATATTGGCCTTTCTGCTTGTGTGCCAGTCTTGACTCCTGGGTGCGTCATCTCTCAGTCAGTGGGCCATAGAACGCCTATTTTTTGTTTTATTTGTTTTCTAAATTCTCCCTGAAAAAATCATTTTATTTTATTTGGTTTCTAAATTCTTCCTGATAAAATGACATTTTTTTTATTATTTTTTTTTCTAAAGTCTCCCTGAAAAAAAAAAAAAAAAACAGTGGGAGATTAATATTGGCCTTTCTGCTTGTGTGCCAGTCTTGACTCCTGGGTGCGTCATCTCTCAGTCAGTGGGCCATAGAACGCCTATTTTTGGTTTTATTTGTTTTCAAAATTCTCCCTGAAAAAATCATTTTATTTTATTTGGTTTCTAAATTCTTCCTGATAAAATCACATTTTTTTTATTATTTTTTTTTCTAAAGTCTCCCTGAAAAAAAAAAAAAAAAACAGTGGGAGATTAATATTGGCCTTTCTGCTTGTGTGCCAGTCTTGACTCCTGGGTGCGTCATCTCTCAGTCAGTGGGCCATAGAACGCCTATTTTTGGTTTTATTTGTTTTATAAATTCTCCCTGAAAAAATCATTTTATTTTATTTGGTTTCTAAATTCTTCCTGATAAAATCATATTTTTTTTATTATTTTTTTTTCTAAAGTCTCCCTGAAAAAAAACAAAACAAAAAAAAAACAAAAAAAACAGTGGGAGATTAATATTGGCCTTTCTGCTTGTGTGCCAGTCTTGACTCCTGGGTGTGCCATCTCTCTCTCTCTCTCTCTCTCTCTCTCTCCAATTGTGGTCCATAGAAAGCCTACATTTTTTTTCCTTGATTTGGGTTCCAAAATCTACCAGAGAAAATAACTCCATCAATCATTGGTAGAAAAATATTGGCCTCTGGGCTTGTGTGCCACTCCTGATTCCTGTGTGCGTCATCTCTCACTCAGTGGCCCATAGAAAGCATATAGTTTGTTACATTTGTTTTCTAAATTCTCCCTGCAAAAATCTTTTTTTTTTTTTTGGGGGGGTTTCTAAAGTGTTCCTGAAAAAAATAAAAAAAAAAAAAAAATAATAGTGTGACATTAATATTAACATTTGTGCTTCAGTGACAGTCCTGCGTGTGGGGCATCTCTCTAATTTGCAGCCACCAAAAAAAGAGTGTGTAACATTGGGCCTGATTTTCGCTGTGGTCTCACCAACCTGTAAAGGGGTAGCTAAATCATACTGAAGTTATAGCTCACCGTGTAAGTTGTGTGACTGCAACAAATAACGTTAGTTTGGTTACGTTTTTAAAACAATGAGGAAGTCTAGTGGAAGAGGTCGTGGCCGGGGGCGTTCATTGTCAGCTGGTAATGAGGGTAGTGGTAGTGGTGGAGCATCAGGTGGTCGTGGGGGAAAAAATATTGCACCTAAGTCTGGAGCTGTGGAGCCAGGTTCGTCGTCCGGCTACACAAGGCCTCGAACGCTCCCTTTTCTGGGATTAGGAAAACCGCTTTTAAAGCCGGAGCAGCAAGAGCAAGTTTTGGCTTATCTTGCTGACTCAGCCTCTAGCTCTTTTGCCTCATCTCGTGAAACTGGTAAAAGTAAAAGCAGCGCGTCGTTAGTGGATGTTCACGGTCAGGGACAAGTCACTTCCTTGTCCTCTTCAGCAAAAACAACAACAGAGAAGAATGCAGCAGGCGACACAACGGGTTACTCCATGGAGCTCTTTACACATACCGTCCCTGGCTTAGAAAGTGAAGCAGTTAACAGTCCATGCCCATTACAAATTGAATCTGACATGGAGTGCACTGACGCACAGCCACAGCCAGACTACTATGCTGGTCCTTTGACTCAGACCACAACATTGCCCTCGCAGGGTGCTGATCAAGAATCAGACCCTGATGAGACTATGTTGCCCCATCACGAACGCTATACCACCGAACGACACGGTGACACAGACGAAGTTGCGCAGGAGGTACAAGAAGAGTTATTAGATGACCCAGTTCTTGACCCCGATTGGCAGCCATTGGGGGAACAGGGTGCAGGCGGCAGCAGTTCTGAAGCAGAGGAGGAGGAGGGGCCGCAGCAGGCATCAACATCGCCACAGGTTCCATCTGCCGGGCCCGTATCTTGCCCAAAACGCGTGGCAAAGCCAAAACCTGGTGGAGGACAGCGTGGCCATCCGGTTAAAGCTCAGTCTGCAATGCCTGAAAAGGTATCCGATGCTAGAAAGAGTGCAGTCTGGCATTTTTTTAAACAACATCCAATTGATCAGCGCAAAGTCATCTGTCAAAAATGTTCTACTTCCTTAAGCAGAGGTCAGAATCTGAAAAGTCTCAATACTAGTTGCATGCATAGACATTTAACCACCATGCATTTGAAAGCTTGGACTAACTACCAAACGTCCCTTAAGGTTGTTGCACCCTCGGCCAATGAAGCTAGTCATCAACGCAACATCCCTTCCGGCAGTGTAGGACCACCATTTAGCGCACCACCTGCTGTATCTGTGCAGGTATCTTTGCCAGGCCAAAGCAGTCAGGGTCAGGGAATCACCAGTTTCGTAGTAGGAAACACTGCATCTAGGGCACCGGCGGCAACAATACCATCTCCCACCGTCTCTCAGTCTGCCATGTCCACCGGCACCCCCGCTAGTTCCACGATCTCCAGCTCTCCAGTCCAGCTCACCCTACATGAGACTATGGTTAGAAAAAGGAAATACTTAGCCTCGCATCCGCGTACACAGGGTTTGAACGCCCACATAGCTAGACTAATCTCGTTAGAGATGATGCCCTACCGGTTAGTTGAAAGCGAAGCTTTCAAAGACCTGATGGACTACGCTGTACCACGCTACGAGCTACCCAGTCAACACTTTTTTTCCAGAAAAGCCATCCCAGCCCTCCACCAGCATGTTAAAGAGCGCATCGTCCATGCACTCAGGCAATCTGTGAGCACAAAGGTGCACCTGACAACAGATGCATGGACCAGTAGGCATGGCCAGGGACGTTACGTGTCCATCACGGCACACTGGGTAAATGTGGTGGATTCAGGGTCCACAGGGGACAGCAAGTTTGGGACAGTTCTGCCTAGCCCACGGTCTAGTAAACAGTTGTCTGTAGCCGTTCGCACCCCCTCCTCCTCCTCCTCCTCCTCCTCGTCCTCCTGCAGAAGCAAGAGCTCGTCCACAGACCGCAGTCGCACAAACACTCCATCCGCACCTGCCACTGTTGCACACCAGGTCTCCCATTATGGGGCAGCTACTGGCATACGTCAGCAGGCTGTATTGGCTATGAAGTGTTTGGGCGACAATAGACACACCGCGGAAGTTCTGTCCGAGTTCTTGCAGCAAGAAACGCAGTCGTGGCTGGGCACTGTAGATCTTGAGGCAGGCAAGGTAGTGAGTGATAACGGAAGGAATTTCATGGCTGCCATCTCCCTTTCCCAACTGAAACACATTCCTTGCCTGGCTCACACCTTAAACCTGGTGGTGCAGTGCTTCCTGAAAAGTTATCCGGGGTTATCCGACCTGCTCCTCAAAGTGCGTGGACTTTGCGCACATATCCGCCGTTCGCCTGTACACTCCAGCCGTATGCAGACCTATCAGCGTTCTTTGAACCTTCCCCAGCATCGCCTAATCATAGACGTTGCAACAAGGTGGAACTCAACACTGCACATGCTTCAGAGACTGTGCGAACAGAGGCGGGCTGTTATGTTTTTGTGGGAGGATACACATACACGGGCAGGCAGTAGGATGGCAGACATGGAGTTGTCAGGTGTGCAGTGGTCGAAGATTCAAGACATGTGTCAAGTCCTTCAGTGTTTTGAGGAATGCACACGGCTGGTTAGTGCAGACAACGCCATAATAAGCATGAGCATCCCCCTAATGCGTCTGCTGATGCAAAGTTTGACGCACATAAAGGATCAGGCGTCTGCACCAGAGGAAGAGGAAAGCCTTGATGACAGTCAGCGATTGTCTGGTCAGGGCAGTGTACATGACGAGGTACCGGGCGAAGAGGAGGTGGAGGATGAGGAGGATGATGGGGATGACTATATTTTTAATGAGGAAGCTTTCCCGGGGGCACGGGAAATTGGTGGCGTGGCAAGGCCGGGTTCTGGTTTTTTGAGGGACACAAGTGACGTAGATTTGCCTGCAACTGCCCCTCAACCAAGCACAACCGCAGATTTGACAACGGGAACTTTGGCCCACATGGCGGATTATGCCTTGCGTATCCTCAAAAGGGACACACGCATTACAAAAATGATGAACGATGACGATTACTGGTTGGCCTGCCTCCTTGATCCTCGCTATAAAGGCAAATTGCAAAATATTATGCCACATGAGAACTTGGAACTAATATTAGCAACAAAACAATCAACTCTTGTTGACCGTTTGCTTCTGGCATTCCCTGCACACAGCGCCCGTGATCGTTCTCACACGAGCTCCAGGGGCCAGCAGACCAGAGGTGTTAGAGGGGCAGAAATCAGAAGTGGCGTTGGCCAGAGGGGTTTTCTGACCAGGTTGTGGAGTGATTTTTCTATGACCGCAGACAGGACAGGTACTGCAGCATCAATTCAAAGTGACAGGAGACAACATTTGTCCAGTATGGTTACAAACTATTTTTCATCCCTTATCGACGTTCTCCCTCAACCGTCATTCCCATTTGATTACTGGGCATCCAAATTAGACACCTGGCCAGAATTGGCAGAATATGCATTGCAGGAGCTTGCTTGCCCGGCAGCTAGTGTCCTATCAGAAAGAGTATTCAGTGCTGCAGGTTCAATACTAACAGAAAAAAGGACTCGTCTGGCTACCCAAAATGTAGATGATCTAACCTTCATTAAAATGAACCACAACTGGATTTCAAAATCTTTTGCCCCACCCTGCCCGGCTGACACCTAGCTTTCCTATGAAAAGGTCTTGCCTGTGGACTATTCTGAATGACTTTTCCAATCTCGTAATTTTCTTCACCTGATTGTCCAGCATACGACATGTTTCCACCTCACGAAATGGCCAAACTCCCCACACGGGGCCGTGCTATCGCCACTTTGCGCTTGGACCCTTGAGAGTGCTGTTTGTCTGAAGAGGTGGGTGTGGCCGCTTTTGGTCGACGGCACTGCCACTGGGTCCCTCATAGTACAATAAAGTTTCTCTGGCGGTGGTGGTGCGCACCCAACGTCAGACACACCGTTGTAATATGAGGGGCCCTGTGCCTGTAACGCCGGCCACAAGACAGTTCCCCCCCCCAGCTCAAACAGTGCTCTACCACTAGCAAAATTATCTCTCACAGCTTCACCAATGTGTAGTCTAGGCGCTGACATCCTTCAATGCCTGGCACTGACAATACCATTGTTTTGACATTTTAGTTATGTTAGGCCTTCGAAGCCTGTCTGCGGTCCCTTCTTTCTACAACTACTACACTGACCAGGCCACTGCTGGCCGTGTTACCCTGGAACCAATTTAAAAGTGCCTACAGTCAGCCCAATTTTGTTATGTTAGGCCTTCGAAGACTGTCTGCCGTCACTCCTTCCACTAGACTTCCACTGACCATACACTGCTGCCCATGTACCCCTGGAACCAATTTAAAGTGCCTACAGCCAGCCCAATTTTGTTATGTTAGGCCTTCGAAGCCTGTCTGCGGTCACTCCTTCCACTAGACTTCCACTGACCAGACCACTGCTGCCCGTGTACCCCTGGAACCAATTTAAAAGTGCCTACAGCCAGCCCAAGTTTGTTATGTTAGGCCTTGGAAGCCTGTCTGCGGTCACTCCTTCCACTAGACTTCCACTGACCAGACCACTGCTGCCCGTGTACCCCTGGAACCAATTTAAAAGTGCCTACAGCCAGCCCAAGTTTGTTATGTTAGGCCTTGGAAGCCTGTCTGCGGTCACTCCTTCCACTAGACTTCCACTGACCAGACCACTGCTGCCCGTGTACCCCTGGAACCAATTTAAAAGTGCCTACAGCCAGCCCAAGTTTGTTATGTTAGGCCTTCGAAGCCTGTCTGCGGTCCATTCTTTCAACTACTACTACACTGACCAGGTCACTGCTGCCCGTGTACCCCTGGAACCAATTTAAAAGTGCCTACAGCCAGCCCAAGTTTGTTATGTTAGGCCTTGGAAGCCTGTCTGCGGTCACTCCTTCCACTAGACTTCCACTGACCAGACCACTGCTGCCCGTGTACCCCTGGAACCAATTTAAAAGTGCCTACAGCCAGCCCAAGTTTGTTATGTTAGGCCTTGGAAGCCTGTCTGCGGTCACTCCTTCCACTAGGCCTCCACTGACCACACCACTGCTGTCCGTGTACCCCTGGAACCAATTTAAAATTGCCTACAGCCATGTGTTATTATTTTAGGCCTTCGATGCCTGTCTGCGGTCACTCCTTCCACTAGGCCTCCACTGACCACACCACTGCTGTCCGTGTACCCCTGGAACCAATTTAAAATTGCCTACAGCCAGCCCAATTTTTTTATTTTAGGCCTTCGATGCCTGTCTGCGGTCCATTCTTTCAACTACTACTACACTGACCAGGTCACTGCTGCCCGTGTACCCCTGGAACCAATTTAAAAGTGCCTACAGCCAGCCCAAGTTTGTTATGTTAGGCCTTCGAAGCCTGTCTGCGGTCCATTCTTTCAACTACTACTACACTGACCAGGTCACTGCTGCCCGTGTACCCCTGGAACCAATTTAAAAGTGCCTACAGCCAGCCCAAGTTTGTTATGTTAGGCCTTGGAAGCCTGTCTGCGGTCACTCCTTCCACTAGACTTCCACTGACCAGACCACTGCTGCCCGTGTACCCCTGGAACCAATTTAAAAGTGCCTACAGCCAGCCCAAGTTTGTTATGTTAGGCCTTGGAAGCCTGTCTGCGGTCACTCCTTCCACTAGGCCTCCACTGACCACACCACTGCTGTCCGTGTACCCCTGGAACCAATTTAAAACTGCCTACAGCCATGTGTTATTATTTTAGGCCTTCGATGCCTGTCTGCGGTCACTCCTTCCACTAGGCCTCCACTGACCACACCACTGCTGTCCGTGTACCCCTGGAACCAATTTAAAATTGCCTACAGCCAGCCCAATTTTTTTATTTTAGGCCTTCGATGCCTGTCTGCGGTCCATTCTTTCAACTACTACTACACTGACCAGGTCACTGCTGCCCGTGTACCCCTGGAACCAATTTAAAAGTGCCTACAGCCAGCCCAAGTTTGTTATGTTAGGCCTTGGAAGCCTGTCTGCGGTCACTCCTTCCACTAGACTTCCACTGACCAGACCACTGCTGCCCGTGTACCCCTGGAACCAATTTAAAATTGCCTACAGCCAGCCCAATTTTTTTATTTTAGGCCTTCGATGCCTGTCTGCGGTCCATTCTTTCAACTACTACTACACTGACCAGGTCACTGCTGCCCGTGTACCCCTGGAACCAATTTAAAATTGCCTACAGCCAGCCCAATTTTTTTATTTTAGGCCTTCGATGCCTGTCTGCGGTCCATTCTTTCAACTACTACTACACTGACCAGGTCACTGCTGCCCGTCTACCCCTGGAACCAATTTAAAATTGCCTACAGCCATGTGTTATTATTTTAGGCCTTCGATGCCTGTCTGCGGTCACTCCTTCCACTAGGCCTCCACTGACCACACCACTGCTGTCCGTGTACCCCTGGAACCAATTTAAAATTGCCTACAGCCATGTGTTATTATTTTAGGCCTTCGATGCCTGTCTGCGGTCACTCCTTCCACTAGGCCTCCACTGACCACACCACTGCTGTCCGTGTACCCCTGGAACCAATTTAAAATTGCCTACAGCCAGCCCAATTTTTTTATTTTAGGCCTTCGATGCCTGTCTGCGGTCCATTCTTTCAACTACTACTACACTGACCAGGTCACTGCTGCCCGTGTACCCCTGGAACCAATTTAAAATTGCCTACAGCCATGTGTTATTATTTTAGGCCTTCGATGCCTGTCTGCGGTCACTCCTTCCACTAGGCCTCCACTGACCACACCACTGCTGCCCGTGTACCCCTGGAACCAATTTAAAATTGCCTACAGCCATGTGTTATTATTTTAGGCCTTCGATGCCTGTCTGCGGTCACTCCTTCCACTAGGCCTCCACTGACCACACCACTGCTGTCCGTGTACCCCTGGAACCAATTTAAAATTGCCTACAGCCAGCCCAATTTTTTTATTTTAGGCCTTCGATGCCTGTCTGCGGTCCATTCTTTCAACTACTACTACACTGACCAGGTCACTGCTGCCCGTGTACCCCTGGAACCAATTTAAAAGTGCCTACAGCCAGCCCAAGTTTGTTATGTTAGGCCTTGGAAGCCTGTCTGCGGTCACTCCTTCCACTAGACTTCCACTGACCAGACCACTGCTGCCCGTGTACCCCTGGAACCAATTTAAAATTGCCTACAGCCAGCCCAATTTTTTTATTTTAGGCCTTCGATGCCTGTCTGCGGTCCATTCTTTCAACTACTACTACACTGACCAGGTCACTGCTGCCCGTGTACCCCTGGAACCAATTTAAAATTGCCTACAGCCAGCCCAATTTTTTTATTTTAGGCCTTCGATGCCTGTCTGCGGTCCATTCTTTCAACTACTACTACACTGACCAGGTCACTGCTGCCCGTCTACCCCTGGAACCAATTTAAAAGTGCCTACAGCCATGTGTTATTATTTTAGGCCTTCGATGCCTGTCTGCGGTCACTCCTTCCACTAGGCCTCCACTGACCACACCACTGCTGTCCGTGTACCCCTGGAACCAATTTAAAATTGCCTACAGCCATGTGTTATTATTTTAGGCCTTCGATGCCTGTCTGCGGTCACTCCTTCCACTAGGCCTCCACTGACCACACCACTGCTGTCCGTGTACCCCTGGAACCAATTTAAAATTGCCTACAGCCAGCCCAATTTTTTTATTTTAGGCCTTCGATGCCTGTCTGCGGTCCATTCTTTCAACTACTACTACACTGACCAGGTCACTGCTGCCCGTGTACCCCTGGAACCAATTTAAAATTGCCTACAGCCATGTGTTATTATTTTAGGCCTGCGATGCCTGTCTGCGGTCACTCCTTCCACTAGGCCTCCACTGACCACACCACTGCTGCCCGTGTACCCCTGGAACCAATTTAAAATTGCCTACAGCCAGCCCAATTTTTTTATTTTAGGCCTTCGATGCCTGTCTGCGGTCCATTCTTTCAACTACTACTACACTGACCAGGTCACTGCTGCCCGTGTACCCCTGGAACCAACATCAGAAAATATAAAAATAAGTATTTTGCTTATAAAAAAGAAAATACTGGTGAGATATCAAATGCAGACATTTTAACATTAAAAACAAACACACAACTAAAATCTGGTACAGTACTAAAAATGGCCACCAGCTACAATTACTTTCTCCTGCAAGTAGTTAACTGAAAGTTTTTTTAAATTGAAAACACACATATGGCATCCACCGAGTGTTGTCCTGTCGCGTCTTCTTTATATTATTGCCGAGAAGATGCAAAATAATGAAAATAATAAAATCATTAATTACCAAAATAATAGAGAAAGTCAACACCACATTGCAAATAAACATTCATTCCAAATAAAGAAGCAGGGCGCGTCCGAGGGTGAGTATATACCTAATAAGAATCTAATCACCCTCGGACGCGCAATGCTTATTTCCAACAGCCTTCCTTCCTAAGAATCATCCCTTCCGTGGTGTAGAGAGACGTTGTGTTACACTCCAAGGTGTTCCCCAGGTTGCCTTTCCTGAGCTTCGATCTACCGGCTCTCGTTTAGTAGTTGTTGGAAACTACGCTGCATTAGGCCTTCAAATTGGGTATGGGGTGTAGAGAGATGGTGTGTTCCACTCCAAGGTGTTCCCCAGGTTGCCTTTCCTGAGCTTCGATCTTCCGGCTCTCGTTTAGTAGTTCTTGGAAACTACACTGCATTAGGCCTTCAAATTGGGTATGGGGTGTAGAGAGAGGGTGTGTTACACTCCAAGGTGTTCCCCAGGTTGCCTTTCCTGAGCTTCGATATTCCGGCTCTCGTTTAGTAGTTGTCGGAAACTACGCTGCATTAGGCCTACAAATTGGGTATGGGGTGTAGAGAGAGGGTGTGTTACACTCCAAGGTGTTCCCCAGGTTGCCTTTCCTGAGCTTCGATCTTCATGCTCTCGTTTAGTAGTTGTCGGAAACTACGCTGCATTAGGCCTACAAATTGGGTATGGGGTGTAGAGAGAGGGTTTGTTACACTCCAAGGTGTTCCCCAGGTTGCCTTTCCTGAGCTTCGATCTTCCGGCTCTCGTTTAGTAGTTGTTGGAAACTACGCTGCATTAGGCCTTCAAATTGGGTATGGGGTGTAGCGAGAGGGTGTGTTACACTCCAAGGTGTTCCCCAGGTTGCCTTTCCTGAGCTTCGATCTTCCGGCTCTCGTTTAGTAGTTCTTGGAAACTACACTGCATTAGACCTTCAAATTGGGTATGGGGTGTAGAGAGAGGGTGTGTTACACTCTAAGGTGTTCCCCAGGTTTCCTTGCCATTGCTTCGGTCTTCCGACTCTCGTTTAGTAGTTGTAGAAAAGTACACTGCATTAGGCCATACAAAATGGGTATGGGGTGGAGAGAGATGGTGTGTTACACTCCAAGGTGTTCCCCAGGTTGCCTTTCCTGAGCTTCTATCTTCAGGCTCTCATTAAATTGTGGTTAAATGGAACAACTGCATTTGGCGTACTAGTTGGTTTGGGGCCTACTATCGGTGTCTGCCACTCCTTGCTGTTCTCCTCCACTGAACAAAGCTGTGCCGCCTGTTTACTACGGTTGCCAATTTTGAACTGCATTTCGACTACTTACTGATTTGGCCCTACTCTCTGTGTCAGCCTCTCATTCCAGTTGTCCTCCACTGCAATGCCCCCTGGTTATTCCTGTGTTACCAATTTTGAACTGCATTTAGCCCACTTTCTTCTTTGGGCCTATATCTGTGTTTCCACTTCATCGTGCCCATTGCCCAGCCAGTGATAGATGAGTCTGCTGGTACATTGACCCATAACGCAACATTCCCCGTGCACGCTACACAACAACATTGTGACCCTGCTGAAAGTCAGGTTGCTCTTCCCGCATACCATACCACCTTACACGGGGACAAAGAGGAAGGTGCAGATGAAAGTGCAGGTTCCTTCATCAGGTGGGGGGAGGAATACTAGTTGGCGACGTCACTGGCACAGGGCCTCTCATAGTACGCAAAAGTGTTGCTGCCGGTGGGAGGCGCCCCCGCCGTGCAAACACACCGCTGTACTTTGAGGGGCCCTGTGCCAGTGCCAATGCCAACGAGTGGGCCCCCCCTGCTTGCTCAGGTTCACAGCACTTGCAAAGTTGAAATACTTACCTCTCCCTGCTCCACTGCCTTGACGTGGTCCAGATTTCCTGGGCCCACTAATTACTTGAACCAGCCCTACCCCCCACAACTTTAGCCAAATGACCCCCAATTTCAAATGCCTTCCAATTATTATAAGGTAAATTACGCTTGACAAGCTTCATTAAGAAGAATGGATGGTTTTGACATTAAAATGGGCACTCTAGGTGTTTTCCTGGCCCCCACTCACTGCCGACTATGCTGCCCCATTGACTTGCATTGGGTTTCGTGTTTCGGTCGATCCCAACTTTACGTCATAATCGGCCGATTTCACTCGACCCGACTTTGGACATAGTCGGGTTTCGCAAAACCCGGCTCGACTCTAAAAAGGTCAAGGTCGCTCAACTCTACTGAGGACCCTTGGAGGCAAGGTGTCCTGACTGCTGGCAAACATGACGGACCTTATGTGCGCGGGCAGACTGAGACTTGGATCCCGCTCGTGTCACCTCTAAGGCCTCATGTGACTCAGATGCCTGGACTGGAGATTCCAAAGGTTTGGCGAAGGTGGGAGCCAGCCGAAACCTCTGCCTACACTGGGCTCGCTCCAACCTCCGCTCGTTAAAACAGAGGTCAATACGAGTAGATACGGCTATGAGCTCCTCCAGTGTGGCGGGAATCTCCCTAGTGGCCAAAGCGTCCTTCACATGGTCAGCCAGCCCCCTCCAAAATACGGGAATGAGGGTTTTATCTGGCCATTCCAACTCAGACGCTAATGTCCGGAAGTGAACAGCAAAATGGCTGACCATGGTTGAACCCTGAGTCAAAGCCAGCAGTTGGAGCGCTGTATCATGGGTGACTTGAGGTCCTAAAAAGACCTGTTTCAGAGTGTCCAGAAACCTAGGAACACTCCACACCACATGATCGTTGCGCTCCCACAGCGGCGTAGCCCACTCCAACGCTCTGTCCGACAGGAGAGAGATTATGAATCCCACCTTTGCCCGCTCAGTAGGGAAACGTGCAGCCAGAAGCTCGAGGTGTATACCACATTGGCTCACGAAACCCCTACAGGACTTACTGTCCCCAGAGTATCTCTCAGGCAAAGGAAGGTGAGATAGGGTCGGAACAGAGGTGGCAGTGGGTAAAGCTGCTGCAGCCACGCTAGCAGCCTGAACAGCTATTGCGGTAACATCCACCGCTGAGGTTGCACGCTCAAGAGACGCCAACCGGCCCTCCAGCAGCTGGATGTACCCCTGCAATCGCTGTTCATCCGCCATTACTTAGCCAGATCCTGGTGCTAGTATACTGTTAGGGTTGGCGGAACGCACCAAATATATAATTTATTAAATGGAATTGGTGCGTTCGCAACCCGGGATCCACCGTGCAGGAAAGCACCTGCTGCTAAATAATGGCGGCTCTATATGGTGGTATATACCAACTCTGTTAGCTTCACAGAGTAACCGCGAGAGGAAATCTCTGTGCCCTGTTAGACTTTCACAGAGGCACAGGCCAACTACCCAGATGTGAGCAGTGAGTGGTCATGCATGCATACAAAACTCCTCGCCGGAGATGCCAGCATTCTAGGGGCTTATTTCAGCTTGGTACCTGAACACACTTAAACACAATCTCCTCGCCGGAGGTGCCAGCATTCTAGGGGCTTTTTTCAGCCGGGTCCCTGAACACATTCAAACACATTACCACATTGGCGCAAAGCATATAGCATAAGACGATACTAGCGCATGGCCGTGCAGTCATGCGCAGTTTATATAGATGCAGCACAGGAAGCTGCTACTGAAGTTTTTGCCCTTTCAGGACCTTCCAGAAGGACCAATGGAAAGTGCTGCAGTACCTGAGCATGTTTTGCCCTTTCAGGACCTTCCAGAAGGACCAATGGAATGTACTGCAGCACCTGAGCATGTGACCGAACATGTGGCCCTCGACCTCCAATGGGAGACCCTGCCCTGGGCATGCTCAGTGTGAGAAAAACAAGGACTTAGTCCCAGAGAGGCTCGCTCGCTGCAGATCAGTGCAGGGTACCATAGGAAAGCCAGAAAAGGCAGTAGTGACCCTATGCACCGAATCAGCCCCAGCGAGACGCTGGGAGCGACGTCTCCGCTGAGCAGAGCCCACTGCGGCCGATACCGAATGGGAGACCGCAGCAGACACGGATCGAGATTCCCCCTGTGCAGCAGAGGAAACTCGACTCCTAACACTATGTCTTGTGGACAGGTAAGATCAAGCTAGAGCATTTTTGTAAAGCACACCAATCTACTGTTTACCGAAAATAGAATGAGGCCTACAAAGTCAGTCAAATATGGTGGAGGTTCAAAGATGTGTGCAAGGCAATCAGAAATCTGGAGATTACCAAATGATTTTGGGTCACAATGTAGTGCCCAGTGTCAGAAAGCTGTGTTTGTGTTCTAGGTCATAGGTCATCCAGCAGGATGATGACACCAAACATACTTCAATACGGTGAAAAAGGACATGGACCACACATAAAAAAAAATCATATGTCAATCTAATGCGGCTAGGCAAATATACACATAACTGAACATGAGGTTCTTAATTTAACATTCTGATCAGACTGTATGAAGCCCACTTCCACGTCATGTCAAACCTCCCCAATCATATTTCAAGAAGCACCCACAAATGGATGGCAACAAAGAGCTGGAGAAATGTGTACTGGCCAGCAATGAGTCTGGATCAAAATCTCATTGAACACCTGTGGAGAGATCTTAAAAATTGCTGTTGGAAGAGGGAATAATTCATACATGAGAGACCTGGAGCAGTTTGCAAAAGAACAGTGGTCCAAAATTCCAGTTGAGAGGTTTTAGAAGCTTGTTGATTGTTAAAGGAAGCGATTGATCGCAGATTTTTATTCCAAAGGGTGTGCAACTAAATACACTGCACAAAAAAATAAAGGGAACAATAAAATCCACATCGTAGATATCACTGAATGAAATATTCCAGTTGTAAATCTTTATTCATTACATAGTGAAATGTGTTGAGAACAATAAAATCTAAAAATGATCAACATAAATCACAACTTATATCCCACGGAGGTCTGGAGTTGGAATTATGCTCAAAATCAAAGTGAAAAATGAAGTTACAGGCTCATCCAACTTCAGTGGAAATGCTTCAAGACAAGGAAATGATGCTCAGTAGTGTGTGTGGCCTCCACGTGCCTGTATGACCTCCCTACAACGCCTGGGCATGCTCCTGATGAGGTGGCGGATGGTCTCCTGAGGGATCTCCTCCCAGACCTGGAAAAAAGCATCCCCCAACTCCTGGACAGTCTGTGGTGCAACCTGACATTGGTGGATGGTGCGAGACATGATGTCCCAGATGTGTTTAACCGGATTCAGGTCTGGGGAACGGGCGGGACAGTCCATAGCTTTAATGCCTTCATCTTGCAGGAACTGCTGACACACTCCAGCCACATGAGGTCTGGCATTGTCCTGCATTAGGAGGAACCCAGGGCCAGCCGCACCAGAATATGGTCTCACAAGGGGTTTCAGGATCTCATCTCGGTACCTAATAGCAGTCAGGCTACCTTTGGTAAGCACATGGAGGGCTGTGCAGCCCTCCAAAGAAATGCCACCCCATAGCATTACTGACCCAATGCCAAACTGGTCATGCTGATGGATGTTGCAGGCAGCAGATCACTCTCCATGGCGTCTCCAGACTCTGTCTCATCTGTCACATGTCCTCAGTGTGAACCTGCTTTCATCTGTAAAGAGCACAGGGCACCAGTGGCAAATTTGCCAATTCTGGTGTTTTGTGGCAAATGTCAATCGTCTTGCACGATGTTGGGCTGTGAGCACAACCCCCATCTGTGAACTTCGGGCACTCAGACCATCCTCATGAAGTTGGTTTCTAAAAGTTTGTGCAGACACAAGCACATTTTTGGCCTAAGGGAGGTCATTTTGCAGGGCTCTGGCAGTGCTCCTCCTGTTCCTCCTTGCACAAAGGCTGAGGTAGCAGTCCTGCTGCTGGGTTGTTGCCCTCCTGCGTCCCCCTCCACATCTCCTGGTGTACTGGCCTGCCTCCTGGTAGGGCCTCCAGCCTCTGGACACCACACTGACAGACACAGCAAACCTTTTTGCCACAGCTCGCATTGATGTGCCATCCTGGATGAGCTGCACTACCTGAGCCACTTGTGTGGGTTGTAGAGTGCGTCTCATGCTACCATGAGAGTGAAAGCACAACCAACATTCAAAACTGACCAAAACATCAGCCAGAAAGCATTGGTACTGAGATGTGGTCTGTGGTCCCCACCTGCAGAACCACTCCTTTATTGAGTGTGTCTTGATAATTGCCAATAATTTCCATCTCTTGTCTATTCCATTTGCACAACAGGATGTGAAATTGATTGTCAAACAGTGTTGGTTCCTAAGTTGACAGTTTGATTTCACAGAAGTTTGATTTACTTGGAATTATATTCTGTTGTTTAAGTGTTCCCTTTATTTTTTTGAGCAGTGTATATAAGTTACATAGTTACATAGATACATAGTTATTAAGGTTGAAGGAAGACTATAAGTCCATCTAGTTCAACCCATAGCCTAACCTAACATGCCCTAACATGTTGATCCAGAGGAAGGCAAAAAAAACCCATGTGGCAAAGAGTAAGCTCCACCTTGGGGAAAAAAATTCCTTCCTGACTCCACATACGGCATTCAGACTAGTTCCCTGGATCAACGTCCTATCAAGGAATCTAGTGTATATACCCTGTAACATTATACTTTTCCAGAAATGTATCCAGTCCCCTCTTAAATTTAAGTAATGAATCACTCATTACAACATCATACGGCAGAGAGTTCCATAGTCTCACTGCTCTTACAGTAAAGAATCCGCGTCTGTTATTATGCTTAAACCTTTTTTCCTCCAAACGTAGAGAATGCCCCCTTGTCCCTGTTTTAGGTCTATGATTAAAAAGATCATCAGAAAGGTCTTTGTACTGTCCCCTCATACAGTATATTTATACATTAGTCTTCGTTTTTCCAAACTAAATAGCCCCAAGTGTAATAACTAGGGTTGAGCGAAACGGCTTGGCCATTTTCAGAAGTCGCCGACTTTTGGCAAAGTCGGGTTTCATGAAACCCGACCCGACCCCTGTGTGGGGTCGGCCATGAGGTCGGCGATCTTCTGAATCTGGTATCGGAATTCTAATACCGAGTTCCGATATGTTTGCAATATCGGAAATCGGTATCGGAATCCATATTTAAGTGTAAAATAAAGAATTAAAATAAAAAATATTGCTATACTTATCCTCTGACGCGCCCTGGTACTAACCGGCAGCCTTCCTTCCTTAGAATCAGCGCGTGAATGACCTTAGATGACATAATAGGAATAGGAATATACTCACCCCCGGACGCTCCCTGCTTCTTTCCGGCAGCCTTCCTTCCTAAGAATCAGCGCTTGAAGGACCTTCGGTGACGTCGCGGCTTGTGATTGGTCGCGTGAGCGGTCACATGGGCGGTCGCGCGACCAATCACAAGCCGCGACGTCATCTAAGGTCCTTCACGCGCTGATTCTAAGGAAGGGAGGCTGCCGGTTAGTACCAGGGCGCGTCAGAGGGTAAGTATAGCAATATTTTTTATTTTAATTCTTTATTTTACACTTAAATATGGATCCCAGGGCCTGAAGGAGAGTTTCCTCTCCTTCAGACCCTGGGAACCATTGGACACCCAATGCACTACATTGGGTTTCGTGTTTCCGCCAACCCCGACCTCGACTTTTTTATAGGATCGGCCGATTTCACTCAACCCGACTTTTGAAAAAGTCAGGTTTCATGAAACCCGACCCGATCCTATAAAAGTAAAAGTCGCCCTATCCTAGTAATAACCTCTCTTGGTATTGCAGACCCCCCAGTCCTCTAAAAACCTTGGTTGCTCTTCTCTGCACCCGCTCCAGTTCAGCTATGTCTTTCTTATACACCGGAGACCAGAACTGTGCACAGTATTCTAAGTGTGGTCGAACTAGTGACTTGTATAGAGGTAAAATTATATTCTCCTCATGAGCATCTATGCCTCTTTTAATGCATCCCATTATTTTATTTGCCTTTGTAGCAGCTGCCTGACACTGGCCACTGAATATGAGTTTGTCATCCACCCATACACCCAGTTCTTTTTCATTGACGGTTTTGCCCAGAGTTTTAGAATTAAGCACATAATTATACATCTTATTACTTCTACCCAAGTGCATGACCTTACATTTATCCTCATTAAAGCTCATTTGCCATTTATCAGCCCAAGCTTCTAGTTTACATAAATCATCCTGTAATATAAAATTGTCCTCCTCTGTATTGATTACCCTGCAGAGTTTAGTGTCATCTGCAAATATTGAAATTCTACTCTGAATGCCCCCTACAAGGTCATTAATAAATATGTTAAAAAGAAGATGGCCCAATACTGACCCCTGTGGTACCCCCCTGCTAACCGCTACCCAGTCCGAGTGTGCTCCATTAATAACCTGTTAGGGCTAGCGGAACGCACCAAATAATAAGATAGATTAAGGTGCGTTCGCAGCCCGGGGTCCACCGTGCAGAGATGGAACCTGCTGCCAAGTAATGGCGGACTATATGGCGGTACAATGTGAATACACACACGGGTTACCTTCACCCTGTGTGAAGGAAGCGAACCCTGTTAAGTCACAGGGCCGCGGTGCCGCACACAAGAGCGCAAGCAAGGAGTCACCAAGCTCAGTCCCAAGACTTGGGATCCGAGTCCGACTAGACTACTTGCGCTCGACACCGCTAATGGGGTGTCAGCGTATCCAAAGTAATAATAAAAAATGCACGAGAGTGCATGCGGTGCCGCACTGGCGGACGCCACTAACCACCCAGGCTTGGGTCAGGAAAGCGCAGTGAAAGCGCACGGCGCCGCACGGGCGGTCACAGCAATTAGACGCTGTATGGTGTGTAACGTGCTAATAGCAAGTCGGGCGCAAGATAGCAATCACCCACCTTCTGCAAACAGTCATCCAATAGGGAGGGGATTTTAATGAACGACTTTCACTCACAACACACACACGTTTACAAATGTACACTAGCGCATGGCCGTGCGGTCATGCGCAGCTTATATAGCTGCAGCACGTTCAGGACCTTCCAATAAAGGACAAGTGGGAACCGCTACAGCATCTGAGCACGTGACCCTCGATCTCCAATGGGAGATCTCACCCTGGGCATGCTCAGAAGGGAAAAAGCAGGACTTAGATCCCAAAAGCGTCTGCTCGCCGCTGCCCAGCACTGGCTTCAATGGCAGAAGCAGGCAAAGCAGCAGTAATCCTATGCACAGAGTGAGACAGAGTGAGACTGAGCAAGACACTGGGAACAACGTCTCCGATGAGCAGACTCCACTGCGGCTGGAGAAGAATGGGAGACTGCAGTAGAGATGGTTCGAGATTCCCCCTGTGCAGAGGTGGGAACTTGACATCTAACATAACCACCCTTTGTTTCCTATCCCTGAGCCAGCTCTCAACCCAACTTACACATATTTTCCCCTATCCCCATTATTCTCATTTTATGTATCAACCTTTTGTGTGGCACCGTATCAAAAGCTTTTAAAAAGTCCATATACACTACATCCACTGGGTTCCCTATGTCCAGTCCGGAACTTACCTCTTCATAGAAACTGATCAAATTAGTCTGACATGAACGGTCCCTAGTAAACCCGTGCTGATACTGGGTCATGAGGTTATTCCTCTTCAGATACTCCAGTATAGCATGCCTTAGAATGCCCTCCAGGATTTTACCCACAGTAGAGGTTAAGCTTACTGGCCTATAATTTCCGAGTTCAGTTTTTGTCCCCTTTTTGAATATTGGCACCACATTTGCTATACGCCAGTCCTGTGGTACAGACCCTGTTATTATGGAGTCTTTAAAGATTAAAAATAATGGTCTATCAATGACTGTACTTAATTCCTGCAGTACTCGGGGGTGTATCCCATCCGGGCCCGGAGATTTGTCAATTTTAGTGATTTTTAGACGCCACCGCACTTCCTGCTGGGTTAAGCAGGTGACATTTAATTGGGAATTTTTATCACTAGTCATTTTGTCTGCCAAGGGATTTTCTTGTGTAAATACTGATGAAAAAAAGTCATTTAGCATATTGGCTTTTTCCTCATCCTCATCCACCATTTCACCCAGACTATTTTTATGGGGGCCAACACTATCATTTTTTAGTTTCTTACTATTTATGTAGTTAAAGAATATTTTGGGATTATTTTACTCTCTCTGGCAATGAGTCTCTCTGTCTCAATCTTTACTGCCTTAATTTGCTTTTCACAGAATTTATTTTTTTGTATTTATTTAATGCCTCCTCACTACCTACTTCCTTTAATTCTCTAAATGCTATCTTTTGTCACTTATTGCGCCCCTTAAAGCTCTATTTAGCTATATTGGTTTCCTCCTATTTCTAGTATGTTTATTCCCATACGGTATATACTGTGCACAGGTCCTATCCAGGATGCTAATAAACGTCTCCCATTTTCTTTGTGTGTATTTTTGTGTCCCAGGATATCATTCCAGTTAATTGCACCAAGATCCTCTCTCATCCGTTGGAAATTTGCCCTCCTGAGGTTTAGTGTCCTTGTAACCCCTCTATTACACATCTTTTTAAAGGATACATGAAAACTTATTATTTTGTGATCGCTATTTCCCAAGTGACCCCCAACCCTTATACAGTGGGGCAAAAAAGTATTTAGTCAGTCAGCAATAGTGCAAGTTCCGCCACTTAAAAAGATGAGAGGCGTCTGTAATTTACATCATAGGTAGACCTCAACTATGGGAGACAAACTAAGAAAAAAAATCCAGAAAATCACATTGTCTGTTTTTTTATCATTTTATTTGCATATTATGGTGGAAAATAAGAATTTGGTCAGAAACAAACAATCAAGATTTCTGGCTCTCACAGACCTGTAACTTCTTCTTTAAGAGTCTCCTCTTTCCTCCACTCATTACCTGTAGTAATGGCACCTGTTTAAACTTGTTATCAGTATAAAAAGACACCTGTGCACACCCTCAAACAGTCTGACTCCAAACTCCACTATGGTGAAGACCAAAGAGCTGTCAAAGGACATCAGAAACAAAATTGTAGCCCTGCACCAGGCTGGGAAGACTGAATCTGCAATAGCCAACCAGCTTGGAGTGAAGAAATCAACAGTGGGAGCAATAATTAAAAAATGGAAGACATACAAGACCACTGATAATCTCCCTCGATCTGGGTCTCCACGCAAAATCCCACCCCGTGGGGTCAGAATGATCACAAGAACGGTGAGCAAAAATCCCAGAACCACGCGGGGGGGCCTAGTGAATGAACTGCAGAGAGCTGGGAACAATGTAACAAGGCCTACCATAAGTAACACACTACGCCACCATGGACTCAGATCCTGCAGTGCCAGACGTGTCCCACTGCTTAAGCCAGTACATGTCCGGGCCCGTCTGAAGTTTGCTAGAGAGCATTTGGATGATCCAGAGGAGTTTTGGGAGAATGTCCTATGGTCTGATGAAACCAATCTAGAACTGTTTGGTAGAAACACAACTTGTCGTGTTTGGAGGAAAAAGAATACTGAGTTGCATCCATCAAACACCATACCTACTGTAAAGCATGGTGGTGGAAACATCATGCTTTGGGGCTGTTTCTCTGCAAAGGGGCCAGGATGACTGATCCGGGTACATGAAAGAATGAATGGGGCTATGTATCGTGAGATTTTGAGTGCAAACCTCCTTCCATCAGCAAGGGCATTGAAGATGAAACGTGGCTGGGTCTTTCAACATGACAATGATCCAAAGCACACCGCCAGGGCAACGAAGGAGTGGCTTCGTAAGAAGCATTTCAAGGTCCTGAAGTGGCCTAGCCAGTCTCCAGATCTCAACCCTATAGAAAACCTTTGGAGGGAGTTGAAAGTCCGTGTTGCCAAGCGAAAAGCCAAAAACATCACTGCTCTAGAGGAGATCTGCATGGAGGAATGGGCCAACATACCAACAACAGTGTGTGGCAACCTTGTGAAGACTTACAGAAAACGTTTGACCTCTGTCATTGCCAACAAAGGATATATTACAAAGTATTGAGATGAAATTTTGTTTTTGACCAAATACTTATTTTCCACCATAATATGCAAATAAAATGATAAAAAAACAGACAATGTGATTTTCTGGATTTTTTTTTCTCAGTTTGTCTCCCATAGTTGAGGTCTACCTATGATGTAAATTACAGACGCCTCTCATCTTTTTAAGTGGTGGAACTTGCACTATTGCTGACTGACTAAATACTTTTTTGCCCCACTGTATTTGCTATGTGTTAGGAGTCGAGTTTCCTCTGCTGCACAGGGGGAATCTCGATCCGTCTCCGCTGCGGTCTCCCATTCTTCTCCAGCCGCAGTGGAGTCTGCTCAGCAGGGACGTCGATCCCAGCGTCTCGCTCAGTCTGACTCTGTGCGAAGAGTTACTGCTGCTTTTCCTGCTTCTGCCATTGAAGCCAGTGCTGGGCAGCGGCGAGTGGACGTTTCTGGATCTAAGTCCTGCTTTTCTCTGTCTGAGCATGCCCAGGGCAGGATCTCCCGTTGGAGATCGAGGGTCACATGCTCAGGTATTGCAGCACATCCCATTGGTCCTCCTGGAAGGTCCTGAAAGGGCAAAACTTCGGTAGCAGCTTCCTGTGCTGCAACTATATAAGCTGCGCATGACCGCACGGCCATGCGCTAGTATTGTCTTGTAATTATGTGTGTGTGTGTTGTGAGTGAAAGTCGCTCTTTAAATAACCCTCCCTATTGAATGACTGTTCGCGGAAGGTGTATGTTTGCTATCTAGCGCCCGACTTATCCAACAGCACGTAACACACATTACAGCTACCAGTTGCTGTGTCCGCCAGTACGGCGCCGTGCGCTTGCTCTGCGCTTTCCTGACCCAAGCCTGGGTGGTTAGTGGCGTCCATCAGTGTGGCACCGCACGCACTCTTGTGCCTTTATATTATTATTTATGTTCCTCTGACACCCCAGTTGCGGTGTCGAGCGCATGGGGTCTTCTGAACTCAAATCCTCAGTCTCGGATTTGAGATTAGTGACTCCTTGCTTGTGCTCTATGTGCGGTACCGCGGTCCTGTGACGCAACAAGGTCGCTTCCTTCACACAGGGTGAAGTTAACCCATGTGTGTATTCTTATAGTACCGCCATATAGTCCGTCTTTACTAGCAGCGGGGTTTTTACCTGCACGGTGGACCACGGACTACGAACGCACCTAGTTCCACTTCATCTTGTACTTGGTGCGTTCCGCCAGTCCTTAACATAATACTAGCGCCAAGGTCTGGCTAGTAAATGATGGACAATCAGCGTTCACAGCGGTACATCCAGCAGCTGGAGGGAAGGTTGGCGGCTCTTGAGCGTTCAACCTCAGCTGTGGATGTCACTGCTGTCGCTGTTCAGGCTGCTAGTGTTGCTGCAGCCACCTTGTCCACTGCCGCTCCTGTCCCGACTCTAACTCGCCTCCCGCTTCCAGAGAAGTTCTCTGGTGACAGTAAGTCTTGTAGGGGTTTCGTGAGTCAGTGCTCTATCCATCTCGAGCTTCTGGCCTCTCGTTTCCCTACAGAGCGGGCTAAGGTGGGATTTATAGTGTCTCTTCTATCGGACAGGGCGTTGCAGTGGGCTACGCCGCTATGGGAGCGTAGCGATCATGTGGTGCAGAGTGCTCCGTTGTTTCTGAGCACTCTGAAACAGGTCTTTTTGGGACCTCGTGTCACCCATGATATGGCGCTCCAATTATTGGCATTGACTCAGGGCTCGTCCTTGGTCAGTCATTTTGCCGTCCACTTCCGCACCTTAGCATCTGAGCTGGAGTGGTCGGATAAAGCCCTCATTCCAATATTTTGGAGGGGGCTGGCTGACCACGTTAAGGACGCCCTGGCCACTAGGGAGATTCCCGCCACACTGGAGGAATTAATAACTCTATTGATCTCTGTTTTCACGAGCGGAGGTTAGAGCGAGCCCAGTGTAGGCAGAGGTTTCGGCTGGCTCCCACCTTCGCCAAACCTTTGGAATCTCCAGACCAGGCTCCTGAGCCCCATGAGCCTGTGGTAGTGTCACCAGCGGGATCTAAGTCCCGGACCGCTCGTGCACTCCAGATTTGTCATCTTTGCCAACAGTCAGGACATCTTGCCTCCAGATGTCTCCAGCGGTCGAGGAAACGTCAGCGTCTAGTGGTAGTTGGTGGAGGTGCACTAGACACGGTGACGTTTACCTCCAAATTGTCCTTTAAGGGGACAATAACATTGGGCTCATCCTCTCACTCGGTAGAACTCTGCATGGATTCTGGGGCGGAGGGCAATTTTATGTCTTCTGCCTTCGCCCAACGTCACGCAATTCCTCTGGTCATGCTATCTCAACCAGTAACGGTACGAGTGGTGAATGGGTCGACACTGCCCGCACAGATTACACATCAAACTATCCCTTTTACTCTGTCCATGTCACCATCTCATCAGGAGATTATATCTCTACTCGTCATTCCTGAGGGAATTGATGAGGTTCTCTTGGGGATACCTTGGTTACGGTACCACTCTCCTCACATCGAGTGGTCCTCAGGCAGAATTCTGGGATGGGGTGAATCTTGTGGGAACAGGTGTCATCGAGAGTGCGTTCAGGTTGCTACTACAGAGGTACACGCAGATCTTTCCTCTCTCCCCAAGCAATATTGGTCTTATGCAGACGTGTTCTCCAAAAAGGCAGCGGAGACTCTTCCGCCCCATCGCCCCTATGACTGTCCTATTGATCTCTTGCCTGGTGCTGAGCCTCCCCGGGGTTGAGTCTATCCATTATCTCTCCCGGAAACGGAGGCAATGTCTCAGTACATTCAAGAGAATCTGGGAAGAGGGTTCATCAGGAAGTCAGTGTCACCTGCTGGGGCAGGGTTCTTTTTCGTGCAGAAGAAGAATGGAGAACTACGTCCATGCATAGACTACAGGGGTCTTAATGCTATCACAGTTAAGAACAAGTACCCTTTGCCTTTGATATCTGAGCTTTTCGATAGGCTTCGGGGAGCTAGAGTGTTTACTAAACTAGATTTGCGGGGTGCTTATAACCTGATTCGCATCCGTGAGGGGGACGAATGGAAAACGGCATTTAACACCAGAGATGGGCACTATGAGTATCTGGTGATGCCCTTCGGGCTCTGTAATGCACCTGCCGTTTTCCAAGACTTTGTCAACGACATCTTCCGGGATATGCTTTCCACCTCGGTTGTAGTCTATCTGGATGATATCCTCATCTTTTCTCTCGATATTGACTCCCTCCGGAGAGATGTTGGCAGAGTCTTCGACCTCCTACGGGCAAACTCTCTTTATGCGAAGTTGGAGAAGTGTGTGTTTGAGCAGGAGTCCTTACCTTTCCTGGGCTATATCATCTCCGCCCAGGGATTGGCTATGGATCCTGCCAAACTACAGGCTGTGATGGACTGGCAAGAGCCCCATTCTCTTAAAGCGGTGCAGCGCTTTATGGGGTTCATAAACTATTACCGCCAGTTCATTCCCCACTTCTCAACTCTGGTAGCTCCCTTGGTGGCCCTCACCAAGAAGGGAGCGAATCCCAAATTGTGGTCGGAAGAGGTCTCCAAGGCCTTCACTTCTATTAAGTCCAACTTTGCTAGCGCTCCCATCTTACATCGTCCCGATGTGGATAAGCCATTCCTAATGGAGGTGGATGCCTCGTCCGTTGGTGCTGGAGCAGTCCTCTATCAAAAGGATGCTCAAGGTCGGAAGCATCCATGCTTCTTCTTCTCTAAGACCTTCACGCCAGCGGAGAGAAATTACTCCATCGGGGACAGGGAGTTGCTAGCAATGAAGTTGGCCTTTTCGGAGTGGAGACACCTTCTGGAAGGTGCGCGGTTTCCCTTCCAAGTTTACACGGACCACAAAAATTTGGTCTATTTGCAAACAGCCCAGCGGCTAAATTCTCGCCAGGCCAGATGGTCCCTGTTCTTCTCCCGGTTCCACTTTTCCCTTCAGTATCTCGCCGGGGAGAAGAATATCCGTGCTGACGCTCTCTCTCGCTCCCTTATGTCAACTGAGGAGGAGGAAGAGGAGCCTCGGCTTATTGTCCCTTCCGAGAGCCTGAGAACCATAGCGTCGGTTTCGCTAGAGTCTGTGCCTCCGGGCAAGACTTTTGTGCCCATTAATTTGCGACCGGAGGTTCTCTCTTGGGCTCATTCGTCCAGGGTGGGTGGACACTTTGGGACAAAGAGGACATCTGAGCTACTGGCGAGGACGTACTGGTGGCCGCATATGGTCCGGGATGTCAGGGATTATATTCTGGTGTGTGTCTCCTGCGCCAAAAATAAATCTCCGCGTCAAAGGCCAGCTGGGTTGCTCTATCCCTTGCCAGTGGCAGATAGGCCCTGGGAGATGGTCGGGATGGACTTTGTCGTGGGTTTACCCAAGTCTCGCGGCTGTACCATCATTTAGGTCATCAACGATCATTTCTCAAAAATGGTGCAATTGGTGCCGCTACCACGGTTACCTTCTGCATGGGCCTTGGCAGCGTTGTTCATTAAACACATCTTCCGCCTACATGGTATGCCTGACAAAATTGTCAGTGACCGGGGTCCCCAGTTTGCGTCTCGGTTTTGGAGAGAGCTTTGTCGTCTTCTCAGTATAGAGTTGAATCTCTCTTCCGCTTACCATCCCGAGACAAATGGGTTGGTAGAGAGGGCCAACCAGACCTTGGTCACATACCTGCGACATTTTGTTTCAGCCAGGCAGGATGACTGGGTATCCTTGCTATCATGGGCAGAGTTTGCACTGAACAACGCCGTGGCCGACTCCACTGGACAAATCCCATTCCTCCTCAACTATGGTCAGCATCCACGGGTACCTGTGCCTATGCCCGTGTCTTCCGCCGACTCCAGGGTGGCAGACTGGGCTGTGGAGGCAAGGGATATTTGGGACCGCACTCAGGATGCCATTCGGGCCTCTAAGGAGAGAATGAGGTCCTCCGCCAATGCTCATCGGCGCCCTGCTCCGACCTTTGCTCCTGGCGACTTGGTGTGGCTCTCCGCCCGTAACATCAGGCTGTGATTTGAGTCCACTAAATTTGCTCCTCGCTACTTGGGCCCGTTCAAGGTTCTCGAGCAGGTTAATCCTGTGGTCTATCGTTTGGCCCTTCCGCCACGCCTGGGTATCACCGACACCTTTCATGTGTCCCTCTTGAAACCCGTGTATATGTCCCGGTTTTCCGAGTCATCTGTTGGGACATCGGGTTCGTCTACGGACGATTATGAGGTGAACGCTATTTTGGGGTGCAAGGTGGTACGTGGCAAAAAATTTTATTGGGTGGACTGGAAGGGTTATGGCCCCGAGGACAGGTCCTGGGAGCCTGTTGAGCACATTCGGGCCCCGCAGCTCATTGCTGCCTTCGAACGTAGCGAGGCCCAAGGAGGGGGGGGGCATGTTAGGAGTCGAGTTTCCTCTGCTGCAAAGGGGGAATCTCGATCCGTCTCCACTGCGGTCTCCCATTCTTCTCCAGCCGCAGTGGAGTCTGCTCAGCAGGGACGTCGATCCCAGCGTCTCGCTCAGTCTGACTCTGTGCGAAGAGTTACTGCTGCTTTTCCTGCTTCTGCCATTGAAGCCAGTGCTGGGCAGCGGCGAGTGGACGTTTCTGGATCTAAGTCCTGCTTTTCTCTGTCTGAGCATGCCCAGGGCAGGATCTCCCGTTGGAGATCGAGGGTCACATGCTCAGGTATTGCAGCACATCCCATTGGTCCTCCTGGAAGGTCCTGAAAGGGCAAAACTTCGGTAGCAGCTTCCTGTGCTGCAACTATATAAGCTGCGCATGACCGCACGGCCATGGGCTAGTATTGTCTTGTAATTATGTGTGTGTGTTGTGAGTGAAAGTCGCTCTTTAAATAACCCTCCCTATTGAATGACTGTTCGCGGAAGGTGTATGTTTGCTATCTAGTGCCCGACTTATCCAACAGCACGTAACACACATTACAGCTACCAGTTGCTGTGTCCGCCAGTACGGCGCCGTACGCTTGCTCTGCGCTTTCCTGACCCAAGCCTGGGTGGTTAGTGGCGTCCGTCAGTGCGGCACCGCACGCACTCTTGTGCCTTTATATTATTATTTATGTTCCTCTGACACCCCAGTTGCGGTGTCGAGCGCATGGGGTCTTCTGAACTCAAATCCTCAGTCTCGGGTTTGAGATTAGTGACTCCTTGCTTGCGCTCTATGTGCGGTACCGCGGTCCTGTGACGCAGCAGGGTCGCTTCCTTCACACAGGGTGAAGTTAACCCATGTGTGTATTCTTATAGTACCGCCATATAGTCCGTCTTTACTAGCAGCGGGGTTTTTACCTGCACGGTGGACCTCGGACTGCGAACGCACCTAGTTCCACTTCATCTTGTACTTGGTGCGTCCGCCAGTCCTTAACACTATGTGGTCTGGCCTGTTGGTTAATATTAGGTCTAGCATTGCCCCCCTTCTTGTTGGGTCCTGAACCAATTGTGAAAGGTAATTGTCTCTCATAGTTGTCAAAAACCGATTACCTTTGTGTTGTGAATTCTGTTTTCGAACTCCCTCCTGTGGTCATGAATGGTACTTCGGCGAGTTCTGTTCATGGACTCCCTCTGGTGGCTGTGAGTGGAGCTGCTGCTTCTGAGGTTCCTTCCACAGGTGACGTAGTTTATTCTTTGGCTGGCTGTTCTATTTAACTCCACTCAGATCGTTACTCCATGCCAGCTGTCAATGTTCTTGTGCTGGTTCAGTTCGCTCTTGGATCTTTCTGGTGACCTGTCTACTCCAGCAGAAGCTAAGTCCCTGCTAGTTATTATTTGTTCATTGTTTCCTTGTCCAGTTGGCTATCATGATTTTGCCTTGCTAGCTGGAAGCTCTGGGATGCAGAGTGGCACCTCCGCACCGTGAGTCGGTGCGGAGGTCTTTTTGCACACTCTGCGTGGTCTTTTTTAGTTTTTTGTGCTGACCGCAAAGATACCTTTCCTATCCTCAGTCTGTTTAGTAAGTCTGGCCTCCCTTTGCTGAACCCTGTTTCATTTCTGTGTTTGTGACTTTCATCTTAACTCACAGTCAATATATGTGGGGGGCTGCCTTTTCCTTTGGGGAATTTCTCTGAGGCAAGGTAGGCTTTATTTTCTATCTTAAGGGCTAGTTTGCTCTTAGGCTGTGAAGAGGCGTCTAGGTCGTGTTAGGTACGCTCCACGGCTATTTCTAGTTGTGTGATAGGATTAGGGGTTGCGGTCAGCAGAGCTCCCACTTCCCAGAGCTTGTCCTGTGTGAGTTTAACCATCAGGTCGTTCCGGGTGCTCCTAACCACCAGGTCCATAACACCTTTGCTGGAACTGCAGGTTTCTGTTCCCCAATCTATTTCAGGGTAGTTGAAGTACCCCATAATAAAGGCTTCTCCTTGAGTCGCATCTACATCTATTTGCTTTACGAGGATATTCTCCATTGCTTCCATTAATTTTGGAGATTAACTGTTCTGACCCCACCCCCCATGCTTCCGCCACCCCCAACTTCCTTATTTGTACCCTGGTCTCTGTCTGCACTATCTTCCCCTCCTATAAAATGAATACCCTCCCCCCCAATTCCTAGTTTAAACACTCCTCCAACCTTCTAGCCATTCTCTCCCCCAGCACAGCTGCACCCTCCCCATTGAGGAGCAGCCCGTCCCTAGCGTAGAGCCTATAGCCAACTGAGAAGTCGGCCCAGTTCTGCAGGAACCCAAACCCCTCTTTCCTACACCAATTCTTGAGCCACTTATTAACCTCCCTAATCTCCCGTTGCCTCTCTGGCATGGCACGTGGTACCGGCAGTATTTCGGAAAATACCACGTTGGAGGTCCTTGCTTTCAGCTTGCAGCCTAATTCCCTGAAATCATCTTTAAGGACCTTCCACCTACCTCTAACTTTGTCATTTGTGCCAATGTGCACCATGACCGCTGGGTCCTCACCAGCCCCTCCCAGTAATCTGTCCACCCGATCAGTGATGTGTCGGACTCGAGCGCTAGGTAGGCAGCACACCGTTCGACGATCCCTGTCTTTGTGACAGATTGCCCTATCTGTTCCCCTAATAATTGAGTCCCCCACTGCCAGCACCTGTCTGGCCTGCCCTGCTCTCCTATTTCCCTCCTTACTGGAGCAGTCACTCCCCCGGCTTTCAGAGGACATGCCTGGCTGCAGCAGTGCTACCCCTGTACTGGCACCCCCCTGATCTGCCAACTTAGCAAACCTATTGGGGTGTTCCAGATCAGGACTAGCCTCCCTGGCACTCTTCCCTCTACCCCGCTTCCTAACTGTCACCCAGCTTGCTACTTCATCGTCCTGCAGCTCCATCCTACCATCCCCCCCTCATCTATCCCATTGAGCGTCTGCTCAGTGAGCAGAAGACTCCTCTCCATATTGTCTATGGATCTCAGTGTTGCCAGCTGCACAATTAGATTCAGAATCTGGGTTTCCAAATGCACAACGTGCTCATATCTCGCACAGCAGTATGCACCCTCGACCGGCTGATCAAGGATTGCATACATGTGGCAAGATGTGCACTGGATGGCATTAACAATCGTGGAGCACATTTCCTAATGGGGATTGCACCAGACAGAAAAGTTAAATAATAAAAAATAAATAAATAAATACAGTCACACTTACCGCCGTTCACACTTACGCTCAGATCACACTCAGCTCGCTCACACTCGCTATGCTGAAGATTTATAGATTTTTTTTCTCTAGTTCCCTTTAACAGCAATCCACCTTGCTGTTCAAATGCACTTCCAAAAAAGTTGAGGGTGCCAACAATTTGGTGCAGCCCATTTTGGGGTTTTGTGTGAAATTTGGTCCAATTTGCCTTTTTTTCTCTTTTTTGTGTTGTTCCAATACCAAAATAAGGAAATAAACATGCATAACAAAAGGTGTGGAATAGTTTTCTGGGATAAATACTCAATTTTCAGGAACAATTTCAATTTCTAACACTTTCGGCCATGATTGTATACTACGGGACAATAGAGAAAATCGCACATCCGTAAGCTTTCAATTGATAAACTGTATTTAAGATGATAATTTTTAGCAATTCAGTGCTATGACTAATAGTGTCTCGACATTCAAAAAATGTTTCAATTGTTTTTCAATTATCTATTGTAGAGAATATCAATAAAAATATGTTTTATAGAAATATAGAATTCATTTTGCAGTAGCTGGATATTTTATTTTCTACAAGCACAGATGTGGACACCTGGCATAACTCAGTTTCTGATTTACTTATATCTAACTATGTCTCTGTTCATCATTAAAGGTAAATTAATATTCCAGTGATCCAGAAAAAATACACTTTGGGATTTTTTTTCTAGAACCCCTTGTTTTGGCTTATTTAATTTTTTTTTGCACTATGACCTATTCGGTTTTATTTCCTCATAGGCCAACTGCAAAGCTGATCACTGGTAACGGTAAGAAATTAATTTCTGACCATGCGCTAATTTATTTTTGCATTTATTGCTTCGCGATATGGCAGTCAGCTATTTATACACCTTTTGAGGTGTTTATGGGTATTTGATCAGTGATGTACGCCTAGTCCTATTTTATGATATCTTTGTGTGGAAATCTCCTGAAGAAGAAGCCATGAGCTTCGAAACGCGTTGAATAAACCACCCGAACACCTTACAATTATATCTGGATCCATTATTTGTCGCAGCAGCGCAGATTTAATCCACATTTCATCTATTTTAACAGTTCTGAAAGGTCACAGCGCCGACCTGTGGATCTGCAGCAGCTGACAAATTACACTCCTGTACTGTGTACCACCAGGTGAGCAGTTCTCTCATAATTGATTAGAAGCAATCCTGGGGATAAGACCCTATTTTGCGCTTTTTTTGTCTCCTATTTTTCTATACTGGTCCTATTTTGGTTTATACGCTGTTTAATACCTTCTATTGACTCTCTCAATGAAACCCAACGGTGTCCAAATAACATTACACTATCAGTGATGTAGGAAAATTTCCACACATGCATGCAAATGTGGGATCAGAGATACAAGCAGTTGTTTCCCACACTGTTAGGACCAGAGGAGCTCTCTTCAGTATGAACAAGTGGTTCTCCTTTGTGTTGTGTGACAGCAGTGTGCACACCCTCTAAAGATTAATTTTCTATAATTTGTGCTTATTTTGCTGTTGTAAAAACAATACGTTATAACTAGAGTTGAGCGACTTTTACTTTTTTAGGATCGAGTCGGGTTTCGCGAAACGTGAAATCGGCCAATTATTTCGAAAAGTCGGGGGCCGACCGAAACACGAAACCCAATGCAAGTCAATGGGGACTCAAAGTCGGCAGTGAGCGGAGGACAGGAAAACACCTAGAGTGCCCATTTTAATGCCAAAAACATAAATTTTTATTTCTTAAGCTTGTCAATCTTAATTTACTTTATAATAATAGTTAGGCATTGAAAACAGGGGGTCATTTTGCTAAAGTTATGGGGGGGTAGGGCTGGCTCAAGATTTTCGTGGGCCCAGGAAACACGTAATACATCATGGCGGTGGAGCAGGGAGAGGTAAGTATTTCAACTTTCAAGTGCTGTGATCCTGAGCAAGCAGGGTGGCCCACTCGTTGGCACTTGGCACTGGCACAGGGCCCCTCATAGTACGGCGGTGTGTTTGACGGCGGGTGGCGCCTCCCATTGCCAGAGATACTTTTGCGTACTATGAGGGGCCCTGTGCCAGTGACGTCGCCAACGAGTATGCCCCCCCACCTGATGAAGGAACCTGCAGTTTCAGCTGCACCTTCCTCTTTGTCCCCGTGTAAGGTGGTATAGTATGCGGGAAGGGGAACCTGACTTTCAGCAGGGTCAGATTCTGGCTGTGTAGAGTGCAAGGGGAATGTAGTGGTCTGAGTCAATGTACCAGCAGACTCATCTAGCTGTGGCTGGGCAATGGGCAGGATGAGGAGGAAACACAGATATAGGCCCAAATAATAAAGTAGGCTAAATGCAGTTCAAAATTGGTAACAGGACTAAACAGGCGGCATAGGTTTGTTCAGTGGAGGACAACTGTAATGAGTGGCACAGACACAGTTAGTAGGCCAAAAATAAAAAAGTAGGCTAAAAGTGTCATGCAGCTGCAGTGCAGTACAGCGAAAACTCCACCAGGGAGAGCCTGGTAGGGAAGCCAGACTGCACACACAGAGCAACTGAACAGACGCCACCTAGTGGCGAGAGCAAGGTCAGGAAAACCACGTCAGAGCACAACAGTACACAAGGATTTAGACAGAATGGATAGTCAGGACATACCAAGGGATCAGTAAACCAGGACGGGCAAAATACGGTACAATAGGGACAAACTGAAACGGAGTCAAAAAGCCAAGCCAAGAGATCAGAACCAGGGAGTCAAGCAGATATACAGACAAACAAAGAGACACTGGGAAAATGCAGGCAGGGGGAGATAACAGACACAGGACAAGTCAGGGTTCACAGTAGGACAAATCAAGGGCTTCCAGAGTCAGGTTCACATGCCAAAGACAGAGCTATAGCTGACACCACCCTCTGGATACCTGGAAGCTAAATAGCAAACCCGAGCCCAGAATGAGGCAGAGAAAAGTTAACCCTTGACATGATCCACCCAGAGAAAGAGCAGACAAGACTAAATTCCGGAACGGATCATGACAGTACACTCCTCTCAAGTGGGGCCACCGGACCCCCAGGTTTTTCAGGATAATGTGCATGAAATGCCCGGATCAGTCGATTAGCATGGACAGGTCGTGCAGGGACCCAAGATGATCCTCAGGACCGTAACCCCTCCAATGGACCAAGTACTGAATAGAACTACAGACCATGCGAGAATCTACAATCTGTTCCACTTCATACTCGGTCTGACCATCCACAGAGACCGGAGGCGGAGGGGATGGAGGCCCAGCAGAGGATGGTAAAAATGACTTAAGAAGGGACTTATGGAACACACTGGAAATCCGAAGCGACGGAGGAAGTCGTAAGTGAAAGGCAACTGGATTGATCACCTCAATGATCTCATAAGGACCAATATACCTGGGACCTAGCTTAGCCGAAGGAACCTTGAGATGAATGTTCCTGGTAGACAGCCACACTTTATCTCCCACCAGGAATATAGGTCCCACAGACCGTCGCTTATCCGCAAAAAGTTTATGTTTGCCCTGAGCCTCTCCGATGTTCTTCTGGACCTCCCTCCACACCTCCCCCAAAAGTTGCAGTGCCGTATCAGCCCCTGGACATTCTGAATCCAGCCTAGAAAATTCACCAAAATGAGGGTGAAAACCGTAGTTACAGAAGAATGGGGAGGAGCCCGTGGACTGGTTAATCCGATTGTTAAATGCAAACTCAGCCAAGGGCAACGAAGAACACCAATCATCCTGCCGAGATGTAGCAAGACACCTCAAAATCTGTTCAAGAGACTGATTGGTCCTCTCCGTCTGACCGTTAGTCTCAGGATGGTAAGCAGAGGAAAACGTCAAACACCCAATTTTTTACAAAAGGCCCTCCAAAATTTGGTCACAAATTGTACCCCTCTATCAGAAACCACATTCAAAGGCACACCATGCAACCGTACAACATGCTCAGCAGAAACACTGGTTTCAAGAGACTCAAAGTCACTGGGACTGAGGCTCCAGATGCAGAGGGAGTTAACAGACACAGGACAAGTCAGGGTTCACAGTAGGACAAATCAAGGGCTTCCAGAGTCAGGTTCACACGCCAAAGACAGAGCTATAGCTGACACCACCCTCTGGCTACCTGGAAGCTAAATAGCAAACCCGAGCCCAGAATGAGGCAGAGAAAAGTTAACTCTTGACATGATCCACCCAGAGAAAGAGCAGACAAGACTAAACTCTGGAAAGGATCATGACAAAAAGCAGTTCAAAATTGGTAACAGGACTAAACAGGCGGCATTGCTTTGTTCAGTGGAGGACAACTGTAATGAGTGGTGCAGGCACAGTTAGTAGGCCGAAAATAAAAAAGTAGGCTAAAAGCAGATCAAAATTGGTAACAGGACTAAACCGGCGCCCTAGCTTTGTTCTGTGGAGGACAACTGTAATGAGTGGTGCAGACACAGTTAGTAGGCCCAAAATAAAAAAGTAGGCTAAATGCAGTTAAAAATTGGTAACAGGACTAAACAGGTGGCATTGCTTTGTTCAGTGGAGGACTACTGTAATGAGTGGTGCAGACACAGTTAGTAGGCCCAAAATAAAAAAGTAGGCTAAATGCAGTTAAAAATTGGTAACAGGACTAAACAGGCGGCATAGCTTTGTTCAGTGGAGGACAACTGTAATGAGTGGCGCAAACACAGTTTGTAGGCCCACAATAAAAAAGTAAGCTAAATGCAGTTCAAAATTAATAACAGGACTAAACAGGTGGCATTGCTTTGTTCAGTGGAGGACAACTGTAATGAGTGGCGCAGACACAGTTAGTAGGCCCAAAATAAAAAAGTAGGCTAAATGCAGTTCAAAATTGGTAACACGACTAAACAGGCGACATAGCTTTGTTCAGTGGAGGACAACTGTAATGAGTGGCACAGACACAGTTTGTAGGCCCACAATAAAAAAGTAGACTAAATGCAGTTCAAAATTGGTATCAGGACTAAACAGGCGGCATAGCTAGGTACTAGGGTGGGCTCCTCTGCTGAGTAGCACACAGTGATAGTAGCCGCAAAGTATTAACTGGTCTAAATGCAGCCCAGGGAACCTGTATATTTTAACTATCATCTATCATTTCAACAAATTTGTATTGGCAGTGCCATTGAAGGATTTAACAGCACAGGCTACACAGTGGTGGAGCAGGGAGAGGTAAGTATTGCAAGTGGTAGAGCACTGTTCGAGCTGGGGGGAACACTCTCTCATGGGCTGTGGTACTGGCACAGGGCCCCTCATATTACGACGGTGTGTCTGACGTTGGTTGTGCACCATCACCATCAGAGACACTTCATTGTACTATGAGAGACCCTGTGCCAGTGCCGTCGCCCAGGAGTGGGCACACCCACCTGTCTAGGCAAACGGCACTCGCGCGGGTGCTTGCGCCAGGTGGTGACCACGGCCCTGTGGGGGGGAGTCAGCCAATTTAGGGAGGTATAAAAATGGCCTATGGTGGACATTCAGCAGCTGCAAATGGCGGAATTGGAGAAGTCAGTAAGAGGAGGCCAAAAGCAAGACATTTTTCAGGCAAGCAGGAGAAGGTGGGGCAAAATAATTTGAAATCCATGATTGGTTCATTTTAATGAAGGTTAGATCATCAACATTCTGGGTAGCCAGACGTGTCCTTTTTTCGGTCAGTATTGAACCAGCAGCACTGAAGACTCTTTCTGATAGCACACTAGAAGCAGGGCAAGCGAGCTCCTGTAATGCATATTCTGCCAATTCAGGCCAAGTGTCTGTTTTAGATGCCCAGAAATCAAAGGGGAAGGACCTGTGAGGGAGAACATCGATAAGGGAGGAAAAGTAGTTCATAACCATACTGGACAAATGCTGTCTCCTGTCACTTTGAATCGATGCAGCACTACCTGTCATGTCAGCGGTCATTGCGAAAGCACACCACCCCTGGTCATAAAACCCCTCTGTATAATGCCACTTCTGATTTGTGCACCTCTAACACCTCTGCTATGTTGCTCCCTACGGCTCGTGTGAGAACCATCACCGCCGCTGTGTGCTGGGAATGCCTGAACCAAACGGTCTACAAGAGTTGCTAGTTTGGTAGCCAATATTTGCTCAAGGTTCTCATGTGGCATGATATTTTGCAATTTTCCTTTATATCGTGGATCCAGGAGGCAGGCCAACCAGTAATCGTCATCGGTCATCATTTTGATAATGCAGGGGTCCCTTTTTAGGATACTCAAGGCATACTCAGCCATGTGGGCCAATGTTCCAGGTGTCAATTCACTGCTTGTGCTGGGTTGAGGAGCAGTTTCTTGAAAATCAACATCACTTGTGTCCCACAAAAACCCTGTACCTGACCTTGCAACGCCACCAGTTTCTATTGCCCCTGTGAAGCATCCTCCTCCCATAAATATTCATCCCCATCATCCTCCTCCTCTTCATCCGCCACCTCATCCAGGAGAGTTCCCTGAGCAGACAATCGCTGACTGTCATCAAGGCTTCCCTCCTCCTCGGCTGCAGATGTGAGCTCCTTAATGTGCGTCAAACTTTGCATCAGCAGACGCATTAGTGGGATGCTCATGCTTATGATGGTGTCGTCTGCACTTACCAGCCGTGTGCATTCCTCAAAACACTGAAGGACTTGACAGAGGTCTTGGAGCTTCGACCACTGCACACCAGACAACTCCATGTCTGCCATCCAACTGCCTGCCCGTGTATGTGTATCCTCCCACAAATTAATTACAGCACACCTCTGTTCGCACAGCCTCTGAACCATGTGCAGTGTGGAGTTCCACCTTGTTGCAACGTCGATTATTAGGCGGTGCTGGGGAAGATTCATCGATCGCTTATGGAGAGCATACGGCTGGAGAGTACGGGCGACCGGCGGATGTGCGAGCAAAGTCTTTGCACCTTCAGGAGCAGGGCTGGTAACTCCGAATAATTTTTGAGGAAGCACTCCACCACCAGGTTCAAGGTGTGAGCCAGGCAAGGTATGTGTTTAAGTTCTGAAAGGGCTATGGCAGCCATAAAATTCCTTCTGTTATCACTGACTACCTTGCCTGCCTCAAGATGTACACTGCCCAGCCATGACTGAGTTTCTTGCTGCAAGTACTCGGCCAGTACTTCCACGGTGTGTGTGTTGTCGCCCAAACACTTCATTTCTAACACAGCCTGCTGACGCTTACCACTAGCTGTTCCATAATGGGACACCTCATGTGCAACACTGGCAGCTGCGGATGGAGTAGTCATGCGACTGCACTCTGTGGACGAGCTTTTGCTTCTGGAGGAGGAGGAGGAGGGGTGGCGAACGCCTACAGCCAACTGTTTCCTAGACCGTGGGCTAGGCAGAACTGTCCCACTCTGGCTGTCCCCTGTGGACCCTGCATCCACCACATTAACCCAGTGTGCCGTGGTAGACACATAACATCCCTGGACATGCCTACTGGTCCATGCATCTGTTGTGAGGTGCACCTTTCTACTGACTGATTGCCTCAATGCATGGACAATGTGGCCTTTGACATGCTGGTGGAGGGCTGGGATGGCTTTTCTTGCAAAGAAGTGTTGATTGGGTGGTACTGCATAGGCCATCAGGGCTTTGAAAGCTTCATTTTCAATTAACTGGTAGGGCATCATCTCTAACGAGATTAGTCTAGCAATGTGGGCGTTCAAACCCTGTGTACGCGGATGAGAGGATGAGGACTTTCTTTTCCTAACGAGAGTCTCTTGTAGGGTGAGCTGGACTGGAGAGGTGCATATGGTGGAACTAGTGGTGGTGGTGGTGGACATGGCAGATTGAGAGAGGGTTGATGATGGTACTCTCAATGTTGGCCTACATACAGTGTTTCCTACCAATAACCTTGTGATTCCCTGACTGCTTTGGCCTTGCGACGATACCTCCACATTTGCTGCTGGTGGTGTCCTAACCGGTGGGCTTACAGTGAGGGAAGCAATGTAGCGTTGCTGACTACCTTCATTCTGAGCAGGTGCACCAATGGTACGGGACGTTTGGTAGTTAGTCCAGGCTTGCAAGTGCATGCTGGTTAAATGTCTAAGCATGCACGTTGTATTTAAATTTTGAAGATTCTTCCCTCTGCTAAAGGTCTTTGAGCATTTCTCACAGATAACTTTTGACTGATCATTCGGATCTTGGTTAAAAAATTGCCACACTGCACTCTTCCTACTATGGAATACCTTTTCAGGCATTGCACGCTGTGCTACTTTCACCAGATGGCCACGCTGTCCCTAAAACTGTTTTTGATTTGACAAACGTTTTTGGCCTAATACGGGCCTGCCAGATGACAGCTGTTGCGATGTCGATGGCTACTGGCAGCGGCACCCTCTTCCCTCAATGGCTGCCAATCTGGGTCAACAACTGGGTCATCTATCACCTCCTCTTCAATGTCATGTGCACCTTCCTCTGTGTCACCGTGTAAGGTGCTTTAGCGTTCGGGACGGGGCACCATAGTCTCATCAGGGTCAGATTCTGGCTCAGTACACTGCGAGGGCAATGTAGTGATCTGAGTCGATGGAACAGCATTATAATCTAGCTGTGGCTGCGCATCAGTGCACTCCATGTCTGATTCATCTTGTAATGGGCAGTTAACAATTTCCCGTTCTAACCCAGGCACAGTATGTGTAAAGAGCTCCATGGAGTAACCTGTAGTGTCGCCTGACGCATCATTCACTTTTGGTTTGCGTGAAGGACACAAGGAAACGTCTTGTTCCTGACCAGGAGCAACCACTGACGACTCGCTGCTTTTATATTTGGAACTTTCTGAAGAGGAGGTGAAAGAGCTAGAGGCTGAGTCAGCAAGGAAAGCCAAAACTTTTTCCTGCTGCTCCGGCTTTAAAAGCTGTTTTCCTACTCCCAGATAAGGGAGCCTTTGAGGCCTTGTGTAGCCAGACAATGACGCTGGCTCAACACCTCCAGCCTTAGGTGCTATTGTGCTTTTTTCACTACCACCAGATGCACCACCACCACCATCAGTGCCAGCTCGCAACTACCGCCCACGGCCTCTTCCACCTGACTTCCTCATTTTTTGGAAAATCTAACCAAAATAACAACCGTTATATGGTACTGTAAAACAAGGTAGAACACAATGTAAGTGGCTGGCTGATATACCACAAACTAACAGGACTGCAGTATATCCACTTTGTGATAATTTGAATCTCACTTTTATTGGGGGGGGGGGAAACTAAACCAAACCTCAGGCCCTGTGCATAAAACAACACAATGTAAGTGGCAGAAAGTGGCTGGCTGATATACCACAAACTATCAGGACTGCAGTATATCCACTTTGTGATAATTTGAATCTCACTTTTTTGGGGGGAGACTAAACCAAACCTCAGGCCCTGTGCATAAAACAACACAATGTAAGTGGCAGAAAGTGGCTGGAAGATATATGAAAAAATACAAGGAGTGTAGTACAATTTCAATCTCCCTACAATGATCTCAGGACAAGTATGGCACCAATAAAAAGGACTGCTGCACACAAAAGAGTGGGCAAATAAACAAGATAACTGTGCAGAAAAAAGCAACAGGATTTTTGCTTTAAAAAAAGCATTTGGTTTGCACAGCGGCGTACAAACAGCAATGCAGCTATCAGTGAGCCTTATAAGGCAGCCTAATAAGCTACAGAGCTGATGCACAAAAATATAGCCTCCACTGTCCCTGCAAACAAATGGTGATGTTGGACAGTGGAAATCGCTACAGCACAAGCAGTTTTGGGGTTAATCTTCCCTCCCTAATTATATCCCCTCTTCTGAAGAAGCTGCGGCAACCTCTCCCTATGCTACGATCGGCAGAAGTAAGATGGCGGTCGGCGTGCACAACCCTTTATAGCCCCTGTGACGCCACAGAAAGCAAGCCAATCACTGTCATGCCCTTCTCTAAGATGGTGGGGACCGAGAATTATGTCATCACGCTGCCCACACCCTGCGTCCTCCTTCATTGGCTGAAAAATGGCGTTGAACGCGTCATATGAAACGCGACTTTGGCGCGAAGATCACCTACCTCATGGCCGATCCCACACTTGGATCGGGTCGGGTTTCATGAAACCCGACTCTGCCGAAAGTCGGCGATTTTTGAATTTGTCCAATCCGTTTCGCTCAACCCTAGTTATAACATGTCAATGCAGTGCCCAACTTTCATAACATGCTGAGAAGTAATTTGGAAATAATGCAGTGTGTCACAAGTGCAAAAGGAAGAAGTCTATTGTTAGAACTTTGGGAAAAGAGAGGGGTGCCAAACACTGTCATTGAATCTATGGAAATCCAAAATTGACTGTGTTATAGAAGATCACTCTGAGGTATGATTCTGGTTAACAGCCTGTGGGTGCACTCTTCTGGATCTGTACCACATAGATCCATGATATGGACAGGTATATAAATATGCTAATTTCTTTTCAGGATTTCTTGTTAAAAAAAAAAAAAACAACCAGACAAAAAAATATAGAATCGGAGCATATAACTAATGACAACCAAAAAAGACAAAAAAATGCCCCTAAAATATAACTTTTAATTAATAATAGGTAAAATGACCTAATAGAGTCAGGAGACAGTATTACTTAACCATATAACTTAATACTAAAAAAGGATAGAGGTATCTAGGTGAGGGGGTGCTCTCTCCCTAACTCACCCTACCTTACCGCGGAGGTTGGCACCCTAAAGTCGACATGGCGCCCCCACTCAACGACGGCTCTCCCTTAAGACCCTAATGGAGACTACTTAAAGAAAACACCACCACCAACACCACAAATATTTAAAGTACTAATGTGCTAAAGTGCTAAAGTATTTAAAGATGCAGAAAATCTTCAAGAGAAAATATACACTCTATAGAATAATATTGTTATTATCAACTGCACAGCATGTGGTATTTCACATGCAAAAAAATGTCAATCTGAACAAAAAGAGTACTAGTGGTACTCATCATTTTGGGACGGGCAGCAAAATGATGAGTACCATTAGTACTGTTTTTTCTCTGACCATGTTTTAAAACTTTTGGATTATTTAAACCCCGCAATGTGCTACGTAACTGGGCTTGTATTGTCACCTTTTACTGAACACGTGTGAGCAGTCCCTTACTATTGTGGTTATTGTTACCTATGAATTGGGGAGTCTGAATATACTCTACAAATATCTCAGAATGGGACACTTCCCCTCTTTTTGTTCAGATTGACATTTTTTTGCATGTGAAATACCACATGCTGTGCAGTTGATAATAACAATATTATTCTATAGAGTGTATATTTTCTCTTGAAGATTTTCTGCATCTTTAAATATCTATATGATAAGATATATTAGCCTGCACTTGTTTGATATAGAGTAGAAAATCTATCAATATCTCTACTCACAGCTCGCACCCCCAGTTACCAGAGAGCAGGATTCATACCAAAAGAATCCTGAAAGATTTACTGGTATATGATCAACATGGAATATACCTTGCAGGTGTCACTTTAGCACTTTAGCACATTAGTACTTTAAATATTTGTGGTGTTGGTGGTGGTGTTTTCTTAGTAGTCTCCATTAGGGTCTTAAGGGAGAGCCGTCGTTGAGTGGGGGCGCCATGTCGACTTTAGGGTGCCAACCTCCGCGGTAAGGTAGGGTGAGTTAGGGAGAGAGCACCCCCTCACCTAGATACCTCTATCCTTTTTTAGTATTAAGTTATATGGTTAAGTAATACAGTCTCCTGACTCTATTAGGTCATTTTACCTATTATTAATTAAAAGTTATATTTTGGGCGCAGGATTTCTTGTTACTATGATACTCCATAACCAGCTAATTAGAATGATGCTCCAGCAGCTACAGGGTGGTTGGGTTTTCAGTTTAACCTGAGTATTTATCATAGGAAACCGTTAATGTTGAATTTGTAACATTATGTGCCAGTGTACAGTTATCTGGGAGATGTGCTAAAAGTATCAGCATACAATATTGAAGCAAAAGGTGAAAACCATGTTCTCACATCTTGGAAAATATGTTTACTCATATATAATCACAATAATGTGTTCTATAATTTCCTTTTCCCACAGCGTGAGATTTATGAAATTACAGCCTCCATGCCTGAGCTCTAAATTCACGGGTTCAATGACTATATTGTGTAAGCATAAATGGAAAACAGCAGTCTAACCCAGTCTGGGGGAGCGCATAATGTAATATGGATGCCTGGTTCACAGATAGATACTGTACCAAAGTGATTTCCATTAAGTAAAAATGAGGAATGACATTCAAACTGCTACAAAGTCATTTCCATAAACACCTTGCTATACCTTCAAGTTCTGCGGTGTAAACTATTTACAAAATGTTATATAGAAGAGACATTAAATAGCTCAGGAAAGATGTCTTATAAATGAGAAGTGCAGCTGATGCGCCCTATGAAGTTATTTTATTCAGGATGTCAGTGATGCATGGTAGAGTGCACAGCAGCTGTAGGCAGCACACAAAGGTTCAACGGCACTTTCTGTTAGCAATCATTACGTGGAGGGAGTAAAGAACCCCCATTGGTATGATGGCTTAAAGTCATGATGTACTTCATTGATATGCCATTAATTTATAGAATGGCAATAAAATGTGATAACATACACCAGTAACAATATATACAATTGGGTCATTTGCAAGCATGCACACACTGTGTCCACAATTATTAGACCCCTGGTACTTTTGATGATTATATTTATTAATGAACAACTACAATGCTGTCGGTCAATCCAAAAGGTTAATAAACCTGAAACCTCTATGCAGCAGAATTACAGGCTTGCTATGAGCGCTGACCACAGGTTGGTGCTCAAAGCAATCTGCCATCAACAACCATAGAGGTCTCAAGGGGACCTCTGGTTTTTATGCCAATGACCCCCGATCACGTGACGGGGGGTGGTCGCTGGCATATTTCTGGACCTGCGTCTGGAAGTGCATTTATATGCCCGCTGTCAGAGTTTGACAGTGGCATTTAACTACTTAATAGGTGCGAGTGGATCGCGATTCCGTTCGCGCCTATTGTGGGCACATATCAGCTGTTAAAAACAGCTGACATGTCGCGGCTTTGAGGTGGGATCACTGCCGGAGCCCACCTCAAAGCGGGGGATACTGCCAGCTGATGTACCATTCCATCAGCTGGCAGTAACCGGTTAAGAAACAACAGTTTATAGTCTACATTATGACGTTCGAGACACTACATACATGTGCATCGATGTCTGTAGCAAAAATAATTGTTCAAAAGTGTTGTGCAGAAGACTTTCGGTTCATTGTGTTACAAAGGTTTTGTCCCTCGGACAATTTTGAGTGTTCCTGATTTTTTCATGCTGATTTCAGAAATGACTTCAGATTTTTCCTATCATGTAATTTTTTTGAGAAATGATATGAAACATTTTAATATTCTACTGTAATTTTAAAAACACGGATTATAAATGAAAGTCGTCTGCAAAACACTTTTGAACAATTGCTTTTGCTACTGACATCGATGCACATGTATGTAGTATCTCAGACGTCATAATGTAGACTATAAACTGTTGTTTCTTAACCCCTTACTGCCAGCTGATGGAATAATACGTCAGCTGGCTGCATCCCCCGCTTTGAGGTGGGCTCCGGCGGTGAGCCCACCTCAAAGCCGAGACATGTCAGCTGTTTTTAACAGCTGACATGTGCCCACAATAGGCGCGAGTGGAATCGCGATTCGCCCCCACACCTATTAAGTAGTTAAATGCCGCTGTCAAACTCTGACAGAAAGCATTTAATTGCACTTCTGGATGCCGGTCCGGAAATACAGCGACGACCCTGTCACGTGATCGGAGGTCATCGCTGTGCTGACATCCCAACCAGAGGTCTGCTTGAGACCTCTATGGTTGTTGATGGCAGATTGCTATGAGCGCCACCCTGTGGACGGTGCTCATAGCAAGCCAGTAATTCTGCTGCCTGGAGGTGATCTGAGCATCACCTCTATGTAGCAGAGGTGATCATGCTATGGCAGCTCTGAAGCATGCCCAAAGTAAAAAAAAAAAGTGTTTGAGAATATAAAAAAAATAAAAAAAACATAAATATTGAAATCACCACCCTTTCGCCCCATTCAAAATAAAACAATAAAAAAAATCATACCTACACATATTTGGTATCACCGCATTCAGAATCGCCCGATCTATCAATAAAAAAAAAATTAACATGATCGCTAAGCGGCATACAGATAAAAAAATTAAAACGCCAGAATTACGTTTTTTTGATCGTCGTGACATTGCATGAAAATGCAATAACGGGTATTCAGAAGAACGTATCTGCACAAACAGTGATATCATTAAAAACGTCAGCTCGTCCCGCAAAAAATAAGCCTTCACAAGGCCATATTGACGGAAAAGTAAAAAAAGTTATGGCTCTGGAAAAAGGAGAGCGAAAAATAAAAAAAAGCTCCAGTCATGAAGGGGTTAAAAACCTTACGTGATACAGACTTTTGGAGCACATATTCGTGTTCAGCATGTCAAAATCTATAACATACAATAGAGTTTTCTCAGGAGACAAGAACTTCCCTGAAATTTGTTGCACAGTGTAATCCGTATAAAACAGGTGCTTGGTGGCGCAAAATATCAGTATGCTAAAAAATCCCAGCAGCGACACCAAAAAACCTCCACAAATGGTTTGTAAATATGTATAAACTCTAAAACGTCGTATACACCTAAGTGTATACAGGTACGCGCTGGGTGATAGCAATAAGAACGCTACTAGGTGACCTGTGTAACACAATGGGCTGATACAACAAAAGTGATATGCTGTAAGGACAAGCCAGATAAATATCACTATAACGTGAATAACAGCCCGCTGGAAGGATAAAGTGCAAAAGATATATATACGTCTTCCTACCTCCAGTGATAGGTCCTTGATAGACAGAAGGGCTGAAGTGTTGCCGATGTAGCTCCAGAAAGTCTCCAAATATGCTCCCAAGAGGCAGGTGAAGAGTCCCTGAGGAAGGAGACAGCCGTCTCCGAAACGCGTCGGTAGATTGATCTCACTGCACTCCGTACTTTCTTTCACTCTCGGGTTCGGGTAAGCGGTCACGTGACTGGTTACGTCACGAAGTTCCTGCGCACCGCTTTCACTCCATGCGGCGGCGTTCGGCTTCACAGGACCACGCTCCCACCCGGAGATCGGCTTAAGGTGGCTGCTACCGGCCGGAGCAGCCACTTGTTTTGGACTCTTCACCTGCCTATTGGGAGCATATTTGGAGACTTTCTGGAGCTACATCGGCAACACTTCAGCCCTTCTGTCTATCAAGGACCTATCACTGGAGTTAGGAAGACGTATATATATCTTTTGCACTTTATCCTTCCAGCGGGCTGTTATTCACGTTATAGTGATATTTATCTGGCTTGTCCTTAGAGCATATCACTTTTGTTGTATCAGCCCATTGTGTTACACAGGTCACCTAGTAGCATTCTTATTGCTATCACCCAGCGCGTACCTGTATACACTTAGGTGTATACGACGTTTTACAGTGTAATCCGTGCTTTTAGAATTATAACAGAATATTATAATGCTTCGAATCATTTCTCAAAAACCTTACATGATGGGAAAAATCTGAAGTCATTTCTGAAATCAGCATGAAAAACATCTATCAGGAACACTCAATATTGTCTGAGGGACAAAACCTTTGTAACACAGTGTTAGTGAACACTGCCTTATTGAATAACATTGATCAGAGCGCAAAGCGCATTGCACTCGTCCGATTTATACACCCTAACATGAAGATTAAATACTGTTTTTATGTGATGGTCTTTTTTCCTCAAAAAATCTGCTTTTTTTAAGGCCGGCTTCACACTCAGTGTAGGGAAATACGGTCCGTATTTTACAGGCGTAATACGCCGAAATGATCCCAAAACAGTGATCCGTATGTCATCCGTAGGCAGGGTGTGGCTGCGTATTTTGCGCATGTAAACCTCCGTAAGTAATCCGTATGGCATCCGTATGGTGAGATTTTCTCGCCGGCTTGAAAATGGACATAGAATGGATCCATGGGCTCAAACATTCGTGAAAACATATATACAGTCTATATATATATCTATATATATATAGATGGTGGCCCGATTGTAACGCATCGGGTATTCTAGAATATGCATGTCCACGTAGTATATAGCACAGCCACATAGTATATTGCCCAGCCACGTAGTATATTGCCCAGCCACGTAGTATACAGCACAGAGCCAAGTAGTATACAGCACAGACACGTAGTATATTGGCCAGTCACGTAGTATATTGCCCAGCTACGTAGTATATTGCCTAGCCATGTATGTAACAGGTTAAAAACTAAAAGATAAACATGCTCAATTTCTGAAGGGCCCCTTGTAGTCCTTGTAGTCCTCTCGCCTGTGTGCGGTGCACGCAGCAGCTTCCGGTCCCAGATTTGGTATGAGCGCAGGACCTGTGATGACATCGCGGTCACATGACCGTGACGTCATGGCAAGTCCTTGTCGCATAGCATCCTTAGCACCGGAACCTGCCGCTTATTATTATTTGTAACAGTAGATCTTTTTACTATTGATGCTGCATATGCATCATCAATAGTAAAAAGTTGGTCACACAGGGTTAATAGATGCGTAACCGGAGTGCGTTACACCGTGCTCCGGTAACGCTGGCATTAACCCTGTGTGAGGGCTGACTGGAGGGGAGTACGGAGCAGGCACTGACTGCAGGGAGCAAGGAGCGGCCATGTAGCTGCCGGACTGTGCCCGTCGCTGATTGGTCGTGGCAATGGTCGTGGGCGTTTTCCCACGACCAATCAGCGACTTGGATTTCCATGACAGACAGAGGCCGCGACCAATGAATATCCGTGACAGAAAGACAGACAGGAAGACAGACAGACAGACAGACGGAAGTGACCCTTAGACAGTTATATAGTACTGTAGATATATATATATATATATATACCTACACTATGTGTAGAGATTTATTTGATCTATTCTATTCTAACCTGTGAGTGTGATTTTACTGTACACCGCACTGAATTGCTGGCTTTTCTCTAGAACACCGGTGCGTATTTCTCGCAAGTCACACTGATGGTCCATGTGTAATCCGTATTTTTATTGCCCCCATAGACTTTCATTGGCGGATTTTTTACACAATACACTGACAAATGCAGCATGCTGTAATTTTCTCAGCCTGTAAAATACAGCTGAAAAATATACGGGAGATAGGAGCTGCCCCATAGAGAATCATTGGTCCGTGTGCAATGCGTAGTTTTTGCGCATCTCATATGTCCGTAAAACTCTCTAATTGTCCAAGAAAAGTGGATGTGATTACATGAAAACTCCTGCCCAATATTCATCTAAAAATGCTATTGAGCTGTGTGTTTTTGGTACGATTTTACTACATAGACTATGGGAAGCCTAATAGAAAGTACATATAAAAAATAAAGGTCCTTTTTTGTGCCGAATCAAAGCTTTTCTGCACTATAAAAAATGAATTAAAAGAGATGCATCAAATCTGCACCAAAGATACATCAAATAAGCATAAAAAATGCAACAAACATGTCATAACCAGAGAAGATTGTTATTGTATAATTTGGTGCGGACATCTGCAGAAAACTTGCAGAAAAAAAGGAGCATTTACGCTAGGTGTGAACACGATCTAAAGAAGACAGACATAGTTAGCCAGGAAGCCATAACTTTGTCTGGCATAGACACTGAGTGCACTGCTCAAAAAAAATAAAGGGAACACTTAAACAACAGAATATAACTCCAAGTTAGGCAAGATCACACATGCGAGAAATACGGCCGAGTCTCTCATGTTAATACCCGACATTGCCACCGTCACCTTGCGGCTGCATAGCAATACATGCAGCCGCAAGCTCTGCTCCTGAGTGACGGTGGCAATGCCGGGTATTAACATGCAAGACTCAACTGTATTTCTCACACGTGTGATCCTGGCCTAACTCAAACTTTCTGTGAAATCAAACGTAGGAAGCAACACTGATTAACAACCCATTTCACATGCTGTTTTGCAAATGGAATAGACAACAGTTGGAAATTATTGGCAATTATCAAGACACACTCAATAAAGAAGAGGCTCTGCAGGTGGGAACCACAGAAGACATCTCAGTACCAATGCTTTCTGGCTTATGTTTTGGTCACTTTTGAATGTTGGTTGTACTTTCACACTCGTGGTAGCATGAGACAGACTCTACAATCCACACAAGTGGCTCAGGTAGCGCAGCTCATCCAGGATGGCACATCATTGTGAGCTGTGGCAAGAAGGTTTGCTGTGTCTGTCAGGGTAGTGTCCAGAGGCTGGATGCTCTACCAGGAGACAGGCCAGTACACCAGGAGATGTGGAGGGGGCCGTAGGAGGGCAACAACCCAGCAGCAGGACCACTACTTCACCCTTTGTGCAAGGAGGAACAGGAGGAGCACTGCCAGAGCCACAAGGCCACAAATGTGCATGTGTCTGCACAAAAGGTTAGAAACCAACACCATGAGGATGGTCTGAGTGCCCGACGTCCACAGATGGGGGTTGTGCTCACAGCCCAACACCATGCAGGATGCTTGGCATTTGCCATGTGACAGATGAGAAAGAGTCTGGAGATGCCATGGAGAGCAATGTGCTGCCTGCAACATCCTTCAGCATGACCAGTTCGACAGTGGGTCAGTAATGGTGTGGGGTGGCATTTCTTTGGAGGGCCGCACAGCCCTCCTTGCGCTCACTAGAGGTAGCCTGACTGCCATTAGGTACCGAGATGAGATCTCAGACCCCTTGTGAGACCATATGTTGGTGCAGTTGACCCTGGGTTCCTCCAAATGCAGGACAATGCCAGACCTCATGTAGCTGGAGTGTGTCAGCAGTTCCTGCAAGATGAAGGCATTGAAGCTATAGACTGGCCCGCCCATTCCCCAGACCTGAATCCGATTGAACACATCTGGGACATCATGTCTCGCACCATCCACCAACGTCACGTTGCACCACAGACTGTCCAGGAGTTGGCGGACGCTTTAGTCCAGGTCTGGGAGGAGATCCCTAATGAGACCATCCGCTGCCTCATCAGAAGCATGCCCACACATTGTAGGGAGGTCATACAGGCAAGTGGAGGCCACACACACTACTGAGCATCATTTCCTCGTCTTGAGGCATTTCCACTGAAGTTGGATCAGCCTGTAATTTGATTTTACACTTTGATTCTGAGTATCATTCTAAATCCAGACATCCATGGGATATTCGTTTTGATTTACATTGATCATTTTTATGTTTTATTGTTCTCAACACATTCCACTATGTAATGAATAAAGATTTGCAACTGAAATATTTCATGCAGTGATATCTAGGATGTGGAATTTTAGTGTTCCCTTTTTTTGAGCAATGTATATCAAGGTGCTGGCGAATAGGCCTACAGTCTTTTTTCAACTTTTGTGTAGAAGAAAGTGAGATATAAGGAACTTGTGTCTGTGTTTGCAAGGTATTTGCGTACCTGGCATTTGTCACAGTAAATGCTCCTTGGAACTGTCATTGTCAGAAGAAATAATTTACTTAGCAAGACTTAAGAGTTTTACCAGCTGAATTTACATCAAAGACTGTTTTATTATGGTAGATTTGTGTGGCTGGGAGTTATCACGCCAGGCAGCCGCTATTGTATAAGGAGCCGTGCATATGTCAGCTCTGTTCTCCCACAGTAATTTAGATTTCCATGCTCATCTGAATAAAGCAAACACATACCAGTAAATCCTAATCTACCCCCTTTTACAGAGACTGAAATAAAACTGACAGTTGTTCTTTACATATTTTTCTTTGAGAAGAATGATTGAAGATAAAGCTTACAATATCTCCAAGTTTCAACAGTTTTTACGCCTTTTTTCTCCGTGCATGAAAGAGGGCCAAGGTTTTTCTTTACTGCTTGCTCACTGCTGTTTGCATACCCTGTCAGCTGTGAAAGGTTCTATCACTGTTGAGATTTATTGAGTGGCGATATAAAATTATGTATGAACTGTGCTTGGCACAGGGAAATATCTCTTCATACATCAATCTGAAAATAACATCAAGAAAAATTGTCTGTTCGCAGTCTCAATGAATTGCTGGTAAAGTGATGGATGCATCGCCTTGTCCTTGTCCAGCCTCAGGTCTGCCCTGACACAATGCTGCATTCCAACTCGCTCAAGGTCACAGATTTATTACACATGGCAGTCTGTTCATTTGCTTAATTTGCTTTACTGATGACTCCGGCCAGCAAATGTATCATTCTTAGAGGTTAGAAAGAAATGGAGAACAGACACGAAGTGACTTTCTTGGTCTGAATTTACTGGCTCTATATTTCCAGTGTATTGCTTAAGGTTGAATGAGAAATATTAACAGCAGCTATTTAAAATAATGATCATTTACAAATTAACCCCTTTACCCCCAAGGGTGGTTTGCACGTTAATGACCGGGCCAATTTTTAAAATTCTGACCACTGTCCCTTTGTGAGGTTATAACTCTGGAACGCTTCAACGGATCCCAGTGATTCTGACATTGTTTTCTCGTGACATATTGTACTTCATGACAATGGTAAAAATTCTTTGATAGTACCTGCGTTTATTTGTGAAAAAAATGGAAATTTGGCGAAAATTATGAAAATTTCGCAATTTTCCAACTTTGAATTTTTATGCAATTAAATCACAGAGATATGTCACACAAAATACCTAATAAGTAACATTTCCCACATGTCTACTTTACATCAGCACAATTTTGGAACCAAAATTTTTTTTTGTTAGGGAGTTATAAGGGTTAAAAGTTGACCAGCAATTTCTCATTTCTACAACGCCATTTTTTTTTAGGGACCACATCTCATTTGAAGTCATTTTGAGGGGTCTATATGATAGAAAATACCCAAGTGTGACACCATTCTAAAAACTACACCCCTAAAGGTGCTCAAAACCATATTCAAGAAGTTTATTAACCCTTCTGGTGCTTCACAGGAATTTTTTGAATGTTTAAATAAAAATGAACAATTAACTTTTTTTCACAAAAAATTTAATTCAGCTCCAATTTGTTTTATTTTACCAAGGGTAACAGGAGAAAATGGACCCCAAACATTGTTGTACAATTTGTCCTGAGTATGACAATACCCCACATGTGGGGGTAAACCACTGTTTGGGCGCATGGCAGAGCTCGGAAGTGAAGGAGCGCCATTTGACTCTTCAATGCAAAATTGACTGGAATTGAGATGGGACGCCATGTTTCGTTTGGAGAGCCCCTGATGTGCCTAAACATTGAAACCCCCCACAAGTGACACCATTTTGGAAAGTAGACCCCCTAAGGAACTTATCTAGAGGTGTGGTGAGCACTTTGACCCACCAAGTGCTTCACAGAAGTTTATAATGTAGAACCGTAAAAATAAAAAATCATATTTTTTCACAAAAATTAATTTTCCGCCCCCAATTTTTTATTTTCTCAAGGGTAAGAGAAGAAATTGGACCACAAAAGTTGTTGTACAATTTGTCCTGAGTACGCTGATACCCCATATGTGGGGGTAAACCACTGTTTGGGCGGATGGGAGAGCTCGGAAGGGAAGGAGCGCCGTTTGACTTTTCAATGCAAAATTGACAGGAATTGAGATGGGACGCCATGTTGCGTTTGGAGAGCCCCTGATGTGCCTAAACATTGAAACCCCCACAAGTGACAACATTTTGGAAAGTAGACCCCCTGAGGAACTTATCTAGAGGTGTGGTGAGCACTTTGACCCACCAAGTGCTTCACAGAAGTTTATAATGTAGAACCGTAAAAATAAAAAATCATATTTTTTCACAAAAATTATATTTTCGCCCCCAATTTTTTATTTTCCCAAGGGTAAGAGAAGAAATTGGACCACAAAAGTTGTTGTACAATTTGTCCTGAGTACGCTGATACCCCATATGTGGGGGTAAACCACTGTTTGGGCGGATGGGAGAGCTCGGAAGGGAAGGAGCGCCATTTGACTTTTCAATGCAAAATTGACAGGAATTGAGATGGGACGCCATGTTGCGTTTGGAGAGCCCCTGATGTGCCTAAACATTGAAACCCCCACAAGTGACAACATTTTGGAAAGTAGACCCCCTAAGGAACTTATCTAGAGGTGTGGTGAGCACTTTGACCCACCAAGTGCTTCACAGAAGTTTATAATGTAGAACCGTAAAAATAAAAAATCATATTTTTTCACAAAAATTATATTTTCGCCCCCAATTTTTTATTTTCCCAAGGGTAAGAGAAGAAATTGGACCACAAAAGTTGTTGTACAATTTGTCCTGAGTACGCTGATACCCCATATGTGGGGGTAAACCACTGTTTGGGCGGATGGGAGAGCTCGGAAGGGAAGGAGCGCCGTTTGACTTTTCAATGCAAAATTGACAGGAATTGAGATGGGACGCCATGTTGCGTTTGGAGAGCCCCTGATGTGCCTAAACATTGAAACCCCCACAAGTGACAACATTTTGGAAAGTAGACCCCCTAAGGAACTTATCTAGAGGTGTGGTGAGCACTTTGACCCACCAAGTGCTTCACAGAAGTTTATAATGCAGAGCCGTAAAAATAAAACAAAAAATTTTTCCCACAAAAATTATTTTTTTAGCCCCCAGTTTTGTATTTTCCCGAGGGTAACAGGAGAAAGTGGACCCCAAAATTTGTTGCCCAATTTGTCCTGAGTGCGATGATACACCATATGTGGGGGGAACCACTGTTTGGGCGCATGGGAGGGTTCGGAAGGGAAGGAGTGCCATTTGAATGCAGACTTAGATGGAATGGTCTGCAGGTGTCACATTGCATTTGCAGAGCCCCTAATGTACTGAAACAGTAGAAACCCCCCACAAGTGACACCATTTTGGAAACTAGACCCCCTAAGGAACTCATCTAGATGTGTTGTGAGAGCTTTGAACCCCCAAGTGTTTCACTACAGTTTGTAACGCAGAGCCGTGAAAATTAAAAAAAAAATCTTTCCCCCCCAAATTATTTTTTAGCCCCCAGTTTTGTATTTTCCCTAGGGTAAGAGGAGAAATTTGACCCCAAAAGTTGTTGTCCAATTTGTCCTGAGTACGCTGATACCCCATATGTTGGGGGGAACCACCGTTTGGGCGCATGGGAGGGCTCGGAAGGGAAGGAGTGCCATTTGGAATGCAGACTTAGATGGAATAGTCTGCAGGCATCACATTGCGTTTGCAGAACCCCTAATGTACCTAAACAGTAGAAATCCCCCACAAGTGACCCCATATTGGAAACTAGACCCCCCATGGAACTTACCTAGATGTGTTGTGAGAACTTTGAACCCCCAAGTGTTTAGCTACAGTTTATAACGCAGAGCCGTGAAAATAAAAAATCTTTTTTTCCCACAAAAATTATATTTTAGCCCCCAGTTTTATATTTTCCCAAGGGTAACAGGAGAAATTGGACCCCAAAAGTTGTTGTCCTATTTGTCCTGAGGACGCTGATACCCCATATGTTGGGGTAAACCCCTGTTTGGGCACACGGGAGAGCTCGGAAGGGAAGGAGCACTGTTTTACTTTTTCAACGCAGAATTGGCTGGAATTGAGATCGGACGCCATGTCGCGTTTGGAGAGCCCCTGATGTGCCTAAACAGTGGAAACCCCCCAATTATAACTGAAACCCTAATCCAAACACACCCCTAACCCTAATTCCAACAGTAACCCTAACCACACCTCTAACCCTGACACACCCCTAACCCTAATCCCAACCCTATTCCCAACTGTAAATGTAATCTAAACCCTAACCGTAACTTTAGCCCCAACCCTAACTGTAGCCCTAACCCTAGCCCTAACTCTAGCCCTAACCCTAGCCCTAGCCCTAACCCTAACCCTAGCCCTAACCCTAGCCCTAACCCTAACCCTAGCCCTAACCCTAGCCCTAACCCTAACCCTAACCCTAGCTCTAACCCTAGCCCTAGCCCTAACCCTAACCCTAGCCCTAACCCTAGCCCTAACCCTAGCCCTAACCCTAACCCTAACCCTAGCCCTAACTCTAGCCCTAGCCCTAGCCCTAACCCTAACCCTAGCCCTAACCCTAGCCCTAGCCCTAACCCTAGCCCTAACCCTATCCCTAGCCCTAGCCCTAGCCCTAACCCTAGCCCTAACCCTAACCCTAGCCCTAACCCTAGCCCTAGCCCTAACCCTAGCCCTAACCCTAACCCTAACCCTAGCCCTAACCCTAAACCTAGCCCTAACCCTAGCCCTAATGGAAAAATGGAAATAAATACATTTGTTTAATTTTTCCCTAACTAAGGGGGTGATGAAGGGGGGTTTGATTTACTTTTATAGCGGGTTTTTTAGCGGATTTTTATGATTGGCAGCCGTCACACACTAAAAGACGCTTTTTATTGTAAAAAATATTTTTTGCGTTACCACATTTTGAGAGCTATAATTTTTCCATATTTTGGTTCACAGAGTCATGTGAGGTCTTGTTTTTTGCGGGACGAGTTGACGTTTTTATTAGTAACATTTTTGGGCACGTTACATTTTTTGATCGCTTTTTATTCCGATTTTTGTGAGGCAGAATGACCAAAAACCAGCTATTCATGAATTTCTATTGGGGGAGGCGTTTATACCGTTCCACGTTTGGTAAAATTGATAAATCAGTTTTATTCTTCGGGTCAGTACGATTACAGCGACACCTCATTTATATCATTTTTTTATGTTTTGGCGCTTTTATACGATAAAAACTATTTTATAGAAAAAATAATTATTTTTGCATCGCTTTATTCTCAGGACTATAACTTTTTTTTTTGCTGATGATGCTGTATGGTGGCTCGTTTTTTTGCGGGACAAGATGACGCTTTCAGCGGTACCATGGTTATTTATACCTGTCTTTTTGATCGCGTGTTATTCCACTTTTTGTTCGGCGGTATGATAATAAAGCGTTGTTTTTTGCCTTGTTTTTTTTTTTTCTTACGGTGTTTACTGAAGGGGTTAACTAGTGGGCCAGTTTTATAGGTCGGCCCGTTGCGGACGCGGCGATACTAAATATGTGTACTTTTATTGTTTTTTTTTATTTAGATAAAGAAATGTATTTAGGGGAATAATATTTATTTTTTTTTTCATTATTTAGGAATATTTTTTTTTATTTTTTTTTACACATTTTGAAAATTTTTTTTTTACTTTTTTACATTGTCCCAGGGGGGGACATCACAGATCAGTGATCTGACAGTTTGCACAGCACTCTGTCAGATCACTGATCTGACATGCAGTACTGAAGGCTTCACAGTTCCTGCTCTGAGCAGGCTCTGTGAAGCCACCTCCCTCCCTGCAGGACCCGGATCCGCGGCCATCTTGGATCCGGGCCTGGAACAAGCAGGAAGGGAGGTAAGACCCTCGCAGCAACGCAATCACATTGCGTTGCTGCGGGGGGCTCAGGGAAGCCCGCAGGGAGCCCCCTCCCTGCGCGATGCTTCCCTGTACCGCCGGCACATCGCGATCATGTTTGATCGCGGTGTGCCGGGGGTTAATGTGCCGGCCGCGATCGGCCGCGCTCCCCCCGTGAGCGCCGCCGATCGCGCTGGACGTACTATCCCGTCCGTGGTCATGGGGGCCCACCCCACCTCGACGGGATAGTACGTCCGATGTCAGAAAGGGGTTAAAAGACATACTTTTCCATGAATTGTCTGCAGACTGAAATCAAGTAACAACATTACTGATCAAAATCACTAAACCATTTTTATGTTTGCATTGAAAATTAGTAAGACCCACTTCTTAAATAACCATATCCAAATGCCATAATGTATTGAGCCATAAAGCAGGATGAATAATGTGTTATCACCTACAATGTTCCATTTAAAATACTGATGGATTATGAATCATAAGGACTTTTGGGCCTTGTTAAGCAGGGTCATTGTCATGATTCCACCACTCACAGTGGATTATGGACGTTGTGAATGACAGCTCCATCATCCTATGGGATCGAGGGCTTGCTGCTTGACCAACTACAGTACATTACGAGGGACAGTTCAACCGCTCAATCTGAGGCTGAGGTGTGAGTATTGAGAATGATAACTCAGCTGTCCTATCCGGCTGGGTCTGTGTGATCTCCTCCTGGTGTCATCCATTCTGGGTGATCAGAGGATTATTTGAAATGATAAGGAGAGAGTGCACTACTATCAGAAATATTTAAAGCCGAGTGCAAAATCTAGTCTGTACAGCGATAATCCAAAAAAAAGAGAGAAAAAGACTAAATTAATAATGGTATGCACATCCTCATGGTAAAATTTGAAAAAGCTTTATTTCACCTTGAACACAATAAATTTAAAAACATTTAAAATATAACACGTAACCCAATAACCATCACCCCCATGAAAGCAATTTAAATGGACCTATAAATGAGACCCATTCATGTAAGACATACACAACTATAATAAGCCATGCCCATAACAAATATAATATGTACCATAACCTTCATAAATTATACCATGTCAGTCATAGAACACTAATAAAGAAGAATAATGTGTAGAGATTGAAAGAAAATAAAAAATAAATAAATATATATATATATATATATACTAGCTATTGAACCCGTTCTACGCCCAGGTGGCGAGCATTTATATTGGTATATGGTCTCCATCCTGGTATGTGCTGCTCCATCCTGCGTCCCCATCCTGTCATGTGCTGCTCCATCCTGCGTCCCCATCCTGTCATGTGCTGCTCCATCCTGCGCCCCCATTCTGTCATGTGCTGCTCCCATCCTGCATCCCCATCCTGTCATGTGCTGCTCCCATCCTGCGCCCCCGTTCTGTCATGTGCTGCTCCCATCCTGCGCCCCTGTTCTGTCATGTGCTGCTCCCATCCTGCGCCTCCATTCTGTCATTTGCTGCTCCCATCCTGTCATGCGCTGCTCCCATCCTGCGCCCCCGTTCTGTCATGTGCTGCTCCCATCCTGCGCCCCCGTTCTGTCATGTGCTGCTCCCATCCTGCGCCCCCGTTCTGTCATGTGCTGCTCCCATCCTGCGCCCCCGTTCTGTCATGTGCTGCTCCCATCCTGCGCCCGTTCTGTCATGTGCTGCTGCCATCCTGTGCCTCCATTCTGTCATTTGCTGCTCCCATCCTGTCATGCGCTGCTCCCATCCTGCGCCCCCGTTCTGTCATGTGCTGCTCCCATCCTGCGCCCCCGTTCTGTCATGTGCTGCTCCCATCCTGCGCCCCCGTTCTGTCATGTGCTGCTCCCATCCTGCGCCCCTGTTCTGTCATGTGCTGCTCCCATCCTGCGCCCCCGTTCTGTCATGTGCTGCTCCCATCCTGCGCCCGTTCTGTCATGTGCTGCTGCCATCCTGCGCCTCCATTCTGTCATTTGCTGCTCCCATCCTGTCATGGAAACAGGAACACATGGGCTACTTGCACAGTGAACAAGTCTGTATGATCATATTCACACACCACCAAGAAACCTGAAGACACAAAAGAGAATAGTAAAACCAAAAACACTCAGTTTGAAAAAATGTTGCAGTAATCCGCAAGTGCTAGTAAAAGATGTAAAAAACAGGGTATTTGGTTGATACGTTTTTTGCAAAAAATGTATACTAAGCTGCTCTACCAATCTTCACGGTATACCCTTATCAGAGCAGTCCTAACTAATGTATGCAATCCCTATCTGATGTATTAAAAACCTGATCATCTGTATATAACCTGTGTGAACAGGGTTCAGAGAGGAAAAATCCATGTGTGCATACAGGGTAGAACAGCTTTTGTGCAGATAGCCCAAGAGGAGTGGTGGAACTCCCCAGTCTTGTAGACACAAGAGAACAATTATGGAAACAGGAACACATGGGCTACTTGCACAGTGAACAAGTCTGTATGATCATGTTCACACACCACCAAGAAACCTGAAGACACAAAAGAGAATAGTAAAACCAAAAACACTCAGTTTGAAAAAATGTTGCAGTAATCCGCAAGTGCTAGTAAAAGATGTAAAAAACAGGGTATTTGGTTGATACGTTTTTTGCAAAAAATGTATACTAAGCTGCTCTACCAATCTTCACGGTATACCCTTATCAGAGCAGTCCTAACTAATGTATGCAATCCCTATCTGATGTATTAAAAACCTGATCATCTGTATATAACCTGTGTGAACAGGGTTCAGAGAGGAAAAATCCATGTGTGCATACAGGGTAGAACAGCTTTTGTGCAGATAGCCCAAGAGGAGTGGTGGAACTCCCCAGTCTTGTAGACACAATAGAACAATTATGGAAACAGGAACACATGGGCTACTTGCACAGTGAACAAGTCTGTATGATCATGTTCACACACCACCAAGAAACCTGAAGACACAAAAGAGAATAGTAAAACCAAAAACACTCAGTTTGAAAAAATGTTGCAGTAATCCGCAAGTGCTAGTAAAAGATGTAAAAAACAGGGTATTTGGTTGATACGTTTTTTGCAAAAAATGTATACTAAGCTGCTCTACCAATCTTCACGGTATACCCTTATCAGAGCAGTCCTAACTAATGTATGCAATCCCTATCTGATGTATTAAAAACCTGATCATCTGTATATAACCTGTGTGAACAGGGTTCAGAGAGGAAAAATCCATGTGTGCATACAGGGTAGAACAGCTTTTGTGCAGATAGCCCAAGAGGAGTGGTGGAACTCCCCAGTCTTGTAGACACAAGAGAACAATTATGGAAACAGGAACACATGGGCTACTTGCACAGTGAACAAGTCTGTATGATCATGTTCACACACCACCAAGAAACCTGAAGACACAAAAGAGAATAGTAAAACCAAAAACACTCAGTTTGAAAAAATGTTGCAGTAATCCGCAAGTGCTAGTAAAAGATGTAAAAAACAGGGTATTTGGTTGATACGTTTTTTGCAAAAAATGTATACTAAGCTGCTCTACCAATCTTCACGGTATACCCTTATCAGAGCAGTCCTAACTAATGTATGCAATCCCTATCTGATGTATTAAAAACCTGATCATCTGTATATAACCTGTGTGAACAGGGTTCAGAGAGGAAAAATCCATGTGTGCATACAGGGTAGAACAGCTTTTGTGCATACATCAGATAGGGATTGCATACATTAGTTAGGACTGCTCTGATAAGGGTATACCGTGAAGATTGGTAGAGCAGCTTAGTATACATTTTTTGCAAAAAACGTATCAACCAAATACCCTGTTTTTTACATCTTTTACTAGCACTTGCGGATTACTGCAACATTTTTTCAAACTGAGTGTTTTTGGTTTTACTATTCTCTTTTGTGTCTTCAGGTTTCTTGGTGGTGTGTGAACATGATCATACAGACTTGTTCACTGTGCAAGTAGCCCATGTGTTCCTGTTTCCATAATTGTTCTCTTGTGTCTACAAGACTGGGGAGTTCCACCACTCCTCTTGGGCTATCTGCACAAAAGCTGTTCTACCCTGTATGCACACATGGATTTTTCCTCTCTGAACCCTGTTCACACAGGTTATATACAGATGATCAGGTTTTTAATACATCAGATAGGGATTGCATACATTAGTTAGGACTGCTCTGATAAGGGTATACCGTGAAGATTGGTAGAGCAGCTTAGTATACATTTTTTGCAAAAAACGTATCAACCAAATACCCTGTTTTTTACATCTTTTACTAGCACTTGCGGATTACTGCAACATTTTTTCAAACTGAGTGTTTTTGGTTTTACTATTCTCTTTTGTGTCTTCCCATCCTGTCATGCGCTGCTCCCATCCTGCGCCCCCGTTCTGTCATGTGCTGCTCCCATCCTGCGCCCCCGTTCTGTCATGTGCTGCTCCCATCCTGCGCCCCCGTTCTGTCATGTGCTGCTCCCATCCTGCGCCCCCGTTCTGTCATGTGCTGCTCCCATCCTGCTCCCCTGTTCTGTCATGTGCTGCTCCCATCCTGCGCCCGTTCTGTCATGTGCTGCCATCCTGCGCCCGTTCTGTCATGTGCTGCTGCCATCCTGCGCCCGTTCTGTCATGTGCTGCTGCCATCCTGCGCCCGTTCTGTCATGTGCTGCTGCCATCCTGCGCCCGTTCTGCCATGTTCTGCTGCCATCCTGCGCCCGTTCTGTCATGTGCTGCTGCCAACCTGCGCCCGTTCTGTCATGTGCTGCTGCCATCCTGCCCCCGTTCTGTCATGTGCTGCTCCCATCCTGCGCCACCATTGTATTATATGCCCCCCATAAGACGCTCCAATGTGTATGCCCCCATATGCTGCTGCCATATAAAAAAAAAAAAATACCATACTCACCTATCGTCCGGCTCCACTGCAGGTGTGTCTTCAAGAAAATGGCGCCGGAAAGCGCGGACTGCGCAGGCGCCGATTCCGGCAGCAGGAATCGGCGCCTGCGCAGTCCGCGCTTTCCGGCGCCTTTTTCTTGAAGACACACCTGCAGTGGAGCCAGAGTGTGTCTTCAAGAAAATGGCGCCGGAAAGCGTGGACTGCGCAGGCGCTGATTCCGGCACCAGGAGGAGCAAGACAATGGCACCGGAAATGCCGTAAGTAAAAACTTACTGTGCCGACAGACATACGGCGCCCCCGTGCTCCCGACCCCCTGCTCTCGGCGGCATCTATAATAGACGGCGCCCCCGTGCTCCCGACTCCCTGCTCTCGGCGGCATTTTCTATAATGTAACGCTAGGAGCGTCGCGCCTGCGCAGTCTATTAAGGCTTCGGACAGAGTGACGCTCCCAGCGTTATATTACAGATATATACCGTACATATATATAAAGTATATGCATACACATGTATATCCCTTGACAGAGTTAGACCTATATAAAGCCATAGGATGACCAATATCTTAATATCTATCAGAAAGGATATATATTCCATTGGAGAAGACAAAAAATGAATCCATATTATTTTATACTATAATAAGCAATGCCCATGACAAATAAATTATACCCTGAGGAAAACTACGCAAACACGGGGAGAACATACAAAACTCCTGGCAGATGTTGTCCTTGGTGGGGTTTGAACCCAGGACTCCAACGCTGCAATGCTAACCACTGTGCCACCGTGCTGCCCATATCTACCAAAAATGATAGTGTTGGCCCCCTTAAAAATAGTCTGGGTGAAATGGTGGATGAGGATGAGGAAAAGGCCAATATGCTAAATGACTTTTTTTCATCAGTATTTACACAAGAAAATCCCATGGCAGACAAAATGACTAGTGATATAAATTCCCAATTAAATGTCACCTGCTTAACCCAGCAGGAAGTGCGGCAGCGTCTAAAAATCACTAAATTTCACAAATCTCCGGGCCCGGATGGGATACACCCCCGAGTACTGCAGGAACTAAGTACAGTCATCGATAGACCATTATTTTTAATCTTTAAAGACTCCATAATAACAGGGTCTGTACCACAGGACTGGCGTATAGCAAATGTGGTGCCAATATTCAAAAAGGGGACAAAAACTGAACTCGGAAATTATAGGCCAGTAAGCTTAACCTCTACTGTGGGTAAAATCCAGGAGGGCATTCTAAGGGATGCTATACTGGAGTATCTGAAGAGGAATAACCTCATGATCCAGTATCAGCACGGGTTTACTAGGGACCGTTCATGTCAGACTAATCTGATCAGCTTCTATGAAGAGGTAAGTTCTGGATTGGACCAAGGGAACCCAGTGGATGTAGTGTATATGGACTTTTCAAAAGCTTTTGATACGGTGCCACACAAAAGGTTGATACATAAAATGAGAATAATGGGGATAGGGGAAAATATGTGCAAGTGGGTTGAGAGCTGGCTCAGGGATAGGAAACAAAGGGTGTTTATTAATGGAGCACACTCGGACTGGGTAGTGGTTAGCAGTGGGGTACCACAGGGGTCAGTATTGGGCCCTCTTCTTTTTAACATATTTATTAATGACCTTGTAGGGGTCATTCAGAGTAGAATTTCAATATTTGCAGATGACACTAAGCTCTGCAGGGTAATCAATAGAGGGGAGGACAATTTTATATTACAAGATGATTTATGTAAACTAGAAGCTTGGGCTAATAAATGACAAATGAGCTTTAATGGGGATAAATGTAAGGTCATGCACTTGGGTAGAAGTAATAAGAAGTATAATTATGTGCTTAATTCTAAAACTCTGGGCAAAACCGTCAATGAAAAAGACCTGGGTGTATGGGTGGATGACAAACTCATATTCAGTGGCCAGTGTCAGGCAGCTGCTACAAAGGCAAATAAAATAATGGGATGCATTAAAAGAGGCATAGATGCTCATGAGGAGAACATAATTTTACCTCTATACAAGTCACTAGTTCGACCACACTTAGAATACTGTGCACAGTTCTGGTCTCCGGTGTATAAGAAAGACTGTTTGTTATGTGACAGATGTTATAATAAACTAGTGCGGGTGCAGAGAAGAGTGACCAAGGTTATTAGAGGACTGGGGGGGTCTGCAATACCAAGATAGGTTATTACACTTGGGGCTATTTGGTTTGGAAAAACGAAGACTAAGGGGTGATCTTATGTTAATGTATAAATATATGAGGGGACAGTACAAAGACCTTTCTGATGATCTTTTTAATCATAGACCTGAAACCGGGACAAGGGGGCATCCTCTGCGTTTGGAGGAAAAAAGGTTTAAGCATAATAACAGACGTGGATTCTTTACTGTAAGAGCAGTGAGATTATGGAACTCTCTGCCGTATGATGTTATTGCCATATGTGGAGTCGGGAAGGAATTTTTTTCCCCAATGTGGAGCTTACTTTTGCCACATGGGTTTTTTTTGCCTTCCTCTGGATCAACATGTTAGGGCATGTTAGGTTAGGCTATGGGTTGAACTAGATGGACTTATAGTCTTCCTTCAACCTTAATAACTATGTAACTATGTAACTATGTAAAAAGGATATATATTTCCTGGGAGAAGACAAAAAATGAACCAAATGTAATTATAAATCTGAGACCTATTTATCTTATTCTTCCAGTCGAACCCAGGAGAAAGACAGGGGAAAGAGATTCCAAATATAAAGCCTGGTATCTGGAACAGGGTCCTATAACTGAAGAGCACTATGAAAGCTTAAATAGCGATAAGGTCCCAAATAGTCACCACATAGTCACCATAACATCACAATGCCAGGAAACCACATAATGACTAAGTCCCGTGTAAATTACACAAGAAAATACCTCTCCAATGAGAGCCACATGTTAACCCACTCCATAAATGCATGAAAATAGGAGGAAGACCGAGTATAATGGGTTAAAAACACAATACTTTATTATAACATCTGTCACATAACAAACAGTACAAAAATCTATATATAAAACCAGAAAAGGATGTATGGACGATCCCCGGTGCCCCTAGCCCCCCATAACTGTAGGAAATGACTCAATGGCAAAGCACCAACTCTCCATATAATATACAGATACAGCAACCAAGTGGTTTTACATGAACACAATATACTAGAGCAGCGCTTACCAGGAGAATAAATAATGAAGTAACATAGCTGGGTGGCTGGTCGGACCGGGTTGGATCTTGCAGACGCCCCAACGTACGTTTCGCCTCTTTAGTACGTAGCTTTTTAAAGGGGATACCGCCATAGATCAAGAAGGACCTTTTATGCGTCATGTAGCCGTCGACCCTCCTGGGTGTCCGATAGTGTCAGGCATTGAGGGTCTATCTGACCCCATATGCAAATTCATTGACTACTTTTTAAAACCTTTGGTAGAAAATTTACCGTCGTATGTACGTGACACTGCGGACGTCCTTACGAGGGTCGACGGCGTCTCGGTGGATCAACAAGTGTTGCTAGTCACCGCCGATATCCAGACTCTATATACCTGCATAGACCATACACATGGTCTCGAAGCGGTCTGTTTTTTCTTGGGGACCTCCGACCTGGACAGCTCTGTGTGTGAACTGATCCTCGAGCTGCTGTGTTTTATCCTAACCCATAACTTTTTTGTCTTCAATGACGTATTTTATTTACAGAAGCGCGGCACAGCCATGGGTGCGGCCTGTGCGCCCTCGTATGCTGTACTGTTTGTTATGTGACAGATGTTATAATAAAGTATTGTGTTTTTAACCCGTTATACTCGGTCTTCCTCCTATTTTCACACATAGTCACCATGTAGCCAGCTCTGGCACAAGAAAGGGCCATAGTTGAAACCACATGGATGCGATATCCTGTTGAAGGAAAAAAGGAGGTGAGGAAAGAGCCCCATGCGTATCGCTGCTAAAAGAGCAGCTTCATCAGGGAAAGTGAGTACAAGGGGAAATTAACAGGTTTATATACATACATTAAGCACATACCAATGTGTGGATGCAGACCGGATTGGTAGAAGCAAGGCCCGGTCACCTGGAACTGATGAACACATGAGGACGTGGTCTAACGAGCCAGATGTTAATGCTGTTGCTATGGTAAGCGTGGCTCATTATTATTATTATTATTATTATTATTATTATTATAGCGCCATTTATTCCATGGCGTTTTACATGTGAGGAGGGGTATACATAATAAAACAAGTACAATAATCTTGAACAATGCAAGTCACAACTGGTACAGGAGGAGAGAGGACCCTGCCCGCGAGGGCTCACAATCTACAAGGGATGGGTGAGGATACAGTAGGTGAAGGTAGAGCTGGTCGTGCAGCAGTTTGGTCAATCGGTGGTTACTGCAGGTTGTAGGCTTGTCGGAAGAGGTAGGTCTTCAGGTTCTTTTTGAAGGTTTCGATGGTAGGCGAGAGTCTGATATGTTGTGGTAGAGAGTTCCAGAGTAGGGGGGATGCACGAGAGAAATCTTGTATGCGATTGTGGGAAAAGGAGATAAGAGGGGAGTAGAGAAGGAGATCCTGTGAGGATCGGAGGTTGCGTGCAGGAGAGTACCGGGAGACGAGGTCACAGATGTATGGAGGAGACAGGTTGTGGATGGCTTTGTATGTCATGGTTAGGCTTTTGTACTGGAGTCTCTGGGTGATGGGGAGCCAGTGCAGGGATTGACAGAGGGGAGAGGCCAGGGAATAGCGGGGGGACAGGTGGATTAGTCGGGCAGCAGAGTTTAGAATAGATTGGAGTGTTAGGCCATGTTCACACAATCCTTTTTTTAATGCGGAACCGCCGCGATTTTGCCGCTGCGGGTCCGCAGCTGTTTTCCATGCAGGGTACATTACAATGTACCCTATGGAAAACAGGAACTGCTGTGCCCACATTGCGGAAAATCCCGAAAAAAGCCGCGCTGAATAGCTGCGGTAAAAAAGAAGTACCATGTCACTTCTTTTTGCGGAACTGCAGCGGTTTTGCACCCATTGACCTCCATTGTGAGGTCAAACCCGCAGTAAAACCCGCAGACGAAAAAAATATCTGCGGGTTTTCTGCGGTTTGTGGTGCAGAACCGCTGCAGCAGGAAGTGCGTGGGCGGAGTGTGGCTGTCCCCCCGTGCCCCAATCCCATCCCCCATGCTCCGATGCCACCCCCCGTGCTCCGACGCCCCCCCCCGTGCCCTAATCTCCCCCCCTTATACTTACCGGGCCTCCCGGTGTCTGTCTGGCCATCTTCTCCCTGGGCGCCGCCATCTTCCAAAATGGCGGGCGCATGCGCAGTGTGCCCGCCGAATCTGCCGGCCGGCAGATTCGTTCCAGGCACATATTGATCACTGTGATAACCTCACAGTGATCAAAATTAAAAAAAAGGTAAATGCCCCCCCCTTTATCACCCCCATAGGTAGTAACAATAATAAAATAAAGAATTTTTTTTTTTTCCCCCACTACAGTTAGAACTAGGGTTAGGGGTAGGGTTAGGGTTAGGGGTAGGGTTAGGGTTAGGGTTAGGGGTAGGGTTAGGGGTAGGGTTAGGGTTAGGGGTAGGGTTAGGGGTAGGGGTAGGGTTAGGGTTAGGGGTAGGGTTAGGGGTAGGGTTAGGGTTAGGGTTAGGGGTAGGGTTAGGGGTAGGGTTAGGGTATTTTCAGCAATTTTAACCCTAAAAAAACTTCCTAGAAAACACACAGACTCTGCAGAGAAAACTGCATAAAAACTGCACTAGAAAACGCATCAAAAAACGCACCAAAAAGCACCAAAAAACGCACCTGCGTTTTCTGCCAAGAGCTGCGGTTTTTAGTGCAGAAAAAACAGCAGGGAAATCAGGAACGTGTGAACATGGCCTTAGAGGGGAGGCCACAGAGCAGGAGGTTACAGTAGTCGAGGCGGGAGATGATGAGGGCATGGACTAGGGTTTTTGCAGATTCTTGGTTTAGGAATGTACGGATCCGTGAAATATTTTTGAGTTGGAGGTGGCAGGAAGTGGAAAGGGTTTGGATATGTGGTTTGAAGGAGAGATCAGTGTCAAGGATTACCCCAAGACAGCGGGCTTGTGGGACTGGGGAGAGTGGGCAGCCGTTTACTGTAATGGATAGGTTCGTTGGGGAGGTCATGTGAGATGGGGGAAAGATGATGAATTCTGTTTTGTCCATGTTAAGTTTTAGAAATCTAGTTGAGAAGAAGGATGAAATAGCGGATAGACATTGAGGGATTCTGGTTAGTAGGGAGGTGATATCTGGTCCAGAGATGTAGATCTGTGTGTCGTCAGCATAGAGATGATACTGAAAGCCGTGAGATTCTATGAGCTGTCCCAGGCCAAAGGTATAAATGGAGAAGAGCAGGGGTCCTAGAACTGAACCTTGCGGGACTCCGACAGATAGGGGGCGAGGTGAGGAGGTGGTGTGTGAATGGGAGACGCTGAATATCCGGTCTGTTAGGTATGACGAGATCCAGGATAGGGCCAAGTCTGTTATGCCAAGGATGAGAGGGTCTGCAGCAGCAGGGAATGGTCCACTGAGTCAAAGGCAGAGGACAGGTCCAGGAGGAGGAGGATAGAGTAGTGTCGCTTGCTCTTGGCGGTTAATAGGTCATTGGTGACCTTAGTTAGGGCAGTTTCAGTGGAGTCGTGTGACCGGAAGCCTGATTGAAAGCGGTCGAAGAAGGAGCAGGAAGATAGATGGGAGGACAGTTCAAGATAGACATGTTGTTCCAGTAATTTTGAGGCAAAGGGGAGAAGTGATATAGGGCGATAGCTAGATACAGAGGATGGGTCAAGAGAGAGCTTTTTGAGGATAGGTGTGATTGAGGCATGTTTAAAGCTTGAGGGGAAAACGCCAGTTGTTAGTGATAGGTTGAAGAGATGGGTTAGGGTTGGGATGAAGACTGTGGTGAGGTTTGGGATGAAGTGGGATGGCAGTGGGTCAAGTGCACAGGTGGTGAGATGCGATCTCGAGAGTAGAGTGGAGAGTCCGTCTTCCGTGATGGTGGAGAAGTTGGTTTTGGAGGTGGAAGGCTGGGTATTTGGGAGAAAGGGTTCTGGGTGTTGTTTACTAAAACTGTCTCTGATGTTCTCAATCTTCTGCTTGAAAAATGAGGCAAAGTCTTCAGCTGAGATGAGTGGGGAGGGAGGGGGTGCTGGGGGGCGGAGGAGAGAATTGAAGGTGTTGAATAACTGTTTGGGGTTGTGAGACAGGGAGGATATGAGAGATGAGAAGTAGGTTTTTTTTGCTGTGGCGAGCATGGTTTTGAAAGTATTGAGGGACTGTTTGAATGTGATGAAGTGCTCGTTGGAGTGGGAACTTTTCCATCTGCACTCAGCAGCCCTGGAAGCTTGCCTCAGTTCTTTGGTCAGGCTGGTGTGCCAGGGCTGTCTGTTGATTTTGCGAGCTTTGGTATGTGTGAGAGGGGCAAGAGATTCCAAAGCTGCAGCTATTGTGGTGTTATATAGAGCAGCAGCATCATCCGCATTGTGTTGGGAGCTTATGTCTGTGAGAGGGAGGAGGGATTCAGAGAGTGAGTGAAGATCAAGGTGTTTAAGATTTCTGCGAGGGTGTGAGAGTTTGTGGGGTGGGGGTTGTAGACAAGGAGTGGAGAGGGAAGAGAATGTGAGTAGGTTGTGGTCAGAAAGAGGAAGAGGTGAGTTCGAGAGGTTAGATAGGGAGCAGAGGCGGGTGAAGATGAGGTCCAGTGTGTGACCATCTTTGTGGGTGGCTGTAGAAGACCATTGAGCAAGGCCAAAGGAGGAAGTGAGGGATAGAAGTTTAGTGGCAGCTGAGAGGCAAGTATCAATGGGGATGTTGAAGTCGCCCATGATGATAGTGGGGATGTCAGCGGCGAGGAAATGGAGTAGCCAGGTGGTGAAGTGGTCAAAGAAAGTGGTGGCTGGCCCTGGGGGATGGTAGATAACAGCCAGTTGGAGGTTGGAGGGGGAGTAGATGCGCACAGAGTGCACCTCAAAGGAAGGGAGGGTAACAGAGAGTGGCAGTGGGATTGGGGTGAAGGAGCAGTTATCTGACAGGAGAAAACCAACTCCTCCGCCATGCTTGCCGCTGGGGCGAGGGGTGTGAGAGAGGTGGAATCCACCATAGGAAAGCGCGGCTGGAGAGGCTGAGTCAGAGGGGGTGAGCCAGGTTTCAGTGATGCTGAGGAAGGAGAGTTTGTTATTGATAAAGAGGTCATGGATAAATGACAGTTTATTGCAGACAGAGCGTGCGTTCCATAGTGCTCCAGATAGGGAAATTGGGGGAGTGGGGGCTGGATGAATGGGTATGAGGTTACTGTGGTTGCGAGGACGTGTAGAGGATCGTGGCAGGGGATTAGAAATGAGTGTGGGGATGTGATGAGGAGGGCCAGGATTTGGGGATATGTCGCCAGCAATGAGGAGCAGCAGACTGAGCGTTAGAAGGTGTGAGCTGGATAGGTTATGATGTGGCCATTAGGGTTGAGCGACTTTTGTTTTTATAGGATCGGGTCGGATTTCACGAAACCCGACTTTTTCAAAAGTCGGGTCGAGTGAAATCGGCCGATCCTATAGAAAAGTCGGGGTCGGGGTCGGCCGAAACACGAAACTCAATGCAGTGCATTGGGTTTCTAATGGTTCCCAGGGTCTGAAGGAGCGGAAACTCTCCTTTAGGCCCTGCGATCCATATTAATGTGAAAAATAAAGAATAAAAATAAAAAATATTGCTATACTCACCCTCGGACGCGCCCTGGTTGTAACCGGGAGCCTTCCTTCCTAAGAATCAGCGCTTGTAGGACCTTTTGATGACGTCGCAGCTTGTGATTGGTCGCGTGAGCGGTCACATGGGCATCACGCGACCAATGAGAAGCCGTGACGTCATCGAAAGGTCCGTCAAGCGCTGATTCTTAGGAAGGAAGGCTCCGGCTTACAACCAGGGCGCGTCCGAGGGTGAGTATAGCAATATTTTTTATTTTTATTCTTTATTTTACACTTAAATCTGAATTCCGATTCCAATTCCCGATATCTTAAACATATCGGGAATCGGTATCGGAATTCCGATTCCATATTCAGAAGATCGCCGACCCCACACAGGGGTCGGGTCGGGTTTCATGAAACCCGACTTTGCCAAAAGTCGGCGACTTCTGAAAATGGCCGACCCGTTTTGCTCAACCCTAGTGGCCATGTGTGCCTGGAGAGAAAGGATTGTATGTCGAGGAATAGTTTTGTGGAGGGGGTGAGGTGGCTGGGGAGGATTGAGGAAGAAATGACTAGTTCCTTACTGGGTGGAGGGACTACAGGAGATAGGAAGAAATAAAGTAGTATGGGGGTGAATGTTAAAAGAAACCGAAACGTTATAGTGGTTTTCTATTCCTTTACCTTCCAGTCAATTCCAGTCCAATTCTAATCTAATTCATAGCAATTAAAAATCAGGTGGGAATAATATGCACTTCATATAGACAGACAAAGCAGGAAAGCTGAGTGGAGCATACCAGGTGGGAATTATATGCACTTCATATAGACAGACAAAGCAGGAATGCTGAGTGGAGCATACCAGGTGGGAATTATATGCACTTCATATAGACAGACAAAGCAGGAAAGCTGAGTGGAGCATACCTGTGGGTAGACAAAACAAATGGATTAGATGATACAGGTGGTGATGAGGATGATGAAAGTACAGCAGTGATGAATGGGCAAATGCCCCATGGAATTCTAGTCTAATTCATAGCAATTAAAAATCTGCAATTTAAAAGATGCAATTTCTAAGATGGTCAGATACGTCTGGTCAGACTCATGGCTTTGAACTCATGTGCGTACATCACTGTCAGTGTTGACGCAGAGCGGCGTGTTACGCACCGGCGCACTGTCACAAAAAAGAGAAAGGGGGAGAGCAAAAAGGCACCTGTGCTGGTACCAGCTGCTAGCAGATCTAGCAGTATAAGATCCGCTAGCATATTACTATTGGAGCGTGCCCGTCCAAAGTCACTAGCAAAAGAAAAAAGAGGAGAACCTATGGGGATACTGTGAGATGTGCCAGTAACCCCCATAGGCAGATGATACAGTAAGAAAACATATAAAGATGGATACGGGTGCAATCCAAATTATTATTTGTCCCAAGATTGAGCCTATCCATAGTAGTGGAAACAATTGTAACCATAATAATAAATATATAATGTAAATTACCGACAAAATGGTCAAAATATTGTACTTTATTTTTAGTTTTAGTATAATTCAATTATGCAAACGCTCGCTATATCAAACACCTTACTAAGTCATGCATGGGGGTAAGTGCAAAGGGTATCTGAATGAAAAAACATTTGTAGACAATGATGTATCCCCCTGATGCTGTGGGTTATGATGGGTAAAGAACTCATATGCAGGGCCGGTTTTAGACAAAGTGGGGCCCTAGGCAAAAATTTAAAGTGGGGGCCCCAAATGATAACATTGCACTGTGGCCCCCATATTTAGGGGCCTTATATCTGCCAACGGGTCTGCCACTATTAGCTGTACGCAGGGGCGTTGCTAGGGTCAGAAAAGATTGGGGGCCCAAGACAAAGAGTTGCCCCCAACCCCCTATTAATTTTTTTTTTAACTCTTCAGATAAAACAGTGCTAACTCTCTGAGAACAGATAGATGTCATCTGCAGTCCTATGTAACACCAGAGATAGCAGTGATAATTCTCTGAGTACAGATAATTTAGTATATATCACATGCACTCCTATATAACACAACAGATAGACATAGCGTTTCAGACTAAGACTATGTTCACATGCAGCATTTTTTTCAGTAGCCAAAACCTTTTCTATTAGCAGTAAAAATGTTGCGTTCAAAACACCTGTTTTTCAGCTTGTTTTGGGGTTTCTTCACACATTTTTTAGCTTTTTTTTGGAGGGAGGATGTTTGTTTTGTCTACAGTATGTTTAAGGCCACGTTCACACGTTGAGTATTTGGTCAGTATTTCAAATCAGCATATGTAAGCCAAAACCAGGAGGGTGAGAAATACAGAAGTAGTGACGTGTTTCTCAGGCTATGTGAACACGTTGCGAATTTTGCTGTGGATCTGCAGCAGTTTTCCATGCGTTGTACAGCACCATGTAAACATATGGAAAACAAAATCTGCAGTGCCCATGGTGTGGAAAATACCGCGCGGAAACGCAGAGTTGTATTTTCTGTAGCATGTCAATTCTTTGTGAGGATTCTGCAGCGTTTTCCACCTGCTCCATAATAGGAATCCGCAGGTGAAAAAATGCTTTTGAAAACTGCACAAAAACTGCGGTAATTCCATGATAAATTTGTGGTAAATCTGCAGGTAAAACGCAGGGCGTTTTACCTGCAGATTTTTAGAAATCTGCGTGGAAAAATCCACATCAGATTCCGCAACATAGCCTCATTGTTCCACTGCTGTTTCTGCATTACAAATACTGACCTAATAGTTTAATTCACCAAAAACACTTTAAAAATTGCAGTGAAAAATGCCGTTGCAATATCTGCAGCTTTTATATTCTTTCATTGCTTTCTATGGGTGAAAACACACTAAAAGAAGTGACACACTACAGATTTAGAAAGTGCTACAGTTCTGAAATCCAGTCAGAAAACAAACAAGTGCCTGCAGGAGATTTCGGAAATCTCCTATGTTTTGCTGGCACTTTAAAAAGCAGCTTTTCGCCATGTTCATATGCAGAATTTGTGCATCTCTTTCTTCTGCAAATAAGAAGTTTACATCACAAGCAAAAACTGAGATTTTCAGAAATCTCCTGCACACCCTTTTATTTTCCCGACTTAATTTCACAACTGCGGCGTTTTTTAAATCTGCAGCATGTCACTTCTTTCAGCAATTTTTTTCACCCGTAGAAAGCAATGAAAAAGTTTAAAAAATGCTACAAATGTTGCAATGTTGTTTTTCGCTGCATTTTTGGTGAATTAAACTAACTTTATTAAACATGTACTGTAGACAAAATGCATACTGTAAAAAACAAACAGCAAAAGCTCTAAGGGTGTGTGCACACAGTCAGTAAACGCTGCAGGTCGGCTGCTGTGTACATGTGCAGCGTCCAACCCGCAGCGGCCACATGTTACAGTATAGTGGAGGGGATTTCAAGAAATTCCATCTCTACTATGCGTGCACTATCACCTGCACCTCACCCGCAGAGACGGACATGGGGCGCGTCTGTCCAGGCTGCAGCATGTTAATTTATATGGCGCAGACGCGAGTCTCCGCAAGAGAAATCTCACCCCTGCAATGTATAGGACACAGGGATTCCGCACAGATCAATGAACACATGCGGAATCACCTGTGTTCAAAAGATGGCAGCACTTTGGACGCAGCACATGTCCGCTGCATCCAAAGGGCTGCCATTTCCGGATCCTCTGCACATACCCTAAAAAATGGCTGTTTTGAAAGCAATGTTTTTACTGCCAAGAGAGCAGGCTTTGGCTGCAAAAAAAAAGCACCAAAAACGCTGATTCCTATGCACACCTGTACTATATGTGTATAGTTTACCCCAGAGGCGTAGCTAGAGCTTTTGCCGCCCGGGGCTGTTCCCGAGCTTGGCGCCCCCCCCATCCCCAGCAGGAATAAGACCTCAGATGGAGAAGTTAAATTGTTTCGCCGGTGAATGTTACCATCACATGATCGGGACTGCAGAAAAAAACAAGTTCTGCTTACCTGACTGCGCTCCTGCTCTCTCCACGCAGCGGAAACGTGCACTCGCCGGCGACTGACAATGATGTCAGATGCCAGCGACATGCACACTGGGACTGACGTCAGCTGCCAGCCTCAGATTGGCTGGCGGCTGTTAACTATTGACGTGCGGCCGCGTCAATAGCGTTAAACAGCTGCAGCCCCGGGCAAAAGAGTCTCAGTGGGTCCCCCCTTTAACACATACCACGATTCATGATGCCCAGATACGGCAGAGAAATCTAGGTATAGTCCAATGCCAGATTTCACTTCTTACATGAGTGATAGCTATTGTAAATTCTACAGTGTATATATACAGGATAGGAGGAGTGGTACTGTGCAGTGTATATATACAGGGGAGTGATGGTACTGTGCGGAGTATATATAGAGGGGAGTGGTTCTGTGCGGTGTATATATACAGGGGAGAGGTACTGTGCGGAGTATATATAGAGGGGAGTGGTACTGTGCATTGTATATATACAGAGGAGTGATGGTACTGTGCAGTGTATATATACAGGGGAGTGATGGTACTGTGCAGTGTATATATACAGGAAAGGAGGAGTGGTACTGTGCAGTGTATATATACAGGGGAGTGATGGTACTGTGCAGTGTATATATACAGGACAGGAGGAGCAGTACTGTGCAGTGTATATATACAGGGAAGGAGGAGCAGTACTGTGCAGTGTATATATACAGGATAGTAGGAGTGGTACTGTGCATTGTATATATACAGGATAGGAGGAGTGGTACTGTGCATTGTATATATACAGGATAGGAGGAGTGGTACTGTGCAGTGTATATATGAAAAAACAAAATCCAGCTCACCATACCGACATTCCCAAGAGCTCGGAGCACGGAACCGCTGTGTCAGGGCGTAGACGAACAGGAAAGAGAAGGAGATCCAGCTCAACGAAATAGTGAAAAATCCATTGTTTATTTCACTAAAAATATAGTGAAAGGACAAAACATCAGCATACAAAAAAATATTTTAAAACCAAGGTCGACGCGTTTCCGGTGACTAAGCACCCTTAATAATGATTATGAAGTGTATATATACAGGGCAGTGGTACTGTGCAGTGTATATATACAGGACAGGAGGAGTGGTACTGTGCAGTGTATATACAGTGGGGCAAAAAAGTATTTAGTCAGTCAGCAATAGTGCAAGTTCCACCACTTAAAAAGATGAGAGGCGTCTGTAATTTACATAATAGGTAGACCTCAACTATGGGAGACAAACTGAGAAAACAAAATCCAGAAAATCACATTGTCTGTTTTTTTTTATAATTTTTTTGCATTTATGGTGGAAAATAAGTATTTGGTCAGAAACAAACAATCAAGATTTCTGGCTCTCACAGACCTGTAACTTCTTCTTTAAGAGTCTCCTCTTTCCTCCACTCATTACCTGTAGTAATGGCACCTGTTTAAACTTGTTATCAGTATAAAAAGACACCTGTGCACACCCTCAACCAGTCTGACTCCAAACTCCACTATGGTGAAGACCAAAGAGCTGTCAAAGGACACCAGAAACAAAATTGTAGCCCTGCACCAGGCTGGGAAGACTGAATCTGCAATAGCCAACCAGCTTGGAGTGAAGAAATCAACAGTGGGAGCAATAATTAGAAAATGGAAGACATACAAGACCACTGATAATCTCCCTCGATCTGGGGCTCCACGCAAAATCCCACCCCGTGGGGTCAGAATGATCACAAGAACGGTGAGCAAAAATCCCAGAACCACGCGGGGGGACCTAGTGAATGAACTGCAGAGAGCTGGGACCAATGTAACAAGGCCTACCATAAGTAACACACTACGCCACCATGGACTCAGATCCTGCAGTACCAGACGTGTCCCACTGCTTAAGCCAGTACATGTCCGGGCCCGTCTGAAGTTTGCTAGAGAGCATTTGGATGATCCAGAGGAGTTTTGGGAGAATGTCCTATGGTCTGATGAAACCAAACTGGAACTGTTTGGTAGAAACACAACTTGTCGTGTTTGGAGGAAAAAGAATACTGAGTTGCATCCATCAAACACCATACCTACTGTAAAGCATGGTGGTGGAAACATCATGCTTTGGGGCTGTTTCTCTGCGAAGGGGCCAGGACGACAGATCCGGGTACATGAAAGAATGAATGGGGCCATGTATCGTGAGATTTTGAGTGCAAACCTCCTTCCATCAGTAAGGGCATTGAAGATGAAACGTGGCTGGGTCTTTCAACATGACAATGATCCAAAGCACACCGCCAGGGAAATGAAGGAGTGGCTTCGTAAGAAGCATTTCAAGGTCCTGGAGTGGCCTAGCCAGTCTCCAGATCTCAACCCTATAGAAAACCTTTGGAGGGAGTTGAAAGTCCGTGTTGCCAAGCGAAAAGCCAAAAACATCACTGCTCTAGAGGAGATCTGCATGGAGGAATGGACCAACATACCAACAACAGTGTGTGGCAACCTTGTGAAGACTTACAGAAAACGTTTGACCTCTGTCATTGCCAACAAAGGATATATTACAAAGTATTGAGATGAAATTTTGTTTCTGACCAAATACTTATTTTCCACCATAATATGCAAATTAAATGTTAAAAAAACAGACAATGTGATTTTCTGGATTTTTTTTTCTCAGTTTGTCTCCCATAGTTGAGGTCTACCTATGATGTAAATTATAGACGCCTCTCATCTTTTTAAGTGGTGGAACTTGCACTATTGCTGACTGACTAAATACTTTTTTGCCCCACTGTATACAGGACAGGAGGAGTGGTACTGTGCAGTGTATATATACAGGACAGGAGGAGTGGTACTGTGCGGAGTATATATACAGGGCAGTGGTACTGTGCAGTGTATATATACAGGGCATATATACAGGGCAGTGGTACTGTGCAGTGTATATATACAGGGCAGTGGTACTGTGCAGTGTATATATACAGGGCAGTGGTGCTGTGCAGTGTATATATACAGGAGGAGTGGTACTGTGCAGTGTATATATACAGGGCAGTGGTACTGTGCAGTGTATATATACAGGACAGGAGGAGTGGTACTGTGCAGTGTATATATACAGGACAGGAGGAGTGGTACTGTGCAGTGTATATATGCAGGACAGGAGAAGTGGTACTGTGCAGTGTATATATACAGGACAGGAGGAGCAGTACTGTGCAGTGTATATATACAGGGCAGTGGTACTGTGCAGTGTATATATACAGGACAGGAGGATTGGTACTGTGCAGTGTATATATACAGGACAGGAGGAGCAGTACTGTGCAGTGTATATATACAGGGCAGTGGTACTGTGCAGTGTATATATACAGGGCATTGGTACTGTGCAGTGTATATATACAGGGCAGTGGTACTGTGCAGTGTATATACTTCAGCAGCCACCCAGGCCCCCAGCACCTGTCCTGTATATATATTATATATACTGTCATGCAGGCTGTACAGATACAGTATATACATATACAGGACAGGTGCTGGGGGCCTGGGCGGCTGCTGAAGTATATAATATACAGTATATCAGCTGTGGCCGCCCCAGGTCACCCAGACTGTCAGAATACAGCGATACATCGCACTCACTCAGGGCGGCAAGGAGCTCCTCCAGAATCTGCCTGTCCTGATAAGTTCAGCAGCCAGCAAGGGGCTGGCGGAGAGCAGAGCAGGAGAACGTGCTCTCTCCGCCCACAAACAATGTCATGCTGGCTGCATTCTTAACCCCTATGTGCCTGCACTGCCTGGCCCTGCACTGACTGAAAAGATGCTTGTGCCAGGAGGGCTAGATGCCCGCCCCCCGCATTGTGCTGCCCGGGGCGGCCCGACCCCCCGCCCCCCCCCCCTTCCTACGCCACTGGTTTACCCTTATTGTTTCACGTGGGAACTCATTTATTTCTATATAATAAATACCCTGATTCAGCAAACAATATTCATGTCTTGTTTCATCCAGACAGTAGTGACAGCAGGTCGCCCTGATAGATTGCAAGCAGTGATTCAGTGACTGTGGTCAGAGCCCATGCTGATCCCTGCTGTATGTGACTGTGAAACCTGATCCTACAGCAAACAGTACAGAGCTCCAGGACCACATGAGTAAATCACCTCACTGAGGGGGTCTCAAGGGGGGTTTGGGAGCGACATTCCATCACAACAGAGCAATGCACAGCATTATTCACTGCTGTACACCCTCTGGGCACTTCATACAGGGGCTGCAGAGGCAGGGGCCCCCTTTCTAGATGGGGGCCCCAGGCGTCTGCCTGGTCTGCCTGTGCCAAACGCCGGCCCTGCTCATATGATAGGAGCATATGATTTACCCCGATAAAGTAGATATAATAATCGAACCTTATGAAAAATTGAATTATGAAAACCAGGTGTGCCCAAGGTTTTTGAAAACAAGAAGATATACCAGTCATACAGGGCATGTAAACCCCACAATGTATGAGAATGAAAAAAAAAAAGAATGAAAATTTTATGTTGAAATTGGATAATAGAAATAGTCTGGATAAAAAGTTGTATATAATTATCAGATTCTAGTATTATCAATGAGTAACTCCATGTTGGCCCTTCTTGATGCATGAACTCCCACCCTAATTAAACCCAAACCAACAAGATATAGCAAATAGATATATAGCCTGCTAATAATCAAAGATAATATCCCCAGGTGAATACCGTAAACCGTCAATGTTTAAGAAAAACTCCAATATGACGAAGAAGTCGCTTCACATTTCTTTGACACATATCCCTTCATGCAAAATGGGATCTAATCCGAATTTAGCCAAAACCCAACACAGTATAGCAAATCAATAAGATAGCCTGGCAATAGTCCTAAATTCGTATCCTTATTTTTATATAGCAATCCACCAGCAGATCAAGTGTCCTAAGTTAATATGTTTTGATAAATACAGTAGTTCATCATTCATTCAAGTAGATGGATGCAAGATGTAGATTAAGGAATACTTCTGCTCTGTGCGGGTCAGCCCGTTGGATCCCATTGATTAAAGTACTTCCAATTCCCTTTGTTGTAGATATCACCACCCGATTATATGATTTCATCCAATTCAGGTGGTCCATACAATTCCTGAGATACCATGACCTGAATATCCAATCCAGCGGGCAAAGTAGAAACCAACAAAAGTGGTCTATTATAGTCCTGAGAGACCATAACCTGAATATCCAATCCAGTGGACAAAGTAGAAACCATGTAGGACTCGCCAAGACCGCCTCCAGATTGGTTGTCATAAGTATGTAATAAGATACTGCCATTCCATACTACTATAGGGAGGAAAGAAAATTGAGAGGTAAATGATGGAATAGAACTCCAGAATTATTTATCCTAGGAAACCTGCAAAACGGAGTTCCTCAATGAGTCCCATTGAGTTTAATGCATAGATCCTTTGGGATTCTATTTGTAACAATAATTTATGAAGACTTCCACCCCTACCGTTTGAGGTGACTTTTTGTAACCCAATAATTTTTAAGTTCCTGGGGGAGCCCCTATGTGCCGCCAAGAAATGGGTAGCTTTTTTTCCTTCATCAAGATTTCGCATCCATGTGGTTTCAACCATGGCACTTTCTTGTGCCTGAGCAGAGCTGGCTACATGGTGACTATGTGGTGACTATTTGGGACCTTATCACTATTTAAGCTTTCATAGTGCTCTTCAGTTATAGGACCCTGTTCCAGATACCAGGCTTTATATTTGGAATCTCTTTCCCCTGTCTTTCTCCTGGGTTCGACTGGAAGAATAAGATAAATAGGTCTCAGATTTATCATCACATTTGGTTCATTTTTTGCCTTCTCCCAGGAAATATATATCCTTTTTGGTAGATATGGGCAGCACGGTGGGTCAGTGGTTAGCATTGCAGCGCTGGAGTCCTGGGTTCAAACCCCACCAAGGACAACATCTGCCAGGAGTTTTGTATGTTCTCCCCGTATTTGCGTGGTTTTCCTCAGGGTATAATTTATTTGTCATGGGTATGGCTTATTATAGCATATAATAATATGGATTATATATATATATATATGTGTTCTGTCCTCACTAGCTGAGGCAGGCTCATACGTAGCTATACAGTCAGCTAAACCACTATACCGGGGTCCAATAAGGAGACTGTGGTTGAGTCTGTGCTTTATTAAACGTAGTGGTATATTGATGCGGTGAAACTGTGAACAATGATATACATAGAATCAGTGCATGGCATAGAACAGATGCATAATACACATGATATACATTATGCATAACATTTAGAAAGCTAGTGACTAAACTGGGAGTACAACTGGTTAAACTAAGCTAATATAGAGCAGGAATATCTATATGAAGCATAAAGACATACCGGCAATGCAATCGCAAGGGGGATGAAGTGAAGCGTCTTTCCTTGAAGGCAAACTGAAGAAAGTGAAAGGAAAAATGGAGGGAAATGGAGGCTGAGCTACCATAATGCATTGCAAAGGAGGAGGAGAATCAGACATGGATAATACAAAAACAAGATTGAACTGCCAACATAACTCTGACCGCTAGAGGGAGCCAAAGCATCACAGATGAATAAAGGCATGAATATATCAATACTGTATACTGAGGAAACTGCAATTATGCAAGCAAATAATCAGGGCAACAATATTAGATGGCGGAGACAGAACACTCCCCGTCTGGCATCAACGGATGTCACTACTCCTTTCTTCCGAAGGCAACAATAGGACCAGTTCAGATACCGGTCTGGAAAATGTCTTAGGTTCATTCCCTTTGGTCATCCTTAGCTCAACTTTGCGGACGTTGCCGTCCTTGCTCGGGAACGTTGCGGTAACTAGACCAAGTGGCCACTGGTTCCGGTGAATCTGACAGTCTTTCACAAGAACAAGGTTACCTATGTTCAGATTAGGTTTAGTAGATTGCCACTTCGTCCGTGGCTGCAGGGTAGACAAATATTGTTTGCGCCACCTGTCCCAGAAAGTATTTGCAAGACTTTGTACCTGTCTCCATTGGCGCTTGTAGAGGTCCTTCGCGTCGAATCCTCCTGGAGGGGCACTGGACAGTCCTGTTTTCTGGGTAAGTAAAGTAGCTGGAGTCAATAACAAAGGCTCCTCAGGGTCGTTAGGAACTGGAACCAGGGGTCTTGCATTGATTACAGCTGCAGCTTCAGCCATGAAGGTGATTAGGCTTTCGTGGGTAAGCCTCGCTGCTCCTTTACATTTTTCCATGTCACGAGTTCTGGTGGTCCTGAATGAGCGAGCTATATGAGTCAGGCAGGTAATGGCTCGAGTAAGTGACTTCCAACTTGAAAATCTGTCGAACCTGCAAGATCCAAGCTGGGTAACAGAGGTCATTGTATGTAGTGTAGACACCTGAGGGCGGATTTCAGCATCTGAGTCCTCTCCTACAAGTTCGAAGGTGTCTGGAAAACATTCCTCAATGTACAATAGTTTTGGTCCAGAGAGCCACGTTGTGCTTCCTAGTCGACTTGCGTCAACTGCTCTAGTTGCATGATCTGCGGGATTCTGGTCTGTGGGTATGTAATGCCACTGCTGTGGGTGAACTGATCTCCTGATTCGTAGCACTCTGTTATTGACATAAACGTAAAATCGCCTGGTTTCATTGTGGATATATCCCAGGACTACTTTGCTGTCTGAGTAGAACTTGGCCTGTGTCAGGTCGATATCCGTTTCGGATGCGATGAACTCTGCTAACTCAACAGCTAAGACTGCGGCACAAAGCTCTAACCTGGGTATAGTGTGCTCTGGTTGTGGTGCGAGTTTGGCCTTTCCCATGACGAAACCAATGTGGCACTGACATTTGGAGTCTACAGTTTTGAGGTAGGCAACAGCAGCAATTGCTTTGACAGAAGCATCTGCAAATATGTACAGTCTTTGGCTCTGTATCTCAGTAGATGGCACAGGGGTGTATGGTCTTGGCACATGCAGGTTGGAGAGTGCCGCTGACGAGTTCTTCCACTCTTCCCACTGGATCCTCTTATCAGGTGGCAGAGGTGCATCCCAGTCAGATGTTTCCCTAGTTAAGTCTCTTAGTAGGGCCTTGCCTTGTATAGTAACAGGAGCTGCGAAACCCAAGGGGTCGTACAGACTGTTGATGGTAGACAGGACGCCTCTACGTGTGAAAGGCCTTTCTTCCTGGCTGACCAGAAAGGTGAAAGTGTCTGATTGTAGATTCCAGAGAAACCCGAGGCTGTGTTGCATTGGTGCGGGGTCTGACCCCAGGTCCAGGTCTCTGAGACCATTACATAGGTCTTGAGAAGGGAACGCTTCCATGAGTTCTTGGCTGTTTGAGGCTATTTTATGAAGCCTAAGGTTCGAGCAGGCAAGCATGTCCTGAGCTCTCCTGAGAAGACTGATGGCAGTCTCATTTGAAGGCATGGCTTTTAGACAGTCGTCGACATAAAAGTCCTTTTCTATGAATTGTCTGACATCTGCTCCGTATTCTGGTTCTCCTTCCTGAGCTGACCTTTTGAGTCCGTAAATGGCGACTGCAGGTGAAGGACTGTTGCCAAAGATGTGCACTCTCATGCGATACTCTGTGATTTCTTTAGTAGGATCATTGTCTTTGTACCAGAAGAATCTTAGGAAGTTCCTGTCTCTCTCTCTCACAAGGAAACAATGGAACATTTGCTGGATGTCAGCGATGAAGGCAATGGAATCCTTACGGAAGCGCATAAGTACACCCAGTAGTTTGTTATTGAGGTCTGGTCCTGTCAGCAGAACGTCATTCAGGGAGACATCATTAAATTTAGCACTGGAATCAAACACGACTCTGATCTGGCCTTGTTTCTTAGGGTGGTATACTCCGAACATGGGTAGGAACCAGCATTCTTCAGAGTCTTTGAGAGTGGGAGCTAGTTCTGTGTGACGGTTTTCAAAAATCTTTGACATGAAGGAGAAAAAGTGATCTTTCATCTCTGGTTTCTTTTGCAGATTACGAATGAGAGAGGAGAAACGTTGTAATTCCTGATTTCTGTTGTTCGGTAGACGTGGTCTGTGGGTTTTGAAGGGAAGAGGTGCGACCCAGCTGTTGGTCTCATCTTTAACGAGTCCCTTGTCCATTACCTCTAAGAACAACTTGTCCTCTACCGACATTGCCACTTGGTTGTCCTGCTTAGTTCTCTGGAAGACTGTGCCCCCTAACTGATCCTCATAGCTTCCCGACACTATACTGCTGTCGTGAGTAAAGTCTATTAAATGATCAGGTAGTTGGATGCAGTGTGGCAGTTCCCTGACATGGAACTCATTGTTACAAGGTTGAAACAGAGATGGACGTCCTTTCTCCAATGTATTTGTCAGCATGCTTGTCACAGAAGATGGGGCGTGCATGCGTCCCAAGCATACGTTGCCAATTATGACCCATCCTAGGTCTAGCCTTTGGGCATAGGGAGCATTGTGGAGTCCATTGATATGACGTCTCACTTTATGAACCTGTAGGATATCTCTCCCCAACAGCAGAATTATCTGGGCCTGATGGTCGAGTTCCGGTATGAGGTGTGCTATTTGTTTTAAGTGAGCGTGATGGATTGCTACATCTGGCGTAGGGATTTCAGATCTGTTGTCTGGGATCTGGTTACATTCGATGATCGTAGGTAGTGGTAGGCAGAATTGTCCGTCTAAAGACTCGATCTGGTAGTCAGTAGCTTTCCTGCCTGCTGTTGTCACAGTACCTGCACACGTCTTTAAGGAGTAGGGAGTGCTTGGCCCTTTGATGTTGAATAGGTCAAAGAACGTTGATCTAGCCAAGGATCGATTACTTTGGTCATCTAAGATAGCATACAGTCTTACAGCTTGGTCTCTATGGCCCTTCGGGTATAATTTGACGAGGCATATTTTTGAACAGGACCTACTGTCTATTGTCCCTTTGCAGACCTCGGTGCATTGTGAAGTGATCTCTGGCGTAGCTGTATCAGTGTTCCTTTCCTCCCCGCCATGCTCACTGTCAGCTGGCGTGTTTTGTGTACTCCATGGAGCTGGGCCAGGGTGTAGAGCGGTGTTATGATCTGTGGTGCCACATTCTGTGCATTTTACACTGACCTTGCAATCCTTGGCGAGATGAGCTGTGGACGAGCAGCACTTGTAGCAGATACCGTTTTCTTTCAGGAAGCTTCTGCGATCTGGCATAGATTTTCCTCTGAAGGCTCTGCATTTCAGGAGAGGATGAGGCTTCTGATGAAGTGGGCACTGCTTGTCAGGGTCCTGCACCTTTGTCTCTGATTGGGAGCAGCCAGCAGACCTGTAATTAGAACCTGGAGAAGAAACATAAGTCTTGTGTACTTCCACAGATGTTCTGCGTGGATTTGCAGGTGGTGATGGTGTGGCATATGGTATTGCAAAGTCAAAGCTGGGATCGTTTCTAATTCTTGCTTGTTGGTGTATGAAGTCTACAAAAACGGAGAAGGGAGGGAATGGAACGCTGTGTTTGTATTTGTACGTGGAACCATGTGTGAGCCACCTCTCCTGTAGATTGTAGGGCAACTTCTGGACTATAGGGTTAACACCTCTGGCTGTGTCGAGAAATGCAAGTCCCTGTAGGTCGTCCTCGTATTTGGCAACTTGGACTTCCTTTAGCAAGTCGCTTAGCTCTCTAAGTTTCTGGAGACCTTTGTTAGATATTTTAGGAAAGTCATCGATTCTTTTGAACAAGGCTCTTTCTATTACTTCTGCTGAGCCGTAACACTCATCCAGCCTTTTCCAGATCTCTTTGAGGCCAGTCTCAGGGCGGTTTATATTAATGTCTCTGATCCTTACTGTGTGTTTGACTGACTCTTCTCCCAGGTATTTGACTAACAGGTCTATCTCTTCCCTGTGTTGTAGCCCCAAGTCTCTAATAACATTTTGGAAGGAAGCTTTCCAAGCTCTGTAACCTTCAGCTCGGTCAGTGAATTTCATGAGTCCCTTGGCAACCAGTTCACGTCATGTGAAGAACTTGGCAAATTCTGTCGTGAACCGGTTGTCAGCAGAGTATACTGGTGATGGGTCGCCCTGATAGTGATGTGAGGTGCGTTTGTACCTGTTAGTGTCCTCATGGTGGCGCCAGCTGGTGTCGTATTGCTTCGGCCTGATGTACGGTGCGTCAGCAGGGTGATCCACGTTGGTTACCTGATGAGGGGCAAGGTAGTCATTAGCAGAGTTGTTTTGCCTCACATTTTCGAGTTTGTTTCTGTCCTGAGCCTCGTGACGACTCTCGCTCACTTCGCTGGAGGTGTCGTATTCTGGTTTTGGTACTGGTTCAGGGTTATAGTTTGGATCAGGAAGGTCATTAACATACTGAGATGTGCGTTGTGGTGAGTCTTGCAGTGGAAACTCCAGACTCGACGTACTGCTTTGGCTATGCAGCTTGGGATTTTGCGCGGCTTCTAGCGATTCTGCTTCGGCGAGGGCTGCGGCAGCTTCCCTTTTTGCTGCTAGGCTTTCTAAGGCGGCATCCACACGTGCCTTCTCTAACTGCGTTCTTCTCTCTTGGTTGGCTCTCTCTAAGCGTGACCTTCTCTCTTGCTCGTCTCTCTCTAAGCGCGACCTTCTCTCTTGCTCGTCTCTCTCTAAGCGCGACCTTCTCTCTTGCTCGTCTCTCTCTAAGAGTGACCTTCTCTCTTCATCATCTAGGCGTGCTTTTTCTAATTTAAGTTGCATCTCTTGGTCAGCAAAGCTCGCTCGTATTTTGGTGGCTTCAGCATTTGCGCGGGCAATGGCGACCGCGCTGCTGATGGATGTTGTCTTTGAGGAGACGGAATAACAGATCTTGTCCTATGTGATTTGTGAGACATGGTGTCTTGGGAGAGTGCTTGGCTGTGCAGAGATTGCTGCAGCTGTATTCAGTCTCTGTGTAGCCGGTGACTTGAATCCCACTAGTTGGATGGCTGCCGTTTCACTGTTCTGTCCTCACTAGCTGAGGCAGGCTCATACGTAGCTATACAGTCAGCTAAACCGCTATACCGGGGTCCAATAAGGAGACTGTGGTTGAGTCTGTGCTTTATTAAACGTAGTGGTATATTGATGCGGTGAAACTGTGAACAATGATATACATAGAATCAGTGCATGGCATAGAACAGATGCATAATACACATGATATACATTATGCATAACATTTAGAAAGCTAGTGACTAAACTGGGAGTACAACTGGTTAAACTAAGCTAATATAGAGCAGGAATATCTATATGAAGCATAAAGACATACCGGCAATGCAATCGCAAGGGGGATGAAGTGAAGCGTCTTTCCTTGAAGGCAAACTGAAGAAAGTGAAAGGAAAAATGGAGGGAAATGGAGGCTGAGCTACCATAATGCATTGCAAAGGAGGAGGAGAATCAGACATGGATAATACAAAAACAAGATTGAACTGCCAACATAACTCTGACCGCTAGAGGGAGCCAAAGCATCACAGATGAATAAAGGCATGAATATATCAATACTGTATACTGAGGAAACTGCAATTATGCAAGCAAATAATCAGGGCAACAATATTAGATGGCGGAGACAGAACAATATGTAAAATATAATATTTTATTACATCAAACAAACAATAATAATCTTATGAACATGACCACAATAACTATAAAAAAACCAGATGAATCTCCATAAAAACAATGGAGGCGGCTACAGGGCGATAATAAATAAACACCAAACAATGTCTAAACTTGGTTTACTCATCAAGCTGAAAAAAATATATGTGTGTATATCTAGTGCCAAATAATAATGAATGCACAGAAAAGGTGCCGAAAAAACCAGGCTACCCTTGATGAAAATAATGGAACAGAAAATATACGGAGCCACTTATAAAGAGACCATTGGTAAGGTGCCAAAGTGCTAAAGAGACATAGCCATATGAATGCTAAATGACCACCAAAACATAAGGCTCCCTGTGTATACTCCTACAAAAAATAGCCCCACATGAAACTGCTGTGCAACCATGAATGTTATGAAGACACTAGCAAAGCAGAAAATAAGGCATAAAAAACCAAATGACACTTACATAATAAGGCTCTATATCCCACCCATGCCGCCACCACGACAGCGCCATTTCGCCTACCAGTCTTCTTCCAAATGGGGGCAAGTGTGTTGTATCTCAAAAGGGCTCCCTTTATATACTGCAGAGTTAATCGCAAACTCTTAACTTGGGTTGAGCGAAACGGGTCGGCCACTTTCAGAAGTCGCCGACTTTTGGCAAAGTCGGGTTTCATGAAACCTGACCCGACCCCTGTGTGGGGTCGGCCATGAAGTCGGCGATCTTCTGAATGTGGTATCGGAATTCCGATCCCGATTTCCGATATGTTTGCAATATCGGAAATTGGTATCGGAATCCATATTTAATGTAAAATAAAGAATTAAAATAAAAAATATCGCTATACTTACCCTCTGACGCGCCCTGGTACTAACCGGGAACCTTCCTTCCTTCGAATCAGCGCTTCCAGGACCTTGCGGTGACGTCGCGGTGATGTCGCGGCTTGTGATTGGTCGCGCGGCCGCCCATGTGACTGCTCGCGCGACCAATCACAAGCCGTGACGTCACCGCGACGTCACGCAAGGTCCTGCAAGCGCTGATTCTTAGGAAGGAAGGCTGCCGGAGAGAAGCAGGGCGCGTCCGAGGGTGAGTATATACCTAATAGGAATATACTCACCCTCGGACGCGCCCTGCTTCTTTCCGGCAGCCTTCCTTCCTAAGAATCAGCGCTTGCAGGACCTTGCGTGACGTCGCGGTTACGTCGCGGCTTGTGATTGGTCGCGCGAGCCGTCACATGGGCGGCCGCGCGACCAATCACAAGCCGCGACGTCACCGCGACGTCACCGCAAGGTCCTGGAAGCACTGATTCGAAGGAAGGAAGGTTCCCGGTTAATACCAGGGCACGTCAGAGGGTGAGTATAGCAATACTTTTCACCCTCGGACGCGCCCTGCTTCTTTCCGGCAGCCTTCCTTCCTAAGAATCAGCGCTTGAAGGACCTTCGGTGACGTCGCAGCTTGTGATTGGTCACACGAGCGGTCACATGGGCGGTCGCGCGACCAATCACAAGCCGCGACGTCATCTAAGGCCCTTCACGCGCTGATTCTAAGGAAGGAAGGCTGCCGGTTAATACCAGGGCACGTCAGAGGGTGAGTATAGCAATACTTTTTATTTTAATTCTTTATTTTACACTTAAATATGGATCCCAGGGCCTGAAGGAGAGTTTCCTCTCCTTCAGACCCTGGGAACCATTGGAAACCCAATGCACTGCATTGGGTTTCGTGTTTCGGCCGACCCCGACCCCGACTTTTTTATAGGATCGGCCGATTTCACTCGACCCGACTTTTGAAAAAGTCGGGTTTCGTGAAACCCGACCCGATCCTATAAAAGTAAAAGTCGCTCAACCCTACTATTGACTATGTTACGATTTTTTATATTTAGTCAGATATTGATGTTTCACTATTTCCATGCTGTTCACCCTCTTTTTAACTTTTCCCACACTTTCTTCTTCATCATCCTCAGCAGCATCATCTTTTCCTTCAACTTCTCCTTCACCTTATTCATCTTCTTCTTCTTCACCTTCTTTGTATTATTTTTTTTTTACATTCTTCATATTCTATTTATTCAACTATTATTCTTCTTCATAATCAACTTCTTCATCTTCTTCATATTCTTCTTCTTCGTCATATTCTTATTTGTGACAGCCAGGCCTTCCTGTAGTTGTTATCTATAAAAGTTTGAAGATTACATCTTCTGTTCTGTCTGTCACAAAAGATTTACAACAGGATTTGTCCGCATTCATTTTGGCCTGCAGCAGCAGGATTTTTCCAGGGGCACCATGAGAAGGAAAGGACTCACCCCCATACACTGCTTAGTCTTCTTCTGCTTATAATTTAGATAATATCTTTTGCTCTGATTTTTAGTCTTATTCTTAATGTTCTTCTGCTTTTTGTTCTGCAGCTTTTTGTTCTTCTGCTTCTCGGTCTTCAGGGTCGTCATCTTTAGGGTCTTGAACTTGGAAATGTAGCAGAAGGTACAAGAGCAAAAGACCCTGCCGAGAACCAGCTGATGGTACTGGAACCTGGATGGCTAGCTGAAGGTACAAGAGCCAATGGAACAACTGAGGACCAGCTGACGTTACTGGAACCCGGTTACTAAGCAGGAGGTACCCATGCCAGAAAGCACTGCCAAGGACCACCTGACGTTGGTGGAACTCGGATACCCAGAAGGAGGCACCTAAGCCAAAGGCTCTGCCCGGAACCAGCTGATGGTACTGGAACCAGGGGGACCTATTCAAGCTTGTATTCCTAAGAACCAGCTAATGGTGCTGGAACTCAGATAGGCAGCAGAAGGTCCACAGGAAAAAACAATTGTTAGGCTGCGAGCCGCCGTAGTAACCGAAAATCCACAGTCCAACAGGTGGAGCTTGTCCTAGTGGCACAACGGAACCAGCCTTCATTGCCATTTCCGCAGCCCACATAGGAAGCACCTAAACTCCAGGCACCATAGAGTCGGCTAACCAGACCGCAACGCGAAAGGACAACGTATTGGAGGCAAAGTGACCTTGACACTACCCGGAAACAGCTGGCGTGCTGGAACCGGGCTGGGCAGAAGGGAGTACCCGTGCCAAAGACACTTCTGAGCAGCAACTGGCGGTGTTGGAGCCCAGGGAATGCAGGAGAAGCCGAGAATAGGCCGAAGCCTGCACTGGAGGCATTTTTTCTATCTGTTGTTCTGTCAGCGTGGCGGTCGCAGAACACATTGCCGGATACACAGCTGGGGATCAGCTGACATTACTGAAACCCAAGAACATGGCAGCAAATGTTGACTGTGCAGACGGGACATCCGGGCAGCTACTGGCGGTGTTGGAGCCCAGGGACAGCAGGAGGAGCAGAGTGTAGGCTGAAGCCTACACTGGAGGCAGTTTATTATCTGTTGTTGTGTCAGCGTGGTGGTCACAGGACACATTGTCGGATACACAGTTGGGGATCAGCTGACATTACTGAAACCCAAGAACACGGCAGCAAGTGTTGACTGTGCAGACGGCACTTCCGGGCAGCAACTGGCAGTGTTGGAGCCCAGGGACAGCAAGAGGAGCAGAGTGTAGTCCGAAGCCTGCACTGGAAGCAGTTTATTATCTGTTGTTGTGTCAGCGTGGCAGTCACAGGACACATTGCTGGATACACAGCTGAAGATCAGCTGACGTTACTGAAACCCAAGAACACGGCAGCAAGTGTTGACTGTGCAGACGGCACTTCCGGGCAGCAACTGGCGGTGTTGGAGCCCAGGGACAGCCGGAAGAGCAGGGTGTAGGCTGAAGCCTGCACTGGAGGCAGTTTATTATCTGTTGTTGTGTCAGCGTGGCGGTCGCAGGACACATTGCCGGATACACAGCTGGGGATCAGCTGACGTTACTGAAACCCAAGAACACGGCAGCAAGTGTTGACTGTGCAGACAGCACTTTCGGGCAGCAACTGGTAGAGTTGGAGCCCAGGGACAGCAGGAGGAGCAGAGTGTAGGCCGAAGCCTGCACTGGAGGCAGTTTATTGTCTGTTGTTGTGTCAGCGTGGCAGTCGCAGGACACGTTGCCGGATACACAGCAGGGAAGCAGCTGGCGTTACTGAACCCCACTGACACGTGAGCAAGTGTTTTTCTCTGTGCAGCCAGCACTTCCGGGCACCAACTGGCGGTGTTTGTGCTCAGGGAATCCAGGAGAAAGAGAGTGTAGGCCGAGGCCTGCACTGGAGGCAGTTTAATGTCTGTTGTTGTGCCAGCGTGGCAGTTGCAGGAGACTTTGCCGGATAAACAGCAGGGGAGCAGCTGGCGTTACTGAACCCCACTGACACATGAGCGAGTGTTTTTCTCTGTGCAGCCATCACTTCCGGGCAACAACTGGTGGTGTTGAAGTCCAGAGAAAGCAGGAGGAGCAGACTTTAGTTATTGCCACACACACAGCAGGGGAGCAGCTGATGTTACTGAACCACAATAACAGAGGAGCGACTGTTGACTGTGCAGAGAGCACTTCCGGGCAACAACTGACGGTGTTGAAGCCCAGGGAAAGCAGGAGGAGCAGACTTTAGTTTTTGCCGCACACACAGCAGGGGAACAGGTGATGTTACTGAACCCAGTAACAGAGGAGCGACTGTTGACTGTGCAGACATCACTTCCGGGCAACAACTGTCGGTGTTGAAGCCCAGGGAAAGCAGGAGGAGCAGACTTTAGTTATTGCCACACACACAGCATGCTGCAGACAGCCAACTGGCCAAGAAACGCTGTCCCCTGCTTGAGGCGTGACCTCTGCCTGCTCAACATCACCCCACCCTGCAGCTGGTACTCCATTACTGCTGGCTGCTGCTCACACAACCGCTCCAACATATGTAATGTTGAATTCCACCTGGTGGTTAGGTCACATATAATGCGATGTTCCAGAAGGTGGAATCGGCACTGCAGAGCTGCAATGCGCGATCTTGCCATGCTGGAACGCCAAAAGTGAGCACACTCTAGGTGGACCTTGTGCAGAAGTGCATCAAGATCCGGATAGTCCCTCAAAAAACTCTGCACGACCAAGTTGAGCATGTGTGCCAGACATGGGATGTGAGTGAGGTTGCCTAGGACCAGAGCTGCCACCAGATTGGACACGTTGTATTGTGGGACTGCCAATGCCATCAAGTTATGGAAGGTGTCAGTCTCCACCAGCCTGTATGACAGCATTTCAAGGGAAAGTTGTTTTGCAATGCCAGCATTCAGAGCCTGTGCTTGGGGGTGGTTTGCCGAGAATGGCCACCTTTTCTCCCATGCCTGTGCTACCGATGGCTGTAGAGTGGGCTGGGAGTGTGAGGATGACTGGGAATGTGGTGCTGTGGGTGGAATTACACTTGGTCTCTGGACAACACTGCCAGAGGTTCTTCCACGGCGATCCTGTGAGGAAGCCGAACCAGCTGTGTGTGAGCTGGAGGAAGAGGCTGCAACACGAGCTGAAGAGGTGGTAGGTGCCGCTGTAAGTTGGCCTAGGTCTTCTGTGTGTTTTTGTAACTCCACCACGTGCTTGGTCCGCACATATTTCCACATATTTGTGGTATTGAGGTTGCTGACACTTTTCCCTTGTTTGACTTTCTGATGACACAGCTTGCATTCGACAAAGCAAATGTCATCTGCAACTGTGTCAAAAAAGGATCAGGCACTGCAAGTCTTGGGAGTGCCTGTTTTGGCTTTGGGAAGAGCCATGCTCATAATGGGTGCCGAATTGGAGGCTACAGGCACCGCAGTCTTCCCCCTCCCTCTCCCTCTTTGGGTCATTCAGGGAATCTCTTCCTCAGAGCTGCTCCCACCACCTTCCTGTACCTCACGCCATGATGGGTCAAGGACCTCATCATCTACACTACCCTCTTCCACCAACTGCTTCTCCTGGGTAGTCTCGGCAGGACAGTACGCACCATAAAGTGGCACCTGAGTCTCATCATCAGATGTGTACTGAGGTGTGCTAACCGGAGGCACTGGCCCACCCGCCTCGTCAGAATCAGAGAGACAAAGCTGTTGGGCATCACTGCATACTGCCTCTTCTTCCATTTCTCCAATGCTGCTTGGCTGGTCCCCTCTTTCCAAGCCAAGAGATTCAGAGAACAGAAGGAGAGATGGCTCCTGTACTGGGCTCTCTGACTGCCTGGGCAATTTGGCAGGTGGTGAAGAGACAGATGGGTGCTCTCCAGTGCTCTGTTCCTGAGAGGATGTGGCACTAATTAAAGTCGATGCATTAGCTGCCATCCATCCGACAACGGCTACAATTTGTTCTTCCCACAGCAGCGGGGTACGGCGATCTCCTACAAAGCTGCTGCTGCTCCCTACTATAGGGAGAAAAATACTTTATCTAAAAAATTAATTAAAGCTGCCAAAAAGGAAACAGAGAAGCACATTGCTAAGGAGAGTAAAACTAATCCCAAACTGTTCTTCAACTATATCAATAGTAAAAGAATAAAAACTGAAAATGTAGGCCCCTTAAAAAATAGTGAGGAAAGAATGGTTGTAGATGACGAAGAAAAAGCTAACATATTAAACACCTTCTTCTCCACGGTATTCACGGTGGAAAATGAAATGCTAGGTGAAATCCCAAGAAACAATGAAAACCCTATATTAAGGGTCACCAATCTAACCCAAGAAGAGGTGCGAAAACGGCTAAATAAGATTAAAATAGATAAATCTCCAGGTCCGGATGGCATACACCCACGAGTACTAAGAGAACTAAGTAATGTAATAGATAAACCATTATTTCTTATTTTTAGGGACTCTATAGCGACAGGGTCTGTTCCGCAGGACTGGCGCATAGCAAATGTGGTGCCAATATTCAAAAAGGGCTCTAAAAGTGAACCTGGAAATTATAGGCCAGTAAGTCTAACCTCTATTGTTGGTAAAATATTTGAAGGGTTTCTGAGGGATGTTATTCTGGATTATCTCAATGAGAATAACTCTTTAACTCCATATCAGCATGGGTTTATGAGAAATTGCTCCTGTCAAACCAATCTAATCAGTTTTTATGAAGAGGTAAGCTATAGGCTGGACCACGGTGAGTCATTGGACGTGGTATATCTCGATTTTTCCAAAGCGTTTGATACCGTGCCGCACAAGAGGTTGGTACACAAAATGAGAATGCTTGGTCTGGGGGAAAATGTGTGTAAATGGGTTAGTAACTGGCTTAGTGATAGAAAGCAGAGGGTGGTTATAAATGGTATAGTCTCTAACTGGGTCGCTGTGACCAGTGAAGTACCGCAGGGGTCAGTATTGGGACCTGTTCTCTTCAACATATTCATTAATGATCTGGTAGAAGGTTTACACAGTAAAATATCGATATTTGCAGATGATACAAAACTATGTAAAGCAGTTAATACAAGAGAAGATAGTATTCTGCTACAGATGGATCTGGATAAGTTGGAAACTTGGGCTGAAAGGTGGCAGATGAGGTTTAACAATGATAAATGTAAGGTTACACACATGGGAAGAAGGAATCAATATCACCATTAAACACTGAATGGGAAACCACTGGGTAAATCTGACAGGGAGAAGGACTTGGGGATCCTAGTTAATGATAAACTTACCTGGAGCAGCCAGTGCCAGGCAGCAGCTGCCAAGGCAAACAGGATCATGGGGTGCATTAAAAGAGGTCTGGATACACATGATGAGAGCATTATACTGCCTCTGTACAAATCCCTAGTTAGACCGCACATGGAGTACTGTGTCCAGTTTTGGGCACCGGTGCTCAGGAAGGATATAATGGAACTAGAGAGAGTACAAAGGAGGGCAAAAAAATTAATAAAGGGGATGGGAGAACTACAATACCCAGATAGATTAGCGAAATTAGGATTATTTAGTCTAGAAAAAAGACGACTGAGGGGCGATCTAATAACCATGTATAAGTATATAAGGGGACAATACAAATATCTCGCTGAGGATCTGTTTATACCAAGGAAGGTGACGGGCACAAGGGGGCATTCTTTGCGTCTGGAGGAGAGAAGGTTTTTCCACCAACATAGAAGAGGATTCTTTACTGTTAGGGCAGTGAGAATCTGGAATTGCTTGCCTGAGGAGGTGGTGATGGCGAACTCAGTCGAGGGGTTCAAGAGAGGCCTGGATGTCTTCCTGGAGCAGAACAATATTGTATCATACAATTATTAGGTTCTGTAGAAGGACGTAGATCTGGGGATTTATTATGATGGAATATAGGCTGAACTAGATGGACAAATGTCTTTTTTCGGCCTTACTAACTATGTTACTATGTTACTATGTTACTAAGAAACACTAATTTTCAAAAGTGTGGACTAGACTTTTATATGAGCTAATGTGGTCTACACAACTGTAAAGTGGTGTGTTTGGTGAACTGTATTTTTTTTTTGCAGAACAGACTACAGAGTGAGGTGCACTCACACACAGACCATGCAGACAGCCGTGAACGGCGCTGCAAGGCCATAAAAAGCTCCTCTATGTACATCTATATAGTGTTTTTCCACAATATAGCAGGATACGGATGGAAAGCCACTAATAGGATGAATTTGAACAAATGTGCAGCAGGCTGCACTAATTGAGAAATGGACAATGGAACAGTATGAGGCAGAGACGCACCCTGAGCTGACTACAACCGGCTGTGGTGGTAGAATAGACTACAGAGTGAGCTGCACTCACACAAAGACCATGCAAATCGCCGTGAATGGTGCTGCAAGGCCAAAAAAAGCTCTTCTATGCAAGCCTATATTCATATGGCTATGTCTCATTAGCTCTTTGGCACCTTACCAATGGTCTCTTTATAAGTGGCTCCGTATATTTTCTGTCCCATTATTTTCATCAAGGAGCAGTTTCATGTGGGGCTATTTTTTGTAGGAGTAGGGCGCGTCCGAGGGTGAGTATATACCTAATAGGAATATACTCACCCTCGGACGCGCCCTGCTTCTTTCCGGCAGCCTTCCTTCCTAAGAATCAGCGCTTGAAGGACCTTCGGTGACGTCGCAGCTTGTGATTGGTCACACGAGCGGTCACATGGGCGGTCGCGTGACCAATCACAAGCCGCGACGTCATCTAAGGCCCTTCACGCGCTGATTCTAAGGAAGGAAGGCTGCCGGTTAATACCAGGGCGCGTCAGAGGGTGAGTATAGCAATATTTTTTATTTTAATTCTTTATTTTACACTTAAATATGGATCCCAGGGCCTGAAGGAGAGTTTCCTCTCCTTCAGACCCTGGGAACCATTGGAAACCCAATGCACTGCATTGGGTTTCGTGTTTCGGCCGACCCCGACCCTGACTTTTTTATAGGATCGGCCGATTTCACTCGACCCGACTTTTGAAAAAGTCGGGTTTCGTGAAACCCGACCCGATCCTATAAAAGTAAAAGTCGCTCAACCCTACTATTGACTATGTTACGATTTTTTATATTTAGTCAGATATTGATGTTTCACTATTTCCATGCTGTTCACCCTCTTTTTAACTTTTCCCACAGTTTCTTCTTCATCATCCTCAGCAGCAGCATCTTTTCCTTCAACTTCTCCTTCACCTTATTCATCTTCTTCTTCTTCACCTTCTTTGTATTATTTTTTTTTACATTCTTCATATTCTTTTTATTCAACTATTATTCTTCTTCATAATCAACTTCTTCATCTTCTTCATATTCTTCTTCTTCGTCATATTCTTATTTGTGACAGCCAGGCCTTCCTGTAGTTGTTATCTATAAAAGTTTGAAGATTACATCTTCTCTTCTGCCTGTCACAAAAGATTTACAACAGGATGTGTCCGCATTCATTTTGGCCTGCAGCAGCAGGATTTTTCCAGGGGCACCATGAGAAGGAAAGGACTCACCCCCATACACTGCTTAGTCTTCTTCTGCTTATAATTTAGATAATATCTTTTGCTCTGAGTTTTAGTCTTATTCTTAATGTTCTTCTGCTTTTTGTTCTGCAGCTTTTTGTTCTTCTGCTTCTCGGTCTTCAGGGTCGTCATCTTTAGGGTCTTGAACTTGGAAATGTAGCAGAAGGTACAAGAGCAAAAGACCCTGCCGAGAACCAGCTGATGGTACTGGAACCTGGATGGCTAGCTGAAGGTACAAGAGCCAATGGAACAACCAAGGACCAGCTGACGTTACTGGAACCCGGTTACTAAGCAGGAGGTACCCATGCCAGAAAGCACTACCAAGGACCACCTGACGTTGGTGGAACTCAGATACCCAGAAGGAGGCACCTAAGCCAAAGGCTCTGCCCGGAACCAGCTGATGGTACTGGAACCAGGGGGACCTATTCAAGCTTGTATTCCTAAGAACCAGCTAATGGTGCTGGAACTCAGATAGGCAGCAGAAGGTCCACAGGAAAAAACAATTGTTAGGCTGCGAGCCGCCGTAGTAACCGAAAATCCACAGTCCAACAGGTGGAGCTTGTCCTAGTGGCACAACGGAACCAGCCTTCATTGCCATTTCCGCAGCCCACATAGGAAGCACCTAAACTCCAGGCACCATAGAGTCGGCTAACCAGACCGCAACGCGAAAGGACAACGTATTGGAGGCAAAGTGACCTTGACACTACCCGGAAACAGCTGGCGTGCTGGAACCGGGCTGGGCAGAAGGGAGTACCCGTGCCAAAGACACTTCTGAGCAGCAACTGGCGGTGTTGGAGCCCAGGGAATGCAGGAGAAGCCGAGTATAGGCCGAAGCCTGCACTGGAGGCAGTTTATTATCTGTTGTTCTGTCAGCGTGGCGGTCGCAGAACACATTGCCGGATACACAGCTGGGGATCAGCTGACATTACTGAAACCCAAGAACATGGCAGCAAGTGTTGACTGTGCAGACGGGACATCCGGGCAGCTACTGGCGGTGTTGGAGCCCAGGGACAGCAGGAGGAGCAGAGTGTAGGCCGAAGCCTACACTGGAGGCAGTATATTATCTGTTGTTGTGTCAGCGTGGTGGTCACAGGACACATTGTCGGATACACAGTTGGGGATCAGCTGATGTTACTGAAACCCAAGAACACGGCAGCAAGTGTTGACTGTGCAGACGGCACTTCCGGGCAGCAACTGGCAGTGTTGGAGCCCAAGGGCAGCAAGAGGAGCAGAGTGTAGTCCGAAGCCTGCACTGGAGGCAGTTTATTATCTGTTGTTGTGTCAGCGTGGCAGTCACAGGACACATTGCCGGATACACAGCTGAAGATCAGCTGACGTTACTGAAACCCAAGAACACGGCAGCAAGTGTTGACTGTGCAGACGGCACTTCCGGGCAGCAACTGGCGGTGTTGGAGCCCAGGGACAGCCGGAAGAGCAGGGTGTAGGCTGAAGCCTGCACTGGAGGCAGTTTATTATCTGTTGTTGTGTCAGCATGGCGGTCGCAGGACACATTGCCGGATACACAGCTGGGGATCAGCTGACGTTACTGAAACCCAAGAACACGGCAGCAAGTGTTGACTGTGCAGACAGCACTTTCGGGCAGCAACTGGCAGAGTTGGAGCCCAGGGACAGCAGGAGGAGCAGAGTGTAGGCCGAAGCCTGCACTGGAGGCAGTTTATTGTCTGTTGTTGTGTCAGCGTGGCAGTCGCAGGACACGTTGCCGGATACACAGCAGGGGAGCAGCTGGCGTTACTGAACCTCACTGACACGTGAGCAAGTGTTTTTCTCTGTGCAGCCAGCACTTCCGGGCACCAACTGGCGGTGTTTGTGCTCAGGGAATCCAGGAGAAAGAGAGTGTAAGCCGAGGCCTGCACTGGAGGCAGTTTAATGTCTGTTGTTGTGCCAGCGTGGCAGTTGCAGGAAACTTTGCCGGATACACAGCAGGGGAGCAGCTGGCGTTACTGAACCCCACTGACACATGAGCGAGTGTTTTTCTCTGTGCAGCCATCACTTCCGGGCAACAACTGGTGGTGTTGAAGCTCAGAGAAAGCAGGAGGAGCAGACTTTAGTTATTGCCACACACACAGCAGGGGAGCAGCTGATGTTACTGAACCCCAATAGCAGAGGAGCGACTGTTGACTGTGCAGAGAGCACTTCCAGTCAACAACTGGCGGTGTTGAAGCCCAGGAAAAGCAGGAGGAGCAGACTTTAGTTTTTGCCGCACACACAGCAGGGGAGCAGCTGACATTACTGAACCCCAATAACAGAGGAGCGACTGTTGACTGTGCAGACAGCACTTCCGGGCAAAAACTGTTGATGTTGAAGCCCAAGGAAAGCAGGAGGAGCAGACTTTAGTTATTGCCGCACACACAGCAGGGGAGCAGCTGATGTTACTGAACCCCAATAACAGAAGAGCGACTGTTGACTGTGAAGACAGCACTTCCGGGCAACAACTCGCGGTGTTGAAGCCCAGGGAAAGCAGGAGGAGCAGACTTTAGATTTTGCCACACACACAGCAGGGAAACAGCTGACGTTACTGAAACCCAATAACATTGGGTCATGTGTTGACTGTGCAGATGGCACTTCTGAGCAGCAACTGGCGGTGTTGGAGCCCAGGGATTACAGTTCAGGTGGTAGAAACATTAAAACAACAGGAGACCTGGATACTGTTGCCAACCAATTATTGAATCTGGAAGAGGAGTGGCAAATTCCTGCGAGATCCAGGTCTTGTTCTTTTTCAGAAAAGTAAGCCGGTCAACGTTATTGGAGGATAGTCGCATGCAATGGTCTGTTGGTACACCACCTGTGGCACAAAAGATGCATTCTGACACTAGCAGCAGGGCAAGCCAGCTTCTCCAATGCATACTGGCTAAGCTCTGGCCATGTATCCAGCTTAGAGACCCAAAACTTGAAGGGGGAAGAGCCGTCTGGGAGTACACTGAGAGGGCAAGCCATGTAGTCTGTCACCATCTGATGGAAACGTTGCCTCCTGCTGACTGGAGCCATCTGTGATGGTGTGGACATTTGTGGCGGGCACACAAAGCTTTGCCACTGTTGGGCCATACAGGTCTTGCCTTGTGCTGAGGCACTGCTTCTGCTCCCTCTTTGTGCAGAGCTTCCTCCACTGCCTCGACGCACAGAGCTCCTTTGTAAAGCACTAGCAGCACTGCTCTCACTTGGACTGTAGAAGATGATGGACTGCACCAGTGTGTCTTGGTACTCCCGCATTTTACGCACCCGGTTCAACGGTGTTATGAGGCTTTGAAAGTTGTCCAAGTAGCAAGGATCTAAGAGGGTGTACACCCAATAATTAGCTGTGTTGAGAATGTGGGCGATGCGGCGGTCGTTTCTCAGGCACTGCAGCATGAAATCAACCATGTGCTGCAGACAGCCAACTGGCCAAGAAACGCTGTCCCCTGCTTGAGGCGTTACCTCTGCCTGCTCAACATCACCCCACCCTCGCTCTACACACTGACTACTGGAGAATTGTGTAACTCCCTCCTCTCGAGAGATATCTTCCTCCTCAAAAGACTCCTCCTCATCCTCCTCACAAAGTGTCCCCTACCTAGGCCTTTGTGAGGAACGACGTCGCGCAGACTGTCCAGAAGCAGATGGCATTTGTGACTCCTCATAATCAACCTCTTCCACAACATCATCCCTTAGCATTTGCAGTGTTCTTTCAAGCAGGCAGACAAGGGGGACAGTCATGCTGACTAGTGCATCATCTGCACTCGCCTTCGACGTTGAATCATTAAAGACACGCAAAACCTGGCAGATGTCCTTCATAGTGGCCCACTCAGTGGTTGTGAAGTCTGAACGGCGCGCATTGCGACTTCCTTGCGCCTGATGCAGCTGGTACTCAATTACTGCTGGCTGCTGCTCACACAACCGCTCCAACATATGTAATGTTGAATTCCACCTGGTGGTTAGGTCACATATAATGCGATGTTCCAGAAGGTGGAATCGGCACTGCAGAGCTGCAATGCGCGATCTTGCCATGCTGGAACGCCAAAAGTGAGCACACTCTAGGTGGACCTTGTGCAGAAGTGCATCAAGATCCGGATAGTCCCTCAAAAAACTCTGCACGACCAAGTTGAGCATGTGTGCCAGACATGGGATGTGAGTGAGGTTGCCTAGGACCAGAGCTGCCACCAGATTGGACACGTTGTATTGTGGGACTGCCAATGCCATCAAGTTATGGAAGGTGTCAGTCTCCACCAGCCTGAATGACAGCATTTCAAGGGAAAGTTGTTTTGCAATGCCAGCATTCAGAGCCTGTGCTTGGGGGTGGTTTGCCGAGAATGGCCACCTTTTCTCCCATGCCTGTGCTACCGATGGCTGTAGAGTGGGCTGGGAGTGTGAGGATGACTGGGAATGTGGTGCTGTGGGTGGAATTACACTTGGTCTCTGGACAACACTGCCAGAGGTTCTTCCACGGCGATCCTGTGAGGAAGCCAAACCAGCTGTGTGTGAGCTGGAGGAAGAGGCTGCAACACGAGCTGAAGAGGTGGTAGGTGCCGCTGTAAGTTGGCCTAGGTCTTCTGTGTGTTTTTGTAACTCCACCACGTGCTTGGTCCGCACATATTTCCACATATTTGTGGTATTGAGGTTGCTGACACTTTTCCCTTGTTTGACTTTCTTATGACACAGCTTGCATTCGACAAAGCAAATGTCATCTGCAACTGTGTCAAAAAAGGACCAGGCACTGCAAGTCTTGGGAGCGCCTGTTTTGGCTTTGGGAAGAGCCATGCTCCTAATGGGTGCCGAATTGGAGGCTACAGGCACCGCAGTCTTCCCCCTCCCTCTCCCTCTTTGGGTCATTCAGGGAATCTCTTCCTCAGAGCTGCTCCCACCACCTTCCTGTACCTCACGCCATGATGGGTCAAGGACCTCATTATCTACACTACCCTCTTCCACCAACTGCTTCTCCTGGGTAGTCTCGGCAGCACAGTATGCACCATAAAGTGGCACCTGAGTCTCATCATCAGATGTGTACTGAGGTGTGCTAACCGGAGGCACTGGCCCACCCGCCTCGTCAGAATCAGAGAGGCAAAGCTGTTGGGCATCACTGCATACTGCCTCTTCTTCCATTTCTCCAATGCTGCTTGGCTGGTCCCCTCTTTCCAAGCCAAGAGATTCAGAGAACAGAAGGAGAGATGGCTCCTGTACTGGGCTCTCTGACTGCCTGGGCAATTTGGCAGGTGGTGAAGAGACAGATGAGTGCTCTCCAGTGCTCTGTTCCTGAGAGGATGTGGCACTAATTAAAGTCGATGCATTAGCTGCCATCCATCCGACAACGGCTACAATTTGTTCTTCCCACAGCAGCGGGGTACGGCGATCTCCTACAAAGCTGCGCATGAAGGACTGTTCCCTGCTGAAACTGGGTGATGATGAGTCAATGGTGCCTGCAGCAGGCACAGAATCCCCACATCCTCTCCCTGCTCCACGCCCACGTTCACGTCCACGTGCCTTACTCCCTGCCTTCTTTATCTTGACAGACTGATAAAGATAGGCAGAAAAGTACTAAGGGCTTAGTGTGCTTATTCCTGAACAGCTCCTAACAGGTATAAGAAACACTAATTTTCAAAAGTGTGGACTAGACTTTTATATGAGCTAATGTGGCCTACACAACTGTAAAGTGGTGTGTTTGGTGAACTGTATTTTTTTTTTGCAGAACAGACTACAGAGTGAGGTGCACTCACACACAGACCATGCAGACAGCCGTGAATGGCGCTGCAAGGCCATAAAAAGCTCCTCTATGTACATCTATATAGTGTTTTTCCACAATATAGCAGGATACGGATGGAAAGCCACTAATAGGATAAATTTGAACAAATGTGCAGCAGGCTGCACTAATTGAGAAATGGACAATGGAACAGTATGAGGCAGAGACGCACCCTGAGCTGACTACAACCGGCTGTGGTGGTAGAATAGACTACAGAGTGAGCTGCACTCACACAAAGACCATGCAAATCGCCGTGAATGGTGCTGCAAGGCCAAAAAAAGCTCTTCTATGCAATCCTATAGTGTTTTCCCACAATCTAGCTGTATATGAATGGGAAGCCACTAATAGGATAAATTTGAACAAATGTGCAGCTGGCTGCACTAATTGAAAAACGGACAATGGAACAGTATGAGGCAGTAATGCAACCTGAGCTGACTACAACCAGCGGTGGCTGCAGACCAGACTACAGAGTGAGCTGCTCTCACACAGACACCTTGCAGACACCTGTGAACAGCGCTGCAAGGCAAAAACAAGGTTCTCACACAGCGGTTGCTAAATTTGCCTGGTAAAGCACAATGAAGCAAATCGCTATCTCTAAATTGGCCCTCAGTCAGAACACAGCGTCCTGTCCCTAACTGAATTCACAGCAGAGTGAACCCAAAATGGCGGCAGTGACTTTTATAGTGCATCATGACATCATTTCAGCAGCTAATCACAGCCATGCCAGTAGTTACATGCCTACCATGCAGAACAGGATGTGCCCACACTTCTAATCATTCATCATTGGCTGAATTCTGGCTCTTTGAATTATGGGAACTTCCGATTCCAGTATCCGATATACTGAAAGTATTGGAACGCGATATCGGAATTCCGATACCGCAAATATCGGCCGATACCCGATACTTGTGGTATCGGAATGCTCAACACTAGTTATAACACAATCTCGATTCAGTTTCTCCTCCAGAAGCTCCATCCTCCATTCTCCCTCAGGGCAATATGGTTTCTATGGTATCCTGGGAGTTGGAATAGGAGATCCTTATAGTCCAGTCATTGGCTCCTTTCGCTACTCCAGTATCCAAATTATTTGTGCCTGTTTACCGCAAATTGCATCTGTTACAGGTGTTTCATGATTCCGTCTTGAGTGGTCACCCTGGAGTTACTGCTACACAAAAAGCCATTGATTGATTTCATTATTAGTGATGAGCGAGTGTACTCGTTGCTTGGGTTTTCCCGAGCACGCTCGGGTGACCTCAGAGTATTTGTTATTGCTCGGAGACATAGTTTTCATCACCTCAGTTGCATGATTTAAGGCTTCCAGATACGCTGAATACATGTGAGAAATGCCTGTTGTTAAGGAATCCCCACATGTATTCAGCGTATCTGGAAGCCGTAAATCATGCAACTGAGGCGATGAAAACTATATCTCCGAGCAATAACAAATACTTGGAGGTCACCCGAGCGTGCTCTGGAAAACCCGAGCAATGAGTACACTTGCTCATCACTATTCATTATGCATAGATGGCCTCCAAAAGAGTCTAAGATTTTGAATCCGCTTGTGAAGTCTGCGCACACACTGAAGTCAGTCATAGCCAGCCGACTGGGGAATTGGCTCCACTGCCAATTCCAGAAAGACCATGTACTCATCTGGCTATGGATTTCACTATGGATTTGCCTCTGTGTTGTGGGAAAACTTCTGTTTAGGTGGTAGTTGGCCATTTGTCAGGAATACCAAATGAAGAGATATTCTGTAGGTTGCTTATTTCTCATATTGTGAGGTTACATTGGGTCCTTCTTAACATTGTGCATACAGTAAACACAAACGTTTCGGTCGTAACTGGACCTTCATCAGTGTGCTAGATTACTAGTATGTTGGAGGAGCCCCACAAGTTAGAACTGAGATGCATCGGAAGCCTGAAGCTATATAGAATTCAGGTTGTAGAAGCAGTACATAGACGCAGGGGAGTATGTCCCAGGTGGCGCTATCAGAGGAAAGCCTGAAGCTATATAGATCCCAGGTTGTAGAAGCAATTTGCTGATGCAGGGTAGTGTGTCACAGGTGACACTATCCACCCAGTAAATATGAAGCCACGCGGTGTCACCGCTGTTAAGAGCTAAGAGGGAAGTGCACGCTATCAGCCTGATGAATGGAGGGAGCACGCAGTGTCCACTGCAAGCCTGCACTTGCAGTGGACACTGCGTGCTCCCTCCATTCATCAGGCTGATAGCGTGCACTTCCCTCTTAGCCCTTAACAGCGGTGACACCGCGTGGCTTCATATTTACTGGGTGGATAGTGTCACCTGTGACACACTACCCTGCATCAGCAAATTGCTTCTACAACCTGGGATCTATATAGCTTCAGGCTTTCCTCTGATAGCGCCACCTGGGACATACTCCCCTGCGTCTATGTACTGCTTCTACAACCTGAATTCTATATAGCTTCAGGCTTCCGATGCATCTTAGTTCTAACTTGTGGGGCTCCTCCAACATACTAGTAATCTAGCACACTGATGAAGGTCCAGTTACGACCGAAACGTTTGTGTTTACTGTATGTATAATAAACCCCCTATTTTGCATCACAACACGTCCAGAGTGTGCCAGTCACTTGTTATTTACACATTGAGGCTTGGGAACCTATGACCGTGCACCTCCTCCCTTCGGCTGTGCTGAACATTTTCTATATTACTTCTTAACATTGTGTCTGATAGGGAAGTGCAATTTGTCTCTCATTTTTGGAGAGTTTGTTGTTGCAAATTGGGGTTTGACTTGTCATGATCTGCTTTTAAGGTTATGGATAGGGTAAGGCTGTCATCCAAAAACATCAAACCTAAGGTACCATCAGCAAAGTTGGATCTGAAGTTCTTTGGTCCCTATGAAATTTTGGAAGGGGTCAATCCTATGGTCATTAGGTTGAAGTTTCCTCCATCCTTAACGTCTTCCATAAATCCCTGTTGAAGGAGTTTGTCCCATTGGTGGAGTTGCCCTTGTCCCTGGCCCTTCCTGTTGCAGTTAATGGCAGTTTAGTATATGAGTTGCAGATAGCGGTGAGTTCTCATAAGATCCAAAATTCCCTCCATTACCTCATGCAGTGGAGGGGATACAGAACCGAGGAGAGATCCTGGGTTCCAGTGAGAGATGCGAAGGCTGAGTGGCTAGTCAAGGCCTTCCATCTGAAGTTTCCTGGGAAATCTTGAGGTCCAGTGAACCCCAAGGAAGAGGGTGTACTGTAATGATTCCACCCCTCAGTGCTGAGCTGTCTGTGCAGTTTGTGCAGTGATTGACAGCTCAGTTGTCTAGTCTGGTGCAGGGGCTTGATGAGCTGTCTGTGTTTTTATTGACAGCTCAGCCATCTAATCTGAGACTGGGCTGAGCTGAGCTCATCAGGTACTCCTGGTTCCATTGATTGTTCAACTATTTAACCAGGGCAATGGGGATACTTGGTACCAGGTCCGGTTGCAATTAAAGGGGTGGTCATGGTGGCAGCGACCCGGTCCGTGGCCCTGGGCACTCAAGTAAAAGGGGAAGGTATCTCTTCAAGTGCTTCCAGATCTTCTTCTACCTCTGGTAAGTTGGTCATCCTGGACAGCGCATCGGCATTTGCACTCTTGTGCCCTGCACGGTACTTGATGGTGAATTCATAGTTGGACAACCGGGCCATCCATCGCTGCTCCAATGCGCCTAGCTTTTCAGTTTCTAGGTGGGTCAGCGGATTGTTGTCCATGAAAACGGTGAATCTTGCTGAGGCCAGGTAGTAATTGAACCACTCTTTTATCGCCCAGACTATGGCGAGGAACTCCAGCTTAAAGGAACTGTAGTTTTCGGTGTTCCTTTCAATGGGACGAAGCTTCCTGCTGGCATAGGCAATTACTCTTTCTTTGCCTTTCTGCACCTGGGACAACACTGCTCCCAATCCCACGTTGCTGGCATCTGTGTAGAGCACAAACGGTTGGTCATAATCAGGATAGGCCAGTACCTCATCTCCCGTGAGAACCAACTTCAACCAAGTGAAGGATCCTTCCAGCCTGTCGCTCCACTCAAACAGAGAGCCCTTGCTCTTGGTCTTCTTGGATTGGCCAACTAACAGGTCTTGCAGGGATGCTGCAATCTTTGTGAAGTCCTTAATGAAACTTCGGTAGTAGCCTACCAACTGGAGGAACTGCCAGACTTCGTGGATGTTGCTGGGTTTCGGCCAGTCCCTGATCACGGTAACCTTGTCAGGGTCTGGTGCCACTCCTTCAGAGCTTACCACATGGCCCAGGTACTGTATTTGGGCTTTAACAGGTGACACTTGGACGGCTTTACCTTCTGGCCAAAGTTAGACAGAGCTTCAAACACCTCGGCCAGGTGCTTCATGTGGTCTTCATAAGTCTTGGAGAAGACGGTGACATCATCCAGGTACAACAGGTTTCAAAATTATTGTGCCCGAGACAGCACTCCATCATCCTCTGGAATGTTCTTGGTGCGTTGCACTCTCCAAACAGCATGTAGTTGAATTCAGAGAGGCCCATCGGTGTCGTGAAGGCAGTCTTTTCCTTATCTGCCTCTGCCACGGGAACCTGCCACTACCCACTAGTGAGATCTAAGGTAGAGAAATAGTTAGCAGATTTTAAAGCAGCTAATGACTCTTCGATTCTGGGCAACGGGTAGGCATCCTTGTGTGCAATGTGGTTTATCTGCCTGTAATCAACACACATCCTCATTGTACCATCCTTTTTCCTGATGAGGACTAATGGAGCTGTCCAGGGGCTACAACTATCTCTGATTACCCCAGTCTCCTTCATCTCTCATAACATACTTTTGGCAGATTGATAGTGAACTGCAGGTACAGGCCAATACCTCTCTTTAATGGGCAGATGACCTCCAGTGGGGATATAATGTTGAATCCCTTTTACCTGCACAAAATCTAGTGGGTGTTTGCTGAATACCCGCTCATACTCATGGACCACCCGATAAGCCCCATGTTTTTGGTGTGATGCGTTAGAGTCACTGTCCACGTGTAACTTCTGACACCAATCCTCCATCTGTCCTGCAGAGCAATTGTCCTCCGCCTGATTGGATGGGAACAAGGGTTCTGTTGCTTTTATTGCATAATCATTAACAGTAAACAGTTTCGTAAGTGTTGCATATCTGGGTAAGTGGACCTCTTTCTCTCTACAGTTAAGGACACGTACCGACACCCTCCCCATGCGGACATCAACTACCCATCTGGCTGTCAGGATGGCCTACTGTCTTAATACACAGATTCTACCAGGGCCTAGTAGTCTTTGCCTCTGAGGCCTATTGCTGCCCAACACCATATTAACATTTCACTCCTGGGGGGTATTGCAATCGGGATCGGATCACTCACTGTGACACGTCCAACTTCTCCACCAGACAATTCTACCTGTTGTCTCTGCATCAGGGCTCTGATTTCTTTTTGCAGGACACGCTGCTCACTGGAACCAGCAGTTTCGGCCACCTGTTCTAACAAGACAATAACCTCAGCAAGACAGTTTTCTATGACATTAGTACCTAAGGTCATCATGGAGTTACATTCTCGTTGGTCAATATCAACAATCACCAGTCCTTGGGCCTTCAATTCTACCCCCCACCTTAATGGTTACATCCTTGTACCCAACCTGTGGCAAAGGCTGACCATTACTGGCTACTATTGTCAAATCACTATCTGGGCCACGGGTAATGTCAGACTCAGCCCAATACCGTTTGTCGAGAATGTAAGACATAGTCGTCACCTGAGAGCCGTTGTCCAATAAAGCATTCATCAGGATGCCATCGATCACAGTGGGGAGGACCGGTCATCCTCCGACATACTTGGCTCGCCAGTTTTGTGGGCCTGGTTGTCCTATTCCTGGGGGTTGGCCCTCTGCCCCAGGGGTCGCTCATTTAAATGTCAGAACCTTGTTATGTGTCCTGCCTGGTTGCAGCGGCATCAGATGGGTCATCCGTCCTGATGATAGCAGTCATTGTCTCTTCCTCTGATCGGTGGGATCTTCTTCTGTCATCACCATAGGACGTCATCTGGACTGGAAGCCAGCTGGATCGTCTCCTTTGGGGATTCCTGCAGGTACTGCACAGTTCTGGCTAGTGCAGCTCGCTTTTAGTCAGTTCCTGGACCTGGAGGAACAGTCCTGTGGAGGGATCATCATCCAGGGTCTGTGAGTCTGCCTCAATGGGGGCCTGCTGAAACGATGCCACCTCCTGGTGGTACGTGATCGCTGGACGCCTAGGGGTCACTGTGCAGCTGGGCGGTGGTTCATGCCGCTCCCGGATGGCCCTATCTTTAAAATCTGCAAAGTCCAGATCAGGGTTATGTAAGGCCAGGATGTGCAGCTGTGTCCCGTGGGTGCTGGACAGGAGTCCCTCAATGAAATGCTCCTTTAATAGCTTGTCCCCATCCTGAAAGCTGTTAGAGTCAACCTGTTTAATGGCCCTTAGTGCCTCCTGGAGATTAAGGGCATAATCCCGTAACCTCATTTTGATTTCTGCAGTGGTGCAGGTGTCAAAAGTGGTTTTAAGTTTTGCAAATATCTGCTGAACAGTTCCTTTTTCATATCCAGTCAGGATTTTACTTCTCTTAGGGCTGCGCCAATTAGTTGGCTAGTTAGGATGCTGACCTTTTGATGTTCTTTCAAATAGGCTGCAGAGCCTTTCCTTAAAGTCACTCAGTGTATGGGACTCCCCTGAATATTGTGGCAGCCAGGCCACTCCTGGTATATAGGGTATGGATAGTGGCATTATAGGAGCTGTTACCGTGACAGGGTCTGGCCGGCTTGCAGGAACTGCGGGCACCGCGGGGCCTGACAGCATCATGGGGCCTGTGGCTGCGTCCACCATGGGGCCTGGGGGCATCATGGGGCCTGTGGCTGCGACTGCCACCAGTTCTCCTCCCCCATGATAACCTTGCAGAGGCCTGACGTCTCTCTTTCAGAGTCTGCAGCGGTTCCTCCTGCACACGGTCAGGTGCTTCTCCCGGTCCTCCTTTCGAGGCTCCCGGCGTCCTCACTTGTGGCTCTCCTGCACGGCGTTCTCACTTGTGACTCTCCTGCATGACACCCGCTTCCTCTTTACGATCTTTTGCAGGCTCCGCCCATGAAGGTAAGCCTGCTTCTTCCCCTTGTGCTTCACATGGCACGGAAATGGCAGCTTAAAGCCAAATTGTCGCAATCTCTGGCACACGGTACCTGGCAATGCCAGAGCGCGAAATCCTGTTTGCGACTCCAAGGTTGAGTCGCCCACCAGGGCAATGGGGATACTCGGTACCGGGTCTGGTCACAATTACAGGGGTGGTCACGGTGGCAGCTACCCAGTCCGTGGCCCTGGGCACGCAAGTTAAAGGGAAAGGTCTTTAAAGGGATTTTGATATAGTTTGTGTCTGTGACACCACTTGTGGTTCTCGGTCAGAGGGGACCGACGCTGCTTAAAGGGATCCTCTGGGGCGATGTTCCTGCAGCAAAGATGATGACATTTTACACAGGTGAAGCAGGGTCCCCAGGACTCCTAGTGTGTTTGGCAGGGATGGTGAAAACAGGCAAATAAATGGAGGACACAGGGTTGCAGTCTTTACCTGGTTTACTGATGTTGCAGTCAGTCTCAGAACAGGGTACCGGCAACAGGTGTCGATGGAATCCAAACAGCCCGAAAATAAGTTGGAATCCCCTTGACAGATTAGTTTGGGAGCCTTCCACTATGCGCTGCTTTCTAGTCTCTTGCTGCTTGTGGCGTCCTAACAAGGTTCTCTTGCTCTCCTGTCCAGGGACAGTACCTGCTTGGTAGGCAGCTTGAGCTGCTTCTCTGGGGGTCTCTTTAAACGGTGACTCCAGGCTCTGGAATGCTGCTCTACCTCAGGTTTAATGTGGGAAAGTCACTTTTAGCTTCCTGCCCTCCGGTTCTGCTGTGGGACTTGCAGTTCCCCACAGCCTCTAGTTCCCGATGCCCGATTTTTGTGCTCTGCTTAGAGGGGCCCAGTCGTAGCCCTCCTCTAGCTCCTAGGTTCCTCTGTGCTCCTTCGCTGTCTGCTACCAACTGTCTACTACTAACTCCTCCTCCAGACCAGGATGTATATTTCAAGGGAGCACCTCAAAAACAGGGTTCAGAGCTCCACCTTCTGACCTGGAGTTAGAGTGTGTTGAATGTAAGATTACCTGACAAAGAGATCCCTCCTGTCTCCAGGCATGGCGTTACCCTCCCTGAGAGGAAGGCAGCACCAATGTAGTACCCAAACTCCTGGGGTGCCACAGAAGTCCCAGCTAGCTGTCAGTCGTAGCTTCAGCTAAGTGTGGTTGGTTTACTCTGTGCCTTGTATTTTGTTTGTTGGTGTATTGCTACCTGACCTTGGACTTCGTTTTAAACATCCATCTGTTTAACCCCTTTGCTCTGATCTGCTATTCTCCTGGTATTTTCACATCGGACCGTTACCTGACTACAACTTTGTCTCTTCCCTCTGTTTATGACTTACCCTTCTGGCTATTGACCTCTGACTCGACTATCCTGACTGTCCGTGAAAAGTGACTCAGTGGGGCGTTGGCTGGGTATTTCTGCTTGCATTCCAATGACTGGGGTATAGACAACTGAAGGCTGCACTGGGACAGAGATGTGGATTGGCTTGATAATGGTGCTGGATGACTGTGGGCAACAACAGGTGCAGGGCAAGAGGCATCTTCACATGCACAGTGGAAGAAGCAGTGGTGTCACCTGCAGACAGTGTTCCTGGAGCCTGGGGTTCGGCCCACAAAGTCAGGTGCTTTGCTGCCATGTGCCTGATCATGCTGGTGGTGGTCAGGCTGGTTGCTTTGCTACCCCTGCTGATGCGGGCATGGCAGGTGCTGTAAGTGGCCTGTTTGAGGTTATCGGCAGAGTCTTTAAAAAATAACCAGACTCGGGAGGTTCTAACAGTTGGAATGGCAACTTCCGCCTTGTTGGTGTTATGGGGAACAAATGCACGCATTCTGTCTGCGGTCACCACACTGCTTCTTCCTGCCTTTTGGGGTGCTATGAGTCCTTCCCCATGTGTGCTGCTGTCCTCGCTCTTCATGTCATCCTGCCAGGTTGGGTCAGTTACTATGTCATCCACCACCTCATCTTCCACAACCGCACCCTGATCCTCCTCCTGAATTTCTGGCATTTGTGTCTCATCATCTTCTACCTCTTGTGACACTTTCCCACCATTGCCTTCGTGTGACCTTGGCAGTTCAAATCTTTGGGCATCACTACATGCGATTTCATCTGACCCCACTTCAAGTTGACCGGCTGAGAGTCCGAAATCTTTAAAGGGAAAACTTAATAGCTCTTTGGAGTGTCCAAGTGTGGGATTAGTTGTCTCAGGGCACTCGGCATCGTGGGAGAAAGGAGGATCAAGGTGAGTAATATGCAGTCCAAATTCACAGCTACTCAGACTTGACCGTGTGGAAGATGTGGTGGTGGCTAAGTGACTGGAAGCATTATCCGCTATCCAACCAACAACCATTTCACACTGCTCTGGCTTCAACGGTGGTGTGCTGTGGTCCCTGAGAAACTGGGACAGGAAGGTCGAGTGAGAAGATTTGGGTCTTTGTTGTGGCTCACTTTCATCTTCACCATGGCAAGTATTTGAAGACCACAGATAGACTGGATGTCTGACTGAGATGACAATCTGTTTCAATATGTGGCCTGGATTTTGCTAAATTTTTTTAACCAACAAATACTGTATAGACTAAGGAAATCAGACCAAAAAGTGGAATGTATGCGTGAAAAGCAAGGATTTGGAGACCACAGATAGACCAGGCATCTGACAGAGATAACAGACTGTTTCAATATGTGGTCTGTATTTTTTAAAAATTTTTAACCAAAAAATACTGTATATACCAAGTGCAGCAGACCAAAACCTGGAATGTATGCCTGCAAAGCAAGGATTTGGAATCCACAGATACACCAGGCGTCTAACGGAGATAACAGACTGTTTTAATATGTGGGCGCTTTTTTTAATTATTTTTTTAACCATATACTTTATAGAACAAGGGTAGCAGACAAAAAAGTGGAATGTATGCCTGAAAAGCAAGAATTTGGAGACCACTGATACACCGGGTGTCTGAAGGAGATAACAGACTGTTTAAATATGTGGCCTTTTTAAAAAAAAATGTAAACCACTAAATACTGAGTAGACCAAGGCTAGCTGAAAAAAAAATGCAATGTATACCTGCAAAGCGAGGGTTTTGACATGACAGATACACCGGGCGGCTGACGGAAATAACAGACTGTTTAAATATGTGGCCTTTTAAAAAAAAAATTAAACCACAAAGTAATGAGTAGACCAAGGCTAGCAGACAAAGCAATGCAATGTATGCCTGCAAAGTGAGGATTTTGACACCAAAGATGCACCGGGGGTTTGACGGAGATAACAGACTGTTTAAATATGTGGCCTTTTTTTAAATTTGTTAAACCACTAAATACTGAGTAGACCAAGGCTAGCAGAAAAAAATACAATGTATACCTGCAAAGTGAGGATTTTGACACAACAGATACACCGGGCGTCAGACGGAGATAACAGACTGTTTAAATATGTGGCCTTTTTTTAAATTTGTTAAACCACTAAATACTGAGTAGACCAAGGCTAGCAGACAAAAAAATTCAATCTATGCCTGCAAGGCGAGCATTTGGACACCACGGAAACACTGAGCGTCTAACAGAGATAACAGACTGTTTCAATATGTGGCCTTTTTTATAAAATAAATTTAAACCACAAAATAATGAGTAGACCAAGGTTAGCAGACAAAACAATGCAATGTGTGCCTGCAAAGCATGGATTTTGACACCAGAGATACACCAGGATTCTGGTGGAGGTAACAGACTGTTTAAATATGTGTCCTTTTACAAAAAAAATGTAAACCTCTGCCTGTTTGTATTCTGTGTGCATATGGGCCTTTTATGATTGTATGGATGAATGTGCCCCCAGGGGTTGAAGTGGATGGGTATGTGAGGTATGTATGCGGCTTGGTATATGTATGATCTGGAAGTCTCTGCCTTTCAGCTTGGTCTTTCGCTGCATTTAATCTTATGGGCTTGCTTATTAGCGTGCCTGTACTGCTCATAGGGCACCCTTTTCGTGCCCTTCGTACCTTACTTCCACTTTGTTGTTGATATTGCTCTATCATCATTGCTGGCACATATATGTTAGGGGTCGAGTTCCCGCTTCTGCACAGGGGGAATCTCGGGCCATTTCTGCTGCAGTCTCCCATTCTTCTCCTGCTGCAGTGGAACCTGCTCAGCGGAGACATCGGTCCTTGCGTCTGGCTCAGTCTCACTCTGTGCTTAGGCTTGCTGTTGCTTTTCTAGCTTTTGCCATTAAAGCCAGTGCTGGGCAGCAGCGAGCGGACGCTTTTGGGACTAAGTCCTGCTTTTTCCCTTCTGAGAATGCCCAGGGTAAGATCTCCCATTGGAGATCGAGGGTCACATGCTCAGATGCTGCAGTGGTTCCCATTGGTCCTCCTGGAAGGTCCGGAAAGGGCTAACTTCTGTGGCAGCTGCCCATTGGTCCTTTATTGGAGGGTCCTGAATGTACTGCAGCTATATAAGCTTCGCATGACCGCACGGCCATGCGCTAGTGTACATTTGTATGCGTGTGTTTGTTGTGAGTGCAAGTCGTTCATTAAATACCATATAATGAGAAGAAAAATGATGCAGCACTCACCCTTGCGCTTCTTCCAAGTGTGCTCTTTATTCAGCAAAACATACTATACATAGTATGAACCGGCATACGCAGTGAACTGTGAGGGAGCGGGAGTGAGGAGAGACCGGACGACGGCCGTTTCGCGCTACGGCGCTTCTACGGGTCCATGCTCACAGTAAGGGAGACCTCATCTGTCCTTCTGAAACAGATCGTTTAAGCGAATCTCCAATTGCGCTATAGTGAAGCTCTGTGCCGATCATCTTTCTGTTTCTTGGTATAACGAAGTCGTTCATTAAATACCCCTACCCTATTGTATGACTGTTCGCGTAAGGAGTATAGCTGCTACCTAGCACCCGACTAATCACTCAACGTGTTACACACGGATCAGCGTCTATTGTTGTGACCGCCAGTATGGTGCCACGTGCCAGTAGTGCGCTTCCTAACCCACGTCCGGGTACTTAGTGGTGTCTGCCAGCACGGCACAGTTCGCACGTCGGTGCTCTTACTATACCTAACACACCCAGTTGCGGTGTGGTGCGCAAGTAGTCTGTACGGACTTCAACCCTGAGTCTTGGGATTGAGTTTCGCTGACTCCTTGCTTGCACTCATTAGTGCGGTATTGCGGACCTGTGGCTTTACAGGGTTCGCTTCCACCGCCATATAGCGCTGCCATTTACTATCAGCAGGTTTTTTACCTGCACGGTGGACCCCGGACTGTGAACGCACCAATATTATTATTTCATCTTATACTTGGTGCATTCCGCCAGTCCTAACAGAACACTAGCACCAGGGTCTGGCTAGTAAATGGCAGACGATCAGCGTTTACAGCGGTACATCCAGCAGCTGGAGGGAAGGTTGACAGCTCTAGAGCGTTCAACCTCAGCTGTGGATGTCACTGCTGTCGCTGTTTAGGCTGCAAGTGTAGCCGCAGCCAGTTTGTCCGCTGCCACCCCTGCTCCAACTATATCCCGTCTCCCACTTCCTGACAAGTTTGCTGGTGACAGTAAATGTCGCGGATTCGTAAGCCAGTGCTCCATACATCTCGAGCTCCTGGCGGTGCGTTTCCCTACGGAACGGGCGAAAGTGGGATTTATTTTATCTCTCTTGTCGGGCAGGGCATTGGAGTGGGCATCGCCACTTTGGGAGCGTGATGATCGTGTGGTACAGAGTGCTCCTCTCTTTCTGGCCGCTCTGAAGCAGGTCTTTTTGGGACCCTGTATTACCCACGATACCGCGCTCCAGTTATTGACAATTACTCAGGGCTCAACAGAATAGCAAAATGGCCGACAGCACATGGGATAAGTGGATGCACGTCCTAGTTCCACTGGACCCCCATGGAAAGTGTACATACCAAGTAATCAAGCAAGCATGCTTGACAGACCCATGTGGGTTGAAACGTTGCACTTTGGCAAATAAAGGAATCCATTTTTGAACACTTTCACCTGGATTGGATGCTGTCCTTCATTGTTTACTTGGTAATTACTCAGGGCTCGTCCGTGGTCAGCCAGTTTGCCGTCCAGTTCCGGACTCTAGCCTCAGAGTTAGAGTGGTCGGATAAAGTTCTAATTCCGGTATTCTGGAAGGGACTGGCAGACCACGTGAAGGACACCTTGGCCACCAGGGAGATACCCACCACACTGGAGGAGCTTATTTCTCTATCTACCCGCATTGACTTCCGTTTTCACAAGCGGAGGTTAGAGCGGACCCAGTGTAGGCAGAGGTTTAGACTGGCTCCCACCTTCGCCAGACCTCTTGAATCTTCCGTTCTGGCGTCCGACTCCCATGAGGCCATGGAGGTTTCTCGAGTGGGACCTAAGTCTCAGGCCGCTCGAGTACCCATGGTTTGTAAAAATTGTCACCAACTAGGACATTACACCAATAAATGTCCACGGCGGTCGGGAAAACGATCACGTCTAGTAACCATAGGGGGAGGTTCACTAGACACAGCGGCACTTTCCTCCAAACTGTCCTTTAAAGGGACAATCCTGTTTGACTCATCCACTCTAACAGTCGAGCTTTGTGTGGATTCAGGAGCAGAGGGAAATTTCATGTCCTCTGCTTTTACTCTGCGCCACGCTGTACCACTTGTTATGCTCTTCAAACCTGCAACTGTTAGAGTTGTGAATGGGGAATGGGTCGACACGTCCACAGCAAATCACACACCAGACTGTTCCATTCTCGTTGTTCATGTCCCCTTCCCACCAGGAGATTATTTTCCTTCTTGTCCTTCCCGAGGGAATGGATGAGATTTTACTGGGAATACCCTGGCTCCTTTTCCACTCCCCACATATTGAGTGGTCCTCAGGGAGAATATTGGGTTGGAATGAGTCTTGTATGGGCAGGTGTGTGAGTGAGTGTGTACAGGTTTCTACTACCCGCAGACCTTTCTTCTCTTCCCAAGTGCTACTGGGGTTATGCAGACGTATTCTCTAAATAGACTGCAGAGACTCTACCGCCACATCGCCCCTACGACTGTCCTATTGATCTCTTGCCTGGAGCGGAACCTCCTCGGGGAAGGGTATATCCCCTCTCTCTCCCTGAGACGGAGGCTATGTCTCAATACATTCAGTTGAATTTGGCAAGGGGGTTCATTAGGAAGTCAGTGTCTCCTGCAGGGGCAGGATTCTTCTTCGTACAGAAGAAGAACGGGGAATTATGTCCTTGCATTGATTACAGGGGTCTTAATGCCATCACCATTAAAAATAAGTACCCATTGCCCTTGATTTCTGAGCACTTTGACAGTCTAAGGGGAGCAAAGGTATTCACCAAACTAGATCTGCGGGGTGCCTACAACCTGATTTGCATCCGTGAGGGGGACGAATGGAAAACGGCTTTTAATACCAGGGATGGGCACTATGAGTATCTGGTGAAGCCCTTCGAGCTCTGTAATGCCACAGCCATTTTTCAGGACTTTGTCAACGATATCTTCCGGGATATGCTTTCCACCTCGGTCGTAGTCTATCTGGATGATATTCTCATCTTCTCTCCAGATATTGACTCCCACCGGAGAGATGTTGGCAGAGTCTTCGAACTCTTATGGGCGAATTCCCTTTATGCAAAGTTGGAGAAGTGTGTGTTTGAGCAGGAGTCTTTACCTTTCCTGGGCTATATCATCTCCGCCCAGGGATTGGCTATGGATCCTGCCAAACTACAGGCTGTGATGGACTGGCAAGAACCCCATTCTCTTAAAGCGGTGCAAGTGCTTTATGGGGTTCATAAATTACTATCGCCAGTTCATTCCCCACTTCTCAACTTTGGTAGCTCCCTTGGTATCCCTCACCAAGAAGGGAGCGAATCCCAAATTGTGGTCAGAAGAGGTCTCCAAGGCCTTCACTTCTATAAAGTCTTATTTTGCTAGCGCTCCCATCTTACATTGTCCCGATGTGGATAAGCCATTCCTAATGGAGGTGGATGCCTCATCCGTTGGTGCTGGAGCAGTCCTCTATCAAAAAGATGGTCAAGGTCGGAAGCATCCATGCTTCTTCTTCTCAAAGACCTTCACACCAGCGGAGAGAAATTACTCCATCGGGGATAGGGAGATGCTAGCAATGAAGTTGGCCTTTTCGGAGTGGAGACATCTTTTGGAAGGTGCTTGGTTTCCCTTCCAAGTCTTCACGGACCACAAAAAATTTGGTCTATTTGCGTACAGCCCAGCTGCTGAATTCTCGTCAGGCCAGATGGTCCTTGTTCTTCTCCCGGTTCCACTTCACTCTCCATTATCTCGCTGGCGAGAAGAACATTCGTGCTGACGCTCTCTCTCGCTCCCTTGTGTCAACTGAGGAGGAGGAAGAGGAGCCTTGGTTTATTGTCCCTTCAGAGAGTCCGAGAACCGTAGCCCCGGTTTCGCTAGAGTCTGTGCCTCCGGGTAATACTTTTGTTCCCATCAATTTGCGACTGGAGGTTCTCTCTTGGGCTCATTCGTCCAGAGTGGGTGGACACTTTGGGGCAAAGAGGACATCTGAGTTGCTGGCGAGAATGTACTGGTGGCCACATATGGTTCGTGACGTTGGAGACTATGTTCGGGCATGCGTCTCCTGTGCGAAAAATAAGTCTCTCTGACAACGGCCAGCTGGATTGTTATATCCTCTGCCGGTGGCAGACAGGCCCTGGGAGATGGTCGGGATGGACTTTGTGGTGGGTTTGCCGAAGTCACGTGGCTGTACCGTCATTTGGGTGATCACCGACCATTTTTCTAAAATGGTGCATTTGGTGCCGCTTCCTCGGCTACCTTCTGCACAGGCCTTGGCAGCGTTGTTTATTAAACATATCTTCTGCCTTCACGGTATGCCGGACAAAATTGTCAGTGATCGGGGTCCCCAGTTTGCATCTCGGTTCTGGAGAGAGCTTTGTCATGTTCTCAGTATTGAGTTAAATCTCTCTTCTGCCTATCATCCCGAGACGAATGGGTTGGTAGAGAGAGCCAACCAGACCTTGGTCACATATCTGTGACATTTTGTCTCTGCTAGGCAAGATGACTGGGCATCTTTGCTATCGTGGGCAGAGTTTGCTCTGAACAACGCTGTAGCCGACTCCACTGGACAGACTCCATTCCTCCTTAACTATGGTCAGCATCCGCGGGTACCTGTGCCCATGCCCGTGTCTTTCGCCGATTCCAGGGTGGCAGACTGGGCTGTGGAGGCACGGGACATTTGGGATCGCACTCAGGATGCCATTTGGGCTTCCAAGGAGAGAATGAGGTCCTCCACCGATGCACATCGGCGCCCCGCTCCGACCTTTGCTCCTGGCGACTTAGTGTGGCTCTCCGCCTGTAACATCAGGCTGCAAGTTGAGTCCACTAAGTTTGCACCTCGCTACTGGGGTCCTTTTAAGGTCCTCAAACAGGTTAATCCTGTGGTCTACCGTTTAGCCCTTCCGCATCGCCTAGGTATCACCGACACCTTTCCTGTGTCCATTTTGAAGCCCGTATACATGTCCCGGTTTTCCAAGTCATCTGCTGGGACATCGGGTTTGTCTACGGACAATTACGAGGTGAATGCCATTCTGGGGTACAAGGTGGTACGTGGCAATACATTTTATCTGGTGGACTGGAAGGGCTGTGGTCCTGAGGACAGGTCTTGGGAGCCTGCTGAGCACATTCGGGCTTCCCAGCTCATTGCTGCCTTCGAGCGTAGCGAGGTCCAAGGAGGGGGGGCCCTAGGAGGGGGGGTAATGTTAGGGATCGAGTTCCCGCTTCTGCACAGGGGGAATCTCAGGCCGTTTCTGCTGCGGTCTCCCATTCTTCTCCTGCCACAGTGGAATCTGCTCAGCGGAGACGTCGGTCCTTGCGTCTGGCTCAGTCTCACTCTGTGCTTAGGCTTGCTGTTGTTTTTCCAGCTTTTGCCATTAAAGCCAGTGCTGGGCAGCAGCGAGCGGACGCTTTTGGGACTAAGTCCTGCTTTTTCCCTTGAAAAGCATGCCCAGGGTAAGATCTCCCGTTGGAGATCGAGGGTCACATGCTCAGATGCTGCAGTGGCTCCCATTGGTCCTCCTGGAAGGTCCTGAAAGGGCTAACTTCTGTGGCAGCTGCCCATTGATCCTTTATTGGAAGGTCCTGAACGTACTGCAGCTATATAAGCTTCGCATGACCGCACGGCCATGCACTACTGTACATTTGTATACGTGTTTGTTGTGAGTGCAAGTTGTTCATTAAATACCCCTACCCTATTGTATGACTGTTCGCGTAAGGAGTATGGCTGCTACCTAGCGCCCGACTAATCACTCAACGTGTTACACACGGATCAGCGTCTATTGCTGTGACCACCAATGCGGCGCCACACGCCAGTAGTGCGCTTCCTAACTAACGTCCAGGTACTTAGTGGTGTCTGCCAGCACGGCACAGTTCGCACTTCGGTGCTCTTACTATGCCTAACACACCCAGTTGCGGTGTGGTGCGCAAGTAGTCTGTACGGACTTCAACCCTGAGTCTTGGGATTGAGTTCGCTGACTCCTTGCTTGCACTCATTAGTGCGGTATTGCGGACCTGTGGCTTTACAGGGTTCACTTCCACCGCCATATAGCGCTGCCATTTACTATCAGCAGGTTTTTCACCTGCACGGTGGACCCCGGACTGCGAATGCACCAATATTATTTCATCTTATACTTGGTGCGTTCCGCCAGTCCTAACACATATATACATGGGTGCCCGAGCTCTGTTCTACCTAGGCACTGCATCTACTCTTATGGGCATACTTATCGGTGTGCCTACACTGCTCATAGGGCACCGTTTAGTACCCTTCATACCATACTGCCACACTGTTATTGACATTTTTCCCAGGCGCCGTGCATCAATATATATATACAGTGCCTACAAGTAGTATTCAACCCCCTGCAGATTTAGCAGGTTTACACATTTGGAATTAACTTGGCATTGTGACATTTGGACTGTAGATCAGCCTGGAAGTGTGAAATGCACTGCAGCAAAAAAGAATGTTATTTCTTTGTTTATTTTTTTTTTAAATTGGGATAAGTTTTTTCAGAGGGTCATTTATTATTTAACCCCTCAACCCACCAGAATTCTGTTTGGTTCCCCTAAAGTATTAAGAAGTAGTTCAGGCACAAAGAACAATGAGCTTCACATGTTTGGATTAATTATCTCTTTTTCCAGCCTTTTCTGACTATTTAAGACCCTCCCCAAACTTGTGAACAGCACTCAAACATGGTCAACATGGGAAAGACAAAGGAGCATTCCAAGGCCATCAGAGACAAGATCGTGGAGGGTCACAAGGCTGGCAAGGGGTACAAAACCCTTTCCAAGGAGTTGGGCCTACCTGTCTCCACTGTTGGGAGCATCATCCGGAAGTGGAAGGCTTATGGAAGTACTGTTAGCCTACCACGGCCTGGACAGCCTTTGAAAGTTTCCTCCCGTGCCGAGGCCTGGCTTGTCCGAAGAGTCAAGGCTAGCCCAAGGACAACAAGGAAGAAGCTCCGGGAAGATCTCATGGCAGTGGGGACATTGGTTTCAGTCAATACCAAAAGTAACGTACTCCACCACAATGGTCTCCGTTCCAGATGAGCCCGTAAGGTACCTTTACTTTCAAAGCATCATGTCAAGGCTCGTCCACAGTTTGCTCATGATCACTTGGAGGACTCTGAGACTGACTGGTTCAAGTTTCTCTGGTCTGATGAGACCAAGATCGAGATCTTTGGTGCCAACCACACACGTGACGTTTGGAAACTGGATGGCACTGCATACGACCCCAAGAATACCATCCCTAAAGTCAAGCATGGTGGTGGCAGCATCATGCTGTGGGGCTGTTTCTCAGCCAAGGGGCCTGGCCATCTGGTCCGCATCCATGGGAAGATGGATAGCACGGCCTACCTGGAGATTTTGCCAAGAACCTCCGCTCCTCCATCAAGGATCTTAAGATGGGTCGTCATTTCATCTTCCAACAAGACAACGACCCAAAGCACACAGCCAAGAAAACCAAGGCCTGGTTCAAGAGGCAAAAAATCAAGGTGTTGCAGTGGCCTAGTCAGTCTCCTGACATTAACCCAATTGAAAACTTGTGGAAGGGGCTCAAGATTAAAGTCCACATGAGACACCCAAAGAACCTAGATAACTTGGAGAAGATCTGCATGGAGGAGTGGGCCAAGATAACTCCAGAGACCTGTGCCGGCCTGATCAGGTCTTATAAAAGACGATTATTAGCTGTAATTGCAAACAAAGGTTATTCCACAAAATATTAAACCTAGGCGTTGAATAATAATTGACCCACACTTTTATGTTTAAAATTTATAAAAATTTAACTGAGCCACAAAACTTTTTGGTTTATAAGATTTATGCATCTGTTAATAAATCCTGCTCTTGTTTGAAGTTTGAAGGCTCTAACTTATTTGCATCTTATTAAACCTGCTAAATCTGCAGGGGATTGAATACTACTTGTAGGCACTGTATATATATATTGTTTCTACTTTTTTGTGGATGCCTTGCATTACGGTGTCCTGGGCTCTCGGTTTCCACTCTATCTTTTTTGCATATGTGCATGGCACTCCTGCGCTTCATGTGGCTTCCATTTGGCTCTCATACCCATGCGTGGCTTTCTCGGCCGACGCTCCTTTCTCAGTGCATGCGCGCGCTGGACTCCTGGGTCTCATGTGGCGCAGGCGCCTTTTATTGGGTCCTTGTGCCCATGCGCGGCTTTCCTTCTTCGGCGGTATGGGCCTCTTCCGGTTAGCGTGTACTCACCCACACCGGTCTCTTATGAGCTATCATGCTCTTGGTATTTATGGCTGTTTAACGCCTCTGCTGACACCTTCCCTGACGAAGCCTGGTCGTGGGGCATCGCTCTTTCACCAGGTTGTATTCCTATGGGGGGTTTCCTCCACTGACATTCATGAGACCTAGTAGTATTATTATGTACAGGTTACCCTTAAACCTGTAAGTTGGTTAGTTAGCTCTATATCACTTTGGAAAAATTGCCTATGACACCTTCTCTTTGCGTATGGATGTTTTCTGTGTGCATATATGGGCTATTCACGATATTGTCCAATTAGGAATACTGCACACTGCCTCATGAGCCACTAGGTTTAATTTGGGTTACAATACTATACTAAGTTATGGTCTCTACTACCTGAGTGTTTGATGGTGTTTGTATTTTTAATTATGTTTTAATTGTCTGTGGTGTTTTTGATGTGTTAATAAAATCAGCCTGTTATTTTTACATTTGTTTCCTATTATTGGATGGTGTGCAATTCTCTTTGCAGTAATGCTTTTCTCTTTATCACAAAATATTGAGTAGACCAAGGTTAGCAGACAAAACAATGCAATGTATGCCTGCAAAATCGAGGATTTTGACACTATAGATACACCAGGCATCTGATGGAGGTAACAGACTGTTTAAATATGTGGCCTATAAAAAAAAAAAATTAAACCACTAAATACTAAGTAGACCAATGCTATCAGAAAAAAATACAATGTATATCTGCAAAGCGAGGATTTTGACACCACAGATACAACGGGCGTCTGATGGAGATAACAGACTGGTTAAATAAGTGGCCTTGTAATGAGTGATTCATTACTTAAATTTAAGAGGGGACTGGATACATTTCTGGAAAAGTATAATGTTACAGGGTATATACACTAGATTCCTTGATAGGGCGTTGATCCAGGGAACTAGTCTGATTGCCGTATGTGGAGTCGGGAAGGAATTTTTTTTCCCCAAGATGGAGCTTACTCTTTGCCACATGGGTTTTTTTTGCCTTCCTCTGGATCAACATGTTAGGGCATGTTAGGTTAGGTTATGGGTTGAACTAGATGGACTTATAGTCTTCCTTCAACTTTAATAACTATGTAACTATGTACCTGGTAGCCACATTAAGGTCTCTCTCGTATACCAGGTTCTACACTTGAATTGGCCAATTTATGCGCGAAACACTCTTATTTTTTCCTATTTCTAGTGCAGTAATGCAGTTCAATTTTCATGTTTCATGTTTGCATGTTTTAGCGTCGCAGTGTGCTGCCTTATTTATTTGACTGTATAAGAGTTGGTGACTCTAGGTTCAGCACCTGTTCACACTTAGTCTATGTTTGGATGTGATGGTCAGTTTTTTTAAATTTGACGGGGATAACAGACTGTTTGAATATGTGGTATTTAAAAAAAAAAAATTTAAACCACTAAATATTGAGTAGACAAAGGTTAGCAGAAAAAACAATGCAATGCATGCCTGCAAAGCGAGGATTTTGACACAATAGATACACCAGGCATCTGATGGAGGTAACAGACTGTTTAAATATGTGGCTTTTTAAAAAAAAAAATTAAACCACAAAATAATGAGTAGACCAAGGCTCGCAGACAAAGCAATGCAATGTGTGCCTGCAAAGTGAGGATTTTGACACCACAGATGCATCGGGCGTCTGACGGAGATAAGAGACTGTTTAAATATGTGGCCTTTTTTTAAATTTCTTAAACCACTAAATACTGAGTAGACCAAGGCTAGCAGACAAAAAAAATACAATCTATGCCTGCAAAGTGAGGATTTTGACACCACAGAAACACTGAGCGTCTAACAGATAACAGACTGTTTTAATATGTGGCCTTTAAAAAAAAAAAATTTAAACCACAAAATAATGAGAAGACCAAGGCTAGCAGACAAAACAATGCAATGTAAGCCTGCAAAGTGAGGATTTTTACACCACAGATACACCAGGCGACAGACGGAGATAACATACTGATCAAAATGTGGCCTTGATTTTTTTGGGCCCTCCAAAATTGTGTCAATAAGTAGGCTATGACACTAAAAAAAATTGGAGTACTAAAATTTTAAAATATTTAGTGCAATGATATGCGATGTGTGGCATACACATCACAGTGATAAATATAAGAACTGTAGCTACATGTTTTGGGGCCAGCTACAGATTTTTGGGGCAGCAAAATGGTGTCCAAAAAGGTTGTAAGACACTCCAAAAATAATATACCGGTAGTACCAAAAAAAGGCCAGATTTTTCTGCGCACTCACATCTGATGCCTGTGACAAAAAAAAACATTTATATTGTTAGATTTTCACGCTCTTGTATTGCAATGACCTAGCTATAGTCTGCAGCGTAACCAAGCAAATAAATGTAGAAAAAAGGGGGCTATAGATTGCTTTCTAATAAAATTAGCAGGTATAAGCTGCAAAAAAATAAAAAATAAATTACCACGAATACCTACAGCTACATTTATATAAAATTCGCAGCAGCAGATAGTAATGGAGCTTTTTGAGGTATGCAGTGAGATCTATATAATCACACACAGTGCCTGCAGGCCTTGCACTGATGTGGATATGTGCACATAGACTCCCCTGCCTACCTAACGCTGAATCTATGTACCCCCGAATTAGCCATAAAAAAGACCGGTGGTTTATCAGGATTTGTGCTAGACCTGATGACGCTGTGTGGCAAGCCAGTCATTGTAAAGGTACCTTCACACATAACGATATCATTAACGATATTGTTGCTTTTTGTGACGTAGCAACGATATCGTTAACTAAATCGTTATGCGTGACAGCGGCCAATGATCAGGCCCCTGCTGGGAGATCGTTGGTCGCTGGGGAAAGTCCAGGACTTTATTTCGTCGCTGGATCTCCCGCTGACATCGCTGGATCGGCGTGTGTGACGCCGATTCAGCGATGTCTTCACTGGTAACCAGGGTAAACATCGGGTTACTAAGCGCAGGGCCACGCTTAGTAACCCGATGTTTACCCTGGTTACCTTTGTAAAAGTAAAAAAAAAAACACTACATACTTACATTCCTGTCATGTTACTCAGCATCAGCTTCCCTGCATCCCCCAGTATCAGCGCTGGCCGGCCGTAAAGCAAAGCACAGCGGTGACGTCACCACTCTGCTTTCCGGCCAGCGCTCTTACACAGTGCAGGGAAGCTGAGGCCGGGGGACGCGACAGGAATGTAAGTATTTAGTGCTTTTTTTTTTACTTTTACAATGGTAACCAATGTAAACATCGGGTTACTAAGCGCGGCCCTGCGCTTAGTAACCCGATGTTTACCCTGGTTACCCGGGGACTTCGGGATCGTTGGTCGCTGGAGAGCTGTCTGTGTGACAGCTCTCCAGTGACCAAACAGCGACACTGCAGCGATTGGCATCGTTGTCTAGATCACTGCAGCGTTGCTTAATGTGACGGTACCTTTATACCACAACAAAGATGGCTGCGGTTACAGTGCATGTCAGACAATACCTGCATGCTGATTAGCGCTCTAAAAAGCACGAAAATTAAAGGGAGACCAGAGCTCCCGCCGAATAATCCCGGAAATACTCGGTACTCGCCGAATACACCGAGCATAGTGATACTTGGGCGAGTACCGAGTAGTGGCAAGCACGTTCGCTCATCACTAGTGATAGCATATCACTTTCTTCTTACCACACTGAACCATGCTCTACTCCTAAAGAAGTATCTCCTCTCACATCTACAGACCTTGCTTTTGCTATGTTTAGTGCCTTATCTCACAATTTTTAAACTGTGTGGGAAAATCTCTCACAAGTTCTATTGAAATTTCACATTTTAAAGCTATAGATTGGAAGCTGATCCTGTAAAATCACAACAAGAGCAGCAAACAACACAGAACAAAGACCAAAATACATTTATTGCACAGGAAATTCTCAAAATACAAAATCCAGTCTTATTTAACAATCATCATTTATCTAAAGAGCCTCAGTTAAATACTTCAACCACAGACATAAAAAACAACGACAAAATGATGCAATCCAGCACTGACTAGACACTTAACAATCAAGATATTGGCACCAACTTCACACTCTTTTTTGCATACATTTATACAAAACACTACATAGTTTGATGACAGCTTAGAACAGCTTAGAACAAAAGAATGTAAATGTCTACCATTATCCAGTTTTGTGCACAAAAGACATCACATTACACTAAAATACTTTCTCTCTAAGAATTCATTATTCAGTTCAAACCAAATATTACTGCAAATCATTGCCTGGTAACATTCTTTAGATACAAAAAAATAAAGTGTTTGATGATATAACACAAATGTGTTACTTTTCTCGTTATACATAAAAATCTTTAAAGAAAATGTGTTGGAATGATCCCCCTCAACTATTATATGATCTTGTCGCTCCTTGATGAATGATGTCATCCATCCCTATACTGGTGTAATTTGTTGCTTCCTCACTGAAAAATTGAAGTTTTAATACATTTAGATTGTGAGCCCCATCGGGGACAGCTATGATAATGTGTGCAAACTGTAAATCGCTGCGGAATATGTTAGCGCTATATAAAAATAAAAGATTATTATATGCAAATACAGCTTAAAGGGAACCTGTCACCCCCAGGCGTTTGTAACTAGAAGAGCCATCTTGTGCAGCACTAATGCTGCATTCTGACTAAGTGGCTCTTTTAGTTATTGTTCATTGCACTGCAGAAATAATCGCTTTTGAATTTGGTCCCTCATACCTGTGAAATCGCCAGGGAGGCAGGTCTTTCCCCCCTCATCTAAATGCCTCTCAGCTGTCACTCTGCGGGAAGGGCGCCACCTCCTCGGCGTTATTCAGTTGTCCAGGTGCCTGCGTGGTCATATTCTGCCTTGGGCATGCGCAGTTCGCACTGCCCAACAACTGACATCACTTGATGTCTTGTTTACTGCGCCTGCGTGCACGCTCGGCCCAAGATCCCACGGGTGCAATTGAGGCCCTTTAAAGAAATGATCGTTCCATGACCAAATCAATGTAATACACAGCTGTAATATAACTGGAATGAAGACTTAAGGGATCTGGATACCATACATTATGCCACCACACACCATTATCCTAGAAGTATGACCGGCATTAAGTTTTCACGCAAAGGCCTCTTCATGGTGTTGCCCAGGTAGTCTCCAGACCAATCTCAGCTTATAATTGCATTCAAGGCAAAAGCAAGACGCATCTTTTAAAATGTTTCATCTCCATTCCAGCCCTCCATTTCAGTCTCACTGCTTGAGTCCAGCCTCCAAAGCCATCTTGTACTGCACCATATTGCTTTTGAGAATATTGGCATGAGGTCAATGCAACACCCGCAGCTGGACATCTAGCTCAAAGGCCAATGTTATGCAAATACTTTCTGATGGTCTTTATAAACACTGTCAGATGCCTTAGGCTTGGTATGTAATGGTATGCCAAATTCACTTTCAGTATAGAATTGATCAATCATGGAACCAGTAGTATGGACACTTTTCCAAATTGTCCTTGGAGCTATTTCTCAACACAAAAATACCAGGCCTCATGTCACTAAAGCTACACTGATCAGCATGCATGGTTTAAATATGTTACCATGGCACATAATTGGAGGTCATTGGTCGGCAATTGCAAAGAGAACTGTCAGGGCCGGATCTTGATGATTTGTGTGCCCAAGTGCTTTCAATGTGGTCCAACTTTCCTTAGACAACTACCAATAACCTTGGTAAGTGCATTCATCCTTGCATACTTATACTCGATACTGAATAAATGGAGATGTTTTGAAAATGTTGTTTACATGTTTTCTACATTTGCATATAATTCGCAAGACTGATAGAAGAAAAAAATTAGAACATAACGTCCAAAGAATCATGTAATATGTTTTTATTACAAAAATTGTGCTCATGTAAACAATTTTGTTTTTACATATCATCAAAATTTACAAATAGTACAAGAGACATATAAAGATTTGAGATCAAGTGGATGGTGACATGTACAACCCTAATACATCAGGTAATTATATAATAAAGTGCATAGAGCAGGTTTAGATCTGAGGGATCTACTGGAGTACGGTAAATATTAATATAACATAAGGGTAATGTGTAAAGTAATCACTGCCCCAAACATATATATATACATCCCATGCCCTCCAGGTTCTTACCCATTGTCTGATGTTTAGGGTGCCACGATGCACAGCCCCAATGGGCATTTCACGTTGGCTTCCTCAGGGAGCTATCAAATTCACAAGTCTATCCATCCATTGATTTCCATAATTCCATTATTTTTCCTTCTTGGTATTGCAATTTCAGTATTGAGGACTGTATTTCAGCAATTTCACTGCCGAGAAATGCTATAATTATGTGATGTCAAAATGTAGGGATAATTAACAAATCCATGTTCCAACAAAAAGAAAATGCATTCATTTGTGTCCCAAGTTTGCACGGGGAATGAACTCAATGATTTTAAAGGTTGAGGATTGTAATGGACTTAGTGAGGTTATTATTTGGCATTTCTCTCTATCTTAATATTCCACAAATGAGATCTTAAATGACTTATTTATGTACAGTACCATACATTTTCAGAGCACATTAATCCTTTATCACTTCTATTTTTATCCAAAGGTTGGATCCAGCATGTCTTGGAACATTTTTGTATAAAAATGACTGTAATACAGCGCAACATGCTTTATTTTCTTGATTTAAAGCTGAGACATTGAGAAAAGCCTTCTTTGGTAATGTAGCAATGTGATTGGCCTCTCTTAAGTCGCATAACATAGGTCAAATATGCATAGTCATTCTGAGGCGATCATGGGTTAAATGTACAGACAGGTCTTGGAAAGGTATAGAAGTCTTGGAAAGCATCTTCTGGCAGTGGGTTCAAGGACTATGAGAATAAATAGCAAAATACAATTACTAAGTGAATTACTGGAAATATTCATCTGACTTAGGTAATGTATTAACGAAATACAAGGAAAAATGAAAGATATCAAAAGATACAATAAGCAAGTTAGCATACAAAATATATAAGCAGAGTAGGATAATCTTCTAGCTTTCACGATATTGGAGGAGTTTACTGTTGGGTGCATGAACTATTTAAAGAGATTTTCTCAGGACCCTATCTTCAGGAGATCATCATTCCCTTACCACTCAGCTTACCGCTTTCCAGAAAGGGTCTGTGCTTCTGACAACTGTCATGTTGGATTGGCAGCATGACTGAGCTGCTGGCCTGAATACTAACAACCAGAGGGTTAAAGTAACCCTAATTGCTATGAATGTTGGGATTCCAGCCTGCTTGTGCCATTGCTGTTGATGATTGAATTTTACCCTGCACTTTTTGGTCTCCCTTTATATACAATAGAAACTGACCCTTAATTTAAGATGTTTTAACCACCCGCTTTAATTTGGTGAGTATTCTTAAACAAATAAGACCTAAAAGCAGTTGGATAGTTAATGACTTTGCAGTAAAAAGCCGTTAAGTGGCAAACCCACATGGCTATTACCCACCAAACTGCTTTTAGCTGCAAGCAGTTTGAAGAGCACACAGATCAGCCTATTGGTGTGGTTACACCCTCAATGAGAGCCTGCTGCTCCCAACTTAAAAGGGAGCAATTAGTCTTATTACAGTGTATTTGTCAATAATTTCAGCGTACAGCTAAGAATTCCTCAGAACAATCTGAACTATCACTAGAGGTTTAGCACAGTTAAATTTACCCCTTGAAGAAATATGGCCATTTCTGAAAAGTTCCTGCAACACAAAGTTAGCAACAGTTTGATAAACTGGGAACCACTATAACACTTAACCCCTTAGTGACAGAGCCAATTTGGTACTTAATGACCGAGCCAATTTTTGCAATTCTGACCACTGTCACTTTATGAGGTTATAACTCTGGAACGCTTCAACGGATCCCGCTGATTCTGAGATTGTTTTTTCGTGACATATTGTACTTCCTTGATAGTGGTAACATTTCTTCGATATTACTTGCGATTATTTATGAAAAAAACGGAAATATGGCGAAAATTTTTAAAATTTTGCAATTTGCAAACTTTGTATTTTTATGCCCTTAAATCAGAGAGATATGTCATGAAAAATAGTTAATAAATAACATTTCCCACATGTCTACTTCACATCAGCACAATTTTGGAAACAAATTTTTTTTTGTTAGGGAGTTATAAGGGTTAAAAGTTGACCAGCAATTTCTCATTTTTACAACACCATTTTTTTTAGGGACCACATCACATTTGAAGTCATTTTGAGGGGTCTATATGATAGAAAATAATGAAGTGTGACACCATTCTAAAAACTACACCCCTCAAAGTTCTCAAAACCACATTCAAGAAGTTTATTAACCCTTTACGTGCTTCACAGGAACTGAAACAATGTGGAAGGAAAAAATGAACATTTAACTTTTTTTTGCAAACATCTTAATTCAGAACCATTTTTTTTATTTTCACAAGTGTAAAAACAGAAATGTAACCATAAATTTTGTTATGCAATTTTTCCTGAATACGCCAATACCCCATATGTGGGGGTAAACCACTTTTTGGGCGCACCGCAGAACTTAGAAGTGAAGGAGCGCCGTTTGACTTTTTCAATGCAGAATTGGCTGGAATTGAGATTGGACGCCATGTCGCGTTTGGAGAGCCCCTGATGTGCCTTAACAGTGGAAACCCCCCACAAGTGACACCATTTTGGAAACTAGACCTCTTAAGGAACTTATCGAGATGTGTGGTGAGCACTTTGAACCCCCATGTGCTTCACAGAAGTTTATAATGTAGAGCCGTGAAAAAAAAAAATCGCATTTTTTCTACAAAAATTATCTTTTTGCCCACAAATTTTTATTTTCACAAGGGTAACAGGAGAAATTAGACCACTAAAGTTGTTGTGCAATTTCTCCTGAGTACGTCGATACCCAATATGTGGGGGTAAACCACTGTTTGGGCGCACCGCAGAGCTTGGAAGAGAAGGAGTGCCGTTTTACTTTTTCAATGTAGAATTGGCTGGAATTGAGATTGGACGCCATGTCGCGTTTGGAGAGCCCCTGATGTGCCTAAACAGTAGAAATCCCCCACAATTGACCCCATTTTGGAAACTAGACCCCCCATGGAACTTATCTAGATGTGTGGTGAGAACTTTGAATGCCCAAGTGCTTCACAGAAGTTTATAATGCAGAGTCGTGAAAATAAAAAATATTTTTTTTTCCACAAAAAAGATTTTTTAGCCCCCAAGTTTTTATTTTCACAAGGGTAACAAGAGAAATTGGACCCTAAAAGCAGTTGTCCAATTTGTCCTGAGTATGCTGGTACCCCATATGTGGGGGTAAACCACTGTTTGGGCACACGGCAGAGCTTGGAAGGAAGGAGCGCCGTTTTGGAATGCAGACTTTGATAGAATGGTCTGCGGGCATTATGTTGCGTTTGCAGAGCCCCTGATGTACCTAACCAGTAGAAACCCTGCACAAGTGACCCCATTTTGGAAACTAGACCCCCCCAAGGAACTTATCTAGCTGTGTGGTGAGAACTTTGAATGCCCAAGTGCTTCACAGAAGTTTAGAATGCAGAGTCGTGAAAATAAAAAATATTATTTTTTTCCACAAAAAAGATATTGTAGCCCCCAAGTTTTTATCTTCACAAGGGTAACAGGAGAAATTGGACTGCCATAGTTGTTGTCCAATTTATCCCGAGTACGGTGATGCACCATATGTGGGGGTAAACCACTGTTTGGGCGCACGGCAGAGCTCGGAAGGGAAGGAGCTCCTTTTTGGAATGCAGACTTTGATAGAATGGTCTGTGGGCATTATGTTGCGATTGCAGAGCCCCTGATGTACCTAAACTGTAGTAACCCCCCACAAGTGACCCCATTTTGGAAACTACACCCCCCAAGGAACTTATCTAGATGTGTGGTGAGAACTTTGAATGCCCAAGTGCTTCACAGAAGTTTAGAATGCAGAGTCGTGAAAATAAAAAATATTTTTTTTTCACAAAGAAGATATTGTAGCCCCTAAGTTTTTATTTTCACAAGGGTAACAGGAGAAATTGGACCACTAAAGTTGTTGTCCAATTTATCCTGAGTATGCTGATGCCCCATATGTGGGGGTAAACCACTGTTTGGGCGCACGGCAGAGCTCGGAAGGGAAGGAGCGCCGTTATGGAATGCAGACTTAGATAGAATGGTCTGTGGGCGTTATGTTGCGTTTGCAGAGTCCCTGATGTACCTAAACAGTAGTAACCCCCCACAAGTGACCCCGTTTTGGAAACTAGACCCCCCAAGGAACTTATATAGATGTGTGGTGAGAACTTTGAATGCCCAAGTGCTTCACAGAAGTTTATAATGCAGAGTCATAAAAAAAAAATATATATATTTTTTTCCACAAAAAGGATTTTGTAGCCCCCAAGTTTTTATTTTCACAAGGGTAACAAGAGAAATTGGACCCCAGAAGTTGTTGTCCAATTTATCCCGAGTATGCTGATGCCCCATATGTGGGGGTAACCCACTGTTTGGGCGCACGGCAGAGCTCAGAAGGGAGGGAGCACCATTTGACTTTTTGAGCGCAAAATTGGCTATCGTGTTTGGAGACCCCCTGATGTACCTAAACAGTGGAAACCCCCCAATTCTAGCTCCAACCCTAACCCCAACACACCCCTAACCCTAATCCCAACCTGATCCATAATCCTAATCACTAACCCTAACCATAATCACAACCCTTACCCCAAAACAACCCTAATGTCAACCCTGAAGAACCTGAGAACCTGAAGACCCACCTCTTCCGACAAGCCTACAACCTGCAGTAACCACCGATTGACCAAACCGCTGCACGGCCAGCTCTACCCTCACCTACTGTATCCTCACCCATCCCTTGTAGATTGTGAGCCCTCGCGGGCAGGGTCCTCTCTCCTCCTGTACCAGTTGTGACTTGTATTTTTCAAGATTATTGTACTTGTTTTATTATGTATACCCCTCCTCACATGTAAAGCGCCATGGAATAAATGGCGCTATAATAATAAATAATAATAATAATAATAACCCTAACCATAACCCTAATCAAAACCCTAAATCCAACACACCCCTAATCCTAATCTCAACCCTAATCCCAAACCTAACCCTAATCCCAAGCGTAACCCTAATGCCAACCCTAACCCTAATACCAACCCTAATCCAAACCCTAACCCTAATCCCAACTCTAACCCTAACTTTAGCCCCAAACCTAGCCCTAACTTTAGCCCCAACCCTAACCCTAGCCCTAAGGCTACTTTCACACTTGCGCTGTTTGGCATCCGTCACAATCCGTCGTTTTGGACAAGAAACGGATCCTGCAAATGTGCCCGCAGGATGCGTTTTTTGTCCATAGACTTGTATTGCCGACGGATCGTGACGGATGGCCACACGTCGCGTCCATCGTGCACTGGATCAGTGTTTTGGCGGACTGTCAGCACAAAAAAACGTTCAATGTAACGTTTTTTTGTACGTCGCATCCGCCATTTCTGACCGCGCATGCGTGGCCGTAACTCCGCCCCCTCCTCCCCAGGACATAGATTGGGCAGCGGATGCGTTGAAAAACTTCATCCGCTGCCCACGTTGTGCACAATTTTCACAACGTGCGTCGGTATGTCGGGCCGATGCATTGCGACGGCCCCGTACCGATGTAAGTGTGAAAGAAGCCTAACCCTAAATTTAGCGCCAACCCTAACTCTAAATTTAGCCCCAACCCTAACCCTAAATTTAGCCCTAACCCTAACCCTAATCCTACCCCTAACCCTACCCCTAACCCTAGCCCTAACCCTAGCCCTAACCCTAGCCCTAACCCTACCCCTAGCCCTAACCCTACCCCTAACCCTAGCCCTAACCCTACCCCTAGCCCTACCCCTAGCCCTACTCCTAACCCTACCCCTAACCCTACCCCTAACCCTACCCCTACCCCTAACCCCAACCCTACCCCTAACCCTACCCCTACCCCTAGCCCCAACCCTACCCCTAACCCTACCCCTAACCCTAACCCTACCCCTAACCCTAACCCTAACCCTACCCCTAACCCTACCCCTAACCCTACCCCTAACCCTAACCCTACCCCTAACCCTACCCCTAGCCCTAACCCTAACCCTACCCCTAACCCTAACCCTAGTTTTAGTCCCAACTGCTCTTCTCCTGCCGGCCGGCAGATGGAGACAGATGGCGGGCGCACTGCGCATGCGCCCGCCATTTTATTTTGCCGGCGGCCAGGAGGAGCAGCAGGAGGACCCAGGGACACAGGTGAGTATGGCAGGGTCCCCGAATCCCCCTATTTCTCTGTCCTCTGATGTGCGATCACATCAGAGGACAGAGAATTACACTTTGACTTTTTTTTTTTTTTTTGCGGTCGCCGGTAAACAGTTAATTACCGGCGATCGCAAAACAGGGGTCGGTAAAACCGACCCCGATCGTGCTCTTTGGGGTCTCGGCTACCCCCGGCAGCCGAGACCCCAAAGATTCTCGCGGGGCCGGCCGGCGGGCGCACTGCGCATGCGCCCGCCATTTTGAAGATGGCGGCGCCCACCGGGAGACACGAGGAGCATCGGGGGAGATAGGTGAGTATTGGGCGGCTACCTGGGACCCCTTTTCTCTGTCCTCTGATGTGCGATCACATCGGAGGACAGAGAAATTAAAAAGAGATCGCGTTTTTTTTTTCTTTTTGCGATCGCCGGTAAACGGTTAATTACCGGCGATCGCAAATGCGGGGTGGGTTAAAAACCCCCCCGCATCATGTTCTCTGGGGTCTCGGCTACCCTTGGCAGCCGAGACCCCAGAGAAAATCCGACTCTGGGGGGCGCTATTCACTTTTTCCACAGCGCCGTTAATTAACGGCGCTGTGGTTTAAGTACCCTTAGCGGCCGCCGTTAAAAGGCGTATCGGCGGTCGCTAAGGGGTTAAATGTAATAAAAATATTTATATTTGGAAATATAGAGATAGGAACTAAATAGGACACTGAATTTAGCTGTATATGGATTTGAAACTGCCAGTTATGATTGCAATGTCAAGCATACTATCAAAGTGAAAGTCAAAACCAAAATGGTACAACTAGCTGAGGTCTAATCAGCCCCCTAAGACTGAGTTTCATTTCAGCCCATCTACTGACCATGTGAAGGACTGACTGCACATAGACAGCTGACAAAATTCTCGACAAATATTTTACCACGTGGTCTATGTGAAAAATAGTCTCAGCATGTATAGAGATCACATGGGTTAAAATGTTGCACTGCAACCCTAGGCACCAGTGAAACAGGTTAGTTAGATGTGTGTGTTACGGTTTGACTCCGGTATCCCTCATTCAGGCCACATACTGTATGATAGTATAGGAACCTGTTGTGAATTCTGTGGCTGAATTCACTCCTGTGGTCACAAGTGGTACTGCAGCTTCTGAGCTTCCTCCCTCAGGTGTTGTGGTGAGCTCGTTAACTGCTTCATTACTTAACTCCGCCTGATTCTGCTATCCTTGCTCCTTGTCAATGTTTCAGTGTTGGATCTGAGCTTCTCCTGATTGTTCCTGTGACCTGCTGCTCTGTATAGCTAAGTGCTTTTTGCTTTTTGTTGCTTTTTTTCTGTCCAGCTTGTCTTTTGTTTTGCTGGAAGCTCTGAGACGCAAAGGGTGTACCGCCGTGCCGTTAGTTCGGCACGGTGGGTTTTTTTGCCCCCTTTGCGTGGTTTTGCTTTAGGGTTTTTTGTAGACTGCAAAGTTCGCTTTACTGTCCTCGCTCTGTCCTAGAATATCGGGCCCCACTTTGCTGAATCTATTTCATCCCTACGTTTTGTCTTTTCATCTTACTCACAGTCATTATATGTGGGGGGCTGCCTTTTCCTTTGGGGAATTTCTCTGGGGCAAGTCAGGCCTATTTTTCTATCTTCAGGCTAGCTAGTTTCTTAGGCTGTGCCGAGTTGCCTAGGTAGTTGTTAGGCGCAATCCACAGCCGCTTTTAGTTGTGTTTAGGATAGGATCAGGTGTGCAGTCTACAGAGTTTCCACGTCTCAGAGCTCGTTCTTGTATTTTTGGGTATTTGTCAGATCACTGTGTGCGCTCTGATCGCTAAGCACACTGTGTTTCTGGATTGCCTTCATAACACCTGTCATTAGCAAACATAACAGTACAAGGAGCCTAACTAATGATTCTCAATAGAGGGAAAGAAAAAGTTCTGACATCATTTTTTTTTTTTTTTTCTGCTCTGTGTTCACTTTTTTTTTTTCCCCTAGACATTTGGGTGATTCTGGACACAGGTGTGGACATGGATATTCAGGGTCTGTGCTCTTCAATGGATAATCTCGTTATAAATGTACAAAAAATTCAAGATACTATTGATCAGAAATCTATGTTAGAACCAAGAATTCCTATTCCTGATTTGTTTTTTGGAGATAGAACTAAGTTTCTAAGTTTCAAAAATAATTGTAAGCTATTTCTGGCCTTGAAACCTCATTCTTCTGGTAATCCTATTCAACAGGTTTTGATTATTATTTCTTTTTTGCGCGGCGACCCTCAAGACTGGGCATTTTCTCTTGCGCCAGGAGACCCTGCATTGAGTAGTGTCGATGCGTTTTTCCTGGCGCTCGGATTGCTGTACGATGAGCCTAATTCAGTGGATCAGGCTGAGAAAAATTTGCTGGCTTTGTGCCAGGGTCAGGATGATATAGAAGTATATTGTCAGAAATTTAGGAAATGGTCAGTACTCACTCAGTGGAATGAATCTGCGCTGGCAGCTTTGTTCAGAAAGGGTCTCTCTGAGGCTCTTAAGGATGTCATGGTGGGATTTCCTATGCCTGCTGGTTTGAATGAGTCTTTGTCTTTGGCCATTCAGATCGGTCGACGCTTGCGCGAGCGTAAATCTGTGCACCATTTGGCGGTACTGCCTGAGGTTAAACCTGAGCCTATGCAGTGCGATAGGACTATGACTAGAGTTGAACGGCAGGAATACAGACGTCTGAATGGTCTGTGTTTCTACTGTGGTGATTCCACTCATGCTATTTCTGATTGTCCTAAGCGCACTAAGCGGTCCGCTAGGTCTGCCGTCATTGGTACTGTACAGTCCAAATTCCTTCTGTCCATTACCTTGATATGCTCTTTGTCGTCGTTTTCTGTCATGGCGTTTGTGGATTCGGGCACTGCCCTGAATCTGATGGATTTGGATTATGCTAAACGTTGTGGGTTTTTCTTGGAGCCTTTGCGGTGTCCTATTCCATTGAGAGGAATTGATGCTACACCTTTGGCCAAGAATAAACCTCAATACTGGGCCCAGCTGACCATGTGCATGGCTCCTGCACATCAGGAAGTTATTCGCTTTCTGGTGTTGCATAATCTGCATGATGTGGTCGTGTTGGGGTTGCCATGGCTACAAACCCATAATCCAGTATTGGATTGGAATTCCATGTCGGTATCCAGCTGGGGTTGTCAGGGGGTACTAGGTGATGTTCCATTTTTGTCGATTTCGTCATCCACCCCTTCTGAGGTCCCAGAGTTCTTGTCTGATTATCAGGATGTATTTGAAGAGCCCAAGTCCGATGCTCTACCTCCGCATAGGGATTGTGATTGTGCTATCAATTTGATTCCTGGTAGTAAATTCCCTAAAGGTCGATTATTTAATTTATCCGTGCCCGAACACGCCGCTATGCGCAGTTATGTGAAGGAATCCCTGGAGAAGGGACATATTCGCCCATCGTCATCACCACTGGGAGCAGGGTTCTTCTTTGTAGCCAAGAAGGATGGTTCGCTGAGACCGTGTATTGATTACCGCCTTCTTAATAAGATCACTGTTAAATTTCAGTATCCCTTGCCATTGTTATCTGACTTGTTTGCTCGGATTAAGGGGGCTAGTTGGTTCACTAAGATAGATCTTCGTGGTGCGTATAATCTGGTGAGAATCAGGCAAGGAGATGAATGGAAAACTGCATTCAATACGCCCGAGGGTCATTTTGAGTATCTAGTGATGCCGTTCGGACTTGCCAATGCTCCATCTGTGTTTCAGTCTTTTATGCATGACATCTTCCGTGAGTATCTGGATAAATTCCTGATTGTTTACTTGGATGACATTTTGATCTTCTCAGATGATTGGGAGTCTCATGTGAAGCAGGTCAGAATGGTTTTTCAGGTCCTGCGTGCTAACTCTTTGTTTGTGAAGGGATCAAAGTGTCTCTTCGGTGTGCAGAAAGTTTCATTTTTGGGGTTCATCTTTACCCCTTCTACTATCGAGATGGATCCAGTTAAGGTCCAAGCCATCCAGGATTGGATTCAGCCGACATCTCTGAAAAGTCTGCAAAAGTTCCTGGGCTTTGCTAATTTTTATCGTCGCTTCATCTGTAATTTTTCTAGCATTGCCAAACCATTGACCGATTTGACCAAGAAGGGTGCTGATTTGGTTAATTGGTCTTCTGCTGCTGTGGAAGCTTTTCAGGAGTTGAAGCGTCGTTTTTGTTCTGCCCCTGTGTTGTGTCAGCCAGATGTTTCTCTTCCGTTCCAGGTCGAGGTTGATGCTTCTGAGATTGGAGCAGGGGCGGTTTTGTCACAGAGAGGTTCTGATTGCTCAGTGATGAAACCATGTGCTTTCTTTTCCAGGAAGTTTTCGCCCGCTGAGCGTAATTATGATGTGGGCAATCCAGAGTTGCTGGCCATGAAGTGGGCATTCGAGGAGTGGCGTCATTGGCTTGAAGGAGCTAAGCATCGCGTGGTGGTATTGACTGATCATAAGAACTTGACTTATCTCGAGTCTGCCAAGCGCTTGAATCCTAGACAGGCCCGTTGGTCGTTATTTTTTGCCCGCTTCGACTTTGTGATTTCGTACCTTCCGGGCTCTAAAAATGTGAAGGCGGATGCTCTGTCTAGGAGTTTTGTGCCCGACTCTCCGGGTTTATCTGAGCCAGCGGGTATCCTCAAGGAAGGAGTCATTGTGTCTGCCATCTCCCCTGATTTGCGGCGGGTGCTGCAAAAATTTCAGGCGAATAAACCTGATCGTTGTCCAGCAGAGAAACTGTTCGTCCCTGATAGGTGGACTAATAAACTTATCTCTGAACTTCATTGTTCGGTGTTGGCTGGTCATCCTGGAATCTTTGGTACCAGAGAGTTAGTGGCTAGATCCTTCTGGTGGCCATCTCTGTCATGGGATGTACGTACTTTTGTGCAGTCCTGTGGGATTTGTGCTAGGGCTAAGCCCTGCTGTTCTCGTGCCAGTGGGTTGCTTTTGCCCTTGCCGGTCCCAAAGAGGCCTTGGACACATATTTCGATGGATTTCATTTCTGACCTTCCCGTTTCTCAAAAGATGTCAGTCATTTGGGTGGTCTGTGATCGCTTTTCTAAAATGGTCCATCTGGTGCCCTTGGCTAAATTGCCTTCCTCCTCTGATTTGGTACCTTTGTTCTTTCAGCATGTGGTTCGGTTGCATGGCATTCCTGAGAATATTGTTTCTGACAGAGGTTCCGAGTTTGTTTCAAGGTTTTGGCGAGCCTTTTGTGGTAGGATGGGCATTGACCTATCCTTTTCCTCGGCTTTCCATCCTCAGACTAATGGCCAGACCGAACGAACCAATCAGACCTTGGAAACATATCTGAGATGTTTTGTTTCTGCAGACCAGGATGATTGGGTGTCCTTTTTGCCGTTGGCTGAGTTCGCCCTTAATAATCGGGCCAGCTCGGCTACCTTGGTTTCTCCATTTTTTTGCAATTCTGGGTTCCATCCTCGTTTCTCTTCAGGACAGGTTGAGTCTTCGGACTGTCCTGGTGTGGATTCTGTGGTGGATAGGTTGCAGCAGATCTGGACTCAGGTAGTGGACAATTTGATCTTGTCCCAGGAGAAAGCTCAACTTTTCGCTAATCGCAGACGCCGTGTGGGTCCCCGACTTCGTGTTGGGGATCTGGTTTGGTTATCTTCTCGTCATATTCCTATGAAGGTTTCCTCTCCTAAATTTAAACCTCGTTTTATTGGTCCGTATAGGATTTCTGAGGTTCTCAATCCTGTGTCTTTTCGTTTGACCCTCCCAGACTCCTTTTCCATACATAATGTATTCCATAGGTCGTTGTTGCGGAGATACGTGGCACCTATGGTTCCATCTGTTGAGCCTCCTGCCCCGGTTTTGGTGGAGGGGGAATTGGAGTATATTGTGGAGAAGATTTTGGATTCTCGTGTTTCTAGACGGAAACTCCAGTATCTGGTTAAATGGAAGAGTTATGCTCAGGAAGATAATTCCTGGGTTTTTGCCTCTGATGTTCATGCTTCCGATCTTGTTCGTGCCTTTCATGCGGCTCATCCTGGTCGGCCTGGGGGCTCTGGTGAGGGTTCGGTGACCCCTCCTCAAGGGGGGGGTACTGTTGTGAATTCTGTGGCTGAATTCACTCCTGTGGTCACAAGTGGTACTGCAGCTTCTGAGCTTCCTCCCTCAGGTGTTCTGGTGAGCTCGTTAACTGCTTCATTACTTAACTCCGCCTGATTCTGCTATCCTTGCTCCTTGTCAATGTTTCAGTGTTGGATCTGAGCTTCTCCTGATTGTTCCTGTGACCTGCTGCTCTGTATAGCTAAGTGCTTTTTGCTTTTTGTTGCTTTTTTTCTGTCCAGCTTGTCTTTTGTTTTGCTGGAAGCTCTGAGACGCAAAGGGTGTACCGCTGTGCCGTTAGTTCGGCACGGTGGGTTTTTTTGCCCCCTTTGCGTGGTTTTGCTTTAGGGTTTTTTGTAGACTGCAAAGTTCGCTTTACTGTCCTCGTTCTGTCCTAGAATATCGGGCCCCACTTTGCTGAATCTATTTCATCCCTACGTTTTGTCTTTTCATCTTACTCACAGTCATTATATGTGGGGGGCTGCCTTTTCCTTTGGGGAATTTCTCTGGGGCAAGTCAGGCCTATTTTTCTATCTTCAGGCTAGCTAGTTTCTTAGGCTGTGCCGAGTTGCCTAGGTAGTTGTTAGGCGCAATCCACAGCCGCTTTTAGCTGTGTTTAGGATAGGATCAGGTGTGCAGTCTACAGAGTTTCCACGTCTCAGAGCTCGTTCTTGTATTTTTGGGTATTTGTCAGATCACTGTGTGCGCTCTGATCGCTAAGCACACTGTGTTTCTGGATTGCCTTCATAACACCTGTCATTAGCAAACATAACAGGAACCCCAGCATATGCAATACAAAAGATCTCAGTCCACTTTGTTAACATTGAATATTCTTTATTGTTGGAGCTGCAATAACATACTGTATATACAGTAGGTAACAGGCACAGAGCTTGGCATAGAGTTTGCACATTACTTGTCAATTTCACAGCATAAATAACTTAAACTCTTCATGTCCATGTTGTATCCCTTCTTGACTGGCTATAGGCTACTTCTACAGTAGTACCCTTGCCGCAGCGTGGAAAGTTCAATAGTTCTTCACTATAACTCCCATGTCTAACTTACAAGTTGACTTTTCAATCCCATTCCTTCTGTCTCGAACCCCACAACCAACAGCTCTATTTCTGGCTTCAGGCCGTACTCACTACAGTTGGCTCACTTCTCAGTGCCAAGGATTTTCTGGCCATGTTGGGATATCTCCAGTGTAGGTACTTTTAGGGCTTGCTACTAGAGATGAGCGGTATTCGAGTCGAACTGTTCGCCAATTTCAAATTCGAGCTGTTTTGGGCGGTGTTGGAGTCGTTCGACGAAACCGAACAATTTCCTTAAAATTCGGCTGTTCGAGTTTCTGTTCGATAGATGTTCGTTCACCAAAAGCCTAACTTGATTTGCACATTAAAACTGTTTATCATTGTTAATAGACTGTTTCAGTGTATAGTGGGCGGGTGATAGATCTGTGCTGAAATAACGCTGATCTCCATTTTTTTTTCTTTCCCGCATTTACAATGGGGCGGTGCAGTCTCTCAGCCTATCAGCAGTGCACACACACAGCAATGTGCATGTGATGCACACAAGCAAGGGCATGTGTCATTGGCTGTGTATGTCACATGTCCTTGCAATATAAGAACCAGCCATTTGCCCCGTCACCACCATTTCCTCACTGCTGCTGCTTAGTGTTAGACAGCACCGCAGCTGCTGTGGGCGCTATACAGACTAAGGCCGGCTTCACACTTGCGAGTTTTACGGATGTAAGAGCGCAGAAACTACGTCCGTAAAACTCGCAAAAAATACGGCACAATTATTTTCTATGCCCCTGCTCCTATCTGCCGTATTTTACTGATCAGTATTATACGGCTTTCTACGGCCGTACAAAATCGCAGCATGCTGCGTTTGTCACCGTACTGCGCAAGAAATACGCCAATGAAAGTCTATGGAAGCGTGAAAAATACGGATTACACACGGACAAGCAGTGTGACTTGCGAGAAATACGCAGCGCTGTTAGAGAGAAAAGCCGGTAATTCAGTGCGGTGTACAGTAAAATCACACTGACAGCTTACAGTAGAATAGGTAGAATAAATGTGTACACATAGAATAGGTATATATATATATGTCAGTGAGACACATATATGTATATATATTAATATTTATTCCAGCGCTATACAGCTTGAAAGCCGGTAATTCAATTACCGGCTTTTTCTTTCTCCTTCCTAAAACCCGACATGATTTGAGACATGGTTTACATACAGTAAACCATGTCTTCTCTCCATTTTTTTTGCAGATTCCACACTACTAATGTCAGTAGAGTGTATCTGCAAAATTTGGCCGTTCTAGCTTTTAAAATAAAGGGTTAAATGGCGGAAAAAATTGGCGTGGGCTCCCGCGCAATTTTCTCCGCCAGAGTAGTAAAGCCAGTGACTGAGGGCAGATATTAATAGCCTGGAGAGGGTCCATGGTTATTGGCCCCCCCTGGCTAAAAATATCTGCCCCCAGCCACCCCAGAAAAGGCACATCTGGAAGATGCGCCTATTCTGGCACTTGGCCACTCTCTTCCCATTCCCGTGTAGCGGTGGGATATGGGGTAATGAAGGGTTAATGCCACCTTGCTATTGTAAGGTGACATTAAGCCTAATTAATAATGGAGAGGCGTCAATTATGAAAGCCTGGGAGCTTTCTAGGTAAGTTCCCACGATCTATGAACATCCAGCAGGGGGCGCCTCACCGCAAATGAAGCTAAATATAGCTCATTGATCTATATTTAGACTCATTCCCTGGGGTTTTGCAGCGAGGAGCAGCCTGCATTAGCAAAGCTCCTTGCTGCAAAATGTTTTAACCCCTTCAGAAGGATTTACATCGTTGGACGTTACAGATCTGCGGAGGGTAAGTATATTGTTGGTTTATTATGTTTTTTCTTTCACAGAACAAGGGTCTTCAGTGACTGGATTGGGCGTAGAATAAAATACTCCAACAACCATTGTTTTTATTTCATTAAAATAATTTTAAATAATGTGTTTGTGTTTTATTTAACCCTTTACTACAATTGGATTAATAATGGATAGGTGTCATAATTGACGCCTCTCCATTATTAATTAGGCTTAATGTCACCTTACAATAGCAAGGTGGCATTAACCCTTCATTACCCCATATCCCACCGCTACACGGGAATGGGAAGAGAGTGGCCAAGTGCCAGAATAGGCGCATCTTCCAGATGTGCCTTTTCTGGGGTGGCTGGGGGCAGATATTTTTAGCCAGGGGGGGGCCAATAACCATGGACCCTCTCCAGGCTATTAATATCTGCCCTCAGTCACTGTCTTTACTACTCTGGCGGAGAAAATTGCGCGGGAGCCCACGCCAATTTTTTCCGCCATTTAACCCATTATTTTAAAAGCTAGAACGGCCAAACTTTGCAGATACACTCTACTGACATTAGTAGTGTGGAATCTGCAAAAAAAATGGAGAGAAGACATGGTTTACTGTATGTAAACCATGTCTCAAATCATGTCGGGTTTTAGGAAGGAGAAAGAAAAAGCCGGTAATTGAATTACCGGCTTTCAAGCTGTATAGCGCTGGAAAAAATATTAATATATATACATATATGTGTCTAATGACATACAGTATATATATATATATATATATATATATATATATATATATATATATATATAGACAGTATATATATATATTTTTTTCTTTTTGGGACACATGGATCATTTCTATAGCGGTATGTTGGTTTTGCAAGCCTGCGAGAAAACCACGCAGTACGGATGCCATACGGATTACATACGGAGGATGCCATGCGCAAATAACGCTGACACACCCTGCCTACGGAGGAGCTACGGACCACTATTTTCGGGACATTTCAGCGTATTACGGCCGTAATATACGGACCGTATTTTCATACGCTGAGTGTGAAGCCGGCCTAAGAGTGTTTTTTGGAGCGAATTGTCAGAGGGACAGGTTTAGGGAGTCGGCAAGAGTCGGGACTAGTTGTAATATCAGCCCATTTCAGGGTAGGTTACAGCAGTTCATAGCACTGTTTGCCAAGCAGGTCTATGCCAGTGCTGTGCAAGTGTTTGTCACAGCATTTGGTGTAAGCTAGCTCAGCCAATCCTTTTGGGCTACTAGCATTGTCTGAGTAGCCCACCTGTGAAGCTAGCTACACCGCCTGTGTATCTCTAATTTTACTGCATCTAACCCAGTTAATAGTTTTGGGCCTAGGAGCAGTGTCTGCACGTCAGCAGAGTAGCCCGCCTGTGAAACAAACTATACCGCCTGTGTATCTCAATTTTCACTGCATCTAATCCAGTTAATAGTTTAGGGCCTAGGAGCAGTGTCTGCACGTCAGCAGAGTAGCCCGCCTGTGAATCTACTGTAACTTTACCACCTGTGTATCTCAATCTTCACTGCATCTAATCCAGTTATTAATTTTGGGCCTAGGAGCAGTGTCTGCACGTCAGCAGAGTAGCCCGCCTGTGAAACAAACTATACCGCCTGTGTATCTCTATTTTCACTGCATTTAATCCAGTTAATAGTTTAGGGCCTAGGAGCAGTGTCTGCACGTCAGCAGAGTAGCCCGCCTGTGAATCTACTGTAACTATACCACCTGTGTATCTCAATTTTCACTGCATCTAATCCAGTTATTAGTTTTGGGCCTAGGAGCAGTGTCTGCACGTCAGCAGAGTAGCCCGCCTGTGAAACTGTCATACCGGCCTCCTCTGACGCTGCGGCCGCTTCTCCTATCAGTCCCGCTCTCTCCATTTCTCCTCGCAGCTCTCAGTGTCGCGCCGGTTCCCCGTGTCCTCCTCCTGCTGCTCGGGGATTTCGGCGTGGGGTGCGCGCTCCTCTTCCCTCCCGTCCTGTACCTGCTCCACACATGCGCCTTAGGACGCGGGCGTGCACTTCTTCCTCCAGTTAACCATTTCGGACCCTCCCTGCTCCTGTCTCCTCCAATCAGGTACTTCTTTGGGCTATATCAGGCCGCGCCTCCATAATGGAGGTGCCTGATTGTTGTGTGCAGTTTGTACCTTCGTTTGGCCCTGTCTGGTTCAGATCCTTTTCTGCTCCAGTCTGGTCCGTTTGCTCAGGCTCATTGTCCTCCTGTCTTCCCTCCGTTTTCCCAGCCTGTCTCCCTTGGTTCGTCCGTTCCTCCCCTCTCCCTTTTACTTTCATTCCCAGGATTTCTCCTCCACTTCCGTCCTTCCCCTCTGTTCTTTCCAGAGCCGTCCCTCTTGGTGCCAGCTGTTGCGGTATTGTTCCCCTCGGGCCTGCTCCCCAACTATCCCTGTATAGGGGTTGTCATCCCGGGTTCGCTCGCTCCTGGGTGTATCAGTACCGTGACCCAGAGGGTCCACTCTCTGTCCGGTTCTTCGGTCCTCACGGTCACTATAGGACTGCGCTCAGATTTCATCAGAGTGCAGTCAGATTGTCAGTCTTCCGTCCTCATGGTCACTATAGGACTGCGCTCAGATTTCATCAGAGTGCAGTCAGATTGTCTCAGTCTTCCGTCCTCACGGTCACTATTGGACTGCGATCAGATTACATCAGAGTGCAGTCAGATTGTCACAGTACATTCAGGCCATGGACCCCGCTGGTGCCTCCGCAGCAACCCAGAAGGAGTTGTTGTTCTTACGGGAGAATCAGACCCGTATTATGTCTGTTATGAAGTCTATGGACTCTCGTTTAACCGCCCTACAGACTTCGGATCCTGATAACGCCCCTCTGCTGGTGGGACTCCAGCAAGAGCTCGCACAGCAGCGAGATACCCAGTCCCATATTCTTACTTACATGGCATCGGTCGACGACCGCCTTCACTCTCTTCAGTCTGCCGCCGCTGCTTCTGCCTCTCATCGAGATCCTGTACCCCTTCCTCCTCCTCGTTTGGGAAAGCCCCCTCGATACAGCGGCGATCCCAAATTGTGCCGGGGTTTTTTGAACCAGTGCCGTCTACACTTCGAGCTCCTACCCCAGCAATATCCCTCTGATCGTGCTAAGGTGGCCTTTATTGTGTCCCATCTCGAGGGAGAAGCTCTGTCCTGGGTTAACCCCTTATGGGAGCGGGATGACCCGGTAGTTGCCAGTATACAGATTTTTCTGGACACATTTCATAAGGTCTTTGATGAGCCAGGTCGGGTGGCATCTACTACTGAATCCCTCTTTAATCTTCAACAGGGGAACCTTACTGTTGGACAATACGCCATCCACTTCCGGACACTGTCTTCTGAGCTTGGGTGGAATAACGAGGCACTGGTAGGGGCTTTTTGGAGAGGGCTCTCGTCCAAGATTAAGGATGAGCTCGCAGGTCGGGATACCCCTACTATCCTGGAGGACCTTATATCCCTAGCCACACGTATTGATTTACGTTTCCAGGAACGCTCTCGAGAATTAGTCAGGGAGAGGAGATCCTTTAGGACTAATTGGGTGCCTGGTTCCTCCTCGGTCAAGTCCTCTGCTTCTTCCGCTCCTGAACCTATGCAGGTGGATCGAGTTAGGTTGTCGGAGCAGCGTCGCAGGGAGAGGTTGGCGCAGGGCTTGTGTCTTTATTGCGGAGGGGTAAATCATTTCCTGCGTTCCTGTCCAGAGAGGCCGGGAAACTCCTCCACCTAGGCCAGGTAAGAGAGGCCTTCCTAGGTGATTCAAATTCCTCTCTACCCCTAACTATTTCAGCTTTGATTTCTGTTGGTCTTGAGCGTAGGTCTGTGGAGGCATATGTGGACTCGGGTGCCGCTGATAATTTCATTCGGCAGGAGGAGGTGAACAAATTTCGGATACCTGTGGTTACTCTTGAGACTCCGCGTTTGATTTCCGCAGTGGATGGCAGACCCCTACCTGTTTCCATTAAGATGGTCACTCTCGAGTTGGACATGCAGATTGGAGCTCTACACCAGGAGAGGATAGCATTTTATGTTCTGCCTAATCTTTCTCACGCTCTGCTCTTGGGTCTACCCTGGCTCAGGTCGCACGAACCAGTTCTTGATTGGCGCTCTGGAGAGATACTCCGCTGGGGTCATGGTTGTCATGAACGTTGTCTGCTGTCAGTCTCCCGTCCAGGTCTTCCCCAAGCACCCGTCAATCTTCCTAGTCTTCCCTCTGCCTATCTCTCGTTTGCCGATGTCTTTGATAAAAAGGAGGCGGAGTCTCTTCCTCCACACCGAGCCTATGGCTGCCCTATCAAGTTAATTCCTGGATCTACTCTTCCCAAGGGAAGAACCTATCCGTTATCTCCGGCAGAGACCTTAGCCATGTCAGAATACATCCGAGAGAATTTAGCCAAGGGTTTCATCCGGAAGTCCTCTTCTCCAGCTGGAGCCGGTTTTTTCTTTGTTCGGAAGAAAGATGGATCCCTTCGGCCATGTATAGACTACCGAGGTCTGAATGCCATCACAGTCAAGAATAGGTATCCCCTACCGCTGATTCCTGAACTCTTCGACCGACTGAGAGGAGCCCGAATTTTCTCCAAACTAGATTTACGTGGAGCCTATAATTTGATCCGAATTCGCGCTGGAGACGAGTGGAAGACTGCCTTCAACACCCGGGATGGCCACTATGAATACCTGGTCATGCCCTTTGGTCTCTGTAACGCTCCAGCGGTCTTCCAGGAATTTGTGAATGAGATCTTCCATGATCTACTGTATTCTTGTGTGGTGGTGTATCTTGACGACATCCTTATTTTTTCACCCGACTTGTCCTCTCACAGAAGAAGTGTTCGTCTGGTTCTACAGCGCCTTCGGGAGAATCGCCTCTACACTAAGATCGAGAAGTGTTTGTTTGAACAGACTTCTTTGCCTTTCTTGGGATATATTATTTCTGACATGGGGTTGGAGATGGATCCCGAGAAACTATCTGCTGTACTTAAGTGGCCTCGTCCTATTGGAGTGAAGGCCATCCAACGATTTTTGGGCTTCGCTAACTACTATAGACAATTCATTCCACATTTCTCTTCTGTGACCAAGCCTCTCGCCGCTCTTACCCGGAAAGGAGTGGTTCACAATGTTTGGCCTCCGGAGGCAGAAGACGCATTTCTCTCCCTAAAAAGGGCCTTCACATCTGCTCCTGTTCTTCATCGGCCTGTGGCCAGCAGGCCTTTCATCCTTGAAGTGGATGCCTCCTCTTCGGGTGCTGGGGCAACTCTCTCCCAAAGATCTCTCTCCGGTCGTCTGGTTCCTTGTGGGTTCTTCTCGAAGTCATTTTCGCCCGCGGAGTGCAATTATTCAATTGGAGATCGAGAATTGCTGGCTATAAAGATGGCTCTACAGGAGTGGCGTTATCTCTTGGAAGGGGCCATTCATCCCTTTAAAATTTTCACAGACCACAAAAACTTGGCTTACATTCAATCCGCCCAAAGACTTAATTCCAGACAGGCCAGATGGTCTTTGTTCTTTTCTCGTTTTGATTTTAAGCTTCATTTTCGACCCGGAGATAAGAATTCTAAAGCGGATGCACTTTCCCGTTCCTTGCAATCTCCCAAGACAGAAGAAGGTCCTTCACATATTATTGATCCTGCCAAAATCATCATGGTGGCTCCCTCGAACCTCCTCTCTGTTCCCCCTGGCAGAACTTTTGTCCCGTGTGACAAGAGAACAGAGGTATTGCATTGGGGACATTCTTCCAAAGTTGCTGGACATGTCGGCACCAAGAAGACTCTCGCTCTTCTCTCCCGGTACTATTGGTGGCCATCTCTCCGACAAGATACTTCGGATTTTGTGGCCTCCTGCACGACTTGTGCTAAAAACAAAGTACCTAGAGAGCTACCTTCTGGTCTCCTGCCTCCGTTACCCGTTCCCGAGGCCCCTTGGCAACAAATAGCTATGGATTTCGTTACAGATTTGCCTCGTTCCTCTGGATGTACAACCATCCTGGTGGTGGTGGATCGGTTCTCCAAGATGGCCCATTTCGTTCCATTGCCTGGATTACCCTCGGCTCCAGAATTGGCAAGAATTTTCATCCATCAGATCTTCAGATTACATGGACTTCCTCAGCGAATTGTGTCGGATCGAGGGGTCCAATTTACCTCCAAGTTCTGGAGAGCACTTTGTAAGCTCTTGGGCATTTCGCTGGATTTCTCCTCCGCCTATCATCCTCAGACCAACGGGCAAGTGGAACGGATAAATCAAATCTTGACCTCCTACCTCCGCAATTTTACCAACGCTCATCATGATGACTGGGTAACTCTTCTTCCTTGGGCTGAGTTTGCCCATAATAATCATCCTAGTGGGGCAACTTCTAAATCTCCATTCTTTGTGGTTTCTGGTCTGAACCCGGGAATACCTCTTCCTATATCTTCCCCTTCTGGAGTGCCTGCAGCAGACGCTTTTTCTTCTGAATTTTCCCAAATTTGGAGAGAGACCAAGGAGGCTCTCGTTCGGACTGCAGCCCAGATGAAGAGACACGCCGACAAAAGGAGGAGGGATCTTCCACCGTATCATCCTGGTGACAAGGTCTGGCTTTCGACTAAACACATTCGCTTGAAGATTCCTTCCTACAAGTTGGGCCCTCGATAAATGGGTCCCTTCGAGATTTTGGGATGTATTAACAACGTGGCCTATAGATTGAGATTGCCGGCTTCTCTCCGAGTCCCTAACGTCTTCCATGTCTCGCTCTTGAAACCTCTCATTCTTAATCGATTCTCTCCTGCACCCATGGACTCCCCTCAGCCCTTTAGCATAGACAATGATTTTGAAGTAAAGGATATTCTGGCCATGAAGAGGGTTAGAGGAAGGGTCTTCTATCTTATTGATTGGAAGGGGTTTGGTCCTGAGGAGAGGTCGTGGGAGCCTAGGGAGAACGTTAATGCTCCACGGATTCTGAGAAGATTCACAGCCAGTCTCGGAGGGGGGAGTCTTAGGAGGGGGGGTACTGTCATACCGGCCTCCTCTGACGCTGCGGCCGCTTCTCCTATCAGTCCCGCTCTCTCCATTTCTCCTCGCCGCTCTCAGTGTCGCGCCGGTTCCCCGCGTCCTCCTCCTGCTGCTCGGGGATTTCGGCGTGGGGTGCGCGCTCCTCTTCCCTCCCGTCCTGTACCTGCTCCACACATGCGCCTTAGGACGCGGGCGTGCACTTCTTCCTCCAGTTAACCATTTCGGACCCTCCCTGCTCCTGTCTCCTCCAATCAGGTACTTCTTTGGGCTATATCAGGCCTCGCCTCCATAATGGAGGTGCCTGATTGTTGTGTGCAGTTTGTACCTTCGTTTGGCCCTGTCTGGTTCAGATCCTTTTCTGCTCCAGTCTGGTCCGTTTGCTCAGGCTCATTGTCCTCCTGTCTTCCCTCCATTTTCCCAGCCTGTCTCCCTTGGTTCGTCCGTTCCTCCCCTCTCCCTTTTACTTTCATTCCCACTATTTCTCCTCCACTTCCGTCCTTCCCTTCTGTTCTTTCCAGAGCCGTCCCTCTTGGTGCCAGCTGTTGCGGTATTGCTCCCCTCGGGCCTGCTCCCCAACTATCCCTGTATAGGGGTTGTCATCTCGGGTTCGCTCGCCTCTGGGTGTATCAGTACCGTGACCCAGAGGGTCCACTCTCTGTCCAGTTCTTCTGTCCTCACGGTCACTATAGGACTGTGCTCAGATTACATCAGAGTGCAGTCAGATTGTCACAGAAACTAACTACACTGCCTGTGTATCTCTATTTTCACTGCATCTAATCCAGTTAATAGTTTAGGGCCTAGGACCAGTGTCTGCACATCAGCAGAGTAGCCCGCCTGTGAAACAAACTATACCGCCTGTGTATCTCTATTTTCACTGCATCTAATCCAGTTAATAGTTTTGGGCCTAGGAGCAGTGTCTGCACATCAGCAGAGTAGCCCACCTGTGAATCTAACTACACCGCCTGTGTATCTCTATTTTCACTGCATCTAATCCAGTTAATAGTTTAGGGCCTACGAGCAGTGTCTGCACGTCAGCAGAGTAGCCCCCATGTGAAACTAACTATACTGCCTGTGTATCTCAAATTTCACTGCATCTAATCCAGTTATTAGTTTTGGGCCTAGGAGCAGTGTTTGCATGTCTGCAGAGTAGCCCGCCTGTGAAACAAACTATAACGCCTGTGTATCTCAATTTTCACTGCATCTAATCCAGTTATTAGTTTTGGGACTAGGAGCAGTGTCTGCACATCAGCAGAGTAGCCCGCCTATGAAACTAACTACACCGCCTGTGTATCTCAATTTTCACTGCATCTAATCCAGTTAATAGTTTTGGGCCTAGTGCCACAGTTTGGCCACTCAGTTCTGCTCGGTTTTCATCCATCGGTTGTTGTGCCACCAACTACAGATCCAGCTCAACGAAATAGTGAAAAATCCATAGTTTATTTCACTTAAAATATAGTGAAAGGACAAAACATCAGCATACAAAAAAATATTATAAAACCAAGGTCAACGCGTTCATGATTAAGGGTGCTTAGTCACCGGAAACGCGTTGACCTTGGTTTTATAATATTTTTTTGTATGCTGATGTTTTGTCCTTTCACTATATTTTAAGTGAAATAAACTATGGATTTTTCACTATTTCGTTGAGCTGGATCTCCTTCTCTTTCCTGTTCGTCTACGCCCTGACACAGCGGTTCCGTGCTCCGAGCTCTTGGGAATGTCGGTATGGTGAGCTGGATTTTGTTTTTACCAACTACAGATACAGAGTTGCCAATTAGTTAAGCACTAAAATGAGGGGCAAAAGGCCTGCTGCTGGTGGAAAGGGGAATAGGCGTGTTGGAAAGGGAAAAAAAGGTTGTGTCCGTGGTGTAGGTGGTAAAGCAACAGTAACATCTGCAGAAGAAAGACCATCTTCCAGCCAAACTAAGATGTCTACTTCTTTTCGTGGACAATCTGATATGATCCCTTTCTTACAACCATCGCTACAAGCATCGCCTAAAATTCCAGATGAGGCCCAAAAACAGCAGGTGCTTGAACTGATATCATGTGCTCGTTCAAGTGGGCTCTCCTCCATGTCAACTTCAACATCACAACTACTCCAGTCCTCAGAGTTGTCACCCCAATCGCACTTGCTTCCTCACAGCTCCCAAGTCTCCAGCTGCCCGTCTGAGCATGGGGAACACACATGGTTGAGTCTGTAGAGCTGTTTACGCATACTATAGCCTGGGAATCAGAGGTTTGCTCCAGAGCTTCTGTGAATCCAGATGAGGAAATGATCTGCACTGATGCCCAGAATCTTTGTGAGTCGGATCCAGACCCAGATGAAGAAGGTTCTGAGCATAATGTAGACACTCGTTCCCAAACTCTAACTCCTGTTGGTGAAGACAATGAGGAAGATGATGATCAGACTGAGATACCTGATTGGAATGAAAACTTGACTTTTCAGTCGGGGCAGGAAGAGGTTGGCTCTAAGGACGACGGGTGTGAGAACACACAGGATGATGATGACGAGGTTGTAGACCCCACTTACTGTCAACCCCCAGTCCGCCAGTCCATGAGGTCAGCAGAAGAGGTGGAGGAGGATGCTAGTGACGAGTCGGATGACGAGGTAATGGTGCGCCTTCCTGGTCAGAGACGAAGTACTGGAAGCATGTCAACAGCTGCATTCTCAACCCCAACTGTGCCTCAGACCAGAAGACGTGGTGGCTCTTCAGGTCGCACGGGCTCTAAGCCTTGCATAGCCTGGGCTTTTTTGACATCGCAAAGGATGACCCAACTCATGTTGTCTGTAAGATTTGTCAAAAAATCACTAGCTTGAGTACTTTGTGCATGAACCGTCACATGGATATGAGGCATAAGTTGCAGTGGGAATCTCACTGTGCTACAATACGGCCTAGTGGGCTGGGTCAACCACCGTCTGCCCCATCAAGTGCATCCGCATCCTCTTCATCCTGTGACTGTGGGGACAGCATATGCACATGGGTTTGGATGCAGACCTTCCACCTTTTACCCACAACAGCCAGTGTGATTGGCAGGTCGTCAGGACATTTGCAAGTGGAAACACCTGCTGGTGTTGAGCTCTCTCCAACATCGACACCACATTTTGATCAAGGCAACATAATATCTCCACCTGCACCTTCCTCACAGACCAGCAGTTTGCCGAGGACACCCTATTCAACTCCGTCTAAGCACGGCAGCCAGCCCTCAGTCCCTCAGATGTGGACAAGTAAAAGACCATTTCCTCCTAGCCATGACAAAGCTAAGAGGTTGAATTTCTCAATCTGCAAGTTGTTGGCTACAGAAATGCTGCCTTTCTGCCTGGTGGACACAGAGGATTTTCGAGACCTTATGTCCGTCGCAGTGCCCCAGTACCAGATGCCCAGTCGCCACTACTTCTCAAAGAAAGCTGTGCCTGCGCTACACCAGCGTGTCGCACACAACATCACCGCTTCCTTGAGAAACTCTGTGTGTGACAGGGTTCATTTCACCACAGACACTTGGACGAGATGACATGGACAGGGGCGTTAAATGTCGGTGACTGGGCACTGGGTAACTACGGCGACATCAGGAGAAGGGGCTGCTGTCCAAGTCTTGCCATCCCCATGAGTTGCTCGTCAATCCTCTGTATCTAGAAGTTCCTCCACTGCTTCTGCCTCCTCAACCTCCTCTCAGTCCTTCACCTGCACCCAAAGCCTGTCTGGTAATGCCACCCGCGTTGTGACTGCGCAGAAGGAATCCTGCACACCTCCTCACTATGCTGTCACCAGGGCTTAATGGCATCATGCAGTGTATACATTGAAATGTCTGGGAAATGTGAGTCACACAGCTGAGGAGTTGTGGTCAGCTCTGGAGACCGAGTTCCATCAATGGTTGTCTCCACTCAACATGCAGCCAGGGAAGGCTTTGTGCGACAATGCTGCAAAACTGGGTGTGGCCCTTCGCCGGGGCAATGTCACACACGTGCCTGGTATGGCTCACATTTTGAACCTGGTTGTCCAGCAATTTTTATCCCACTATCTTGGACTAGATGGGCTTCTGCAGAGGGCATGGTCGCTGTGTGCTCACTTCTGCCGTTCGCATCCTGCAGCTCGACGACTTGCATCTCTACAGAAGTCGTTGGGCCTGCCGGTTCACTGGCTGAAATGCGATGTGCCCACACGGTGGAATTCAACTCTGCACATGTTGCAGCAACTGTGGCAGCACCGACGAGCCCTGGTGCAATACGTTATGACGTATAGCCTGGGCCAACGAGATCAAGAGGTGGGGCAAATCACGCTACAGGAGTAGTCTCAGATCAGGGACCTATGCACCCTTCTGCACAGTTTTGAAATAGCGACGAGGATGTTTAGTGCTGACGATGCCATTATCAGCATGACCATTCCGATGATTTACATGCTGGAGCACACCTTACACAGTGTTCAGAGTCAGGTGGTGGAACAAGAGGAGGAGGAGGAGGAAGAACAGGAGGAGTCGTATGTGGAAGGTATCATATCTCCAAGGTCAAGAAGGTTGGCAGCACCAAGGCTGCTGGCATTGGAGGCTGGGGGAGAGGGATTACCGTGGGCGCATGGTAGCAGCCAAACTGTTGAGGAAGGTGCAGGAGGCGAGGAAGAAGTGGAGGATGAACTGGCGCTGGGCATGGAAGACTCATCAGATGAGGGAGACCTTGATCAAATTTCTGTTGTGCGAGGTTCGGGGGAGAGGGCAGACGAAAGAAGCATGATTCTCACCTCGCCACCACCAAGACAACAAGGACTTGGTCCTCCTGGATGTGCAAGACACATGAGTGTCTTCTTGCTGCACTACCTGCAACATGACCCTCGGATTGTCAGAATCGGAAGTAATGCCGACTACTGGGTTGCCACACTCTTAGATCCCCATACAAAAGCAAATTTGGCAAAATAATTCTTGCCATAGAAAGGGATTCACGCATGCAGGAGTATCAGCAGAGACTGTTACAGAATCTAACATCTGCTTTTCCACAAAACACCAGTGGTGCACGTAGTGAATCTCTGAGTTCTAACTTGCCAACCGTGGGACTATCGAGTCATCACTCAAACCATAACGGTGACATCGTATCTGGTGGTAACAGCAATTTTTTCCAATCGTTTCAAGATTTTTTTAGATGCAAGGCCACAGGAGACAAGAAGTCTGACGCACAGCCAATGCCTAGAGAGGATGGTACAAGAGTATCTCCAAGTTAACATCGATGCCATGACTGTGGAACTGGACCCTTGCTCATTTTGGGCTTCCAATCTTGAAAAATGGCCTGAGCTCGCCACTCATGCCTTGGAGATCTTGTCGTGCCCCGCAGCCAGCGTTCTCTCTGAACGTGTGTTCAGAGCTGCTGGTGGTGTGCTGACAGATAAGCGCACGCGGCTGTCCAGTGACAATGTAGATGGACTAACGTTCATCAAGATGAACAAATCCTGGATCCGCAAGGACTTTTCTACCCCTGTGTCATCTTGGGGAGACTAAAAGCTTGATGATTTTTGAAAATCACCTCATCAACCGTTTTAAAAAACTCTGGCGAAATTGATGCCACTTAAGTGGTGTCTGTGGCCGAATTTTTGGAAAAAATGGAGACTCTTTTATTTAGTCCGCTTGCTGAGTTTTACATGACATTGCCATCATCAATTCCAGGTGGGTGGGGTCGTCTGCAGAGTTGTTTACTCATACTATGGCCTGGGATTCAGAGGTCTGCTCCAAAGCTTCAGTGTCTGCTACTCAGCAGAGTAGCCGAGCCACCCACCGCCTGTTTACCTAAGTACTATTTTTAACAGCATCTAGCCCAGAAAATACTTTTGGGCCTAGTAGAATTTAGTGCTACTCAGCAGCGTACCCCACCCATGTAGCAAGCTACACCGCCTGTTTACCTAACTACTATTTTTAAACGGCATCTGGCCCAGGAAATCCTTTTGGGCCTAGTAGAATTTGGTGCTACTCAGCAGCGTACTTCACCCATGAAGCAAGCTACACCGCCTGTTTAACTAACTACCATTTTGTAACAGCATCTAGCCCAGGAAATCCTTTTGGGCCTAGTAGAATTTGGTGCTACGCAGCAGCGTACCCCACCCATGAAGCAAGCTACACCGCCTGTTTACCTAAGTACTATTTTGTAACGGCATCTAGCCCAGGAAATCCTTTTGGGCCTAGTAGAATTTTGTGCTAATCAGCACAGTACCCCATCCATGAAGCAAGCTACACCACCTGTTTACCTAAGCACTATTTTGTAACGGCATCTAGCCTAAGAAATCCTTTTGGCCTAGTAGAATTTGTTACAACTCAGCAGCGTACCCCACCCATGAAGCAAGCTACACTACCTGTTTACCTAGCTACTATTTTGTAATTGCATCTAGCCCAGCAAATCCTTTTGGGTCCAGTAGAATTTTGTGCTACACAGCACAGTACACCACTTATGAAGCAAGCTACACCGCCTGTTTACCTAACTACTATTTTGTAATGGCATTTAGCCCAGGAAATCCTTTTGGGCCTAGTAGAATTTGGTGCTACTCAGCAGTGTACTTCACCCATGAAGCAAGCTACACCGCCTGTTTACCTAATTACTATTTTGTAATGGCATCTAGCCCAAGAAATCCTTTTGGGCCTAGTAGAATTTGGTGCTACTCAGCAGCGTACCCCACCCATGCAGCAAGCTACACCGCCCGTTTACCTAAGTACTATTTTTTAACGTCATTTAGCCCAGGAAATCCTTTTGGGCCTAGTAGAATTTGGTGCAACTCAGCAACGTACTTCACCCATGAAGCAAGCTACACCGCCTGTTTACCTAACTATCATTTTGTAACGGCATCTAGCCCAGGAAATCCTTTTGGGCCTAGTAGAATTTGGTGCTACTCAGCAGCGTACCCCACCCATGAAGCAAGCTACACCGCCTGTTTACCTAAGTACTATTTTGTAATGGCATCTAGCCCAGGAAATCCTTTTGGGCCTAGTAGAATTTGGTGCTACTCAGCAGCGTACCCCACCCATGAAGCAAGCTACACCACCTGTTTACCTAACTACTATTTTGTAATTGCATCTAGCCCAACAAATCCTTTTGGGCCTTGTAGAATTTTGTGCTAAACAGCACAGTACACCACCCATGAAGCAAGCTACACTGCCTGTTTACCTAACTACTATTTTGTAATGGCATTACCCCAGGAAATCCTTCTGGGCCTAGTAGAATTTGGTGCTACTCAGCAGCGTACTTCACCCATGAAGCAAGCTACACCGCCTGTTTACCTAATTACTATTTTGTAACGGCATCTAGCCCAAGAAATCCTTTTGGGCCTAGTAGAATTTGGTGCTACTCAGCAGCGTACCCCACCCATGAAGCAAGCTACACCGCCTGTTTACCTAAGTACTATTTTTTAACAGCATCTAGCCCATGAAATCCTTTTGGGCCTAGTAGAATTTAGTGCTACTCAGCAATGTACTTCACCCATGAAGCAAGCTACACCGCCTGTCTACCTAACTACCATTTTGTAACGACATCTAGCCCAGAAAATCCTTTTGGGCCTAGTAGAATTTGGTGCTACTCAGCAGTGTACCCCACCCATGAAGCAAGCTACACCGCCTGTTTACCTAACTACCATTTTGTAACGGCATCTAGCCCAGGAAATCCTTTTTTGCCTATTAGAATTTGGTGCTACTCAGCAGCGTACCCCACCCATGCAGCAAGCTACACCGCCCGTTTACCTAAGTACTATTTTTTAACGTCATTTAGCCCAGGAAATCCTTTTGGGCCTAGTAGAATTTGGTGCAACTCAGCAACGTACTTCACCCATGAAGCAAGCTACACCGCCTGTTTACCTAACTATCATTTTGTAACGGCATCTAGCCCAGGAAATCCTTTTGGGCCTAGTAGAATTTGGTGCTACTCAGCAGCGTACCCCACCCATGAAGCAAGCTACACCGCCTGTTTACCTAAGTACTATTTTGTAATGGCATCTAGCCCAGGAAATCCTTTTGGGCCTAGTAGAATTTGGTGCTACTCAGCAGCGTACCCCACCCATGAAGCAAGCTACACCACCTGTTTACCTAACTACTATTTTGTAATTGCATCTAGCCCAACAAATCCTTTTGGGCCTTGTAGAATTTTGTGCTAAACAGCACAGTACACCACCCATGAAGCAAGCTACACTGCCTGTTTACCTAACTACTATTTTGTAATGGCATTACCCCAGGAAATCCTTCTGGGCCTAGTAGAATTTGGTGCTACTCAGCAGCGTACTTCACCCATGAAGCAAGCTACACCGCCTGTTTACCTAATTACTATTTTGTAACGGCATCTAGCCCAAGAAATCCTTTTGGGCCTAGTAGAATTTGGTGCTACTCAGCAGCGTACCCCACCCATGAAGCAAGCTACACCGCCTGTTTACCTAAGTACTATTTTTTAACAGCATCTAGCCCATGAAATCCTTTTGGGCCTAGTAGAATTTAGTGCTACTCAGCAATGTACTTCACCCATGAAGCAAGCTACACCGCCTGTCTACCTAACTACCATTTTGTAACGGCATCTAGCCCAGAAAATCCTTTTGGGCCTAGTAGAATTTGGTGCTACTCAGCAGTGTACCCCACCCATGAAGCAAGCTACACCGCCTGTTTACCTAACTACCATTTTGTAACGGCATCTAGCCCATGAAATCCTTTTGGGCCTAGTAGAATTTGGTGCAACTTAGCAACGTACTTCACCCATGAAGCAAGCTGCACCGCCTGTTGATTTAATTACTAATTTTTAACTGCATCTAGCCCAGGAAATTGTTTTGTACTTAATAGCATTTTGTGCTACTCAGCACAGTGCCCCACCCATGAAGCAAGCTACACCGCCTGTTTACCTAAGTACTATTTTTTAACTGCATCTGGCCCAGGAAATCCTTTTGGGCCTAGTAGATTTTGGTGATACTCAGCAGCGCATCCCACCAATGAAACAAGCTACACCGCCTGTTTGCCTAAGTTCTATTTTTTAATGGCATCTAGCCCTGGAATTCCTTTTGGGCCCAGTAGAATTTAGTGCTACTCAGCAGTGTACCCCACCCATGAAGCAAGCAACACCGCCTATTTACCTAAGTACTATTTTTTAACGGCATTGGGCCCAGGAAATCCTTTTGGGCCTAGTAGCAATTTCTGCTACTCAGCAGAGTACCCCACCCATGAAGCAAGCTACACCGCCTTCTTTCTTTCTCAATCTAACCCCTCGGCTCTGGGGTGTCCACTCTCATTCAGCTCTCTCCTTCTCACAGGTGGACTATCACGTGTTTTCACACTGTGTCAAATTTTTGGGGCCCAGGGATAAGAAGTCGTCAAAGTAATGGATAATATGTGCCGCCTTACAAACGTCCATGACAATACATTCGAGGAAGCAACTAAACGCCTCAAATAGTGAGCAGGATATGGAGCACCCCATGGGCAAACAGTGATCTATGTAGTATGCTCCTTCACAGAAGCAGCCCAATGGGAGGACACTATTCGGAGGCACAGGTAGTAACCGGAACGCCCCCTCAATGTCTGATTTGGCCATTAGGGTGCCCCTTACCAACTTCGTACTGTACTTGGTTCCACGTCTATGTTGTTGTTTACTGACCAGCCCCTTGGATATGACAAATGGTGGATTAGTCTGAATGTATTGGGTTCGTTTCTTGGCACAACTCCCAACGGGGGTACCACTACGTCTTCTAAGGAAAGTGTTCTGAATGGACCCGCCGCCATTCTTCCTAAAGATATTTCTTTTTTTAATTGTTTTTGTCAAGGCGTCTGGGTGTTGGTAGAGTGAGTTTAGATTTTTACTCAAGCCTTTCTTGATTTTACAAGGGCATGACATGCCTATATCTGTGTCTCCTCCTCCTTTTACTCCTCCACCTCTTTTCTTTTCGCATGACTATATGTAGTTGTGACTTTTCCATGTGTTTGTTGTGTCTTCTGAGCAGTTTGTCAGCTTTTGGACACCTTTTAAGGTGTTTTCTATGTGTTTTCCATCTGTTTGTATGTGTTTGTGTTTGCCTGCCATTGGTTTCAATGGGGTTCGATGGTATTCGTCGAACGTTCGACGAACATTTCGTCGCACACGTCCCTGTTCGACGAACCGAACCGAACCCGAACACTAGGGAGGTGGCTCAACACTAGTTGCTACCTCAGCAATCTTCCTGGTTCACACACTTCAATAATGTGACCCACACCCTTTTCTAAGGCTATGTGCACATGTTGCGGACTTTGCTGCAGATCTACAGCGGATCTGCAGCTGCGGGTCCGCAGCAGCTTTCCATGCGTTTACAGTACAATGTAAACCTATGGAAACCGCAATCCTCAGTGCCCATGCTTGGAAAAAACACGTGGAACGCTGCGGGTTACATTCCGCAGCATGTCAATTCTTTGTGCGGATTCTGCAGTGGTTTACACCTGCTCCACAATAGGAATCCACAGGTGTAAAACCGCAGGTGGAATCCGCAGAAAATCCGCATAAAAACCACGGTAAATCCGCGGTAAATCCGCAGGTAAATCACAGTGCTCTTACCTGTGGATTTCTAAAGTCCGCAGAGGAAAAATCCACAGAGCTCCATTCTACGTGTGCACATACCCTTAGAACTACTCACTAAATGCTGACTCACTGTAAACCAGTAAGCAATGCTTTCTTTACTCCCAAATACTCCCTTCTGCAGGGCCAGCTAACTGTGAATTCTTCTGTACCCTGCATCTACACTGGTACTTTCACTTTCCAAATACGATCTTCTGCCATACTCTTACACATGCACTGTTTAAAGGGACACTGTCACCTGAATTTGGAGGGAACAATCTTCAGCCATGGAGGCGGGGTTTTTGGGTGTTTGATTCACCCTTTCCTTACCCGCTGGCTGCATGCTGGCTGCAAGATTGGATTGAAGTTCATTCTCTGTCCTCCGTAGTACATGCCTGCACAAGGCAATCTTGCCTTGCGCAGGCATGTACTATGGAGGACAGAGAATAAACTTCAATCCAATATTGCAGCCAGCATGCAGCCAGCGGGTAAGGAAAGGGTGAATCAAACACCCAAAAACCCCGCCTCCATGGCTGAAGATTGTTCCCTCCAAATTCAGGTGACAGTGTCCCTTTAAGTCCCATCAGCGAACCATATGGATACTATCTGTATGGTATCTGTTTCTCAAGGATATAGTGTAAAAATTAACAAAATTGTACTTTCTTAGTGGATGTAAAGAAACGATGCCATACAAATTTAAAAAAATGAACCTAAGGACTAGTGATGAGCAAATATACTCGTTACTCGAGATTTCACGAGCATGCTCGGGTGATCTCCGAATATTTGGATATGATCGGAGATTTAGTTTCTGTCTCCGTAGCTGCATGATTTGCGGCTGCTAGACAGCCTGAATACATGTGGGGATTTCCGAACTTACAGGCAACCCCCACATGTACTCAGGCTGTCTAGCAGCCGCAAATCATGCAGCTATGGTGACAGGAACTAAATATCTGAGCACATACAAATACTCATGCATGCTCTGGAAATCTCGAGTAACGAGTATACACGCTCATCACTACTAAGGACCATATATTGATATGATTTTAGCATATGCAGTGCACCATAAAGATGAGGATGTTTTCTTTTTATAGGGTGCAAAAAGATGTTATTTCATATGCTCGACTAAACTCAACCTTAATGTAATGAAAAAAGCGCTAGGATATAACATTACTGATTGGCTGTTCAATTTCACAAAGAAACTGAAGTCCAACAAAACTTTTCATTCATCTGTACTACTAACTATTGCTTATATTTTAAGTTTGCCTCATTTTAAAATATGTACCGCTAGGAAAATGTAATCTTTATAATTAAATTACCTTTACACCGTTATGTTAAGTCAATGGATGTCATAAACGTTCCCAATTTGAATTGATCATGCTGCTCATTACTGCTTGGAATCAATAAATCTCTACAAATTGTGGTATTTTAATTCTTTGTATAAAATAGTTTTGTGGAAAGGTGAGAACATAATTTACTTTAGTAAGAGAATTCAATATGTTCTTCCCACCTACACATCACTCCAGTATGTCAGCATTATAAAATTAAGTGGAAATCATCAACGTCTTTGAACATTACAAATTCCCTCTTAAAGTGTGCTGAGCTTTCAGGTACGCTGAATATCCAGTTTCTTTTGATTTTCACTTTGATAATATAATGTACTGGCACTATAAAGCAAGGCCCTACACAGTACACTGAAGCCTCAAAGACAATCTGGCTTTGCTATGATTTCAAAAGTTTTTACTAAGGCTTCTTTCACACTTGCGTCATGTGATGTACATTGCAATCCGTCGTTTTGGGAAAAAAACGGATCCTGCAAATGTGCCCGAAGGATGCGCTTTTTCCCATAGACTTGTATTAGCGACGGATCGCGACAGATGGCCATACGTCGCTTCTGTCGTGCACTGGATCCGTCATGTTTTGGCGGACCGTCAGCACGAAAAAACGTTCAAGGGAAAGTTTTTTCGTACGTCGCGTCCGCCATTTTCTACCACGCATGTTCGGACGGAACTCCACCCCCTCCTCCCCGGACTTTAGAATGGGCAGCGGATACATCGAAAAACTGCATCCGCTGCCCACGTCGTGCATATTTTTCACAACATGCATCGCTACGTCGCGCCGACGCAAATGTGAAAGTAGCCTAAGCCTGCATCATGGCCAAACTCACTACCAGCAGGAAAATATGTGTAGCCACTTTCCAGGGTGGAGAAAGGAGTATGCATACAGCGTGCAGGCAGAGTTTGGAGACCGGACTTGCAATTTTTCAGTGCAGCACCACTTATTAAATTACAGGCACTTAGGTCAATGTCAAGGTGATTCCAATGCCTTTGTTCACCCATCTGATACAGTAGATGAAAGAACGAATCTCCTAGCAGATGTGTTACGGCTTGAATATATATTCATTGGATGATGTAAATGTGGAGGTTATTGGCTGACCCACATGCCCATGTCATATGTGATAGCTCTTGTATTTTTAGCCCCTAGATCCGGTAGACAAACTCTTCAACAGGGATTATTTAACATAGTTTGCCCAGATTATTCAGTCCACTTTTAATTTCTAGAGCTTCATAGGCCCAGCGACATAAAAAAGTAGCCATTTACTGACCCTCACTGTGACCAGCTTTGCCTCTTTGCTGTTGCTATGGTCTTTGTTGATTGGCTGTCCTGATGACGTCTACAGCACTGAAGCAATCACGGGGCAAAATTTCTTGTGCCGTCTATATCAGCAGAGCCGCTGAGTCCATTGATTGCCTGTAACTCTGCAGATGTGATGTCACCACTATGGTTGATCAAAAAAGACTGGAGCAGTGGTGGAGAGGCAACCCTACAAAGGTTAGTAGAAGCTTAGTTTTTTTATTTTATACATGTCACTGTCTAAGAAGTAATGACAATTTAAAAGAGGACAACCCCTTTTTCACTCCTATGTGCCTTGCCGGTATTCTCTGTATGCTATATTTAAACAACAGTTCACCTAGGTATGCCCAAGTTACATTTTCACATAATAATTATAGGATTAAACATTTGAATGTGATTTAATTGCAGAATCACAAAATACACAATTACATACAGTATAGAATTGTTGACAAAGAGGATTCCTAAACTGAGCTCCCTATATGGGTTAAAGACTTACTAAATCATCTGACCGTACAAGAGTACAAAAATCATACTGCAGCAAATTAAATATAATAAATGAATGATGGGACATGTCACCAAGTCACCAGGGCTTGCTCTGTTGCCAGACTTCTCGTGTATGGGTTCACAATTGAGGAGAAAAAGCATGTGGTTATTTATGCACTATATATAAAGTACATAAATTTTAGTTACAATGTTAGGCCTCCTTCACACATCCATATAAAACATGTGAAAAACCCATGTTGGTGTCATCAGTGTTTTTCCGGCATGCAGAAATAATTAAATAAATTACAAAGCATCTCCAATAGTAAACACGTACTGCACATGAATGGCACAGGGATGCTATCCGTGTGCTGTACGTGTTTTTCACAGGTCAATAGACTTGTATTGGCATATCTCATCTGTGTTGCCAGAAAAAAACTGACATGTTTCAGTGTGGTTTACATGAACACATGGTCCATGTAAAAACATGGACACGTGAGAAGCCCTGTAGGTCATAATGGATACATGTTGTATCTGTGAAATAAATGAATGCCACATGTGCTCCAAACACAGACATGTGAAGGAGGCCTTAATCTAGAATGTGTTGCTGACATTTTTCTCTTCAAGCATGTGCCCTCACAGTGATTACAGTACATTTCCTCTTTCCCAGATAAGGACCTCGCCCAGGAAGCACATCCACTGAGTCAGGAAGTTAGCATCCTTTTATAATCATTTCTATTAGGGTTGAGCGACTTTTAGTTTTTTAGGGTCGAGTCGGGTTTCGCGAAACCCGACTATCTCAAAAGTCGAGTCGAGTGGAATCGGCCGATTATCGCGAAAAGTCGGGGATCGACCGAAACACAAAACCCAATGCAAGTCAATGGGGGAGCATAGTCGGCAGTGAGTGGAGGCCAGGAAAACATGTACAGTGCCCATTTTAATGGCAAAAACATCCATTCTTGTTACTGAAGCTTGTCAATCTTAATTTACCTTATAATAATAGTAAGGCATTGGAAATTGGGGGTAATTTGGCAAAAGTTGTGGGGGGTAGGGCTGGTTCAAGTATTTAGTGGGCCCAGGAAATCTGGAACACGTCACGGCAGTGGAGCAGGGAGAGGTAAGTATTTCAACTTTGCAAGTGCTGTGATCTTGAGCAAGCATGGGGGGCCCACTCGTTGGCATTGGCACTGGCACAGGGCCCCTCAAAGTACGGCGGTGTGTTTGCACGGCGGGGGCGCCTCCCACCGGCAGCGACACTTTTGCGTACTATGAGGGGCCCTGTGCCAGTGACGTCGCCAATGAGTATTCCTCCCCCCACCTGATGAAGGAACCTGCACCTTCATCTGCACCTTCCTCTTTGTCCCCATGTAAGGTGGTATGGTATGCGGGAAGAGGAACCTGACTTTCAGCAGGGTCACAATCTTGCTGTGTAGCGTGCACGGGGAATGTTGCGTTATGGGTCAATGTACCAGCAGACTCATCTATCACTGGCTGGGCAATGGGCAGGATGAGGAGGAAACACAGATATAGGCCCAAAGAATAAAGTGGGCTAAATGCAGTTCAAAATTGGTAACAGGAGGACTAACCAGGGGGCATTGCAGTGGAGGACAACTGTAATGAGAGGCTGACACAGAGAGTAGGCCCAAATCAGTAAGTAGTCTAAATGCAGTTCAAAATTGGCAACAGTAGTAAACAGGCGGCACAGCTTTGTTCAGTGGAGGAGAACAGCAAGGAGCGGCAGACACCGATAGTAGGCCCCAACCCAACTAGTAGGCCAAATGCAGTCTAACATTAACAACTACTTAACGAGAGCCTGAAAATGGAATTTCAGGACAGGAAACCAGGAGAACAGCAAGAAGCGGCAGACACTGTTAGTAGGCCCCAACCCAACTAGTAGGCCAAATGCAGTTGTTCCATTTAACAACTATTTAACATTGCCTGAAGATAGAAGCTAAGGAAAGGCAACCTGGAGAACACCTTGGAGCGGAAGACACCGTCTCTACAACCCAGACCCAACTTGTAGGCCTAATGCAGTGTTGTTTCAACAACTACTTAACGAGAGCTAGAAGATCGAAGCTATGGAGAGGCAACCTGGAGCACACCTTGGAGCAGCAGACACCGTCTCTACAAGCCAGACCCAACTTGTAGGCCTAATGCAGTGTTGTTTCAACAACTACTTAACGAGAGTTAGAAGATCAAAGCTATGGAGAGGCAACCTGGAGAACACCTTGGAGCGGAAGACACCGTCTCTACAACCCAGACCCAACTTGTAGGCCTAATGCAGTTTTGTTTCAACAACTACTTAACGAGAGCTAGAAGATCGAAGCTATGGAGAGGCAACCTGGAGAACATCTTGGAGCGGCAGACACCGTCTCTACAACCCAGACCCAACTTGTAGGCCTAATGCAGTGTTGTTTCAACAACTACTTAACGAGAGCTAGAAGATAGAAGCTATGGAGAGGCAACCTGGAGAACACCTTGGAGCGGCAGACACCGTCTCTACAACCCAGACCCAACTTGTAGGCCTAATGCAGTGTTGTTTCAACAACTACTTAACGAGAGCTAGAAGATCGAACCTATGGAGAGGCAACCTGGAGAACACCTTGGAGCGGCAGACACCGTCTCTACAACCCAGACCCAACTTGTAGGCCTAATGCAGTGTTGTTTCAACAACTACTTAACGAGAGCTAGAAGATAGAAGTTATGGAGAGGCAACCTGGAGAACACCTTGGAGCGGAAGACACCGTCTCTACAACCCAGACCCAACTTGTAGGCCTAATGCAGTGTTGTTTCAACAACTACTTAATGAGAGCTAGAAGATCGAAGCTATGGAGAGGCAACCTGGAGAACACCTTGGAGCGGCAGACACCGTCTCTACAACCCAGACCCAACTTGGAGGCCTAATGCAGTGTTGTTTCAACAACTACTTAACGAGAGCTAGAAGATAGAAGCTATGGATAGGCAACCTGGAGAACACCTTGGAGCGGAAGACACCGTCTCTACTACCCAGACCCAACTTGTAGGCCTAATGCAGTGTTGTTTCAACAACTACTTAACGAGAGCTAGAAGATCGAAGCTATGGAGAGGCAACCTGGAGAACACCTTGGAGCGGCAGACACCGTCTCTACAACCCAGACCCAACTTGTAGGCCTAATGCAGTGTTGTTTCAACAACTACTTAACGAGAGCTAGAAGATCGAAGCTATGGAGAGGCAACCTGGAGAACACCGTGGAGCGGCAGACACCGTCTCTACAACCCAGACCCAACTTGTAGGCCTAATGCAGTGTTGTTTCAACAACTACTTAACGAGAGCTAGAAGATAGAAGCTATGGAGAGGCAACCTGGAGAACACCTTGGAGCGTCACACACCGTTAGTATTCCCTACCGAAGTAGTAGCCCCAATGCAGTTTTCAAATTCCTATAGGCTGAAAACCAGACTATTGACGCTCAGCTTTTTTCAGAGGAGGACAGCTGTATTGAGTGGCGCAGACAGACACAAGTAGTAGGCCTTAAACAAAAAATTTGGCTCAATGCAGTTTAAAAAAGGTTACAGGGGTACACGGACAGCATTGGTCTGGTCAGTGGAGGACTATTGGAAGGAGGGACCGCAGACAGGCTTAGTAGGCCTAACATAACAAAAGTAGGCTGTAGGCACTTTAAAATAGGTTCCAGGGGTACACGGGCAGCAGTGGTCTGGTCAGTGGAGGACTATTGAAAGGAGGGACTGCAGACAGGCTTAGTAGGCCTAACATAACAAAAGTAGGCTGTAGGCACTTTAAAATAGGTTCCAGGGGTACACGGGCAGCAGTGGTGTGGTCAGTGGAGGACTATTGGAAGGAGGGACCGCAGACAGGCTTAGTAGGCCTAACATAACAAAACTAGGCTGTAGGCACTTTAAAATAGGTTCCAGGGGTACACAGGCAGCAGTGGTCTGGTCAGTGGAGGACTATTGGAAGGAGGGACCGCAGACAGGCTTAGTAGGCCTAACATAACAAAAGTAGGCTCTATGCACTTGGTATTATCTTGCAGGGGTACACAGGCAGCATTGGTGTTGTCAGCAGAGGCCGATTGTAATGAGTGTCTGACAGTTAGTACTCCCAAAAAATAAATAGATGTTAATGTCTCGCAATACAACAAAACCAAAAAACAAAAGGGTGGCATACTTAGGTACAGGGGTGGGCTCCTCTGCTGAGTTTCAGACCTAGTAATTTGGCGCAAAGTATTTACTGGTGTAAATATAGGACACTGCCCCTGACTATTTTAAGTAGCATCATACATGTCAACACATTGGTATTGTCAGTGCCAGGCATTGAAGGATGTCAGCGCATAGACTAAACATTGGTGGAGCTGTGAGAGATAATTTTGCAAATCGTAGAGCACTGTTTGAGCTGGGGGGAACTGTCTTGTGGCCGGCGGTACAGGCCCAGGGCACCTCATGTTACAACGGTGTGTCTGACATTGGTTGCGCGCCACCACCGCCAGAGACACTTTATTGTACTATGAGGAACCCAGTGGCAGTGCCGTCGACCAAAAGCGTGCACACCCACCTCTTCAGACAAACGGCACTCTCACGGGTGCTTGCGCCAAGTGGCGAGACCACGGCCCCGTGGGGGGAGTTTGGCCATTTAGGGAGGTGTAAACATGTCATATGCTGGACAAACAGCTGCTGCAAATTACGAGATAGGAAAACTCAGTCAGAGCAGTCCAGAAGCAAGACCTTTTCATTGGAAAGCTAGGTGTCAGCCGGGAAAGGTGGGGCAAAATAATTCGAAATCCAGTAGTGGTTCATTTTAATGAAGGTTAGATCATCAACATTTTGGGTAGCCAGACGAGTCCTTTTTTCGGTTAATATTGAACCAGCAGCACTGAATACTCTTTCTGATAGCACACTAGCTGCTGGGCAAGCAAGCTCCTGCAATGCATATTCTGCCAATTCAGGCCAGGTGTCTAATTTGGATGCCCAGTAATCAAATGGGAATGACGGTTGAGGGAGAACATCGATAAGGGATGAAAGATAGTTAGTAACCATACTGGACAAATGTTGTCTCCTGTCACTTTGAATTGATGCTGCAGTACCTGTCCTGTCTGCGGTCATAGCAAAATCACTCCACAACCTGGTCAGAAAACCCCTCTGTCCAATGCCACTTTTGATTTGTGCACCTCCAACACCTCTGGTCTGCTGCCCCCTGCAGCTCGTGTGAGAACGATCACCGGCGCTGTGTGCTGGGAATGCCTGAATCAAACGGTCAACAAGAGTTGATTGTTTGGTTGCTAATATTTGTTCCAGGTTCTCATGTGGCATAATATTTTGCAATTTGCCTTTATAGCGAGGATCAAGGAGGCAGGCCAACCAGTAATCGTCATCGGTCATCATTTTGATAATGCGTGGGTCCCTTTTGAGGATACGTAAGGCATAATCCGCCATGTGGGCCAAAGTTTCAGTTGTCAAATCTGCGGTTGTGCTGGGTTGAGCGGCAGTTACAGGCAAATCTACGTCACTTGTGTCCCTCAAAAAACCAGAACCCGGCCTTGCCACGCCACCAATTTCCAGTGGCCCCGTAGAAGCTTCGTCATTAAAAAAATACTCATCCCCATCATCCTCCTTGTCCTCCTCCTCCTGTTCGCCCGCTACCTCGTCCTGTACACTGCCCTGACCAGACAATGGCTGACTGTCATCAAGTCTTTCCTCTTCCTCTGCTGCAGACGCCTGCTCCTTTATGTGCGTCAAACTTTGCATCAGCAGACGCATTAGGGGGATGCTCATGCTTATTATGGCGTTGTCTGCACTAACCAGCCGTGTGCATTCCTCAAAACACTGAAGGACTTGACACATGTCTTGTACCTTCGACCACTGCACACCTGACAACTCCATGTCTGCCATCCTACTGCCTGCCCGTGTATGTGTATCCTCCCACAAATACATAACAGCACGCCTCTGTTTGCACAGTCTCTGAAGCATGTGCAGTGTTGAGTTCCACCTTGTTGCAACGTCGATGATTAGGCGATGCTGGGGAAGGTTCAAAGACCGCTGATAGGTCTGCATACGGCTGGAGTGTACGGGCGAATGGCGGGTATGCGAGCAAAGTCCGTGCACTTTGAGGAGCAGGTCGGATAACCCCGGATAACTTTTCAGGAAGCACTGCACCACCAGGTTTAAGGTGTGAGCCAGGCAAGGAATGTGTTTCAGTTGGGAAAGGGCGATGGCAGCCATGAAATTCCTTCCGTTATCACTCACTACCTTGCCTGCCTCAAGATCTACAGTGCCCAGCCACGACTGTGTTTCTTTCTGCAAGAACTCGGACAGAACTTCCGCGGTGTGTCTGTTGTCGCCCAAACACTTCATAGCCAATACAGCCTGCTGACGCTTGCCAGTAGCTGCCCCATAATGGGACAACTGGTGTGCAACAGTGGCAGCTGCGGATGGAGTGGTTGTGCGACTGCGGTCTGTGGACGAGCTCTCGCTTCTGCAGGAGGACGAGGAGGGGGGGCAAACGGCTACAGCCAACTGTTTCCTAGACCGTGGGCTAGGCAGAACTGTCCCAATATTGATGTCCCCTGTGGACCCTGCATCCACCACATTCACCCAGTGTGCCGTGATGGACACGTAACGTCCCTGGCCATGCCTACTGGTCCATGCATCTGTTGTGAGGTGCACCTTTGTACTCACAGATTGCCTGAGTGCATGGACGATGCGCTCTTTAACATGCTGGTGGAGGGCTGGGATGGCTTTTCTCAAAAAGAAGTGTCGACTGGGTAGCTCGTAGTGTGGTTCAGCGTAGTCTATCAGGGCTTTGAAAGCTTCGCTTTCAACTAACCGGTAGGGCATCATCTCTAACGAGATTAGTCTAGCTATGTGGGTGTTCAAACCCTGTGTACGCGGATGCGAGGATGAGTACTTCCTTTTCCTAATGAGAGTCTCATGTAGGGTGAGCTGGACTGGAGAGCTGCAGATGGTGGAAATAGCGGGGGTGCCGGTGGACATGGCAGACTGAGAGAGGGTTGGAGATGGTATTCTTGCTGGTGCCCTACATACAGTGTTTCCTACCACGAACCTGGTGATTCCCTGACTGCTTTGGCCTTGCGACAAAACCTCCACATTTACTGCAGGTGGCGCAGTAAACGGTGGGCTCAAAGTGAGGGAAGGGATGTAGTGTTGCTGACTAGCTTCATTGTGAGAGGGTGCTACAACGTTAAGGGACGTTTAGTAGTTACTCCAGGCTTGCAAGTGCATGGTGGTTAAATGTCTATGCATGCAACTTGTATTTAGATTTTTAACATTCTGACCTCTGCTGAAGGTAGTTGAACATTTTTGACAGATGACTTTGCACTGATCAATTGGATGTTGTTTAAAAAAATGCCAGACTGCACTCTTTCTAGCATCGGATACCTCTTCAGGCATTGCAGACTGAGCTTCTTTAACCGGATGGCCACGCTGTCCTCCAACTGGTTTTGGCTTTGCCACGCGTTTTGGGCCAGATACGGGCCCGGCAGATGAAACCTGTTGCGATGTTGATGCCTGCTGCGGCCCCTCCTCCTCCGCTTCAGAACTACTGCCACCTGCACCCTGTTCCCCCAATGGCTGCCAATCAGGGTCAACAATTGGGTCATCTATGACCTCCTCTTCTATTTCATGTGCAACTTCGTCTGTGTTACCGTGTAAGCCGGTGGTATAGCGTTCGTGACGGGGCACCATAGTCTCATCAGGGTCTGATTCTGGATCAGTACACTGCGAGGGCAATGTTGTGGTCTGAGTCAAAGGAACAGCATAGTAATCTGGCTGTGGCTGTGCATCTGTGCACTCCATGTCCGATTCAACTTGTAATGGGCATGGCCTGTTAACTGTTTCACTTTCTAACCCAGGAACGGTATGTGTAAAGAGCTCCATGGAGTAACCCGTTGTGTCGTCTGACGCATCCTTCTCTGTTGTTGTTTTTACTGAACAGGACAATGGAGCGACTTGTCCCTGAGCGTGAACATCCACTAACGACGCGCTGCTTTTACATTTACCAGTTTCAGAAGAGGAGGCAAAAGAGCTAGAGGCTGAGTCAGCAAGGAAAGCCAAAACTTGCTCTTGCTGCTCTGGCTTTAAAAGCGGTTTTCCTACTCCCAGAAAAGGGAGCGTTCGAGGACTTGTGTAGCCAGACGACGAACCTAGCTCCACAGCTCGAGACTTAGGTGCTATATTGTTTTTCCCACGACCACCTGATGCTCCACCACCACTACCATCATTACCAGCTGGCAATGAACGCCCACGGCCACGACCTCTTCCACCAGACTTCCTCATTGTTTTAAAAACGTAACCAAAGTAACGGTATTTGTTACTGTAAAACAACTTACAAGGTGAACTCAAACTTCTGTAGGATTTAGATATCCCTTTATAGGTGGGTGAGACTGCAAGGAAAATCAGGCACAATGTTACTGTAACAACCCTGTCGGCATCACTGCATGGCCTTCCATTCCCCACCTGCCTGCTACATCTACTCACTCACCCAGTGCCATGCTGTGAGATCTGTCTGCTGCTGGTTCCATGCCATGTGCTTCATGGCGGCCTGCTCTGTGTACACTTCCTGGCCATGTGCATAGGGGGGCGGCGCCAGCCACTCCGGATTCTTATTGAGACTGTGTGCACCTCCCTAAGGTGCTTCTGGCCAATTGCCAAGAGGCCTCCTGTATATAGGGCAGCTCCACCCTGTGGTCTGGGCCTGTGCAATTTGTTTGCTCAGTTAAGGTACCGTCACACTAGACGATATCGCTAGCGATCCGTGACGTTGCAGCGTCCTCGCTAGCGATATCGTCCAGTGTGACAGGCAGCAGCGATCAGGCCCCTGCTGTGCTGTCGCTGGTCGGGGAAGAAAGTCCAGAACTTTATTTGGTCGCTGGACTCCCCGTAGACATCGCTGAATCGGTGTGTGTGACACCGATTCAGCGATGTCTTCACTGGTAACCAGGGTAAACATCGGGTAACTAAGCGCAGGGCCGCGCTTAGTAACCCGATGTTTACCCTGGTTACCATCCTAAAAGTTAAAAAAAAACAAACACTACATACTTACCTACAGCCGTCTGTCCTCCAGCGCTGTGCTCTGCACTCCTCCTGCTCTGGCTGTGAGCGTCGGTCAGCCGGAAAGCAGAGCGGTGACGTCACCGCTCTGCTTTCCGGCCGCTGTGCTCACACAGCCAGTACAGGAGGAGTGCAGAGCACAGCGCTGGAGGACAGACGGCTGTAGGTAAGTATGTAGTGGTTGTTTTTTTTTACTTTTAGGATGGTAACCAGGGTAAACATCGGGTTACTAAGCGCGGCCCTGTGCTTAGTTACCCGATGTTTACCCTGGTTACCGTCATCGTTGGTCGCTGGAGAGCTGTCTGTGTGACAGCTCTCCAGCGACCAAACAGCGACGCTGCAGCGATCCGGATCGTTGTCGGTATCGCTGCAGCGTCGCTAAGTGTGACGGTACCTTTAGTGTTTTGCTTCTGAGTTTGCCAGGTCTAGCTCTATGTTACTCCCTCTCTGGAGGCTTTTCTCTGTGCATTTGCCTTGATCTTTGTCCGCCCTCCAGGAGGCAGAATATCCTGGTCCCTGTGTCTTTGTCCCTGTGTCTTTGTCCTTGTGTCTTGTTCCATTGCCTTGTCTGTACTTAGTCTTATCTCGGTCTCCTTGTGTGTGGCTTCCTTCCCTGCTGTGTCTTTCCTTGTGTTCTCAGTCTGCTTACACTCCGCACTCTTGCGGCTCTGCCTGCTCTGCATCTTGGTGGCTTTACCGCTGCTCCGCACTTCTGCGGTTCTGCTCCGTCTTACTCTGCTCCGCTCCCGTTGCTGCAGAAACCTCTTGCTGCAGTTCCTCTCTGCAATCCTTGCGGTTCCACTTTGCTTAGCTTCTGCAGTATCTCTTGCTGCAGCTTCTCTCCACATTCTTTGTGGCTCTGCTCAGCTTTTGTCGCTACGCTATCTCTTGCTGCTTTTCCATTCCTATCTGCAGTCTTTCACTCCTCTCCTGTGTGAACAGGTCCCTACCTGTTCCTCCAAACTATATATCCCTACCTGTTCCTTCATCTCACTCACAATTGGACTGCATTCGGGTGTCATCTGAGTGCAGCCTGATTCTAATATCTCATCAGCTAGTCCTGTGTTTCCTGCCGTCCTAGCCAGTCCTGTCTACTGCCGTCCTAAGTCAGTCCTGTGTCTCCTGCCGTCCTAGCAAGCCCTGTGTTCTCTGCCGTGTCTCTGCCAGCCCTGTGTTCCAAACTACATATCTGTACCTGCACGTCCAGTGTGAACAGGCCCTTACCTGTTCCTTCATATACCACATCAACCAGTCCTGTGTTCTCTGCCGTGCCTCCCAATCCTGTGTTCCTGCCAGTCCTGCCGTTCCTGCCCTGCCTTCCAGTCCTGTGTTCCTGCTGTCCTAGCCAGTCTTGTTTCCTGCCGTACCTCTGCCAGCCCTGTGTTCTCTGCCGTGTCTCTGCCAGCCCTGTCTCAGCCGTGCCAGCCTACTCGTCTGTGTTCCAGCCGTGCTCTTCTGCCAGTCCTGCCTAATGCCCGCACCAATCCTGGTGTTCCTGTCTCCCAAGTGGGATCAGCAGCCACAGCCAGACACCACCCTGGAGTAGCACCTGGCAGCTGCCTGCTGCACAAGCCTGTCCTCACCATCAGAGGCTCCAGTGAAAACCCAGGCAGCTGTTATAGTCACGCCCCTTCCAGGGTAGTCTGGTTTGTGGCACAGTGGGGCCACAAAACCCCCGAGCTCACGCCCACCAGTCAGGGCGTGAGCGTAACAGTTACACACTCGGTTTTCTGTGGCACAAAATGAGACAGATGCCACACACGCAGGACTGGCACTGAAGCACCAATGCCAATATTAATCTCCCACTATTTATTTTTTTTCAAGGAGAATTTAAAAACCAAAATAAAAAAAACAGACACTAGGCTTTCTGTGGCCCACAATTTGAGAGAGATGGCACACACGACTGGCACTCAAGCACAAATGCCCATATTAATCTCCCAATATTTTTTTTTTCAGGGAGAATTTAAAAACCAAAATAAAAAAAAACAGACACTAGGCTTTCTGTGGCCCACAATTTGAGAGAGATGGCACACACTACTGGCACTGAAGCACAAATGCCATAATTAATCTCCCACTATTTATTTTTTTTTCAGGGAGAATTTAAAAACTAAAATAAAAAAAACCAGACACTAGGCTTTCTGTGGCCCACAATTTGAGAGAGATGGCACACACGACTGGCACTGAAGCACAAATGCCAATATTAATCTCCCACTATTTATTTTTTTCAGGGAGAATTTAAAAACCAAAATAAAAAAAAACAGACACTAGGCTCTCTGTGGCCCACAATTTGAGAGAGATGGCACACATGACTGGCACTGAAGCACAAATGCCAATATTAATCTCCCACTATTTTTTTTTTTTCAGGGAGAATTTAAAAACCAAAAAAAAAAAAAAAACAGACACTAGGCTTTCTGTGGCCCACAATTTGAGAGAGATGGCACACACGACTGGCACTGAAGCACAAATGCCATAATTAATCTCCCACTATTTATTTTTTTTCAGGGAGAAATTAAAAACCAAAATAAAAAAAACAGACACTAGGCTTTCTGTGGCCCACAATTTGAGAGAGATGGCACACACGACTGGCACTGAAGCACAAATGCCAAATATTAATCTCCCACTATTTATTTTTTTCAGGGAGAATTTAACACTAAAAGTCCCAGAGAGGGGTCATTTGACATTTCTACCTTTGAAACCCAGAGAAGGGTCAATTGACCTAAAGGATTTTATCTATAGCTTATCTTATCTCTATTCACTGTCTTTTGTTCTGTAATTAAAGGTACCGTCACACTAGACGATATCGCTAGCGATCCGTGACGTTGCAGCGCCCTCGCTAGCGATATCGTCCAGTGTGACAGGCAGCAGCGATCAGGCCCCTGCTGTGCTGTCGCTGGTCGGGGAAGAAAGTCCAGAACTTTATTTGGTCGCTGGACTCCCCGTAGACATCGCTGAATCGGCGTGTGTGACACCGATTCAGCGATGTCTTCACTGGTAACCAGGGTAAACATCGGGTAACTAAGCGCAGGGCCGCGCTTAGTAACCCGATGTTTACCCTGGTTACCATCCTAAAAGTAAAAAAAACAAACACTACATACTTACCTACAGCCGTCTGTCCTCCAGCGCTGTGCTCTGCTCTCCTCCTGCTCTGGCTGTTAGTGTCGGTCAGCCGGAAAGCAGAGCGGTGACGTCACCGCTCTGCTTTCCGGCAGCTGTGCTCACACAGACAGTACAGGAGGAGAGCAGAGCACAGCGCTGGAGGACAGACAGCGGTAGGTAAGTATGTAGTGTTTGTTTTTTTTACTTTTAGGATGGTAACCAGGGTAAACATCGGGTTACTAAGCGCGGCCCTGCGCTTAGTTACCCGATGTTTACCGGCATCGCTGGTCGCTGGAGAGTGGTCTGTGTGACAGCTCTCCAGCGACCAAACAGCGACGCTGCAGCGATCCGGATCGTTGTCGGTATCGCTGCAGCGTCGCTAAGTGTGACGGTACCCTTAAAACCCCAAAAAAAAAAATTTGAGAGAGATGGCACACACGACTGGCACTGAAGCACAAATGCCAATATTAATCTCCCACTATTTATTTTTTTTCAGGGAGAATTTAAAAAAAAAAACAAAAAAAAAACCAGACACTAGGCTTTCTGTGGCCCACAATTTGAGAGAGATGGCACATACGACTGGCACTCAAGCACAAATGCCAATATTAATCTCCCACTATTTATTTTTTTTCAGGGAGAATTTAAAAACCAAAATAAAAAATAAACAGACACTAGGCTTTCTGTGGCCCACAATTTGAGAGAGATGGGACACACGACTGGCACTCAAGCACAAATGCCAATATTAATCTCCCACTATATTTTTTTTCAGGGAGAATTTAACCCCCCCCAAAAAAAAAACAGACACTAGGCTTTCTGTGGCCCACAATTTGAGAGAGATGGCACACACGACTGGCACTGAAGCACAAATGCCAATATTAATCTCCCACTATTTATTTTTTTTCAGGGAGAATTTAAAAACCAAAATACAAAAAAACAGACACTAGGCTTTCTGTGGCCCACAATTTGAGAGAGATGGCACACACGACTGGCACTGAAGCACAAATGCCAATATTAATCTCCCACTATTTATTTTTTTTCAGGGAGAATTTAAAAACTAAAATAAAAAAAACAGACACTAGGCTTTCTGTGGCCCACAATTTGAGAGAGATGGCACACACGACTGGCACTGAAGCACAAATGCCAATATTAATCTCCCACTATTTTTTTTTTATTTCTGGGAGAATTGGCAAGAAATCAGGCCCACTATTAGACTGTATGTTTTCTGTGCCAGAAAATGAGACACAGATGCCACACACAGGACTGCCACTGATGTAGATTTGCCAATTTTAATCTACACCCTTTTTTTTTTATTCAGGGAGACTAGTGAATAAATCTGGGCCACTGTATTAGAGTATATTTTCTGTGGCAGAAAGTGGCTTGAACAGATGTAATGAAAAAAAAAAAAAAAGGGACTGTCCTACAATTACTATCTCCCTGCAGCAATCTCAGCAATGTATGGCAGGCAGCAATAACAAGGAGTGGACTGCTGCACAAATTAAATAAAAAGTGTGGACAAACAAACAAGATAGCTGTGCAGAAAGGAAGGAACAACAGGATTTGTGCTTTGAAAAAAGCAGCTGGTTTGCACAGCGGTGTACAAACAACAATGCAGCTATCAGGGAGCCTTCTAGGGCAGCCCAATGAGCTACAGCGCTGAGGAAAAAAAATGTAGCCTTTACTGTCCCTGCAAACAAAAGGTGGTTTTGGACAGTGGAAATGGCTACAGCACAAGCGGTTTGGGGGTTAATGGACCCTGCCTAACGCTATCCCTGCTTCTGACGAAGCGGCAGCAACCTCTCCCTAAGCTCAGATCAGCAGCAGTAAGATGGCGGTCGGCGGGAACGCCCCATTATAGCCCCTGTGACACCGCAGACAGCAAGCCAATCACTGCAATGCCCTTCTGTAAGATGGTGGGGACTGAGACCTATGTCATCACGCTGCCCACACTCTGCGTCCACCTTCATTGGCTGAGAAATGGCGCTTTTCACGTCATTGAAATGCGACTTTGGCGCGAAAGTCGCGTACCGCATGGCCGACCCCACACAGGGATCGGGTCGGGTTTCATGAAACCCGACTGTGCCAAAAGTCGTCGACTTATGAAAATGAACGACCCGTTTCGCTCAACCCTAATTTCTATACTTCACAAAGTTGTGTCCTTGAATACAACCAATCCGTGTGAGCATATTTCTTCTGTATTCTGAATCGCACTGTCACGATACGTATAGCAACCTCACGGGGGGTCGGTAGAGGATGGCACAATAAACAAGGGGGTGGAAAAGGTAGAGAGGAAGGCCCTATCAATAGGAAAGTGAAGGAATGGTCAGCTCCTGCTCAAACCTGAGCCTGTCCCTGCACTCTTCTAAAGCCCTAAGTGGGTCCTTCCCCCCCACTGCCATCAGAAACTTTATCCCTCACTGACACCTAGCACTGCCCTGGCTAGCGCACTTGCCGGCAAGGAGCTCTAGCCTCACCACTGCAGATAGTAACAAACAGGGGACAGTGACAAACACAAAAGGGACGAGGAGAAAACACCACACTTAGCTTTCAGACAACGCTGCCAAGCTCCACACTGAAGAAAGCACAGCAACTGGACTCCAAAACACCCAAAGTGGCTGACAACAGAGAACTGCTCCTGCATAGCTGGTCTCCAGAGAAACTCTATCACCAACAGTCAGCTGATGCATTAGGTGACCATTTAAAGGATGATGGCAGTGGTCACCACCACATCAGCTGACCTAACAGCACTGCAATTACACCAGATTGCCAGCAGAGGAAAAACTGACATTAACCCCCGATGGTCCTGAAAGGAAAAAACAACATTAAAAACAGAGTGAAATTAGAGCTGCCACAAATCCAAAAATGGATCGTAACACGTACATTCTTATCAATTTTCTTTTATATTTTGTTGCCTTTATCCACCTTACCTATTCACCAAGTATACGTAAGGTGTATTGGGTTTGACCAATCAGTAGATTAAAATGTAAATAAGGTGGAATACTTACCTGGTCCTCTCTGTACATCACACATATTCACAAGTACAAACTTTTCTTGAGGCATATATCCTAGCAGGAACATGTGGAAGCTTTATGCCCTCTGGCTGAACATATTAGATTTTACTGATATTCCCTAAATTATTTTAGACTCTCTACTCTTAATGTAGAAACTGCTCAACCAGCTGTAGAGCAAATTGCTTTGAAGAAACCTTATGGGGCTGCCCAATACAACTCAATGAGTAATGGCAGGATGAGGAGATTTAGTTTTGTTGGTACTTGTGTCTCTTTGCGACTCTTTATGACTCTTTGATTGACCTACATGTATACTATACACATCTTTAGCTTAGATGAGCTAATCTCATGTAGGTCTCGTCAGACTCTAATGGCATGCTTGTCTCAAACACTTTTGGTATTGCCACTATTTCCCATTCCTCTTATTAATCTTTTTATAGCTCTCAGATCCAGATTGCAGAATATCTAGGAGACGTCCCACTACTTACAGTTCCTTGCGAAAGTATTCGGCTCCCTGGAACTTTTCAACCTTTTCCCACATATCATGCTTCAAACATAAAGATACCAAATGTACATTTTTGGTGAAGAATCAACAACAACAAGTAGAACACAATTGTAAAGTTGAATGAAATTTATTGATTATTTTAAATTTTTGTGAAAATTCAGAAACTGAAAAGTGGGATGTGCAATATTATTCGGCCCCTTTAAAGGGAACCTGTCACTTGAATTTGGCGGGACCGGTTTTCGGTCATATGGGCGGAGTTTTTAGGTGTTTGATTCACCCTTTCCTTACCCGCTGGCTGCATGCTGGCCGCAATATTGGGTTGAAGATCATGCTGTGTCCTCCATAGTACACGCCTGCGCAAGACAATCTTGCCTTGCGCAAGCGTGTACTTTGGAGGACAGAGAATGAACTTCAATCCAATATTGCGGCCAGCATACAGCCAGCGGGTAAGGAAAGGGTGAATCAAACATCTGAAAACTCCGCCCATATGACCGAAAACCGGTCCTGCCAAATTCAGGTGACAGGTTCCCTTTAACTTAATACTTTGTTGCGCCACCTTTTGCTGCGATTACAGCTGCAAGTCGCTTGGAGATGTCTCTATCAGTTTGGTACAGCAGATCATTTGTGTACAGCAGTTTTCAGCTCTTTCCACAGATTCTCGATTGGGTTGAGGTCTGGACTTTGACTTGGCCATTCTAACACCTGGATACGTTTATTTGTGAACCATTCCATTGTAGATTTTGCTCTATGTTTGGGATCATTGTCTTGTTGGAAGACAAATCTCCATCCCAGTCTCAGGTCTTTTGCAGACTCCAACAGGTTTTCTTCAAGATGGTCCTGTATTTGGCTCCATCCATCTTCCCATCAATTTTAACCATCTGCCCTGTCCCTGCTGAAGAAAAGCAGGCCCAAACCATGATGCTGCCACCACCATGTTTGACAGGGTGATGAGCTGTGTTGCCTTAACGCCAAACAAATCGCATGACATTGTTGCCAAAAAGTTCGATTTTGGTTTCATCTTCCTTCTTCCACATGTTTTGTGTGCCTCCCAGGTGGCTTGTTGCAAACTTTAAACAACACTTTTTATGGATATCTTTGAGAAATGGCTTTCTTCTTGCCACTCTTCCATAAAGGCCAGATTTGTGCAGTGTACCACCGATTGTTGTCCTATGGACAGACTGTCCCATCTCAGATGTAGATCTCTGCAGTTCATCCAGAGTGATCATGGGCCTCTTGGCTGCATCTCTGATCAGTAGTGTTGAGCATTCCAATACCGCAAGTATCGGGTATCGGCCGATATTTGCGGTATCGGAATTCCGATACCGAATTCCGATACTTCCCGCGTATCGGATACCGGAATCGGAAGTTCCCAGAATTCAAATTGAACGCAGCAGCCAATGAGGAATGAATGAAAGTGTGGGCACATCCTGTTTAGCATGGTGGGCATGTAAGTACTGGCAAGGCTGGGATTGGCTGCTGAAATGATGTCACTCTGCACTATAAAAAAGCGCTGCCGCCATTTTGCGCTCACTCTGCTGTGATTTCAGTTAGGGACAGGACGCTGTGTTCTAACTGAGGGCCAGTTGAGCTTGCTAATTGCTTTATTTTCCTTTCCAAAGGCTAATTTAGCAAAACGCTGTGTGTTCTTCACTGTTCACCTTGCTCTTGCCTTGCAGCGCTGTTTTAACAGCGTTCTGCAAGGTCTCTCTGTGTGTGTGTGTGTGCAGCTCACTCTGTAGTCTGTGTGCAGCCATATACCCGGTTGTATTCAGCTCAGGGGGGGTTCACACTGCCTCACACAGTTGTTCTTTTTTGCTCTTAGTGCAGCCTGCTGCACATTTTTTCTCAAATTTCCTATTAGTGTTTTTCCACCAGTCTCCAGCTCTATTGTGGAAAAACACTACATAGGATAACCTAGAGGGGGTTTTTAGGGCCTTGCAGCGCCATTTACGGCTGTCTGCACGGTCTCCGTGTGAGCCCAGCTCGCCCTGCAGTCTGTGTGCAGCCATAGCCGGTTGGATTCAGCTCAGGGTTCGTTACTGGCTCATACCTTGAGAAAAATTTTCCTTTTTTCAAATAGTGCAGCCTGTTTAAAATTTGAAAAAAAAAATTCCTATTAGTGTCTTTCCACTCGTATCCAGCTAAATAGTGGAAAAACACTATATAGGATAACCTAGAGGAGGGTTTTTTGGCCTTGCAGCGCCGTTTACGGCTGTCTGCACGGTCTCCATGTGAGCCCAGCTCGCCCTGTAGTCTGTGTGCAGCCATAGCCGGTTGGATTCAGCTCAGGGTTCGTTACTGGCTCATACCTTGCGAAAAATTTTCCTTTTTTTTCAAATAGTGCAGCCTGTTTAAAATTTGAAAAAAAAAATCCTATAAGTGTCTTTCCACTCGTATCCAGCTAAATAGTGGAAAAACACTATATAGGATAACCTAGAGGAGGGTTTTTTGGCCTTGCAGCGCCGTTTACGGCTGTCTGCACGGTCTCCGTGTGAGCCCAGCTCGCCCTGTAGTCTGTGTGCAGCCATAGCCGGTTGGATTCAGCTCAGGGTTCGTTACTGGCTCATACCTTGCGAAAAATTTTCCTTTTTTTGAAATAGTGCAGCCTGTCTAAAATTTGAAAAAAAAAAATTCCTATTAGTGTCTTTCCACCAGTCTCCAGCTCAATTGTGGAAAAACACTACATAGGATAACCTAGAGGGTTTTTTTGGGGCCTTGCAGCGCCGTTTACGGCTGTCTGCACGGTCTCTGTGTGAGCTCAGCTCGCCCTGTAGTCTGTGTGTAGCCATAGCCAGTTGGATTCAGCTTAGGGTGCGTTACTGCCTCATACCTTGAAAAACAATTTCCTTTTTTTCAAATAGTGCAGCCAGTTTAAAATTTGAAAAAAAAAATTCCTATTAGTGTCTTTCCACTTGTATCCAGCTAAATAGTGGAAAAACACTATATAGGATAACCTAGAGGAGGGTTTTTTGGCCTTGCAGCGCCGTTTACGGCTGTCTGCACGGTCTCCGTGTGATTTAAACTAGCTCTGTAGCCCGATCTGCACCAAAAAAAAGGTTAAGTTCACCAAACACAACTTAACACTTGTGTAGGCCACATTTGAAAAATAATAAAGTTTAGTCCACAATTTACAACATTAGTGTTTCTTACACCTGTTAGGAGGAGCATTACAGGAATAAGCACACTAAGGCCTTAGTACTTTTCTGCTTATCTTTATCTGTCAACCAAGATGAAGAGGGCAGGGAGTAAGGCACGTGGGCGTGGGCGCGGAGCAGGGAGAGGAGCAGGGAGAGGACGTGGTGATTCTGTGCCTGCTGCGGGCGCCGGTGACTCGTCGTCACTCAGTTTCAGCAGGGAACAGTCCTTCATGCGCAGCTTTGTCGGAGAGCGCCGTGCACCGCTGCTGCGTGAAGACCAAATTGAAGCCGTTGTCGGGTGGATGGCAGCTAACGCCTCGGCATCGACTTCAGTTAGTGCCACATCCTCTCAGGCACAGAGCACTGGAGAGCAGCCATCTGTCTCTTCACCACCTGCCAAATTGGCCAGGCAGTCAGAGAGCCCAGGACAGGAGCCGTCTCTACTTCTGTTCTCTGAATCTCTTGGCTTGGAAACAGGGGGCCAGCCAAGCAGCATTGGAGAAATGGAAGAAGAGGCAGTGTGCAGTGATGCCCAACACCTTTTTCTCTCTGACTCTGAAGAGGCAGGTGGGCCAGTGCCTCCGGTGACCACAGCGCAGTACGCATCTGATGATGAAACTCAGGTGCCGCTTTCTCGTGCGTACTGTGCTGCTGAGACTACCCAGGAGGAGCAGTTGGTGGCAGAGGGTAGTGGAGATGATGAGGTCCTTGACCCATCGTGGCGTGAGGAACAGGAAGGTGGTGGGAGCAGCTCAGAGGAAGAGCTTCCTCTTACGGGCCAAAGAGGGAGAGGGAGGGGGAAGACTGCGGAGCCTGTAGCCTCCACTTTGGCACCCGTTAGGAGCCTGTCTCTTTCCAAAGCCAAAAAGGGCGCTCCCAAGACTTGCAGTCCCTGGTCCTTTTTTGACACAGTTGCAGATGACATTTGTTTTGTCAAATGCAAGCTGTGTCATCATAAAGTAAAAAGAGGGAAAAATGTCAGCAACCTCAATACCACAAATATGTGGAAACATGTGCGGACCAGGCACGCGGTGGAGTTACAGAAACACACTGAAGATGTAGGCCAACCAACAGCGGCAGCTACCACCTCTTCAGCTCGTGTTGCCTCTTCCTCCAGCTCACGCACAGCTGGTTTGGCTTCCTCCCAGAGACCTTGTGTAATTCCACCCACAGCACCACCTTCCCAGTCATCCTCACACTCCCAGTCTACTCTACAGCCATCGGTAGTACAGGCATGGGAGAAAAGGCGGGAATTCTCGGCCAACCACCCCCGAGCACAGGCTCTGAATGCAGGCATTGCCAAACTGTTGTCCCTGGAAATGCTCTCGTTCAGGCTGGTGGAGACTGACAGCTTCCGTGACTTGATGGCATTGGCAGTCCCACAGTACAAGGTGCCCAGCCGCTTTTACTTCAGCAGGCAGGCTGTCCCTGCCCTGCACAGGCATGTTGAGGCAAACATAAAACATGCGCTACTGAACGCCGTCAGTAGCAAGGTCCACCTCACCACCGATGCGTGGACCAGTCAGCATGGACAGGGGCGATATGTTTCCCTCACTGCCCATTGGGTTAATGTTGTTGAGCCAGGTACAGATCGTACGAGTGGCGCAGGACGTGTCCTGCCCACTCCAAGGATTGCAGGAATCCAGTCTGTACGCATCGACTCCTCCTCTTACACCAGTTCCTCTGATTCCTCTCTGCAGGATCCGTCACAGTCCACCCCCACATGGACCCGTGAACGTTTACCTATGACCGACATGAGCACAGCCGTGGCCAAACGTCAGCAGGCCGTCTTGAAACTAGTTTCATTGGGGCATCGAAGCCACACAGCGCAGGAGCTCTGGAATGCCATAAAGCAGGAGAGCGATGTGTGGTTACTGCCAGCGAATCTCCAGCCAGGCATGGTAGTGTGTGACAATGGCCGAAATCTGGTGGCAGCTTTGGCCCTTGGCAACCTCACTCACATCCCATGTCTGGCACATGTGCTCAATTTGGTTGTGCAGAGTTTTCTGAGGGACTATCCAGATCTTGATGCCCTGCTGCACAAGGTCCGCCTAGAGTGTGCTCACTTGCGGCGTTCCAGCTTGGCCAGATCCCGCATTGCTGCTCTGCAGCGCCGATTCCGCCTTCCGGAACACCGCATCATATGTGACCTACCTACCCGGTGGAATTCCACGTTACATATGTTGGAGCGGTTGTGTGAGCAGCAGCAAGTAGTTATGGAGTACCAGCTGCATCAGGCGCAAAGAAGTCGCAGTCAGCGCCGATCAGACTTCACAACCACAGAGTGGGCCACTATGAAGGACGTCTGCCAGGTTTTGCGTCCTTTTGATTATTCCACGCGGATGGCAAGTGCAGATGATGCACTAGTCAGCATGACTGTCCCCCTTATCTGCCTGCTTCAGCAAACTTTGCAAGGGTTAAGGGATGATGTGGTGGAAGAGGTGGAGGATGAGGAGTCACCTTTTCCATCAGCTTCTGGAGAGTCAGCGCCACGTGGTTCCTCACAAAGGGGTACGCAGGGGCCAATTTGTGAGGAGGATGAGGAGGAGTCAATGGAGGAGGAAGAGCTCCGTCCAGAGGAGGGAGCGACACAATTGTCCAGTGGTCAGTGTGTACAGCGAGGGTGGGGTGATGACGAGCGGGCAGAGATCATGTCTCAAGCAGGGGACAGCGTTTCTGGGCCAGTTGGCACTCTGCAGCACATGGTGGATTTCATGCTGCAGTGCCTGAGAAACGACCGCCGCATCGACCACATTCTCAACATGCCTGATTATTGGGTGTTCACCCTCCTCGATCCTCGCTACCGGGACAACGTCCAAAACCTCATCCCTGCGTTGACCCGGGAGCGTAAATTGCGGGAGTACCACGACACACTGGTGAATTCCATCATCTTCTCCTGTCCAACTGAGAGGAGTGCTGCTAGTGCTTTACAAAGCAGCTCAGTGCGTCGAGGCAGTGGGGGAGGCTCTGCCCAAAGAGGGAGCAGAAGCAGTGCCTCTGCCCAAGGCAAGCCCAGTATGGCACAACTCTGGCACACTTTTGTGTGCCCGCCCCAAATGTCTACACCATCACCGGCGGCTCCAGTCAGCAGGAGGCAACGGTTCCGTCAGATGGTGACAGACTACATGGCTTGCCCTCTTACTGTACTCCCAGACGGCTCTTCCCCGTTCAAGTTTTGGGTCTCTAAGCTGGACACATGGCTAGAGCTAAGCCAGTATGCATTGGAGGTGCTGGCTTGCCCTGCGGCTAGTGTCTTATCGGAACGTGTCTTTAGTGCCGCAGGTGGTGTACTAACAGACCGTCGCATGCGACTATCCTCCGATAACGTTGACCGGCTTACTTTCCTGAAAATGAACCAGGCCTAGATCTCGCAGGAATTTGCCACTCCTCTGCCTGATTAAGTAATTGGGTGTCATCCAGGTCTCCTGCTGTGTTCATCTTTCTACCACCTGAACTGCTATTCCTGGGCTCCAACACCGCCAGTTGCGGCTCAGAAGTGCAGGCTGCACAGTAAAAACATACGACCCAGTGTTATTGGGTTTCAGTAACGTCAGCTGATCCCCAGCTGTGTAGCCGGCAATGTGTCCTGCGACCGCCACGCTGGCACAACAACCTAAATGTAAGGGAACCTGTCCCCCCCCCCCCGTCGTTTGTTACTGAAAGAGCCATCTTGTGCAGCAGTAATGCTGCACAAGGAAAAGGTAGCTCTTTTTTTTTAGCTCTTTGCACACGCCGAACTTAACACTTATAAAATGTGTTCACTGATACCGTTATACCGTCCCGGAGCTGGGACTTTCCTTCGTAATGTGACGCAGCACAGCCGTCATTCCTACCCCCTTGGTGCCATGCGCTGCCTCCTCAGCGTTGTTTTAAGCTGTCACGGAGCCTGCGATGTTCTGTTATCCCTTGGGCATGCCCTATTTGCGCTGCCTGTCTTCTGACATAATTTGGTGTCAGGCTGGCTGCGCCTGTGCGGCCGCGGTGCCCGAGATCCCGCCTCGCAGTGTCTTCTGATTGAGTCACACTGCGGGCCTGGGATCCATGGGCATGCGCAGTGCATATCTTCCCCTCGGGCTCTCGCTCATTTCCCTCCGCCTTCTTTAGACTGTGCGCCGTCAGCTGATCCCTAGCATGCCACGGCCGTGACACCGCACAGTCTGAAGAAGAGGGAAGGAGGGGAGTGAGAGTCGAGGTTATGCACTGTGCATGCCCATGGTTCCAAGGCCCGCAGTGGGATTACGTTAGATGAGACTGCGAGGTGGGATCTGGAGCAGCGTGGACGCACAGGCACTGACAGCCTGACACCAAATTATGTCAGAAGACAGGCAGCGCTAATTGGGCATGGCCAAGGGCTAACAGAACAGCGCAGGCTCCGTGACAGCTTAAAACAACGCTGAGGAGGCAGCGCACGGCATCAAGGGGATAGGAATGACAGCTGTGCTGTGTCCCATTACGAAGGAAATTCGCACCTCCGGAACGGTTTAACGGTATAAAGGGACACATTTTTAGTGTTTACTTCGGTGTTTGCAAGGAGCATAATTAAAAGAGCAACCTTTTCCTTTTGCATCCTTAGTGCTGCACAAGATGGCTCTTTCAGCTACAAACGTCTTGGGGGGGGGGGTTAAAGGTTTCCTTTCAACTTGCTCCAATCAGGCTTTGGCCTACACTCTGTTCCTCTGCTCCTCCTGCTGTCCCTGGGCTCTAACACCGCCAGTTGGTGCCTGGAAGTGCTGTGTGCACAGTCAACAGTCGCTCCTCTGTTATTGGGGTTCAGTAACGTCAGCTGATCCCCAGCTGTGTGTGCGGCAATACCTCCAATCTGCTCCTCCTGCTGTCCCTGGGCTCTAACACCGCCAGTTGGTGCCTGGAAGTGCTGTGTGCACAGTCAACAGTCGCTCCTCTGTTATTGGGGTTCAGTAACGTCAGCTGATCCCCAGCTGTGTGTGCGGCAATACCTCCAATCTGCTCCTCCTGCTGTCCCTGGGCTCTAACACCGCCAGTTGGTGCCTGGAAGTGCTGTGTGCACAGTCAACAGTCGCTCCTCTGTTATTGGGGTTCAGTAACGTCAGCTGATCCCCAGCTGTGTATCCGGCAATGTGTCATGCGACCGCCACGCTGGCACAACTAAAATGTAAGGGGACCCGTCCCCCCCCCCCTAGGCGTTTGTTACTGAAAGAGCCACCATGTGCAGCACTAATACTGCACAAGGGAAAGGTCGCTCTTGAAATTATGCTCCTTGCAAACGCTGAACTACACACTCATGTAATGTGTCCCCTCACACCGTCCAACCGTCCCGGAGGTGGGACTTTCCTTTGTAATGTGACGCAGCACAGCCGTCATTGCTACCCCCTTGGCACCGTGCGCTGCCTCCTTAGCGTTGTTTGATTCCGTCATGGACCCTGCGCTGTTATGTTATCCCTTGGCCATGCACAGTTTGCGCTGCCCGTCCTCTGACATCATTTGTTGTCGTCCTGGCTGCGCCTGTACGTCCACGCTGCCCGAAATCCCACCTCGCAGTGTCGTCTAATGTGATCCCACAGTGGGCCTGGTATCCATGGCCATGCGCAGTGCATATACTAGCCTCTCACTCCCCTTCTTCACGCTTCTTCAGACTAGGCGGCGTCAGCTGATCCCTAATAGCATGCCACGGCCGTGACGCCGCACAGTCTGAAGAAGCAGGAAGGAGGTGAGTGAGAGGCGATGATATGCACTGCGCATGCCCATGGATCCCTGGCCCGCAGTGGGACTACATTAAATGACACTGCAAGGTTGGATCTCGGGCAGCTTGGACGCACAGGCACTGCCAGCCTGACACCTACATGATGTCAGAAGACGGGCACCGCTAACTGTGCATGGCCAAGGGATAACATTACAGCGCGGGCTCCGTGACAGAACCAAACAACGTTGAGGAGGTGGCGCCCGGCACCAAGGGGGTTGGAATGACGGCTGTGCTGTGTCACATTACAAAGGAAAGTCCCACTTCCGGGATGGTTTGACGGTGTGAGGGGACACATTATATGAGTGTGTACTTCAGCGTTTGCAAGGAGCATAATTTTCGGAGCCACCATTTTCCATGTGCAGTATTACTGCTGTACAAGATGGCTCTTTCAGCAACAAATGCCTGGGGGGGGGGGGGTTAAAGGTTCCCTTTCAACTTGCTCCACTGCAGGCTTCGGCCTACACTCTGCTCCTCTTTGATTCCCTGGGTTTCAACACTGTCAGTTGCCACCTGGAAGTGTTGTCTACACAGAAAAAACACTAGGTGATGTGTCAGTGGGGTTCAGCACCGCCAGCTGTTCCCCTGCTGTGTAGTCGGCAACGTGTCCAGCACAAGCCACGCTGGCACAACAGAACAAAAGCTGCCACCAGTGCAGGCTTCGGCCTACACTCTGCTCCTCTCCTCCTCCTGCTGACCCTGGGCTCAAACACCGCTAGTTTTTGCCCGGAAGTGCTAGCTGCACAGAGTAAAACACCAGCCAATGTGTTAGTGGGGTTCAGCAACGCCAGCTGTTCCCCTGCTGTGTAGCCGGCAACATGACCTGCAAACGCCATGCAGGCACAGGAACTGAAATTAAAGGGAACTTGCCCCCCACCCCCCCAGGTGTTTCTATGTATAACAGCCACCTAGTACAGCAGTACTGCTGCATTTGTACAAGGTGGCTGACTTTTTCTCCTTGCACACGTGGAACTCAACACGTACAAAATGTGTCTCATTGAGACCATTCCACTGTCCCTGAGGTGTGACTTTCCTTTCTAATGATACGCAGCACCCCCCTTGGTAGCGTTTCCCGTCTTTTGTCATCATGGTTAGCTGGCTGCGCCTGTGCATCCGCCCTGCTAGAAACAATGCCCCTCGTTGTCATATTTATTTTGTCAGCGAGGGTGTGGTTTATGGGCACGAGCAGTGCATATGTTCGCCTGTCTTAACTCATCTCCTTCCGCCTTCTTCAGACTGTGCGGCCTCCTGGCTGTGGTAGGCGATAAGGGATCAGCTGAGGCCGCCCAGTCTGGAGCAGGTGTAAGGACATGTGTAAGCGGCAAACCTATTTACTGCACAAGGCCACGAATCCCAGCCACGCAGTGTGATTTTTTGAAAACACACTGTGGGTCTGGGATTCATGTCCATCGCTAACCGCAACGGCCGACATGAAATGAGGTCAGAAGACAGGAAGCGCTCACAGCGCATGGCCAAGGGATCACAATAGCGCAGACTCCTGTACAGCAAATAACAACGCTCAGGAATCTGCGCCCAGTACCTAGGTGCAAATTTTGACACCTGTGCTGCGTCTCCTTAAAAAGACAAGTCACGCCTCCACAACTGTTTGACAGTATAATGGGCTAAATAGTGTACGTGTTTTAGTCAGCGTGTGCAAGGAGCAAAACAAATAGAGCAACCTTTTACTTGTGCAGCATTAATGCTGCACAAGGTGTGGCTCTTGTACCTTGCAACACCTGAGGGGGGGTTAAAGGTAACCTTTGAAATTGGTTCAACTAGGCTTCGGCCTACACTCTGCTCCTCTCCTGCTGACCCTGGGCTCAAACACCGCCAGTTTCTGCCCGGACATGCTAGCTGCACAGAGAGAAACACCAGCCAATGTGTTAGTGGGGTTCAGCACCGCCAGCTGTTCCCCTGCTGTGTAGTCGGCATCGTGTCCAGCACAAGCCACGCTGGCACAACTGACCAAAAGCTGCCACCAGTGCAGGCTTCGGCCTACACTTTGCTCCTCTCCTCCTCCTGCTGACCCTGGGCTCAAACAACGCCAGTTTCTGCCCGGACATGCTAGCTGCACAGAGAAAAACACCAGCCAATGTGTTAGTGTGGTTCAGCACCGCCAGCTGTTCCTCTGCTGTGTAGTCGGCATCGTGTCCAGCACAAGCCACGCTGGCACAACTGACCAAAAGCTGCCACCAGTGCAGGCTTCGGCCTACACTTTGCTCCTCTCCTCCTCCTGCTGACCCTGGGCTCAAACAACGCCAGTTTCTGCCCGGACATGCTAGCTGCACAGAGTAAAACACCAGCCAATGTGTTAGTGGGGTTCAGCAACGCCAGCTGTTCCCCTGCTGTGTAGCCGGCAACGTGACCTTCAAACGCCATGCAGGCACAGGAACTGAAATTGAAGGGAACCTGCCCCCCACCCCCCCAGGTGTTTCTATGTATAACAGCCACCTAGTACAGCAGTACTGCTGCATTTGTACAAGGTGGCTGACTTTTTCTCCTTGCCCACGTGGAACTCAACACGTACAAAATGTGTCTCATTGAGACCATTCCACTGTCCCTGAGGTGTGACTTTCCTTTCTAATGATACGCAGCACCCCCCTTGGTAGCGTTTCCCGTCTTTTGTCATCATGGTTAGCTGGCTGCGCCTGTGCATCCGCCCTGCTAGAAACAACGCCCCTCGTTGTCATATTTATTTTGTCAGCGAGGGTGTGGTTTATGGGCACGAGCAGTGCATATGTTCGCCTGTCTTAACTCATCTCCTTCTGCCTTCTTCAGACTGTGCGGCCTCCTGGCTGTGGTAGGTGATAAGGGATCAGCTGAGGCCGCCCAGTCTGGAGCAGGTGTAAGGACATGTGTAAGCGGCAAACCTATTTACTGCACAAGGCCACGAATCCCAGCCACGCAGTGTGATTTTTTGAAAACACACTGTGGGTCTGGGATTCATGTCCATCGCTAACCGCAACGGCCGACATGAAATGAGGTCAGAAGACAGGAAGCGCTCACAGCGCATGGCCAAGGGATCACAATAGCGCAGACTCCTGTACAGCAAATAACAACGCTCAGGAATCTGCGCCCAGTACCTAGGTGCAAATTTTGACACCTGTGCTGCGTCTCCTTAAAAAGACAAGTCACGCCTCCACAACTGTTTGACAGTATAATGGGCTAAATAGTGTACGTGTTTTAGTCAGCGTGTGCAAGGAGCAAAACAAATAGAGCAACCTTTTACTTGTGCAGCATTAATGCTGCACAAGGTGTGGCTCTTGTACCTTGCAACACCTGAGGGGGGGTTAAAGGTAACCTTTGAAATTGGTTCAACTAGGCTTCGGCCTACACTCTGCTCCTCTCCTGCTGACCCTGGGCTCAAACACCGCCAGTTTCTGCCCGGACATGCTAGCTGCACAGAGAGAAACACCAGCCAATGTGTTAGTGGGGTTCAGCACCGCCAGCTGTTCCCCTGCTGTGTAGTCGGCATCGTGTCCAGCACAAGCCACGCTGGCACAACTGACCAAAAGCTGCCACCAGTGCAGGCTTCGGCCTACACTTTGCTCCTCTCCTCCTCCTGCTGACCCTGGGCTCAAACAACGCTAGTTTTTGCCCGGAACTGCTAGCTGCACAGAGAAAAACACCAGCCAATGTGTTAGTGGGGTTCAGCAACGCCAGCTGTTCCCCTGCTGTGTAGTCGGCAACGTGTCCAGCACAAGCCACGCTGGCACAACAGAACAAAAGCTGCCACCAGTGCAGGCTTCGGCCTACACTTTGCTCCTCTCCTCCTCCTGCTGACCCTGGGCTCAAACAACGCCAGTTTCTGCCCGGACATGCTAGCTGCACAGAGAAAAACACCAGCCAATGTGTTAGTGGGGTTCAGCACTGCCAGCTGTTCCCCTGCTGTGTAGCTGGCAACGTGTCCTGCAAACGCCACGCAGGCACATGAACTGAAATTGAAGGGAGCCTGCCCCCCACCCCCCCAGGTGTTTCTATGTATAACAGCCACCTTGTACAGCAGTACTGCTGCATTTGTACAAGGTGGCTGACTTTTTCTCCTTGCACACGTGGAACTCAACAAGTACAAAATGTGTCTCATTACAGACCATTACAATGTCCCTGAGGTGTGACTTTCCTTTTTAATGACACGCAGCACCCCCATTGTTAGCGCTGCCCGTCTCCTGACATCATTGGTTGGCTGGCTGTGCCTGTGCGTCCCCCCTGCCCGACACAACGCCCCCCGTTGTCTCATATATTTTGACTGCGAGGGTGTGATTGATGGGCACGAGCAGTGCATATGTTCCCCTGTCTTCACTCCCCTCCTTCCGCCTTCTTCTGACTGTGTGGCCTCATGGCCGCGGCATGCGATAAGGGATCAGCTGCCGCCCAGTCTGAAGCAGGTGTAAGGACATGTGTGAGCGGCGAACATATTTACTGCACAAGGCCACGAATCCCAGCACCGCAGTGTGACTTTAGGAAAAGCCACTGTGGGTCTGGGATTTATGGCCATCGTTAACCGCACCGGCCTACATGAAATGAGGTCATGAGACGGCCTGCACTAACAGGGTATTGCCAAGGGATAACACAAGAGCGCAGTTTCCTGTTCTGCAAATAACAACGGTAAGGAATCTGCGCACAGCACCTAGGTGTAAATTTGTACACCTGTGCTGCGTCTCCTTAAAAAGACTAGTAGTCACGCCTCCACTACTGTTTGACAGTATAATGGGCTAAATAGTGTACGTGTTTAATTCAGCGTGTGCAAGGAGCAAAATTAAATAGAGCAACCTTTGACTTGTGCATCATTAATGCTGTTCAAGGTGTGGCTCTTGTACCTTGCAACACCTGAGGGGGGGTTAAAGGTAACCTTTGAAATTGGTTCAACTAGGCTTCGGCCTACACTCTGCTCCTCTCCTGCTGACCATGGGCTCAAACACCGCCAGTTTCTGCCCGGACATGCTAGCTGCACAGAGAGAAACACCAGCCAATGTGTTAGTGGGGTTCAGCACCGCCAGCTGTTCCCCTGCTGTGTAGTCGGCATCGTGTCCAGCACAAGCCACGCTGGCACAACTGACCAAAAGCTGCCACCAGTGCAGGCTTCGGCCTACACTTTGCTCCTCTCCTCCTCCTGCTGACCCTGGGCTCAAACAACGCTAGTTTTTGCCCGGAACTGCTAGCTGCACAGAGAAAAACACCAGCCAATGTGTTAGTGGGGTTCAGCACCGCCAGCTGTTCCCCTGCTGTGTAGCTGGCAACGTGTCCTGCAAACGCCACGCAGGCACATGAACTGAAATTGAAGGGAGCCTGCCCCCCACCCCCCCAGGTGTTTCTATGTATAACAGCCACCTTGTACAGCAGTACTGCTGCATTTGTACAAGGTGGCTGACTTTTTCTCCTTGCACACGTGGAACTCAACAAGTACAAAATGTGTCTCATTACAGACCATTACAATGTCCCTGAGGTGTGACTTTCCTTTTTAATGACACGCAGCACCCCCATTGTTAGCGCTGCCCGTCTCCTGACATCATTGGTTGGCTGGCTGTGCCTGTGCGTCCCCCCTGCCCGACACAACGCCCCCCGTTGTCTCATATATTTTGACTGCGAGGGTGTGATTGATGGGCACGAGCAGTGCATATGTTCCCCTGTCTTATTATTATTATTATACATTTTTATAGCGCCATTTATTCCATGGCGCTTTACATGTGAATACGGGGCAAATATAGACAAATACATTAAACATGAGCAGATAACAAGGCACACGAGTACATAAGGAGGGAGGACCCTGCCCGCGAGGGCTCACAGTCTGCAGGGGGTGGGTGAGGATACACTAGGAGACCCTGCTGACCCTGGGCTCAAACACCGCCAGTTTTTGCCCGGACATGCGATCTGCACAGAGACAAACACCAGCCAATGTGTTAGTGGGGTTCAGCAACGCCAGCTGTTCCCCTGCTGTGCAGCTTGCAACGTGACCTGCAAACGCCACGCAGGCACATGAACTGAAATTGAAGGGAGCCTGGCCACCACCCCCAGGTGTTTCTATGTATAACAGCCACCTTGTACAGCAGTACTGCTGCATTTGTACAAGGTGGCTGATGTTTTCTCCTTGCCCACGTGGAACTCAACACGTACAAAATGTGTCTCTTTGAGACCATTCCACTGTCCCTGAGGTGTGACTTACCTTTCTAATGATACGCAGCACCCCCCTTGGTAGCGCTTCCCGTCTTCTGACATCATTGGTTGGCTACTTGCGCCTGTTCGTCCGCCCTGCCTGAATAAAATGCTCCTCGTTGTCTTAATTATTTTGACTGCGAGGGTGTGATTGATGGGCACGAGCAGTGCATATCTTCGCCTGTCTTAACTCATCTCCTTCCGCCTTCTTCAGACTGTGCAGCCTCATGGCCGCGGCATGCGAGAAGGGATCAGCAGAGGCCGCCCAGTCTGAAGCAGGTGTAAGGACGTGTGTGAGCGGCCAAAATATTTACTGCTCAAGGCCACGAATCCCAGCACCGCAGTGTGGCTTTATGAAAAGACACTGTGGGTCTGGGATTTATGGCCATCGTTAACCGCACCCGCCAACATGAAATGATGTCATAAGATGGGCAGCGCTAACAGGGCATTGCCAAGGGATAACACAAGAGCGCAGACTCCTGTACAGCAAATAACAACGCTCAGGAAGCTGCGCCAAGCACCAAGGCGTTATTTTGGACACCTGTGCTGCGTCTCATCAAAAAACCAAGTCACGCATCCACTACAGTTTGACTGTAGAATGGGGTAAATTGTGTATGTCTTTCATTCAGCGTGTGCAAGTAGACAAATTAATAGAGCAACCTTTCACTTGTGCAGCATTAATACTGCACAAGGTGTGTCTCTTGTACTTTGTAACACCTGAGGGGGGGGTTAAAGGTTTCCTTTGAAATTGGTTCAACTAGGCTTCGGCCTACACTCTGCTCCTCTCCTCCTCCTCCTGCTTCAACACGGGCTCTAACATCGCTAGTTTTTGCCCGCAAGTGCTAGCTGCACAGAGAAAAACACACGCCATTGTGTTAGTGGGGTTCAGCAACGCCAGCTGTTCCCCCAGTGTGTAGCCGGCAAAGTGTCCTGCAAACGCAACGCAGACACAAAGCTGCCTCCAGTGCAGGCTTCGGCCTACACTCATCTCCCCCTGCTTACCCTTTGCTACAACACCGCTAGTTGGGGCTCTAGGAAGACAATCTTTAATAGGCAAGGCAACGCATCTGGGTTCCAGCACCGCCAGCTGGTTCTCGGCAGTGTTCTTGTCACAGGTACTCCCTCGTGCCAAGCCTGGTTTCAGCACCGTCAGCTGTTTCCGGGTTGTGTCAACTTCATTGAGACGCCTATGCTTGCCCCGTCGTGGTGCGGTCGGGTTAGCCAACTCCAGGGTGCCTCCAGTTTAGGAGCTTCCTATGTGGGCTGCGTGAACTGGTAGTCAAGGCTGGTTCTGTAGTGCCAGTAGGCCCAGCTCCCCCTGTAGGACTGTTGGGGTTCGGTAACTGCGGCTGCCTCGCGGCCTAGCTGTTCTCTCCTCTCCAGTGGACCTTCGGGTCCACCACCTGGTTCCAGCACCGTCAGCTGGTTCCAGGCCGAGCCTTTGGCTTAGGTGCCTCCTCCTGGGTATCCGAGTTCCGCCAACGCCAGGCGGTCCTTGGTAGTGCTTTTAAGCGCGGGCACCTACAGCTTAGTAACCGGGTTCCAGCACCGTCAGCTGGTCCTCGGTCGTGCCATTGGCTCTTGCACAGTGGGGCAACGCATCTGGGTTCCAGCACCGCCAGCTGGTTCTCGGCAGTGTTCTTGTCACAGGTACTCCCTCGTGCCAAGCCTGGTTTCAGCACCGTCAGCTGTTTCCGGGTTGTGTCAACTTCACTGAGACGCCTATGCTTGCCCCGTCGTGGTGCGGTCGGGTTAGCCAACTCCAGGGTGCCTCCAGTTTAGGAGCTTCCTATGTGGGCTGCATGAATTGGTAGTCAAGGCTGGTTCTGTAGTGCCAGTAGGCCCAGCTCCCCCTGTAGGACTGTTGGGGTTCGGTAACTGCGGCTGCCTCGCGGCCTAGCTGTTCTCTCCTCTCCTGTGGACCTTCGGGTCCACCACCTGGTTCCAGCACCGTCAGCTGGTTCCGGGCCGAGCCTTTGGCTTAGGTGCCTCCTCCTGGGTATCCGAGTTCCGCCAACGCCAGGCGGTCCTTGGTAGTGCTTTTAAGCGCGGGCACCTACAGCTTAGTAACCGGGTTCCAGCACCGTCAGCTGGTCCTCGGTCGTGCCATTGGCTCTTGCACACTGGGGCAACGCATCCGGGTTCCAGCACCGCCAGCTGGTTCTCGGCAGTGTTCTTGTCACAGGTACTCCCTCGTGCCAAGCCTGGTTTCAGCACCGTCAGCTGTTTCCGGGTTGTGTCAAGCTCACTGAGACGCCTATGCTTGCCCCGTCGTGGTGCGGTCGAGTTAGCCAACTCCAGGGTGCCTCCAGTTTAGGAGCTTCCTATGTGGGCTGCGTGAACTGGTAGTCAAGGCTGGTTCTGTAGTGCCAGTAGGCCCAGCTCCCCCTGTAGGACTGTTGGGGTTCGGTAACTGCGGCTGCCTCGCGGCCTAGCTGTTCTCTCCTCTCCAGTGGACCTTCGGGTCCACCACCTGGTTCCAGCACCGTCAGCTGGTTCCAGGCCGAGCCTTTGGCTTAGGTGCCTCCTCCTGGGTATCCGAGTTCCGCCAACGCCAGGCGGTCCTTGGTAGTGCTTTTAAGCGCGGGCACCTACAGCTTAGTAACCGTGTTCCAGCACCGTCAGCTGGTCCTCGGTCGTGCCATTGGCTCTTGCACACTGGGGCAACGCATCTGGGTTCCAGCACCGCCAGCTGGTTCTCGGCAGTGTTCTTGTCACAGGTACTCCCTCGTGCCAAGCCTGGTTTCAGCACCGTCAGCTGTTTCCAGGTTGTGTCAACTTCACTGAGACGCCTATGCTTGCCCCGTCGTGGTGCGGTCGGGTTAGCCAACTCCAGGGTGCCTCCAGTTTAGGAGCTTCCTATGTGGGCTGCATGAATTGGTAGTCAAGGCTGGTTCTGTAGTGCCAGTAGGCCCAGCTCCCCCTGTAGGACTGTTGGGGTTCGGTAACTGCGGCTGCCTCGCGGCCTAGCTGTTCTCTCCTCTCCTGTGGACCTTCGGGTCCACCACCTGGTTCCAGCACCGTCAGCTGGTTCCGGGCCGAGCCTTTGGCTTAGGTGCCTCCTCCTGGGTATCCAAGTTCCGCCAACGCCAGGCGGTCCTTGGTAGTGCTTTTAAGCGCGGGCACCTACAGCTTAGTAACCGGGTTCCAGCACCGTCAGCTGGTCCTCGGTCGTGCCATTGGCTCTTGCACACTGGGGCAACGCATCTGGGTTCCAGCACCGCCAGCTGGTTCTCGGCAGTGTTCTTGTCACAGGTACTCCCTCGTGCCAAGCCTGGTTTCAGCACCGTCAGCTGTTTCCGGGTTGTGTCAAGCTCACTGAGACGCCTATGCTTGCCCCGTCGTGGTGCGGTCGAGTTAGCCAACTCCAGGGTGCCTCCAGTTTAGGAGCTTCCTATGTGGGCTGCGTGAACTGGTAGTCAAGGCTGGTTCTGTAGTGCCAGTAGGCCCAGCTCCCCCTGTAGGACTGTTGGGGTTCGGTAACTGCGGCTGCCTCGCGGCCTAGCTGTTCTCTCCTCTCCTGTGGGCCTTCGGGTCCACCACCTGGTTCCAGCACCGTCAGCTGGTTCTAGGCAGTGTCTTTTGCTCTTGTACCTTCTGCTCCCCATCCTGGTTCCAGTAACGTCAGCTGGTTCCGGGCAGAGCCTTTGGATTAGGTGCCTCCTTCTGGGTATCCAAGTTCCACCAACGTCAGGTGGTCCTTGGTAGTGCTTTCAGGCACGGGTACCTCCTGCTTAGTAACCGGGTTCCAGTAACGTCAGCTGGTCCTCGGTAGTTTTATTGGCTCTTGGACCTTCGGCTACCCATCCGGGTTCCAGTACCGTCAGCTGGTTCTCGGCAGTGTCTTTTGCTCTTGTACCTTCTGCTCCCCATCCTGGTTCCAGTAATGTCAGCTGGTTCCGGGCAGAGCCTTTGGCTTAGGTGCCTCCTTCTGGGTATCCGAGTTCCGCCAACGTCAGGCGGTCCTTGGTAGTGCTTTTTAGCACGGGTACCTCCTGCTTAGTAACCGGGTTCCAGTAACGTCAGCTGGTCCTCGGTAGTTCCATAGGCTCTTGAACCTTCGGGTAGCCATCCGAGTTCCAGTTCCATCAGCTGGTTCTTGGCATTTTCTCAGCCTTCTTGTACCTTCTGCTACATTTCCAAGTTTAAGACCCTAAAGTCGACGACCCGGAAGACCACCCTGATGACGACGACCCGGAAGACCACCCCGATGACGACGACGACGACCCGGAAGACCACCCCGATGACGACGGCAGAGACGACGACGGCGGAGACGACGACGGCTGAGACGACGACGGCGGAGATGACGACACTGGAGACGACGACCCTGGAGACGACGACATGGAAGACCGAGAAGCAGAAGAACAAGAGGCTGCAGAACAAAGAGCAGAAGAACATTAAGCATAAGACTTAATATCAGAGCAAAAGATATTATCTAAATTATATGCAGAAGAAGACTAAGCAGTGTATGGGGGTGAGTCCGTTCCTCCTCGTGGTGCCCCTGGATAAAGCCTGATGCTGCAGGCCAAACTGAACGCGGACAAATGTAACTTTTGTGACTGGCAGAACGGAAGGTGTAATCTTCCAACTTTTATAGATAACAACTACGGGAATGCCTGAGGCTGTCACAAATGAGAATATGATGAAGAAGTAGAATAGGAAGAATAATAACAGTGGAATAAAAAGAATATGTAGAATAGGAAGAATAATAATAGTTGAAGAAAATGAATATGAAGAATGTAATAAAAAAAAAAAATAGGTAGAAGATGAAGAAGAAGATGAATAAGGTGAAGAAGTTGATGTCAAAGATGCTGATGATGATGAAGATGAAAGTGTGTGAAAAGGAAAAAAAAGAAGGGGAAGGTCGTGGAATAGTGAAACATCAATATCTGACAAAATAAAAAAAAATTTACATAGTCAATATCTTTTTCAATCCGAACGTCTTTAAAAAAAAAAAAAAATCATGCTATTCTATTTGATTGGACTAATCCTCATTGCCTTTAATGTCTCCGCCACCTCCCCCATACATCTTACATTATTCTTAGTTGTTTTCCTTCATGTAGAATGAACCTACAAGGAAAGAAAGGGTTTATTTTAATTCCGATATTTTGGTCCCATTGACTTGCATTGGGATCGGGTATCGGTATCGGCGATATCCGATATTTTTTGAATATCGGCCGATCCAAACCGATACTTTCCGATATCGGAAGGTATCGCTCAACACTACTGATCAGTCTTCTCTTTGTTTCAGATGAAAGTTTAGAGGGACGGCCGGGTCTTGGTAGATTTGCAGTGGTATGATACTCTTTCCATTTCAATATGATCACTTGCACAGTGCTCGTTTTTATTTTTAAAGTTTTAGAAATTATTTGTATTCAAATCCGGCTTTAAACTTCTCAACAACATTATCACGGGCCTGCCTGTTGTGTTCCTTGGTCTTCATGATGCTCTTTGTGCTTCAAACAGAACTTTGAGGCTATCACAGAGCAGGTGTATTTATACAGAGACTCGATTACACACAGTTGGACTATATTTATCATCATTAGGCATTTAGGACAACATTGGATCATTCAGAGATCAACAAGGAAATTCTGGAGTGAGTTTGCTGCACTGAAAGTAAAGGGGCCGAATAATATTGTATGCCCCACTTTTCAGTTTTTGAATCTCCACAAAATTTTAAAATAGCCAATAAATTTCGTTCAACTTCACAATTGTTTTCCACTAGTTGTTGATTCTTCACCAAAAATTAACATTTGGTATCTTTATGTTTGAAGCATGATATGTGGTGTGAGATAGCGCTCACTGCATGTATTGGGGAACACTCGCTTGGCAACGGGATGCACTCAGACAGGCATGGTTTTTCACTTAAACAGTCTATCCGGTTTATTTTATGCAGCATAAATCGGGACATGCCCAGTTCATTATAGACATTTCATATTTGGCTTCAACTCACAGAAACTAAACATGCTGGACTTCTCACTTCGTCCAGTTACCATGGGTGACTGTACACAGAACAGTTCATGAATGTGTGTGGGACACAACAAGCACCAACAGTCTGTTCCACTGGCAGATACGTCTCTGCCGCTATGATAGCCCCCTTCCTGGGTGTTACCTTTCTGGAGCTCCTGCTCCACACGCTGACCTCTTGTCAGTCTTCTCACTCTCAGGGAAGCTGCTGACCTGGGATCACCATCCTGGACAATGCCTTGCTCGCTAGGTCACCTGACAGTCCAGATCCTCAGATGGGCTGTAGCTCCCCATCACAGACTCTGCATACACTCGCCTTTCCGTGCGCTCTTCATGATGTCTTTCCGCACTTAGGACCATCCAGCAAACAGGCCACTGCATGTGCTGTTCAGGACATCCATCCCCACCTGTGACTGTCCAACACACAAGTCTCTAAGTGCGCTTAACAGGGAGCCGATCCTACTCCCAGGATCTTCCAACACACAGGTCTTCAGATCCACGGCCTCACAGTGCGCTCTTCAGGGATTCAGTCCACACTCAGGACCTCCCAACACACAAGCTGTCCAGGATCTACACAGTCTCCATTACAGAGACCACTCAGGTCCATACACAGGAACCACTACTGACCATGTGACCCACACCCTGGTCACATTATCAAGCTGTAACCACTCCCATAGATGGGTAGTGTGTGTGTGTGGCTAGATCGACCTGCCTAGTTCTCAGAACTAGCCCTGCCAGCCTCCCTCTAAAACAACACAATTACTTGCGGGACTACAGATCCCAGAACATCCTTACTTCCAGCTGACAGTACAGAGTATCTTCGTCTGTGACACACATACCGGCCATTCACAATAATGCTGGACTTTGTCTCATCACTATAGTTATACCTGTGACTGCCATGCATTCCTATGACCTCAATACGCCTCCATGTGTATTCTAGGATGACCATGCAGTGCCCTCTACCTGTAACAGGGGTCACTGCATCACAGTGGGAAAAGTTCCAGGGAGCCGAATACTTTTGCAAGGCACTGTATGTTATCTATAGATTAAATTGTCTACATTTACAATTAATGCTATTTACAAATATAACTTATGTGCTTTCTCTTTAAGATTCAGATTATCGTATATACTCGTGTATAAGCCGAGATTTTCAGCACATTTTTTGTGCTGAAAATGCCCCCCTCAGCTTATACACAAGTCAGACATCAATACTCATCCTCTGTCGCTGGATCTCTATCCCTGCATCTCCGTTGTCCCGGGACCGGCAGCTTCTTTCTGTGCAGAGTGGTCATGTGGTACCGCTCAATAAGGTAATGAATATGTACAGGTCTCCACTCCCATAGGCGTAGAGCGCATATTCATTACCTTAATGACCGGTACCACAAGACCGCTCTGCACAGGAAGAAGCTGCCAGCCCCGGGACAACAATGAAGCAGGGAAGTGCAGAGACCGTGCCAGGAGGGGGGTGAGTATGATGGGGGAAGGCAGGGGAACTGAGCAGAGCTGAGTCATGCCATGCATACAAGGGAGGATGAGGGAAAATGGAGGAGCCATGCATACACGGGGAGTACGGGGGAGCCATGCGCACATGGGGGGAGTACGGGGAAGCTATGCATACACGGGGGAGTATGAGGGAGCCATGCATACACGAGGGAGTATGAGGGGGCCAAGCATACACAGGCGAGTATGGGGGAGCCATTCATAGACGGGAGAGTACAGGGGAGTCATGCATACATGTGGGGTACAGGGGAGCCATGCATACAAGGAGGAGGATGCCAAGCCATGAATACAACAGGGGAAGCCACACATAGCAGGACAGGGATGAGGGGACAATGCATACCCAGCTTATACTCGAGTCAATAAGCTTACCCAGTTTTCCGTGGCAAAATTAGGTCCTCGGCTTATACTCGGGTTGGCTTATACTCAAGTATATACGGTATTCCAAATAGCTGGTTTTGGACAGTTAAGATTAACCAGACTATTATTGAAACTAACTGCGTTGTATATGTTGTTTCATTAGGTTTAACTGTATCTTTACGTCTGTCAGGGGTAGAGATAAGCGGACTGATACGCATAGGATAGAATGTGAGTCAAATTTCCAGAAATTTACTGATTCATGTAGATTTGAACATTTTGAGATCCGATTTGAAGTTTGCAAAAAAAAAAAAGTGTCTTGCATAATTCCCCACACTGCTGAAATATGAGAGAGAAAGTTAACATAATTTTGTTTTGCTGCATGGGCCTCCCCATAATGCCCTGCAGCTACGACATCTTTACAGATTATCATGCCTTGTACAGTGGCGTTCAGTACATGGGTTATCTGAGATCACCAGTTCCATGTAGAGCAGAGTTTGTATGGGAGAGTTCTTTTCCATCTATAGAGTCACTGGGTAAGTCTATCTCATTCTAGTAGATTGTATGCTCTTATGGTTAACAGGGTCCTCTCTTTATCCTGTATAGTATAAGCTCTTAGGCCATGTGCACACGTTCAGTATTTTTCGCGGTTTTTTTGTGTTTTTTCGCTATAAAAACGTGATAAAAACGCGAAAAAAACGCTTACATATGCCTCCTATTATTTAAAGTGTATTCCGCATTTCTAGTGCAAATGTTGCATTTTTTTCCGCGAAAAAAATCGCATTGCGGAAAAAAAAGCAACATGTTCATTAAATTTGCGGAATTGCGGGGATTCCGCACACCTAGGAATGCATTGATCTGCTTACTTTCCACATGGGGCTGTGCACACCATGCGGGAAGTATGCAGATTATGTGCGTTTGGTACCCAGTGTGGAGGAGAGGAGACTCTCCTCCACGGACTGGGCACCATATAATTGGTAAAAAAAGAATTAAAATTAAAAATAGTCATATACTCACCCTCTGATGGCCCCGGAGTCTTCCCGCCTCTCATCGGTGCACGCTGCCGCTTCCGTTCCTATAGATGATGTGTGTGAAGACCTGCGATGACGTCGCCATCTTGTGATTGGTCGCGTGAACGCTCTTGTGACCGCTCACGTGACCGTGACGTCATCGAAGGTCCTGCACACACACACCATCTATAGGAACGGACGCCGCTGAGGAGTTCGGCTGTTTGCAGGTAAGTATAACCATTTTTTTATTTTATTTTATTATTTTTAAACATTCTATCCTTTACTATTGATGCTGCTTAGGCAGCATCTATAGTAAAAAGTTGATCACACTTGTCAAACACTAAGTTTGACAAGTGTGACCAACCTGTCAGTCAGTTTTCCAAGCAATGCTACAGATCGCTTGGAAAACTTTAGCATTCTGCTAAAAAAAACGCGAAAAAAACGCGAAAAAAACGCAAAAAAAAAATGCGGATTTCTGGCAGAAAATGTCAGGTTTTCTTCAGGAAATTTCTGCAAGAAATCCTGACGTGTGCATAATAACAGATGTGGAGTCTTTACTGTAAGAGCAGTGAGACTATGGAACTCTCTGCCGTATGATGTTGTAATGAGTGATTCATGACTTAAATTTAAGAGGGGATTGGATACCTTTCTGGAAAAGTATAATGTTACAGGGTATATACACTAGATTCCTTGATAGGGCGTTGATCCAGGGAACTAGTCTGATTGCCGTATGTGGAGTCGGGAAGGAATTTTTTTCCCCAATGTGGTGCTTACTCTTTGCCACATGGGTTTTTTTTGCCTTCCTCTGGATCAACATGTTAGGGCATGTTAGGTTAGGCTATGGGTTGAACTAGATGGACTTATAGTCTTCCTTCAACCTTAATAACTATGTAACTATGTAACACATACCCTTATGGTCAGCAGGGTCCTCTCCCTATCTCCTATAGAATGTAAGCTCTAGGGATCAGCAGGGTCCTTTCTCTCTCTCTCCTGTAGAGTGTAAGCTCTTATGATCAGTGGGGTTCTCTCTCTCGTTCATCTTTCCCACTTATATTTTCTGAGCAATTACAAGCTTTCTAGTATTGAGATTTGTGCAAATTTTTCCACCACTGGTCAAAATTTTGAAGAAAATTTGGTAATATCCATGAATTTCAAATTTTAAAAATCTGCTAATCTCTTATCAGGCGTGTTATGGGGGGTGTTTGTTTACTATAAAACTGGAAAATCTTGCAATAAAAATTATATTAAAAATATATATTTTTACAGTAACTAAGAGACATATGTTTAATAGTAAACTGAAAAATACATCCCAATCATTGAAAAGAGCAGACATTGCTTAGTTCCAAAATGTTGCATTTAAACATATGTATTTAATATGGACCACTTTTGCTAAAGTACCGTATATACTCGAGTATAAGCCGAGATTTTCAGCCCAAATTTTTGGGCTGAAAGTGCCCCTCTCGGCTTATACTCGAGTCACGGTAGTGGTGGGGTCGGCAGGTGAGGGGGTGAGGGCGCTGAGGTATACTTACCTAGTCCCAGAGATCCTCGCGCTGTCCCCGCCTTCCTCCCCGTCTTCTGTGCTGCAGCTTCTTCCCCTCTTCAGCGGTCACGTGGGACCGCTCATTACAGAAATGAATAGGCGGCTCCACCTCCCATAGGGGTGGAGCCGCCTATTCATTTCTCTAATCAGCGGTGCCGGTGACCGCTGACAGGAAGAGGCTGCAGCACAGAAGACGGGAAAGAAGGCAGGGACAGCGCGAGGATCGCTGGGACTAGGTGAGAATGTTATATTTACCTGTCCACGTTCCAGCCGCCGGGCGCCGCTCCATCTTCCCGGCGCCTCCATCTTCCCGGCGTCTGCGCTCTGACTGTTCAGGCAGAGGGCGCGATGACGCATATAGTGTGCGCGGCGCCCTCTGCCTGATCAGTCAGAGCAGAGACGCCGGGAAGATGGAGGCGCCGGGACCGGACGCTGGGAGCTGCAATCAAGAGAGGTGAGTATGTGTTTGTTTGTTTTTTTTATTGCAGCAGCAGCAGCGGCCATGGCACAGATATATGTGCAGCATCTATGGGGCAGTATGAACGGCACACAGCACTATGTGGGGCATCTGTGCAGCATCTATGGGGCAGTGTTGTGAATTTTGTGGCTGAGTTCATTTCTGTGGTCACAAGTGGTATTGCAGTCTCTGGGCTTCCTCCCTCAGGTGTTTTGGTGAGCTCGTTGGCTGCCTTGCTATTTAGCTCCACCTGAGTCTGTCTTCCTTGCTCCTTGTCAATGTTCCAGTGTTGGATCTGAGCTACTGCATCTTTCCTTGGGCCTGCTGCTCTGCTAGATAAGTGCTTCTAGTTTGTTTTCTGTTTTTTCTGTCCAGCTTGCTATTAACTTTTGCTGGAAGCTCTGAGAAGCAAAGGGGTGCACCGCCGTGCTGTTAGTTCGGCACGGTGGGTCTTTTTGCCCCTTTGCGTGGTTTTCGTTTTAGGGTTTTTTGTAGACTGCATAGTTCTCTTTGCTATCCTCGCTCTGTCTAGAATATCGGGCCTCACTTTGCTGAATCTATTTCATTCCTACGTTTGTCTTTTCATCTTGCTAACAGTCATTATATGTGGGGGGCTGCCTATTCCTTTGGGGTATTTCTCTGAGGTAAGTCAGGCTTGTATTTCTATCTTCAGGCTAGTCAGCTCCTCAGGCAGTGCCGAGTTGCATAGGTAGTGATAGGCGCAATCCACTGCTGCTTATAGTTGTGTGAGGATAGATCAGGTACTGCAGTCTACAGAGATTCCACGTCTCAGAGCTCGTCCTATTGTTTTTGGTTATTGCCAGATCTCTGTATGTGCGCTGATTACTGCACGCTGTGTTGCCTGATTGCCAGCCATAACAGTACAAGGAGCCACCAATGATTCCAAATAGAGGGAAAAAAGAAATCCTGACATCATTTTTTTTTCTTAGCTCTGTCTTCAGTCTTTTTTTTCCCCTAGACATTAGAGTGCTTCAGGACACAGCTGTGGACATGGATATTCAGGCTCTGTGCTCCTCAATGGATAATCTCGTTGTAAATGTACAAAAGATTCAAGATACTATTGATCAGAAATCGATGCTAGAACCAAGAATTCCGATTCCTGATTTGTTTTTTGGTGACAGAACTAAGTTCCTGAGCTTCAGAAATAATTGTAAGCTATTTTTGGCCTTGAAACCTCATTCTTCTGGTAATCCTATTCAACAGGTTTTGATTATTATTTCTTTTTTGCGCGGCGACCCACAGGACTAGGCGTTTTCTCTTGCACCAGGAGATTCTGCATTGAGTAATGTTGATGCATTTTTCCAGGCGCTGGGATTGCTTTACGATGAGCCTAATTCAGAGGATCAGGCTGAGAAAAATCTGCTGGCTTTATGCCAGGGTCAGGATGATGTAGAAGTATATTGTCAGAAATTTAGGAAGTGGTCAGTACTCACTCTGTGGAATGAATCTGCACTAGCGGCTTTGTTCAGAAAGGGTCTCTCTGAAGCTCTTAAGGATGTAATGGTGGGATTTCCTATGCCTGCTGGTTTGAATGAGTCTATGTCCTTGGCCATTCAGATCGGTCGTCGCTTGCGCGAGCGTAAATCTGTGCACCATCTGGCGGTATTGTCTGAGAGTAAACCTGAGCCTATGCAGTGCGACAGGACTATGACTAAAGTAGAACGGCAAGAACACAGACGTCTGAACAGACTGTGTTTCTATTGTGGTGATTCTACTCATGCTATTTCTAATTGTCCTAAACGCACTAGGCGGTTCGATAGCTCTGCCGTTATTGGTACTGTACAGTCCAAATTCCTTTTGTCCATTACCTTAATGTGCTCTTTGTCATCGTATTCTGTCATGGCGTTTGTGGATTCAGGCGCTGCCCTGAATCTGATGGATTTGGATTATGCTAAACGTTGTGGATTTTTCTTGGAGCCTTTGCGGTGTCCTATTCCGTTGAGAGGAATTGATGCTACACCTTTGGCCAAGAATAAGCCTCAGTACTGGGCCCAGCTGACCATGTGCATGGCTCCTGCACATCAGGAAGTTATTCGCTTTCTGGTACTGCATAATTTGCATGATGTGGTCGTGTTGGGGTTGCCATGGCTACAAACCCATAATCCAGTATTGGATTGGAACTCTATGTCGGTAACCAGCTGGGGTTGTCAGGGAGTACATGGTGATGTTCCATTTTTGTCTATTTCGTCATCCATTCCTTCTGACATCCCAGAGTTCTTGTCGGACTTTCAGGATGTATTTGAAGAGTCCAAGTCTGATGCCCTACCTCCGCATAGGAATTGTGATTGTGCTATCGATTTGATTCCTGGTAGTAAATTCCCTAAGGGTCGTTTATTTAATTTGTCCATACCTGAACACACCGCTATGCGCAGTTATGTGAAGGAGTCCCTGGAGAAGGGACATATTCGCCCATCGTCGTCACCATTGGGAGCAGGGTTCTTTTTTTGTAGCCAAGAAGGATGGTTCGCTAAGACCGTGTATTGATTACCGCCTTCTTAATAAGATCACTGTTAAGTTTCAGTATCCCTTGCCATTGATTTCTGACTTGTTTGCTCGGATTAAGGGGGCTAGTTGGTTTACTAAGATTGATCTTCGTGGTGCGTATAATCTGGTGAGAATCAGGCAGGGAGATGAATGGAAAACGGCATTTAATACGCCCGAGGGTCATTTTGAGTATCTGGTGATGCCGTTCGGACTTGCCAATGCTCCATCTGTTTTTCAGTCTTTTATGCATGACATTTTCCGTGAGTATCTGGATAAATTCTTGATTGTTTACTTGGATGACATTTTGATCTTCTCAGATGATTGGGAGTCTCATGTGAAGCAAGTCAGAATGGTTTTCCAGGTACTGCGTGCTAATTCCTTGTTCGTGAAGGGATCAAAGTGTCTCTTCGGTGTGCAGAAAGTTTCATTTTTGGGGTTCATCTTTTCCCCTTCTACTATCGAGATGGATCCGGTTAAGGTTCAGGCCATCCAGGATTGGACTCAGCCGACATCTCTAAAAAGTCTGCAGAAATTCCTGGGCTTTGCTAATTTTTATCGTCGCTTCATCTGTAATTTTTCTAGCATTGCCAGACCATTGACCGATTTGACCAAGAAGGGTGCTGATTTGGTTAATTGGTCTTCTGCTGCCGTGGAAGCTTTTCAGGAGTTGAAGCGTCGTTTTTGCTGTGCCCCTGTGTTGTGTCAACCTGATGTTTCTCTTCCGTTCCAGGTTGAGGTTGATGCTTCTGAGATTGGTGCAGGGGCGGTTTTGTCACAGAGAGGTTCTGGTTGCTCAGTGTTCAAACCATGTGCTTTCTTTTCCAGGAAATTTTCTGCTGCTGAGCGTAATTATGATGTGGGCAACCGAGAGTTGCTGGCCATGAAGTGGGCATTCGAGGAGTGGCGTCATTGGCTTGAGGGTGCTAAGCATCGCGTGGTGGTTTTGACTGATCATAAGAACCTTACTTATCTCGAGTCTGCCAAGCGCTTGAATCCTAGACAGGCCCGTTGGTCGTTATTTTTTGCTCGTTTTGATTTTGTGATTTCATACCTTCCGGGCTCTAAAAATGTGAAGGCGGATGCTCTGTCTAGGAGTTTTGTGCCCGACTCTCCGGGGTTATCTGAGCCGGCGACTATCCTCAAGGAAGGAGTCATTGTGTCTGCCATCTCCCCTGATTTGCGGAGAGTGTTGCAGAAATTTCAGGCTAATAAACCTGATCGTTGTCCGGCCGAGAAACTGTTCGTCCCTGATAGGTGGACTAGTAAAGTTATCTCTGAACTTCATTGTTCGGTGCTGGCCGGTCATCCAGGAATCTTTGGTACCAGGGAGTTGGTTGCTAGATCCTTCTGGTGGCCGTCTCTGTCACGGGATGTGCGTGCTTTTGTGCAGTCCTGTGGAATTTGTGCTAGGGCTAAGCCCTGCTGTTCACGTGCCAGTGGGTTGCTTTTGCTCTTGCCGGTCCCGAAGAGGCCTTGGACACATATTTCGATGGATTTCATTTCTGACCTTCCCGTTTCTCAAAAAATGTCGGTCATTTGGGTGGTCTGTGATCGCTTTTCTAAAATGGTCCATCTGGTGCCCTTGGTTAAATTGCCTTCCTCCTCTGATTTGGTGCCTTTGTTCTTCCAGCATGTGGTTCGTTTACATGGCATTCCTGAGAATATTGTTTCTGACAGAGGTTCCCAGTTTGTCTCGAGGTTCTGGCGAGCCTTTTGTGGTAGGATGGGCATTGACCTATCTTTCTCCTCGGCCTTCCATCCTCAGACTAATGGCCAGACCGAACGAACCAATCAGACCTTGGAAACATATCTGAGATGTTTTGTTTCCGCTGACCAGGATGATTGGGTGTCATTTTTGCCGTTGGCTGAGTTCGCCCTTAATAATCGGGCCAGCTCGGCTACCTTGGTCTCTCCATTTTTCTGCAATTCTGGGTTCCATCCTCGTTTCTCTTCAGGACAGGTTGAGTCTTCGGACTGTCCTGGTGTGGATTCTGTGGTGGACAGGATGCAGCAGATCTGGACTCAGGTAGTGGACAATTTGACCTTATCCCAGGAGAAGGCTCAGCTTTTCGCTAGTCGCAGACGCCGTGTGGGGCCCCGACTTCGTGTTGGGGATCTGGTTTGGTTATCTTCTCGTCATATTCCTATGAAGGTTTCCTCTCCTAAATTTAAACCTCGTTTTATTGGTCCGTATAGGATTTCTGAGATTCTCAATCCGGTGTCTTTTCGTCTGACCCTCCCAGACTCCTTTTCCATACATAATGTATTCCATAGGTCGTTGTTGAGGAGATACGTGGCACCTATGGTTCCATCTGTGGAGCCTCCTGCCCCTGTTTTGGTGGAGGGGGAATTGGAGTATATTGTGGAGAAGATTTTGGATTCTCGTGTCTCTAGACGGAAACTCCAGTATCTGGTCAAATGGAAGGGTTATGCTCAGGAAGATAATTCCTGGGTTTTTGCCTCTGATGTCCATGCCCCAGATCTTGTTCGTGCCTTTCATGTGGCTCATCCTGGTCGGCCTGGGGGTTCTGGTGAGGGTTCGGTGACCCCTCCTCAAGGGGGGGGTACTGTTGTGAATTCTGTGGCTGAGTTCACTTCTGTGGTCACAAGTGGTATTGCAGTCTCTGGGCTTCCTCCCTCAGGTGTTTTGGTGAGCTCATTGGCTGCCTTGCTATTTAGCTCCACCTGAGTCTGTCTTCCTTGCTCCTTGTCAATGTTCCAGTGTTGGATCTGAGCTACTGCATCTTTCCTTGGGCCTGCTGCTCTGCTAGATAAGTGCTTCTAGTTTGTTTTCTGTTTTTTCTGTCCAGCTTGCTATTAACTTTTGCTGGAAGCTCTGAGAAGCAAAGGGGTGCACCGCCGTGCTGTTAGTTCGGCACGGTGGGTCTTTTTGCCCCTTTGCGTGGTTTTCGTTTTAGGGTTTTTTGTAGACTGCATAGTTCTCTTTGCTATCCTCGCTCTGTCTAGAATATCGGGCCTCACTTTGCTGAATCTATTTCATTCCTACGTTTGTCTTTTCATCTTGCTAACAGTCATTATATGTGGGGGGCTGCCTATTCCTTTGGGGTATTTCTCTGAGGTAAGTCAGGCTTGTATTTCTATCTTCAGGCTAGTCAGCTCCTCAGGCAGTGCCGAGTTGCATAGGTAGTGATAGGCGCAATCCACTGCTGCTTATAGTTGTGTGAGGATAGTTCAGGTACTGCAGTCTACAGAGATTCCACGTCTCAGAGCTCGTCCTATTGTTTTTGGTTATTGCCAGATCTCTGTATGTGCGCTGATTACTGCACGCTGTGTTGCCTGATTGCCAGCCATAACAGGGCAGTATGAACGGCACACAGCACTATATGGGGCATCTGTGCAGCATCTATGGGGCAGTATGAACGGCACACAGCACTATATGGGGCATCTGTGCAGCATCTATGGGGCAGTATGAACGGCACACAGCACTATATGGGGCATCTGTGCAGCATCTATGGGGCAGTATGAACGGCACACAGCACTATATGGGGCATCTGTGCAGCATCTATGGGGCAGTATGAACGGCACACAGCACTATATGGGGCATCTGTGCAGCATCTATGGGGCAGTATGAACGGCACACAGCACTATATGGGGCATCTGTGCAGCATCTATGGGGCAGTATGAACGGCACACAGCACTATATGGGGCATCTGTGCAGCATCTATGGGGCAGTATGAACGGCACACAGCACTATATGGGGCATCTGTGCAGCATCTATGGGGCAATATGAACGGTGCAGAGCACTATATGGCACAGCTATGGGGAAATAATTATCTATTTTTATTTTTGAAATTCACCGGTAAATGCTGCATTTCCACCCTAGGCTTATACTCGAGTCAATAAGTTTTCCCAGTTTTTTGTGGCAAAATTAGGGGGGTCGGCTTATACTCGGGTCGGCTTATACTCGAGTATATACGGTAATAGTTAAACTCAAAAGACAAAATGCTGTTTCTTCTTCAGCAACTGAGAGCATTGATACCCAATGACTATTTCTTTGTTTTTCTTTTTAGTTTACATCAAATGCCATGTTCTATGGTTTGTGACTTGCCAATGCCATGCAAAATTGTAATCCCATCTTTACAATGTTTTGACATGCCATATGCCCTACGGTCACTTGTCACCATGAATGAGGCAGCCTGCATCACTGGCTATAATTACAGTTTTGTTTTTCCCCATAAACTAGCAAGGTATATCAGAAAGCATCAACATCTCACATGAGCTAAGTATAATTGATAGGATACAGAATATAAGTAAAGAAATGATACTGCAATAAATTTGTTTGGAAAAATCCCTAATAAAAAATATATGCATTCAGAAAAATATATCTAAATTATTCTAAAATAAAATAATTGCAGATATTGTCCATGGTGGGATTTGAACACAGAACCTCAAAGCTTCCAAGCTAACCACTGAGCCACCATGATTAATACATAATTAAACTGCTGTGGGCACCAGATCTACAGTGGGAATGGAAAGTATTCAGACACTTTTAAATATTTCACTCTTTGTTTCATTGCAGCCATTTGGTAAATTCAAATAAGTTCATTTTTTCTCATTAATGTATACTCTGTACCCCATCTTGACTGGAGAAAAACAAATGTAGTAATTTGTGCAAATTTATTAAAAAAGAAAAACTGAAATATCACATGGTCATAAGTAGTGTTGAGCGATACCTTCCGATATTTGAAAGTATCGGTATCGGATGGTATCGGCCGATACCGGCAAAATATCGGATCTCGCCGATACCGATACCCGATACCAATGCAAGTCAATGGGACACAAATATCGGAAGGTATCCTGGATGGTTCCCAGGGTCTGAAGGAGAGGAAACTCTCCTTCAGGCCCTGGGATCCATATTAATGTAAAAAATAAAGAAGAAAAATAATAAATATGGATATACTCACCCCTCCGAAGGACCCTGGCTGTCACCGCTGCGAGCGTCTGCCTCCGTTCCCGAGAATTGCTGAGAGTGAAGCACCTTCAATGACGTTGCGGTCAGGTGACCGGTGTCACGATTCACACCGTGACCGTCACCCCTATGTCACGGGTCGGGGTGACTTTAGGCCAACAGACGGCTATCAAATGTGCAGGGGGGCTATCTTAGTTATCCCTCCACTCTACAATGTGATGAAAAAACACACACAAGGCTATTGACCTCTTAGTTTACAGCAGGGACTTATTTTAGGTATCCCACTGCTCTTCAATATACCACGAACTGCAGGGATTTATGTATATCCCACTTACAGTTCCACTTAAGACTTGCAGCTCTCTGGCACCCCCCTTACTCTCAGGTCAGATGAGGTACTGCACCTGCGGTAATTAGTCGCCAGAAAGGCTGCCTGCTATGTACTGGCTATCGGGCACGCTGCAGCGACGCGATAAACTACTCCCACTCAGGCAGGAACAATAATTATCAACGCCGCAGTCGCTACAACGACACCCAACTACCCAGTACAAAACGTATGCTGCCACCAGCTTCGATTAAACGGGTGCGAAGCTAACCCAAAAACAGTAGCGTAATTCCCTTCAGGAGACTTAGGTTACGTTTTAGAGCAGGAAGAACGAAAACTAGTAATTTTATATATTTTACTCCGAAATTAAGGCAGTGTAATAAAAAGATGTTACAATATGAGACAATTGAAATATGTACAAGATAATTATAAATTAAACAGGGATTAAATAAGAAAAAGGTACAACTCACATGTTCTCAGTTCATATCAGGCAAAAAAACCATGCTGGTGGGCGGAGCTCCCAAAAGTCCCAATGCATGAGGTCTGGCAGTGAGGGCTCCTCTGGTAAGGTTCAGACTCAGACTGCAGGCTGGGTTAAGTGTGGGGCTTATATACTTCAGGCTCGTGACCTCACAAAAGGGATTGAGTTACGATCGCCCTCCCCTTTCCTCAAACATACCAAATTTAACACAAAGTTTTATAATGCTCGTATCTCCGCGACAGAACATGCCAGCATCATAACTCACCCAGCATTCATCTTGTATTAAGATTTGCTCTCTATAGATACTAGATTCGGGCTAGTAGGGACACTCCATTCCAAAGAAATCTGTACTTATTTACCTGGTGGAATTAGAAGCTCGTGCTTATAGGGGCCGATAGATCTGCCGAAGGAGGTTAGCAAAAGGTACTTTTTATCTTCCTATCCTAAATTGTTGGCCCAATATCTTGCTATAACAGAACAAAGAGCCGCATGTCTTATCAGATCAGTTACAACTGGAGGGTGCTTTGGGCTGCCACAGTGTGATAGACCTTCCTGGCTTGGGGGAGGGGTAGAGCATTGGAAGAAAGCTCCATTCACACCATGAAACAAAGTGTTATGATCTGTTGGTTTAGGATCAACATGGGATGCTCCTGTCACTCCCTAGGCACCTCGTCACAGCCTGAGAACTAACTACCCCTAAAGATAGACACAGGAAAACTATCTTGCCTCAGAGAAAATCCCCAAAGGATAGATAGCCCCCCACAAGTAATGACTGTGAGTGGAGAGGGAAAAGACATACACAGAATGAAACCAGGATGTAGCACAGGAGGCCAGTCTAGCTAGATAGATTGGACAGGATAGAATACTGTGCGGTCAGTATTAAAAACTACAAAAATCCACACGGAGTTTACAAAAATCTCCACACCTGACTAAAGGTGTGGAGGGTAAATCTGCTTCCCAGAGCTTCCAGCTTAACTGAATTAATCCATACTGACAAGCTGGACAAAACATAGAATGCACAGAATGAATAAGTCCACAACATGTGGACAGAAAAGAGCAAAGCAAGGACTTATCTTTGCTGAACTGGTCTAGATATCAGGGAAATCCAAGAGAGATGTGAATCCAACCAGGAACCATTGACAAGTGGCACTGGCTGAAGGGAAGAGCCAGGCATAAATAGCCGAGCAGAAAGACAATCAGTGGCAGCAGCTGCAGACTGCTAAAACCAAGGAGCAGCCATACCACTTAAAACCACCGGAGGGAGCCCAAGAGCAGAACTCACAAAAGTGCCACTTACAATCACCGGAGTGAGCCCAAGAGCGGAATTCACAACAGTACCCCCCTTGAGGAGGGGTCACTGAACCCTCACCAGAGCCCCCAGGCCGATCAGGACGAGCTAAGTGAAAAGCACGAACCAAATCGGTGGCATGGACATCAGAGGCAACAACCCAAGAATTATCCTCCTGGCCATAACCCTTCCACTTGACAAGATACTGAAGCCTCCGCCTCGAAAAACGAGAATCCAAAATTTTCTCAACCTCATATTCCAACTCTCCCTCAACCAACACCGGGGCAGGAGGATCAACCGAGGGAACAACGGGCACCACATATCTCCGCAACAAAGATCTATGGAAAACATTATGAATGGCAAAAGAGGCTGGAAGAGCCAAACGAAAAGACACAGGATTGATAATTTCAGAAATCTTATAAGGACCAATAAACCAAGGCTTAAACGTAGGGGAAGAAACCTTCATAGGAACATGACGAGAAGACAACCAAACCAAATCCCCTACACGAAGCAGGGGACCAACACACCGATGGCGGTTAGCAAAACGTTGAGCCTTTTCCTGAGACAACGTCAAATTGTCCACCACATGAGTCCAAATCTGCTGCAGCCTGTCCACCACAGAATCCACACCAGGACAATCAGAAGGCTCAACCTGCCCCGAAGAAAAACGAGGATGAAAACCAAAATTACAAAAGAAAGGTGAAACCAAAGTAGCCGAACTAGCCCTATTATTAAGGGCAAACTCGGCCAACGGCAAGAAAGCCACCCAATCATCCTGATCAGCAGACACAAAGCATCTCAAATAGGTTTCCAAGGTCTGATTAGTTCGCTCAGTTTGGCCATTAGTCTGAGGATGAAACGCCGAAGAAAAAGACAAATCAATGCCCATCCTAGCACAAAAGGTCTGCCAAAACCTAGAGACAAACTGAGAACCTCTGTCAGACACAATATTCTCCGGAATGCCACATTTTGATGTGTTTAGGATCATTATCCATATGTAGAAGCCATCCTCTTTTCCACTTCAGTTTTTTTACAAATTGTGTTATATTTGCTTCATTAATTTGTTGAAATGTCATTGAATCCATTTTTCTCTCTTCCCATGAAATGTTCCCTGTGCCATTGGCTGCAAAACAACCCTAAAGCATGATTGATCTACTCCCGTGTTTAATGGCTGGCGAATGTTCTTTTCCTGAAATTCTGTACACAAACTTGACTCTGGACTCTGAACCCCATTCAAGTCAATGGGAACCCGAATTTCAATGCTGCAAAATGGCTGTAAGTGGTCGGTGTAAGGGCTAGGTGGCTGCAAAAGAAAGCTAGATATCCCCTCAGGCAGGGTTGCAGAGTATTCTCACAGATATGGGCTAAAGTATACACAGTGGCTTAAAGGCACAGTTTTACCACAGATATGGGTTAAAGCATACACACAGCAGCTTTTGGGAAAGTACTGTCCACAGATACAGTATGGATCAAAAAGAGCCTGTCAGCGGGATTGAACCCCATAAACTAAAGGTATGGCCATAATGGTGCTGTGCTGCTAATAAATATGATACCTGTTGTCAAATAATCCGCTCGATGGCTATTTAATACTTACCATATGAAGTTTTCATAAAAGATGTCTTCTGTGCTTTGGTGAACTTTGGGATGAGATGTGGAGGCAGGGTCCTCTCATTCTTCGCCCCCACATCAGCCTCCTCCACTTCTTGTGCAAGTCATTGATCATTCAATGATCTGAATCCTTTATAACATTTCCAGGTTGCCACCACCATTATTGTGTGGGTGGCGTGTGCACAGTGGGAGCCGGCATCCTGTGTGCAGGATGTCAATGAAGTGGTGCCGGAGGTGACACATGCGCAGATAGAGATTTCGGCTCAGTTCAAAGCTGAAATCTCGATCTGCGCATGTACCACCTCCGGCGCATGCACCAATGATGGCGGCAGTGCAGAAGTTTAAAAAGTTACTGACTGACCAGATCACCAAGGGAGGCTGGTGGAGGGCAGAGAATGAGAGGAAGACCCTGCCCTGATGTCCTGCCATGAAGCACGCAAGACATCATTTCATGAAAACTTAATAAGGTGAGAATTAAGCAACCACTGATTGGATCCCTTGACATCAGGTATCATTTTAATCAGCATCACAGCATCATTATGGTCATGCCTATAGTTTATAAGGCTCAATCTTGCTGGTAGGTTCTGAGCATATTAGATTTTACTGATATTCTTTAAATCAATTTAGACTCTTTGCACTTAATGTAGAAACTGCTTTATCAGCTGAAGAGCAAAATGCCAAGAAGCAACCTTATGGGGCTGCCCAATACATCTCAATGAGTAATGGTCAAAATGAGGAGATTTAGTTCTGTGGGTACACATGTCTCTTTGCGACTCTTTATGACTCTTTGATTGAACTGCTTTCTACATGTATACTGTACACATCTTTAACTTGGATGGGCTATTCTCATGAACATCTGGTAAGACTCTAATGGAAGGATTGTCTTAAATACTGATGGTATTGCCAATATTTTCTATTCCTCTTATTAATCTTTTTATAGCTCTCAGATCCAGATTGCAGAATATCTAGGTGACATCTGTTATGGCTGGCAATCAGGCAACACAGCGTGCAGTAATCAGCGCACATACAGAGATCTGGCAATAACCAAAAACAATAGGACGAGCTCTGAGACGTGGAATCTCTGTAGACTGCAGTACCTGATCTATCCTCACACAACTATAAGCAGCAGTGGATTGCGCCTATCAACTACCTATGCAACTCGGCACTGCCTGAGGAGCTGACTAGCCTGAAGATAGAAATACAAGCCTGACTTACCTCAGAGAAATACCCCAAAGGAATAGGCAGCCCCCCACATATAATGACTGTTAGCAAGATGAAAAGACAAACGTAGGAATGAAATAGATTCAGCAAAGTGAGGCCCGATATTCTAGACAGAGCGAGGATAGCAAAGAGAACTATGCAGTCTACAAAAAACCCTAAAACGAAAACCACGCAAAGGGGCAAAAAGACCCACCGTGCCGAACTAACAGCACGGCGGTGCACCCCTTTGCTTCTCAGAGCTTCCAGCAAAAGTTAATAGCAAGCTGGACAGAAAAAACAGAAAACAAACTAGAAGCACTTATCTAGCAGAGCAGCAGGCCCAAGGAAAGATGCAGTAGCTCAGATCCAACACTGGAACATTGACAAGGAGCAAGGAAGACAGACTCAGGTGGAGCTAAATAGCAAGGCAGCCAACGAGCTCACCAAAACACCTGAGGGAGGAAGCCCAGAGACTGCAATACCACTTGTGACCACAGAAGTGAACTCGGCCACATAATTCACAACAGTACCCCCCCCTTGAGGAGGGGTCACCGAACCCTCACCAGAACCCCCAGGCCGACCAGGATGAGCCACATGAAAGGCACGAACAAGATCTGGGGCATGGACATCAGAGGCAAAAACCCAGGAATTATCTTCCTGAGCATAACCCTTCCATTTGACCAAATACTGGAGTTTCCGTCTAGAGACACGAGAATCCAAAATCTTCTCCACAATATACTCCAATTCCCCCTCCACCAAAACAGGGGCAGGAGGCTCCACAGATGGAACCATAGGTGCCACGTATCTCCTCAACAACGACCTATGGAATACATTATGTATGGAAAAGGAGTCTGGGAGGGTCAGATGAAAAGACACCGGATTGAGAATCTCAGAAATCCTATACGGACCAATAAAACGAGGTTTAAATTTAGGAGAGGAAACCTTCATAGGAATATGACGAGAAGATAACCAAACCAGATCCCCAACACGAAGTCGGGGTCCCACACGGCGTCTGCGATTAGCGAAAAGCTGAGCCTTCTCCTGGGACAAGGTCAAATTGTCCACTACCTGAGTCCAGATCTGCTGCAACCTGTCCACCACATAATCCACACCAGGACAGTCCGAAGACTCAACCTGTCCTGAAGAGAAACGAGGATGGAACCCAGAATTGCAGAAAAATGGAGAGACCAAGGTAGCCGAGCTGGCCCGATTATTAAGGGCGAACTCAGCCAACGGCAAAAATGACACCCAATCATCCTGGTCAGCGGAAACAAAACATCTCAGATATGTTTCCAAGGTCTGATTGGTTCGTTCGGTCTGGCCATTAGTCTGAGGATGGAAGGCCGAGGAAAAAGATAGGTCAATGCCCATCCTACCACAAAAGGCTCGCCAGAACCTCGAGACAAACTGGGAACCTCTGTCAGAAACAATATTCTCAGGAATGCCATGTAAACGAACCACATGCTGGAAGAACAAAGGCACCAAATCAGAGGAGGAAGGCAATTTAACCAAGGGCACCAGATGGACCATTTTAGAAAAGCGATCACAGACCACCCAAATGACCGACATTTTTTGAGAAACGGGAAGGTCAGAAATGAAATCCATCGAAATATGTGTCCAAGGCCTCTTCGGGACCGGCAAGGGCAAAAGCAACCCACTGGCACGTGAACAGCAGGGCTTAGCCCTAGCACAAATTCCACAGGACTGCACAAAAGCACGCACATCCCGTGACAGAGATGGCCACCAGAAGGATCTAGCAACCAACTCCCTGGTACCAAAGATTCCTGGATGACCGGCCAGCACCGAACAATGAAGTTCAGAGATAACTTTACTAGTCCACCTATCAGGGACGAACAGTTTCTCGGCCGGACAACGATCAGGTTTATTAGCCTGAAATTTCTGCAACACTCTCCGCAAATCAGGGGAGATGGCAGACACAATGACTCCTTCCTTGAGGATACTCGCCGGCTCAGATAACCCCGGAGAGTCGGGCACAAAACTCCTAGACAGAGCATCCGCCTTCACATTTTTAGAGCCCGGAAGGTATGAAATCACAAAATCAAAACGAGCAAAAAATAACGACCAACGGGCCTGTCTAGGATTCAAGCGCTTGGCAGACTCAAGATAAGTAAGGTTCTTATGATCAGTCAAAACCACCACGCGATGCTTAGCACCCTCAAGCCAATGACGCCACTCCTCGAATGCCCACTTCATGGCCAGCAACTCTCGGTTGCCCACATCATAATTACGCTCAGCAGCAGAAAATTTCCTGGAAAAGAAAGCACATGGTTTGAACACTGAGCAACCAGAACCTCTCTGTGACAAAACCGCCCCTGCACCAATCTCAGAAGCATCAACCTCGACCTGGAACGGAAGAGAAACATCAGGTTGACACAACACAGGGGCACAGCAAAAACGACGCTTCAACTCCTGAAAAGCTTCCACGGCAGCAGAAGACCAATTAACCAAATCAGCACCCTTCTTGGTCAAATCGGTCAATGGTCTGGCAATGCTAGAAAAATTACAGATGAAGCGACGATAAAAATTAGCAAAGCCCAGGAATTTCTGCAGACTTTTTAGAGATGTCGGCTGAGTCCAATCCTGGATGGCCTGAACCTTAACCGGATCCATCTCGATAGTAGAAGGGGAAAAGATGAACCCCAAAAATGAAACTTTCTGCACACCGAAGAGACACTTTGATCCCTTCACGAACAAGGAATTAGCACGCAGTACCTGGAAAACCATTCTGACTTGCTTCACATGAGACTCCCAATCATCTGAGAAGATCAAAATGTCATCCAAGTAAACAATCAAGAATTTATCCAGATACTCACGGAAAATGTCATGCATAAAAGACTGAAAAACAGATGGAGCATTGGCAAGTCCGAACGGCATCACCAGATACTCAAAATGACCCTCGGGCGTATTAAATGCCGTTTTCCATTCATCTCCCTGCCTGATTCTCACCAGATTATACGCACCACGAAGATCAATCTTAGTAAACCAACTAGCCCCCTTAATCCGAGCAAACAAGTCAGAAATCAATGGCAAGGGATACTGAAACTTAACAGTGATCTTATTAAGAAGGCGGTAATCAATACACGGTCTTAGCGAACCATCCTTCTTGGCTACAAAAAAGAACCCTGCTCCCAATGGTGACGACGATGGGCGAATATGTCCCTTCTCCAGGGACTCCTTCACATAACTGCGCATAGCGGTGTGTTCAGGTACGGACAAATTAAATAAACGACCCTTAGGGAATTTACTACCAGGAATCAAATCGATAGCACAATCACAATTCCTATGCGGAGGTAGGGCATCAGACTTGGACTCTTCAAATACATCCTGAAAGTCCGACAAGAACTCTGGGATGTCAGAAGGAATGGATGACGAAATAGACAAAAATGGAACATCACCATGTACTCCCTGACAACCCCAGCTGGTTACCGACATAGAGTTCCAATCCAATACTGGATTATGGGTTTGTAGCCATGGCAACCCCAACACGACCACATCATGCAAATTATGCAGTACCAAAAAGCGAATAACTTCCTGATGTGCAGGAGCCATGCACATGGTCAGCTGGGCCCAGTACTGAGGCTTATTCTTGGCCAAAGGTGTAGCATCAATTCCTCTCAACGGAATAGGACACCGCAAAGGCTCCAAGAAAAATCCACAACGTTTAGCATAATCCAAATCCATCAGATTCAGGGCAGCGCCTGAATCCACAAACGCCATGACAGAATATGATGACAAAGAGCACATTAAGGTAATGGACAAAAGGAATTTGGACTGTACAGTACCAATAACGGCAGAGCTATCGAACCGCCTAGTGCGTTTAGGACAATTAGAAATAGCATGAGTAGAATCACCACAATAAAAACACAGTCTGTTCAGACGTCTGTGTTCGTGCCGTTCTACTTTAGTCATAGTCCTGTCGCACTGCATAGGCTCAGGCTTACTCTCAGACAATACCGCCAGATGGTGCACAGATTTACGCTCGCGCAAGCGACGACCGATCTGAATGGCCAAGGACATAGACTCATTCAAACCAGCAGGCATAGGAAATCCCACCATTACATCCTTAAGAGCTTCAGAGAGACCCTTTCTGAACAAAGCCGCTAGTGCAGATTCATTCCACAGAGTGAGTACTGACCATTTCCTAAATTTCTGACAATATACTTCTACATCATCCTGACCCTGGCATAAAGCCAGCAGATTTTTCTCAGCTTGATCCACTGAATTAGGCTCATCGTAAAGCAATCCCAGCGCCTGGAAAAATGCATCAACATTACTCAATGCAGAATCTCCTGGTGCAAGAGAAAACGCCCAGTCCTGTGGGTCGCCGCGCAAAAAAGAAATAATAATCAAAACCTGTTGAATAGGATTACCAGAAGAATGAGGTTTCAAGGCCAAAAATAGCTTACAATTATTTCTGAAGCTCAAGAACTTAGTTCTGTCACCAAAAAACAAATCAGGAATCGGAATTCTTGGTTCTAGCATCGATTTCTGATCAATAGTATCTTGAATCTTTTGTACATTTACAACGAGATTATCAATTGAGGAGCACAGAGCCTGAATATCCATGTCCACAGCTGTGTCCTGAAGCACTCTAATGTCTAGGGGAAAAAAAAGACTGAAGACAGAGCTAAGAAAAAAAAATGATGTCAGGATTTCTTTTTTCCCTCTATTGGAAATCATTGGAGGGCTCCTTGTACTGTTATGGCTGGCAATCAGGCAACACAGCGTGCAGTAATCAGCGCACATACAGAGATCTGGCAATAACCAAAAACAATAGGACGAGCTCTGAGACGTGGAATCTCTGTAGACTGCAGTACCTGATCTATCCTCACACAACTATAAGCAGCAGTGGATTGCGCCTATCAACTACCTATGCAACTCGGCACTGCCTGAGGAGCTGACTAGCCTGAAGATAGAAATACAAGCCTGACTTACCTCAGAGAAATACCCCAAAGGAATAGGCAGCCCCCCACATATAATGACTGTTAGCAAGATGAAAAGACAAACGTAGGAATGAAATAGATTCAGCAAAGTGAGGCCCGATATTCTAGACAGAGCGAGGATAGCAAAGAGAACTATGCAGTCTACAAAAAACCCTAAAACGAAAACCACGCAAAGGGGCAAAAAGACCCACCGTGCCGAACTAACAGCACGGCGGTGCACCCCTTTGCTTCTCAGAGCTTCCAGCAAAAGTTAATAGCAAGCTGGACAGAAAAAACAGAAAACAAACTAGAAGCACTTATCTAGCAGAGCAGCAGGCCCAAGGAAAGATGCAGTAGCTCAGATCCAACACTGGAACATTGACAAGGAGCAAGGAAGACAGACTCAGGTGGAGCTAAATAGCAAGGCAGCCAACGAGCTCACCAAAACACCTGAGGGAGGAAGCCCAGAGACTGCAATACCACTTGTGACCACAGAAGTGAACTCGGCCACAGAATTCACAACAGACATCCTACTACTTACGTTATCTATAGGTTAAATTGTCTACATTTACGATTAAATGTCAATGTGCAGGATGTCAATAAAGTAGTGCTAGAGGTGGCGCATGCGTAGATTGAGATTTGGGCTCAATTCATGTGCCAATGATGGTGGCGGAGCAGAATTTTAAAAAGGAGACAGGTCACTGAATGACTAGATCACCATGGGAGGCTGGTGGAGGGCGGAGAATGAGAAGAAGTCCCTGCCCAGAAGAATACAACACATAATTTTATGACAACTTAATAAGGTGAGAAATAAACAACCACTGAGTGGATCCCTTCACTTCAGGTATCATATTAATCAGCACCACAGCACCATTATTGCCACACCTTTAGTTTATAAGGCTCAATCCTGCCGACAGGTTCTCCTTAAAGAATACACAGAGCGACTTTTGGCAAAGTACTATCACAGACATGGTTGCATAAGAGTAGAAAAATATGTTTAGATGCACATCACTCCCACTGACTCAGTTGCAGATTATAAATACGTTTGGTTATGCATGGTACAATCACAGACACGAGTGCAGAGTACACATAGACAATGTTTTTCTTAAAACTGCACACACTCAAAACCTAACACTGTCTCTCATTACAGTAGCTTCCTGTCTCTACACTAAGCAGAGCAGAATAAAAAATAAGAATCTTTAACTAGGAAGAACAGGTCCAAGTGAAGGATGAAGTGGACGTGGCAGTATAGGTTGAAGCAGAAGGGCAGCATGGTGGCTCAGTGGTTAGCATTGCAGCTTTGCAGAGCTTGGGTCCTGGGTTCAAATGCAACCAACGACAACATCTGCAAGCAGTTTGCATCTTCTCCCCGTGTTTGCATGGGTTTCCTCCCACACTCCAAAGACATACTGATAGGTTAATTAGATTGTGAGCTCCAATGAGGACAGTGCCAATAATGTCTGTACATCACTGTGGAATAAATTGCGCTATATAACTGAGAAAAATAAATAAATATTCAAGGGATGAATAAACTAAAACTGTTTTTGTCTTTTTGGAATTTTTTGAACTTTTTTCATTGTTTTTTTTTCATCTAACAACATAACTTAGAATTTACAAAACTAACACTAGCAATCTATAACATGGGGGCAGAGGACCAAGTGGAGGAAGAGGTGGATATGGCGGTGTAAGTGTAAGAGTCAAGGGAGGAGTAATCCAACATTGTTCTTTTTTTGTCATGTTTTTTTCACACTTTTTTATTTATTTATCTATTTTTTAAATTTTTGTTATGGAACAACTAGCTATCTAGAACCACGAGGTGCAGGTCCAAGTGGAAGTTGAGTTGGACATCTTGGTGTGGGTGGAAGAGGCAAGGGAGGTGTAATCCAACATTTATTTTTTTGTGTGCTTTTTTGTATCTTTTGTATTTTATTCCTTTTTGAACCCTATATAAACTAGCAAGCTACAACCAGAGGGTGGACATCCAAATGTAGGAATAGATGGTGGAGGGGGTAGTGGTGGTGTAGGTGAAAGAGGGGGAGGAGGAGGTAGCTAACACAGTTTTTTTTAAAACAACAACCAAAGTGAGAAAATCACACTATAAGGCCGGTTTCACACGTCAGTGGCTCTGGTATGTGTGGTGACAATTTCCTCACATACCGGAGACACTGACTCACTTAGACACATTAAAATAAATGTGTCTCTGCACATGCCAGCATGTTTTCACGGACCGTGTGTCCGTTTGCAAAACACGGAGACATGTCAGTGTTCATGGGAGCGCAAGGATCACACGGACCCATTAAAGTCAATGGGTCCGTGTAAACACGTACCGCACACGGATGCTGTCCATGTGCCATCCGTGTGCCGCCTGAGGACCACACTGAACAGCGCTACAGTAAGTGCTGTCCCCTGTGTGTGGTGCTGAAGCCGCCATTCATCCCTTCCTTCCTGCTCGGCTGAAAGCAGCGCTCACAGGAGAGAAGGGATGAAAGATCAAGTTTTTTTTGTTTTTTTTTTGTTTAAATTAAAGTTTGGGGTCAACGCGCACCCCTCCCCACCCCCCTTGCACCCGCCTGCTTGCAGAGAAATACTCACCAAGCTCCCGTGATGCCTCCTCTCAGTGCCGCAGCTTGTCCTGTGTGAGCGTCACGTGGTACCACTCATTACAGTGATGACTATGCGGCTCCACCTCCCATAGGGGTGGAGCCGCATATTCATCACTGTAATGAGCGGTACCACGTGACCGCTCACACAGGACAAGCTGCCAGCGCTGAGAGGAGGCATCGCGGGAGCTGGGTGAGTACTTCTCTGCTAGGGGGTGTGCGCACGGGGGGTGGCGAGGAGTGCTAGGCATTAGATGACCTCCAGACTTTATTTTTAACAAAAAAAACTTGACTTTTCATCCCTTCTCTCCTGCAAGCGCTGCTTTCAGCTGAGCAGGACAGAAGGGATGAATGCCGGCTTCAGTACCACAAGCAGGGGACAGCGCTGTCTTTCCTGCACAGTCCGTGTAGTCTTCAGGTGGCACACAAGCGGCACACGACTGCCGCACGTGTGCCACACTGATGTGCCAAGTGAGCACACGGACACATGGACACAGACAACTCCGGTACCGATTTCTCCGGTACCGGAATTATCTGGACGTGTGAGACTGGCCTAATGTAGCAATGACAGTTCCGGACCCGGCTCAGCACAGTTACCCGCAGCACGGTTTTTCCTCCTTACAACCTCAGTATCAAAATCTGTTGAGCATAAGACAATGAGTCTGCTGACCGGAGACAGACCTCTTTTTTTGTAGCTGATGTGGGCATTGATCCATGAAACTCAATGCGTCAGTGTGCTGTATAAGAAAAAAATGGACAGCACTAGGACGTGTCAAAAGGTTGAGTGAATGTATGCAGACATCTCATTGCCGTTGCATGTACATGTGGTAGTGGCATACGTGTCATTTGTCCTTTGTTTGCTTTATATGTATGTGGTGTGCATGCTTTGTCTGAATGGCTTCTGTACTGTTTTCATGTGTCAAGCATATTTTATATATAGACTGTACGTATATATTCATATGTTTTTTTATCTAGCTTTCCCATTAAAGGCAGAGGGGAGCCAAGCACATTTCTTGCATTGGGCCCGTTGCTACCAGTGTCCGCCCTTTCTGCTGTCATTTGTAAGTATGGATATATTTGCAGTAAATAATAATAATTACTATTATTATTCATTTTTATAGCACCATTTATTCCATGGTGCTTTACATGTGAACGGGGCAAATATAGACAAGTACAATAAACATGAGTAAAACAAAGCACAAACAAGTACAGGAGGAGATAGGACCCTGCCCCCGAGGGCTCACAGTCTACAGGGGATGGGTGAGGATACACTAGGAGAGGGTAGAGCTGGTCATGCGGCAGTTCAGTAAACTGACGATCAATGCAGGTTGTGGGCTTGTCGGAAGAGGTTGGTCTTCAGGTTCCTTTTGAACATTTGCTTGGTAGGCGAGAGCCTGATGTGTTGGGGTAGAGGGTAGAGGAGTAGAGAAGGAGATTGTGAGACGATCGAAGGTTGCGTGTAGGCAGGTACCTGGAGACCATATCCCAGATGTATGGAGGAGACAGGTTGTAAATGGCTTTGTATGTCATTGTTAGTGTTTTGAACTGTAGTCTCTGGGCAATAGGAAGCCAATGAAGGGCCTGGCAGAGAGGAGAAATAATGGGGAGACAGGTGGATTAGTCGGGCAGCAGAGTTTAGGATGGATTGGAGTAGTGCCAGAGTGCTAGAGGGGAAGCCAGAGAGTAGGAGGTTGCAGTAGTCGAGGCGAGAGATGATAAAGGCATGTACTAGTGTTTTTGTGGTTTCATGGTCAAGGAATGCACAGATCCGGGAAATGTTTTTGAGTTGGAATTGGCAGCAGGAGGCAAGGGCTTGGATATGTGGCTTGAAATAGAGAGGATAGAGTTGAGGATCACCCCGAGGCACCGAGCGTGCGAGACTGGGGAAAGTGAGCAGCCATTGACATTGATGGTTAGGTTGGGAGGAGGGGTAGAGTAAGGTGGGGGAAAGATGATGAATTCTGTTTTGTCCATGTTCAGTTTTAGAAAGCGAGCAGAAAAGAAAGATGAAATAGCAGACAGACATTGTGGGATTTTGGTCAGTAAGGAAGTGAGGTCAGGTCCAGATAGGTAGATCTGCGTGTCATCAGCGTAGAGATGATATTGTAAACCATGGGATTCTATGAGCTATCCCAGGCCAAAGGTGTAGATGGAGAAGAGTAGGGGTCCTAGAATTGAGCCTTGGGGAACAACGACAGACAAGGGCGAGATGAGGAGGTGGAGTGGGAGAGGGAGACCCGGAATGTCCGGTCTGTGTGTAAATATTTGTGGACTTGCCATTTTTTTTTCATTTATGATTATAACACTATACACATGACAGTAAAAAAGAAAAGGTGACACTAAAATTATTAATTTTTTTATTTCTTTTATTATTATTCCCAATTGTTTTCTATTGTTTGTGAACTATGAGTATAATTAGCATAAGGCGTCATTGTGAACTTTCAGAGTTTAGCCTTCCGTATGAGTTCAGGAACATTGTAGTAGTCACATGTTACTGAATGAGCAATTCAATCCACACAGAAACAATCCATATTCCACTGATGATAGAGACTGGGGGATGACTGGAAATACATTGTGTTCTGTACAATCCTGGAGGCTGCACAAATTAAGTCATACAATCTTTACTAATGTTCTGAGGATTTGCCAAGGTCAGAAAGGTGCAAGGTAAAAAATAGAAATCATTCATTCTTCCAAGACCAGGGAAGTGGTTTGGCACACAGACAGACGTACATTTTATTGCCTGCCGTCTAGTGTGAAAGAACAAGCATCAGCATTCTTACTGAAGAATCTGTAAATATTAAAACATAACAAAGGAAAGAAACCAGAAAATAATCAGGATGATAAGGTGTCATTTGCCTTATTATTCTCTAACAGAGAATAAATACACAAAAGGGGAATGAGGTCAGGAAAATGAGGCAGCTTTCATATTCAAATGATCTACTTCCTCATAATGTGAGATTCATCACATACTGGTGTCATATGTGAGGAAATAAACACAATTTAAATATGAAAGCCTGCTACCTTCATTTGCCAGGTCCTATTGTTGTTTGAAGCTTTATATTCTACTTTTTGTGACAGACAAATAATTTTATTTTAGAATGTTTTACCTTTTTCCACTATTTTATTGGAGAAGAGACATAAGACAATACACACATTTTTTTTTATTAATAAACCATAATTAAAAAGCAAGCAGATTCTGGAACAAATGCTGTGGTGTGATTTACTATTTGTTAGAAAGGTTGGTGAACTTTTAACTTTGTCTTGAAGTTGTGGTTTCCATTCAGAAACAGATGTTGGAATTTGTAGTGTGAAGGGTTGTAATGATGTAATTGCTGCATCTGGGATTTTAATTGATATTTCTTACAGCTCTTGCACACAGCCATGTTTTCAGTCAGAGTGCAATCAAACAAAGCATTGGGTTACACTCGGAATAATATTATTCTATGAGGCCTTGCACGTCAGATTTTTTTCCTTGGACCGAGCCAATATTCGGATCACACTAGATCATGCAAGTCAATTAGTCTGTGGAAACCATCAGACTGCACTTGGATAACATCTGAATGCAATCCAATTTCCACGGACTGACACAGTGAAGAAGATGGAGGCAATTTTTTTTACATAATTTATTCATGTATCACAGTCTAAAGTATGAATGCTTAGGGTAGCTTGGACTACACTCACAGAAAAATCCCCAAGAAGCAATTTTCAAAATTACCATAAAAATTAACCTTTATTTAATATATTAAAAACATACGTGTGCACTTGACAAAACCATCACCAATCAATGCAAGTGTACTACAGGAAAGGCCGGAACAGTGCCAAACCCTACGTTCTCTAAATGCCCCCTACCTGCCTGCGGAGGTTGGCACCCTATTTACCTACGCCGTGGCGCCCCCGCTCCTCGCCGGCTGTCCCTGCTATCCCTATAACGCCCTAATAGGACAGGGAAAGAAATGTCTCACATATACACTGTGTAAATGTGGATAGCTTGGAAGGACATGGATATGTCAGTATAAATATCTAGCTAGAACTAGGGTTCTCAACTGACTTGGTGATCTGTGTCCCTTTGCTCCTTGCATATAACGTTTCTAGCCAGAAAAAACAACACAACGGCAGATAGGGATGCTCAGTCAAAGATAGGACTAAACACATATGTAGTTCTGGTCTGTTTCCACATATAATAGGGTTTCAAAATGTTGTTATACTAATAGGGAAATTTATCTGTTGTAATGTCAAACATATCCCATTTTTTTTTTAGAATTTTACAGTTGCAAAAAGTTAGACTGCCCACCATATCACACTACGTCATTTTGTTGGGTTGAAATTAAGGTGTAGAGGCCTGATCCAGAAATGTTTGTCTTTCTGCCATCATAGAGGAGGGGACGTGACTTTAAAATAGTTTGCAGCATCTAGTGTGTTATAGAGGCCTTATCCAGAGCCCACCAAAATGTTTCTGTTCCTAGTGTTATACAGTAGGGGACCTGACTTTAAAATAGTTTGTAGCATTTAGTGTGTTATAGAGGCCTGATCCAGAGGTCACAAAAAATTCTTGTGTTCCTAATGTCATACAGTAGGGGACATCTGACTTTCAAATTGTACTGTGATGCAGGGCCGGACTGGGACTGAAATTCAGCTTTGGCATTTTTAAGAACACAGGCCCACATCTTGTAACTTCTGAATTTTTGCTCTCTAGATAGTTTAAAGGGAATCTGTTACCCCATTTTTGGCCTGTAAGCTGCGGCCACCACCATCAGGGTCTTATCTACAGCATTCTGAAATGCTTTAGATAAGCCCCCCTCCATGTAACCTGAAAGATATGAAAAACAAGTTAGATTATGCTCACCCAGGGACAGTCCAGCTGTGGTCAGGTCAATGGGTGTTGCGGTCCTGTCCGGCGCCTCCTATCTTCATTCGATGACATCCTCTTCTTTTCTTCCTGTCACGGCTCCTGCACAGGCGTACTTTATCTCTCTGTTGAGGGCAGAGCAAAGCACTGCAGTGCGCAGGTGCCGGGCCTCTCTGACCTTTCCCAGCGTCTGCGCACTGCAGTACTTTGCTCTGCCCTCAATAGGGCAGGTATACCACTATAGAACAAAACCAAATCACACGTAAATTATGTGAAAATTGCTGCATTTTAAAAGGATGCATCATTTTAAGAAAAGGGTAGATGAGGCATAGGACCACCCCACCTACCCCACAAAAAAAGCAGATTGAAAATAAAAAAAGTGTTTAAAGCTATTTAGAAATTGAAAGGGAACCTGTCACCAGTTTTTGAATCTCTCAACAAATGTCACCACTGTTATCTGCTCTGTGCAGCATTACATGAATGTGTATATTGAGCCCTGTATAGCCCCAAAACCATCTGGTGTGTGCGCCTCCTTCCTGCTCCTAATCACCGTCCTCCGGCTCTGATTGGTGTGGATGACTCGTACTGCGTCATTTACATACTGCAACGAAATCTTGCGCATGTGCAGTAGCATCGCTGACCTGTCCACTTTGCTCTGCAGGTGGAGCAAGGCACATTATTGGATATGTGGCAAAAGATGTAATTCCATAATTCTAGCACCGGTGAAAGTGCGCCTGCGCGGGACGGCGATGCTACTGTGCAGGCGTAAGGTTTTGTTTTGCTATGTGGATGACAAGTCATCCATATTTATCAGAGCCGAAGGATGACACTCAGCAGCAGAAAGGAGGTGCATGGACCACAGAGATGACGCCCGACCAGCCTCACTTAAAGTGTGGGAGCAACTCAAATGTTTTGTTTGGGGGTAAACAGGGGGTTAGGAGTCAATATATGTCGATGTAATGCAGCACAGAGGTGATAAAGGTGGCAGCATTTGTTGAAAGACTCAAACACTGGTGACAAGTTCCCTTTAAAAATAGAGTTTTGTTTCCAGAGAACTGCAACACAGGGCAGTAAAATGCAAGTTACAGAAATTAAGGGTGGGCAGCCTGGGGGGGCGTAATTCTGCAGCATTACAGTACATACACATATACAGTGAATGTATGTGTATATATACATATATACACATACACACACACACTGCATATACACACATAAGGTGCACATATATATATATATATATATATATATAGTACGTATATATACATATACTCAAACTACAGACACACAACTTGGACATATACACACTTTACACATTGAGCATACACCTATATACTCACCTCTTTGTGCAGGCAGCTGGATTTCTTCATCTGACAATACTTCCTAGGAGCAGGGGATTTCAGGTCCATTGCAAGGGCAGTGGTTGCACACATGGGCCTGAGCCCTCCTTTCTAGGCCCTGCATCCTCCAGCACTGATCCTCTTTAAGCCCTGCATCCTCCAGCACTAATCCTCTCTAAGCCCTGCATCCTCCAGCACTGACCCTCTCTAAAGGTACCGTCACACTAAGCGACGCTGCAACGATACCGACAACGATCCGGATCGCTGCAGCGTCGCTGTTTGGTCGCTGGAGAGCTGTCACACAGACAGCTCTCCAGCGACCAACGATCCCGAGGTCCCCGGTAACCAGGGTAAACATCGGGTAACTAAGCGCAGGGCCGCGCTTAGTAACCCGATGTTTACCCTGGTTACCATCCTAAAAGTAAAAAAACAAACGCTACATACTTACCTACCGCTGTCTGTCCCCGGCGCTCTGCTTCTCTGGTCTGGCTGTGAGCGCCGGGCAGCTGGAAAGCAGAGCGGTAACGTCACCGCTGTGCTTTCCGGCCGCTGTGCTCACAGCCAGACCAGAGAAGCAGAGCTCGGAGGACAGACAGCAGTAGGTAAGTATGTAGCGTTTGTTTTTTTACTTTTAGGATGGTAACCAGGGTAAACATCGGGTTACTAAGCGCGGCCCTGCGCTTAGTTACCCGATGTTTACCCTGGTTGCCAGCGAAGACATCGCTGAATCGGTGTCACACACGCCGATTCAGCGATGTCTGCGGGGAGTCCAGCGACAAAATAAAGTTCTGGACTTTCTTCCCCGACCAGCGACAGCACAGCAGGGGCCTGATCGCTGCTGCCTGTCACACTGGACGATATCGCTAGCGAGGACGCTGCAACGTCACGGATCGCTAGCGATATCGTCTAGTGTGACGGTACCTTAAGCCCTGCATCCTCCAGCGCTGACCCTCTCTAAGTCCTGCATTCTCCAGCACTGACCCTCTCTAAGCCCTGCATCCTCCAGCACTGACCCTCTCTAAGCCCTGCATCCTCCAGCACTGACCCTCTCCAAGTCCAGCATCCTCCAGCACTGACCTTCTCTAAGCCCTGCATCCTCCAGCACTGACCCTCTCTAAGCCCTGCATCCTCCAGCACTGACCCTCTCTAAGTCCTGCATTCTCCAGCACTGACCCTCTCTAGGCCCTGCATCCTCCAGCACTGATCCTCTCTAAGCCCTGCATCCTCCAGCACTGACCCTCTATAAGCCCTGCATCCTCCAGCACTGACCCTCTCTAGGCCCTGCATCCTCCAGCACTGACCCTCTCTAAGCCCTGCATACTCCAGCACTGACCTTCTCTAAGCCCTGCATCCTCCAGCACTGACCCTCTCTAAGCCCTGCATCCTCCAGCACTGACCCTCTCTAAGCCCTGCATACTCCAGCACTGACCTTCTCTAAAGGTACCTTCACACATAACGATATTGTTAACGATATCGTTGCTATTTGTGACGTAGCAACGATATCGTTAATGAAATCGTTCTGTGTGACAGCGACCAACGATCAGGCCCCTGCTGGGAGATCGTTGGTCGCTGAACAAAGTCCAGAACTTTATTTCGTCGCTGGACTCCCTGGAGACATCGTTGGATCGGCGTGTGTGACACCGATCCAGCGATGTCTTCACTGGTAACCAGGGTAAACATCGGGTAACTAAGCGCAGGGCCGCGCTTAGTAACCCGATGTTTACCCTGGTTACCATGCTAAAAGTAAAAAAAAACAAACACTAGATACTTACCTACCGCTGTCTGTCCTCCAGCGCTGTGCTCTGCACTCCTCCTGTACTGTCTGTGAGCCGGAAAGCAGAGCGGTGACGTCACCGCTCTGCTTTCCGGCTCACAGACAGTACAGAAGGAGAGCAGAGAAGCAGAGCGCAGCGCTGGAGGACAGACAGCGGTAGGTAAGTATCTAGTGTTTGTTTTTTTTTACTTTTAGCATGGTAACCAGGGTAAACATCGGGTTACTAAGCGCGGCCCTGCGCTTAGTTACCCGATGTTTACCCTGGTTACCGGCATCGTTGGTCGCTGGAGAGCGGTCTGTGTGACAGCTCTCCAGCGACCAAACAGCGACGCTGCAGCGATCCGGATCGTTGTCGGTATCGCTGCAGCGTCGCTTAATGTGAAGGGGCCTTAAGCCCTGCATCCTCCAGCACTGACACTCTCTAAGCCCTGCATCCTCCAGCACTGACCCTCTCTAAGCCCTGCATCCTCCAGCACTGACCCTCTCTAAGCCCTGCATCCTCCAGCACTGACCCTCTCTAAGCCCTGCATCATCCAGCACTGACCCTCTCTAAGCCCTGCATCCTCCAGCCCTGACCCTCTCTAAGCCCTGCATCCTCCAGCACTGACCCTTTCAAAGCTCTGCATCCTCCAGCTCTGATCCGGCAGAGGAGGGAATGCTGCAGCTGCTATTGGAGGAGCTCAGTGCTGGAATCTTCCATAGTCTTTTTCTCCTCACAGCACTGGCCCCGCCCACCTCCTCTCATTGGTTTCTGTAGCTCCCCTGCTTGATGTCATTGGCTGGGTTCTACAGACAGCTGCTGTGGTGAAGATGTCGATCTTGCGCGGCCTCCAGGAGAGGTATGTATGTAAATTATTCTGGCGGTGAGCACTGCAGCTGCTCATATGAAAATAGCATTTGAGTCCACGCTTCCTTCTCCTGCTCCTGTGTGGCTCCTGTCACCATATCAAAGGGGCTCCTGCAGAGGGAGCAGCCCACGGCAAGGGGCAGCCCTTCTGGCAAATGCTAGAACTGCCCGATGGCCAGTCCGGCCCTGCTGTGAGGTCAGCGCATGAAGAGGAGGAGGGTGATGATGAGGTGTTAGATCTCATTTGGCATGAACATAGTGGCTGAGTAGGTCATCTGAGGAGGAAGACAAGGAGGTTACATTGCACCATACTCCGCAGACACATAGTGATGCAGCCACAGCGAGCAATGTATCCTCAGCTACAACTGTGCCTGTGACCAGCAGCATACGCGGGTCTGCAGCTCGCAGAGGTGGCAAGGGTTGCCTAGCCTGTTCCTTTTTTGACACTGCAAACGATGAGCCAGCTTGTGTAATGTGCCGACTTTGCAAAAAAACCTGCGTAGTGGTAAAAAGTGCAGTAATTTGACTACTACATGTATGAATCTTCACATGCGCAATCAACATGCATTACTCTGGGAAACCTACTGAGCTAAAATGTGGAACATCGGAACTCAACAACCATCAGCCGCCCTATGAATCGTATCTGCTGCTTCTTCCTTCTCCTCTGTAACCGGGACAACTTTTGAGACGCAGGTCTTCGACCGCAGAACCTCGGGTTCCTTACCTGCTCCAGTCACGCTGACTGAGAGCCCGCAGTCTGCTGTAATGGAAGCGAACATGCTTGCTGCTTTTGACTTATATCAGAATACGTGCACACCACAACTTTCTCAATCCACCGATACATCTCTTCCTGCACCTCTCTCACGGTCCAGCAGTTTGTCCAGTTCACCGTACTCCGCCCTCTCTCTGCACTGCAGCCAGCCCAAGGTACCGCAGTTGTGGTCACAGAAAAGATTATTTCCTCCTATGCATGGCAAAGCTAAGAGGTTTATCTCCATCTCTAATCTGTTGGCCAAGGAAATGCTGCCTTTCCGCCTGGTAGATACAGATGGTTTCTGAAAGCTTATGGCCGTCGCAGTCCCCCAGTACCAATTGCATAGTTGCCATTACTTTTCTAAGAAAGATGTGCCTGCGGTACACCAGCATGTCCCAGACCACATCACCTATTCCTTGACTAAATCTATGTCTGCCAGGGTGCATTTCACCACAGACACCTGGATGAGTAAGCATGGCCAAGGATGTTACATCTCGCTGACTGGGCACTGGGTGACTCTGGTGGCTGCAGGGGCAGGCGGTCAAGGGGCTGCTCTACAAGTGTTTGAATCGCCAAGGCTTGTGGGACAAACTCTAACACTTGTTCCACTGTTTCTGGCTCCTCCATCTCCTCTAGGGCCTCCACCTGTGCCTTCAACATCTCCCTTAATCAGACACGCGTTCCAACAGTGCAGATAGAATCCCTCCATTATGGATTGACCTGGGTTAAAGTAGTGGCATTGCAACTACTAGGGGCCGCACTGCCAGGTAATCTAGTCAGGAGCAGACAGGGGACATAGTACAGGAACAGGAATGTAATTTACAGGATCAGTAGGTGAAAGAAAGCTTGACTAAAGTCTAGTACCTTTATAATCTTGCAAGGAAGGAAGTACAATGCCGGTTTTAAGTCGGGTGTTCAATCAGGGTGGAGCATATCAGAAACTCAGGGTGGAGACAATAAGAAACAACACAGGCACCTGTATATGGGTTAAGAAGGAAATGTCCAGTGAGCTGAATAGCTCAGCAGGAAGAGCTGCTGCCTGGTGCACAAGAGCAGCTGGTTTTGAATCCTGACAGTACTCCCCACCTTCAAGGATGGCCTCTGGACATCTCAGGTGTTGGCTTCTCAGGATGTCTCTAATGAAAAGCTCTTGTAAGCCCTTGAACATTGTCCTCCATTATGTTTATGTGGTCTCTCATGGATGTGTGTCCACTATAGGGCCCAGTCCATCTCAGCCCTTATCCACATTTGTCACAAGACAAAAGGTAAGGTTTTTAATATTATAAATATTATTGTCCCAATTACAGTCACAGTGCATTTTCTTTTATCCAAAAACATGTTAAATAAGTGCTGTATATTATTTTCAATCACTATGCTATTTATTTATTTACGGCAGGGTATTTAATCATTATGTTTCTGTCTTTGCTTATTTCTGTCCAGTGGCCAAGTGTGAACTTATGCTTACATGTTGCCTGCACACCAGTTTATATCCCAGTTCATACCTTTGTTTTTTTTTCTTTTTATCTCCTGACTATTGCACGTCTATGACCTTTTCCTCCTCATCGTCCTCAATTTGATCCTCAGCTCTTGTACCTTTACTAACAGTTTGTCTGGTACCATGATCCCCCCTCGATTGCTGTAATCTACCCTCCCATGGCATCTGCCTGTCCAACGATAGTCCAGAACTTAAAAATATTGTCATCCCTTCCGCATCTTCCTCTGCTTCCACCTCTTCCTCTGGGACCAGCACCTCATCCTCACGCAGACTTTTCAAAGTGTGCTCCAGCATGTAGATGACTGGAATAGTGATACTGATGATGGCATCATCAGCACTAATCATCTTAGTAGCCATTTCGAAACTGTACAGAAGGTTGCAGAGGTCCTTCATCTGAACCCCCTCTACAACAGTGCATTCAAGCCGGGATAGTGGCAGAGAAATTGCTGTACCACCACGTTGAGGATCATGTGAGCCTTGCTATGCACATGTGTCAGGTTTTAATGGTGTAGGGTTGCCAACAGGTTTGCACCATTATTGCACACGGCCTTCCCTGGCTCCAGGTTCTGAAGAAATAGCCATTGCTCTAATTCGGCCTGGAAAGCTATCTAGAACTCTTGAACTGTGTGACTGCAATCTCCAAGGCATATTAATTTTAACACTGCCTAATAGCTATGAGTACTGGCTGTGCAGTACAGAGGTAGGGGATTCTCTCTGCACTGTTGGAAAGTGTGTCAAATTAAGGGAGAGTTTGAGGGCTTGAGTGGAGGCCCTAGAAGAGGTGGAGGACCCAGAAGCAGTGGAGAAAGTGTTAGATATGGTCGTTTCTCCTGCAAGTCTTGGTGATTCAAAGACTTGTGGAGCAGTCCCTTGTCTGCTTGCCCCCACAGCCTTCAGAGTCACCCAGTGCCCAGTTAGCAAGATGTAACACACTGGCCCATGTTTGCTTGTCCAGGTATCAGTGATGAAATGCACCCTGGCAGACATAGATTTTTTTCCAGGGATCAGGTGATGTTGACTGTGACATGCTGGTGTAGCGCATGCACAGCTTTCTTAGGGAAATAATGATGACTTTGCAACTGGTATTGGGGGACTGCGACAGCCATCATCTTTAGGAATCCATTTGTATCCACCAGGCGTAAAGGCACCATTTCTGTGGCCAACAGATTGGAGATGGTGGAATACAAGCTCTTAGCTTTGGCATGTGTAGGAGAAAACATGCTTTTATGTGACCATAACTGCGGGACCAAGGGCTGGCTGCTGTGTAGAGAGAGGGTGGAGTAGGGTGAATATGACAAACCGCTGGACTGTGAGTGAGGTGCAGGCGGAGATGTTATGGTTGATTGAGAAAGATGTTTTGTGCTAGGTGACACAAAAACAGCATGCCCAATTCTATAAAAGCTGATGAGCTCTCATTTTCCCCGGCTGTAGGGGGTGTGGTAGTCCAACTCACGTGGCAGTATGCAGAGGTAGACAATAGGAACCCAATTCTTAAATCTTCAGTTGGTTTATTGTATTGTGGCATAAACCAACAAGAAGCGAAAATAAATGTAGCCTTTCTGGCTAAAACAGAAAATAAAAACAAAACACTGCATCACAGTCCATATGTATGCGGGTGGTACCCCGCTCTGGAGCAATACAAGTTCAGACTCTTAAGGACATCAATCAACTCGAGAACCTCCCTCCAGTCTATCTGAACCCAGACTACCTCTAGACCTATTTATTTAAACCCCAGAACATGTGGCTTTTTCCATCATATGACTGACCACATGATCATGACATCACACAGGTCCTGGCAGCTCTGCAGGGGGAGATAAAGTGGACCTCCTCCCTCCCGCTCTATGAAGGTCCATGTGAAATCAGCCCATTATGCAACTTTAACTTAACCCTTACAACACATAGCATGCTGGAGGAAAAATACTCTGGTTGCATATCACTGAAGCCATTAAGCGCAGTGACACAAATCTCCCCTCTATTACATTACCAGTGACTTTGTCACAGGGGAAAACAAGTGGAGTTTCTACAGCCATAGACCTGTGTGAGAACGCTTGGCACAATGACGGAGAAGGAAGAAGCAGCAGATGTGGTTTGAGAAGACTGCTAGTCGGCATTTTAGCACAGCGAGATTCCCAGACTAAGGCATGTAGATCGCGCATGTGCCGGTTTATGCATGTAATTGTCAAATTATTGCAACTTTTTGCCTCTACTGAGTTTTTTTTGCAAAGTCGGCAGATAACGTGAGTTTGGCCAGTCATTTGCAGTCTCAAAATAGGCCCATGCTTGGCAACTCTTGCTGCCTTTGCGAACGGCAGACTCGCAATCGCTGCTGGCCAGAGCCCGAATTGTGGCTGAGGATGTAGTGCTTGTTGTGGTTGCATCACTCCGTGTCTGTGCAGGAGACCACACTGTAACCTCCTCCTCTTCCTCCTCCTACACCTCCACTGCTGAGCTACTCTGGGCTCACACCAAGTGGGATCTACAACCGCATCGTCATCCTCTCTGTTCTCCCACTCCTCACCCTGAGACTCCCCTTCCTTCTCTTCCTGCCTTGACACATCAGTACAGTCCGTGTGTGACTCAGGTTTTTATACTACATCTAGATCACCTTCATCCCCAGTGGTTAATGTCTGGTGATGAGGGTCTGGATTCTGCTCGGGCCCTACTTCGTCCGGCCCCGGATTCGACATGAAAAAATTTGGGGCGTCGGTGCAAATACTTTCCTCCTCTGAATTCTGTGACCTCTGATGCTCGTGGAATAGAATGTGTAAATTGCTCTGCAGAATGACCCATCTGTGGTTCACCACAGTCGGTTTTGCATTTAGAAATTTGTGAAGCGGGGGGAAACAAGCGTGATTAGGGTTCCACCTCTGAGGATTGTACTGCGGGTGATATTAAGGTGAAGGAAGAGGAGAGGCACTTGATGCAGTGCTTGCCATCCACTGGAGCACATGCTCTTTTTGGCCTTCATCTACAAGGCATACCGCTGTGAGGCTGCCAAAAAGGGGAGTGGAGTAGCCCATCCAGTAACAGATATTGTCAGTGGTCTTTGGATAGGATGAAATGGTGTACACATCAAACATCAAGAAAATTCCCCCTTCCACCATGACCTTGCTTTTTCCCCACTCATGCTGTATTTATCTTTCCCTTCTTGTAACCTGCTGTTTCACAACATTAGGCCCACACATGTCAACCACTTATACCTAACGATTTTTAAGAGGTAATGTGTCCTCCTGATTAGAGATGAGCGAATATTTAAATATTCGATCCTACACAGCCTGGAGGTGTGTTTGGGGTCATTGTCCTGTTGAAAAATAAATGATAATCTAACTAAACGCAATCCGGATGGCATATTATGCCGCTTCAAGATGCTGTGGTAGCCATGCTGGTTCAGGATGCCTTTAATTTTGAATGAATCCCCAACAGTGTCACCAGCAAAGCACCCCCACACCATCACACCTCCTCCTCCATGCTTCTTAGTGGGAACCAGGCATGTAGAGTCCATTCGTTCACCTTTTCTGCGTCGCACAAAGACACGATGGTTGGAACCAAAGATCTCAAATTTGGACTCATCAGACCAAAGCACAGATTTCCACTGGTGTAATGTCAATTCCTTGTGTTCTTTAGCCCAAACAAGTCTCTTCTGCTTTTTGCCTGTCCTTAGGAGTGTTTTCCTAGCAGCTCTTTTACCATGAAGGCTTGCTGCACAAAGTCTCCTCTTAACAGTTGTTGTAGAGATGTGTCTGCTGCTAGAACTCTGTGTGGCTTTGACCTGGTCTCTAATCTAAGCTGCTGTTAACCTGCGATTTCTGAGGCTGGTGACTCAGATAAACTTATCCTCAGAAGCAGAGGTGACCCTTGGTCTTCCTTTCCTGGGGAGGTCCTCATGTGAGCCAGTTTCTTTGTAACGCTTGTTGGTCTTGTAACGGCACTTGGGGACACTTTCAAAGTTTTCCCAATTTTTCAGACTGACTGACTTTCATTTCTTAAAGTAATGATGGTCACTCATTTTTCTTTACTTAGCTGCTTTTTTCTTGCCATAATACAAATTCTAACAGTCTATTCAGTAGGACTATCAGCTGTGTATCCACCAGACTTCAGCACAACATAACTGATGGTCCCAACCCCATTTATAAGGCAAGAAATCCCACTTATTAAACCTGACAGGGCACACCTGTGAAGTGAAAACCATTCCCGGTGACTACCTCTTGAAGCTCATCAAGAGAATGCCAAGAGTGTGCAAAGCAGTCATCAAAGCAAAAGGTGGCTACTTTGAAAAACCTAGAATATAAGACATAATTTCAATTGTTTCACATAGTTTCACAAGTATATAATTCTACATGTGTTAATTCATAGTTTTGATGCCTTCAGTGTGAATGTACAATTTTCATAGTCATGAAAATACAGAATAATCTTTAAATGAGAAGGTGTGTCCAAACTTTTGGTCTGTACTGCAGATGATCTTTTGGAATGTCTAGAGTATTTAATATTGGTCTATAAATCTAGCTTATGACCCTTTTCATATTTTGGTATGCATCAGTGGATTTTTCTTCTATTTGCTACAGGCAACACGCATGAAGGAGACCTAACCAGGAGTCTTCACATTTCCAAAAATTACTAACAGACACTACAGAAGTGGAGTCACAGTAGAAATGGTCTAATAGGGACCAACAGGTCTTTCTGTACACCAAATCCATCGGATGAACACCCTACAAGGTGTGTTCACATTTAAATAAATGAGGGACTTACACCACAGAAGTGGCATCAATTTCACCACAGTAGAAATAGTCTAATAGGGGCCAACAGGTCTTTCTCTACACCCAATCCAGAAGATGGACACTCAACAATGAGTGTTCACATTTCCAAAAATTATTGGTATACACCACCAAAGTGGCATCAATTTCAACACAGTAGAAATAGTAGAATAGTGACAGGCCTTCCACTACACCCAATCCAGCAGATGGACACCCAACTTGGAGTGTTCACATTTTAAAAAATGAGGGTCTGACACCACCAAAGTGGAACAACTTTCACGAGAATAGAAATAGTATAATTGTGACAGACACGTCTTCCACTACAGCTAACTCAGCAGATGTAGACCAACCATGACTGTTCACATTTCCACAGAGTGCAGTTACGTGACATTAATGCATCACACTAAAAAATGCAATATCACCTAGTCTGTACAGTCTACGATTGAGGTGCAAAAGTCCTTGGAGATCCATGACTTGTTCATCTTAATGAAAGTTAGGTGGTCAACACTTTCAGGGGACAACTGTATACGCTTATCTGTCAGGAGACCACCAGCAGTGCTGAAGACACTTTCTGAGAGAATGCTGTCTGCCAAGGCATGAAAAAACCTCCAAGGCATGTGAGGCAAGCTCAGGCCACCCTCCATTTTGGAAGACCAAAATGTAAAAGGGTCCAAACCCTTACTGGTACTGATATTTAGTTCTAGATACTCCTGCACCATCCTCTTTGCAGCTAATGTTTTGGCATTGACAAATTGATGGGTCAGAGGTTGGAACTCTACAGCTGCGATTAGAACTGTGTGCTTCACTGCTGTCTTGTGGAAAAGCTCTCTTAACCCCTTAAGCCCCGAGGGTGGTTTGCACGTTAATGACCGGGCCAATTTTTACAATTCTGACCACTGTCCCTTTATGAGGTTATAACTCTGGAACGCTTCAACGGATCTTGGCGATTCTGACATTATTTTCTCGTGACGTATTGTACTTCATGTTAGTTGTAAAATTTATATAACTTGTGTTTATTTGAGAAAAAAATGGAAATTTGGCGAAAATTTTGAAAATTTTGCAATCTCCAACTTTGAATTTTTATACCCTTAAATCACAGAGATATGTCATTCAAAATACTTAATAAGTAACATTTCCCACATGTCTACTTTACATCAGCACAATTTTGGAGCCAAAACTTTTTTTGTTAGGGAGTTATAAGGGTTAAAATTTGACCAGCAATTTCTCATTTTTACAACACCATTTTTTTTTAGGGACCACATCTCATTTGAAGTCATTTTGAGGGGTCTATATGATAGAAAATACCCAAGTGTGACACCATTCTAAAAACTGCACCCCTCAAGGTGCTCAAAACCACATTCAAAAAGTTTATTAACCCTTCAGGTGTTTTACAGGAATTTTTGGAATGTTTAAATAAAAAAATGAACATTTAACTTTTTTTCACGCAAAATTTATTTCAGCTCCAATTTGTTTTATTTTACCAAGGGTAACAGGAGAAAATGGACCCCAAAAGTTGTTGTGCAATTTGTCCTGAGTATGTTGCTACCCCATATGTGGGGATAAACCACTGTTTGGGCGCATGGCAGAGCTCGGAAGGAAAGGAGCGCCATTTGACTTTTCAATGCAAAATTTACTGGAATTGAGATGGGACGCCATGTTGCGTTTGGAGAGCTGTTGTGAATTCTGTGGCTGAATTCACTCCTGTGGTCACAAGTGGTACTGCAGCTTCTGAGCTTCCTCCCTCAGGTGTTCTGGTGAGCTCGTTAACTGCTTCATTACTTAACTCCGCCTGATGCTGCTATCCTTGCTCCTTGTCAATGTTTCAGTGTTGGATCTGAGCTTCTCCTGATTGTTCCTGTGACCTGCTGCTCTGTATAGCTAAGTGCTTTTTGCTTTTTTGTTGCTTTTTTTCTGTCCAGCTTGTCTTTTGTTTTGCTGGAAGCTCTGAGACGCAAAGGGTGTACCGCCGTGCCGTTAGTTCGGCACGGTGGGTTTTTTTTGCCCCCTTTGCGTGGTTTTGCTTTAGGGTTTTTTGTAGACTGCAAAGTTCGCTTTACTGTCCTCGCTCTGTCCTAGAATATCGGGCCCCACTTTGCTGAATCTATTTCATCCCTACGTTTTGTCTTTTCATCTTACTCACAGTCATTATATGTGGGGGGCTGCCTTTTCCTTTGGGGAATTTCTCTGGGGCAAGTCAGGCCTATTTTTCTATCTTCAGGCTAGCTAGTTTCTTAGGCTGTGCCGAGTTGCCTAGGTAGTTGTTAGGCGCAATCCACAGCCGCTTTTAGTTGTGTTTAGGATAGGATCAGGTGTGCAGTCTACAGAGTTTCCACGTCTCAGAGCTCGTTCTTGTATTTTTGGGTATTTGTCAGATCACTGTGTGCGCTCTGATCGCTAAGCACACTGTGTTTCTGGATTGCCTTCATAACACCTGTCATTAGCAAACATAACAGAGAGCCCCTGATGTGCCTAAACATTGAAACCCCCTACAAGTGACACCATTTTGGAAAGTAGACCCCTTGAGGAACTTATCTAGATGTGTGGTGAGCACTTTGACCCAACAAGTGCTTCATAGAAGTTTATAATGCAGAGCCGTAAAAATAAAAAATCATATTTTTTCACAAAAATGATGTTTTTGCCCCCAATTTTTTATTTTCCCAAGGGTAAGAGAAAAAATTAGACCACAAAAGTTGTTGTGCAATTTGTCCTGAGTACGCTGATACACCATATGTGGGTGTAAACCATTGTTTGGGCGCATGGCAGAGCTCGGAAGGGAAGGAGCGACATTTGACTTTTCAATGCAAAATTGACTGGAATTGAGATGGGACGCCATGTTGCGTTTGGAGAGCCCCTGATGTGCCTAAATATTGAAACCCCCCACAAGTGACACCATTTTGGAAAGTAGACCCCTTGAGGAACTTATCTAGATGTGTGGTGAGCACTTTGACCCAACAAGTGCTTCATAGAAGTTTATAATGCAGAGCTGTAAAAATAAAAAATCATATTTTTTCACAAAAATGATGTTTTTGCCCCCAATTTTTTATTTTCCCAAGGGTAAGAGAAAAAATTAGACCACAATAGTTGTTGTGCAATTTGTCCTGAGTACGCTGATACCCCATATGTGGGTGTAAACCATTGTTTGGGCGCACCAATGAACATTTAACTTTTTTTCGCGCAAAATTTATTTCAGCTCCAATTTGTTTTATTTTACCAAGGGTAACAGGAGAAAATGGACCCCAAAAGTTGTTGTGCAATTTGTCCTGAGTATGTTGATACCCCATATGTGGGGATAAACCACTGTTTGGGCGCATGGCAGAGCTCGGAAGGGAAGGAGCACCATTTGACTTTTCAATGCAAAATTGACTGGAATTGAGATGGGACGCCATGTTGCGTTTGGAGAGCCCCTGATGTGCCTAAACATTGAAACCACCCACAATTGACACCATTTTGGAAAGTAGACCCCCTAAGGAACTTATCTAGATGTGTTTTGAGAGCTTTGAGCCCCCAAGTGTTTCACTACAGTTTATAACGCAGAGCCGTGAAAATACAAATTCTTTTTTTTTTTCACAAAAATGAATTTTTAGTCCCCAGTTTTGTATTTTCACAAGGGTAACAGGATAAATTGGACCCCAAAAGTTGTTTTCCAATTTGGCCTGAGTACGCTGATACCCCATATTTGGAGGGGGGGGAAGCACTGTTTGGGCGCATGGCAGAGCTCGGAAGGGAAGGAGCGCCATTTGTACAGACTTAGATGGATTGGTCTGCAGGCATCACGTTGCATTTGCACAGCCCCTGATGTACCCAAACAGTAGAAACCCCCCACAAGTGACTCCATATTGGAAACTAGACCCCCCAAGGAACTTATCTAGATGTGTTGTGAGAACTTTGAACCCCCAAGTGTTTCACTGCAGTTAACAACGCAGAGCCCCAAAAATAAAAAAATCTTATTTTTCCCACAAAAATGATTTTTAGCCCCCCCCACATTTTTATTTTCCCAAAGATAACAAGAGAACTTGGACCCCAAAAGTTGTTGTCCAATTTGTCCTGAGTACGCTGATACCCCATATGTTGGGGTAAACCCCTGTTTGGGCGCACTGGAGAGCTCGGAAGGGAAGGAGCACTGTTTTACTTTTTCAACGCAGAATTGGCTGGAATTGAGATCGGACACTATGTCGCGTTTGGAGAGCCCCTGATGTGCCTGAACAGTGAAAACTCCCCAATTCTACCTGAAACCCTAATCCAACAACACCCCTAACCCTAATCCCAACGGTAACCCTAACCACACCCCTAACCCTGACACACCCCTAATTCTAATCCCAACCCTAATCCCAGCCGTAAATATAATCCAAACCCTAACCCTAGCCCCAACTCTAACCCTAACTTTAGCCCCAACCCTAACCCTAACTTTAGCCCCAACCCTAACCCTAACTTTAGCACCAACCCTAACCCCTAGCCCCAACCCTAACCCTAACCCTAGCCCCAACCGTAACCCCAACCCTAGCCCAAACCCTAACCCTAGCCCTAACCCCAGCCCTAACCCCAGCCCCAACCCCAGCCCCAACCCCAGCCCCAACCCTAGCCCCAACCCTAGCCCTAACCCTAGCCCTGATGGGAAAATGGAAATAAATACATTTTTTAATTTTATTATTTTTCCCTAACTAAGGGGGTGATGAAGGGGGGTTTGATTTACTTTATAGCGTTTTTTATATCGGATTTTTATGATTGGCAGCTGTCACACACTAAAAGACGCTTTTTTTATAGCAAAAAAGTTTTTGCGTCTCCACATTTTGAGACCTATAATTTTTCCATATTTTGGTCCACAGAGTCATCTGAGGTCTTGTTTTTTGCGGGACGAGTTGATGTTTTTATTGGTAACATTTTTGGACACGTGACAGTTTATGATCACTTTTTATTCCGATTTTTGTGAGGCAGAATGACCAAAAACCAGCTATTCATGAATTTCTTTTGGGAGAGGCGTTTATACCGTTCCACGTTTGGTAAAATTGATAAAGCAGTTTTATTCGTCGGGTCAGTATGATTACAGCGATACCTCATTTGTATCATTTTTTATATTTTGGTGCTTTTATATGATAAAAGCTATTTTATAGAAAAAATAATTTTTTTGGCATCGCTTTATTCTCAGGACTATAACTTTTTTATTTTTTTGCTTTTTATGCTTTGTGGTGGCTCGTTTTTTGCGGGACAAGATGACGTTTTCAGCGGTACCATGGTTATTTACATCCGTCTTTTTGATCGTGTTATTCCACTTTTTGTTCGGCGGTATGATAATAAAACGTTGTTTTTTGGCTCGTTTTTTTTTTTTTCCTTACGGTGTTCACTGAAGGGGTTAACTAGTGGGACCGTTTTATAGGTGGGGTCGTTACGGACGCAGCGATACTAAATATGTGTACTTTTATTGTTTTTTTTTTTTTTAGATAAAAAAAATGTATTTATGGGAATAATAATTTTTATTTATTTATTTATTTTGTAATTTTTTTTTTTTTTTTTACACATGTGGAAATTTTTTTTTTTACTTTTTTACTTTGTCCCAGGGGGGGACATCACAGATCACCGATCTTACAGTTTGCACAGCACTCTGTAAGATCGGCGATCTCACTCATCGCTGCAGGCTTACAGAGCTGCAGCTGCAGCCTGCTCCTGTCCCGGCAGTACTCCCTGCAGGACCCGGATGCAGCCACGTGGCCATTTTGGATCCGGGGCCTGCAGGGAGAAGACGCTCGGTACAAGGTGAGCACATCACCTTGTACCGCTCGTCTCAGGGAAGCACGCAGGGAGGGGGGGGGATGCTTCCCTGTACCGCATGTTTGATCGCGGTGTGCCGGGGATTAATGTGCCGGGGGCGGTCCGTGACCGCTCCTGGCACATAGTGCCAGATGTCAGCTGCAATAGTCAGCTGACACCTGGCCGCGATCGGCCGCGCTCCCCCTGTGAGCGCGGCCAATCGCTATGACGTACTATCCCGTCGGTGGGAATTAAGGCCCACCCCACCTCGACGGGATAGTACGTCATATGGGATTAAGGGGTTAAGGTTGTATAAAAGAGTGCTTTGATACTCCAGCATTCATGGGTCCCTTTCTAGGGCGGGAATCATCTGGCAAAATTTGGTTTTATAACGTGAATCTAATAAAGTGGCAACTCAGTAGTCAGCATTATTCCTAATCATTACTATACGAGGATCATGTTACAGATACTGCATCATGAAGGCACTCATATGTCGGGCTCTATCATGAGGTCCGAGCCTATGCTGTGTTGGTGGATGGGTAACAATGAGGCTTGTTTCCTCCATCCCCTCTCACCAACCCTGAACAACAGAAAGGGGAGGATTATCCTCTTCATCCGACAGTTGCTTACCCATCACCTCTTCCTCTTCCATTTGTTCCTCGGACCTTGCACCTTTAATAACAGTTTGTCTGTTATCATCACCAGCCCCCTCTATCGCAGTACTCCACTCTCCCCTGGCCTCTGCCTGTGTGATGACAGTCTTGAACTTTTAGACTATGTTATCCCTTCCGCAGTCTCCTCTGCTTCCTCCTCTTCTTCTGGGACCACCATCTCCTCCCACAGGCTATTCAAAGTCTGCTCCGGCATATAAATAACTGGAATAGTGAGGCTGATGATGGCGTCATCAGCGCTAACCATCTTAGTAGCCATTTTAAAACTGTGCAGAAGGGTACAGAGGTCCTTAATCTGTTCCCACTCTGTAAACGTGATATGCGCCACCTCCATACTGCGTTGGCCAAGGCTATGCAACATGACATACTGTGTCAGGTCTCACTGCTGCTGCCACAGTCACTGCAACATGTGCAGAGTGGAATTCCACAGTGTTGGCAAATCGCATATCAATCTGTTAACTGGCATGGACAAAGACATCGATGCAAGTTGATGAGCAGAGGGGTGCAAACAGCGGAAATGAGCACATAGCTTACGTGCTTTCTGGAGCATGTCACCCAGGCCACTATAGTGGCTGACAAAATGCTCCACCAATTTGAGGACGTGAGCCATACAAAGCATGTGTATAAGCTTGCCTCGCCACAGGGACGCCACCAGGTTCACACTGTTATCGGACACAGCCTTCCCTGGATGCAGGTTCAGCAGAGACAGACATTGATCAAATTCAGCCTGGAGAGCTGTTGACAACTCTTCAGCTGTATGACTGCAATCTCCAAAGCATATCCATTTTAAGACTGCCTGTTTGCAGTGAGCCCTAGCTGCGCAGTACGGAGGTGGTGGGGGTTTGCTATGCACTGTTGAAACTCATGTCTCTTGAAGGCAGAAGTTGAAGGCACAAGTGGAGGCCATATAAGAGATAGAGGAGGCAGAAGCTGTGGCGGAAGTGTTAAATGTAGAGGTCTAGCTTGCAAGCCTTTGAGATTGCAGGACTTGTGGAGCAGCACCTGTCCCAACAGCCACCAGAGTCACCCAGTGCCCAGTCAGTGAGATGTAACACCCTTGGCCATGGTTACTCGTCCAAGTGTTTGTGGTGAAATGCACCCTGGCTGTCAAAGATTTTGTCAAGGAATGGGTGATGTTGTCTGCTATATGCTGGTGTAGCGCAGGCACAGCTTTCTTAGAAAAATAATGTCGACTGGGTAATTTGGACTGGGGGACTGCGACGGCCATCAGCTTTCAAAAGCCATCGGTATCCACCAGGCGGATAGGCAGCATTTCCGTGGTCAACAAATTGGAGATGGTGGAGTTCAACCTCTTAGCTTTGTCATGCACAGGAAGAAACAATCTTTTCTGTGACCACAACTGCAGAACTGCGGGCTGGCTGCAGTGCTGTGAGAGGGCGGAGTACGGTGAACCGAACAAACTGCTGGACCGTGAGAGAGGTGCAGGCAGAGATGTTATTGTGGATTGAGAAACTTGCGGTGTGATCACTTCTCTGAGATCAGTCAAAAACAGCAGGCGTCTCCACTTCCGTTACAGCTGAAGGCGGCCTCTCAGTCAGCGTGCCTGGATGGGGTAAAGAACTTGAGGTTCTATGGTCAAAGCCCTGTGACTCAATAGTTGGCATGGTAACAGAGGAGGAAGAAGAAGCAACAAATGCGATCGATGGGACGGCTGATGATGGTTGATGTCCACTGGTCCACATTTTTGCACAGTGGGATTCCCACACTAAAGCATGTTGATTGCGCATGTGAAGGTTCATACATGTAGCAGTCAAATTATTGCAGTTTTTACCTCAACTCTTTTTTTGCAAAGTTGGCAGATTATGTAAGTTGGATAATCCTTTGCAGTGTCAAAAAAGGCCCAGGCTAGGAAACCCTTGCTGCCCCTGTGAGCTGCAGACCCACGAATGCTGCTGGCCACAGCCACAGTTGTGGCTGAGGATGCAGTGCTCTTCGTGGTGGTATCATTCTGTGTATGCGCCATATGGTGCAATATAATCAATATAAGCAATATAATCACCTTGTCTTCTTCCACCTCCTTAGATGACCTACTCAGCTGCGTACCTCTGTGTTCAAATCAAGTGGGATCTACAGCATCATCATCATCCTCTGTGTTATCACATTCCTCGCCCTGAGAGTCACCCTCCTTCTCTTTCTGCCCTGACAGCACAGTACAGTTCACGTGAACCTCAGATATCTGATTCTCATCAGGATCACCTCCCTCCCCAGGGGTTAAGAATTATTTCAGTATGGACGATACCTGTATGAGAAACAAGATATGCTCCAATCATTTTCAAACCAAGATCTCCCCTACCTTATCACGTTAGTCACAAAAGAAAGAATTGTGTCTGTGTTGTTGATGCCTGTATAGCAAAGAAGATATGCTCCAACAATTATAAAAATAAGAATAAGATCTCCCCTACTGTATGACATTAGTAACAGAAGAAATTAATTTTTCAGCGTGGATGAGGCCTTTATGACAAAGAAGATATGCTCCAAAGAATTTTAAACAGAGATCTCCAGTACTGTATGACATTAGTCACGGAAGAAAGAATTGTTTCAGTGTAGATGAGTCCTGTATTAGAAAGGAAATATGCTCCAAATAATTCTAAAAATGAAATCTCCCCTACTGTATCACATTAGCAACAGATTTTTTTGTGTGGGGATGAGGCCTATATAACATATATGAATATATGCTCCAAACTGACGTCTGTATCACTTTAGAGCAGAAGAAAGACATTTTTAGTGAGGATGAGGCCCGTATAACCTAGAAGATATGCTCCAAACTATTTCAAACTCAATTATAGCTTGCTGTATTATGTTTGTAACAGAACAATTTTTTTTACTGTGCAACAGCTCTGCACGCAGAACAATTTCACAGCGACTAAATGACAAGTTGGGATATGGCGTGCTGTATCAAATTTTTAACAGAAAAAAAACAGGTTTTTTTCTCTGCAAAAAGATGAATTTCACTGCCACTAAATGACAAGGTGAGATATGCAGTTCTGAATCACGTTAGCGGCTGACAAATATATATATATTTTTACTGTGCAACAGGTCAAATCACAGAACAATTTCACCTCCACTAAATGACAAGGTGGAATATGGCATGCTGTATCACGTTTAGCAACTGAAAAAATAAGATTTAGAAAGGTCTATTCGTGCATAGAGCACAATAAAAGCAGTGCACAACACCAGTTCTATGTAGTGTGAAAGTACTATGTCTTCGTCTATGGACCTCAGTAATTGCACAAAAAAAATCTGCTGTAAGGTCGATTTCATAGCCACACAGAACACTAGGTATCTAAACTATCTGACTTTGAAACACCAGCCTAGCTAGCTAGCTAAAATCTATCAGCACCCAGGCCCAGCATCAGGAGCAGCCTCTCTGCGCTGTGCTAGTGACAAAATAGCGTTAAAACAAAATGTCCGCACTTTAGATAGAGAGGAACATGTGATTTCAGCAGCTAATGATGCAAGCTGTTGTGTCTGGACATTGTGCTTGTTTCCTGTACCCTGATTGGCTAGCCGCAATATGTACACATAAAGTTAGAAAAACATTTTTTTACAAGGACGTTGCCCCTCTGAGCTCCTGTCACCCCCTACCCTTATAAAACACATGCCCCATGCTCATCATACAACACCACTATCCTAGCCAAAGTGCTCACACTATTTTAGCAGCAATGCAAATATATAACTGCGCTTTTTACTGAATGTTACTGATTTTTCACGAATTTATGAAATGTTGCTCTTTTTTCCGATCACGAATGAGAATGTGCCATATTTATGTTTGGCAATCATTTTTCGAACATATTCGCTCATCTTTATTACCAAGTTGAGCATGTGGGCCAGGCATGGCGCGTGTGTGAGCTTGTCAAGCTTCACAGCCGGCACTAGGGTGAGGCCATTATGACACATAATCATGTCTTGTTGGAGGTTAAGCAGCAAGAGCTACAGATCTGTCTGGTATGTTATTCCTTTTAATAACTCTGCCACGGTGTGTGGATTGTCTCCTAGGCAAATTAGCTTCAGCGGAGCCTGTTTCCGGTTTGCTGAGGCTTTGCTGCAGAGCTTCCAGCTTCTGGCTGATGTTTGCAATATTCTCTGATATACCACATCAGAGTTTAGCGATGAGTAGGAGCAGGAGGGGGTGCAAGAACTGGTGAAGGAGGTAGAGGAAACCGTGATAGATGTAGGGCCAGCAATCCTCAATGTTGGTAGCACATGTGCCGTGCCAAGGTGGGACATGGCCCCTGACTCCACAATGTTCAATCAGTGTGCCATCAGGGGAATGTAGTGTCCCTGGTCGCAAGTGCTTGTACATGTGTTGGTCATTAAGTGTACAATCCCAGTAACTGCATTGGTAAAAGCATGGGTGATGTTCCTGATCACGTGTTGGTACAAGGTGGGGATGCCACACAGAAATAGTGGCAACTGGGGACCAAGTACCGAGGGAGAGCTGCCACCATGAGTTGGCAGAAATCCCCCATATCTCCAAGCCTAAATGTCAACAAGGAAGGTAACCTGGAAATTGGCCCCTTTAGAGTTTGGGCCTGTGGTTGAGTGGTTAAGAACTTTCTCTTGTGCTCCAAGACCTAAGGTAGGGACAGATGATTGCAGTGCTGGGACAAGTTTTTGGAAGTGCCAGATGATGGTGCCTCAGAATGTACAAGGACAGGTGCAGGGCAGGAGGCATCTACTCCAGTGTCATTGACAGAAGATTAGGAAGCACCTAGCACAGGGAATGATGCAGTGGTGTCACCCACTGCACCAATCGTGGACTTAGGTGTTTAAACCCACCACGTCAGGTGCTTAGATGATATTGTGCCTGATCATGTTGATGGTGGTTAGGCTCTAAGTGGTCAGGCATTTGCTGACCTTGGACAGTGTGAGAGTCCACAAACCAATAAATTATGTTGTAAAGAGCTATTCAGAGTGTATTAGTGTGGGACTACTTATTTTTTGGGACTCAAAATGGTAAGGGGAAGGATGATCAAGGTGAGGAGTAAGTGATCCAGACTGTTGGCTGGTACGACTGGTCTGAGTGGAAGACTGGGTGTTGCTGGCAAGCATGCTGGAAGCATTATCTGCAATCCAATTGAGCACCTGTTTGCACTGGTGTAGGATAGGAAGCTTTGTGTCATGGATGGGTATTTTTCTTGCGCTCCAGCAACAGGCATATTTGCACCTGTCCTACATCTTTGGCACCTGCATGCACGGTCATCAACACTTTCACATCCTCGTCCCTTACCGCACATCTGACGCATTTCTAATTACTAGCTCTCTGGAAACCAAGTTTTCTTTACTAATTGAAACTACATTTTTTTATTGAACCAAAAAATGTGGTCAACTGTAGGGGTCAAGTGATTTTTAAAATTTTGAATCACCATACTTTTAGACACAGTAGGTTAAATTGTATGGATAACAGTAGGCAATTTTTCAAACTAAACATTTGGGTCATGCAGTTTTAAATTTTAAAACACCGTAATTTTGCACATAGCACCTTAAACTCCATTAATGACCAAATTAATCCAGAAAATTTTAGAACTTTTTTAGGCGTTTTATATACCATTGTAATGTAACAGTAACCACGTTAAACTCTATGTATGACTAATTGAATCAAGAAAATTTATTTGGAGATCTATATACCACCGTAATGTAACACTAGCCACGTTACACTGTATGGATGACTAACTGAATCCAGAATAAAAATTAGAACTTCTTTTGCAGTTTTAAATAACACCAAAATGTAACACTAACCATGTTAGACTCTATGGTTGACTAATTCAATCCAGAGATTTTTTTTAAAATGTATTTTGGAGGTTAATTTTACTGTAATGTAACACTAAGTACATTACACTGTATGGATTATATTTCGCACTGAACATACACCGCATTTGCCTTAATATATTGGTATCACAAAGAGTGAGGGCACAATTGTTTACCCATTTATTAAGTTCAACAATGGCTTAGGGTTTCATTATGTGCATGTCGTTTCTATATACAAATCTGTACCATAATATATGATCTTGCCTTGTTCAGTGGCGAAAATTTTATTCCCTATGCTTATCAATAATCAGCCTAATTACCTTTAAAAGTACCTAAGGCAGAACAGTCCCTTGTTTTTTTTATTTTGTACCCTTTCTTTGCATGTAGTATTGGTGTTTTTACATCTTTTATGATACGGTTCTTAAATAAAATATTGTTTTATATTAGTACCTTAGTGGAGATCAATTATTTGGGGTCACGCTAATGTGAGATAGAATGTATGGATTAGTAGTTTAATCCAGAAAGATTTTTTAAATATTTTTTGGAGACTGATACCACCGTAACTTAACACTAAGCATGTTCCACAGTATGGATTACTAATTCAATTCAGAAAGTTTTATTAATATTTTTTTGCTGAGTAATTTCACCATAATCAAACACTAAGCACGTTACACTGTAGAGATGACAATATAGTCAATTTGATCACCCCCCAAAAAAAAATTTGTTCACATGCGACAGCTATATAAGGCCCCTTCACATTAAGTGACGCTGCAGCGATACCGACAACGATCCGGATCGCTGCAGCGTAGCTGTTTGGTCGCTGGAGAGCTGTCACACAGACCGCTCTCCAGCGACCAACGATGCCGGTAACCAGGGTAAACATCGGGTAACTAAGCGCAGGGCCGCGCTTAGTTACCCGATGTTTACCCTGGTTACCTTCCTAAAAGTAAAAAAAACAACCAGTACATACTTACCTAACGCTGTCTGTCCTCCAGCGCTGTGCTCTGCACTCCTCCTGTACTGTCTGTGTGAGCACAGCGGCCGGAAAGCAGAGCGGTGACGTCACCGCTCTGCTTTCCGGCTGACCGACGCTCACAGCCAGTACAGGAGGAGTGCAGAGCACAGCGCTGGAGGACAGACAGCGTTAGGTAAGTATGTACTGTTTGTTTTTTTACTTTTAGGATGGTAACCAGGGTAAACATCGGGTAACTAAGCGCGGCCCTGCGCTTAGTAACCCGATGTTTACCCTGGTTACCAGTGAAGACATCGCTGGATCGGTGTCACACACGCCGATCCAGCGATGTCCACGGGAGATCCAGCGACGAAATAAAGTGCTGGACTTTCTTCAGCGACCAACGATCTCCCAGCAGGGGCCTGATCGTTGGTCGCTGTCACACATAGCGATTTTATTAACGATATCGTTGCTACGTCACAAAATGCAACGATATCGTTAACAATATCGTTATGTGTGAAGGTACCTTATATATTTAATAATGGACTGCAAAGCACTAAGCCTTGCCTTGAGGCTGTATTGTGTCAATCTCCCTGCAACTGTCCCTTGGCTAAATGAAAAATCTATCTGATACAAACAGAAAAGGACAGGACTGTTAAAAGGACTGTTAGTATGATGGTTCAGCATCACCATAAGTATCAACACTAGAGGACTCTAATTAGTTAAACTTTGCACCAAAGCTGCCACCTGGATTTTCAGAGTCCCATACCAGCAACATTTTTGGGCCCCCTTGATACCCTTCCCAGGCTCCACCTCTCCAACCTTCCACAGTCCCTCCGCACACCCTAGGTAAAACTCCACTTCTGCACCACATCCTCACCAATCACACATTAACAGTTCCCATCAAACACCATATCACATACAAAGTAATCAGATTTTTTTTTCGCCTCTTGGCTGGGCCCTAACTCTACTCTAACTTTTCAAACATTTCTTAAAATATACAATATACAATACTCTTTTTAGGTATATTTTTGTTTATTTTTCTTTAAGGCTATGTGTCACATACATTTTATAAAATGACCAATAATACCACATACAACTGACATATACCTTCTCACCATTGCTAGACCACATATTACCACCACTTAGTGACCGAATAATGCCATACACAAGGAACAAATACTGCCACACCATGACCAGATAACATTTTACATCATATAGTGACTGAATGCTACAATACTGGTCATTTATACAAAAAACACAATACAAATATTACCATAAGTGACATTATACACAGAAGCTTTGTACATTGTTTACAGTGTATAATGTCAGTGGTGTACAGTTAATAATGACATATATACCATGCAGGGGCCCAGGATGGGGACATGTATACCAGGATGGGGCCAGGATGAGGGACATATATACCAGATTGGGGGCTATTACTACATAATGGGTGAGAGGGGGCAACATGTATATACTTACAGGATTTAGAATGCTACAAGGGACCATACATCTGACCAATATGCAGATGAGGGGTCACGGTCAACATTTTGCTCTGGTCCTATTGGACTCTAGCTAAACAGCTACATGGGAGCACTCTTTCCAAAGATATAGCAAATATAACTAAACTATTGCTTTTAATTTACCTAAAGGTACTGTCACACTAGACGATATCGCTAGCGATCCGTGACGTTGCAGCGTCCTCGCTAGCGATATCGTCCAGTGTGACAGGCAGCAGCGATCAGGCCCCTGCTGGGAGATCGCTGGTCGGGGAAGAAAGTCCAGAACTTTATTTCGTCGCTGGACTCCCCGTAGACATCGCTGAATCGGCGTGTGTGACACCGATTCAGCGATGTCTTTGCTGGTAACCAGGGTAAACATCGGGTAACTAAGCGCAGGGCCGCGCTTAGTAACCCGATGTTTACCCTGGTTACCATCCTAAAAAGTAAAAAAACGAACGCTACATACTTACCTACAGCTGTCTGTCCTCCAGCGCTGTGCTCTGCTCTCCTCCTGCTCTGGCTGTGAGCGTCGGTCAGCCGGAAAGCAGAGCGGTGACGTCACCGCTCTGCTTTCTGGCTGCCCGGCGCTCACAGCCAGACCAGAGAAGCAGAGCGCCGAGGACAGACAGCGATAGGTAAGTATGTAGCGTTTGTTTTTTTACTTTTTAGGATGGTAACCAGGGTAAACATCGGGTTACTAAGCGCGGCCCTGCGCTTAGTTACCCGATGTTTACCCTGGTTACCGGGGACCTCGGGATCGTTGGTCGCTGGAGAGCTGTCTGTGTGACAGCTCTCCAGCGACCAAACAGCGACGCTGCAGCGATCCGGATCGTTGTCGGTATCGCTGCAGCGTCGCTATGTGTGACGGTACCTTAATGCTTTTGAGGCTAACAGATGTAATCCACAACATCAATTAATTCAATAGCAGGAACATACAGTATGTTAGGTGCAAATTTAGCAAAGTGAACCCAAGAATACACTTCTTTGTAAAATGACTTGTTGATTTTTACCCCAGTCTATTATTTCAATACTCTTAAGCCTTATGCTTTGAGACCCCAGTCCCCAGTGATTGTTTCCTTCCGGCTACAGTTATTTCCCACCTTCACTTTTCCATCCTGCAGTAACAACCATTTTCAAGCTGAAATCATGAACTATCCTGCTCCTATCTTGATATTTCATATTACTGACAGTGAGGTCACGTTCCTGCTTCTCTGTTTGCAGTGACAATTCTCAAATATAAATCACCAGAAAAAGGACAATTTCTACATGTAACATCATCACAGCCGAAATATCATTGTCAGCTACTTGTCTATAGGAAAAATAAATGAAAGATTTATTAATTGATAATAAATTAATAAAGATAGGAAATTAGTGCATCAAAAACTCATTTTGTTCAGTCCTTCGTTCACATTAACCCCTCACTCCTGAAATATTCTGGTAAAATATAGGTTTATGAAAATTGCTTATAGCACATATTGGACTTAGAGTCCTGAAATTGACAGCCATTTCTTACATATGTTGCCTGCTTGTTTGTTTTCAGTGATTTACTGTATAACTAGTTTTTTATTTAGAGATATGTGGTTAAGGAACTGGAATTATAAGTAGAAATAAATATCAGTGGAAATTGTATCTTACATCTTAGGAGGTAATAAAAACACCACATGTAAGCTCTCATTAACAGAGCTTCCTATTCAAATACATATCAAATGTGAAAAATGTTTCCATTTGATGCAGAGAGAATGAGAGAGAAATGTTAAATAATTGACAAGCCAGATTGTGTTAATACATTCTATGGGATCCACTGACCTTGCTGCTTGGTATGCTACTGACATATTGACTTCCTCTTATCTCAGGAACAAAGGGAGCATGCTGTGTAAGGAGTGGAGAGATAGATATCATATGGAGGAGAAGCAGGTACAAAGGTGAAAGAAGTAAGGATTTAGTATTGGCATAGAATTCACGGTGAGTAAAGGTACCGTCACACTAAGCGACGCTGCAGCGATACCGACAACGATCCGGATCGCTGCAGCGTCGCTGTTTGGTCGCTGGAGAGCTGTCACACAGACAGCTCTCCAGCGACCAACGATGCCGGTAACCAGGGTAAACATCGGATTACTAAGCGCAGGGCCGCGCTTAGTAACCCGATGTTTACCCTGGTTACCATCGTTAAAGTAAAAAAAAAAAACACTACATACTTACCTACCGCTGTCTGTCCTCCGGCGCTGTGCTTCTCTGCCCTGTGTAAGCACAGCGGCCGGAAAGCAGAGCAGTGACGTCACCGCTCTGCTTTCCGGCTGCCCGGCGCTGACAGCCAGAGCAGAGAAGCAGAGCGCCGGGGACAGACAGCGGTAGGTAAGTATGTAGTGGTTGTTTTTTTTACTTTAACGATGGTAACCAGGGTAAACATCGGGTTACTAAGCGCGACCCTGCGCTTAGTAACCCGATGTTTACCCTGGTTACCAGCGAAGACATCGCTGAATCGGCGTCACACACGCCGATTCAGCGATGTCAGCGGGAGAGCCAGCGACGAAATAAAGTCCTGGCCTTTCTGCCCCGACCAGCGATATCACAGCAGGGGCCTGATCGCTGCTGCCTGTCACACTGGACGATATCGCTAGCCAGGACGCTGCAACGTCACGGATCGCTAGCGATATCGTCCAGTGTGACGGTACCTTTAGAAAGTCAGGAAAAGATAGGAAAACCGCAAATGAGACAGTAGGTGGTAGTGAGTTAAGAATACAACTTAAATCTACTATATAATTTAGGGTCTTCACAACTATAGGAAGCTAAGCAATGCAAAGTTTACTATAAAACTGTCAAAGAAGTCATAATTATGATCACTATCCAGATAATATGTATTTGACAAGCGCAGTTACACTAGTGTAACCAGAAGAATACAAGTATTATCTGTAAGGAATATGGACAGTATTGACCCTTAACCACAATAAGCAGATACGTACAGTTAGGGCCAGAAATATTTGGACAGTGACACAATTTTCGCGAGTTTGGCTCTGCATGCCACCACATTGGATTTGAAATGAAACCTCTACAACAGAATTCAAGTGCAGATTGTAACGTTTAATTTGAAGGGTTGAACATAAATATCTGATAGAAAATGTAGGAATTGTACACATTTCTTTACAAACACTCCACATTTTAGGAGGTCAAAAGTAATTGGACAAATAAACATAACCCAAACAAAATATTTTTATTTTCAATATTTTGTTGCAAATCCTTTGGAGGCAATCACTGCCTTAAGTCTGGAACCCATGGACATCACCAAACGCTGGGTTTCCTCCTTCTTAATGCTTTGCCAGGCCTTTACAGCCGCAGCCTTCAGGTCTTGCTTGTTTGTGGGTCTTTCCGTCTTAAGTCTGGATTTGAGCAAGTGAAATGCATGCTCAATTGGGTTTAGATCTGGAGATTGACTTGGCCATTGCAGAATGTTCCACTTTTTGGCACTCATGAACTCCTGGGTAGCTTTGGCTGTATGCTTGGGGTCATTGTCCATCTGTACTATGAAGCGCCGTCCAATCAACTTTGAAGCATTTGGCTGAATCTGGGCTGAAAGTATTTCCCGGTGCACTTCAGAATTCATCCGGCTACTCTTGTCTGCTCTTATGTCATCAATAAACACAAGTGACCCAGTGCCATTGAAAGCCATGCATGCCCATGCCATCACGTTGCCTCCACCATGTTTTACAGAGGATATGGTGTGCCTTGGATCATGTGCCGTTCCCTTTCTTCTCCAAACTTTTTTCTTCCCATCATTCTGGTACAGGTTGATCTTTGTCTCATCTGTCCATAGAATACTTTTCCAGAACTGAGCTGGCTTCTTGAGGTGTTTTTCTGCAAATTTAACTCTGGCCTGTCTATTTTTGTTATTGATGAATGGTTTGCATCTAAATGTGAACCCTTTGTATTTACTGTCATGGAGTCTGTCTCTTTAGAGACAGATACACCTACTTCACTGAGAGTGTTCTGGACTTCAGTTGATGTTGTGAACGGGTTCTTCTTCACCAAATTAAGTATGCGGCGATCATCCACCACTGTTGTCATCCGTGGACGCCCAGGCCTTTTTGAGTTCCCAAGCTCACCAGTCAATTCCTTTTTTCTCAGAATGTACCCAACTGTTGATTTTGCTACGCCAAGCATGTCTGCTATCTCTCTGATGGATTTTTTCTTTTTTTCAGCCTCAGGATGTTCTGCTTCACCTCAATTGAGAGTTCCTTTGACCGCATGTTGTCTGCTCACAGCAACAGCTTCCAAATGCAAAACCACACACCTGGAATCCACCCCTGACCTTTTAACTACTTCATTGATTACAGGTTAATGAGGGAGACACCTTCAGAGTTAATTGCAGCCCTTAGAGTCCATTGTCCAATTACTTTTGGTCCCTTGAAAAAGAGGACGCTATGCATTACAGAGCTATGATTCCTAAACCCTTTCTCCGATTTGGATGTGGAAACTATCATATTGCAGCTGGGAGTGTGCACTTTCAGCCCATATTATATATATAATTGTATTTCTGAACATATTTTTGTAAACAGCTAAAATAACAAAACTTGTGTCACTGTCCAAATATTTCTGGCCCTAACTGTATATACTCGAGTATAAGCCAAGATTTTAAGCCCATTTTTAGGCTGAAAGTGCCTCTCTCAGAAAATACTCAAGTCATTCCCAGGGGTCGGCGGGGGAGCGGCGGCTGTCATATCATACTCACCTGCTCCTGGCGCGTTCCCTGCTTCTCTGATGCGATGGTCTCCGGGCGCTGGCAGCTCTTCCTGTGTTCATCGGTCACGTGGTACCACTCATTAAAGTAATGAATAAGGAAGCGACTCCACTCCCATAGGTGTGGAGTGCATATTCTTTACTTTAATGAGCCATACCAGTGACCGCTGAACACAGGAACAAGCTGCTGGCCGGGGACGACGGAGAAGCAGGTACCACGCCGGGAGGGTGAGTATAATGGGGGAGGGTGATCATTGCGATATTCACCTGTCCCCGTTCCACCGCTGGGCTCCAGCTTCTGCGTCCTCTGGCTGTGACCTTCAGGTCAGAGGGCGTGATGATGTGGTTAGTGCGTGCCCTCTGTCTGAACAGTCAGAGAACTGGAAGACTTAGCAGCTCACGGCAGTGGAACGGGGACAGGTGAATATCGCAAGTGCCGGGGGCCTGAACGACGAGAGGTGAGTATGTAATTTTTTTTTTCATCGCAGCAGCAGCAGCATATGGGGCATAAGCTATGGAGCATCTTATGGGGCCATCAACCTTTGTTCAGCATTAAATGGGGCATAATATTCTATGGAGCATCTTATGGGGCCATCAACCTTTGTGCAACATTATATGGGGCATAATCTATGGAGCATCTTATGGGGCCATCAACCTTTGTGCAGCATTATATGGGGCATAATATTCTTATTCTTAAAGGGAACCTGTCACCCCCCAGGCGTTTTTAACTAAAAGAACCACCTTGTGCAGCACTAATGCTGCATTCTGACCAGGTGGCTCTTTTAGTTCTTGTTCCTGACACTGCTGAAATAATCGTTTTTGAAATTTGTCCCTCATACCTTGAAATCATCCCAGAGGCAGCTCTTTCCCTCCTAATACAGACGCATCACAGCCGTCACTCAGGGCCTCTGCGCGCCGGGCGCCACCTCCTCTTCCTTCGTTGGCGTCCCCGGTGCCTGCGCTGTAAGTTTGAAGGGCAGCGCAACTGTGCATGCCCAAAAAAAATAACAGCGCAGGCGCCAGGAACGCTAGTGAAGGAAGAGGAGGCGGCGCCTGGCGCGCAGAGGCCATGAGTGACGGCTGTGGTGCGTCTGTGTTAGGGGGGAATGACCTACCCCAGGATGATTTAAAGGTATGAGGAACAAATTTCAAAAACGATTATTTCAGCAGTGCCAGGAACAAGAACTAATAGAGCCACCTTGTCAGAATGCAGCATTAGGGCTGCATAAGGTGGCTCTTTTAGTTACAAACGCCTGGGGAGGTGACAGGTTCCCTTTAACCCCTTAGTGACAGAGCCAATTTGGTACTTAATGACCAGGCCAATTTTTGCAATTCTGACCACTGTCACTTTATGAGGTTATAACTCTGGAACGCTTCAACGGATCCCGCTGATTCTGAGACTGTTTTTTCGTGACATATTGTACTTCATGTTAGTGGTAACATTTCTTCGATATTACTTGCGATTATTTATGAAAAAAACGGAAATATGGCGAAAATTTTTAAAATTTTGCAATTTTCAAACTTTGTATTTTTAGGCCCTTAAATCAGAGAGATATGTCACGAAAAATAGTTAATAAATAACATTTCCCACATGTCTACTTTACATCAGCACAATTTTGGAAACAAAATTTTTTTTTGTTAGGGAGTTATAAGGGTTAAAAGTTGACCAGCAATTTCTCATTTTTACAACACCATTTTTTTTTAGGGACCACATCACATTTGAAGTCATTTTGAGGGGTCTATATGATAGAAAATAATGAAGTGTGACACCATTCTAAAAACTACACCCCTCAAGGTTCTCAAAACCACATTCAAGAAGTTTATTAACCCTTTACGTGCTTCACAGGAACTGAAACAATGTGGAAGGAAAAAATGAACATTTAACTTTTTTTTGCAAACATCTTAATTCAGAACCATTTTTTTTTATTTTCACAAGTGTAAAAACAGAAATGTAACCATAAATTTTGTTATGCAATTTCTCCTGAATACGACAATACCCCATATGTGGGGGTAAACCACTGTTAGGGCGCACCGCAGAACTTAGAAGTGAAGGAGCGCCGTTTGACTTTTTCAATGCAGAATTGGCTGGAATTGAGATCGGATGCCATGTCACGTTTAGAGAGCCCCTGATGTGCCTAAACAGTGGAAACTCCCCACAAGTGACACCATTTTGGAAACTAGACCCCTTAAGGAACTTATCTAGATGTGTGGTGAGCACTTTGAACCCCCAAGTGCTTCACAGAAGTTTATAACGTAGAGCCGTGAAAATAAAAAATCGCTTTTGTTTACACAAAAATGATCTTTTCGCCCACAAATTCTTATTTTCACAAGGGTAACAGGAGAAATTAGACCACAAAAGTTGTTGTGCGATTTCTCCTGAATACGTCGATACCCCATATGTGAGGGTAAACCACTGTTTGGGCGCACCGCAAAGCTTGGAAGTGATTGAGCGCCGTTTTACTTTTTCAATGTTGAATTGGCTGGAATTGAGATTGGACGCCATGTCGCGTTTGGAGAGCCCCTGATGTGCCTAAACAGTGGAAACCCCCCACAAGTGACACCATTTTGGAAACTAGACCCCTTAAGGAACTTATCTAGATGTGTGGCGAGCACTTTGAACCCCCATGTGCTTCACAGAAGTTTATAACGTAGAGCCGTGAAAAAAAAAAATCGCATTTTTTCTGCAAAAATGATCTTTTTGCCCACAAATTTTTATTTTCACAAGGGTAACAGGAGAAATTAGACCACAAAAGTTGTTGTGCAATTTCTCCTGAGTACGCTGATACCCAATATGTGGGGGTAAACAACTGTTAGGGCGCACCGCAGAGCTTGGAAGAGAAGGAGTGCCGTTTTACTTTTTCAATGTAGAATTGGCTGGAATTGAGATCGGACGCCATGTCGCGTTTGGAGAGCCCCTGATGTGCCTAAACAGTAGAAATCCCCCACAAGTGACCCCATTTTGGAAACTAGACCCCCCATGGAACTTATCTAGATGTGTGGTGAGAACCTTGAATGCCCAAGTGCTTCACAGAAGTTTATAATGCAGAGCCGTGAAAATAAAAAAAAAATTTTTTTCCACAAAAAAGATTTTTTAGCCCCCAAGTTTTTATTTTCACAAGGGTAACAAGAGAAATTGGACCCCAAAAGTTGTTGTCCAATTTGTCCTGAGTATGCTGGTACCCCATATGTGGGGGTAAACCACTGTTTGGGCGCACGGCAGAGCTCGGAAGGAAGGAGCGCCGTTTTGGAATGCAGACTTTGATAGAATGGTCTGCGGGTATTATGTTGCGTTTGCAGAGCCCATGATGTACCTAACCAGTAGAAACCCTCCACAAGTGACCCCATTTTGGAAACTAGACCCCCCAAGGAACTTATCTAGATGTGTGGTGAGAACTTTGAATGCCCAAGTGCTTCACAGAAGTTTAGAATGCAGAGTCGTGAAAATAAAAAATATTTTTTTTTTCCACAAAAAATATATTGTAGCCCCCAAGTCTTTATTTTCACAAGGGTAACAGGAGAAATTGGACTGCAATAGTTGTTGTCCAATTTATCCCGAGTACGCTGATGCGCCATATGTGGGGGTAAACCACTGTTTGGGCGCACGGCAGAGCTCGGAAGGGAAGGAGCGCCTTTTTGGAATGCAGACTTTGATAGAATGGTCTGTGGGCATTATGTTGCGATTGCAGAGCCCCTGATGTACCTAAACTGTAGTAACCCCCCACAAGTGACCCCATTTTGGAAACTAGACCCCCCAAAGAACTTATCTAGATGTGTGGTGAGAACTTTGAATGCCCAAGTGCTTCACAGAAGTTTAGAATGCAGAGTCGTGAAAATAAAAAATATTTTTTTTTTCACAAAAAAGATTTTGTAGCCCCCAAGTTTTTATTTTCACAAGGGTAACAAGAGAAATTGGACCCCAGAAGTTGTTGTCCAATTTATCCCGAGTACGCTGATGCCCCATATGTGGGGGTAACCCACTGTTTGGGCGCACGGCAGAGCTCAGAAGGGAGGGAGCACCATTTGACTTTTTGAGCGCAAAATTGGCTGTCGTGTTTGGAGACCCCCTGATGTACCTAAACAGTGGAAACCCCCCAATTCTAGCTCCAACCCTAACCCCAACACACCCCTAATCCTAATCCCAACCTGATCCATAATCCTAATCACTAACCCTAACCATAATCACAACCCTTACCCCAAAACAACCCTAATGTCAACCCTAACCATAACCCTAATCAAAACCCTAAATCCAACACACCCCTAATCCTAATCTCAACCCTAACCTCAAACCTAACCCTAATCCCAATACACCCCTAATCACAACCCTAACCTTAACCCTAATCCCAAACCTAACCCTAATCCCAAGCGTAACCCTAATGCCAACCCTAACCCTAATACCAACCCTAATCCAAACCCTAACCCTAATCCCAGCTCTAACCCTAACTTTAGCCCCAACCCTAGCCCTAACTTTAGCCCCAACCCTAACCCTAGCCCTAAGGCTACTTTCACACTTGCGTCGTTTGGCATTCCGTCGCAATCTGTCGTTTTGGACAAGAAACGGATCCTGCAAATGTGCCCGCAGGATGCGTTTTTTGCCCATAGACTTGTATTGCCGACGGATCGTGACGGATGGCCACACGTCACGTCCGTCGTGCAATGGATCAGTTGTGTTTTGGCGGAGCGTCGGCACAAAAAAACGTTCAATGAAACGTTTTTTTGTACGTCGCATCCGCCATTTCTGACCACGCATGCGTGGCCGTAACTCCGCCCCCTCCTCCCCAGGACATAGATTGGGCAGCGGATGCGTTGAAAAACTACAGCTGCTGCCCACGTTGTGCACAATTTTCACAACGTGCGTCGGTATGTCGGGCTGATGCATTGCGACGGCCCCGTACCGACGTAAGTGTGAAAGAAGCCTAACCCTAAGTTTAGCCCCAACCCTAACCCTAAATTTAGCCCCAACCCTAACCCTAAATTTAGCCCCAACCCTAGCCCTAACCCTAGCCCTAAACCTAGCCCTACCCCTAACCCTACCCCTAACCCTACCCCTAACCCTAACCCTACCCCTAACCCTACCCCTAACCCTACCCCTAACCCTAACCCTAACCCTACCCCTAACCCTAACCCTACCCCTAACCCTACCCCTACCCCTAATCCTACCCCTAACCCTACCCCTAACCCTACCCCTAACCCTAATTTTAGCCCCAACTGCTGTTCTCCTGCCGGCCGGCAGATGGAGACAGATGGCGAGCGCACTGGGCATGCGTCCGCCATGTTCTTCTGCCGGCGGCCAGGAGGAGCAGCAAGAGGATCCAGGGACCTAGGTGAGTATGCTAGGGTCCCCGAATCCCCCTATTTCTCTGTCCTCTGATGTGCGATCACATCAGAGGACAGAGAATTACACTTTACTTTTTTTTTTTTTTTTTTGCGGTCGCCGGTAAACAGTTAAATACCGACGATCGCAAAACAGGGGTCGGTAATACCGACCCCGATCATGCTCTTTGGGGTCTCGGCTACCCCCGGCAGCCGAGACCCCAAAGATTCTCCCGGTGCCGGCCGGCGGGCGCACTGCGCATGCGCCCGCCATTTTGAAGATGGCGGCGCCCACCGGGAGACACAAGGAGCATCGGGGGAGCTAGGTGAGTATTGGGGGGCCACCTGGGACCCCTTTTCTCTGTCCTCCGATGTGCGATCACATCGGAGGACAGAGAAATTAAAAAGAGATCGCTTTTTTTTTTTTTTTGCGATCGCCGGTGAACGGTTAATTACCGGCGATCGCAAATGCGGGGTGGGTTAAAAACCCCCCGAATCATGTTCTCTGGGGTCTCGGCTACCCTTGGCAGCCGAGACCCCGGAGAAAATCGGCCTCTGGGGGGCGCTATGGACTTTTTCCACAGCGCCGTTAATTAACGGCGCTGTGGTTTAAGTACCCTTAGCGGCCGCCGTTAAAAGGCGTATCGGCGGTCGCTAAGGGGTTAAGGGGCTATCATTAACCTTTTGGGCAGCATTATATGGGGCATATTTTAATATGGAGCATCTTATGGGGACCATCATGAACTTTATGGAGCATTATATGGGGCGTATTCTGTATGGAGCATCTTATGGGGCCCATCATGAACTGTATGGAGCATTATATGGGGCTCCTGATTCAATATGGATATTCAAAAATACTTAACCTACTGATGTCTCAATCAATTTTACTTTTATTGGTATCTATTTTTATTTTTTAAATTTACCAGTAGCTGCTGCATTTCCCACCCTAGGCTTATACTCGAGTCAATAAGTTTTCCCAGTTTTTTGTGGCAAAATTAGGGGTCTTGGCTTATACTCGGGTCGGCTTATACTTGAGTATATACGGTATACAAAATGCAAAAATAAGGGGTATGCTGCTATTTTAATTATTAGAAAACAAAAAGTCAAATATGGCAAAACATGGAAAGTGATAAATGACAGAAATTGTCAAACAAAATAATCTATTTGAAGTTAGAACCCCAAAGGACGCAGGCAATATTTCTCCCCTAAAAAATAATTGCTGTTATTTGCTGAGCTTTGGTTCACGCATACCTGATGCATATCCAATAGGTACACTAATGAAACCCTTGTTTAGTTCCATCATGTGCTGTCGAGACACTTGGTGTGCAAATGTTTTCTCTTATGAGGGATTCAGGGGGTAGATAATTCTGACACAGCAGCAGTCAGTATGGATGGTGTAAATTGATTTGCAGGACTCAGTCTGTTGGCCACATCAGTAATCTCTGGCCGCTCGCTGAGAGTTCTGAGAATTGCTTCCAACCTGATGGCATCTCCTTTCCATTAGCCTGCCTGGTTCCCTGTCAAATGTGAATCATGTTGGCTGCAACAGTGATGTCATGCAAGGTCGGCTAATCAAAGTAAGAGTTGCAGATAACAAAATGTAGAAAGCGGTTTTCAGGTCTCTCTTCCAGCCGATGTTGCTGATGGGCTGGATCCTTTAAATCAATTCGTACCAACTCTAGCAATTAGTAAAAGTGACATTTTGCAATGAATTTGGAGAAGCCACTTGATATATTAATTGTGTTGAGTTATTTAAGTATTCTTGTTTGATTGATTTATTACAAACAGCAGAAAAAATGTATTATTTCCATTCTTGATAATAAATATAATTTCAACGGAGGTTAAATAAAATTGACTGCAACTATAAATGCCTAAGGGACAGGGATGGTTCTCATGTAGAAAAGTGCAGTTTGGGAGAGGCTGTAGTATGTTAGCAGGTGCGTAGGATGCAGTGACACACAGGATGCAGAGCAAGGGTTAACAGGATCTTTTATATCAAACAGTGATAGTACAAGCAGAGGGTAAAGGGTGTGAACTTGCTGATGGGGAAAGTCAAATGCAGAACATAAAAGCAGGTTAACTTATCAGTCTCTTTGCGGTGAAGGAAGGTGGCTGGAAGATCCCTTGGCAGCGCTGCAGGCAGCGCGAGTTGTCTCTGATCCGGTCCTGCAGAAGGGCGATGCACTGTCTCCTTGCGATGATGAATCCTCTAGGTCCTTCAGCATGTGGTCTCCTGATCCGGGCACACGATGGGGTAGTGATGATGGTTGGCGGTGCAGTGAAAGAAGTTCAGTAGGCAAAGCCACAGTAGAAGCACACAGTCCAGCGGACACAGCCACAGGTGCCCACTGGTCCTCAGCAGGCACCGCAAGGATGGAACTAAGCGGTGCCTTCACGATGGTGAGTGGAGCCAAGGAATGTTCTCTATCCTGGTCACTACCTGGTGTGGAAGTCTTTCTGGGCTGAGGGTAGGATGTGTCGGCAGTCTCGCTAGCCGGGAATCCAGACGCAGCTAGCTCGCATGGGTCCGTCGAGAAGGATGCAACCGTCTCACTGCTCACAAGCACTTTCCCCGCCAAGTGTCCCATCTTCCCACTCAGACAGCTATTTATGTCAGACACGCCCCCATCAGTCAGGTGTCCTGAACTGCTCTGGTTAGAAATCTCTTCCCCCTGCAACAACGGTGACAGCCCCAACAGTTCCGGCCCAGACATGCAAGAGTGACCGTTAGCTTGGCTCTCCTTCCTACAAGGCAACCACACAATATAAACACAGAGAACATATAAGGCTTCTACAAGGATGTAAAAACATCATCATAGCATATTAAATAGAAACCAAATTCATAGGATGTGCAGGACACACCAATATGAGTGACGCTCCTATGTTATATTATGTACATATTAATTCAATCTTGTTATATATCTGCACTGCTGATACTCACTATTGGGTCTTGGCTATACATTATGTTGCCTGGTATGTTCTTTATATATCTTGGTCGCTGTCACACTCTGTTTTTGGCTATAGACATTGCTCTATTGTGTTATGGGCATGTTTTGCCTTTCACCAAGATGGCCGCGGCAGACGTTACACCGAGATCGATGTGAATCAGCATCGGTGGGCGTGCTGTATAGCTGACAGGTGATCGGTGTTTCTGTAATCATGCCAGGCATAAAAGGATGGGAGATTTTAGTATTGGCATGCCTTCCTTGAGGAAGGTTTATCTGAAACGCGCGTCCGGAGGGTCGGGGGACGTTGTGGCTCGCAGTTCAGCGTGCATCACTGTATGCTATGTTTCCATTTCTTTATTAACATGCTCTGTAAGCCTGGTTATGGTTCCCTCAGTGCCATTGTTTGGCCTTATGTGCTATATATGGAGTGTTTGTTAACTCTGATGGAGTACTAAACTACATTTGATTTGTATTGCTGCTGTGTGATGTCACTTTGTCCCCCTATTCTGTAGGTACGGATGTGCTGCCAATTTTTAACTCTTTACTGCCTCTGTTTGACCTTTGATTTTGCATTCCAAATAAAGTTTACATTTTATACTATTCCTTGGACTAGTACACCGCTTTCTTTGTGGTATTTCAAGGCAACCACGCAATCATACAGCGGACACGATTCTTTTTGCTTGCAGCTGCTAGCATGATGAATTTTTTTATTTGGATTTATACAGCCAATATTGAGTTCAATAGGAATTGTAAAAATAATATATAACTATTTATACTTTTACTTTATTATTGAAAAAAATCAAAGAATACATACAAAAATTAAAGAGTTTGTTTATTTTTACTAGTGGTTTATCTAACACTAGATGGCAGCCCGATTCTAAAGAATCGGGAGTCTAGAATCCATATATACTTTATTTATTCAAATGTAAGAATAATACAATTAATAAATAATAGTAAGAAAGAACAAAAAATGGCTGCACTCACCAGCTCTTGACAATTCTTGTTATTTAAGGTACAGTTACACAGGATCCATGTACATGCTTATGAGGGGAGGGATGAAAGACATCAGACGACAACTTTGCGTGTTGTGGCAAATGCCACAACAACGGTTCTTTGCTTAAGAACAATAATGTAAATAATAAATAATATGTATCAATAACTATGTATATTGGTATGTTCTATGACATTTTAAAATATTTCATTAATATGTGGAAAGGCTCTTAGTACCCATACTGGCACATACTTGTGTGCCCATCAGGTATTTTCACAGTAATTTTACATCTGATGGGTTGGTATGAAACGTTTTTAATCATCTCTTGGGCTTAGCTAAGCCTTCATTTTAAATAATTCTAATAGGTACAACAGAAATAAAAGCCTTTTTGTGTACCCAAATGTTTTGTGTTTATTTTTACAGAAGTGTAAAATTTCAGAAATCAACGTTCATAGTACACCGATGGGCTAATATAAGCATGCCCATCAACCACATCACGGTAGCCTTTGAACTGATGGGTCCTAACTAACTGATTCCTATTTCTTAATACTCAGACCTCTTTCACATCTGCATGTTTCTGATATTTGCAGAAGTAATGTTAAAAACAATACAACTTCCACACTTGGCACCAAAGAACTGACCTACAACACACTTTCAGCAAGTGCCATGCAATGTAGATGAAGCTTGGAGTTAACTTGCAGTAAATGCAGCAAACGCGGCTTCGGCAATTGCATTAAATGCAGCCACAACAAAAACACTGGTAAGTGGAGATTTTGTGGCGAAAACAGCAGAAACCACATGTGCCGCACCTGCCGCAAGTGAAGTACAAATTCCGTATACATTGCATGCAACTTACAGCAAGAGTGGCGTGGGTCAGCCCTTAGGCAGGAAGTGCAGAAATAGCCTTTTTTCCACCATAAATTCTCCAAATAGCAGAAAAATGTTGATGTGAAAGCAAAATCTCTATTCTTTCCCTATCTATCTAAAAATGTACCTATCTATTTATCTATTTCTATGTACAGAACACACCTGAAGATAGAGATGTGTGTGAACAGCCATCCCACCCGTCTCTTACCTGTTCACAAAAACCTCACCCTTTTTAAAAACAAAATGAAATCTCTCAGCAGCTATACTGCTGGAGCTTCAAATACAGGTTCCTATCACCAAATACAGGCATTTGAATGATACACATCTTACATCTTGGACTTAATGTGTGTTCTACTTACCTATAAAAATATGTATTGATATATCATATTTCTAAATTTATGTAGATATGATATAGAGTTATTAACCCTATATGCTAATGAGTACGTATGTTATATACGTATTTCCTACATAAGTACTTAAAATCTATATGTCTATGGCTACACTAATTTTTTTTTATTTTTATTTTTTTCCTTATCTCTACACATAGAATTTGCCTATTGCTGTCTATGTTATTAGAAAAACTGAATAATGAAAAAAAAGAAAATTAAGTTTAAACTAAAATATTTTTGTACACAATATTACGTGTGAAGACTTTAGTACTATCAGCCAATAATTGTCCTTGAAGTGGTGTATTACCCACTTTAACCCTCACGTTGCAACATTGCTTCACCCTGGAAAAAGCAACATACAATTGACCATGGGCAAAAGCAGGTTCTGGTAGATAAATGCCAACTCGATGGAGGGTCTGGCCTTGAGATTTATTTATGGTCATTGCAAATGCGGGCTTGATGGGAAATTGTCTCTGTCTTAATTTAAAAGGTAATCCAGTCTCTGATGGACACAAATCAATTTGTGGAATGAATACCACATTTCCTGCTGCTGACCCACTAATTACTTTAGCCAGTATGATATTGGCATGTAAGGCAGTGACAATGAGCCGCGTACCATTGCAGAGACCTTTGTTCGTGTTCACATTACGTAATAACATGACAATGGTGCCAATTTTAAGTTTCAGCCGATGTGAAGGCATACCAGTTGGTGTTAGTGAATTCAAAAACTCAAGTGGGTATTGATCGAGGTCATCAGCTTCATCAGGATCGATGGAATCATCACTGATATATTCAGTATAGTCACCTATCAATAAATCCATGACTTGGGAATTGACTTTCTCAACGTCCTCATTTTTTGGACATAAAATTGCATGAGATGCAGCTGTATTTATACTTTCGGTGTCATTCACATCAATACAAAGATTATCTCCAAAAATTTCAATTATTAAAGAGCCAGTACATACCATGTCTGGAGGAATTTCAATTACATCATCTCCAAGGTTATGTTCATTAGATAGTTCACCATTTCCCAGTTGAAGCAACCAACTGCTGTAGTGAGGATCAATGGAGCGCATGTTGTTAATAAGTGGCAGGCGAGTAACATAGTAACATAGTAACATAGTAAGGCTGAAAAAAGACATTTGTCCATCCAGTTCAGCCTATATTCCATCATAATAAATACCCAGATCTACGTCCTTCTACAGAACCTAATAATTGTATGATACAATATTGTTCTGCTCCGGGAAGACATCCAGGCCTCTCTTGAACCCCTCAACTGAGTTCGCCATCACCACCTCCTCAGGCAAGCAATTCCAGATTCTCACTGCCCTAACAGTAAAGAATCCTCTTCTATGTTGGTGGAAAAACCTTCTCTCCTCCAGACGCAAAGAATGCCCCCTTGTGCCCGTCACCTTCCTTGGTATAAACAGATCCTCAGCGAGATATTTGTATTGTCCCCTTATATACTTATACATGGTTATTAGATCGCCCCTCAGTCGTCTTTTTTCTAGACTAAATAATCCTAATTTCGCTAATCTATCTGGGTATTGTAGTTCTCCCATCCCCTTTATTAATTTTGTTGCCCTCCTTTGTACTCTCTCTAGTTCCATTATATCCTTCCTGAGCACCGGTGCCCAAAACTGGACACAGTACTCCATGTGCGGTCTAACTAGGGATTTGTACAGAGGCAGTATAATGCTCTCATCATGTGTATCCAGACCTCTTTTAATGCACCCCATGATCCTGTTTGCCTTGGCAGCTGCTGCCTGGCACTGGCTGCTCCAGGTAAGTTTATCATTAACTAGGATCCCCAAGTCCTTCTCCCTGTCAGATTTACCCAGTGGTTTCCCGTTCAGTGTGTAATGGTGATATTGATTCCCTCTTCCCATGTGTATAACCTTACATTTATCATTGTTAAACCTCATCTGCCACCTTTCAGCCCAAGTTTCCAACTTATCCAGATCCATCTGTAGCAGAATACTATCTTCTCTTGTATTAACTGCTTTACATAGTTTTGTATCATCTGCAAATATCGATATTTTACTGTGTAAACCTTCTACCAGATCATTAATGAATATGTTGAAGAGAACAGGTCCCAATACTGACCCCTGCGGTACCCCACTGGTCACAGCGACCCAGTTAGAGACTATACCATTTATAACCACCCTCTGCTTTCTATCACTAAGCCAGTTACTAACCCATTTACACACATTTTCCCCCAGACCAAGCATTCTCATTTTGTGTACCAACCTCTTGTGCGGCACGGTATCAAACGCTTTGGAAAAATCGAGATATACCACGTCCAATGACTCACCGTGGTCCAGTCTATAGCTTACCTCTTCATAAAAACTGATTAGATTGGTTTGACAGGAGCGATTTCTCATAAACCCATGCTGATATGGAGTTAAACAGTTATTCTCATTGAGATAATCCAGAATAACATCCCTCAGAAACCCTTCAAATATTTTACCAACAATAGAGGTTAGACTTACTGGCCTATAATTTCCAGGTTCACTTTTAGAGCCCTTTTTGAATATTGGCACCACATTTGCTATGCGCCAGTCCTGCGGAACAGACCCTGTCGCTATAGAGTCACTAAAAATAAGAAATAATGGTTTATCTATTACATTACTTAGTTCTCTTAGTACTCGTGGGTGTATGCCATCCGGACCCGGAGATTTATCTATTTTAATCTTATTTAGCCGGTTTCGCACCTCTTCTTGGGTTAGATTGGTGACCCTTAATATAGGGTTTTCATTGTTTCTTGGGATTTCACCTAGCATTTCATTTTCCACCGTTAATACCGTGGAGAAGAAGGTGTTTAATATGTTAGCTTTTTCCTCGTCATCTACAACCATTCTTTCCTCACTATTTTTTAAGGGGCCTACATTTTCAGTTTTTATTCTTTTACTACTGATATAGTTGAAGAACAGTTTGGGATTAGTTTTACTCTCCTTAGCAATGTGCTTCTCTGTTTCCTTTTTGGCAGCTTTAATTAGTTTTTTAGATAAAGTATTTTTCTCCCTATAGTTTTTTAGAGCTTCAATGGTGCCATCCTGCTTTAGTAGTGCAAATGCTTTCTTTTTACTGTTAATTGCCTGTCTTACTTCTTTGTTTAGCCACATTGGGTTTTTCCTATTTCTAGTCCTTTTATTCCCACAAGGTATAAACCGCTTACACTGCCTATTTAGGATGTTCTTAAACATTTCCCATTTATTATCTGTATTCTCATTTCTGAGGATATTGTCCCAGTCTACCAGATTAAGGGCATCTCTAAGCTGGTCAAACTTTGCCTTCCTAAAGTTCAGTGTTTTTGTGACTCCCTGACAAGTCCCCCTAGTGAAAGACAGGTGAAACTGCACAATATTGTGGTCGCTATTTCCTAAATGCCCAACCACCTGCAGATTTGTTATTCTGTCAGGTCTATTAGATAGTATTAGGTCTAAAAGTGCTGCTCCTCTGGTTGGATTCTGCACCAATTGTGAAAGATAATTTTTCTTGGTTATTAGCAGAAACCTGTTGCCTTTATGGGTTTCACAGGTTTCTGTTTCCCAGTTAATATCCGGGTAGTTAAAGTCCCCCATAACCAGGACCTCATTATGGGTTGCAGCTTCATCTATCTGCTTTAGAAGTAGACTTTCCATGCTTTCTGTTATATTTGGGGGTTTGTAACAGACCCCAATGAGAATTTTGTTACCATTTTTCCCTCCATGAATTTCAACCCATATGGACTCGACATCCTCATTCCCTTCGCTAATATCCTCCCTTAAAGTGGACTTTAGACAAGACTTTACATAGAGACAAACCCCTCCTCCTCTCCGATTTTTACGATCCTTTCTAAACAGACTGTAACCCTGTAAGTTAATTGCCCAGTCATAGCTTTCATCTAACCATGTCTCGGTTATTCCCACTATGTCAAAGTTACCTGTAGATATTTCTGCTTCTAGTTCTTCCATCTTGTTTTTCAGGCTTCTGGCGTTTGCGAGCATGCAGTTTAGAGGATTTTGTTTTGTTCCAATCTCCTCACTGTGGATTGTTTTAGAAATGTTCTTACCTCCCTTCTGAGTATGTTTTCCTGGGTCGTCTTTGTTCGAGTCTAATGTTTTTCTTCTGATGAGTGTAGCGAGTCTTCTGGCGAATGTGTGTTTCCCAGGTTTGTTGAGGTGTAGTCCGTCTCTGGCGAGGAGTCCATCATACCACTAATTCACACCGTGGTCCAGGAATCCAAATCCTTGTTGTCTGCACCATCGTCTTAGCCAGTTGTTTGCATCAAGGATCATGTTCCATCTCCTGGTGCCATGCCCGTCTACTGGAAGGATAGAAGAAAAAACTACCTGTGCATCCAGTTCCTTTACTTTCTTCCCCAACTCTTCAAAGTCCTTGCAGATTGTCGGTAGGTCCTTCCTTGCCGTGTCATTGGTGCCAACATGTATCAGAAGAAATGGGTGGACGTCCTTGGAGCTGAAGAGCTTTGGTATCCTATCGGTCACATGTTGCCAGTGTTGTGAATATTTTATACAGCTCTCTACAACATCAGTTCTTGTCACATGAGGGATGACAGGAAGACATTGTCTAATGTCGCCTCCAAAAACAATCACTTTACCTCCAAACGGTGTTTTTTCTTTGTGAGCTACATTTGTTGTCATGACATCACGTAAAACTCTATCAATGACATGCAATGCATATTTGGATAGCATTGTGCACTCATCAATAATAAAAAGTTTAGTGCTGTGCAAATCTTTTGCTGCATCGGTATCATTCTTAATCCTGGAAACAGATGTTTCATTCACAGGAATTGGAATCCCATAAAGAGAATGAATGGTTCGTCCACCTTGTAGCAAGTTGGCGGCAATTCCAGTAGTGGCAGCAGGTGACACAATGTCTCCTTGTCCTCTTAGCTGATGTAGGAGTAGATGATATAGGTACGTTTTTCCGCTGCCACCAGGACCATCAAGGAAAAAACACTTTGCTGTAGAATTAGTGTCTTCTAAAGCTTGAGTGATAGCATCAAAAGCAAAAAGTTGGTCCTCATTTAGAGTAGCTTTCATTTCAGCAGCTGCTGATAACTCATAATCTTTATCATACTGTGGGAGGAGGTGTTGTTTCTTGACTGGATGTGGCAAATTAAAATCAATATAAGTTTTGCCATGAGCTTTAAGAACATGTTGGACATCTGTCATAGCATAGCCTTCACAATTGACACACTCCAGAGTGTCGGAGTGGTATGCATGGCAGTAGTCTTCTACAAAGTGTTCCTTAAATTCATCCCATAAGTCCCGAGGTTTAGCTGGAGGACCAAAAATACAAATGTAGGCAAACATGTCACGTAGCTCTGCTGGCATGTTGAGAATACTGGCATCAAGTAATGTATTTCTCCACAGACTATCATCAAATAGTAAGCCAAGAGCTAATGCCGCATCTTTGAAGGTTTCATGTGTGACTCCGTGTACAGTTTTTATGCTGTCAAAACTGGTTGTACCTTTGACATGTAACAATAACAATCTTAAATAGTAGTGTTCTTGGTCTTTCACACTGACAGTATACATTCGTCCAATCACAGAACCACCTGCTCGCTTTCTAACTTCCCAAGAACCTTCTTTCCAAACATAGTTTTCGGGAATTTCACGGTATAAATAAATATGAGCATGATGGTCGTTCTGATTAAGCTTGAAGTAGGCCATAAGTGTAGAATTTTGATGGAGCTTTTGTTTGATGTTTCCAATAGAGTCATCCTCATGAAAATAGAGTGGCTGAGAATGCGGTAGATGTACAGCAAGGCGAATGATGCTATGAGATTGTTTATGCATTGGATATGAGAATATTCGCCAAGCTGCCTCTGGTGCACTGACATATCTTGAATCCATGAATTGGTGTGTTTCATCATGTTGGATGTTAGTCTGGCAGATTTCAAGATTGGCAATATCATGTCCTTTGTAGACGTATTTAAATAAATATTTCACAGCCTGAATGGAACCACAAACTTCGACATTTATATGGCACTTGTATTTTAATAGCAGGAACGGATTATATGGAACCACCCACGAATTATCAATCATGTTAGAATGGTGTTGAAAAGATGGGCCAAAGTGTCTGCGGTAAGTAGGATAGGCGTCCTTAGCTATGATGGTTCTTGGTTGCAAATCTTTAGGGAAACCTTTTGTACACTTCCCCAGATCCATACAGGGAGAATTTGGGTTGTGTTCTCCACACGGACCATGAATCATATGTTGGAGAACAATTTTATGGAGCTGAGGGTAGTGGGTAGGATTGGGAATTTCAGCCCACACTGTATTGTCTATGTCCTCCTCAGTCCTTAATTTGGAGTTGCTGTCCAGAATAATCAAAATGTGAGCGTGTGGAAGGCCACGTTTTTGAAATTCAATTACATGAACCATAGTGCAAACTTTCCCAAATAATCCATTGTTAATGTCTTTCAAGAGTGCTTCCAGTTTTATTTTGAAAACACGTGCCACCAAATCAGGTCTATGTTCCACACGCTGCCAAGGTTCCAAATTCTCAGTAATCTCATTCCATTTCGGATTACAGGTCATGGTGATGAATAGATCAGGACGACCATATTTAGTCACAATAGCCATGGCATCCTGGTACCGCTGCTGCATATTCCTGGGACTGCCTTCAAACGAAGATGGTAAAATGACCGTTTTTCCAATGGGGATGCCCTTCTCAATGGATTTTTTCTGGAGATGTTCCTGGATTACACAATAATCCTCTACTTTCAAATCCTTTTGGTGTTGACGGATATAATTTAGGCGATTTGCCTCGATTTTCACATAAGCATCCACTAAGTACTGCTGAGTGAGTTTGCCACCATTCAGGAGTGGATTAAACTGATTACGGACAGACAGGACATAGCAGTAATATTGCAGTTGTGTAACTCTGCGTGGACTTTGCCCTTGTTGCTTGAGGCCATCATGCCAGCCCTGGTCTCCGTAAGGGAAAAATAAAGGATAGAGTAAAGCATCTAAATTACTGTGTAGAATGCTGACCTGTTGTGTTCTTGGCGCCAAAGGATTTTTGGGGTCCGGTTGTAAATGTATTAAAATATCACGATTAAATGGTGGCTCTCCATTGTCATTTTCAAATACGACAGCAACTTCATTGACAGTTGGATTATTATATCGGCGAGGGTCTTGATTCCGATCTTGTTTAAGGGCCATGATGATATTTGGCATGAGAGTGCCATTAGCTTCAGCTTTAAGATGTTCTTCATGTTCCACATCTCGTAACATTTTGTAGGCAGCAACAAAGGGATTCACATTGTCTAACTGAAGAGCAATTATACTCATCAAAGTGGGATGACATTTTTGATTTTGTTCACAGTTTAAACGTTGTTCATTCGCGGTAGCGGTGTCCAAAATATACAGTTGGACATAAGCTGGAACTTGATCATCACTGGGATGTAGAGTTCCAGTACGATGATATATTTGTCCATGTATACGGAAACAGTAAGGGCCATGTCCAGGTGGAGGGGATATATTGGCACCCATGGAGGCGAAAGCAAATGAGCTGTTAATACTACGAATATTTTCCATGAGATTCTTACTGAACTCACTCTCCCCTGTCAGCAATCGTTTAAAGACCTCTGGATATTGGGGTATAGGTATATGCACTTTACTCTTGTGACAACACAGAGTAAAATTTTTATCTGCTGGTATCTCAGCATTAAAATGTAATGCTTGACAATGTTCACATAAATAGTTCATAGGACCACAGGAGTGTTCTACTATGGTACTGTCATCATTAGTAAAACCTGTAGGATGTTGAGGTACAGGTTGTGATAACGGAGCATTGGAATGTTTCTGTAAGCCAACATATATAAAGCGTGGACCTGGTAGAGGATCTTCACTGTCCACAGATTCAATCACTGAGGAGTTGGAAGGTGTATCGTGGTCAGAGTTTATTAATATGGAGGTGCAAGCGGTTTAATTGCGCCATTCACGGCGTGCACCAGCTGCATTTGGTAATGCTTTGTTTGTTGCCTTAGAAGAGTCAGGTGTGAAGCATGTCTTATAAGCAGACTTAACAGTGTGCAGGCGACGGCGTTTTTCATTTGGAGTGTAAGTAGGACAGTGTTTGCGCTTACGTGCAGATTTACCAACGGTTAAAGGAGCTTCAAGCTGCACACATTCTATGAATGGAGACAAAGAAGCTGTATTGTGGGCAGAATCTATGACTGAGGACGTGGAAATATTATGTTTGCAACGTTGAGAGCGTGCAGCAGCAGCTTTATTACTTAATCGATTAGTTTTGTCCTCAAAAGACTCATTAGTAATGCGTTTATTGCAAGCAGCATTAACAGTGTCCAGGCGCTTATGTCTGTCCTCTGTAGTCTCGTTAGCACGCTGTTTGTGCTTACGTGCGGCATCGGCGGCTTTTCGCTCAGCGTCATTGGTATACTTATTATCAGAGCTGATGTTACGTGCGCCATCAGCAGCTTTGGGCTCTGTGTCATTAGTATACTTAACAGTGTCCAGGCGCTTGCATCTCTCCTCTGTACTCTTGTTAGCACGCTGTTTGCGCTTACGTGCGGCATCGGCGGCTTTTCGCTCTGCATCATTACCATACTTTATATCAGACCTGATCTTACGTGCGCCATCAGCAGCTTTGGACTCTGTGTCATTAGTATACTTAACAGTATCCAGGCGCTTGCATCTATCCTCTGTACTCTTGTTAACACGCTGTTTGCGCTTACGTGCGGCATCAACGGCTTTTCGCTCTGCATCATTACCATACTTTATATCAGACCTGATCTTACGTGCGCCATCAGCAGCTTTGGGCTCTGTGTCATTAGTATACTTAACAGTATCCAGGCGCTTGCATCTATCCTCTGTACTCTTGTTAACACGCTGTTTGCGCTTACGTGCGGCATCAACGGCTTTTCGCTCTGCATCATTACCATACTTTATATCAGACCTGATCTTACGTGCGCCATCAGCAGCTTTGGGCTCTGTGTCATTAGTATACTTAACAGTATCCAGGCACTTGCATCTATCCTCTGTACTCTTGTTAACACGCTGTTTGCGCTTACGTGCGGCATCAACGGCTTTTCGCTCTGCATCATTACCATACTTTATATCAGACCTAATCTTACGTGCGCCATCAGCAGCTTTGGGCTCTGTGTCATTAGTATCCTTACTATTAGAGCTCATGTTGGCTAAGCTAAACAGCTTTAAGCGTCGTGGTGGCAAACAACAGGTTAATAAGAGGCAGTGTCAGGTAGTAGGAAAATAGCCAGTTAATAATAGGCAATAGTTCTTTGCAGGAATGCAGATATTAATAAATAGGCAGTTTATATTGCAGAGAAATTGCTGGGCAATAATGGACAATGTCCTTATATGGCAAATAATAGAGCAATATACCCAATGTGGCAAAGAAGAGGTTAATAAACGGCAGTCTCTCAGTATAACAGTCAGTGAATAATAGGCAGTATATGGAGAAAACACCAAACAAAAGTTCAAAATTGGTGTGAAAATGTCACTGAACCACTTCACAACTAAATATATATAGTTTTGGTAAATGGTATTATCATGTTTTTGACGAAATTCGGCAGGAGCTTGAAGAGCAATGTCACTGGGCCCGCCTCCACGCAGTAGAAACTTGCTGTGAGGTAAAAATTCAAAAATCACACCAAAATGGCGGGCGGAGTGTGTCACAGTACGGCACGTTTCTGATTGGTCGCTCGCAGCAGGCGGCAACCAATCAGACACTGGACACTGTTGACGTCACTTATCTCCGGACATTAGCTCCGGACATTAGCTCCGGACATTAGCTCCGGACATTATCTCCGCACATTAGCTCCGGACATTAGCTCCGGACATTAGCTCCGGACAAAGCCACGGAAGTTGGCACAAATTGCAGGAAGTAGTATTCTAGGCAATTAATCTCCGGACATTAGCTCCGGACATTAGCTCCGGACATTAGCTCCGGACAAAGCCACGGAAGTTGGCACAAATTGCAGGAAGTAGTATTCTAGGCAATTATATATTAGATAGGAAACAACTCATGTTATGTTATACGCATGAGCGCCACAGATCTTAGATGCTTATTCAAATCATGGCTAATTTATTGTTTAGAGTAGAATGTAGAGCAGATACAGGGATCTACAATGAGACAAGAGGAAGAGTTTAGACGACCAAAGACTGCGGACACATGTAGCGTTCACTATGTGATGCGGATCAACATTGAACTTGTATGAGGTTCTATCGAAAGGTAATGATACATATAGCATACACTATTCAATAATAAATAAGTGCATATGAATAATGAACATTTCATTGCAACAAATAGAACATACTGTAGGTGAATTTGAAAGAAAATTATATTAGATAGCACTCAATTATATTTTATATATAAAGAACGCAATAAAAATAATACAGTAATAAACTCATCACAACCCATAAGTTATGAATAAAATTTATAAAAATGCACCTAAGTTTCTCTAGGTCTATTTTTGAAAACACTTTTGCTCATAAACGGTGCAATAATTTATCAAAATAACACAGCAGGAACAGATTTATATTGCTTCATAGGAGAAAGGTAGATTACGTATTTTAGACTCCGTTTTCACTTTATGTTTCATTTTCCCTCCCATTATTTTATTCTCGAGGTATCACTGTTATAGCTGGTCCTATAAAGATTCTAAGAGTATTTTTATGTGACAGTCACACTGCAGTAACACCTTGCTATCCATTGATGCTTTGATTTACTAGATACAGTAAGCCTTCCCTGCTTGCCAAAACCAGGCTGCTTTTCTCTGGCCAATAAATTCTGGTGATTACTCTCAATTTGCTGTCTTATACTACCCGACATTTTAATATTGTCTTTTCATCCATCAAATCTCACCTATCATTTCAGGAACCTAAACAACTATTCTAGCTGGGAAAGATTTCATTCCATGAAATCCTTGTTAATGGTGAGATTCTCCTGGTCCCTGCTTTTCATCATATTTTAATGGCGAATGGGTTTGTTGTGACATTAAATAATCAGAAGTATGTTTCAGGCAGTCTCCCAGGAATACTCCAATTCTTTTTTGTATAACTCCCCCACCTTCTGTTGCATAAGTCCCTCCCAAGAATTAAGTAAATACAGAGAAATTGCTATGGTTGAAATATTTGTCACTGTCTTTCCATCAAATTTTGTCCCCAGAGTAAAAAGATACAAATGCCACAAAATGAAGCAGATGGACATTCCCTCAAAATATGTTTTGATTCTTTCTCTTTTATTTCCTAATGTCTGCAGTTTTATAGCTGAAAAACAGCCATTTTTTTCATTCCTCTGCTTCACTACACAGTTATTCAGCTTTGGCCTTTTTATATGGTTGCAGATAAGATTCCATTTGTCTAATCCTGGCAAGTGCAACCATTTCCCTCTTCTTTTCTCCAAGCCCATCTTTGGTATGCAAAAACATACATCATGGCATTATTATTACTAATTATTCACACATGGGTGGGATGATAGGTAGACAATAAGTAAAATGAAAGAGATGCCTCCTGAGGGAGGCTAATGGGCTAATGGTTTGATAATTTTGTGGAAATAATAAGGCCAGTTTATTGGTGTGTTGTGGATTCGAATTACAAAGCACTCTAAGTCCATGACTAAGTGCTGTGTCACACGAAAAACGTTGATGCTGCTGCTACGGATGTCATTGTTACCATGAAATTCCTTTTTTTAATCCTCAATTTGCACTAATGTGAACAAAATTCATTCACCGTTCGAGAACTGGATTTTGTTCACTTTAAAAAACAATATACATTATGGCACTAAATAGATAGGAAGTTAGGAGAAAGCTACTTTGTCCTTTGCAACACATTTTTAACTGTTTTTGACTGTTTCTGATGCTCCATCTTATATGTTTGGCACTTGGAAGGAGTTAATAACCCTTAAAAGGATTTTTTGGGCATTAAAAAACAAACAAAAAGTGTTCTGGGTGTCCCTGTAATGAGTCCACAAACCTCCTTCTCCCATCTATGTTATATTTATTTTCCTTCTTATAGCTCCCCTTTGGATGTTGCAGACATCTTTGTGGTATGTCATTGTTTCCCTCTGGGTCTGTGGACAACATTTCCAAATAAGTAGAGCTGCATCTATCCCACAGAACACACTTCCACACTCAGCACACCCACTCCACATATAATGCACCCTCCTGAGACTAAAATACAGTTTCAAGAAGAATACATTGCTGCCCACTTAACCTATTATACAGGGTGGGCCATGTATATGGATACACCTAAATAAAATGGGAATGGTTGGTGATATCAACTTCCTGTTTGTGGAACATTAGTATATGGGACGGGGAAAACTTTTCAAGATGGGAGTTGACTGTGGCGGCCATTTTGAAGTCAGCCATTTTGGATCCAACTTTATTTTTTCCATTGGGAAGAGGGTCATGTGACACATCAAACTTATTGAGAATTTCACATGAAAAACAATGGTGTGCTTGTTTTAACATAACTTTATTGTTTCATTAGTTATTTACAAGGTTCTCTTTATTTACAACCATTAACATGTCGCAGAGGTTAACACGTGAGGCGCGGATAGAAATTGTGTTGATGTCTGGTGAACCCAGTACCCGGGTCACTGCAGCAGATTTCAATGCAAGACACCCTAATCAAGAAAACTGTCACCATTCCCATTTGATTTAGGTGTATCCATATAAATGGCCCACCCAAAAAATTTGCCTCATCACTGACCATAATGTTCTGTGTAAACTGAGGGTCCTGTTCAAAGTTTTGTTTTGCCCATTCTGCAAATTCAGCGTGCCGATCTGGCATCAGTCGAACATCCTTTCAGTGTAAATTAGTGTAACAAATGGAAGTGGAGGCACAGTGAAGTTCACATTCGTTTTTTATTGATAAATTTGTGGAACCTCGGGACCATGGTCCGGGGGGCTTCAAAGAGGGCATAACTACGTGAGCCCCAGACACCCATGGTAAGTCCCCTCGAACGGGGTCAGAAAGGAATGTCTGGAGGACACGGGTGCTACCTCCAGTTAGACCCCAGCCACGAGGCAGCTGTCCCAGCAGGACAAACGGACAAGCAGAGGTAGCAGATGTCTTGGAGCTGACCAATGGATTCTGGGTGAAAGGATAGGAGCTGCCACCGGTGGCACAGGTATTGTCCAGAGGCACGGATGGCTGAATGGTGGAATGTGACAGAACTGGCGTAGACAGAACGGACATCATCCAGGATAGCCAGGTAGCAGACGGATGATAGTCTGCGGAGACAAACAGTGTAAGCAGAGTACTGGCAAAACACTTCAGAAGCTTCACTTCTCTAGCCCCCATCTCCTCCCTCTCCTATCCAGACTTAGCATTGTCACACTTCAACAATACACTGAAGAATGCCGTAGATGAAGCAGCACCTACTACACGCAGAAAGACCTGACACAGACAATGGCAGCTGTTGTGGATTCTGTTTTTGGGCTCCCTCTGGTGGTTACAGATGGTACTGGGTGACATGTGTTCTCTGCGGTCTCTGGTGTCCACCTGTTCTATCAGGATATGGGAGTTTCCTAATTAACCTGGCTTTCTTGTCATTTCCTCGCCGGCGATCAATGTAATCAGTGTGTCTTGTTACCTCTGCTTTCCGCTTCAGTAATCTTCAGGACAAGCTAAGTTTTTGATTTTCCTGTTCCACGTTTTGCTTTATTTTTGTTTTAGTCCAGCTTGCAGTTATGTGATTCCTTGTTGCTGGTTGCTCTAGTGGGCTGATATTACTCCTCATGTTCCATGAGTTGGCACATGAGTTCAGGTAATTTCAGGATGGTTTTTTGTAGGGTTTTTTGCTGACCGCGCAGTTCACTTTTGTATCCTCTGCTATCTAGTTTTAGCGGGCCTCATTTTGCTGAATCTGTTTTCATTACTACGTATGTGCTTTCCTCTCATTTCACCGTCATTACATGTGGGGGGCTGCTATTTCTGTGGGGTGTTTCTCTGGAGGCAAGAGAGGTCTTTGTTTCTTCTAATAGGGGAAGCTAGTCCTTCGGCTGGCGCGAGACATCTAGAATCATCGTAGGCACGTTCCCCGGCTACTGCTAGTGTTGTGAATTAGGTTCAGGATCGCGGTCAGCTCAGTTTCCATCACCCTAGAGCTTGTTCTGTTTTTTGTGTGCTTGTCCTTTTGTGATTCCCTGCCATTGGGATCATGACAGTATCGCCGGCCCGAAAAGTGGTAATCATATTGGCTGAAGTAGGAGGAAAAGTAGTCTGAGGAAGTTTTTTTTTTTTTCCTTCCCTCAGAGTTTGCTGAGTCTTACCTCCTCTTAATCCTTGAATGGCTCTGACCTCAGCTGTTTATCATGGACGTCCAGAGTTTGGCTTCCAGCCTGAATAATCTTGCTGCTAAGGTTCAAAATATACAAGATTTTGTTGTACATGCTCCTATGTCTGAACCTAGAATTCCTATCCCAGAGTTTTTTTCTGGAGATAGATCTAGTTTTCTGAATTTTAGGAACAATTGCAAGTTGTTTCTTTCTTTGAAATCTCGCTCCTCTGGAGACCCTGCTCAGCAAGTCAAGATTGTAATATCTTTCCTGCGGGGTGACCCTCAGAATTGGGCATTTGCATTGGCACCAGGGGATCCTGCGTTGCTCAATGTGGATGCGTTTTTTCTGGCATTGGGTTTGCTCTATGAGGAACCTAACCTAGAGATTCAGGCTGAAAAAGCTTTATTGGCTCTCTCTCAGGGGCAAGATGAAGCAGAATTATATTGTCAGAAATTTCGGAAGTGGTCGGTGCTTACTCAGTGGAATGAGTGCGCCCTGGCTGCAAGATTCAGAGATGGCCTTTCTGAGGCCATTAAAGATGTTATGGTGGGGTTCCCTGCGCCTACAGGTCTGAATGAGTCTATGACTATGGCTATTCAGATTGATCGGCGTTTACGGGAGCGCAAACCTGTGCACCATTTGGCGGTGTCTTCTGAACAGGCACCTGAGACAATGCAATGTGATAGAATTCAGTCCAGAAGTGAACGGCAAAACTATAGGCGGAAAAATGGGTTGTGTTTTTATTGTGGTGATTCAGCTCATGTTATATCAGCATGCTCTAAACGCACAAAAAAGGTTGATAAGTCTGTTGCCATTAGTACTTTACAGTCTAAGTTCATTCTCTCTGTGACTCTGATTTGTTCATTATCAGCCATTTCCGTCGATGCCTATGTGGATTCAGGCGCTGCCCTGAGTCTTATGGATTGGTCATTTGCCAACCGCTGTGGGTTTAGTCTGGAGCCTCTGGAAGTCCCTATTCCTTTGAAAGGAATTGACTCTACACCTTTGGCTATGAATAAACCTCAGTACTGGACACACGTTACCATGCGTATGACTCCCGTTCATCAGGAGGTGATTCGCTTCCTGGTACTGTATAATTGTCTGTGTTAAGCTGGGGATGTCAGGGGGTTCATGATGATTCACCTCTGATTTCTATCGCTTCATCTACTCCTTCTGAGGTTCCTGTATTTTTGTCTGATTATCGGGATGTTTTTGAGGAGCCTAAGCTCAATTCGCTTCCCCCTCACAGGGATTGCGATTGTGCTATAGATTTGATTCCTGGCAGTAAATTTCCTAAAGGTCGTTTGTTCAATCTGTCAGTGCCAGAGCATACTTCTATGCGGGATTATGTTAAGGAGTCCTTGGAAAAGGGACATATCCGTCCATCTTCGTCTCCTTTGGGAGCAGGTTTTTTTTTCGTGGCCAAAAAAGATGGTTCCTTGAGGCCTTGTATAGATTACCGTCTTTTGAATAAGATTACGGTCAAATATCAGTATCCTTTGCCATTGTTGACTGATTTGTTCGCTCGCATTAAGGGGGCTAAATGGTTCACTAAGATTGATCTTCGGGGTGCGTATAATCTTGTGCGGATTAAGCAGGGTGATGAGTGGAAAACCGCATTTAATACGCCTGAGGGCCATTTTGAGTATTTGGTGATGCCTTTTGGACTTTCTAATGCTCCTTCTGTCTTCCAGTCCTTTATGCACGATATTTTCCGTGAATATCTGGATAAATTTATGATTGTGTATTTGGATGATGTTTTGGTTTTTTCTGATGACTGGGAGTCCCATGTTCAGCAGGTCAGGAAGGTGTTTCAGTTCCTGCGGGCCAATTGTTTGTTTGTAAAAGGTTCAAAGTGTCTCTTTGGAGTCCAGAAGATTTCTTTTTTGGGGTATATTTTTTCCCCTTCTACTATTGAGATGTATCCCGTCAAGGTTCAAGCTATTTGTGACTGGACGCAGCCTACATCTCTTAAGAGTCTACGGAAGTTCTTGGGCTTTGCTAATTTTTATCGTCGTTTCATAACTAATTTTTCTAGTGTTGTTAAGCCTTTGACGGATCTGACTAAGAAGGGTGCTGATGTTGCTGATTGGTCTCCTGCGGCTGTGGAGGCCTTTCAGGAACTTAAGCGCTGGTTTTCTTCTGCTCCTGTGTTGCGTCAGCCAGATGTTTCGCTTCCTTTTCAGGTTGAGGTTGATGCTTCTGAGATTGGAGCGGGGGCGGTTTTGTCACAGAGAAGCTCCGATTGCTCGGTGATGAAGCCATGTGCGTTCTTTTCTAGAAAGTTTTCGCCCACTGAGCGGAATTATGATGTTGGTAATCGGGAGCTTTTGGCCATGAAGTGGGCATTTGAGGAGTGGCGTCATTGGCTTGAGGGTGCTAGACATTGTGTGGTGGTCTTGACTGATCACAAAAATCTGATTTACCTTGAGTCTGCCAAGCGTCTGAATCCTAGACAGGCTCGTTGGTCACTGTTTTTCTCCCGTTTCGATTTTGTGGTTTCGTACCTGCCAGGTTCAAAGAATGTGAAGGCAGATGCTCTTTCTAGGAGTTTTGTGCCTGATTCCCCTGGAAATTCTGAGCCCACTGGTATCCTTAGGGATGGGGTGATTTTGTCGGCTGTCTTCCCAGACTTGCGACGTGCTTTGCAGGAGTTTCAGGCGGATAAACCTGATCGTTGTCCGCCTGAAAGACTGTTTGTTCCGGATAATTGGACCAGTAGAGTCATCTCCGAGGTCCATTCTTCTGCGTTGGCAGGTCATCCTGGAATATTTGGTACTAGAGACTTGGTGGCCAGGTCTTTTTGGTGGCCTTCCTTGTCGAGGGATGTGCGTTCTTTTGTGCAGTCTTGTGAAGTTTGCGCTCGGGCTAAGCCTTGCTGTTCTCGGGCCAGTGGATTGTTGTCACCTTTGCCTATCCCGAAGAGGCCTTGGACGCACATTTCCATGGACTTTATTTCGGATCTCCCTGTCTCTCAAAAAATGTCCGTCATCTGGGTTGTGTGTGACCGCTTTTCTAAGATGGTTCATCTGGTACCCTTGCCTAAGTTACCTTCCTCCTCTGAGTTGGTCCCTCTGTTTTTTCAGAACGTGGTTCGTTTGCATGGGATTCCGGAGAACATTGTTTCTGACAGGGGATCCCAGTTTGTGTCTAGATTTTGGCGGACGTTCTGTGCTAAGATGGGCATTGATTTGTCCTTTTCGTCTGCATTCCATCCTCAGACGAATGGCCAGACGGAACGAACTAATCAGACCTTGGAAACTTATTTAAGGTGTTTTGTTTCTGCTGATCAAGATGACTGGGTTACCTTTTTGCCGCTTGCCGAATTTGCCCTTAATAATCGGGCTAGTTCTGCTACCTTGGTTTCTCCTTTCTTTTGTAATTCGGGGTTTCATCCTCGTTTTTCCTCTGGTCAGGTGGAGCCTTCTGATTGTCCTGGAGTGGACATGGTGGTGGATAGGTTGCATCAGATTTGGAGTCATGTGGTGGACAATTTGAAGTTGTCCCAGGAGAGGGCTCAGCAGTTTGCTAATCGCCGTCGCCGCGTGGGTCCTCGACTTCGTGTTGGGGACTTGGTGTGGTTGTCTTCTCGTTTTGTTCCTATGAAGGTCTCTTCTCCTAAGTTCAAGCCTCGGTTCATCGGTCCCTATAGGATCTTGGAAATTCTTAACCCTGTGTCGTTTCATTTGGATCTCCCGACATCGTTTGCTATTCATAATGTGTTCCATCGGTCGTTGTTGCGGAAGTATGAGGTACCTGTTGTTCCTTCGCTTGAGCCTCCTGCTCCGGTGCTGGTGGAGGGAGAATTGGAGTATGTTGTGGAGAAGATCTTGGATTCTCGTGTTTCCAGACGGAAACTTCAGTATTTGGTCAAGTGGAAGGGTTATGGTCAGGAGGATAATTCTTGGGTGGTTGCCTCTGATGTTCATGCTGCTGATTTGGTCCGTGCATTTCATAGGGCTCATCCTGGTCGCCCTGGTGGTTCTCGTGAGGGTTCGGTGACCCCTCCTCAAGGGGGGGTACTGTTGTGGATTCTGTTTTTGGGCTCCCTCTGGTGGTTACAGATGGTACTGGGTGACTTGTGTTCTCTGCGGTCTCTGGTGTCCACCTGTTCTATCAGGATATGGGAGTTTCCTATTTAACCTGGCTTTCTTGTCATTTCCTCGCCGGCGATCAATGTAATCAGTGTGTCTTGTTACCTCTGCTTTCCGCTTCAGTAATCTTCAGGACAAGCTAAGTTTTTGATTTTCCTGTTCCACGTTTTGCTTTATTTTTGTTTTAGTCCAGCTTGCAGTTATGTGATTCCTTGTTGCTGGTTGCTCTAGTGGGCTGATATTACTCCTCATGTTCCATGAGTTGGCACATGAGTTCAGGTAATTTCAGGATGGTTTTTTGTAGGGTTTTTTGCTGACTGCGCAGTTCACTTTTGTATCCTCTGCTATCTAGTTTTAGCGGGCCTCATTTTGCTGAATCTGTTTTCATTACTACGTATGTGCTTTCCTCTCATTTCACCGTCATTACATGTGGGGGGCTGCTATTTCTGTGGGGTGTTTCTCTGGAGGCAAGAGAGGTCTTTGTTTCTTCTAATAGGGGAAGCTAGTCCTTCGGCTGGCGCGAGACGTCTAGAATCATCGTAGGCACGTTCCCCGGCTACTGCTAGTGTTGTGAATTAGGTTCAGGATCGCGGTCAGCTCAGTTTCCATCACCCTAGAGCTTGTTCTGTTTTTTGTGTGCTTGTCCTTTTGTGATTCCCTGCCATTGGGATCATGACAGGCAGCCCTGGCACACTATGCAAACACGCTTTCTTCAGCATTGCTAAAGGTGTACAGAGCGGCAGTGGAGAAAATCTCTCTTAGCAGAAGACTTCATCCACTATAAGTTCATGCTCAAAACCTATAACTCTGCCCTTTATCTGGCCAAACAATCCTACTTCATCACCCTCATCACCTCACTATCCAACAACCCAAAACAACTTTTTGAAACCTTAAACTCCCTCCTGAAACCTAAAGCACAGGTCCCCACCATCAATTTCTTGATTAGGGTGTATTGCATTGAAATCTGCTACAATGACCTGGGTACTGCGTTCACCAGACATCAACACAATTTCTATCCGCTTCTCACGTGTTAACCTCTGCGACAAGTCAACGGCTATAAACAAAGAGAAACTTGTAAATAACTCACAAAAGAATAAAGTTACGTAAAAAACAATCACACCATTGTTTTTCTTAGAATCATAGAATGGTAGAGTTGGAAGGGACCTCCTGGGCCACCTAGTCCAACCCCCTGCTCAAAGCAGGATTCACTAAATCATCCCAGACAAATGTCTGTCCAGCCTCTGTTTGAAGACTTCCAAGGAAGGAGAACTCACCACCTCTCATGGCAGCCTGTTCCACTCATTGATCACCCTGTCAAAAAGTTTTTTCTAGTATCTTATCTGTGTCTCCTCCCATTCAGTTTCATCCAATGGCTTCTAGTCTTTCCTTGTGCAAATGAGAATAAAGATGATCCTTCTACAATGTGACAGCTCTTGAGATATTCGTAGACAGCTATTAAGTCTCTTTGTGAATCTCTCAATAAGTTTGATGTGTCACATGACCCTCTTCCCATTGGAAAAAATAAAGTTGGATCCAAAATGTCCAACTTCAAAATGGCCACCATGGCCACCACCCATCTTGAAAAGTTTTCTCCCTCCCATATACTAATGTACCACAAACAGGAAATTGATATCACAAACTATTCCCATTTTATTTAGGTGTTTCCATATAATTGGCCCACTTGAAACTCTCCTGCAATCAACGTTACAAGTGCTTACACAGACTCAATATACTCTAAGGGAACAATGAGTCATATAAGAGAGTCATAGATTCTGATGTAATCTAGCACCTTGGAACACTTATCACTATTTTGTTTGCTCAAAGTCTCTAGTTTATTAAATTACTTTGTTCTCTGTGGAGCGTGTACTGCATTTATGAGTTCTCTTCTCTCTCTATGTGCACATCCCCAGTCACTCACAACTTACTGATGACCATGCATGTTCCCATGACATCATCATTGAGAACAAACTTCTGAGTGCTGTCTGAATCCCACCTCCACCATGAAGGGATGTGCTTGCCTGACAGACTTCCTTTTATTGGGCAGCACGGTGGCTCAGTGGATAGCATTGCAGCGCTGGCGTCCTGGGTTCTAATCCCACCTTGGACAACATCTGCAAGGAGTTTCTATGTTCTCCCTGTGTTTGCGTGGGTTTCTTCCCACATTCCAAAGACATGCTGATAGGGAATTTAAATTGTGAGCCCTACCGGGGACAGTGATGATAATGTGTGTAAAGCGCTGCGGAATATGTTAGCGCTATCTAAAAATAAAGATTATTATTCAATTCACAACAGGAAATCTCTGTTTTTGTGCTTTGAGTGAACTATTACAGGAAGTAAAAAACTGGAAGTCACATGGCCACATGTTATAGCTCAAACACAGCAAGCAAACTATGAAGTTTCTTCATTTTTATAGGCTTACCAATGATTAAATAATTTAATCATTTAAAAAATATGACACTTATGTTGTATATTTCAATGATAGATTGCTTTTATATTGTTCATGCGCTGTTGGATGGTTCGACTTGTGTACTGTATTCACTAATATGTCTTCAATGTGTGCAAGTAACGGGATCTGTTTGAATAAGTGTTTTTATGTTATAGAGCACTCTTATTCAGCCAATTTATGGAACATAAGTACCTTTTATGGAACAAAAGTAACCTTTTACAGATAATTTTTTTATTACTGAAAGTGGCGTGACTTGAAAACTTGTAGAACAGCAATAAAACCCCTGACCTACTGTCTCCTTCCGCATAATCCTGTAGAATGTAAGCTCGCAAGAGCAGGGTCTTCTTTTCGAACACCAGTCTGTCATTGTTACTTTGGTTACTATAAGTGATATTTGTATTTTGATGTATCCCCTTCTCATGTACAGCACCATAGAATTAATGGTGCTATATAAATAATAATAATAATAATAATAATAATAATAATAATAATAATAATAATAAGATGTATGTTGTAGTACACTGATATGCTATAAGCGAGATTTCAAGTGCAAATTAGACTGCAAGTGTATTGGTGGCATATCAATTTACTCCAGTTTCATTTTCATGCCTGAATGCACTTCCAGGCTAATTTACACGTGGTTTAAAACTTGATTTTCAGTGATACCATATTGGTTTACTACAAGACCAGAATCCTAGTTATTGTTGTACTAGGACCTATGCTGCCATACCACTAGCTTCAGTATTACAGTCATCCTGTAGTTTTCTTTAAAAATGCATTCCTTTTCTGCTACAGGACCTTATCACTTGGAATATAAAAGCTGAAATCCTGAGCTAGACAAACAAGTAATTAATTGCAAAGTACAAGAAGAGTAAGGGTATGTGCACACGTTACGGATTATCTGCGGATCCGCAGCATTTTTTGAGGTGCAGAAACACTGCAGATCCGCAATTGATTTACAGTACAATGTAAATCAATGCGAAAAAAAATGCTGTGCACACTTTGCGGAAAATCCGCTGCAGAAACGCTGCGGTTTAAAAGAAGTAGCATGTCACTTCTTTTTTGTGAATCTGCAGCGTTTTTGTACCCATTCCATTATAGAAAACCGCAGGGGTAAAAAACACAGCAAACCTGCAAGAAAACCGCAGCAAAAACGCACAAAAAACGCTGCGGAACCGCACAAAAAACACAATAAATCCGCAGGTGCGTTTTCTGCCAGGAGAGGCAGAATCCGCACCAGAAATTCCTAAGGCTAATCTGCAACTTGTGCACATAGCCTAACAGTAACAAATGAGCAATGTGACATTGCTTCTAGCTATCCTTTTTTGTATTTTTCAATGTGTTTTATGTGAATGATAAACAATCTTAATTTTAGTTTCGTAACACTGTCCCAAGCTCTCCTTTTATTTAACAAATTTGCTTCAGAAGAAATTAATTTCAAACTTGCTAATATTTGCATTGTCTTCCTGTTTGCGTTAAAGAAAAGACATTTCTAGTATCTTAACATTTTGACTCCAATAAAAATTACAAGGACACTTAAGTTAATTTTATATGTTTCATCATCTTTAGTTCCTTTCAACATGTCACATCTTCTCGTATTTAGAATGGGCTGAGGGACCAGTGAAATTCAATTATCTCCTGTCAGTGTTATTTACATTGATTTATACATTATCCACTTTGACAAGTTCATTGTGCAGCATTAATGTGCCCTAATAGCTTTATTGTTTATTAATACACAGCCCAATTCCAAGCCATAGAATGAATGTCAGGCTCTAATGCAGATTTCTGCTTTATGCAAATACCTAGAACAAAAACTATGGCATGGCTTGAAGAAAGGGGCACTGTCAACTTTTAGGGTATGTGCACACGTCAGGATTTTTTCCTGACAAAATCCTGAGAATTCTGCCAGAAATTTGCGTTTTTTTTCGCGCTGATTTCTCGCGGAATTTGCGCGTTTTTTTGCGCGCTTTTTGCGCGGATTTTTTGCGGATTTTTTGCGTTTTTTTTTTTTCCTGAATGTCAATTTTGCTATGGAATCCGCAAAAAATCCGCAAAAAGAATGAGCATGTCCGTTCTTTTTGCGGAATGCGTTTTTTTTTGCGGAAAAAACGCTAACATATGCACAAAAAATGCGGAATGCATTCTAAAAGATAGGATGCATAATGTTAGCATTTTTTTAGCGGATTTATAGCATTTTTATAGCGAAATTCAGCAAAAAAACCGCTAAAAATCCGGACGTGTGCACATACCCTGAATTCATTAGATAATTTCTTGGTAATATGGTGATTTTTCTAGTATAAAATAAAATGTATAAAAAATATACAGGAAAGATATATGTCTTGGCACCATGTTGCCAGTAGATAGAAAAATATTTAGAATTGAGAGTCCTCAGTGGTTGATACCTTTTAACCCCTTCAAGACCCAGCCTATTTTGACCTTAAAGACCTTGCCGTTTTTTGCAATTCTGACCAGTGTCCCTTTATGAGGTAATAACTCAGGAACGCTTCAACGGATCCTAGCGGTTCTGAGATTTTTTTTTTCGTGACATATTGGGCTTCATGTTAGTGGTAAATTTAGGTCAATAAATTCTGCATTTATTTGTGATAAACACGGAAATTTGGCGAAAATTTTGAAAATTTCGCAATTTTCACATTTTGAATTTTTATTCTGTTAAACCAGAGAGATATGTGACACAAAATAGTTAATAAATAACATTTCCCACATGTTTACTTTACATCAGCACAATTTTGGAAACCAAATTTTTTTTTGTTAGGAAGTTATAAGGGTTAAAATTCGACCAGCGATTTGTCATTTTTACAAAGAAATTTACAAAACCATTTTTTTTAGGGACCACCTCACATTTGAAGTCAGTTTGAGGGGTCTATATGGCTGAAAATACCCAAAAGTGACACCATTCTAAAAACTGCACCCCTCAAGGTACTCAAAACCACATTCAAGAAGTTTATTAACCCTTCAGGTGCTTCACAGAAGCAGAAGCAACATGGAAGGAAAAAATGAACATTTAACTTTTTAGTCACAAAAATTATCTTTTAGCAACAATTTTTTTATTTTCCCAATGTTAAAAGGAGAAACTGAACCACGAAAGTTGTTGTCCAATTTGTCCTGAGTACGCTGATACCTCATATGTGGGGGTAAACCACTGTTTTGGCGCACGGCAGGGCTTGGAAGGGAAGGAGCGCCATTTGACTTTTTGAATCAAAAATTGGCTCCACTCTTTAGCGGACACCATGTCACGTTTGGAGAGCCCCCATGTGCCTAAAAATTGGAGCTCCCCCACAAGTGACCCCATTTTGGAAACTAGACGCCCCAAGGAACTTATCTAGATGCATAGTGAGCACTTTGAACCCCCAGGTGCTTCACAAATTGATCCGTAAAAATGAAAAAGTACTTTTTTTTCGCAAAAAAATTCTTTTAGCCTCAATTTTTTCATTTTCACATGGGCAACAGGATAAAATGGATCCTAAAATGTGTTGGGCAATTTCTCCTGAGTACACCAATACCTCACATGTGGAGGTAAACCACTGTTTGGGCACATGGTAAGGCTCGGAAGGGAAGGAGCGCCATTTGACTTTTTGAATGAAAAATTATTTCCATCGTTAGCGGACACCATGTCGCGTTTGGATAGCTCCTGTGTGCCTAAACATTGGCGCTCCCCCACAAGTGACCCCATTTTGGAAACTAGACCCCCCAAGGAACTAATTTAGATGCCTAGTGAGCACTTTAAACCCTCAGGTGCTTCACAAATTGATCTGTAAAAATGAAAAAGTAATTTTTTTTCACAAAAAAATTCTTTTCGCCTCAATTTTTTCATTTTCACATGGGCAGTAGGATAAAATGGATCATAAAATTTGTTGGGCAATTTCTCCCGAGTACGCCGATACCTCATATGTGGGGGTAAACCACTGTTTGGGCACTCGGCAGGGCTCGGAAGAGAAGGCGCGCCATTTGACTTTTTGAATGGAAAATTAGCTCCAATTGTTAGCGGACACCATGTCGCGTTTGGAGAGCCCCTGTGTGCCTAAACATTGGAGCTCCCCCACAAGTGACCCCATTTTGGAAACTAGACCCCCCAAGGAACTTATCTAGATGCATATTGAGCACTTTAAACCCCCAGGTGCTTCACAGAAGTTTATAACGCAGAGCCATGAAAATAAAAAATAATTTTTCATTCCTCAAAAATGATTTTTTAGCCTGGAATTTCCTATTTTGCCAAGGATAATAGGAGAAATTGGACCCCAAATATTGTTGTCCAGTTTGTCCTGAGTACACTGATACCCCATATGTGGGGGTAAACCACTGTTTGGGCGCACGGCAGGGCTCGGAAGGGATGGCACGCCATTTGGCTTTTTAAATGAAAAATTAGCTCCAATCATTAGCGGACACCATGTCACGTTTGGAGAGCCCCTGTGTGCCTAAACATTGGAGATCCCCCAGAAATGACACCATTTTAGAAACTAGACCCCCAAAGGAACTAATCTAGATGTGTGGTGAGGACTTTGAACCCCCAAGTGCTTCACAGAAGTTTATAACGCAGAGCCATGAAAATAAAAAAAAAAATTATTTTCTCAAAAATGATTTTTAGCCTGCAATTTTTTATTTTCCCAAGGGTAACAGGAGAAATTTGACCCCAAAAGTTGTTGTCCAGTTTCTCCTGAGTACGCTGATACCCCATATGTGGGGGTAAATCACTGTTTGGGCACATGCCGGGGCTCGGAAGTGAAGTAGTGACGTTTTGAAATGCAGACTTTGATGGAATGCTCTGTGGGCGTCACGTTGCATTTGCAGAGCCCCTGATGTGGCTTAACAGTAGAAACCCCCCACAAGTGACCCCATTTTGGAAACTAGACCCCCAAAGGAACTTATCTAGATGTGTGGTGAGCACTTTGAACCCCCAAGTGCTTCATAGAAGTTTATAATGCAGAGCCGTGAAAATAATAAATACGTTTTCTTTCCTCAAAAATAATTATTTAGCCCAGAATTTTTTAATTTTCCCAAGGGTAACAGGAGAAATTTGACCACAATATTTGTTGTCCAGTTTCTCCTGAGTACAGTGATACCCCATATGTGGGGGTAAACTACTGTTTGGGCACATGCCGGGGCTTGGAATTGAAGTAGTGACGTTTTGAAATGCAGACTTTGATGGAATGCTCTGCGGGCGTCACGTTGCGTTTGCAGAGCCCCTGATGTGCCTAAACAGTAGAAACCCCCCACAAGTGACCCCATTTTGGAAACTAGACCCTGAAAGGAACTTATCTAGATGTGTGGTGAGCACTTTGAACCCCCAAGTGCTTCATAGAAGTTTATAATGCAGAGCCGTGAAAATAATAAATACGTTTTCTTTCCTCAAAAATAATTATTTAGCCCAGAATTTTTTATTTTCCCAAGGGTTACAGGAGAAATTGGACCCCAAAAGTTGTTGTCCAGTTTCTCCTGAGTACGCTGATACCCCATATGTGGGGGTAAACCACTGTTTGGGCACACGTCGGGGCTCAGAAGGGAAGTAGTGACTTTTGAAATGCAGACTTTGATGGAATGGTCTGCGGGTGTCACGTTGCGTTTGCAGAGCCCCTGGTGTGCCTAAACAGTAGAAACCCCCCACAAGTGACCCCATTTTAGAAACTAGACCCCCCAAGGAACTTATCTAGATATGTGGTGAGCACTTTGAACCCCCAAGTGCTTCACAGACGTTTACAACGCAGAGCCGTGAAAATAAAAAATCATTTTTCTTTCCTCAAAAATTATGTTTTAGCAAGCATTTTTTTAGATTCACAAGGGTAACAGGAGAAATTGGACCCCAGTAATTGTTGCGCAGTTTGTCCTGAGTATGCTGGTACCCCATATGTGGGGGTAAATCACTGTTTGGGCACACGTCAGGGCTCGGAAGTGAGGGAGCACCATTTGACTTTTTGAATACGAGATTGGCTGGAATCAATGGTGGCGCCATGTTGCGTTTGGAGACCCCTGATGTGCCTAAACAGTGGAAACCCCTCAATTCTAACTCCAACACTAACCCCAACACACCCCTAACCCTAATCCCAACTGTAGCCATAACCCTAATCACAACCCTAACCCCAACACACCCCTAACCACAACCCTAACCCCAACACACCCCTAACCACAACCCTAATTCCAACTGTAGCCATAACCCTAATCACAACCCTAACCCCAACACACCCCTAACCCTAACCACAACCCTAATTCCAACCCTAACCCTAAGGCTATGTGCCCACGTTGCGGATTCGTGTGAGATATTTCCGCACCATTTTTGAAAAATCTGCGGGTAAAAGGCACTGTGTTTTACCTGCGGATTTTCCGCGGATTTCCAGTGTTTTTTGTGCGGATTTCACCTGCGGATTCCTATTGAGGAACAGGTGTAAAACGCTGCGGAATCCGCACAAAGAATTGACATGCTGCGGAAAATACAACGCAGCATTTCCGCGCGGTATTTTCCGCACCATGGGCACAGCGGATTTGGTTTTTCATAGGTTTACATGGTACTGTAAACCTGATGGAACACTGCTGCGAATCCGCAGCCAAATCCGCACCGTGTGCACATGGCCTAATTCTAAAGGTATGTGCACACGCTGCGGAAAACGCTGCGGATCCGCAGCAGTTTCCCATGAGTGTACAGTTCAATGTAAACCTATGGGAAACAAAAATCGCTGTACACACGCTGCGGAAAAACTGCACGGAAACGCAGCGGTTTACATTCCGCAGCATGTCACTTCTTTGTGCGGATTCCGCAGCGGTTTTACAACTGCTCCAATAGAAAATCGCAATTGTAAAACCGCAGTGAAATGCGCAGAAAAAAAGCGGTAAATCCGCCATAAATCCGCAGCGGTTTAGCACTGCGGATTTATCAAATCCGCAGCGGAAAAATCCGCAGAGGACCAGAATACGTGTGCACATTCCTAGCCCTAACCCTAGCCCTAACCCTAGCCCTAACCCTACCCCTAACCCTAACCCTAACCCTACCCCTAGCCCTACCCCTAACCCTACCCCTAACCCTAACCCTACCCCTAACCCTACCCCTACCCCTACCCCTAGCCCTAACCTTAACCCTACCCCTAACCCTACCCCTAACCCTAACCCTATTCTAACATTAGTGGAAAAAAAAAAATTCTTTATTTTTTTATTGTCCCTACCTATGGGGGTGACAAAGGGGGGGGGTCATTTATTATTTTTTTTATTTTGATCACTGAGATAGATTATATCTCAGTGATCAAAATGCACTTTGGAACGAATCTGCCGGCCGGCAGATTCGGCGGGCGCACTGCGCATGCGCCCGCCATTTTGGAAGATGGCGGCGCCCGGGAGAAGACGGACGGGACCACGGCTGGATCGGTAAGTATGATAGGGTGGGGGGGGACCACGGGGGGGGGGATTGGAGCACGGGGGGGGGGAATCGGAGCGCGGGAGGGGTGGAACGGAGCGCGGGGGGCGTGGAACGGAGCACGGAGGGGCTGGAATGGAGCACGGGGGGGTGGAACGGAGCACGGGGGGGGGGTGGATCGGAGTGCAGGGGGGGTGATTGGAGCACGGGGGGGTGATTGGAGCACGGGGGGAGCGGACACGAGCACGGGGGGGAGCGGAGCACAGGGCGGAGGGGAGCCGGAGCAGTGTACCGGCCAGATCGGGGGGGTGGGGGGGGGCGATCGGAGGGGTGGGGTGGGGGCACATTAGTGTTTCCAGCCATGGCCGATGATATTTCAGCATCGGCCATGGCTGGATTGTAATATTTCACCCGTTATAGTAGGTGAAATATTACAAATCGCTCTGATTGGCAGTTTCACTTTCAACAGCCAATCAGAGCGATCGTAGCCACGAGGGGGTGAAGCCACCCCCCCTGGGCTAAACTACCACTCCCCCTGTCCCTGCAGGCCGGGTGAAATGGGAGTTAACCCTTTCACCCGATCTGCAGGGACGCGATCTTTCCATGACGCCGCATAGGCGTCATGGGTCGGAATGGCACCGACTTTCATGACGCCTACGTGGCGTCATGGGTCGGGAAGGGGTTAATGGTAACTGAAAAGATGGTAATAAATTGCAAGCTTTCGAGACTACATAGGTCTCTTCATCAGGCGAAGACTAGCTTGCAATTTGTTACCTTCTTTTCAGTTAGCCATTAAAAGGTATCAACCTCTGAAGACTCTCAATAAAAAAATATAAACACTTTGCCTCAATCAAGTTGGTTAGGTCAGTTACACTATAGTACATTTAGCTACTACTTGATGTGAACAAAGTTATGACTACTGAACGTCATAATCATTTAGATAACGATTTTTAATTGTGCATCACACTGCTATTTCCATCAATGAACTTTGAATATAGCAACATGGCTCGGTTCAACTCATCCTGGCTTATGTCATGCATATGGAGTGTAACATGGGAGTCAGGAACCCTCTTCTTTCTATTGGTTGGGTTCTCAGCAGTATCATAGAATCTTAGAATGTTAGAGTTGGAAGTGACCTCCGGGGTCATAATGTCCAACCCCCTGCTCAATGCAGGATTCACTCTCAGACAGATGTCTGTCCAGCCTCTGTTTGAAGACTTCCATTGAAGGAGAACTCACCACCTCTCGTGGCAGCCTGTTCCACTCATTGATCACCCTAAATGTCAAAAAGTTTTTCTATAATATCTAATCTGTGTCTTCTCCCTTTCAGTTTCATTTCATTGCTTCTCATGTTTCCATGTGGAAATGAAAATAAGGATGATCCCTCTACACTGTGTGACATCTCTTCATACATTTGTAGACAGCTATTAAGTCACCTCTTAGTCTTCTTTTTTGCAAGCTAAACATTCCTTTAACCCCTTCCCGACCTGTGACACAGCGTATGCGTCATGAAAGTCGGTGCCAATCCGACCTGTGACGAATATGCTGTGTCACAGAAAGATCGCGTCCCTGCAGATCGGGTGAAAGGGTTAACTCCCATTTCACCCGGCCTGCAGGGACAGGGGGAGTGGTAGTTTAGCCCAGGGGGGGTGGCTTCACCCCCCCGTGGCTACGATTGCTCTGATTGGCTGTTGAAAGTGAAACTGCCAATCAGAGCGATTTGTAACATTTCACCTAAAAAACTGGTGAAATATTACAATTTAGCCATGGCCGATGCTGCAATATCATCGGCCATGGCTGGAAACACTTATGTGCACCCACCCCACCCCACCGATCGCCCCCCTAGCCCTCCGATCTGTGGTCCACTCCCCTCAGTCCTGTGCTCCGCTCCCCCGTCCTCCTGTCCGCTCCCCCCGTGCTCCAATCACACCCCCGTGCTCCAATCAAACCCCCCCGCACTACGATCCACCCCCCGCACTGCGATCCCCCCCGTGCTCCGATCCACCACCCCGCACAGCGATCCCCCACCCCGTGCTCCAATCCCCCACCCCGTGTTCCGATCCACCCCCCCCATGCTCCAATCCACCCCCCCGTGTTCCGATCCACCCCCCGTGCTCCGACGCCCCCCCCCGTGCCCTGATCCCCCCCCCCTTATACTTACCTAGCCTCCCGGGGTCCGTCCGTCTTCTTTCCTGGGTGCCGCCATCTTCCAAAATGGCGGGCGCATGTGCAGTGCGCCCACCGAATCTGCCGGCCGGCAGATTCGTTCCAAAGTGAGTTTTGATCACTGATATAACCTATCTCAGTGATCAAAATAAAAAAAATAGTAAATGCCCCCCCCCCTTTGTCACCCCCATAGGTAGGGACAATAAAAAAAAATAAAGAATTATTTTTTTTTGTTTTTTGTTCCACTAATGTTGGGGTAAGAACTAGGGTTAGGGTTAGGGGTAGGGTTAGGGTTAGGGTTAGGGGTAGGGTTAGGGTTAGGGGTAGGGGTAGGCTTAGGGGTAGGGTTAGGGGTAGGGTTAGGGGTAGGGTTAGGGTTAGGGGTAGGGTTAGGGGTAGGGTTAGGGTTAGGAATGTGCACACGTATTCTGGTCCTCTGCGGATTTTTCCGCAGAGGATTTGATAAATCCGCAGTGCTAAACCGCTGTGGATTTATCGCAGATTTACCGCGGTTTTTCTGCGCATTTCACTGTGGTTTTACAACTGCGATTTTCTATTGGAGCAGTTGTAAAACCGCTGCGGAATCCGCAGAAAGAAGTGACATGCTGCGGAATGTAAACCGCTGCGTTTCCGTGCAGTTTTTCTGCAGCATGTGTACAGCGATTTTTGTTTCCCATAGGTTTACATTGAACTGTAAACTCATGGGAAACTGCTGCGGATCCGCAGCGTTTTCTGCAGCGTGTGCACATACCTTTAGAATTAGGCTATGTGCACACGGTGCGGATTTGGCTGCGGATCCGCAGTAGTGTTCCATCAGGTTTACAGTACCATGTAAACATATGGAAAACCAAATCCGCTGTGCCCATGGTGCGGAAAATACCACCCGGAAACGCTGCGTTGTATTTTCCGCAGCATGTCAATTCTTTGTGCGGATTCCGCAGCGTTTTACACCTGTTCCTCAATAGGAATCCGCAGGTGAAATCCGCACAAAAAACACTGGCAATCCGCGTTAAATCCACAGGTAAAACGCAGTGCCTTTTACCCGCGGATTTGTCAAAAATGGTGCTGAAAAATCTCATACGAATCTGCAACGTTGGCACATAGCCTTAGGGTTAGGGTTGGAATTAGGGTTGTGATTAGGGTTAGGGGTGTGTTGGGGTTAGGGTTGTGGTTAGGGGTGTGTTGGGGTTAGGGTTGTGATTAGGGTTACGGCTGCAGTTGGGATAAGGGTTAGGGGTGTGTTGGAGTTAGAATTGAGGGGTTTCCACTGTTTAGGCACATCAGGGGGTCTCCAAACGCAACATGGCGCCACCATTGATTCCAGCCAATCTTGTATTCAAAAGGTCAAATGGTGCTCCCTCACTTCCGAGCCCCGACGTGCGCCCAAACAGTGGTTTACCCCCACATATGGGGTATCAGCGTACTCAGGAGAAACTGGACAACAATTATTGGGGTCCAATTTCTCCTGTTACTCTTGGGAAAATAAAAAATTGCTTGCTAAAACATCATTTTTGAGGAAAGAAAAATGATTTTTTATTTTCACGGCTCTGCGTTGTAAACGTCTGTGAAGCACTTGGGGGTTCAAAGTGCTCACCACATATCTAGATAAGTTCCTTTGGGGGTCTAGTTTCCAAAATGGGGTCACTTGTGGAGGGTTTCTACTGTTTAGGCACACCAGGGGCTCTGCAAACGCAACGTGACGCCCGCAGACCATTCCATCAAAGTCTGCATTTCAAAAGTCACTACTTCCCTTCTGAGCCCCGACGTGTGCCCAAACAGTGGTTTACCCCCACACATGGGGTATCAGCGTACTCAGGAGAAACTGGACAACAACTTTTGGGGTCCAATTTCTCCTGTAATCCTTGGGAAAATAAAAAATTCTGTGCTAAAAAATTATTTTTGAGGAAAGAAAACGTATTTATTATTTTCACGGCTCTGCGTTATAAACTTCTGTAAAGCACTTGGGGGTTGAAAGTGCTCACCACATATCTAGATAAGTTCCTTTGGGGGTCTAGTTTCCAAAATGGGGTCACTTGTGGGGGGTTTCTACTGTTTAGGAACACCAGGGGCTCTGCAAACGCAACGTGACGCCCGCAGAGCGTTCCATCAAAGTCTGCATTTCAAAACGTCACTACTTCACTTCCGAGCCCCAGCATGTGCCTAAACAGTGGTTTACCCCCACATATGGGGTATCAGCGTACTCAGGAGAAACTGGACAACAACTTTTGGGGTCAAATTTCTCCTGTTACCCTTGGGAAAATAAAAAAATTGCAAGCTAAAAAATCATTTTTGAGAAAAGAATTTTTTATTTTTATTTTCATAGCTCTGCGTTATAAACTTCTGTGAAGCACTTGAGGGTTCAAAGTGCTCACCACACATCTAGATTAGTTCCTTTGGGGGTCTAGTTTCCAAAATGGGGTCATTTGTGGGGGATCTCCAATGTTTAGGCACACAGGGGCTCTCCAAACGCGACATGGTGTCCGCTAATGATTGGAGCTAATTTTCCATTTAAAAAGCCAAATGGCGTGCCTTCCCTTCTGAGCCCTGCCGTGCGCCCAAACAGTGGTTTACCCCCACATATGGGGTATCTGCGTACTCAGGACAAACTGGACAACAACATTTGTGGTCCAATTTCTCCTATTACCATTGGCAAAATAGGAAATTCCAGGCTAAAAAATCATTTTTGAGAAAAGAAAAATTATTTTTGATTTTCATGGCTCTGCATTATAAACTTCTGTGAAGCACCTGGGGGTTTAAAGTGCTCAGTATGCATCTAGATAAGTTCCTTGGGGGGTCTAGTTTCCAAAATGGGGTCACTTGTGGGGGAGCTCCAATGTTTAGGCACACAGGGGCTCTCCAAACGCGACATGGTGTCCGCTAACAATTGGAGCTAATTTTCCATTCAAAAAGTCAATAGGCGCGCCTTCCCTTCCGAGCCCTGCCGTGTGCCCAAACAGTGGTTTACCCCCACATATGAGGTATCGGCGTACTCGGGAGAAATTGCTCAACAAATTTTAGGATCCATTTTATCCTATTGCCCATGTGAAAATGAAAAAATTGAGGCGAAAAGAAATTTTTTGTGAAAAAAAAGTACTTTTTCATTTTTACGGATCAATTTGTGAAGCACCTGGGGGTTTAAAGGGCTCACTAGGCATCTAGATAAGTTCCTTGGGGGGTCCAGTTTCCAAAATGGGGTCACTTGTGGGGGAGCTCCAATGTTTAGGCACACAGGGTCTCTCCAAACGCGACATGGTGTCCGCTAACGATGGAGATAATTTTTCATTCAAAAAGTCAAATGGCGCTCCTTCCCTTTCGAGCCTTACCATGTGCCCAAACAGTAGTTTACCCCCACATGTGAGGTATCGGTGTACTCAGGAGAAATTGCCCAACAAATTTTAGGATCCATTTTATCCTGTTGTCCATGTGAAAATGAAAAAATTGAGGCTAAAATAATTTTTTTGTGAAAAAAAAGTACTTTTTCATTTTTACGGATCAATTTGTGAAGCACCTGGGGGGTTTAAAGGGCTCACTATGCATCTAGATAAGTTCCTTGGGGCGTCTAGTTTCCAAAATGGGGTCACTTGTGGGGGAGCTCCAATGTTTAGGCACACAGGGTCTCTCCAAACGTGACATGGTGTCCGCTAAAAAGTACAGCCAATTTTTCATTCAAAAAGTCAAATGGCACTCCTTCCCTTCCAAGCCCTGCCATGCGCCCAAACAGTGGTTTACCCCCACATTTGCGGTATCAGCGTACTCAGGACAAATTGGACAACAACTTTCGTTGTTCAGTTTCTCCTTTTACCATTGGGAAAATAAAAAAATTGTTGCTGAAAAATCATTTTTGTGACTAAAAAGTTAAATGTTCATTTTTTCCTTCCATGTTGCTTCTGCTGCTGTGAAGCACCTGAAGGGTTAATAAACTTCTTGAATGTGCTTTTGTGCACCTTGAGGGGTGCAGTTTTTAGAATGGTGTCACTTTTGGGTATTTTCAGCCATATAGACCCCTCAAACTGACTTCAAATGTGAGGTGGTCCCTCAAAAAAATGGTTTTGTAAATTTCGTTGTAAAAATGAGAAATCGCTGGTCAAATTTTAACCCTTATAACTTCCTAGCAAAAAAAAATGTTGTTTCCAAAATTGTGCTGATGTAAAGTAGACGTGTGGGAAATGTTATTTATTAACTATTTTGTGTCACATAACTCTCTGGTTTAACAGAATAAAAATTAAAAATGTGAAAATTGCGAAATTTTCAAAATTTTCGCCAAATTTCCGTTTTTATCACAAATAAACACAGAATTTATTGACCTAAATTTACCACTAACACGAAGCCCAATATGTCACGAAAAAACAGTCTCAGAACCGCTAGGATCCATTGAAGCGTTCCTGAGTTATTACCTCATAAACGGACACTGGTCAGAATTGCAAAAAACGGCAAGGTCTTTAAGGTCAAACTAGGCTGGGTCATGAAGGGGTTAACTGTTACTTGTAAGGGTATGTGCACATGTCAGGATTTCTTGCAGAAATTTTCCTGACAAAAACGGACATTTCTGCCAGAAATCTGCATGCGTTTTTTTCACGTTTTTTCATGCGTTTTTGACTCATGCGTTTTTGATCCATTTTATCCTGTTGTCCATGTGAAAATGAAAAAATTGAGGCTAAAATAATTTTTTTGTGAAAAAAAAGTACTTTTTCATTTTTACGGATCAATTTGTGAAGCACCTGGGGGGTTTAAAGGGCTCACTATGCATCTAGATAAGTTCCTTGGGGCGTCTAGTTTCCAAAATGGGGTCACTTGTGGGGGAGCTCCAATGTTTAGGCACACAGGGTCTCTCCAAACGTGACATGGTGTCCGCTAAAAAGTACAGCCAATTTTTCATTCAAAAAGTCAAATGGCACTCCTTCCCTTCCAAGCCCTGCCATGCGCCCAAACAGTGGTTTACCCCCACATTTGCGGTATCAGCGTACTCAGGACAAATTGGACAACAACTTTCGTTGTTCAGTTTCTCCTTTTACCATTGGGAAAATAAAAAAATTGTTGCTGAAAAATCATTTTTGTGACTAAAAAGTTAAATGTTCATTTTTTCCTTCCATGTTGCTTCTGCTGCTGTGAAGCACCTGAAGGGTTAATAAACTTCTTGAATGTGCTTTTGTGCACCTTGAGGGGTGCAGTTTTTAGAATGGTGTCACTTTTGGGTATTTTCAGCCATATAGACCCCTCAAACTGACTTCAAATGTGAGGTGGTCCCTCAAAAAAATGGTTTTGTAAATTTCGTTGTAAAAATGAGAAATCGCTGGTCAAATTTTAACCCTTATAACTTCCTAGCAAAAAAAAATTTTGTTTCCAAAATTGTGCTGATGTAAAGTAGACGTGTGGGAAATGTTATTTATTAACTATTTTGTGTCACATAACTCTCTGGTTTAACAGAATAAAAATTAAAAATGTGAAAATTGCGAAATTTTCAAAATTTTCGCCAAATTTCCGTTTTTATCACAAATAAACACAGAATTTATTGACCTAAATTTACCACTAACACGAAGCCCAATATGTCACGAAAAAACAGTCTCAGAACCGCTAGGATCCATTGAAGCGTTCCTGAGTTATTACCTCATAAACGGACACTGGTCAGAATTGCAAAAAACGGCAAGGTCTTTAAGGTCAAACTAGGCTGGGTCATGAAGGGGTTAACTGTTACTTGTAAGGGTATGTGCACATGTCAGGATTTCTTGCAGAAATTTTCCTGACAAAAACGGACATTTCTGCCAGAAATCTGCATGCGTTTTTTTCACGTTTTTTCATGCGTTTTTGACTCGTTTTTGTTGCGATTTTTGTGCGTTTTTCCCAAATGCATAGAATAGCGGGAAAAATGCAGGAAATCCGCAAAATTAATGAACGTGCTGCTTTTTTTTTTTTCCGCGATGCATATTTTTCACGGAAAAAAACGCATCATGTGCGCAGAACATGCAGAATGCATTCTAAATTATAGGATATATAAAGTATGCATTTTTAATGAGTTTTTATAGCATTTTTATCGCGAAAAAATGCAAAAAAATGCGAAAAAACCTGAACGTGTGCACATAGCCTAAGACATACTTTGCAGTCTGCTTAACATCCTGGTAGCTCTTCTCTGAGCTTTCTCCAGTTTTTCAATGTGATTTTTATAATGTGGTGCCCAGAACTGGACACAGTATTCCAGATGAGGCTTGACCAGAGTATCAACTATGCATTGACAGCTGAAAAATCTATAGCATAAAAAAATTACACAATTATATGTTTTCAACTTTGTTGCAACAGTTTAGGGAATACCCTAATCCTGTTTCAGCATGTGACCCAGTATACAAATTAAGGTTCATAAATACATGATTTGATAAGTTTTGTGTACACAAAGTGGTCAAAGTCCTGGCCTCAACTGTCTTGAACACACATGCGCTTAATTGGGACATCGATTGATGGCTATTTTTTTTATCCATCAGTGTCTCATCTCACAAATGATGCTTTGACTGAATGGGCACAACTTATCCCAGACTCACAATCTTGTGGCAGGTGGCAATTTCCAACAGGTGGCACTATAGAGTTCAAGTCCTCTTTTTCTCTGAAGATACAATTTGCATATTGAATTTCCCAGAGGAGCATTGCACGGCGAATAAGCCTCCTTACCTTGACAAGCCAGAGCTGGTATGTCACTCTCCACAAGGAGAAACCTTACCCCTTCGACCTCAATCCAGAGCCTCTTACCTAGCCAAATGAGTTCTCATGCTTCGCACTGGTGAGGGTCAACAGCCCTAAACACCGAGCCTGTGAATTGAAATACTTATTTGGCTTTTATCTTAATCATATTGCAAGACTCATTAAAGGGTTGATTGTGACTTGTAGGATCGCTACTTCCAACTGGTGGCACCATAGAGTTCAAATCCTCTTTTTCTCTGAAGAGGCAATTTGCAAATTAAATTTCCCAGGGGAGTATTGCACGGCTAATAAGCCTTCTTACCTTGACAAGTCAGAGCTTGTATGTCGCTCTCCACAAGGAGAAGAAACCTTACCACTTAGACCTCAGTCCAGAGCCTCTTACCTAGCCAAATCAGTTCTCATCCTTTGTACTGACGAGGGCCAACAGCCCCAAAACACCGTATCTGTGAATTGAGACACTGATTTGGCTCTTATCTTAAGTCATATTGCAAGACTCGGTGAAAGGGTTAATTGTGACTTGTAGGATCGCTATTTTCAACAGGTGGCACTATAGAGTTCAAGTCCTCTTTTTCTCTGAAGAGGCAATTTGCATTTCCAAGAGAGTGGAAGTTTTTATAGCTGCAAAGGGGGCCAAATCAATTTTCTGGAATGTCATGTTCAAAAAACCTCATATAGGTTTGGTGGTCAGGTGTCCAGATATATTGGAGCATTATTATTATTATTATAATTTATTGTTATAGCGCCATTTATTCCATGGCACTTTACATGTGAGGAGGGGTATACATAATAAAAACAAGTACAATAATCTTAAACAACACAAGTCATAACTGGTACAGGAGGAATGAGGATCCTGCCCGCGAAGGCTCACAATCTACAAGGGATGGGTGAGAATACAGTAGGTGAGGATAGAGCTGGTCATCCAGCGGTTTGGTCGATCGGTGGTTACTGCAGGTTGTAGGCTTGTCGGAAGAGGTGGGTCTTCAGGTTCTTTTTGAAGGTTTCGATGGTAGGCGAGAGTCTGATGTGTTGTGGTAGAGGGTTTCAGAGTAGGGGTGATACGCGAGAGAAATCTTGTATACGATTGTGGGAAGAGGAGATAAGAGGGGAGTAGAGAAGGAGATCTTGTGAGGATCGGAAGTTGCATGTAGGTAAGTACCAGGAGACAAGGTCACAAATGTATGGAGGAGACAGGTCATGGATGGCTTTGTACGTCATGGTTAGGGTTTTGTACTGGAGTCTCTGGGCAATGGGGAGCCAGTGAAGGGATTGACAGAGGGGAGAGGCCAGGGAATAGCGGGGGGGACAGGTGGATTAGTCGGGCAGCAGAGTTTAGAATAGATTGGAGGGGTGCGAGAGTGTTTGAGGGGAGGCCACAGAGCAGGAGGTTGCAGTAGTCAAGGCGAGAGATGATGAGGGCATGGACTAGGGTTTTTGCAGATTCTTGGTTGAGGAATGAACGGATTTGTGAAATATTTTTGAGTTGATGTCGGCAGGAAGTGGAAAAGGCTTGGATATGTGGTTTGAAGGAGAGATCAGCGTCAAGGATTACCCCGAGGCAGTGAGCTTGTTGGACTGGGAAGAGTGGGCAGCCATTTACTGTAATGGATAGGTTCGTTGGGGGGGTCGCATGAGATGGGGGGAAGATGATGAATTCTGTTTTGTCCATGTTAAGTTTCAGAAATCTAGCGGAGAAGAACGATGAAATAGTGGACATACAGTGAGGGATTCTGGTTAGTAGGGAGGTGATATCTGGTCCAGAGATGTAGATCTGTGTGTCATCAGCATAGAGGGGATACTGAAAGTCATGAGATTCTATGAGCTGTCCCAGGCCAAAGGTGTAAATGGAGAAGAGCAGGGGCCCAAGGACTGAACCTTGTGGGACTCCGACAGGTAGGGGGTGAGGTGAGGAGGTGGTGTGTGAGTGGGAGACGCTGAATGTCCGGTCTGTTAGGTATGATAAGATCCAGAATAGGGCCAAGTCTGTGATGCCAAGGGATGAGAGCGTCTGTAATAATAGGGAATGATCCACTGTGTCAAAGGCAGCCGACAGGTCGAGGAGGAGGAGGACAGAGTAGTGCCGCTTGCTCTTGGCGGTTAAGAGGTCATTGGTGACCTTAGTTAGGGCAGTTTCGGTGGAATGGTGTGACCGGAAGCCAGATTGTAAGCGGTCAAAGAGGGAGCAAGAAGAGAGATGGGAGGACAGTTCAAGGTAAACGTGTTGTTCCAGTAGTTTGGAGGCATAAGGGAGAAGTGATATAGGGCAATAGGTCAAGAGAGGGCTTTTTGAGGATAGGTGTGATGGAGGCATGTTTAAAGCTTGAGGGGAAAACACCAGTTGTTAGTGGTAGGTTGAAGAGATGGGTTAGGGTTGGGATGAAGACTGTGGTGAGGTTTGGGATGAGGTGGGATGGGAGCGGGTCAAATGCACAGGTGGTGAGATGCGATCTTGAGAGTAGAGTGGAGAGTTGATCTTCTGTAATAGTGGAGAAGTTGGTTTTGGAGGTGGAGGGCTGGGAAGTTGGGAGGAAGGGCTCTGGGGGTTGTTGACCAAAACTGTCACTGATGCTATCAATCTTCTGCTTGAAAAATGAGGTAAAGTCTTCAGCGGAGATAAGTGGGGAGGGAGGAGGTGCTGGGGGATGGAGGAGAGAATTGAAGGTGTTGAATAACTGTTTAGGGTTGTGAGACAGAGAGGATATGAGAGACGAGAAGTAGGTTTGTTTAGCTGTGGCGAGTGTGGTCTTGAAAGTAGTGAGGGACTGTTTGAATGCGATGAAGTGCTCGTTGGAGTGGGATCTTTTCCATCTGCGCTCAGCAGCCCTGGAAGCCTGCCTCAGTTCTTTGGTCAGGCTGGTGTGCCAGGGCTGTCTGGAGCATATTATAAATGTGAAAAATAAAAGTCAAAGCATACTGCAAAGTACGAATTAAAAAAAGGTCTTAATAGTTTATACATTAAGAAAATGCAAAGCAAATGAATAAAGGAGAAATTTAAATCAAATCAATATATGGTCAGCGTGGACCTATCTTTCCCTCTCCTGTAGAGTGTAAGCTCTAATGCTAACCAAGGTCCTTTCTTTTCACCTGTAGTGTATATGCTCTTATAATCAGCTGGGTCATCTCTCTTCTGTAGAGTGTAATCTCTTGCAGTCTGTGAGATTTTTTCTCTCACCTGCAGAGTGGAAAAAGCATTTATGGTTAGCGGGTGCCTCTATCTCCATTGACTGTAAAGTGTAATCTCTTAAGGTCAGTAGGTTTTAACTCTGGAAAGCTTTAACAGATCCCGCTGATTCTGAGATTATTTTTTCATGACATATTGTACTTCATGTTAGTGGTAAAATTTCTTTAATATTACTTGCGTTTATTTATGAAACAAATGGAAATAAGGCAAGAATTTTTCAAATTTTGAATTTTTATGCGCTTAAATCTGAGAGATCGGTCACACAAAATAGTTAATAAATAACATTTCTCACATGTCTACTTTACATCAGCATAATTTTGGAAACTTTTTTTGTTAGGAAGTTATAAGGGTTAAAAGTTGACCAGCGATTTCTCATTTTTACAACAAAATTTACAAAACCATTTTATTAGTGACCATCTCACATTTAAAGTCACTTTGAGGGGTGTTCATGACAGAAAATACCCAAAAGTGACACCATTCTAAAAACTACACCCCACAAGGTGCTCAAAACCACATTCAAGAATTGTATTAACCCTTTACGTGCTTCACAGGAAATGAAGCAATGTGGAAGGAAAAAATTAACATTTAACTTTTTTTTTACAAACATTTTATTTCAGAACCAATTATTTTTATTTTCACAAATGTAAAAAGAGAAAATGAAACACAAGATTTGTTGCACAATTTCTCCTGAATATCCCAAAACCCCACACGTGGGGGTAAACCACTGTTTGGGCGCACGGCAGAGCTTGGAAGAGAAGGAGTGCCGTTTCACTTTTTCAATGCAGAATTGGATGGAATTGAGATCGGATGCCATGTTGTGTTTAGAGAGCCCCTGATGAGCCTAATCAGTGGAAACCCCCCAGAAGTGACACCATTTTGGAAACTAGACCCCTTAACGAACTTATCTAGGTGTGTGGTGAGCACTTTGAACCCCCAAGTGATTCACAGAAGTTTACAACGTAGAGCCGTTAAAATAAAAAAATCACATTTTTTTCCACAAAAATTATTTTTTGCCCCCAAATTTTTATTTTCACAATGGTAACAGGAGAAATTAGACAACAAAAGTTGTAGTGCAATTTCTCCTGAGTACGTCGATACCCAATATGTGGGGGTAAACCACTGTTTGGGCGCACGGCAGAGCTTGGAAGAAGAGTGCCGTTTGACTTTTTCAATGCAGAATTGGCTGGAATTGAGATCGGATGCCATACTGTGTTTAGAGAGCCCCTGATGTGCCTAACCAGTGGAAACCCCCCAAGTGTTTCACATAAGTTTATAACATAGAGCCGTTAAAATAAAAAAATTACATTTTTTCCACGAAAATGATATTTTTGCCCCAAAATTTTTATTTTCACAAGGGTAACAGGAGAAATTAGACCCCAAACGATGTTGTACAATTTGTCCTGAGTATGCCGATACCACATATGTGGGGGTAAACCACTGTTTGGGCGCATGGCGCATATCGGAAGGGAAGGAGCGCCGTTTGACTTTTTCAATGCAGAATTGGCTGGAATTGAGATCGGACGCCATGTTGCATTTGGAGAGCCCCTGATGTGACTAAACAGTGGAATCCCCCCACAAGTGACAGCATTTTGGAATCTAGACCCCTTAAAGAACTTATCTAGATGTGTGTTGTGCACCTTGATCCTCCAAATGCTTCACAGAAGTTTATAACGTAAAGCTGTGAAAATAAAAAAATCTTTTTTTCCTCAAAAATAATATTTTAGCCCTCAAATTTTTACTTTCACAAGGGTAACAGGTGAAATGGGACCCCAAAAGTTGTTGTGCAATTTGTCCTGAGTATGTTGATACCCCATATGTGGGGGGGACCACTGTTTGGGTGTATGGCAGAGCTTGGAAGGGAAGAAGTGCCATTTTGGAATGCAGATTTTGATAGAATGGTCTGCGGGCGTCATGTTGCATTTGCAGAGCCCCTGATGTGCCTAAACAGTAGAAACCCCCCAAAATGTGACCACATTTTTGGAAGCTATTTACCCAAACAACTTATCTAGATGTGTGGTGAGCACTAAGAACCCCCAAGTGCTTCACAGAAGTTTATGATGTAGAGCCGTGAAAATAAAAGATCATATTTTTTCTACAAAAATGATCTTTTCACCCCAAAATTGTTACTTTCACAAGGGTAACAGGAGAAATTGGACCATAAAAGTTGTTGTGCAATTTGTCCTGAGAACGTTGATACCCCATATGTTGGGGGACCACTGTTTGGGCGCATGGCAGAGCTTGGAAGGGAAGTAGTGATGTTTTGGAATGTAGACTTTAATGGAATGGTCTGCTGGAGTCCTGTTGTGTTTGCAGAGCCGTTGATGTGCCTAAACAGTAGAAACCCCCACAATTGACCCCATTTTTGAAACTAGACCCCCCAAGAAGCTTACCTAAATGTGTGGTGAGCACTTTGAACGCCCAAGTGCTTCACAGAAGTTTATAACGCAGAGCCGTGAAAATAAAAAACACTTTTTTTCCACAAAAATGATTTTTTAGCTCCCAATTTTTTTATTTAACCAAGAGTAGTAGGAGAAACTGGACGCCAAAAGTTATTGTCCAATTTGTCCTGAGTACACTGAAGCCCCATATGTGGGGGTAAACCACTGTTTGGGTGCATGGCAGAGCTCAGAAGGGAGGGAGACCATTTGACTTTTTCAACGCAAAATTGGCTGGAATCAATGGTGGAGCCATGTCATGTTTGGAGACCCACTGATGTACCTAAACATTGAAAACCCTCAATTCTAACTCCAACCCTAACCCCAACACACCCTTAACCCTAATCCCAACCCTAATGATAACTGTAATCACAACTCTAACCCCAACACACCCCTAACCCTAATCCCCACCCTAACCATAACTCTAATCACAACCCTAGCCCCAACACACCCTTAACCCTAATCCTAATCCCAACCCTAACCCTAGTCACAACCCTAACCCCAACACACCCCTAACCCTAATCCCAGTCCTAACCATAACCCTAACCTCAAACCTAACCCTAATCCCAACACACCCATAACCCTAATCCCAAACCAAACCCTAATCCCAAACCTAACCCTAATCCCAACACTAATCCTAACACCAACCCTAACCCTAATCCCATCCCTAACCATAACCCTAATCCCAAATCTAAAGCTTCTTTTGCACTTACCAGTTTTTTTACTGCCCTTTATTGCGGGCCTTTTTGGCGGTCTGCCACAATAAGAGACAGCTAAAAATTGCGGATCGTCGTTTTTGCGGATTTGCAATACTGTGGCAAAAGTATTGGAAAAAAAACGGCGGTCCACAAAACCGGAAGTCACGGTGCTGCGCAAAAACAACCTTCCTTTGTTTTTGCGGCCCCATTGAATTACAATGGGGGTCGTGTCTGAAAGCTGTGAAAAATATCGTGCAGGCTCGATATTTTTTCACATCCATAAATACGGCCCTCTCGGCCTTACGACGTATGGCGCTCCGTGGAATTATTGCGGCCTGTTTTTGCAGCCCCATAGAAATCTATTGGGACCACAAAAATATGACGCAAAACCACGGTAAGTGTAAAAGAAGCCATACCCTAATCCTAACCCTAATTTTAGCCCCAACCATAACCCTAATTTTAGCCCCAACCCTAACCCTAACTTTAGCCCAACTCTAACCCTAATGGGAAAATGGAAATAATACATTTTCTTTATTTTATTATTTTACCCTAACTAATGGGTTGACGAAGGGGGGTTTATTTACTATTTTTTTTATTTTGATCACTGTGATAGGGTTTATCACAGTGACCAAAATGAACCAATAGGAAAAATATTCCTATTGTTGCCGGGTGCTTGCCGGCAGATCTTGGTGGGAGCACTGTGCATGCGCCTGCCATTTTTTCCCTGATCGCAATGGCGGCGCCCACCGGAGGAAGCAGGAGGGCCGAGGAGCACCGGGAGGTACAGGGGGATCGGGGACCCTATTTCTCTCTCCTCTGATGTGTGATCATCACATCAGAGGAGAGAGATATTAAATGGCACATTGGACTTTTTTTTTTGTGGTCGCCGGTAGACGATTAATACCGCCAAATATCGCAAAACCGGGGTCAGTAAAAACCGACCCGAATCATGTTCTCTGGGGTCTCGGCTACCCCCGGCAGCTGAGACCCCGGAAAAAATCCATCTCTGGGGGCACTATACACTTTTTCCCCAGCACCATTAATTAACAGCACTGTGGTTTTAGTACCCTTAACTACTGCCGTTAAAAGGCGTATTGGCGGTCGTTAAGGGGTTAAAGTGTAAGTTTTAGTAGCATAGCTACCATGGGAACTACTATGGGGGCCATTATACAGTGTGGGAGTTAATATGGGGGCCATCATGCAGTGTGAAGACTACTGTGGTGAGCCATCATAAAGTGTGGGGAATACTGAGGGGTCAATCACACAATGTGGGTACAATTTAGAAGTCCATCATACAATGTGGGGACAATTTAGAATCTTCATACAGTGGGAGCTACAGTGGGAGCTAATGTTGGGGCCATCACACAGTGTGGGTACTACTGTGAGGGACCCTCATACAGTTTGGGGAGCCATCAAAAAGCGTGCAGACTATTGAGAGGTCCACCATGCAGTGTGGGAGCTAATATTGGACAACTATATAGTTTGGGGGCTTCTGTGAGGGCTTTCATATAGTGTGGAGACTATTGGGGCCCTCATACAGCCTGGAGGAATTATGTAGGGGCCATTATACAGTGTAGGGGCTACTGTGGGGACCGTCATAAAATTTAGGGACTCCTGAGGTGTTCCTCATGCAGTGTGGGAGTTACTGTAGTGTCCATTAGACAGTGTGGTAGTTAATGCAAGGGCCATTATACAGTTTCAAGGCCACTGTGGATGGCCCTCATACAGTATGGGAGACCCCCATAAAGTGTTGAGAACTACTGTGAGAGCCATTATACAGTGTGGGGGCTACAGTGAAGGTCCATTATACAGTGTGGGAGCTAATGTGAGGGCCATTATACAGTTTGCAGGCTACTGTGGGAGCGATCATACAGTGTGGGGACTACTGTGGCAGTCATTGAGCAGGGTAGGGCCTTTACACAGTATGAGGACTACTGTGGAGGACATTATAATGTGTTTTTGGGAGCAGTGAGGACATCATACTATAGGTAAGCTGGATGGGTATCATACTGTTTATAGGGGAGCTGTAGGCCCACCATACTGTGTATAGGGTAGCTGTATATGGGAGGACTCAGTGGACATTATTAAATGTGCACAAAAACATTATTGTTTCAAGAACACAATTGTGTCACAGTATTGTGACCATCTAAGGTGCACATGAGGGCTTAATTACTATCTGTGGCAAAATGTGGACACTTGTTTAGGGCACTTGCACAGGATATTAATGTTTTCTAGGGGGCAATATTACCATCTAGAGGACAACGAGGAGGCATTTTCTTTTGTATGAGGCACAGAAGTGGACATTATTATGTGGGACAGTAAGAGGAAGGCTGTTTTTTGTACCACTTACGCAGGTGCAGTAATAGGTAGGGACACATATATCAGTAGCGACTCAGTATTGCCAATATGAATAGGAGGAGGAACTTGTGCAAATTAGTAATAGATGGGGAGGGTCCTGGAAATGTGAGTTGTCAAATGTGTCTTTGTTGTAATCTCTTCAGATGAGTCTTGCCTGGAAAAAGTTATCATGTTGGTCTGTGCCAGATGCAAAAGACTGGAAAAGTGAACTACTCAATAAGAACATCAGCTGTAAGTCAATGTCTGTAACTGTACTGTTATCTCTCATGTTCTGCAGGATTGGTATCTACTGCTATATTGTCACCATATGACGGCCGTCGTCGCTCCCACACTCCTCCCATTCTCCCGTTGAAGATGATTTAATCTTTGAAATAAATACTGTATTTTACAGACCAGTGAGGTCCATCCATCTTTCTTTTCATATGGACTATTAGCACTGTTATTTCTGGATAAGCACCGAAGGTCCAGATTTTAGCGTTTTGGCACATCAATGGAATATTGTGCCTAAGGTGTATTAGCGGTGCTTGTGTGGGCAGTTATGACTAGTGTTGAGCATTCCGATACTGCAAGTATCGTGTATCGGCAGATATTTGCGGTATCGAATTCCGATACTGAGTTCCGATGCTTTCAGTATATCGGATACTGGAATCGGAAGTTCCCATAATTCAAAGAGCCATAATTCAGCCAATGAGGAATAACTAGAAGTGTGGGCACATCCTGTTCTGCATGGTAGGCATGTAACTACTGGCATGGCTGTGATTGGCTGCTAAACTGATGTCATGATGCACTATAAAAGTTTCCGCCGCCATTTTGGGTTCACTCTGCTGTGAATTCAGTTAGGGACAAGACGCTGTGTTCTGACTGAGGGCCAGTTTTGAGATAGCGATTTGCTTCATTGTGCTTTACCCAGGCTAATTTAGCAACCGCTGTGTGAGAACCTTGTTTTTGCCTTGCAGCACTGTTCACAGCTGTCTGCAAGGTCTCTGTGTGAGTGCAGCTCAGGCTGTTGTCTGTTCTACAGCCACCGCTGGTTGTAGTCAGGTCAGCATGCGTCACTTCATCATACTGTTCAATTGTCCTTTTTTGCATTAGTGCTACCTGCAGCACATTTTTCCTGTTTTTCTCCTATTAGTGGGTTTCCATCCGTATCCTGCTAGATTGTGGAAAAACACTATATAGGATTACATAGAGGAGCTTTTTTTGGCCTTGCAGCGCCGTTCATGGCTGTCTGCATGGTCTGTGTGTGAGTGCAGCTCACTCTGTAGTCTGTTCTGCCGCCACAGCTGGTTGTAGTCAGCTCAGGGTGTGTCACTGCCTCATACTGTTCCATTGTCGTTTTTTCAATTAGTGCTGCCTGCTGCCCATTTTTTCAAAATTAGCCTATTAGTGGGTTTCCATCTGTATCCTGCTAAATTGTGGAAAAACACTATATAGGATTACATAGAGAAGCTTTTTTTGGCCTTGCAGCACCGTTCACAGCTATCTGCATGGTCTGTGTGTGAGTGAAGCTCATTCTGTAGTCTGTTCTGCCGCCACAGCTGGTTGTAGTCAGCTCAGGGTGCGTCACTGCCTCATACTGTTCCATTTTCCTTTTTTCAATTAGTGTTGCCTTCTGCACATTTTTTCAAATTTAGCCTATTAGTGGGTTTCCATACGTATCTTGCTAGATTGTGGAAAAACACTATATAGGATTACATAGAGGAGCTTTTTTTTGGCCTTGCAGTGCCGTTTGCGGCTGTCTTCACGGTGTGTGTGAGTGCAGCTCACTCTGTAGTCTGTTCTGTGAAAAAAAACAAAAAGTTAATAAAGTTCACCAAACACTCCACTTTATAGTTGTGTAGGCCACATTAGCTCATATTAAAGTCTAGTCCACACTTTAGAGAATTAGTGTTTCTTAGACCTATTAGGAGCTGTTCAGGAATAAGCACACTAAGCCCTTAGTACTTTTCTGCCTATCTTTATCAGTCTACCAAGATGAAGAAGGCAGCGAGTAACGCACGTGGTCGTGGGCGTGGAGCAGGGAGAGGACATGGGGATTCTGTGCCTGCTGTGGGCACCAGTGACTCATCTTCACCCAGTTTCAGCAGGGAACAGTCCTTCAGCTTTGTAGGAGATCACCGTACCCCGCTGCTGCGGGAAGAACAAATTGAAGCCGTTGTCAGATGGATGGCAGCTAACGCATAGACTTCAATTAGTGCCACATCCTCTCAGGCACAGAGAACTGGAGAGCACCCATCTGTCTCTTCACCACCTGCAAAATTGCCCAGGCAGTCAGAGAGCCCAGGACAGGAGCCATCTCTACTTCTGTTCTCTGAATCTCTTGGATTGGAAAGAGGGGCCATCCAAGCAGCATTCAAGAAATGGAAGAAGAGGCAGTATGCAGTGATGCCCAACAGCTTTGTCTCTCTGACTCTGAAGAGGCGGGTGGGACATTGCCTCCGGTCAGCACACCTCAGTATGCATCTGATGATGAGACTCAGGTGCCACTTTCTGGTGCGTACTGTGCTGCCGAGACTACCCAGGAGAAGCAGTTGGTGGAAGATGGTAGTGTAGATGATGAGGTCCTTGACCCATCGAGCGTGAGGTATAAGAAGGTGGTGGGAGAAGCTCTGAGGAAGAGATTCCCCGAGCGGCCTAAAGACGGAGAGGGAGGGGGAAGACTGCGTTGCCTGTAGCCTCCTCTTCGGCACCCATTAGGAGCATGCCTGTTCCAAAAGCCAAAACGAGTGCTCCCAAGACTTGCAGTGCCTAGTCCTTTTTTGACACAGTTGCAGATGACATTTGCTTTGTCAAATGCAAGCTGTGTCACCAGAAAGTCAAAAGAGGGAAAAGTGTCAGCAAGTGGTGGAGTTACAAAAACACACTGAAGACCTAGGCCAACCAACAGCAGCACCTACCACCTCTTCAGCTCGTGTTGCAGCCTCTTCCTCCAGCTCACACACAGCTGATTCGGCTTCCTCACAGGATCGCCATGGAAGAACCTCTGGCACTGTTGTCCAGAGACCCAGTGTAATTCCACCCACAGCACCACATTCCCAGTCATCCTCACACTCCCAGCCCAGTCTACAGCCATCGGTAGCACAGGCATGGGAGAAAAGGCGGCCATTCTTGGCAAACCACCCCCGAGCACAGGCTCTGAATGCTGGCATTGCAAAACTACTGTCTCTTGAAATGCTGTCATTCAGGCTGGAGGAGACTGACACCTTCCGCAACTTGATGGCATTGGCAGTCCCACAATACAATGTGCCCAGCCGCTTTTATTTCAGCAGGCAAGCCGTCCTTGCCCTGCAAAAGCATGTGGAGGGAAACATTAAACATGTGCTACTAAACGCCATCAGTAGCAAGGTCCACCTCACAACCGATGCGTGGACCAGTCACCATGGACCGGGACGATACCTTTCCCTCAATGTTGTGGAGCCGGGTACAGATCTTGTGAGTGGCGCTGTATGTGTTCTGCCAACTCCAAGGATTGCAGGAATCCAGTCTGTACACATTGACTCCTCCTCATACTCCAGTTCCTCAGAATCATTGCTGCAGGAGCCGTCACGGTCTACCTCCACCTTGAGCCGTGTAGGCTTACCTGTTACAACCGATATGAGCACAGCTGTGGCCAAACGTCAACAGGCCATACTGAAATTAATTTCTTTGGGGAATCGAAGCCACACAGCGTAGGAGCTCGGGAATGCCATCAAGCAGGAGAGCGACGTGTGGTTTGTGCCAGCGAATCTCCAGCCAGGCATGGTAGTGTGTGGCAATGGCCAAAATCTGGTGGCAGCTCTGGCCCTAGGCAACCTCACTCACATCCCATGTCTGGCACATGTGCTCAACTTGGTCGTGCAGAGTTTTTTGAGGGACTATCCGGATCTTGATGTACTGCTGCACAAGGTCCGCCTAGAGTGCGTTCACTTGCGGCGTTCCAGCATAGCAAGATCGCGCCTTGCAGCTCTGCAGTGCCGATTCCACCTTCCGGAACATCGCATCATATGTGACCTACCCACCAGGTGGAATTCAACGTTACATATGTTGAAGCGGTTGTGTGAGCAGCAGCCAGCATTAATGGAGTACCAGCCGCATCAGGCGCAAAGATGTCGCACTGCGCGCCATTCAGACTTTACAACCACTGAGTGGGCCACTATGAAGGACATCTGCCAGGTTTTGCATGTCTTCGATGATTCCATGCGAATGGTGAGTGCAGATGATGCACTAGTCAGCATGACTGTCCCCCTTATCTGCCTGCTTGAAAGAACACTGCAAGCGCTAAGGGAAAGGGATGAGGTTGTGGAAGAGGTCGAGGATGAGGAGTCCCAAATGCCATCTGCTTCTGGACAGTCTGCACAATGTGGTTCCTCACAAAGGACTAGGCAGGGGACACTTTGTGAGGAGGATGAGGAGGAGTCAATGGAGAAGGAAGACATCTGTCCAGAGGAGGGAGTTACACAATGCTCCAGTAGTCAGTATGTGGAGTGAGGGTGGGGTGATGCAGATCAGGCAGAGATCACGGCTCAAGCAGGGGACAGCGTTTCTTGGCCAGTTGGCAGTCTGCAGAACATGGTTGATTTCATGCTGCAGTGCCTGAGAAACGACCGCCGCATCGCCCACATTCTCCACATGGCTAATTATTGGGTGTACACCCTCATAGATCTGCGGTACCGGGACAACTTACAAAGCCTCATAACACCATTGAACCAGGAGTGTAAAATGTGGGAGTACATAGAAACACTGGTGCATTCCATCATCTTCTCCAGTCCAACTGAGAGCAGTGCTGCTAGTGCTTTACAAAGCAGCTCAGTGCGTCGAGGCAGTGGAGGAAGCTCAGCACAAACAGGGAGCAGAAGCAGTGCCTCAGCACAAGGCAAGACCAGTATGGCCCAACTGTGGCAAACTTTTGTGTGCCCACCAAAAATGTCTACACCATCACAGACGTCTCTAGTCAGCAGGAGGCAATGTTTCCGTCAGATGGTGACAGACTACATGTCTTGCCCTCTCAGTGTACTCCCACATGGCTCTTCCCCCTTCAAGTTTTGGGTCTCTAAGCTGGATATATGGCCAGAGCTTAGTCAGTATGTATTGGAGGTGCTGGCTTGCCCTGCTGCTAGTGTATTATCGGAACGCGTCTTTAGTGCCGCAGGTGATGTACTAACAGACCGTCGCATGCGACTATCCTCCGATAACGTTGACCAGGTTACTTTTCTGAAAATGAACAAGGCCTGGATCTCGCAGGAATTTGCCACTCCTCTTCCAGATTAAATACTTGGTTGGCAATAGTATTCAGGTCTCCTGTTGTGTTCATGTTTCTACCACCTGAACTGTGATCCCTGGGCTCCAACACCGCCAGTTGCTGCTCTGCAGTGCCATCTGCACAGTCAACAAATAACCCAGTGTTATTGGGTTTCAGTAACGTCAGCTGATCCCCTGCTGTGTATCCAGCAATTGCTCCTGCTACCTCCACACTCACACTACTACAGAAATGAAAGGCAACCTGTCCCCCCAGGCGTTTGTAACTGAAAGAGCCACCTTGGGCAGCACAAATGCTGGAAAAGGTGGCTCTTTTAGTTTTGCTTCTTGCACACGCTGAACTTAACACTTATAAAATGTGTCCCCTCATACCATGAAACCGTCCCAGAGGTGGGACTTTCCTTCGTAATGAGATGCAGCACAGCCGGCATTCATACACCCTTGGCGCTGGGCGCCGCCCCCTCAGCGTTGTTCGAATCTGTCACTGAGCGTGCGCTACTATGTTAAACCTTGAGCATGCACAGTTAGCGCTGCCCATCTTCTGACATCATTTGATGTCAGGCTGACTGCTCCTATGCGGTCTCGCTGCCTGAGATACCGCCCCACAATATCTTCTGGTTTATTCATACTGCGGAGCTGGGATTCATGGCCATTCACTGTGCATATCTGTGCCTGTCACTTATCTCCCTCCGCCTTCTTCAGACTGTGCGCCGTCAGCTGATCCCTAATCACATGCCAAGGCCGTGATGCCGCTAGTCTGAAGAAGGTGGAAGGAGATGAGTGATAGGCGAAGATATGCACTGTGCATGCCCATGAATATCAGCCCCGCAATGTGACTAAATCAGAAGACACTGTGGGTCGTCATCTCAGGCAGCGCGGCCGCACAGGCGCAGTCAGCCTGACACCAAATGATGTCAGAAGAAGGGCATCGCTAACTGCGCATCCCCAAGGTGTAACATAATAGCGCAGGCTCCAGGACAGATTCAAACAACGCTCAGGAGGCGGCGCCAGGCTCCAAGGGAGAATGAATGCTGGCTGTGCTGTGTCTCATTACGAAGGAAAGTCCCACCTCCGGGACGGTTTCACGATATGAGGGGACACGTTCAGCGTGTGCAAGGAGCATAACTAATAGAGCCACCTTTTCCTTGTGCAGCATTACTGCAGCACAAGGTGGCTCTTTCAGTTACTAATGCCTGGGGGGGTTAAAGATTCCCTTTCAAATTGCTCCAATTAGGCCTCGGTCTACACACTGCTTCTAGCATTGACCCTGGGCTTCAACACTGCCAGTTGCTGCTCGGAAGTGCTGTCTGCAGAGAGAAAAACACTCACTCCTGTGTTAGTGGGGTTCAGTAACGTCAGCTGCTCTCCTGCTGTGTATCTGGCAATAGCTCCTGCTACCTACACACTCACACTACTACAGATTTGAAACTTGCCCCAATTAGGCCTCAGCCTACACTCTGTTTCTCCTGTAATCCCTGGGCTCCAACACCACCGGTTGCTGCTCGGAAGTGCTGTCTGCACAGAGAAAAACACTCGCTCCTGTGTTAGTGGGGTTCAGTAATGTTAGCTGCTCCCCTGCTGTGTATCCGGCAATAAGCTTCTGCTATCTGCACACTCCCATGACTTTAGATATTAAACTCGCTCCAATTAGGCCTTGGCCTACACTCTGTTTCTCCTGTAATCCCTGGGCTCCAACACCGCCAGTTGCTGCTCGGAAGTACTGTCTGCACAGAGTAAAACACTCACTCCTGTGTTAGTGGGGTTCAGTAGCGTCAGCTGCCTCCTGCTGTGTATCTGGCAATAAGCTCCTGCTACCTTCACACTCACACTAATACAGATTTGAAATTTGCTCCAATTAGGCCTCGGCCTACACTCTGTTTCTCCTGTAATCCCTGGGCTCCAACACCGCCAGTTGGTGCTTGGAAATGCTGTCTGCACAGAGAAAAACACTCACTCCTGTGTTAGTGGGGTTTAGTGATGTCAGCTGCTCCCCTGCTGGGTATCCGGCAATAGCTCCTGCTACCTCCACACTCACACTACAACAGATTTGAAACTTGCTCCAATTAGGCCTCGGCCTACACTCTGTTTCTCCTGTAATCCCTGGGCTCCAACACCGCCAGTTGGTGCTCGGAAGTGCTGTCTGCACAGAGAAAAACACTCACTTCTGTGTTAGTGGGGTTTAGTAATGTCAGCTGCTCCCCTGCTGTGTATCCGGCAATAGCTCCTGCTACCTCCACACTCACACTACAACAGATTTGAAACTTGCTCCAATTAGGCCTCGGCCTACACTCTGTTTCTCCTGTAATCCCTGGGCTCCAACACCGCCAGTTGGTGCTCGGAAGTGCTGTCTGCACAGAGAAAAACACTCACTCCTGTGTTATTGGGGTTTAGTAATGTCAGCTGCTCCCCTGCTGTGTATCCGGCAATAGCTCCTGCTACCTCCACACTCACACTACAACAGATTTGAAACTTGCTCCAATTAGGGCTAGGCCTACACTCTGTTTCTCCTGTAATCCCTGGGCTCTAACACCGCCAGTTCGTGCTCAGAATTGCCGTCTGCACAGAGAAAAACACTCGCTCCTGTGTTAGTGGGGTTCAGTAACGTCAGCTGCTCCCCTACTGTGAATCCTGCAATAGCTCCTGTTACCTCCACACTCACACTACAACAGATTTGAAACTTGCTCCAATTAGGCCTCGGCCTACACTCTGTTTCTCCTGTAATCCCTGGGTTCCAATACCGCCAGTTGCTGCTTGAAAGTGCCATCTGCACAGTCAACACTTGCTGCCGTGTTATTGGGTTTCAGTAATGTCAGCTGATCCCCAGCTGTGTATCCGGCAATTGCTACTGATACCTTCACACTGACACGACTACAGATATTAAAGGGAACCTGTTTTCCCCCCAGGCATTTGAAACTGAAAGAGCCACCTTGTGCAGCACAAACGCTGCACAAGGAAAAGGTGGCTCTTTTAGTTATGCTCCTTGCGCATGCTGAACTTAACACTTATAAAATGTGTCCCCTCATACCGTGAAACCGTCCCGGAGGTGGGACTTTCCATCGTAATGAGACGCAGCACAGCCGTCATTCATACCCCTTGTCGCCAGGCGGTGCCTCCTCAGCGTTGTTTGAATCTGTCCCGGAGCCTGCGCTGTTATGTTAAACCTTGGGCATGGGCAGTTACCCGTCTTCTGACATCATTTGATGTCAGGCTGACTGCGCCTGTGCGGGCGCGCTGCCCGAGATCCCGCCCCGCAGTGTCTTCTGATTTATTCACACTGCGGGGCTGGGATTCATTTACAGACCAGTGAGGTCCATCCATCTTTCTTTTCATATGGACTATTAGCACTGTTATTTCTGGATAAGCACCGAAGGTCCAGATTTTAGCGTTTTGGCACATCAAATGGAATATTGTGCCTAAGGCTGGTTTCACACTTGCGTTTTTGTCTGCAGCGTTTTTTTTCAAAAAAACACATGCGTTTTTTTTTCCTATATTTAACATTGAAAACGCATGTGTTTTTTTGTGTATGCGTTTGGTCGCGTTTTGCAACGCATGCGTTTTTTTACTGCATGCGTTTTTTTTCTAAAATGCTACTTGTAGTATTTTTAGAAGCGTTTTTTGGCCCCAAAAAAAACGCATGCGTTTTCATGCGTTTTTTTTGGGTCAAAAAATGCATTGGAGTCAATGGGGACGCATGCGTTTTTTGGTGCATGCGTTTTTTTATTAAAAACCCTGAAAACACACTAATATGTCACCACCCAACGTAAAGGTGATAAAGGGATCCTAACTCCACCCCTAACCCTAACCCTACCCCTAACCCTAACCCTACCCCTAACCCTACCCCTAACCCTAACCCTAAGGGATCCTAACCCTACCCCTAACCCTACCCCTAACCCTAACCCTAACCCCTTTATGGTTAGGGGTAGGGTTAGGGTTAGGGGTAGGGTTAGGGTTAGGGTTAGGATCCCTTTAGGGTTAGGGTTAGGGGTAGGGTTAGGGTTAGGATCCCTTTAGGGTTAGGGTTAGGGGTAGGGTTAGGGTTAGGATCCCTTTAGGGTTAGGGTTATGATCCCTACCCCTAACCCTACCCCTACCCCTAACCCTAACTATTTCTGTTTATAGTGGGTATTTTACTTTATTTTAATGATTGGCAGCTGTCACACATTTCTCAGCATGCGTTTAAAAAACGCAAACGCATGAAAAAACGCATGTAAACGCGGTAAAACGCCGCGTTTTTTACACCACATGCAAAAACGTATGCGTCAAAAAAACGCAGCGTTTGCATGCGTTTACATGCGTTTTTTCACCATGCGTTTTTTTGCGTTTTTTACCGCAAAAACGCACCCAAAAAAACGCAAATGTGAAACCAGCCTAAGGTGTATTAGCGGTGCTTGTGTGGGCAGTTATGACTAGTGTTGAGCATTCTGATACTGCAAGTATCGTGTATCGGCAGATATTTGCGGTATCGAATTCCAATACTGAGTTCCGATGCTTTCAGTATATCGGATACTGGAATCGGAAGTTCCCATAATTCAAAGAGCCATAATTCAGCCAATGAGGAATAACTAGAAGTGTGGGCACATCCTGTTCTGCATGGTAGGCATGTAACTACTGGCATGGCTGTGATTGGCTGCTAAACTGATGTAATGATGCACTATAAAAGTTTCCGCCGCCATTTTGGGTTCACTCTGCTGTGAATTCAGTTAGGGACAAGACGCTGTGTTCTGACTGAGGGCCAGTTTTGAGATAGCGATTTGCTTCATTGTGCTTTACCCAGGCTAATTTAGCAACCGCTGTGTGAGAACCTTGTTTTTGCCTTGCAGCACTGTTCACAGCTGTCTGCAAGGTCTCTGTGTGAGTGCAGCTGAGGCTGTTGTCTGTTCTACAGCCACCGCTGGTTGTAGTCAGCTCAGCATGCGTCACTTCATCATACTGTTCAATTGTCCTTTTTTGCATTAGTGCTACCTGCAGCACATTTTTCCTGTTTTTCTCCTATTAGTGGGTTTCCATCCGTATCCTGCTAGATTGTGGAAAAACACTATATAGGATTACATAGAGGAGCTTTTTTTGGCCTTGCAGCGCCGTTCATGGCTGTCTGCATGGTCTGTGTGTGAGTGCAGCTCACTCTGTAGTCTGTTCTGCCGCCACAGCTGGTTGTAGTCAGCTCAGGGTGTGTCACCGCCTCATACTGTTCCATTGTCGTTTTTTCAATTAGTGCTGCCTGCTGCCCATTTTTTCAAAATTAGCCTATTAGTGGGTTTCCATCTGTATCCTGCTAAATTGTGGAAAAACACTATATAGGATTACATAGAGAAGCTTTTTTTGGCCTTGCAGCACCGTTCACAGCTATCTGCATGGTCTGTGTGTGAGTGAAGCTCATTCTGTAGTCTGTTCTGCCGCCACAGCTGGTTGTAGTCAGCTCAGGGTGCGTCACTGCCTCATACTGTTCCATTTTCCTTTTTTCAATTAGTGTTGCCTGCTGCACATTTTTTCAAATTTAGCCTATTAGTGGGTTTCCATACGTATCTTGCTAGATTGTGGAAAAACACTATATAGGATTACATAGAGGAGCTTTTTTTTGGCCTTGCAGTGCCGTTTACGGCTGTCTTCACGGTGTGTGTGAGTGCAGCTCCCTCTGTAGTCTGTTCTGCGAAAAAAAACAAAAAGTTAATAAAGTTCACCAAACACTCCACTTTATAGTTGTGTAGGCCACATTAGCTCATATTAAAGTCTAGTCCACACTTTAGAGAATTAGTGTTTCTTAGACCTATTAGGAGCTGTTCAGGAATAAGCACACTAAGCCCTTAGTACTTTTCTGCCTATCTTTATCAGTCTACCAAGATGAAGAAGGCAGCGAGTAACGCACGTGGTCGTGGGCGTGGAGCAGGGAGAGGACATGGGGATTCTGTGCCTGCTGTGGGCACCAGTGACTCATCTTCACCCAGTTTCAGCAGGGAACAGTCCTTCAGCTTTGTAGGAGATCACCGTACCCCGCTGCTGCGGGAAGAACAAATTGAAGCCGTTGTCAGATGGATGGCAGCTAACGCATAGACTTCAATTAGTGCCACATCCTCTCAGGCACAGAGAACTGGAGAGCACCCATCTGTCTCTTCACCACCTGCAAAATTGCCCAGGCAGTCAGAGAGCCCAGGACAGGAGCCATCTCTACTTCTGTTCTCTGAATCTCTTGGATTGGAAAGAGGGGCCATCCAAGCAGCATTCAAGAAATGGAAGAAGAGGGAGTATGCAGTGATGCCCAACAGCTTTGTCTCTCTGACTCTGAAGAGGCGGGTGGGACATTGCCTCCGGTCAGCACACCTCAGTATGCATCTGATGATGAGACTCAGGTGCCACTTTCTGGTGCGTACTGTGCTGCCGAGACTACCCAGGAGAAGCAGTTGGTGGAAGATGGTAGTGTAGATGATGAGGTCCTTGACCCATCGAGCGTGAGGTATAAGAAGGTGGTGGGAGAAGCTCTGAGGAAGAGATTCCCCGAGCGGCCTAAAGAGGGAGAGGGAGGGGGAGACTGCGTTGCCTGTAGCCTCCTCTTCGGCACCCATTAGGAGCATGCCTGTTCCAAAAGCCAAAATGAGTGCTCCCAAGACTTGCAGTGCCTAGTCCTTTTTTGACACAGTTGCAGATGACATTTGCTTTGTCAAATGCAAGCTGTGTCATCAGAAAGTGAAAAGAGGGAAAAGTGTCAGCAACCTCAATACCACAAATATGTGGAAACATGTCCGGACCAAGCAAGTGGTGGAGTTACAAAAACACACTGAAGACCTAGGCCAACCAACAGCAGCACCTACCACTAGGGTTGAGCGAAACGGGTCGTTCATTTTCAAAAGTCGCCGACTTTTGGCAAAGTTGGGTTTCATGAAACCCGATCCGACCCCTGTGCGGGGTCAACCATGCGGTACGCGACTTTCGCGCCAAAGTCGCGTTTCAATGACGCGAAAAGCGCCATTTCTCAGCCAATGAAGGTAAACGCAGAGTGTGGGCAGCGTGATGACATAGGTCCTGGTCCCCACCATCTTAGAGAAGGGCATTGCAGTGATTGGCTTGCTGTCTGCGGCGTCACAGGGGCTATAAAGGGGCGTTCCCGCCGACCGCCATGTTACTGCTGCTGATCTGAGCTTAGGGAGAGGTTGCTGCCGCTTCGTCAGAAGCAGGGATAGCGTTAGGCAGGGTCCATTAACCACCAAACCGCTTGTGCTGTAGCGATTTCCACTGCCCAACACCACCTTCGGTGTGCAGGGACAGTGGAAGCTACATTTTTTTTTTTTTCCCCCTCAGCGCTGTAGCTCATTGGGCTGCCCTAGAAGGCTCCCTGATAGCTGCATTGCTGTGTGTACGCCGCTGTGCAAACCAACTGCTTTTTTCAAAGCACAAATCCTCTTGTTCCTTCCTTTCTGCACAGCTATCTTTTTGGTTTGTACACACTTTTTATTTAATTTGTGCATCAGTCCACTCCTTATTGCTGCCTGCCATACCTGGCTGAGATTACTGCAGGGAGATAGTAATTGAAGGACACTCCCTGTTTTTTTTTTTTTTTTTGTGGGAGATTAAGATTGACATTTCTGCTAGAGTGCCATCCCTGTCTGTGTCATCTCTCACTCAGTGGGCCATAGAAAGCCTATTTATTTTTTTGCTTGATTTGGGTTATAAAATCTACCTGAAAAAATCACTACATCAATCAGTGGGAGAAAAATATTGGCCTCAGGGCTTGTGTGCCACTCTTGACTCCTGTGTGCATCATCACTCACTCAGTGGGCCATAGAATGCCTATTTATTTTTTTGCTTGATTTTGGTTCTAAAATCTACCTGAAAAAATCACTACATCAATCAGTGGGAGAAAAATATTGGCCTCAGGGCTTGTGTGCCACTCCTGACTCCTGTGTGCATCATCACTCACTCAGTGGGCCATAGAAAGCCCTTTTTTTTTGCTTTATTTGGGTTCTAAATTCTACCTGAAAAAATCAATAAATCAATCAGTGGGAGATTAATATTGGCCTTTGGGCTTGTGTGCCAGTCCTAAACGTGCCATCTCTCTCTCTCAGATAGTGGGCCATAGAAAGCCTATTTATTATTTTTTTTTTTTATTGGGTTTATAAATTTTCCCTGGAAAAAAAAAAAAAAGTGGGAGATTAATATTGGCCTCTGGGCTTGTGTGCCAGTCCTGAGCGTGCCATGTCTCTCACAAATAGTGGGCCATAGAAAGCCTATTTATTTATTTTTTTTTGGTTTTATAAATTCTCCCTTAAAAAAAAAAGGGAGATTAATATTGGCCTTTGGGCTTGTGTGCCAGTCCTAAGCGTGCCATCTCTCTCTGTCTCTCAGATAGTGGGCCATAGAAAGCCTATTTATTATTTTTTTTATTGGGTTTATAAATTTTCCCTGGAACAAAAAAAAAAAAGTGGGAGATAAATATTGGCCTCTGGGCTTGTGTGCCACTCCTGACTCCTGTGTGCATCATCTCTCACTCAGTGGGCCATAGAAAGCCTTTTTTTGTTTTATTTGTTTTCTAAATTCTCCCTGAAAAAATCATTTTATTTTATTTGGTTTCTAAATTCTTCCTGAAAAAATCATTTTATTCTATTTTTTTTTCCTAAAGTCTCCCTGAAAAAAAAAAACAAAAAAACAAATCAGTGGGAGATTAATATTGCCCTTTCTGCTTGTGTGCCAGTCTTGACTCCTGGGTGTGCCATCTCTCTCTCTTTCTCCAATTGTGGGCCATAGAAAGCCTATTATTTTTTTTAGCTTGATTTGGGTTCCAAAATCTACCTGAAAAAATCACTACATCAATAAGTGGGAGATAAATATTGGCCTCTGGGCTTGTGTGCCACTCCTGACTCCTGTGTGCGTCATCTCTCACTCAGTGGGCCATAGAAAGCCTTTTTTTGTTTTATTTGTTTTCTAAATTCTCCCTGAAAAAATCATTTTATTTTCTTTGGTTTCTAAATTCTTCCTGAAAAAATCATTTTATTCTATTTTTTTTTTTTCCTAAAGTCTCCCTGAAAAAAAAAAAAAAAAAAACAAATCAGTGGGAGATTAATATTGCCCTTTCTGCTTGTGTGCCAGTCTTGACTCCTGGGTGTGCCATCTCTCTCTCTCTCTCTCCAATTGTGGGCCATAGAAAGCCTATTATTTTTTTAGCTTGATTTGGGTTCCAAAATCTACCTGAAAAAATCACTACATCAATCAGTGGGAGATAAATATTGGCCTCTGGGCTTGTGTGCCACTCCTGACTCCTGTGTGCGTCATCTCTCACTCAGTGGGCCATAGAAAGCCTTTTTTTGTTTTATTTGTTTTCTAAATTCTCCCTGAAAAAATCATTTTATTTTATTTGGTTTCTAAATTCTTCCTCAAAAAATCATTTTATTCTATTTTTTTTTTCCTAAAGTCTCCCTGAAAAAAAACAAAAAAAAAACAAATCAGTGGGAGATTAATATTGCCCTTTCTGCTTGTGTGCCAGTCTTGACTCCTGGGTGTGCCATCTCTCTCTCTCTCTCCAATTGTGGGCCATAGAAAGCCTATTATTTTTTTTAGCTTGATTTGGGTTCCAAAATCTACCTGAAAAAATCACTACATCAATCAGTGGGAGATAAATATTGGCCTCTGGGCTTGTGTGCCAATCCTGACTCCTGTGTGCGTCATCTCTCACTCAGTGGGCCATAGATAGCCTTTTTTTGTTTTATTTTGTTTTCTAAATTCTCCCTGAAAAAATCATTTTATTTTATTTGGTTTCTAAATTCTTCCTGAAAAAATCATTTTATTCTATTTTTTTTTTTTCCTAAAGTCTCCCTGAAAAAAAAAAAAAAAAACAAATCAGTGGGAGATTAATATTGCCCTTTCTGCTTGTGTGCCAGTCTTGACTCCTGGGTGTGCCATCTCTCTCTCTCTCTCCAATTGTGGGCCATAGAAAGCCTATTATTTTTTTTAGCTTGATTTGGGTTCCAAAATCTACCTGAAAAAATCACTACATCAATCAGTGGGAGATAAATATTGGCCTCTGGGCTTGTGTGCCACTCCTGACTCCTGTGTGCGTCATCTCTCACTCAGTGGGCCATAGAAAGCCTTTTTTTTGTTTTATTTGTTTTCTAAATTCTCCCTGAAAAAATCATTTTATTTTATTTGGTTTCTAAATTCTTCCTGAAAAAATCATTTTATTCTATTATTTTTTTTTCCTAAAGTCTCCCTTAAAAAAAAAAAAAAATCAAATCAGTGGGAGATTAATGTTTACATTTGTGCTTCAGTGACAGTCCTGCGTGTGTGGCATCTCTCTCATTTGTTGCCACCAACAACAGAGTGTGTAACATTGTGCCTGATTTTCGTTGTGGTCTCACTCACCTGTAAAGGGGTAGCTAAATCATACTGAAGTTATAGCTCACCGTGTAATTTGTGTGACAGCAACAAATACCGTTAGTTTGTTTACGTTTTTAAAACAATGAGGAAGTATGGTGGAAGAGGTCGTGGCCGGGGGCGTTCATTGTCAGCTGGTAATGAGGGTAGTGGTAGTGGTGGAGCATCAGCTGGTCGTGGGAAAAAAAATATTGCACCTAAGTCTGGAGCTGTGGAGCCAGGTTCGTCGTCTGGCTACACAAGGCCTCGAACGCTCCCTTTTCTGGGAGTAGGAAAACCGCTTTTAAAGCCGGAGCAGCAAGAGCAAGTTTTGGCTTATCTTGCTGACTCAGCCTCTAGCTCTTTTGCCTCCTCTCGTGAAACTGGTAAATGTGAAAGCAGCGCGTCGTTAGTGGATGTTCACGGTCAGGGACAAGTCGCTTCCTTGTCCTCTTCAGCAAAAACAACAACAGAGAAGAATGCAGCAGGCGACACAACGGGTTACTCCATGGAGCTCTTTACACATACCGTCCCTGGCTTAGAAAGTGAAGCAGTTAACAGTCCATGCCCATTACAAGTTGAATCTGACATGGAGTGCACTGATGCACAGCCACAGCCAGACTACTATGCTGGTCCTTTGACTCAGACCACAACATTGCCCTCGCAGGGTGCTGATCAAGAATCAGACCCTGATGAGACTATGTTGCCCCATCACGAACGCTATACCACCGACCGACACGGTGACACAGACGAAGTTGCACACGAGCTACAAGAAGAGGTAATAGATGACCCAGTTCTTGACCCCGATTGGCAGCCATTGGGGGAACAGGGTGCAGGCGGCAGCAGTTCTGAAGCGGAGGAGGAGGGGCCGCAGCAGGCATCAACATCGCAACAGGTTCCATCTGCGGGGCCCGTATCTTGCCCAAAACGCGTGGCAAAGCCAAAACCTGTTGGAGGACAGCGTGGCCATCCGGTTAAAGCTCAGTCTGCAATGCCTGAAAAGGTATCCGATGCTAGAAAGAGTGCAGTCTGGCATTTTTTTAAACAACATCCAATTGATCAGCGCAAAGTCATCTGTCAAAAATGTTCAACTACTTTAAGCAGAGGACAGAATCTGAAAAGTCTCAATACAAGTTGCATGCATAGACATTTAACCACCATGCATTTGCAAGCCTGGACTAACTACCAAACGTCCCTTAAGGTTGTAGCACCCTCGGCCAATGAAGCTAGTCAGCAACGCAACATCCCTTCCGGCAGTGTAGGGCCACCATTTTCCGCACCACCTGCAGTATCTGTGCAGGTTTATTTGCCAGGCCAAAGCAGTCAGGGTCAGGGAATCACCAGTTTCGTAGTATGAAACACCGCATCTAGGGCACCGGTGGCAACAATACCCTCTCCCACCGTCTCTCAGTCTGCCATGTCCACCGGCACCCCTGCTAGTTCCACGATCTCCAGCTCTCCAGTCCAGCTCACCCTACATGAGACTATGGTTAGAAAAAGGAAGTACTTAGCCTCGCATCCGCGTACACAGGGTTTGAACGCACACATAGCTAGACTAATCTCGTTAGAGATGATGCCCTACCGGTTAGTTGAAAGCGAAGCTTTCAAAGCCCTGATGGACTACGCTGTACCACGCTACGAGCTACCCAGTCGACACTTTTTTTCCAGAAAAGCCATCCCAGCCCTCCACCAGCATGTTAAAGAGCGCATCGTCCATGCACTCAGGCAATCTGTGAGCACAAAGGTGCACCTGACAACAGATGCATGGACCAGTAGGCATGGCCAGGGACGTTACGTGTCCATCACGGCACACTGGGTAAATGTGGTGGATGCAGGGTCCACAGGGGACAGCAAGTTTGGGACAGTTCTGCCTAGCCCACGGTCTAGGAAACAATTGGCTGTAGCCGTTCGCACCCCCTCCTCCTCCTCTTCGTCCTCCTGCAGAAGCGAGAGCTCGTCCACAGACCGCAGTCGCACAACCACTCCATCCGCAGCTGCCACTGTTGCACACCAGGTCTCCCATTATGGGGCAGCTACTGGCAAACGTCAGCAGGCTGTATTGGCTATGAAGTGTTTGGGCGACAACAGACACACCGCGGAAGTTCTGTCCGAGTTCTTGCAGAAAGAAACGCAGTCGTGGCTGGGCACTGTAGATCTTGAGGCAGGCAAGGTAGTGAGTGATAACGGAAGGAATTTCATGGCTGCCATCTCCCTTTCCCAACTGAAACACATTCCTTGCCTGGCTCACACCTTAAACCTGGTGGTGCAGTGCTTCCTGAAAAGTTATCCGGGGTTATCCGACCTGCTCCTCAAAGTGCGTGGACTTTGCTCACATATCCGCCGTTCGCCCGTACACTCCAGCCGTATGCAGACCTATCAGCGTTCTTTGAACCTTCCCCAGCATCGCCTAATCATAGACGTTGCAACAAGGTGGAACTCAACACTGCACATGCTTCAGAGACTGTGTGAACAGAGGCGGGCTGTTATGTTTTTGTGGGAGGATACACATACACGGGCAGGCAGTAGGATGGCAGACATGGAGTTGTCAGGTGTGCAGTGGTCGAAGATTCAAGACATGTGTCAAGTCCTTCAGTGTTTTGAGGAATGCACACGGCTGGTTAGTGCAGACAACGCCATAATAAGCATGAGCATCCCCCTAATGCGTCTGCTGATGCAAAGTTTGACGCACATAAAGGATCAGGCATCTGCAGCTGAGGAAGAGGAAAGCCTTGATGACAGTCAGCCATTGTCTGGCCAGGGCAGTGTACAGGACGAGGTAGCGAGGAAAGAGGAGGAGGAGGACGAGGAGGATGATGGGGATGATTATATTTTTAATGAGGAAGCTTTTCCGGGGCCACTGGAAATTGGTGGCGCGGCAAGGCCGGGTTCTGGTTTTTTGAGGGACACAAGTGACATGGATTTGCCTGAAACTGCCCCTCAACCAAGCACAACCGCAGATTTGAGAACTGGAACTTTGGCCCACATGGCGGATTATGCCTTACGTATCCTCAAAAGGGACACACGCATAACTAAAATGATGAATGATGACGATTACTGGTTGGCCTGCCTCCTTGATCCTCGCTATAAAGGCAAATTGCAAAATATAATGCCACATGAGAACTTGGAACTAATATTAGCAACCAAACAATCAACTCTTGTTGACCGTTTGCTTCTGGCATTCCCTGCACACAGCGCCCGTGATCGTTCTCACACGAGCTGCAGGGGCCAGCAGACCAGAGGAGTTAGAGGGGCAGAAATCAGAAGTGGCGTTGGCCAGAGGGGTTTTCTGACCAGGTTGTGGAGTGATTTTGCTATGACCGCAGACAGGACAGGTACTGCAGCATCAATTCAAAGTGACAGGAGACAACATTTGTCCAGAATGGTTACAAACTATTTTTCATCCCTTATCGATGTTCTCCCTCAACCGTCATTCCCATTTGATTACTGGGCATCAAAATTAGACACCTGGCCAGAATTGGCAGAATATGCATTGCAGGAGCTTGCTTGCCCGGCAGCTAGTGTCCTATCAGAAAGAGTATTCAGTGCTGCAGGTTCAATACTAACAGAAAAAAGGACTCGTCTGGCTACCCAAAATGTAGATGATCTAACCTTCATTAAAATGAACGACAACTGGATTTCGAAATCTTTTGCCCCACCTTGCCCGGCTGACACCTAGCTTTCCTATGAAAAGGTCTTGCCTGTGGACTATTCTGAATGCCTTTTCCAATCTCGTAATTTTCTGCACCTGAATGTCCAGCATACGACATGTTTACACCTCACTAAATGGCCAAACTCCCCACACGGGGCCGTGGTATCGACACTTGGCGACAGCACCCGTGAGAGTGCAGTTTGTCTGAAGAGGTGGGTGAGCCTGCTTTTGGTCGACGGCACTGCCACTGGGTCCCTCCTAGTACAATAAAATGTCTCTGGCGGTGGTGGTGCGCACCCAACGTCAGACACACCGTTGTAATATGAGGGGCCCTGGGCCTGTACCGCCGGCCACAAGACAGTTTCCCCCCACCCCAGCTCAAACAGTGCTCTACCACTTGCAAAATTATCTCACAGCTACACCAATGTTTAGTCTATGCGCTGACATCCTTCAATGCCTGCCACTGACAATACCATTGTATTGACATTTTTGTTATGTTAGGCCTTCGATGCCTGTCTGCGGTCACTCCTTCCACTAGGCCTCCACTGACCACACCACTGCTGCCCGTGTACCCCTGTAACCAATTTAAAATTGCCTACAGCCATGTGTTATTATTTTAGGCCTTCGATGCCTGTCTGCGGTGACTCCTTCCACTAGGCCTCCACTGACCACACCACTGCTGCCCTTGTACCCCTGGAACCAATTTAAAATTGCCTACAGCCATGTGTTATTATTTTAGGCCTTCGATGCCTGTCTGCGGTCACTCCTTCCACTAGGCCTCCACTGACCACACCACTGCTGCCCGTGTACCCCTGGAACCAATTTAAAATTGCCTACAGCCATGTGTTATTATTTTAGGCCTTCGATGCCTGTCTGCGGTCACTCCTTCCACTAGGCCTCCACTGACCACACCACTGCTGCCCGTGTACCCCTGGAACCAATTTAAAATTGCCTACAGCCATGTGTTATTATTTTAGGCCTTCGATGCCTGTCTGCGGTGACTCCTTCCACTAGGCCTCCACTGACCACACCACTGCTGCCCGTGTACCCCTGAAACCAATTTAAAATTGCCTACAGCCATGTGTTATTATTTTAGGCCTTCGATGCCTGTCTGCGGTCACTCCTTCCACTAGGCCTCCACTGACCACACCACTGCTGCCCGTGTACCCCTGTAACCAATTTAAAATTGCCTACAGCCATGTGTTATTATTTTAGGCCTTCGATGCCTGTCTGCGGTGACTCCTTCCACTAGGCCTCCACTGACCACACCACTGCTGCCCGTGTACCCCTGGAACCAATTTAAAATTGCCTACAGCCATGTGTTATTATTTTAGGCCTTCGATGCCTGTCTGCGGTCACTCCTTCCACTAGGCCTCCACTGACCACACCACTGCTGCCCGTGTACCCCTGGAACCAATTTAAAATTGCCTACAGCCATGTGTTATTATTTTAGGCCTTCGATGCCTGTCTGCGGTCACTCCTTCCACTAGGCCTCCACTGACCACACCACTGCTGCCCGTGTACCCCTGTAACCAATTTAAAATTGCCTACAGCCATGTGTTATTATTTTAGGCCTTCGATGCCTGTCTGCGGTGACTCCTTCCACTAGGCCTCCACTGACCACACCACTGCTGCCCGTGTACCCCTGGAACCAATTTAAAATTGCCTACAGCCATGTGTTATTATTTTAGGCCTTCGATGACTGTCTGCGGTCACTCCTTCCACTAGGCCTCCACTGACCACACCACTGCTGCCCGTGTACCCCTGGAACCAATTTAAAATTGCCTACAGCCATGTGTTATTATTTTAGGCCTTCGATGCCTGTCTGCGGTCACTCCTTCCACTAGGCCTCCACTGACCACACCACTGCTGCCCGTGTACCCCTGGAACCAATTTAAAATTGCCTACAGCCATGTGTTATTATTTTAGGCCTTCGATGCCTGTCTGCGGTCACTCCTTCCACTAGGCCTCCACTGACCACACCACTGCTGCCCGTGTACCCCTGGAACCAATTTAAAATTGCCTACAGCCATGTGTTATTATTTTAGGCCTTCGATGCCTGTCTGCGGTCACTCCTTCCACTAGGCCTCCACTGACCACACCACTGCTGCCCGTGTACCCCTGTAACCAATTTAAAATTGCCTACAGCCATGTGTTATTATTTTAGGCCTTCGATGCCTGTCTGTGGTGACTCCTTCCACTAGGCCTCCACTGACCACACCACTGCTGCCCGTGTACCCCTGAAACCAATTTAAAATTGCCTACAGCCATGTGTTATTATTTTAGGCCTTCGATGCCTGTCTGCGGTCACTCCTTCCACTAGGCCTCCACTGACCACACCACTGCTGCCCGTGTACCCCTGGAACCAATTTAAAATTGCCTACAGCCATGTGTTATTATTTTAGGCCTTCGATGCCTGTCTGCGGTCACTCCTTCCACTAGGCCTCCACTGACCACACCACTGCTGCCCGTGTACCCCTGGAACCAATTTAAAATTGCCTACAGCCATGTGTTATTATTTTAGGCCTTCGATGCCTGTCTGCGGTCACTCCTTCCACTAGGCCTCCACTGACCACACCACTGCTGCCCGTGTACCCCTGGAACCAATTTAAAATTGCCTACAGCCATGTGTTATTATTTTAGGCCTTCGATGCCTGTCTGCGGTCACTCCTTCCACTAGGCCTCCACTGACCACCCCACTGCTGCCCATGTACCCCTGGAACCAATTTAAAATTGCCTACAGCCATGTGTTATTATTTTAGGCCTTCGATGCCTGTCTGCGGTCACTCCTTCCACTAGGCCTCCACTGACCACACCACTGCTGCCCGTGTACCCCTGGAACCAATTTAAAATTGCCTACAGCCATGTGTTATTATTTTAGGCCTTCGATGCCTGTCTGCGGTCACTCCTTCCACTAGGCCTCCACTGACCACACCACTGCTGCCCGTGTACCCCTGGAACCAATTTAAAATTGCCTACAGCCATGTGTTATTATTTTAGGCCTTCGATGCCTGTCTGCGGTCACTCCTTCCACTAGGCCTCCACTGACCACACCACTGCTGCCCGTGTACCCCTGGAACCAACATCAGAAAATATAAAAATAAGTATTTTGCTTATAAAAAAGAAAATACTGGAGAGATATCAAATGCAGACATTTTAACATTAAAAACAAACACATACAACAAAAATCTGGTACAGTACTAAAAATGGCCACCAGCTACAATAACTTTCTCCTGCAAGTAGTTAACTGAAAGGTTTTTTCAATTTTAAACACAGATATGGCATCCACCGAGTGTTGTCCTGTCGCGTCTTCTATATATTATTGCCAAGAAGATGCAAAACAATGAAAATAATAAAATCATTATTTACCAAAAAAATAGAGTAAGTCAAAACCACATTGCAAATAAACATTCATTACAAATAAAGAAGCAGGGCGCGTCCGAGGGTGAGTATATACCTAATAAGAATATAATCACCCTCGGACGCGCCCTGCTTCTTTCCGACAGCCTTCCTTCCTAAGAATCAGCCCTTCCGTGGTGTAGAGAGAGGGTTTGTTACACTCCAAGGTGTTCCCCAGGTTGCCTTTCCTGAGCTTCTATCTTCCGGCTCTCGTTTAGTAGTTGTTGGAAACTACGCTGCATTGGGCCTACAAATTGGGTATGGGGTGTAGAGAGATGGTGTGTTCCACTCCAAGGTGTTCCCCAGGTTGCCTTTCCTGAGCTTCGATCTTCCGGCTCTCGTTTAGTAGTTGTTGGAAACTACGCTGCATTAGGCCTACAAATTGGGTATGGGGTGTAGAGAGATGGTGTGTTCCACTGTAGAGAGATGGTGTGTTCCACTCCAAGGTGTTCCCCAGGTTTCCTCGCCAATGCTTCGATCATCATGCTCTCGTTTAGTAGTTGTTGGAAACTACGCTGCATTAGGCCTACAAATTGGGTATGGGGTGTAGAGAGATGGTGTGTTCCACTCCAAGGTGTTCCCCAGGTTTCCTCTCCATTGCTTCGATCTTCATGCTCTCGTTTAGTAGTTGTTGGAAACTACGCTGCATTAGTCCTACAAATTGGGTATGGGGTGTAGAGAGATGGTGTGTTACACTCCAAGGTGTTCCCCAGGTTTCCTCTCCATTGCTTCGATCTTCCGGCTCTCGTTTAGTAGTTGTTGGAAACTACGCTGCATTAGGCCTACAAATTGGGTATGGGGTGTAGAGAGATGGTGTGTTACACTCCAAGGTGTTCCCCAGGTTTCCTCTCCATTGCTTCGATCTTCCGGCTCTCGTTTAGTAGTTGTTGGAAACTACGCTGCATTAGGCCTACAAATTGGGTATGGGGTGTAGAGAGATGGTGTGTTACACTCCAAGGTGTTCCCCAGGTTTCCTCTCCATTGCTTCGATCTTCCGGCTCTCGTTTAGTAGTTGTTGGAAACTACGCTGCATTAGGCCTACAAATTGGGTATGGGGTGTAGAGAGATGGTGTGTTACACTCCAAGGTGTTCCCCAGGTTTCCTCTCCATTGCTTCGATCTTCCGGCTCTCGTTTAGTAGTTGTTGGAAACTACGCTGCATTAGGCCTACAAATTGGGTATGGGGTGTAGAGAGATGGTGTGTTACACTCCAAGGTGTTCCCCAGGTTTCCTCTCCATTGCTTCGATCTTCCGGCTCTCGTTTAGTAGTTGTTGGAAACTACGCTGCATTGGGCCTACAAATTGGGTATGGGGTGTAGAGAGATGGTGTGTTCCACTGTAGAGAGATGGTGTGTTCCACTCCAAGGTGTTCCCCAGGTTTCCTCGCCAATGCTTCGATCATCATGCTCTCGTTTAGTAGTTGTTGGAAACTACGCTGCATTAGGCCTACAAATTGGGTATGGGGTGTAGAGAGATGGTGTGTTCCACTCCAAGGTGTTCCCCAGGTTTCCTCGCCAATGCTTCGATCATCATGCTCTCGTTTAGTAGTTGTTGGAAACTACGCTGCATTAGACCTACAAATTGGGTATGGGGTGTAGAGAGATGGTGTGTTCCACTCTAAGGTGTTCTCCAGGTTGCCTTTCCTGAACTTCTATCTTCAGGCTCTCATTAAATTGTGGTTAAACGGAACAACTGCATTTGGCGTACTAGTTGGTTTGGGGCCTACTATCGGTGTCTGCCGCTCCTTGCTGTTCTCCTGGTTTCCTGTCCTGAAATTCCGTTTTCAGGCGCTCGTTAAGTAGTTGTTAATGTTAGACTGCATTTGGCCTACTAGTTGGGTTGGGGCCTACTATCGGTGTCTGCCACTCCTTGCTGTTCTCCTCCACTGAACAAAGCTGTGCCGCCTGTTTACTACTGTTGCCAATTTTGAACTGCATTTCGACTACTTACTGATTTGGGCCTACTCTCTGTGTCAGCCTCTCATTCCAGTTGTCCTCCACTGCAATGCCCCCTGATTAGTCCTGTGTTACCAATTTTGAACTGCATTTAGCCCACTTTATTCTTTGGGCCTATATCTGTGTTTCCTCCTCATCCTGCCCATTGCCCAGCCAGTGATAGATGAGTCTGCTGGTACATTGACCCATAACGCAACATTTCCCGTGCACGCTACACTGCAAGATTGTGACCCTGCTGAAAGTCAGGTCCCCCTTCCCGCATACCATACCACCTTACACGGGGACAAACAGGAAGGTGCAGATGAAAGTGCAGGTTCCTTCATCAGGTGGGGGGAGGAATACTAGTTGGCGACGTCACTGGCACAGGGCCTCTCATGGTACGCAAAAGTGTTGCTGCCGGTGGGAGGCGCCCCCGCCGTGCAAACACACCGCTGTACTTTGAGGGGCCCTGTGCCAGTGCCAATGCCAACGAGTGGGCCCCCCCTGCTTGCTCAGGTTCAGAGCACTTGCAAAGTTGAAATACTTACCTCTCCCTGCTCCACTGCCGTGACGTGGTCCAGATTTGCTGGGCCCACTAATTACTTGAACCAGCCCTACCCACCACAACTTTAGCCAAATGACCCCCAATTTCAAATGCCTTCCAATTATTATAAGGTAAATTACGCTTGACAAGCTTCATTAAGAAGAATGGATGGTTTTGACTTTAAAATGGGCACTCTAGGTGTTTTCCTGGCCCCCACTCACTGCCGACTATGCTGCCCCATTGACTTGCATTGGGTTTCGTGTTTCGGTCGATCCCGACTTTACGTCATAATCGGCCGATTTCACTCGACCCGACTTTTGAGATAGTCGGGTTTTGCGAAACCCGGCTCGACTCTAAAAAGGTCAAGGTCGCTCAACTCTACCTACCACCTCTTCAGCTCGTGTTGCAGCCTCTTCCTCCAGCTCACACACAGCTGATTCGGCTTCCTCACAGGATCGCCATGGAAGAACCTCTGGCACTGTTGTCCAGAGACCCAGTGTAATTCCACCCACAGCACCACATTCCCAGTCATCCTCACAGTCCCAGCCCAGTCTACAGCCATCGGTAGCACAGGCATGGGAGAAAAGGCGGCCATTCTTGGCAAACCACCCCCGAGCACAGGCTCTGAATGCTGGCATTGCAAAACTACTGTCTCTTGAAATGCTGTCATTCAGGCTGGAGGAGACTGACACCTTCCGCAACTTGATGGCATTGGCAGTCCCACAATACAATGTGCCCAGCCGCTTTTATTTCAGCAGGCAAGCCGTCCTTGCCCTGCAAAAGCATGTGGAGGGAAACATTAAACATGTGCTACTAAACGCCATCAGTAGCAAGGTCCACCTCACCACCGATGCGTGGACCAGTCACCATGGACCGGGACGATACCTTTCCCTCACTGCCCATTGGGTCAATGTTGTGGAGCCGGGTACAGATCTTGTGAGTGGCGCTGTATGTGTTCTGCCAACTCCAAGGATTGCAGGAATCCAGTCTGTACACATTGACTCCTCCTCATACTCCAGTTCCTCAGAATCATTGCTGCAGGAGCCGTCACGGTCTACCTCCACCTTGAGCCGTGTATGCTTACCTGTTACAACCGATATGAGCACAGCTGTGGCCAAACGTCAACAGGCCATACTGAAATTAATTTCTTTGGGGAATCGAAGCCACACAGCGTAGGAGCTCGGGAATGCCATCAAGCAGGAGAGCGATGTGTGGTTTGTGCCACCAAATCTCCAGCCAGGCATGGTAGTGTGTGACAATGGCCGAAATCTGGTGGCAGCTCTGGCCCTAGGCAACCTCACTCACATCCCATGTCTGGCACATGTGCTCAACTTGGTCGTGCAGAGTTTTTTGAGGGACTATCCGGATCTTGATGTACTGCTGCACAAGGTCTGCCTAGAGTGCGCTCACTTGCGGCGTTCCAGCATAGCAAGATCGCGCCTTGCAGCTCTGCAGTGCCGATTCCACCTTCCGGAACATCGCATCATATGTGACCTACCCACCAGGTGGAATTCAACGTTACATATGTTGAAGCGGTTGTGTGAGCAGCAGCCAGCATTAATGGAGTACCAGCCGCATCAGGCACAAAGATGTCGCACTGCGCGCCATTCAGACTTTACAACCACTGAGTGGGCCACTATGAAGGACATCTGCCAGGTTTTGCATGTCTTCGATGATTCCATGCGAATGGTGAGTGCAGATGATGCACTAGTCAGCATGACTGTCCCCCTTATCTGCCTGCTTGAATGAACACTGCAAGCGCTAAGGGAAAGGGATGAGGTTGTGGAAGAGGTCGAGGATGAGGAGTCCCAAATGCCATCTGCTTCTGGACAGTCTGCACAATGTGGTTCCTCACAAATGCCTAGGCAGGGGACACTTTGTGAGGAGGATGAGGAGGAGTCAATGGAGAAGGAAGACATCTGTCCAGAGGAGGGAGTTACACAATGCTCCAGTAGTCAGTATGTGGAGTGAGGGTGGGGTGATGCAGATCAGGCAGAGATCACGGCTCAAGCAGGGGACAGCGTTTCTTGGCCAGTTGGCAGTCTGCAGAACATGGTTGATTTCATGCTGCAGTGCCTGAGAAACGACCGCCGCATCGCCCACATTCTCCACATGGCTAATTATTGGGTGTACACCCTCATAGATCTGCGGTACCGGGACAACTTACAAAGCCTCATAACACCATTGAACCAGGAGTGTAAAATGTGGGAGTACATAGAAACACTGGTGCATTCCATCATCTTCTCCAGTCCAACTGAGAGCAGTGCTGCTAGTGCTTTACAAAGCAGCTCAGTGCGTCGAGGCAGTGGAGGAAGCTCAGCACAAACAGGGAGCAGAAGCAGTGCCTCAGCACAAGGCAAGACCAGTATGGCCCAACTGTGGCAAACTTTTGTGTGCCCACCAAAAATGTCTACACCATCACAGACGGCTCTAGTCAGCAGGAGGCAACGTTTCCGTCAGATGGTGACAGACTACATGTCTTGCCCTCTCAGTGTACTCCCACATGGATCTTCCCCCTTCAAGTTTTGGGTCTCTAAGCTGGATATATGGCCAGAGCTTAGTCAGTATGCATTGGAGGTGCTGGCTTGCCCTGCTGCTAGTGTATTATCGGAACGCGTCTTTAGTGCCGCAGGTGATGTACTAACAGACCGTCGCATGCGACTATCCTCCGATAACGTTGACCAGCTTACTTTTCTGAAAATGAACAAGGCCTGGATCTCGCAGGAATTTGCCACTCCTCTTCCAGATTAAATACTTGGTCGGCAATAGTATTCAGGTCTCCTGTTGTGTTCATGTTTCTACCACCTGAACTGTAATCTCTGGGCTCCAACACCGCCAGTTGCTGCTCTGCAGTGCCATCTGCACAGTCAACAAATAACCCAGTGTTATTGGGTTTCAGTAACGTCAGCTGATCCCCTGCTGTGTATCCAGCAATTGCTCCTGCTACCTCCACACTCACACTACTACAGAAATGAAAGGCAACCTGTCCCCCCAGGCGTTTGTAACTGAAAGAGTCACCTTGTGCAGCACAAATGCTGCACAAGGAAAAGGTGGCTCTTTTAGTTATGCTCCTTGCGCATGCTGAACTTAACACTTATAAAATGTGTCCCCTCATACCGTGAAACCGTCCCGGAGGTGGAACTTTCCATCGTAATGAGACGCAGCACAGCCGGCATTCATACACCCTTGGCGCTGGGCGCCGCCCCTCAGCGTTGTTCGAATCTGTCACTCAGCATGCGCTACTATGTTAAACCTTGAGCATGCACAGTTAGCGCTGCCCGTCTTCTGACATCATTTGATGTCAGGCTGACTGCTCCTATGCGGTCTCGCTGCCTGAGATGCCGCCCCACAATATCTTCTGGTTTATTCATACTGCGGAGCTGGGATTCATGGCCATTCACTGTGCATATCTGTGCCTGTCACTCATCTCCCTCCGCCTTCTTCAGACTGTGCGCCGTCAGCTGATCCCTAATCACATGCCAAGGCCGTGATGCCGCTAGTCTGAAGAAGGTGGAAGGAGATGAGTGATAGGCAAAGATATGCACTGTGCATGCCCATGAATATCAGCCCCGCAATGTGACTAAATCAGAAGACACTGTGGGTCGTGATATCAGGCAGCGCGGCCGCACAGGCGCAGTCAGCCTGACACCAAATGATGTCAGAAGAAGGGCATCGCTAACTGCGCATCCCCAAGGTGTAACATAATAGCGCAGGCTCCAGGACAGATTCAAACAACGCTCAGGAGGCGGCGCCAGGCTCCAAGGGAGAATGAATGCTGGCTGTGCTGCGTCTCATTACGAAGGAAAGTCCCACCTCCGGGACGGTTTCACGAGATGAGGGGACACTTTTAATAAGTGTTTAGTTCAGCGTGTGCAAGGAGCATAACTAAAAGAGCCACCTTTTCCTTGTCCAGCATTACTGCAGCACAAGGTGGCTCTTTCAGTTACTAATGCCTGGGGGGGTTAAAGATTCCCTTTCAAATTGCTCCAATTAGGCCTCGGTCTACACACTGCTTCTAGCATTGACCCTGATCTTCAACACTGCCAGTTGCTGCTCGGAAGTGCTGTCTGCAGAGAGAAAAACACTCACTCCTGTGTTAGTGGGGTTCAGTAACGTCAGCTGCTCTCCTGCTGTGTATCTGGCAATAGCTCCTGCTACCTACACACTCACACTACTACAGATTTGAAACTTGCCCCAATTAGGCCTCAGCCTACACTCTGTTTCTCCTGTAATCCCTGGGCTCCAACACCACCGGTTGCTGCTCGGAAGTGCTGTCTGCACAGAGAAAAACACTCGCTCCTGTGTTAGTGGAGTTCAGTAATGTTAGCTGCTCCCCTGCTGTGTATCCGGCAATAAGCTTCTCCTATCTGCACACTCCCACGACTTTAGATATTAAACTCGCTCCAATTAGACCTTTGGCCTACACTCTGTTTCTCCTGTAATCCCTGGGCTCCAACACCGCCAGTTGCTGCTCGGAAGTGCTGTCTGCACAGAGTAAAACACTCACTCCTGTGTTAGTGGGGTTCAGTAGCGTCAGCTGCCTCCTGCTGGGTATCTGGCAATAAGCTCCTGCTACCTCCACACTCACACTAATACAGATTTGAAATTTGCTCCAATTAGGCCTCAGCCTACACTCTGTTTCTCCTGTAATCCCTGGGCTCCAACACCGCCAGTTGGTGCTTGGAAATGCTGTCTGCACAGAGAAAAACACTCGCTCCTGTGTTAGTGGGGTTTAGTAATGTCAGCTGCTCCCCTGCTGTGTATCCGGCAATAGCTCCTGCTACCTCCACACTCACACTACAACAGATTTGAAACTTGCTCCAATTAGGCCTCGGCCTACACTCTGTTTCTCCTGTAATCCCTGGGCTCCAACACCGCCAGTTGGTGCTCAGAAGTGCTGTCTGCACAGAGAAAAACACTCACTCCTGTGTTAGTGGGGTTTAGTAATGTCAGCTGCTCCCCTGCTGTGTATCCGGCAATAGCTCCTGCTACCTCCACACTCACACTACAACAGATTTGAAACTTTCTCCAATTAGGGCTAGGCCTACACTCTGTTTCTCCTGTAATCCCTGGGCTCTAACACCGCCTGTTCGTGCTCAGAATTGCTGTCTACACAGAGAAAAACACTCGCTCCTGTGTTAGTGGGGTTCAGTACCGTCAGCTGCTCCCCTACTGTGAATCCTGCAATACCTCCTGTTACCTCCACACTCACACTACAACAGATTTGAAACTTGCTCCAATTAGGCCTCGGCCTACACTCTGTATCTCCTGTAATCCCTGGGTTCCAATACCGCCAGTTGCTGCTTGAAAGTGCCATCTGCACAGTCAACACTTGCTGCCGTGTTATTGGGTTTCAGTAATGTCAGCTGATCCCCAGCTGTGTATCCGGCAATTGCTACTGCTACCTTCACACTGACACGACTACAGAAATTAAAGGGAACCTGTTTTCCCCCCAGGCTGACTGCGCCTGTGCGGGCGTGCTGCCCGAGATCCCGCCTCGCAGTGTCTTCTGATTTATTCACACTGCGGGGCTGGGATTCATGGCCATGTGCAGTGCATATCTTTGCCTGTCACTCATCTCTTTCCACCTTCTGTATGACTGTGGGTTTTCGGTAACTACGGCCGGCTCGCGGCCTAGCAATTTTTTTTCCCTGTGGACCTTCTGCTGCCTATCTGAGTTCCAGCACCATTAGCTGGTTCTTAGGAAGACAATATTGAATAGGTCCCCCTGGTTTCAGTATCATCAGCTGTTTCCGGGCTTAGCCTTTGGATTAGGTGCCTCCTTCTGGGTATCCGAGTTCCACCAATGTCAGGTGGTCCTTGGTAGTGCTTTCTGGCATGGGTACCTCCTACTTAGTAACCGGGTTCCAGTAACGTCAGCTGGTGATCAGTTGTTCCATTGGCTCTTGTACCTTCTGCTACCCATCCGGGTTCCAGTACCGTCAGCTGGTTCTCGGCAGTATCTTTTGCTCTTGTACCTTCTGCTCCCCATCCTGGTTCCACTACCATCAGCTGTTTCCGGGCAGAGCCTTTGGCTTAGGTGCCTAATTCTGGGTATCCGAGTTCCACCAACATCAGGTAGTCCTTGGTAGTGCTTTCTGACATGGTTAACTTCTGCTTAGTAATCCCTGGGCTCCATCACCACCAGTTAGTGCTCGTGAGTAGAGTTGAGCGACCTTGACCTTTTTAGAGTCGAGCCGGGTTTTGCGAAACCCGACTATGTCCAAAGTCGGGTCGAGTGAAATCGGCCGATTATGACGTAAAGTCGGGATCGACCGAAACACGAAACCCAATGCAAGTCAATGGGGCAGCATAGTCGGCAGTGAGTGGGGGCCAGGAAAACACCTAGAGTGGCCATTTTAATGTCAAAACCATCCATTCTTCTTAATGAAGCTTGTCAAGCGTAATTTACCTTATAATAATTGGAAGGCATTTGAAATTGGGGGTCATTTGGCTAAAGTTGTGGGGGGTAGGGCTGGTTCAAGTAATTAGTGGGCCCAGGAAATCTGGACCACGTCACGGCAGTGGAGCAGGGAGAGGTAAGTATTTCAACTTTGCAAGTGCTGTGAACCTGAGCAAGCAGGGGGGGCCTACTCGTTGGCATTGGCACTGGCACAGGGCCCCTCAAAGTACAGCGGTGTGTTTGCACGGCGGGGGCGCCTCCCACCGGCAGCAACACTTTTGCGTACTATGAGAGGCCCTGTGCCAGTGACGTCGCCAACTAGTATTCCTCCCCCCACCTGATGAAGGAACCTGCACTTTCATCTGCACCTTCCTCTTTGTCCCCGTGTAAGGTGGTATGGTATGCGGGAAGAGCAACCTGACTTTCAGCAGGGTCACAATGTTGTTGTGTAGCGTGCACGGGGAATGTTGCGTTATGGGTCAATGTACCAGCAGACTCATCTATCACTGGCTGGGCAATGGGCACGATGAAGTGGAAACACAGATATAGGCCCAAAGAAGAAAGTGGGCTAAATGCAGTTCAAAATTGGTAACACAGGAATAACCAGGGGGCATTGCAGTGGAGGACAACTGGAATGAGAGGCTGACACAGAGAGTAGGGCCAAATCAGTAAGTAGTCGAAATGCAGTTCAAAATTGGCAACCGTAGTAAACAGGCGGCACAGCTTTGTTCAGTGGAGGAGAACAGCAAGGAGTGGCAGACACCGATAGTAGGCCCCAAACCAACTAGTACGCCAAATGCAGTTGTTCCATTTAACCACAATTTAATGAGAGCCTGAAGATAGAAGCTCAGGAAAGGCAACCTGGGGAACACCTTGGAGTGTAACACACCATCTCTCTCCACCCCATACCCATTTTGTATGGCCTAATGCAGTGTACTTTTCTACAACTACTAAACGAGAGTCGGAAGACCGAAGCAATGGCAAGGAAACCTGGGGAACACCTTAGAGTGTAACACACCCTCTCTCTACACCCCATACCCAATTTGAAGGCCTAATGCAGTGTAGTTTCCAAGAACTACTAAACGAGAGCCGGAAGATCGAAGCTCAGGAAAGGCAACCTGGGGAACACCTTGGAGTGTAACACACCCTCTCGCTACACCCCATACCCAATTTGAAGGCCTAATGCAGCGTAGTTTCCAACAACTACTAAACGAGAGCCGGAAGATCGAAGCTCAGGAAAGGCAACCTGGGGAACACCTTGGAGTGTAACAAACCCTCTCTCTACACCCCATACCCAATTTGTAGGCCTAATGCAGCGTAGTTTCCGACAACTACTAAACGAGAGCATGAAGATCGAAGCTCAGGAAAGGCAACCTGGGGAACACCTTGGAGTGTAACACACCCTCTCTCTACACCCCATACCCAATTTGTAGGCCTAATGCAGCGTAGTTTCCGACAACTACTAAACGAGAGCCGGAATATCGAAGCTCAGGAAAGGCAACCTGGGGAACACCTTGGAGTGTAACACACCCTCTCTCTACACCCCATACCCAATTTGAAGGCCTAATGCAGTGTAGTTTCCAAGAACTACTAAACGAGAGCCGGAAGATCGAAGCTCAGGAAAGGCAACCTGGGGAACACCTTGGAGTGTAACACACCCTCTCGCTACACCCCATACCCAATTTGAAGGCCTAATGCAGCGTAGTTTCCAACAACTACTAAACGAGAGCCGGAAGATCGAAGCTCAGGAAAGGCAACCTGGGGAACACCTTGGAGTGGAACACACCATCTCTCTACACCCCATACCCAATTTGAAGGCCTAATGCAGAGTAGTTTCCAAGAACTACTAAACGAGAGCCGGAAGATCGAAGCTCAGGAAAGGCAACCTGGGGAACACCTTGGAGTGTAACACAACGTCTCTCTACACGACGGAAGGGCTGATTCTTAGGAAGGAAGGCTGTTGGAAATAAGCATTGCGCGTCCGAGGGTGATTATATTCTTATTAGGTATATACTCACCCTCGGACGCGCCCTGCTTCTTTATTTGGAATGAATGTTTATTTGCAATGTGGTGTTGACTTTCTCTATTATTTTGGTAATTAATGATTTTATTATTTTCATTATTTTGCATCTTCTCGGCAATAATATAAAGAAGACGCGACAGGACAACACTCGGTGGATGCCATATGTGTGTTTTCAATTTAAAAAAACTTTCAGTTAACTACTTGCAGGAGAAAGTAATTGTAGCTGGTGGCCATTTTTAGTACTGTACCAGATTAGAGTTGTGTGTTTGTTTTTAATGTTAAAATGTCTGCATTTGATATCTCACCAGTATTTTCTTTTTTATAAGCAAAATACTTATTTTTATATTTTCTGATGTTGGTTCCAGGGGTACACGGCCAGCAGTGCCCTGGTCAGTGTAGTAGTAGTTGAAAGAATGGACCGCAGACAGGCATCGAAGGCCTAAAATAATAACACATGGCTGTAGGCAATTTTAAATTGGTTCCAGGGGTACACGGACAGCAGTGGTGTGGTCAGTGGAGGCCTAGTGGAAGGAGTGACCGCAGACAGGCATCGAAGGCCTAAAATAATAACACATGGCTGTAGGCAATTTTAAATTGGTTCCAGGGGTACACGGGCAGCAGTGACCTGGTCAGTGTAGTAGTAGTTGAAAGAATGGACCGCAGACAGGCATCGAAGGCCTAAAATAAAAAAATTGGGCTGGCTGTAGGCAATTTTAAATTGGTTCCAGGGGTACACGGGCAGCAGTGGTGTGGTCAGTGGAGGCCTAGTGGAAGGAGTGACCGCAGACAGGCATCGAAGGCCTAAAATAATAACACATGGCTGTAGGCAATTTTAAATTGGTTCCAGGGGTACACGGGCAGCAGTGACCTGGTCAGTGTAGTAGTAGTTGAAAAAATGGACCGCAGACAGGCATCGAATGCCTAAAATAATAACACATGGCTGTAGGCAATTTTAAATTGGTTACAGGGGTACACGGACAGCAGTGACCTGGTCAGTGTAGTAGTAGTTGAAAGAATGGACCGCAGACAGGCATCGAAGGCCTAAAATAAAAAAATTGGGCTGGCTGTAGGCAATTTTAAATTGGTTCCAGGGGTACACGGACAGCAGTGGTGTGGTCAGTGGAGGCCTAGTGGAAGGAGTGACCGCAGACAGGCATCGAAGGCCTAAAATAATAACACATGGCTGTAGGCAATTTTAAATTGGTTCCAGGGGTACACGGACAGCAGTGGTGTGGTCAGTGGAGGCCTAGTGGAAGGAGTGACCGCAGACAGGCATCGAAGGCCTAAAATAATAACACATGGCTGTAGGCAATTTTAAATTGGTTCCAGGGGTACACGGACAGCAGTGACCTGGTCAGTGTAGTAGTAGTTGAAAGAATGGACCGCAGACAGGCATCGAAGGCCTAAAATAAAAAAATTGGGCTGGCTGTAGGCAATTTTAAATTGGTTCCAGGGGTACACGGGCAGCAGTGGTGTGGTCAGTGGAGGCCTAGTGGAAGGAGTGACCGCAGACAGGCATCGAAGGCCTAAAATAATAACACATGGCTGTAGGCAATTTTAAATTGGTTCCAGGGGTACACGGACAGCAGTGGTGTGGTCAGTGGAGGCCTAGTGGAAGGAGTGACCGCAGACAGGCATCGAAGGCCTAAAATAATAACACATGGCTGTAGGCAATTTTAAATTGGTTCCAGGGGTACACGGACAGCAGTGACCTGGTCAGTGTAGTAGTAGTTGAAAGAATGGACCGCAGACAGGCATCGAAGGCCTAAAATAAAAAAATTGGGCTGGCTGTAGGCAATTTTAAATTGGTTCCAGGGGTACACGGACAGCAGTGGTGTGGTCAGTGGAGGCCTAGTGGAAGGAGTGACCGCAGACAGGCATCGAAGGCCTAAAATAATAACACATGGCTGTAGGCAATTTTAAATTGGTTCCAGGGGTACACGGACAGCAGTGACCTGGTCAGTGTAGTAGTAGTTGAAAGAATGGACCGCAGACAGGCATCGAAGGCCTAAAATAAAAAAATTGGGCTGGCTGTAGGCAATTTTAAATTGGTTCCAGGGGTACACGGGCAGCAGTGACCTGGTCAGTGTAGTAGTAGTTGAAAGAATGGACCGCAGACAGGCTTAGAAGGCCTAACATAACAAACTTGGGCTGGCTGTAGGCACTTTTAAATTGGTTCCAGGGGTACACGGGCAGCAGTGGTCTGGTCAGTGGAAGTCTAGTGGAAGGAGTGACCGCAGACAGGCTTCCAAGGCCTAACATAACAAACTTGGGCTGGCTGTAGGCACTTTTAAATTGGTTCCAGGGGTACACGGGCAGCAGTGGTCTGGTCAGTGGAAGTCTAGTGGAAGGAGTGACCGCAGACAGGCTTCCAAGGCCTAACATAACAAACTTGGGCTGGCTGTAGGCACTTTTAAATTGGTTCCAGGGGTACACGGGCAGCAGTGGTCTGGTCAGTGGAAGTCTAGTGGAAGGAGTGACCGCAGACAGGCTTCCAAGGCCTAACATAACAAACTTGGGCTGGCTGTAGGCACTTTTAAATTGGTTCCAGGGGTACACGGGCAGCAGTGGTCTGGTCAGTGGAAGTCTAGTGGAAGGAGTGACCGCAGACAGGCTTCCAAGGCCTAACATAACAAACTTGGGCTGGCTGTAGGCACTTTTAAATTGGTTCCAGGGGTACACGGGCAGCAGTGGTCTGGTCAGTGGAAGTCTAGTGGAAGGAGTGACCGCAGACAGGCTTCGAAGGCCTAACATAACAAAATTGGGCTGGCTGTAGGCACTTTAAATTGGTTCCAGGGGTACATGGGCAGCAGTGTATGGTCAGTGGAAGTCTAGTGGAAGGAGTGACGGCAGACAGTCTTCGAAGGCCTAACATAACAAAATTGGGCTGACTGTAGGCACTTTTAAATTGGTTCCAGGGTAACACGGCCAGCAGTGGCCTGGTCAGTGTAGTAGTTGTAGAAAGAAGGGACCGCAGACAGGCTTCGAAGGCCTAACATAACAAAAATGTCAAAACAATGGTATTGTCAGTGCCAGGCATTGAAGGATGTCAGCGGCTAGACTACACATTGGTGAAGCTGTGAGAGATAATTTTGCTAGTGGTAGAGCACTGTTTGAGCTGGGGGGGGGAACTGTCTTGTGGCCGGCGGTACAGGCACAGGGCCCCTCATATTACAACGGTGTGTCTGACGTTGGGTGCGCACCACCACCGCCAGAGACACTTTATTGTACTAGGAGGGACCCAGTGGCAGTGCCGTCGACCAAAAGCGGCCACACCCACCTCTTCAGACAAACAGCACTCTCAAGGGTCCAAGCGCAAAGTGGCGATAGCACGGCCCCGTGTGGGGAGTTTGGCCATTTCGTGAGGTGGAAACATGTCGTATGCTGGACAATCAGGTGAAGAAAATTACGAGATTGGAAAAGTCATTCAGAATAGTCCACAGGCAAGACCTTTTCATAGGAAAGCTAGGTGTCAGCCGGGCAGGGTGGGGCAAAAGATTTTGAAATCCAGTTGTGGTTCATTTTAATGAAGGTTAGATCATCTACATTTTGGGTAGCCAGACGAGTCCTTTTTTCTGTTAGTATTGAACCTGCAGCACTGAATACTCTTTCTGATAGGACACTAGCTGCCGGGCAAGCAAGCTCCTGCAATGCATATTCTGCCAATTCTGGCCAGGTGTCTAATTTGGATGCCCAGTAATCAAATGGGAATGACGGTTGAGGGAGAACGTCGATAAGGGATGAAAAATAGTTTGTAACCATACTGGACAAATGTTGTCTCCTGTCACTTTGAATTGATGCTGCAGTACCTGTCCTGTCTGCGGTCATAGAAAAATCACTCCACAACCTGGTCAGAAAACCCCTCTGTCCAACGCCACTTCTGATTTCTGCCCCTCTAACACCTCTGGTCTGCTGGCCCCTGGAGCTCGTGTGAGAACGATCACGGGCGCTGTGTGCAGGGAATGCCAGAAGCAAACGGTCAACAAGAGTTGATTGTTTTGTTGCTAATATTAGTTCCAAGTTCTCATGTGGCATAATATTTTGCAATTTGCCTTTATAGCGAGGATCAAGGAGGCAGGCCAACCAGTAATCGTCATCGTTCATCATTTTTGTAATGCGTGTGTCCCTTTTGAGGATACGCAAGGCATAATCCGCCATGTGGGCCAAAGTTCCCGTTGTCAAATCTGCGGTTGTGCTTGGTTGAGGGGCAGTTGCAGGCAAATCTACGTCACTTGTGTCCCTCAAAAAACCAGAACCCGGCCTTGCCACGCCACCAATTTCCCGTGCCCCCGGGAAAGCTTCCTCATTAAAAATATACTCATCCCCATCATCCTCCTCATCCTCCACCTCCTCTTCGCCCGGTACCTCGTCATGTACACTGCCCTGACCAGACAATCGCTGACTGTCATCAAGGCTTTCCTCTTCCTCTGGTGCAGACGCCTGATCCTTTATGTGCGTCAAACTTTGCATCAGCAGACGCATTAGGGGGATGCTCATGCTTATTATGGCGTTGTCTGCACTAACCAGCCGTGTGCATTCCTCAAAACACTGAAGGACTTGACACATGTCTTGAATCTTCGACCACTGCACACCTGACAACTCCATGTCTGCCATCCTACTGCCTGCCCGTGTATGTGTATCCTCCCACAAAAACATAACAGCCCGCCTCTGTTCGCACAGTCTCTGAAGCATGTGCAGTGTTGAGTTCCACCTTGTTGCAACGTCTATGATTAGGCGATGCTGGGGAAGGTTCAAAGAACGCTGATAGGTCTGCATACGGCTGGAGTGTACAGGCGAACGGCGGATATGTGCGCAAAGTCCACGCACTTTGAGGAGCAGGTCGGATAACCCCGGATAACTTTTCAGGAAGCACTGCACCACCAGGTTTAAGGTGTGAGCCAGGCAAGGAATGTGTTTCAGTTGGGAAAGGGAGATGGCAGCCATGAAATTCCTTCCGTTATCACTCACTACCTTGCCTGCCTCAAGATCTACAGTGCCCAGCCACGACTGCGTTTCTTGCTGCAAGAACTCGGACAGAACTTCCGCGGTGTGTCTATTGTCGCCCAAACACTTCATAGCCAATACAGCCTGCTGACGTATGCCAGTAGCTGCCCCATAATGGGAGACCTGGTGTGCAACAGTGGCAGGTGCGGATGGAGTGTTTGTGCGACTGCGGTCTGTGGACGAGCTCTTGCTTCTGCAGGAGGACGAGGAGGAGGAGGAGGAGGGGGTGCGAACGGCTACAGACAACTGTTTACTAGACCGTGGGCTAGGCAGAACTGTCCCAAACTTGCTGTCCCCTGTGGACCCTGAATCCACCACATTTACCCAGTGTGCCGTGATGGACACGTAACGTCCCTGGCCATGCCTACTGGTCCATGCATCTGTTGTCAGGTGCACCTTTGTGCTCACAGATTGCCTGAGTGCATGGACGATGCGCTCTTTAACATGCTGGTGGAGGGCTGGGATGGCTTTTCTGGAAAAAAAGTGTCGACTGGGTAGCTCGTAGCGTGGTACAGCGTAGTCCATCAGGTCTTTGAAAGCTTCGCTTTCAACTAACCGGTAGGGCATCATCTCTAACGAGATTAGTCTAGCTATGTGGGCGTTCAAACCCTGTGTACGCGGATGCGAGGCTAAGTATTTCCTTTTTCTAACCATAGTCTCATGTAGGGTGAGCTGGACTGGAGAGCTGGAGATCGTGGAACTAGCGGGGGTGCCGGTGGACATGGCAGACTGAGAGACGGTGGGAGATGGTATTGTTGCCGCCGGTGCCCTAGATGCAGTGTTTCCTACTACGAAACTGGTGATTCCCTGACCCTGACTGCTTTGGCCTGGCAAAGATACCTGCACAGATACAGCAGGTGGTGCGCTAAATGGTGGTCCTACACTGCCGGAAGGGATGTTGCGTTGATGACTAGCTTCATTGGCCGAGGGTGCAACAACCTTAAGGGACGTTTGGTAGTTAGTCCAAGCTTTCAAATGCATGGTGGTTAAATGTCTATGCATGCAACTAGTATTGAGACTTTTCAGATTCTGACCTCTGCTTAAGGAAGTAGAACATTTTTGACAGATGACTTTGCGCTGATCAATTGGATGTTGTTTAAAAAAATGCCAGACTGCACTCTTTCTAGCATCGGATACCTTTTCAGGCATTGCAGACTGAGCTTTAACCGGATGGCCACGCTGTCCTCCACCAGGTTTTGGCTTTGCCACGCGTTTTGGGCAAGATACGGGCCCGGCAGATGGAACCTGTGGCGATGTTGATGCCTGCTGCGGCCCCTCCTCCTCCTCTGCTTCAGAACTGCTGCCGCCTGCACCCTGTTCCCCCAATGGCTGCCAATCGGGGTCAAGAACTGGGTCATCTAATAACTCTTCTTGTACCTCCTGCGCAACTTCGTCTGTGTCACCGTGTCGTTCGGTGGTATAGCGTTCGTGATGGGGCAACATAGTCTCATCAGGGTCTGATTCTTGATCAGCACCCTGCGAGGGCAATGTTGTGGTCTGAGTCAAAGGACCAGCATAGTAGTCTGGCTGTGGCTGTGCGTCAGTGCACTCCATGTCAGATTCAATTTGTAATGGGCATGGACTGTTAACTGCTTCACTTTCTAAGCCAGGGACGGTATGTGTAAAGAGCTCCATGGAGTAACCCGTTGTGTCGCCTGCTGCATTCTTCTCTGTTGTTGTTTTTGCTGAAGAGGACAAGGAAGTGACTTGTCCCTGACCGTGAACATCCACTAACGACGCGCTGCTTTTACTTTTACCAGTTTCACGAGATGAGGCAAAAGAGCTAGAGGCTGAGTCAGCAAGATAAGCCAAAACTTGCTCTTGCTGCTCCGGCTTTAAAAGCGGTTTTCCTAATCCCAGAAAAGGGAGCGTTCGAGGCCTTGTGTAGCCGGACGACGAACCTGGCTCCACAGCTCCAGACTTAGGTGCAATATTTTTTCCCCCACGACCACCTGATGCTCCACCACTACCACTACCCTCATTACCAGCTGACAATGAACGCCCCCGGCCACGACCTCTTCCACTAGACTTCCTCATTGTTTTAAAAACGTAACCAAACTAACGTTATTTGTTGCAGTCACACAACTTACACGGTGAGCTATAACTTCAGTATGATTTAGCTACCCCTTTACAGGTTGGTGAGACCACAGCGAAAATCAGGCCCAATGTTACACACTCTTTTTTTGGTGGCTGCAAATTAGAGAGATGCCCCACACGCAGGACTGTCACTGAAGCACAAATGTTAATATTAATGTCACACTATTATTTTTTTTTTATTTTTATTTTTTTCAGGAACACTTTAGAAACCCCCCAAAAAAAAAAAAATAGATTTTTGCAGGGAGAATTTAGAAAACAAATGTAACAAACTATATGCTTTCTATGGGCCACTGAGTGAGAGATGACGCACACAGGAATCAGGAGTGGCACACAAGCCCAGAGGCCAATACTTTTCTACCAATGATTGATGGAGTTATTTTCTCTGGTAGATTTTGGAACCCAAATCAAGGAAAAAAAATGTAGGCTTTCTATGGACCACAATTGGAGAGAGAGAGAGAGAGAGATGGCACACCCAGGAGTCAAGACTGGCACACAAGCAGAAAGGCCAATATTAATCTCCCACTGTTTTTTTTTTTTTTTTTTTTTTTTCAGGGAGACTTTAGAAAAAAAAATAATAAAAAAAATATGATTTTATCAGGAAGAATTTAGAAACCAAATAAAATAAAATGATTTTTTCAGGGAGAATTTATAAAACAAATAAAAACAAAAATAGGCGTTCTATGGCCCACTGACTGAGAGATGACGCACACAGGAGTCAGGAGTGGCACACAAACCCAGAGGCCAATATTTTTCTACCAATGATTGATGTAGTTATTTTCTCTGGTAGATTTTAGAACCCAAATCAAGGAAAAAAAATATAGGCTTTCTATGGACCACAATTGGAGAGAGAGAGAGAGAGAGAGAGAGAGAGAGAGAGAGAGAGAGATGGCACACCCAGGAGTCAAGACTGGCACACAAGCAGAAAGGCCAATATTAATCTCCCACTGTTTTTTTTGGTTGTTTTTTTTTTTTTTTTTTTCAGGGAGACTTTAGAAAAAAAAATAATAAAAAAAATATGATTTTATCAGGAAGAATTTAGAAACCAAATAAAATAAAATGATTTTTTCAGGGAGAATTTAGAAAACAAATAAAACCAAAAATAGGCGTTCTATGGCCCACTGACTGAGAGATGACGCACCCAGGAGTCAAGACTGGCACACAAGCAGAAAGGCCAATATTAATCTCCCACTGTTTTTTTTTTTTTTTTTTTTTTTTTTTCAGGGAGACTTTAGAAAAAAAAATAATAAAAAAAATATGATTTTATCAGGAAGAATTTAGAAACCAAATAAAATAAAATGATTTTTTCAGGGAGAATTTATAAAACAAATAAAACCAAAAATAGGCGTTCTATGGCCCACTGACTGAGAGATGACGCACCCAGGAGTCAAGACTGGCACACAAGCAGAAAGGCCAATATTAATCTCCCACTGTTTTTTTTTTTTTTTTTCAGGGAGACTTTAGAAAAAAAAATAATAAAAAAAATATGATTTTATCAGGAAGAATTTAGAAACCAAATAAAATAAAATGATTTTTTCAGGGAGAATTTAGAAAACAAATAAAACCAAAAATAGGCGTTCTATGGCCCACTGACTGAGAGATGACGCACACAGGAGTCAGGAGTGGCACACAAACCCAGAGGCCAATATTTTTCTACCAATGATTGATGTAGTTATTTTCTCTGGTAGATTTTAGAACCCAAATCAAGGAAAAAAAATATAGGCTTTCTATGGACCACAATTGGAGAGAGAGAGAGAGAGAGAGAGAGAGAGAGAGATGGCACACCCAGGAGTCAAGACTGGCACACAAGCAGAAAGGCCAATATTAATCTCCCACTGTTTTTTTGGTTGTTTTTTTTTTTTTTTTTTCAGGGAGACTTTAGAAATAAAAATAATAAAAAAAATATGATTTTATCAGGAAGAATTTAGAAACCAAATAAAATAAAATGATTTTTTCAGGGAGAATTTAGAAAACAAATAAAACCAAAAATATGCGTTCTATGGCCCACTGACTGAGAGAGAGAGAGAGATGGAACGCTTAGTACTGGCACACAAGCCCAAAGGGCAATATTAATCTCCCTTTTTTTTTCCAGGGAGAATTTCTGAAACCCCAAAAAAAAATAAAATAGGCTTTCTATGGCCCACTATTTGTGAGAGAGATGGGACGCTCAGGACTGGCACAGATGGCACGCTCAGGACTGGCACAGAAGCCCAGAGGCCAATATTAATCTCCCTTTTTTTCTGGGAGAATTTATAAAACCAAAAAAATATTTAAATAGGCTTTCTATGGCCCACTATTTGTGAGAGAGATGGCACGCTCAGGACTGGCACAGATGGCACGCTCACAACTGGCACACAAGCCCAGAGGCCAATATTAATCTCCCTTTTTTCAGGGAGAATTTCTAAAACCCAAAAAAAAAATAAAATAGGCTTTCTATGGCCCACTATTTGTGAGAGAGATGGGACGCTCAGGACTGGCACAGATGGCACGCTCAGGACTGGCACAGAAGCCCAGAGGCCAATATTAATCTCCCTTTTTTTCTGGGAGAATTTATAAAACCAAAAAAATATTTAAATAGGCTTTCTATGGCCCACTATTTGTGAGAGAGATGGCACGCTCAGGACTGGCACAGATGGCACGCTCACAACTGGCACACAAGCCCAGAGGCCAATATTAATCTCCCTTTTTTCAGGGAAAATTGATAAAACAAAAAAAAAATTAAATAGGCTTTCTATGGCCCACTATTTGTGAGAGAGATGGCACGCTCAGGGCTGGCTGGCACAGATGGCACGCTCAGGACTGGCACACAAGCCCAGAGGCCAATATTAATCTCCCTTTTTTTCTGGGAGAATTTATAAAACCAAAAAAATATTTAAATAGGCTTTCTATGGCCCACTATTTGTGAGAGAGATGGCACGCTCAGGACTGGCACAGATGGCACGCTCACAACTGGCACACAAGCCCAGAGGCCAATATTAATCTCCCTTTTTTCAGGGAAAATTGATAAAACAAAAAAAAAAATTAAATAGGCTTTCTATGGCCCACTATTTGTGAGAGAGATGGCACGCTCAGGGCTGGCTGGCACAGATGGCACGCTCAGGACTGGCACACAAGCCCAGAGGCCAATATTAATCTCCCTTTTTTTTTCCAGGGAGAATTTCTAAAACCCAAAAAAAAAATAAAATAGGCTTTCTATGGCCCACTATTTGTGAGAGAGATGGGACGCTCAGGACTGGCACAGATGGCACGCTCAGGACTGGCACAGAAGCCCAGAGGGCAATATTAATCTCCCTTTTTTTCAGGGAGAATTTATAAAACCAAAAAAAAAAATAAATAGGCTTTCTATGGCCCACTATTTGTGAGAGATATGGCACGCTCAGGGCTGGCACAGATGGCACGCTCAGGACTGGCACACAAGCCCAGAGGCCAATATTAATCTCCCTTTTTTTCAGGGAGAATTTATAAAACCCCAAAAAAAATAAAATAGGCTTTCTATGGCCCACTATTTGTGAGAGAGATGGCACACTCAGGACTGGCACACAAGCCCAAAGGCCAATATTAATCTCCCACTGTATTTTTATCAGGGAGAATTTATACACCCCACAAAAAAAAAATACAGAAAAATGAAAAGGCTTTCTATGGCCCACTATGTGAGAGAGATGGCACACACAGGGATGGCACTCTAGCAGAAATGCCAAATTGCCAATCTTAATCTCCCACCAAAAAAAAAAAAAAAAAAAAAACAGGGAATGTCCTACAATTACTATCTCCCTGCCTGCAGTAATCTCAGCCAGGTATGGCAGGCAGCTACTATCTCCCTGCCTGCAGTAATCTCAGCCAGGTATGGCAGGCAGCAATAAGGAGTGGACTGATGCACAAATGAAATAAAAAGTGTGGACAAACAAAAAAGATAGCTGTGCAGAAAGGAAGGAACAAGAGGATTTGTGCTTTGAAAAAAGCAGTTGGTTTGCACAGCGGCGTACACACAGCAATGCAGCTATCAGGGAGCCTTCTAGGGCAGCCCAATGAGCTACAGCGCTGAGGGGAAAAAAAAAAAAAAAAAAACTTCCACTGTCCCTGCACACCGAGGGTGGTGTTGGACAGTGCAAATCGCTGCAGCACAAGCGGTTTTGTGGTTAATGGACCCTGCCTAACGCTATCCCTGCTTCTGACAAAGCGGCAGCAACCTCTCCCTAAGCTCAGATCAGCAGCAGTAAGATGGCGGTCGGCGGGAACGCCTCTTTATAGCCCCTGTGACGTCGCAGACAGCAAGCCAATCACTGCAATGCCCTTCTCTAAGATGGTGGGGACCAGGACCTATGTCATCACGCTGCCCACACTCTGCGTTTACCTTCATTGGCTGAGAAATGGCGCTTTTCGCGTCATTGAAACGCGACTTTGGCGCGAAAGTCGCGTACCGCATGGCCGACCCCGCACAGGGGTCGGATCGGGTTTCATGAAACCCCGACTTAGCCAAAAGTCGGCGACTTTTGAAAATGTTCGACCCGTTTCGCTCAACCCTACTCGTGAGAACTGTCTGCAAAGAGAAAAACACATGCTCATGTGTTAGTGGGGTTCAGTAATGTCAGCTGCTCCCCTGCTGTGTATCCGGCAATAGCTCCTGCTACCTCCACATTCATACTACAACAGATTTGAAACTTGCTCCAATTAGGCCTCGGACTACACTCTGTTTCTCCTGTAATCCCTGGGCTCCAACACTGCCAGTTGGTGCTCTGAAGTGCTGTCTGCACAGAGGAAAACACTCGCTCCTGTGCTAGTGGGGTTCAGTAACGTCAGCTGCTCCCCTGCTGTGTATCCGGCAATAGCTCCTCCTACCTCCACACTCACACTACATCAGATTTGAAACTTGCTCCAATTAGGCCTCGGCCTAGACTCTGTTTCTCCTTTAATCCCTGGGCTCCAACACCGCCAGTTGCTGCTCGGAAATGCTGTCTTCACAGAGAAAAACACTTGCTCCTGTGTTAGTGGGGTTCAGTAATGTCAGCTGCTCCCCTGCTGTGTATCCGGCATTTGCTCCTGATATCTGCACACTCCCACGACTTTAGATATTAAACTCGTTCCAATTAGGCCTTGGCCTACTCTCTGTTTCTCCTGTAATCCCTGGGCTCCAACACTGCCAGTTGCTGCTCAAAAGTGCTGTCTGCACAGAGAAAAACACTCGCTCCTGTGTTAGTGTAGTTCAGTAATGTCAGCTGCTCCCCTGCTGTGTATCCGGTAATAGCTCCTGCTACCTCCACACTCACACTACAACAGATTTGAAACTTGCTCCAATTAGGTCTCGGCCTACACTTGTTTCTCCTGTAATCCCTGGCCTCCACCACCGCCAGTTGATGCTCGGAAGTACTGTCTGCACAGAGAAAAACACTGGCTCCTGTGTTAGTGGGGTTCAGTAACGTCAGCTGCTCCCCTGCTGTGTATACGGCAATAGCTCCTGCTACCTCCACATTCACACTACAACAGATTTTAAACTTGCTCCAATTAGGTCTCAGCCTACACTCTGTTTCTCCTGTAATCCCTGGCTCAAACACCGCCAGTTGGTGCTCGGAAGTGCTGTCTGCAGAGAGAAAAACACTCGCTCCTGTGTTAGTGTAGTTCAGTAATGTCAGCTGCTCCCCTGCTGTGTATCCGGTAATAAGCTCCTGCTATCTGCACACTCCCACGACTTTAGATATTAAACTCGCTCCAATTAGGCCTTTGGCCTACACTCTGTTTCTCCTGTAATCCCTGGGCTCCAACACCACCAGTTGCTGCTCGGAAGTGCTCTCTGCAGAGAGGAAAACACTCGCTCCTGTGTTAGTGTAGTTCAGTAATGTCAGCTGCTCCCCTGCTGTGTATCCGGTAATAGCTCCTGCTACCTCCACACTCACACTACAACAGATTTGAAACTTGCTCCAATTAGGTCTCAGCCTACACTCTGTTTCTCCTGTAATCCCTGGCTCAAACACCGCCAGTTGGTGCTCGGAAGGGCTGTCTGCACAGAGAAAAACACTTGCTCCTGTGTTAGTGGGGTTCAGTAACGTCAGCTGCTCCCCTGCTGTGTATCCGGCAATAGCTCCTGCTACCTCCACACTCACACTACAACAGATTTGAAACTTGCTCCAATTAAGCCTCGACCTACACTCTGTTTCTCCTGTAATCCCTGGGCTCCAACACCACCAGTTGCTGCTCGGAAGTGCTGTCTGCAGAGAGAAAAACACTCGCTCCTGTGTTAGTGGGGTTCAGTAATGTTAGCTGCTCCCCTGCTGTGTATCCGGCAATAAGCTCCTGCTATCTGCACACTCCCACGACTTTAGATATTAAACTCGCTCCAATTAGGCCTTTGGCCTACACTCTGTTTCTCCTGTAATCCCTGGGCTCCAACACCGCCAGTTGCTGCTCGGAAGTGCTGTCTGCACAGAGAAAAACACTCGCTCCTGTGTTAGTGGGGTTCAGTAGCGTCAGCTGCTCTCCTGCTGTGTATCTGGCAATAAGCTCCTGCTACCTCCACACTCACACTAATACAGATTTGAAATTTGCTCCAATTAGGCCTCGGCCTACACTCTGTTTCTCCTGTAATCCCTGGGCTCCAACACCACCAGTTGGTGCTCGGAAGTGCTGTCTGCACAGAGAAAAACACTCACTCCTGTGTTAGTGGGGTTTAGTAATGTCAGCTGCTCCCCTGCTGTGTATCCGGCAATAGCTCCTGCTACCTCCACACTCACACTACAACAGATTTGAAACTTGCTCCAATTAGGGCTAGGCCTACACTCTGTTTCTCCTGTAATCCCTGGGCTCTAACACCGCCAGTTCGTGCTCGGAATTGCTGTCTGCACAGAGAAAAACACTCGCTCCTGTGTTAGTGGGGTTCAGTAATGTCAGCTGCTCCCCTACTGTGTATCCGGCAATAGCTCCTGTTACCTCCACACTCACACTACAACAGATTTGAAACTTGCTCCAATTAGGCCTCGGCCTACACTCTGTTTCTCCTGTAATCCCTGCGTTCCAACACCGCCAGTTGCTGCTCGGAAGGGCCATTTGCACAGTCAACACTTGCTGCCATCTTATTGGGTTTCAGTAACGTCAGGTGATCCCCAGCTGTGTATCCAGCAATTGCTACTGCTACCTCCACACTGACACGACTACAGAAATTAAAGGGAACCTGTTTTCCCCCCAGGCATTTGAAACTGAAAGAGCCACCTTGTGCAGCACAAATGCTGCACAAGGAAAGGGTGGCTCTTTTAGTTATGCTCCTTGCGCATGCTGAACTTAACACTTATAAAATGTGTCCCCTCATACGTGAAACCGTCCCGGAGGTGGGACTTTCCATCGTAATGAGACGCAGCACAGCTGTCATTCATACCCCTTGTCGCCAGGCGGTGCCTCCTCAGCGTTGTTTGAATCTGTCCCGGAGCCTGCGCTGTTATGTTAAACCTTGAGCATGGGCAGTTACCCGTCTTCTGACATCATTTGATGTCAGGCTGACTGCGCCTGTGCGGGCGCGCTGCCCGAGATCCCGCCTCGCAGTGTCTTCTGATTTATTCACACTGCGGGGCTGGGATTCATGGCCATGTGCAGTGCATATCTTTGCCTGTCACTCATCTCCTTTCACCTTCTGTAGGATTGTGGGTTTTCGGTAACTACGGCCGGCTCGCGGCCTAGCAATTTTTTTTCCCTGTGGACCTTCTGCTGCCTATCTGAGTTCCAGCACCATTAGCTGGTTCTTAGGAAGACAATATTGAATAGGTCCCCCTGGTTCCAGAACCATCAGCTGTTTCCGGGCAGAGTCTTTGGCTTAGGTGCCTCCTTCTGGGTATCCGAGTTCCACCAATGTCAGGTGGTCCTTGGTAGTGCTTTCTGGCATGGGTACCTCCTACTTAGTAACCAGATTCCAGTAATGTCACCTGGTCCTCAGTTGTTCCATTGGCTCTTGTACCTTCTGCTACCCATCCGGGTTCCAGTACCGTCAGCTGGTTCTCGGCAGTGTCTTTTGCTCTTGTACCTTCTGCTCCCCATCCTGGTTCCACTACCATCAGCTGTTTCCGGGCAGAGCCTTTGGCTTAGGTGCCTCCTTCTGGGTATCCGAGTTCCACCAACATCAGGTAGTCCTTGGTAGTGCTTTCTGGCATGGTTAACTTCTGCTTAGTAACCGGGTTCCAGTAACGTCAGCTGGTCCTCGGTAGTTCCATTGGCTCTTGGACCTTCGGGTAGCCTTCTGGGTTCCAATACTGTCAGCTGGTTGTTGGCATTTCCTCAGCCTTCTTGTACCTTCTGCTACATTTCCAAGTTGAAGACCCTAAAGACGACAACCCTGAAGACCACCCCGAGGAAGACGACGACCTCACAGACGACGACCCCGGAGACGACGACCCCGGAGATGACATCCCTGGAGACGACGACCCTGAAGACCACCCCGAACAAGACGACAACCCCGTAGATGACGACCCTGAAGACCGAGAAGCAGAAGAACAAGAAGCTGCAGCACAAAGAGCAGAAGAACATTAAGCATAAGACTAAAAATCAGAGCAAAATATATTATCTAAATTATAAGCAGAAGACGACTAAGCAGTGTATGGGGGTGAGTCCGTTCCTCCTCGTGGTGCCCCTGGAAAAAGCCTGCTGCTGCAGGCCAAACTGAACGCAGACAAATCCAGTTGTAACTCTTTTGTGACAGGCAGAATGGAAGGTGCAATCTTCAAACTTTTATATATAACAACTACAGGAATGCCTGCCACAAATAAGAATATGATGAAGAAGAAGAAGAATATGAAGAAGATGAAGAAGTAGAATATGAAGGATAATAGTTGAATAAAAAGAATATGAAGAATGTAAAAAAAAAGAATAATAGGAAGAAGGTGAAGAAGAAGATGAATAAGGTGAAGAAGAACATGATGAAAAAGATGCTGCTGCTGAGGATGATAAAGAAGAAAGTGTGGGAGAAGTAAAAATGAAGGTGAAGAGCATGGGATTAGTGAATCATAAATATCTGACAAAATATACAAAATCTTAACATAGTCAATATCTTTGTAACTCCAAACGTCTTAAAAAAAATTTCATTCCTGCTATTCCATTTGATTGGGCTAAACCTCTATGCATTTAATGTCTCCTCCACCTCCCCCAATACATCCTACATTATTCTTAGTTTTCCTTCATATAGAATTAACCTACAAGGAAAGAAAGGGTTTATTTTAATTCCGATATTTTTGTCCCATTGACTTGCATTGGTATCGGGTATAGGTATCGGCGATATCTGATATTTTTTGAATATCGGCCGATCCAATCCGATACCGATATTTCTGAATATCGGAAGGTATCGCTCAACACTAGTTATGACTACAACTTTTATCTATCTATCTATCGATCTATCTATTTATCTATCTACTGTATGAGAGAGACAGTATTTATATGGAATGCCGGCCAGGGCCGTGGGATATTCGGTACTGGGTCCAGTACTTAAAGGGAAGTGTCACTGCAGCGGTGACCCGGTCTGTGGCCCTGTGCACCCAAGTAAAAGGGACGGTCTTTAAAGGGGTTCATGAACTAATAAAAGTTCATGACGTCACCTGTGGTGCTCGTTCAGGGGTGACGGACGCTGCTTAAATGGGTCATCTGAGGTGGTGTTACGGCAGCAGGGATGGTATGGCTTCCCACCGGCGCAGCTGGGTCCCCAGGGTTCCCGATTTGTTTGGCAGGGATGGTGTAGTGCCGCAAATAAACGGAGGACACAGGGTTGCAGTCTCTTGACCTGGTTTACTGATGTAGACAGCCTCAGTCCAGGATACCAGCAACAGATGTCGATGGCGTCCAGGCAGCCTGAAAATGAGTGGGATTCCCTTTGGCAAGTCAGATTGGGAGCTTTTTACTATGCGCTGGATAATAGTCCCTTGCTGCCTGCAGCTTCTGTCAAGGTCCTCTCTTACTCCCTGTCATGGGACAACTCCTGCATTGGGGTCTCTATCCACGGTGACTCTGGGCTCTGAATGTTGCTGTACCTCAGGGTGTAATCTGGGCAAGTCACTTTCAATTTCCTGTCCTCCGGTTCTGCCGTGGGACATGTAGTTCCACACAGCCTCGGGCTCCCGGGGCCCGGTTTCTGCACCTCAGCTTAGAGGGAGCTCACTTGCAGCTCTCCTTTAGCTCCTTGACTTCTCCTGTGCTCCTTCACTGTTCCTTGTCTGCTCCAGACTAACTAAATCCTCCTCCAGACCAGAATGCATATTATCTAGGGAAGCTCCACTGAAACCGGGTTCAGAGCTCCCCCTTCTGGCCTGGAGTCAGAATATGTTGCATGTACAGGTTACCTGTCAAAGGGATCCTCCTCATCTCCGGGCATGGCCTCACCCTCCCCGAGAGGAAGGCAATACCACTGTGGTACCTGAACTCCTGAGGTGCCACCTATACACTACTACAATTACTGCAGCTTTATCCCTATTATTCCTTGAATCCTCAGTTTAGTAAACTGTGCATCGGCTCTATCTCTAATCAAACCTTAGGTAAATCAGTCAATCATAATACTCAAATAAGGTCAAAATAAAGTCTGCCTCTGTAGAAAAAGACATGATTATATTAATTACATGTACTAGTGAGCATTCATACAAAGAGAGCAATCACTGAAAAAGGAGATCATGGTGAGAAGAATAAAAGGAACAAGAAGAAAAGGAAGACCAGCAACCCAATGGTTTGGTACTATCAAGATAATGGCAGAGAAGACCTGTTTAGGCTTGCACAAGATCGAGCTTCCTACATAGCATTCATCCATCAAGTCCCCATGGCTGAAGAGCAAGCTGAGGGCTTTTAAATAAATTAATGAGTATCTTATTAGAACAACATAATTATCAAATATGGTTGAGTTTCTATCTATGGGGTATTCCTGTAAATAGATTCCTGCTAGCTGTTTTGATTTGTCTGTAAGCCGGTCCATTTAATTCTAAGATATAGTTTGTAACAAAAGCTATTGTCCCCTTTAAATACAAGAAACTGTTGTAACTTTATTATATTACAACTAACAAAGCTATGAAAAAATAAAGCTCTTCACTGCAAAACGCTCGGTCCAGCACCTGCCTCAGCAAATCTTCTAAATAAATAAATGATATGCCAACTGTTTAGTTTTGTATGTGGAAGTTCGCATTCATATTAGCAGCGTAGACTTTACAGAGCCATTAGCCTCTACAGCATTGAGGTGTACGACTGCTACACAGCATAACAAGTAGTCCGCTTTACCAGGGATGAAAACAGCTCAGGGAGCAAACAAATTAACTTTATTATGTATGTGTAATGTGAAGACAGAGCTAGAAAACATCCCAAAATAGTTTATAAAATGTGGGAGAGAATAGGCAGAGAGTGCTGACAATAATTGCAAGGAAGGATTATGCAGCGCGTACAGCTCTACAGTACCTCCGCTCTGCAGTCAGCGCTCATCAAAAGGTCTGTTCTGAATGGGATGTGAAAAGCATTTGTCTGTTCCTAGGCACTCAGCCACTCAGGTTTACATTTTTGAAGGATAATTTTAAATGAACACAAAACTATTAAAACAACTTTGCACTTGCACCCTGTCAGCTTCGGTTTTCCAAATGAGTAATTTTGCAAATTAGGACCTAAAAGTTTCTCAAAAAAGTTAACCATTATAAAAATATGCAGATTAAAATATTTATTGCCATATTACATTGACATTAATACATAAAGATTACATAAAATTTATTTTTTGAAACCTGTTCTATAGCATGTGTTAACGCAACATCTGTAATGAATGCTACATATAGTACTGTGAAAACACTGTAGGTAGGTGTGGTAAAAAATGCTGCAAAGTAAGAAAAATTTTTTAAAAAAGTGTTAATAGTTTATTTTTATCACTTAGCAAAATACAAAGTGAATGAGCAAAAGAGAATACTAAATCAATTCAATATTTAGTATTTGCCTTTTGCATTCCTGTATAAACAGGAATTCGGATGCAACGGCACAGAATATACAGACTCAATGGTAAAGTAAACAAACTGGTTATTTATTGGCGATTAACAATTTAAGTAATCAAAAGTGTGATGGCTTGCATTTTGACAACTCGCAAATCATAAAAAAGCATTGAACTGCTATGCAATGAAACAAATTATTGTTTTGGATAGCTTTATGTACATAAGCACTGCCTTATACAATACAATCTAAATAGCAAAGTTGGCTAAATAATATAACAAATGATATTTATGAAACAATGCACTGGTCTGTAGTCAGCCAAAATTCATATCGCAACTAGTATGGTTCTCACCTAACCTTTTAGATTGTGATTATGGTCACTGCAGCAGGCCCTAATGAGACTCAACTCTATTTTCTTGTTAGACCACAAGTCTTGCGCTTCAAGTCCTGCTCCTCTTCTCTGCTTCTTACTTTAGTTCTGGCATGGTTCCATTAGTTCCTATCTCTTCTATCTTTGTTCAATAGATGTTGCCTGTTACAGTCAAATATTTCACATTTTGACATATCAATCCAGAGCAGCTGCTGCTATTTTTTTGCACCCAAGTTCCTATGATTTTGTCCGTAGTTGAGTTGCTTGGGCTTGTTTCCATGTTGAAACTGTGGTTATTGGCCACAATTGTTGTGTAAATACCACTTCTATAAAGACCACTTCAGGCCAGCCTTCCCCAACAAGTAGACGTGTGTAGCTGGGTCCTATTGGTTACTGACAGGTATGAGCTGATGGCACTGTTGAACATCTTCCAATTTTAAAGGGAAGCAAAAATTATGTATCTTTCACATGCTGCACTAAGTTTCCTAAGTCGACCACTGTGTTTATGGTTCCCATCATTGTTCACTTTATTGTATTGTATTTAAAAAAAAAATCATCTTGAAACCCCAGACTGCTTTGAAGTTTTTAAATAAAGAAGATCGTGACAGGTGGCAGAAGATAAAAGTGCATGGTCAGGGCATTTGTAGATATATAAATGCAAATACTTAATAATTTATAGCCCAACAACCATATCTGCTATGGACATAGAAGTCAGACCGGTTGTTGACACACTTACAAAGCAAAAAAAGGGGGGGGGGGGGGGAAGAAAAATTCCAATCAATAACCTTAGGTCTTAAAGTAAAAAATGCTTTATTGTGGAAGGCACAGAAGCAGTGGCAGCAGTGGATAGCCACCAGACAATAAACACAAGGGGCACTGGGCAACCATACATGCCATGTTAAGAATAACCATAACAAGTAAAACGGGTCACAGATGTATCCAGAAGCATTTAATCAATAATATAAATACATACAGGGGTGGATAGCAAACAACTGAATGACATCCCAGCTCTCAGTAGAGCCCCACGTGCAGAATAAACATATTACATATACATATCTAATATATAAAGCTGAATGTGTGTGTGTATGTGTGTATGTCCCGGATTGGCATCTGCACCGTCGCAGCTACAGCCACAAAATTTTGCCCAGTCACACGTCAGGACCCTGAGAGCGTCATAGGCTATGTTGTGTCAAAATTTTAACCCCGCGAGTTCCAATTCACCAAACAATTTTGCCCCTATCTACATAATGGGGAAAAAGTGAAAGGAAAAGTGTTGGAGGCAAATTGACAGCTGCCAGATGTGAACAAGGGGGACTTAAAGAGTGAGAGCGATGGCGCCAAAGAGTATATACCTTACAGTTGCTAAGGTGGGGCCCCGTCGACATGGGATACTCATCATACACGGGGATATGAACACACACACAAAATGCGCCACACAATACCACGTGCTTGAACACATATACCACCTTCTACACACATTTCACCACACATACACCAACCTCGCCACATAAAAGTCAAAACACAAAAGTCGCCGCTTAACACTTGCCACGCGCAAAACTCACCACATGCAAAACTAGGCTCGCGCAAAACTCACCACACGTGCAAAACTCACCTCATGGAAAAGTCGCCACACGCAAAACTTGCACACGCGGAAAAATTGCCACATGCACAAAAGTTGCAACACATGCAAAAGTTGCCTCACACAAAACTTGCACATACTTAAAACGCACCACACATAAAACTCGCCTTGCGCAAAACTCGCCATGCGCAAAACTTGCTGCACACAACTTGCTGCACACAAAAAGTTGCTACACACAACTTGACACATGAAACTCGCCCTAAAACACGCAAAAGTCTGGTATTATCCTTCAAAAAAAAAAATCTGATTAATAAGCAGACAAACTACAAGACCTGTCTATTATGTGTATGTGTGGGCTAATATATACTGCCAGGGGGGGGGTGGCTTCCTGTTGACTGGGGATTTATCAGGCTGCCATTTTAGCTTACAAATACTGAGGTAAAAATACTGAGCAAATAACGTGTGAACAAAATCTAATACAGGAGGAGATAACATACAGCAGGTATATACTATTTACAGGGGAGATGACTTACAGGTATGTACTATATACAGGAGAGATGACACACATGCATATAATATATACAGGAGGAGATGACACAGGTATATACTATATACAGGAGGAGATGACACACAGGTATATACTATATACAGTAGAAGATGACACAGGTATATACTATATACAGGAGCAGATGACACACATGTATATACTATATACAGGAGGAGATGACATACAGGTATATACTATATATACAGGAGATGACATACAGGTGTATACTATATATAAGGGAGATGACAAACATGTATAGTGAGGGGAAAATGAGAGGTGTGTGGTGAAAATGAGGGGTGTGAGGTGAAAATGAAAAGGTGTGAGTGCAAAATGAGAGGAGTGAGGGAAAATAGTGGAGTGATCGGAAAATGACAGATGTGAGGTCGAAATGACAAGTGTTAGGGGGGAATGAGAGGAGTGAGGGGGAAAATAAGAGGAGTGAGGGGGAAAATGAGAGGTGTAAGGGAGAAAATGGAAGATATGAGGGGAAAATGAGAGGTGTGATGGGAAAATAAGAGAAGTGAGGTGCTATAACTAACCACAGATATTTACTATGCCCAGGCAACGCCGGGCTCTTCAGTTAGTCTACAATATAAAGCTGAATGTGTGTATGTGTGTGTGTATGTGTGTGTGTGTGTGTATGTCCGGGATTGGCATCTGCACCGTCGCAGCTACAGCCACAAAATTTTGCACAGTCACACGTCTGGACCCCGAGAGCGTCATAGGCTATATTGTGAGGCGAAATTTTAACCCCGCACGTTCCAATTCACCAAACAATTTTGCCCCTATCTACATAATGGGGAAAAAAGTGAAAGGAAAAGTGTTGGAAGCGTCGCAGCTACAGCAACAAAATTTTGCACAGTCACATGTCTGGACCCTGAGAGCGTCATAGGCTACGTTGTGAGGTGAAATTTTAACCCCGCGCTTTCCAATTCACCAAACAATTTTGCCCCTATCTACATAATGGGGAAAAAGTGAAATGAAAAGTGTTGGAGGCGTCGCAGCTACAGCCACAAAATTTTGCACAGTCACACGTCTGGACCCCGAGAGCGTCATAGGCTATGTTGTGAGGTGAAATTTTAACTCCGCGCTTTCCAATTCACCAAACTATTTTTCCCCTATCTACATAATGCGGAAAAGCGAAAGGAAAAGTGTTGGAGGCAAATTGACAGCTGCCAGATGTGAACAAGGGGGACTTAAAGAGTGAGAGCGATGGCGCCAAAGAGTATATACCGTACAGTTGCTAAGGTGGGACCCCGACATGGGATACTCACCACATACGGGGATATGAACACACACAAAATGCGCCACACACTACCACGTGCTTGAACACATATACCACCCTCAGCACACATTTCACCACACATACACCAACCTCGCCACATAAAAGTCGAAACACAAAAGTCGCCGCTCAAAACTCACCACGCGCAAAACTCGCCACATGCAAAAAATAGGCTCACGCAAAACTCACCACAAGTGCAAAACTCACCTCATGGAAAACTCGCCACACGCAAAACTTGCACATGCGGAAAAATTGCCACATGCACAAAATTTGCAACACATGCAAAAGTTGCCTCACACAAAACTTGCACATACTCAAAAGGCACCAGACATAAAACTCACCACGTGCAAAACTCGCCATGCGCAAAACTTGCTGCACACAACTTGCTACACTAACCTGTCACATGCAACTTGACACACAAAAAGTTGCTACACGCATGTTGCCACACAAAACTCATCTCACAAAAGTCGCTACATGCATGTCGCCACACACAACTCAACACACAACTTGACAAACGAAACTCGCCCTAAAACACACACAAGTCTGGTATTAGCCTTCAAAAATAAAAATCTGATTAATAAGCAGACAAACTACAAGAGCAACAAATGTACCATATAGGAAATACGGCAGCTGTCAGTCACATGACCTGTCTATTATGTGTATGTGTGAGCTAATATATACTGCCAGGGGGAGGGCTTCCTGTTGGCTGAGGATTTATCAGGCTGCCAATTTATCTTACAAATACTGAGGTAAAAATACTGAGCAAATAACGTGTTAACGAGGTCTAATACAGGAGATCACACATTTATATACTATATACAGGGGAGATGACACACAGATATATACTATATACAGGAGAGATGACACACAGGTATATACTATATAAAGGAGGAGATGACATACAGGTACATACTATATACAGGAGGAGATGACATACAGGTATATACTATATACAGGAGGAGATGACACACAGGTATATATTATATACAGGAGCAGATTACCTACAGGTATATACTATATACAGGAGGAGATGACATACAGGTATATGCTATATATAAAAGATGACATACAGGTATATACTATATACAGGAGGAGATGACACACAGATATATACTATATACAGGGGAGATGACACACAGGTATATACTATATACAGGAGGAGATGACACAGGTATATACTATATATAGAAGGAGATGACATACAGGTATATACTATATATAGGAGGAGATGACACAGGTATATACTATATATAGGAGGAGATGACATACAGGTATATACTATATATAGGAGATGACATACAGGTATATACTATATACAGGGGAGATGACACACAGCAGGTATATACTATATACAGGGGAGATGACATACAGGTATATACTATATACAGGAGATGACATACAGGTGCATACTATATATAAGGGAGATGACAAACATGTATATACTGATGTGAAAATGAGAGGTGTGAGGTGAAAATGAAAAGGTGTGAGTGCAAAATGAGAGGAGTGAGGAAAAATAGTGTAGTAATCGGAAAATGACAGATGTGAGGTCGAAATGACAAGTGTTACGCGGGAATGAGAGGAGTGAGGGAGAAAATGAGAGGTGTGAGGGAGAAAATGAGAGATGTGAGGGGGAAAATTAAAGATGTGATTGGGAAAATGACAGGCGTTTTGGGAAAATAAGAGAAGTGACGTGCTATAACTAACCACAGATATTTACTATGCCCAGGCAACTCCGGGCTCTTCAGCTAGTACATAATAAAATCAATATTCATATAAGATCAATATTCAGGATACATCACCCAGAGTGTGCTGGCAAGTGCTGGCAGGTAGAGGATCCCAGTGCCCGCCAGCACTTGCCAGCACACTCTGGGTCAGGGGTGTCAAACTGCATTCCTCGAGGGCTGCAAACAGGTCATGTTTTCAGGATTTCCTTGTACTGCACAGGTGATAATTTAATCACCAACTCATTATTTGTGCAGGTGATTAAATTATCACCTGTGCAGTACAAGGAAATCCTGAAAACATGACCTGTTTGCAGCCCTCGAGGAATGCAGTTTGACACCCCTGCTCTGGGTGATGTATCCTGAATATTGATCTTATATGAATATCAATTTTATCATGTATATGTATATGTCCTGTGCTTATTCCGCACTTGGGGCTCTACTGATCCAAAACTAAAATGCATTTTACTAAAAAAAAATGTAACAAACATTCTTTTCAGGATAATGACTTGTAGATAAGGCAAAATAAATAACAGAAACAAAATGCTCCTCCACACCTTGGGCTATGTTCACACGTAGTGTTGTTGCACGTTTTCATTGCTTTCAATGATGAAAAAAATATTCAGCAAGAAATGTAATTTTAACATTACCCTATTTGTCCATGTGGTGTCTGAGACATTGTCAGACACATACTGTTTAGTTTATGAAGGCGTGATTCTGAAAGCCACTAAGTTTTTTATTTCAGTTATAAAAACTTGATTCCAGCTCACCCAGTTGCTCTATGCTCATCCACCTGGGGCTCAGACTCCAGCCTCGTCCTGGCCTCACATCAAGGAAAATAGAAAAAATTGGAGTCCGGCTCAACAGGACTGGATTTTCCTTTTCTTTTTCAAAAGAAAATATAGTGCATAAAAAAGTTAAATTTACATTGTCGACATGACCCAGTCGACGTGTTTCAACTGCACTAAGCTGTCTTACTCAATGACTAATGGTCAAATAACATGCAGTCATTAATGTGTTTTTTAAAAGGTACAAGACAGATGTTCTTAATTCACTTAACAATTAGATGTTACATGTGACAAGCAATATAGCAAATACTAAGATGACAATACAAAACTGCAAATTTTTAATATCCATGAATTTTTCCACTGTGCAAGTGAGAAAATATATATATAAATAAAATCACACACCAAAATTATGAAAAACACATGCAATAATAACATATAGAAAAATGAAAGAAAATCACACCAGAATAAAAAAAACAAAGTGTATTTAACCCCTTTACCCCCAAGGGTGGTTTGCACGTTAATGACCAGGCCAATTTTTACAATTCTGACCACTGTCCCTTTATGAGGTTATAACTCCGAAACGCTTCAACGGATCCTGGTGATTCTGACATTGTTTTCTCGTGACATATTGTACTTCATGATAGTGGTAAAATTTCTTTGATAGTACCTGCGTTTATTTGTGAAAAAAACGGAAATTTGGCGAAAATTTTGAAAATTTCGCAATTTTCAAACTTTGAATTTTTATGCAATTAAATCACAGAGATATGTCACACAAAATACTTAATAAGTAACATTTCCCACATGTCTCCTTTACATCAGCATAATTTTGGAACCAATTTTTTTTTTTGTTAGGGAGTTATAAGGGTTAAAAGTTGACCAGCAATTTCTCATTTTTACAACACCATTTTTTTTTAGGGACCACGTCTCATTTGAAGTCATTTTGAGGGGTCTATATGATAGAAAATGCCCAAGTGTGACACCATTCTAAAAACTGCACCCCTCAAGGTGCTCAAAACCACATTCAAGAAGTTTATTAACCCTTCAGGTGTTTAATAGGAATTTTTGGAATGTTTAAATAAAAATGAACATTTAACTTTTTTACACAAAAAATTTACTTCAGCTCCAATTTGTTTTATTTTACCAAGGGTAACAGGAGAAATTGGACCCAAAAAGTTGTTGTCCAATTTGTCCTGAGTACGCCGATACCCCATATGTGGCAGTAAACCACTGTTTGGGCGCATGGGAGAGCTCGGAAGGGAAGGAGCGCTATTTGACTTTTCAATGCAAAATTGACAGGAATTGAGATGGGACGCCATGTTGCGTTTGGAGAGCCACTGATGTGCCTAAACATTGAAACCCCCCACAAGTGACACCATTTTGGAAAGTAGACCCCCTAAGGAACTTATCTGGATGTGTGGTGAGCACTTTGACCCACCAAGTGCTTCACAGAAGTTTATAATGCAGAACCGTAAAAATAAAAAATCATATTTTTTCACAAAAATTATATTTTTGCCCCCAATTTTTTATTTTTCCAAGGGTAAGAGAAGAAATTGGACCTCAAAAGTTGTTGTCCAATTTGTCCCGAGTACGCTGATACCCCATATGTGGCAGTAAACCACTGTTTGGGCGCATGGGAGAGCTCGGAAGGGAAGGAGCGCAGTTTGACTTTTCAATGCAAAATTGACAGAAATTGAGATGGGACGCCATGTTGCGTTTGGAGAGCCACTGATGTGCCTAAACATTGAAACCCCCCACAAGTGACACCATTTTGGAAAGTAGACCCCCTAAGGAACTTATCTAGAGGTGTGGTGAGCACTTTGACCCACCAAGTGCTTCACAGAAGTTTATAATGCAGAACCGTAAAAATAAAAAATCATATTTTTTCACAAAAATTATATTTTTGCCCCCAATTTTTTATTTTTCCAAGGGTAAGAGAAGAAATTGGACCTCAAAAGTTGTTGTCCAATTTGTCCCGAGTACGCTGATACCCCATATGTGGCAGTAAACCACTGTTTGGGCGCATGGGAGAGCTCGGAAGGGAAGGAGCGCCGTTTGACTTTTCAATGCAAAATTGACAGGAATTGAGATGGGACGCCATGTTGCGTTTGGAGAGCCACTGATGTGCCTAAACATTGAAACCCCCCACAAGTGACACCATTTTGGAAAGTAGACCCCCTAAGGAACTTATCTGGATGTGTGGTGAGCACTTTGACCCACCAAGAGCTTCACAGAAGTTTATAATGCAGAGCCATAAAAATAAAACAAAATTTTTTTCCCACAAAAATTATTTTTTAGCCCCCAGTTTTGTATTTTCCCTAGGGTAACAGGAGAAATTGGACCACAAAAGTTGTTGTCCAATTTGTCCTGAGTACGCTGATACCCCATATGTGGGGGGGAACCACCGTTTGGGCGCATGGGAGGGTTCGGAAGGGAAGGAGCGCCATTTGGAATGCAGACTTAGATGGAATGGTCTGCAGGCGTCACATTGCGTTTGCAGAGCCCCTAATGTACCTAAACAGTAGAAACCCCCCACAAGTGACACCATTTTGGAAAGTAGACCCCCTAAGGAACTCATCTTGATGTGTTGTGAGAGCTTTGAACCCCCAAGTATTTCACTACAGTTTATAACGCAGAGCCATGCAAATAAAAAATATTTTTTTTTCCACAAAAATTATATTTTAGCCCCCAGTTTTGTATTTTTCCAAGGTTAGCAGGAGAAATTGGACCCTAAATGTTGTTGTCCAATTTGTCGTGAGTACGCTGATACCCGATATGTGGGGGGGAACCACCGTTTGGGCGCATGGGAGGGCTCGGAAGGGAAGGAGCATCATTTGGAATGCAGACTTAGATGGATTGGTCTGCAGGCGTCACATTGCGTTTGCAGAGCCCCTAATGTACCTAAACAGTAGAAACCCCCCACAAGTGACCCCATATTGGAAACTAGACCCCTCAATGAACTTATCTAGATGTGTTGTGAGAACTTTGAACCCCCAAGTGTTTCACTACAGTTTATAACGCAGAGCCGTGAAAATAAAAAATCTTTTTGTTTTCCCACAAAAATTATTTTTTAGCCCCCAGTTTTGTATTTTCCCAAGGGTAACAGGAGAAATTGGTCCACAAAAGTTGTTGTCCAATTTGTCCTGAGTACGCTGATACCCCATATGTTGGGGTAAACCCCTGTTTGGGCACACAGGAGAGCTCGGAAGGGAAGGAGCACTGTTTTACTTTTTCAACGCAGAATTGGCTGGAATTGAGATCGGACGCCATGTCGTGTTTGGAGAGCCCCTGATGTGCCGAAACAGTGGAAACCCCCCAATTATAACTGAAACCCTAATCTAAACACACCCCTAACCCTAATTCCAACGGTAACCCTAACCACACCTCTAACCCTGACACACCCCTAACCCTAATCCCAACCCTATTCCCAACTGTAAATGTAATCTAAACCCTAACCCTAACTTTAGCCCCAACCCTAACTGTAGCCCCAACCCTAACCCTAGCCCTAACCCTAACCCTAGCCCTAACCCTAGCCCTAACCCTAGCCCTAACCCTAGCCCTAACCCTAGCCCTAACCCTAGCCCTAACCCTAGCCCTAACCCTAACCCTAGCCCTAACCCTAGCCCTAACCCTAACCCTAGCCCTAGCCCTAACCCTAGCCCTAACCCTAGCCCTAACCCTAACCCTAACCCTAACCCTAGCCCTAACCCTAGCCCTAACCCTAGCCCTAACCCTAGCCCTAACCCTAGCCCTAATGGGAAAATGGAAATAAATACATTTTTTTTTATTTTTCCCTAACTAAGGGGGTGATGAAGGGGGGTTTGATTTACTTTTATAGCGAGTTTTTTAGCGGATTTTTATGATTGGCAGCCGTCACACACTGAAAGACCCTTTTTATTGCAAAAAATATTTTTTGCAATACCACATTTTGAGAGCTATAATTTTTCCATATTTTGGTCCACAGAGTCATGTGAGGTCTTGTTTTTTGCGGGACGAGTTGACGTTTTTATTGAAAACATTTTTGGGCACGTGACATTTTTTTATCGCTTTTTATTCCGATTTTTGTGAGGAAGAATGACCAAAAGCCAGCTATTCATGAATTTCTATTGGGGGAGGCGTTTATACCGTTCCGCGTTTGGTAAAATTGATAAATCAGTTTTATTCTTCGGGTCAGTACGATTACAGCGATACCTCATTTATATCATTTTTTTATGGTTTGGTGCTTTTATACGATAAAAACTATTTTACAGAAAAAATAATTATTTTTGCATCGCTTTATTCTCAGGACTATAACTTTTTTATTTTTTTGCTGATGATGCTGTATGGCGGCTCTTTTTTTGCGGGACAATATGACGCTTTCAGCGGTACCATGGTTATTTATATCTGTCCTTTTGATCGCGTGTTATTCCACTTTTTGTTCGGCGGTATGATAATAAAGCGTTGTTTTTTGCCTCGTTTTTTTTTTTTTTTTCTTACGGTGTTTACTGAAGGGGTTAACTAGTGGGACAGTTTTATAGGTCGGGTCGTTACGGACGCGGCGATACTAAATATGTGTACTTTTATTGGTTTTTTTTTTTTATTTAGATGAAGAAATGTATTTATGGGAATAATATATTTTTTTTTTTTCATTATTTTGAAATATTTTTTTTTTTTTTTTTTTACACATTTGGAAAATTTTTTTTTTACTTTTTTACTTTGTCCCAGGGGGGGACATCACAGATCAGTGATCTGACAGTTTGCACAGCACTCTGTCAGATCACTGATCTGATATGAGTGCAGGCTGCTTCACAGTGCCTGCTCTGAGCAGGCTCTGTGAAGCCACCTCCCTCCCTGCAGGACCCGGATCCGCGGCCATCTTGGATCCGGGGCTCGAGCAGGGAGGGAGGTGAGGAGACCCTCGCAGCAACGCGATCACATCGCGTTGCTGCGGGGGGCTCAGGGAAGCCCGCAGGGAGCCCCCTCCCTGCGCGGTGCTTCCCTGCACCGCCGGCACATCGCGATCATCTTTGATCGCGGTGTGCCAGGGGTTAATGTGCCGGGGGCGGTCCGTGACCGCTCCTGGCACATAGTGCCGGATGTCAGCTGCGATAAGCAGCTGACACCCGGCCGCGATCGGCCGCGCTCCCCCCGTGAGCGCGGCCGATCGGCTATGACGTACTATCCCGTCCAGGGTCAGATAAGCCCAGGGCACCTCGACGGGATAGTACGTCTAAGGTCATAATAACATGATATAAATATACCATTTAAAAGTATTTTTCGAATGCAGTAGGAGAAACTGCAAATTATGTCCTTATGCTAAAAATTGTGATTCATTTGGAGATGTAGACTATAAGGAACATTTTAAAATCGGTTAGTTTGTAAACTGTAAATCTAAATGTGTAGTTTACACCATCAAATGAACACAATGCAAATTAAAAGTATATTGGGAGTACAAAGAGACATGCATATGTAGGATTCACGGAACATCTTAATGACGTTAACAAAAACACTCTATCTGTACATATGTCACAAGCTGCAAAACATTTTGTAAAAATTTATACGGGAAACACTATCATGCTTAAGTTCTATGTAATTGAAAAAATTAAGAATAGGAGGAAAGGAGAAAATACTGCGGCACAGAGAAGCTTGGTGCATAATTTGATTGGAAACACGTACACCTAAGGAATTAAATTTACAAAAGGATATTATGTTACACCATTAAGGGGAAATATTAGACCTAATTTTGCACATAATTATACACTTTATATTTTTTCCTTTATTTTTCCTTTGTGTAGCACATATGGTATGAATGTTTTATTAACACACGATGCACAATTTTTAACCCCTTTCTGACCTTGGACGGGATAGTACGTCCAAGGTCAGAACCCTGGCTTTGATGTGGGCTCCGGCGGTGCCCGCAATCGCGGCGGGTGGAATCGCGATCCACCCACCACCATTAACTTTCATGCCCTTCTCTACCTCCAAGATCAGTGGAGACAGTCATTGCTCAAACTTGAACTGGATATCTGTCAACAACTCTTGAGCTATGTGACTGCAATCTCCAAAGCATATTAATTTAAACACTGCCTGATTGTGATGAGCCCTGGCTTTGCAGTATAGAGGTGGGGGTATTCTCTGCATTTTTGGAACGTGTGTCTCATTAAGGGTATGGTTGAGGATGCAGGTGGAGGCCACAGAGGGTATGGAGGAGGCAAAAGCAGTGAAGGAAGTTTTAGATACAGAGGTTTGTCCCACAAGCCTTAGGGATTCCAAGACTTGGTGTCTAATGACACCTTGGTGGCTAGTGGTTTAGTTCACTATCCCTTGATGTTTAGTGGTTTAGTTCTCAATTCACTGGTTTGTCGCAGTTTAGTTTTCCAGTTTACAGTAGTAGCTTAGTTCCCTAACCCCTGTTGTCTAGCAGTTTAGTTTTCCGTCTTCTGGTGTGTAGTAGTTTAGTTCTCCAAACATAGGAGTTTAGCAGTGTAGTTCCCCAACCTCTGATATTTAGTAGTTTAGTTCTCCATCATCTGGTGTCTATTAGTTTAGATCTCCATCCCTTGGTGTCTGTTGGTTTACTGTATCATCCCTTGGAGATTAGTGATTTAGTTATCCAACCCTAGGTGTTAAGTAGTTTAGTTCTCCAACCCCTGTTGTCTAGTAGTTTAATTCTCCATCCTCTGGTGTATAGTGGTTTAGTTCTCCATCCCCAAGGGCCCATCAAACCTTGGGGATTCCATGACTTGTGGAGAAGACCCTTCATTTCGACCTCCACATCCACCATAGTTATTGAGATTTAACCCCTTCAAGTTGCGGCCCTTTTTCGTTTTTGCGTTTTCATTTTTCACTTCCCTCCTTCCCAGAGCCATAACTTTTTTATTTTTCCCTCAATATGGTCATTTGTGGGCTTATTTTTTGTGGGACGAGATGTACTTTTGAACGACACCATTGGTTTTACCATGTCTTTTACTAGAAAACGGGAAAAAAATTCCAAGTGCGGTGAAATTGCAAAAAAAGTGCAATCCCACACTTGTTTTTTTGTTTAGCTTTTTTGCTAGGTTCATTAAATGCTAAAACTAACCTGCAATTGTGATTCTCTAGGTCATTACGAGTTCATAGACATCTAACATGACAAGGTTATTTTTTATCCAAGTGGTGAAAAACAAATTCAAAACTTTGCTTTAAAAAAAAAATTTAAAAATTAAAAAAAAAAAGTGCCATTTTCCGAAACCCAAAGCGTCTCCATTTTTCGTGATCTGGGGTCGGGTGAGGGCTAATTTTTTGCGTGCCAAGCTGACGTTTTTAATGATACCATTTCGGTGCAGATACATTCTTTTGAAAGCCCGTTATTGCATTTTAATGCAATGTCATGGCGACCAAAAAAACGTAATTCTGGCGTTTCTGATTTTATTCTCGCTACGCTGTTTAGCGATCAGGTTAATGCTTTATTTATTGATAGATCGGGCGATTCTGAACACGGCGATACCAAATACGTATACCAAATACGTGTAGGTATTTTTTTTTAATTGTTTTATTTAGGATGGGGCGAAAGGGAGGTGATTTAAACTTTTATATTTTTTATATTTTTTTCATATTTTTAAAAACATTTTTTTTTTACTTGTGCCATGCTACAATAGCCTCCATGGGAGGCTAGAAGCAGGCACAGCATGATCGGCTCTGCTACATAGCAGCGATCATCAGATCGCTGCTATGTAGCTGAAATGAAGGTGTGCTGTGAGCGCCGACCACAGGGGGGCGCTCACAGCAGGCCGGCATCAGTAACTATAGAGGTCTCAAGGACCTCTATGGTTACCTTCCTGATGCATCGCTGACCCCCGATCATGTGACGGGGGTCGACGATGACATAATTTCCGGCCGCCCTGCCGGAAGCGCCGGCTAAATGCCGCTGTCTGAGTTTGACAGCGGCATTTAACAGGTTAATAGCGGCGGGAATAGCGATTTCACCTGCCGCTATTGCGCGCACATGTCAGCTGTACAAAACAGCTGACATGTCGCGACTTTGATGCTGGCTCACCGCCGGAGCCCACATCAAAGGGGGTGACACGACATGCGCAGTAATCGTACGGCGCATGTCGTGAAAGGGTTAAAGCCCCTGGCCATGCTTGCTCGTTCAGATGTTTATGGTGAAATGCATCCTGGCAGACAGATTTTTTTCAAGAAACAGGTGATGTTGTCTGCGGCATACTGGTGTAGGGCATGCACATCTTTCTTAGAGAAGTAATGGTGACTGGGCAACTGGTACTGGGGGACTGTGATGGTAATTAGCTTTCGGAAACCATCTGTATCCTCCAGGAGGAAAGGCTGCATTTCCGTGGCCAACAGACTGGATTAGCAAACCATCCCATTATAACAGCTCACAGGCCAGGAGTGACGCAGAACCACCCGCTGTGATCTTTGGATTGAATAGCTCTCAGCTGGCCCCTATCTTCCAGAAAATTACATGACTGGGAAGCGATTAACTGAGGAAGCCACAAGCTGTTCCGAATAATTAGTCATTAGAAAAGTAACAGTAAATTTATGGCATATACAACTCCAAATTACAACGCACAAATGTGTATGTACCGCCTTACGATTACTGCTATCTCCACAATAACCCCACAGTACTTGCTGTCACCATCATAAACTGTAACATTTTCTAAAACTTAACATGGATAAAATCGAATTCATCATCTTTCCACCATATCATTCAACCCCCCCAACTAACCTATCATTCAAAGTCAATGACTGCCAACTGTCCCAAGCTTGACTCTGAGCTCTCCTTCAAATCTGAGATCCAAGCCCTTTCCACTTCCTCCTGATTCCAACTCAAAAATTAATTTCTGGATTACCGCATTCCTAAACCATGAATTTGCAAAAAACACTAATGCATGCCCTCATCATCTCCCGCCTCGCCTACTGCAACCTCCTTTTCTGTGGCCTCCCTTTGAACACTCTGGCAGTCATCCATTCTATCCTAAACTCTGCTGTCTGACTAATATAACTGTTGCCTTGCTATTCCCTGGCTTCTGCACTCTGTCAATACCTACACTGGCTCCCCATGGCCAAGAGACTCCTGTTTAAAACCCTAACTTTGGCATACAAAGCCATCCAAAACCTGTCTCCTCCATACATCTGTGACCTAGTCAACCTCCAGTTCTCACAAGATATTCTCTTCTCCCCTTTTATCTCCTCTTCTCACAATAGCTTACTAGATTTCTCCCGTAGATGCCCTCTACTCTGGAACAGTCTAACCCAACATATCATAATCTCGCCCACCATGGGAACCTTCATAGGAACCTGAAGAACCACCTCTTCTGACAGGCCTACAACCTACATAAGCTATCGTTCCACCATACCATACTCTACCCTCATCTATTATATCCTCACCCATCCCTTGTAAACTGTGAGTCCTTACAGGCAGGGTCCTCTCTCCTCCAGTACCAGTTGGTGACTTGTATTGTTTAAGATTATTGTACTTGTTCTTATTCTGTATACCCTTTTCACATGTAAAACAACATAGAATAAATGCCGCTATAACAATTAATAAAAATATTAAAGGGAATCTGTCACCTACTTTTTCGTACATAAGCTCTGGCTACAACCATCAGAGGCTTATCTACAGCATTCTGTAATGCCGTAGATAAGCACCCAATGTAACCTAAAAGATAAGAAAAACAAGTTAGATTATACTCACCTGTGGGGGGCGGTCCGGTCCGATGGGTGTCGCGGTTCGGGTCCGGCGCCTCCCATCTTCATGCGATGACATCATCTTCCTTGCATCCTATCACGGCTCCTGCGCAGGTGTACTTTATCTGCCATGTTGAGGGCAGAGCAAAGTACTGCAGTGCGCAGGCGCCGGGAAAGGTCCGAGAAGCCCAGCGCCTAAAAAGACGGACATCGCCGGATCATAGGCCAGATGGCGTCCACAGTGTCTCCATCTGCCTCATTATAGGGAATCTTCTGCCGGGGGTTCCATGTGAATCACGTATTTCAGAGATTTACATGGAAGCCCAGGTGTAAGCACTCCGCGCAGAGCACAGGATAAATGTGAGCCAAGCCTTACTGCGATCTTTGAGAGGTAGAATAGACAAATCAGTAATAGGTGAAGAATTGGTTTTATTTATTTTTTACACCATTCCTTGTGAGGTGTAAGTGAGTAGGCAACTTTATTCTTTGGGTTGGTTCCATTACACCATTATCAGATTTATATTGAGTTTTTATTAGTGATAAGTGAATATACTTGTGAAGGAAACTGGTTCCTCCCATGTCACCAATCTGTGATGTAGCCGCACAGGCACAGCTCTCTGGCTCCCCCTTGGTCTCTCAGGTCAGTAAGGGAACTGCACCTAGAGCAAACGGCCGCCGGGGGGGGGGGGGGGGGGGGACTGCCCTGTTACCCACGCTGGGTATTCTAAGATTTGCAATCAGAATAAAAGGATCGGCCCAAAATGAATTTATGGTTTAATTGCCTTAAGGGCACACTAGATAATTACAAGAAATATACAGTAAAAATATACCAAGGGTTACAGTCAGAGTAAAATATAACAATAATGGTACAAGGCTTAGAGGTATAAAGCTGGAGGTCAATTTTCCAGGTTGAAGGTTGTTTGTGGAGGCCGGCGAGCTCTGCTTTCCACTGGTACAAGACTTCTAGTTGCCGGGCAGCCCCCAAAAAGCATGTGCTTGCTCCCTTCTGGCTGGCATATGCCCTGTTCCTTATTTCATCATCATCTTCTTCTGTTGTGTCTGACTGTCCATGTGTCCTCAGCTCTTAATCATTCTGTATCCCTCCCCCCTGTTCCTGGGTGGGCTAACAATCTCCACCCTTCAGCTTCCCTGCAGAATCTATTCCCAATACCTAATGACTGGAATAACTTCTCTCAGGATGATCGGATCAGTACATGGGCGGTACCAGCGCATGTGATTTGTTCTGCCAATTGTACAGGGATCAATCCTGGACCCATTCGATCACTGTGGGAGGCTGATCTCTATATCTCAGGTTCCAGAACTCTCACTGACCTGGGAGATGCACTGTCAGATGCGCAATTTCTTCAGGGCGATGAGGATATTTTTTATGAGCCTGTACCTTGGACGATGCATCCATATTTCATAACTTCTTGTAGGCGGTCCAGCTGGGAAGACAATAGACATGTCCTCCTGTAGCCATCTGACATGTATGCTTTAATTAAGCCCGCAGGCACCTCAATGGCTCCTGCTGGCTTGGCTTCCTCATTCAAGCTTTGAAGTGCCATCTGCCTGCTTCACTGGTCTCAGTCCATTACCATACTAAAGGGTCTTCATTCTAGTAGGGAAAAGGTGGGGGCCAGGAGTGCTCATGTCCCTGCAGACGTGTGACCAGGCGAATTTTGATATGAGACAAAATGGAGTCAGGCCAATCTCTGATAGGAGGCCAGCATTATGCCCCATATCCAAGCTGGTGGCTGCTCCCTCATCATACCTCCCAGCTTTAGAGGGCGCTAGACGGTATCACATTCATGTGTTCCCCCATGCGCCCTTCCGCACCTTCTCCGTGCCGGGACAACTCATCAGCGTTACTATGGTCTCTGCCTCTTTAATGGCGAATGGTGAAATGATACTGCTGGACAGTGAGGCTCCAGTGTAACAACCTCCCATTCATCACAGAAACCATATGTAACCAGCTGAGTGGGTTGTGGTCTGTTTCCATGGTGAATTGGCGTCTGTACAAGTAGTGGCTGCAGACTGTTATGAAAGGCAATTCAGTACTACAATGGACATAGCGGTCAGAGCACATACAGTGATCTGACAATAACCCAAACTCATAGAACGAGCTCTGAGACGTGGGAACTCTGCAGACCGCAATCCCTAATCCTCTTCAAACAACACTAGAGGCAGCCATGGATTGCGCCTAACTCTGCCTATGCAACTCGGCACAGCCTGAGAAACTAACTAGCCTGAAGATAGAAAATAAGCCTACCTTGCCTCAGAGAAATACCCCAAAGGAAAAGGCAGCCCCCCACATATAAAGACTGTGAGTTAAGATGAAAAGACAAACGTAGAGATGAAATAGATTCAGCAAAGTGAGGCCCGACTTTCTTAACAGATCGAGGATAGAAAAGGTAACTTTGCGGTCTACACAAAACCCTAAAGAAAACTACGCAAAGGGGGCAAAAAGACCCTCCGTACCGAACTAACGGCACGGAGGTACACCCTTTGCGTCCCAGAGCTTCCAGCAACAAATTAGACAAGCTGGACAGAAAAAATAGCAAACAAATAGCAAAGAAGAACTTAGCTATGCAGAGCAGCAGGCCACAGGAATGATCCAGGGAAAAGCAAGTCCAACACTGGAACATTGACAGGAAGCCAGGATCAAAGCATTAGGTGGAGTTAAGTAGAGAAGCACCTAACGACCTCACCAGATCACCTGAGGGAGGAAACTCAGAAGCCGCAGTACCACTTCCCTCCACCAACAGAAGCTCACAGAGAGAATCAGCCGAAGTACCACTTGTGACCACAGGAGGGAGCTCTGCCACAGAATTCACAACAGTACCCCCCCCTTGAGGAGGGGTCACCGAACCCTCACCAGAGCCCCCAGGCCGACCAGGATGAGCCACATGAAAGGCACGAACAAGATCGGGAGCATGGACATCAGAGGCAAAAACCCAGGAATTATCTTCCTGAGCATAACCCTTCCATTTAACCAGATACTGGAGTTTCCGTCTAGAAACACGAGAATCCAAAATCTTCTCCACAATATACTCCAATTCCCCCTCCACCAAAACCGGGGCAGGAGGATCAACAGATGGAACCATAGGTGCCACGTATCTCTGCAACAATGACCTATGGAATACGTTATGTATGGAAAAAGAATCTGGAAGGGTCAGACGAAAAGACACAGGATTAAGAACCTCAGAAATCCTATACGGACCAATGAAATGAGGTTTAAACTTAGGAGAGGAAACCTTCATAGGAATATGACGAGAAGATAACCAAACCAGATCCCCAACACGAAGTCGGGGACCCACACGGCGTCTGCGATTAGCGAAACGTTGAGCCTTCTCCTGGGACAAGGTCAAATTGTCCACTACATGAGTCGAAATCTGCTGCAACCTGTCCACCACAGTATCCACACCAGGACAGTCCGAAGACTCAACCTGTCCTGAAGAGAAACGAGGATGGAACCCAGAATTGCAGAAAAATGGCGAAACCAAGGTAGCCGAGCTGGCCCCATTATTAAGTGCGAACTCAGCCAAAGGCAAAAAGGACACCCAGTCATCCTGATCGGCAGAAACAAAGCATCTCAGATATGTTTCCAAGGTCTGATTGGTTCGTTCGGTCTGGCCATTAGTCTGAGGATGGAAAGCCGAGGAAAAAGACAAGTCAATGCCCATCCTACCACAAAAGGCTCGCCAAAACCTGGAAACAAACTGGGAACCTCTGTCAGAAACGATATTCTCTGGAATGCCATGTAAACGAACCACATGCTGGAAGAACAATGGCACCAAATCAGAGGAGGAAGGCAATTTAGACAAGGGTACCAGATGGACCATCTTAGAAAAGCGATCACAGACCACCCAAATGACTGACATCTTTTGAGAAACGGGAAGATCAGAAATAAAATCCATAGAAATATGTGTCCAAGGCCTCTTCGGGACCGGCAAGGGCAAAAGCAACCCACTGGCACGAGAACAGCAGGGCTTAGCCCGAGCACAAATCCCACAGGACTGCACAAAAACACGCACATCCCGCGACAGAGACGGCCACCAAAAGGATCTAGCCACCAACTCTCTGGTACCAAAGATTCCAGGATGACCAGCCAACACCGAACAATGAACCTCAAAGATAACTTTATTGGTCCACCTATCAGGGACAAACAGTCTCTCCACTGGACAACGATCAGGTTTATTAGCCTGAAATTTTTGCAGCACCCGCCGCAAATCAGGGGAGATGGCAGACTCAATTACTCCTTCCTTGAGGATACCCGCCGGCTCAGACAAACCCGGAGAGTCGGGCACAAAACTCCTAGACAGAGCATCCGCCTTCACATTTTTAGAGCCCGGAAGGTACGAAATCACAAAATCAAAACGGGCAAAAAACAGCGACCAACGAGCCTGTCTAGGATTCAACCGCTTAGCAGACTCAAGATAAGTCAAGTTCTTATGATCAGTCAATACCACCACGCGATGCTTAGCTCCTTCATGCCAATGACGCCACTCCTCGAATGCCCACTTCATGGCCAGCAACTCTCGGTTGCCCACATCATAATTTTGCTCAGCAGGCGAAAACTTCCTGGAAAAAAAAGCGTATGGTTTCATCACTGAGCAATCAGAACCTCTCTGCGACAAAACAGCCCCTGCTCAATCTCAGAAGCATCAACCTCGACCTGGAACGGAAGAGAAACATCTGGTATACACAACACAGGGGCAGAAGAAAAACGACGCTTGAAGTCTTGAAAAGCTTCCACAGCAGCAGAAGACCAATTGACCAAATCAGCACCCTTCTTGGTCAAATCGGTCAATGGTTTGGCAATACTAGAAAAGTTGCAGATGAAGCGACGATAAAAATTAGCAAAGCCCAGGAACTTTTGCAGACTTTTCAGAGATGTCGGCTGAGTCCAATCATGGATGGCTTGGACCTTAACAGGATCCATCTCGATAGTAGAAGGGGAAAAGATGAACTCCAAAAATGAAACCTTCTGCACACCAAAGAGACACTTTGATCCCTTCACAAACAAAGAATTAGCACGCAGGACCTGAAAAACTGTTCTGACCTGCTTCACATGAGACTCCCAATCATCCGAGAAGATCAAAATGTCATCCAAGTACACAATCAGGAATTTATCCAGGTACTCTCTGAAGATGTCATGCATAAAGGACTGAAACACTGATGGAGCATTGGCAAGTCCGAATGGCATCACTAGATACTCAAAATGACCCTCGGGCGTATTAAATGCAGTTTGCCATTCATCTCCTCGCCTGATTCGCACCAGATTATACGCACCACGAAGATCTATCCTGGTGAACCAACTAGCCCCCTTAATCCGAGCAAACAAATCAGATAACAATGGCAAGGGGTACTGAAATTTAACCGTGATCTTATTTAGAAGGCGGTAATCTATACAAGGTCTCAGCGAACCATCCTTCTTGGCTACAAAAAAGAACCCTGCTCCTAATGGTGACGATGACGGGCGAATATGCCCCTTCTCCAGGGATTCCTTCACATAACTGCGCATAGCGGCGTGCTCAGGCACGGATAAATTAAACAGTCGACCTTTTGGGAATTTACTACCAGGAATCAAATTGATAGCACAATCACAATCCCTATGCGGAGGTAGGGCATCGGACTTGGGCTCATCATATACATCCCGGTAATCAGACAAGAACTCTGGAACCTCAGAAGGGGTGGATGACAAAATTGACAGAAATGGAACATCACCATGTACCCCCTGACAACCCCAGCTGGACACCGACATGGATTTCCAATCTAATACTGGATTATGGGCTTGTAGCCATGGCAACCCCAACACGACCACATCATGCAGATTATGCAACACCAGAAAGCGAATAACCTCCTGATGTGCAGGAGCCATGCACATGGTTAGCTGGGTCCAGTATTGAGGCTTATTCTTGGCCAAAGGCGTGGCATCAATTCCTCTCAATGGAATAGGACACTGCAAGGGCTCTAAGAGAAACCCACAACGCTTAGCATACTCCAAGTCCATCAAATTCAAGGCAGCGCCTGAATCCACAAATGCCATGACAGAATACGATGACAAAGAGCAGATCAAGGTAACGGACAGAAGAAATTTTGACTGTACCGTACCAATGGTGGCAGACCTAGCGAACCGCTTAGTGCGCTTAGGACAATCAGAGATAGCATGAGTGGAATCACCACAGTAGAAACACAGCCCATTCAGACGTCTGTGTTCTTGCCATTTAACTCTGGTCAAAGTCCTATCGCACTGCATAGGCTCAGGTTTAAGCTCAGATAATACCGCCAAATGGTGCACAGATTTACGCTCACGCAAGCGTCGACCGATCTGAATGGCCAAAGACATAGACTCATTCAAACCAGCAGGCATAGGAAATCCCACCATGACATCCTTAAGGGCTTCAGAGAGACCCTTTCTGAACATAGCTGCCAGCGCAGATTCATTCCATTGAGTGAGCACGGACCACTTTCTAAATTTCTGACAATATACCTCTATCTCATACTGACCCTGACAAAGAGCCAGCAAATTTTTCTCTGCCTGATCCACTGAATTAGGTTCATCGTACAGCAATCCAAGCGCCAGGAAAAACGCATCGATATTACTCAATGCAGGATCTCCTGGCGCAACAGAAAATGCCCAGTCCTGAGGGTCGCCGCGCAAAAAAGAAATAACAATCAAAACCTGTTGAACTGGATCACCAGAGGAGCGAGGTTTCAAGGCCAGAAATAATTTACAATTATTTTTGAAACTCAGAAACTTAGTTCTATCTCCAAAAAACAAATCAGGAATAGGAATTCTTGGTTCCAACATAGCTTTCTGATCAATAGTGTCTTGAATCTTTTGTACTCTTGCCGAGAGCTGATCCACAAATGAAGACAGACTTCTAATGTCCATCGCTACACCTGTGTACTGAACCACCCAAATGTCTAGGGGAAAAAAAAGGCAAAACACAGTGCAAAGAAAAAAAAATGGTCTCAGAACTTCTTTTTTCCCTCTATTGAGAATCATTAGTACTTTGGGCTTCCTGTACTGTTATGAAAGGCAATTCAGTACTACAATGGACATAGCGGTCAGAGCACATACAGTGATCTGACAATAACCCAAAATCATAGAACGAGCTCTGAGACGTGGGAAATCTGCAGACCGCAATCCCTAATCCTCTCCAAACAACACTAGAGGCAGCCGTGGATTGCGCCTAACTCTGCCTATGCAACTCGGCACAGCCTGAGAAACTAACTAGCCTGAAGATAGAAAATAAGCCTACCTTGCCTCAGAGAAATACCCCAAAGGAAAAGGCAGCCCCCCACATATAATGACTGTGAGTTAAGATGAAAAGACAAACGTAGAGATGAAATAGATTCAGCAAAGTGAGGCCCGACTTTCTTAACAGATCGAGGATAGAAAAGGTAACTTTGCGGTCTACACAAAACCCTAAAGAAAACCACGCAAAGGGGGCAAAAAGACCCTCCGTACCGAACTAACGGCACGGAGGTACATCCTTTGCGTCCCAGAGCTTCCAGCAACAAATTAGACAAGCTGGACAGAAAAAATAGCAAACAAATAGCAAAGAAGAACTTAGCTATGCAGAGCAGCAGGCCACAGGAATGATCCAGGGAAAAGCAAGTCCAACACTGGAACATTGACAGGAAGCCAGGATCAAAGCATTAGGTGGAGTTAAGTAGAGAAGCACCTCACCAGATCACCTGAGGGAGGAAACTCAGAAGCCGCAGTACCACTTCCCTCCACCAACAGAAGCTCACAGAGAGAATCAGCCGAAGTACCACTTGTGACCACAGGAGGGAGCTCTGCCACAGAATTCACAACAGCAGACGCTGCGAGGCCCATACAATTGCCAGACATTCCTTCTCCATCGTGGAATAGGCCACTTCCCTCGGCAGGAGCTTCCGGCTCAGGTACAAAACAGGGTGTCCATGACCCATAGTGTCGACCTGGCTGAGCAGAGCACTGAGGCCAAAGTCGCTGGCGTCGGTCTGTACTACGAACGGCCGTGTGAAGTCGGCTGCCTGTAGTACAGGAGAGCTAGAAAGGGTGGTTTTGAGCACCTGGAAAGATGTCTTGCAGGCGACCACCCAGTTGACTGCGACAGGCAGCTTCTTCTTGGTGAGGTCCGTCAGGGGAATGGCCAGGGTACTACAGTGTGGAACAAACCTCCTATAGTACCCGGCAGTCCCCAAGAAGGACATCACCTGCTTCTTTGTCCTGAGGGAGGACGAGGAGGTGATGGCATCCACCTTCCCGGGCTCTGGCTTCAGAGCTCACCCACCTACCCGGTGTCCCAGGTAGTGGACCTCACACATACCCAGCTTGCATTTTTCCGGCTTAATTGTCAAGCCTGCTCACTGGATCCACCTGAGCAGGTGCTCTAGGTGATTCTACCAGGTGGGACTGAAGATGGCAATGTCAACCAAGTATGCGGTCGCATACCGTTCCAGTCCCTCAGACAGCTTGTTGACCATCCGCTGAAAAGTGGCAGGGGCATTCTTTAGGCCGAAGGGCATCACCGTGGACTCGTACAGTCAGGCTCGGACTGGCCCACCGGAGAACCGGAGGATTCTCCGGTGGGCCCAGGCACTGACACCTGCTGGCATACTGGCCAGGGGCCGGTGGCTATAGGGCCCCTGAGTCAAGGGGGCCCGCCCTGTGCCAGTAGCAGCAGCTGGAGACAGGATCCTGTCCCCGCTGCTAAAGCCAAATGAATATTCACGCTTCCCCATGCCCCTATGCGCGTGGAGAGGAGTGAATACCATTTGTCTGTAATAGCGGGCAGCGTTAGCCGCAGGGTGCAGCTAACACTGCCCGCATATAAAGCCGCACCACACACAAGCAGCGCTCATGTGGCATAACAATGAAGAAGTTATCCAAGTAGTAGCCATTTCCTCTGCCCTCCAGCTCTGTAGTAGACCCCTCTGATCACTGTAGCTAGATAAGGCTCTACAGAAAGCCACGCCCACATGTGACCAGCAGACCACTTTGACTCCGCCCCTTTTCATCTCCATACACGTGTGCCTAACCCCGCCCTGTGCGTGACGTCAGTGGATGGCGCGCGAGGCTCGGAATGGCGGCCGTGCTGGAGCTGCTGCTGCTGCAGGAGCGGATGACGCACAGGACGCAGGTAGAGCCGGGCCGCACACGTCAACTGTTATCTGTGGCCGCGGCAGCTATGTGCCCGTGCTCTGTGGAGGGAGTTTTACCTCAGGAATTAGCGCCAGCTGCGGCTGTCTAGTCCATGGAGCCTGCCCGCTCCTGTGTCTGCAGTACAGCTGCTGGCTCTGTGTATGTGCGCCCCTTGTGCCAAGTACAGACACCCCCCCCCTCATGTCACCACATAGGGGTCCGCTGAGGTCTCTAGTGCTACATCTCCTTGGTGATGGTCACCATAGCAGCAAGCACACTGTCTGGGGTAACT